>NC_079496.1:104106351-105586076 GCF_030052815.1 Hevea brasiliensis
TGATGTAGATATTTTGGACTTATTTTGGAAAGTTATTGAAGATATGATGATGATCCTTTATGATTGACTTATGGTTGATATATCTTATGTATGATGATTGAATTGATCTTGGATGAATTAATCTTGGAAATTGCTTAACATGTTACTTATATTATTATCTTCAAAATGCTTTGAATATCAGATTTAGGGGGAGCTATTTTGTAGCTTCTCAACATTCTTGCATTTTGAATGATTGTGTGCATACATATAGGGGGAGCTTGTCTAAAAGCAAGTTCTTGCATACATGACATATGTAGATAGTTATACAATTGAATTTTTACGATCTTCATAGATTCATTAAGTTTTGACATCATCAAAAAGGGAGAGATTGTAGGCCCTGTAAGCTAACATGAGCTTGATTTTGATGATAACAAAACTTAATGAAATATACATTAACCCTTTGTGCATAAGTATTTGAAATGATTTTATAGGTCATAATATGTAAAGACACTGATGGAAGGACTATTCTATTGACATGGCTGATATAAAAGGAGTTTATCATCTTGTATAACACAAGACGAATCAAAGTCCATGAAGAAATAGGATAGAAATTAAGTTCTTAGGTCTATTGTACAAGATTGGAGAATTTATGCCATTTAAGACCTAAAATCAATTTTATTTTTAGATTCAAGAGTTTAGAAAGTGTTTTTATATCATTTCTAAGGTTTTTGAATGGTCAAAATAATTTTTACAACCTTTCTTCAAAAACTCAAAATTTCAAATTTTAAGTCAGACAGTAGCGAAATTAGTTAACCCGTTACGAAAATTAGTTAACTAGTTTTGATGTCTAAAATTCTCTGTCTTACAAAACTAGTTAACCGGTGAAAATTTTAGTTAACTATTTTTATGATCTGACTTGACTCAACTGCTGCACGACTTTCTAAGCAATAACGGCTAGTTTTTTGAAAATTAAAGAGCCGTTAGACACACTCTCCAGCAGATGTTTTTGGCAATGAAAAGCACCTATAAAAGGCATCATTTACTACAATTCTAACTAATGAAAGTGCTTTTATTCATAGTGAATTTATTGTGGTATTTTTAAAGCTTTCATTCAATTACTCTTGAGCTTGAGTGGCAAATCTTCTCGCTCAATCTTCTAGCATTAAATTCTGTATCTGAGAGTTATTGAGAGTGATTTCTTCTACACCAAAACCTATTTAAGGTTGTGTAAGTGTGAGGACACACTTGTGGAAGGTTTTCAAGCACCTTATGAAGCTTGTGGGAGGTTTTCAAGCACCTTGTGAAGCTTGTGGTCTTTTGTGGGAAGCAAAGATGTTGTAAAGGTCCTCAAGCACCTGGGAAGCTTGCTGAGATTGTAAAGGCTTTGAATCTTGCCTGTTGAAAAGATCAAATAGTGGAGTGACTCTCAAAGTGAGAATTTGGGAAGAGTGGATGTAGGCTAAGAGAGCCGAACCACAATAAACATTGTGTTTGATTCTCTTCTTCCCTTAACTCTTTAATTTTCAGCACTTTGATTCTCTGATTATATATTGAATGTGTTGAGAATTTGTTTTATGGAGTTAATATTGAGGTTAAACAATTAAACTTGCAAACTCTGAGTTTTATGTGGGAAAATACACTTGATATTAAGTAATTATTTTGTGTTTGAGCTAGTATTTGTGCATAACTTGATTGATTACTTAAATTACATCCTAGGAACAGAGTTATACACATACATAGAAGTGCAAAGCCTCAATTTTTCATTAAGTCTTAAGCAAGGACTGAAAAATTATCTAAAATGTCCAATTCACCCCCCTCTTGGTCACTTTCTTTGGGACAACAAACTGTTGAAGATGTCGCTAAATCAAATCCATGTCCAAAAGATCACATTTAGCCTCAATTGCAAATTTTATGACTGCTTTTGTGATCATACTCGAGTCAAATTCCTTAAGCACACAAACCCACATTCATAAGTCAAAATGCTTCTTAATCTCCCTGTCATTGTAAATAACTTGAACAAGTGTGGACTTTTCCATACCCCCTCATTCCAACAATATGAATAACAGATATTGATGCTACCGCTAGTCATTGTGGTTTTGATTCTGACACACACGTAAACCTGATGAGGTGAATGGCCTTTTGGTAGGCCACTTCGATACTTAATTAAGGAATCTTAGTTCTTCAGAGAGAAATTAGAAAATTCTTCATTGAAAGAGAATTATAGAAATCGTAAGTGTACCTATTTTTGATTAATCGTTTGATTTTTATAGGTTTTTATAAAGTAGCCATTGCTTTGATCTTGGCCGAATTATCTAATTTCTGGCGTAATTATCACTTAACTAATGAGATTCGCATTTTTATTTGATATTTGGCTTGTTCATGCAGTAAAACCTTTAATGTAATTGCTCGTTCTGCCTATTGTTTAGTTCAATTACCATACATTTGACTATCATACTTAGACGGATTTGACTATTTTTACTGCCACATTGGTCGTTGGTCGAGTTTGACAAGATATCCTTGTATCGGTATTACCATCACACGGTAGTAGAGAAACTAGTCTCTCTACACCACTGGCTCTTCCAAACACACTTTGTTCATCAACCAAAGAGCTAGTTTGTAACCTCCTGCTTCTAACCCTATGACCCATCACTACATCATCTTCTTTTAAACGAAGATCATCCTTCTCCTTGGCTATATCCTCCAACTTCTCTACAACCCCATCAATTCTCGATGCAATGTCAAATTGAAAACGAAGATGGTCCTCGTACCAGCGAACGAGAACGCAGCACTTTAGTTGACATCTCAGCTAGAAAGTCGTCAGCGTCGTAAGTTATTTCTTTAAGCTCTTTGAGCCATAATCCCACTGCCTCTTCACGTATCTGTCTTTGCTTTGTATTACTCATAACAGCTCGAATCGTTAAGACCATTCCAGAAAGTTTCTAGAGCTCTTTTTCAACGCCATGAATCGATCGAAATTCTTCAACAATTGGAAAGGCTAATTGCTCGAACACAACCTGCATGCAGATAGAACTGAATCCGCCATGGGTTCGGTCAACTCAGGTCAGTGCAAAGTTTAAGGTGGCAATAAATTCTGTCTTGAAGGAAATAAATACGCCCAAGGTCCACCCATGATGGGTTGAGGACTCAGACCCATAAACTCTCCAAATAGTTGGGCCATAATGGAAACAGAGAAACTTCCTCACGTCAGCCACTTGAAGACTACATTCTGGTGGCTTTGTAGAGCAAGATGATAACACAGTGCATGGGTATTCTCTGTAAATAATTATGGACAAGAAGCGAAGAACTTACTTTGTTTGAGTGCATTCTTGGGATTATTTCGTGTATGGAGAACAAGGACTGACCAAGGACGCTGGCAAGGTCACCGCACGTAAAATTTTTTAATTTTTAATTAGGGGCATGTTGAATGGGAGCAATTTTTTTTAATACTCTTGTATTTTGCCTTCCAACAAAATTTTGTAATAAAAGATTAAAATAATTATATTTATTTATTCATTCATATTCTAAAAGTTAAAAATTTATTTTTATTGATTCAATTAAAATAAAAAATTAGAGATTTTTTTAAAAATTCTTTTCGGTAATTAAAAAAAAAATTAAAAAAGATAAATTTAAATTGTGAATAAAGCATATTAAAATACAACTTTCTCTTATTTTAAATACAAGATGTCATAACCCGAACCCACAGGTCAGACCAGCACTAGGACCTGGACCGGTATAAAGCCCTAGAAGCCCGTAGTAGGCCTTGCTAATCTCACATCCATAATCAGGGCCCAAAATTGAGGCCCATCATGCAAATAAAATAAGATAAAATATTATATTATATTTTTATTTGGGTCAACCCAACCCGATAACTATTAAAATATAAAGTCAGGAGAGCCCAGCTCAACCCTGAATCAATTAATTACAAACTATATAAATATCATAAAAATGTCGTTTATTAATATAAAAAACTTAAATTAATATAGTCTCCAATAAGGCCCATGCTACTGCTAACACATGCAGAGTTCTAGATTTCAAATTTTGAAAATAATAAAACAAATAAATAACTAATGTTAAACCTGTGAGGAAGAAAATAGATTGCTGTGAGAAAAAACTCCTCCTGTAGCCTGAAAAAATGGTGAACATGAGTGAACGTTTGACTCAGAGAGTAAATATTTATTTTACATACAATTTTTATAACTATCTAATTCTAATGTATAATTGGAAATGAAATGCATCATCTTCATACAAGTCATACAAATCATATTAAGTCACATCAAAGATAATTCGAAGCACTCATACACCCGTGTGTCATATCCATACTCACACATACATATATGGGGAGATGATCCCCCCTACCTAGCTCTCTTAATCCAAGGCCTGCCAGCAAGATCAACTCGAGCCATACTTTCACTTAATAATCCATATGCGGGGTCCAACTAGATCAACTAGAGCCGTGCCTACCCTAACTTACCCATAATAAGGATCGAGTCCCAGTGAGTTAGGCTACAGCCGCGTCTACCAGTCCTACCCATATCTATACACTCTACGTACATACCAACTCACACACATAGCTCCAGATTATCAAAACATAGCAACCAAAGTCATATCATTGTGATTAAATGCAAAACAGGGTATGCCTAATATTTAACTACATAAATACAAGTATAAGTGATGCATGAGTATGCCAGAAATATAATAATATTAAAATTATAAATAAAATAAATATCTACTCACAACACTTTTATAAGCTACTGCGGTGGCTGGGCAGAGGAAGAAGGCTATCTTGGCTCTCCTAAATAATATATCAATATTTATTAATAAACAACTTGAAACAAAGCTGTAGAGAATCAAAAGACAGCCCTAAAGTTTTGCCGAAAATCTGACAGAGTTCTCCCTATACCTAGGACCTACCCCTCCTGCAAAAAGGTTCAAATAACACTTATACTTTCTAAATTTCCTGCAATCACAACTCATTAATAACATATGGCCCCTCATGGGCCCTCCAACTCAAGCAAATCTCACATAATTTAATAATTCAATTATAAGGCTTAAAATGGATATTTTGCAAAAGTTCTTCTAGCTAGCTCTAAAAATTCTAAAATTTTGTTCTGTAGTCCTTAGCAATATTATAGAGCTAACACAAAAGGAATTATAATTTTTTAGCTACTCACGAATATTTTATGAAATTTTATTCTAAATCCAACCCTATAAATTTGAAGAAACTCAGAGTTCAGGTTTACCTATACCAATTTTGACGCTTGAAACGAGTTCGGGGTGTTTGAAAATTATGGGGTAGCCTATAACTTTGACCCGGTTCTGAAGTGATTCCTGCAACTTATCTACTCGGCTCGAAATTACAGATCCAGACGATGGTCAAATTGCTACAAAATGAAAGTGCCTACGCAAAGCCCACAATATTAGGGGTTAGACTAAAATATTTATATTTACATATAAAATAACTATTTGAAAATTAGGGGTGTTACATTCTTCCCCCTTTACAGAAAATTCGTCTTCAAATTTTACACAAGGCAGAATAAAGAAGTACAAGATTACACAGTGGACAAGTATGGGTACTTATTACACATATCCTGTTCTGACTCCTAAGTACAGTCATTTGCCGATTGGCTCCTCCACAAAACCTTAACTATAGAGATTTGTTTTGACCATAGCTGCCTCATCTGAAAGTCCACTATGGCTATTGGCTGCTCTTCGAAGGTTAGGTTTTCCTTCAACTCCACTATATTGGGTTGTAACACATGGGAAGGATCATGTATGTACTTCCTAAGCATGAAATTGTGGAACACTGGGTGGACGTGAGAAAAGCTTAGTGGTAACTCCAACCGATAGGCCTCTGCTCCAACTCTATTAGTAATCTTAAAAGGCCCTATGTATCAGGATGCGAGCTTACCCTTCTTCCCAAATCTCATGACTCCCTTCATCGGAAAGACCTTTAGGAATACATAATTGCCCACTGCAAACACTAAATCCTTTTGCCTAGGATCTGCATAGCTCTTTTGTCTGTTGTAGTGTCCTAGTTATCATCATCATTTCATAGTGAAACTAGTACCTCAAACCACTCCTCAATCTTTTTCTGACATCTTCAGTACTTACTATACCTCCACTATGCTTGACTAGATATCTCATAATTTCAATTAGCTTTGGTGTTTACCTCTCCTTCATTATGTCCTAACATATCTCTTAGTGACTTCAGTTCCCACAACAATCTCTGCTTCCCAAAGACATAACTTATGCTCCTTATCTTATAGTATCCTATGAGATGCTTTCCTATAGCACCTGTCATAGGCATCTCATTCGAAATTTCTACTTGTTCTATGACCTCAATGGTCAATACCTATGCATCTTCTCACTCCCATAATACTTCGAATTTCCAATCTCCTTTGTGTCATTACTAAGGTTCTTAGACCAACTCCTGTCTATCTAATGCAATTAGTCATGTAGAGTTCCATTGAAATGCCAAGTGCACCTACACCAGCTATGCTTCCTTTACACTCTGATATGGTATCCTGCAGCACTAGCCTTTGTTCCCCTTTATTACCAATCTTTGCGGTGTATGGATGTGACTCATATTGTCTGTTTTACAACGTCTCATGAAACACCCTTCTGAAACAACTACTTTTGCATGCACCTTACCCAAGATCATTGCTAATTCTGTTGGCCATTGAAGCTTTAGCTAAATCCTCCCATACTAAAAACATTTTTACCTTCCTAATTCCATGACACTGCAAGCTTCTAACTTACTTTGTGTCACTAAAGAGTTCCTTGTAACAATTCCTATCTATCTTAGGTAATTAGTTGTGTAGAGTTTCACCTAGTCAACACTACTTATCACAGCCTACTCATTTCCTGAAAAGAGAGTTCCTTGACTTTTACTTAAAGCTTCTTACTATCTGACGTGCTTTTGGACATGTTGGTACTTAAATCGAGGCACCATTATTCGTTTAGTCTATCATCTCACCATAACTTGTTTTAAACATCTCTTAGTGTGTCTCTAGCATATTTTGTTCCTTCTTATTCTCATCATTGTAATCAACTCTACCAAGCTTTTCTCCTATCCTTTAGATCTTATCCACTTACTTTTCCTATTTTTGCTATTGTTGATATCTTTCCAATCTACTGTACTTATTCTTTAACCTTTCTCTTCTCTCATTCTTATACTTTTTCCTTCAAGGTTGTCCATCCCATCATCAATTTTAACCTTCCTTTTATTTCTTAGTCCTATCTTGATTACTAGTTCCATTACTTTTGGAATTCCAACCTTACGATTGGCTCCCACTAGCACTTCTTTCACATTATGTAATACTTGTAATTGACCATAGAAAATTCTTCTTGTACCTTTTTCCCAGCTTGACCATTAGAACATTACCATTCCCTTTTACTCTTAGTAGGAAATTACTCATCCTGGTTACATAGTAGCCCCAGAAACAATAAGTTCCATCTAAACTAACATAGCTATAGGAAATGTGTGCTATGCCGTAATTCCAAAAAAGATACTTCACATGTTCATTCTCCCTAATATAACCACATGTATTGCCTATAACTTTCCAAACTTCAGCCTTAAATTTATTCATCAGTAACAATTTCATCCACTAAAACTTATCCACAGCTAGCACTTCCTCCAGCTTATGGTTCAGAAGGGTTGCAAGCCCTAGTAACTAACTCGTTTTAACTCCTTTCACTACTCTGATCGTCCTTTAACACATAACATCAGGTACACACTTACCATCATTTTCTTTTAAGAAGAATATGTACAGACTGGTGCCTATCAATTTGTTAAATGCTAGGTCATCTCAATATTATTTCCCTTACTTATGTAGACTTTCAGAGCCAAAAGTACGATATAAACTTAAAGAAAAAGAGAAATCTTCTCCTACTTACATCAGCACACTATTCATATCTCATGGTCTTCTCCCTGAAATTTCATCATCTATTTCTATAACATATCAATTACAATAATCCTTCTATTGTACCATCGATTTGCCTTACATATCATCTTAAGATTTTTTTATCTCCACTTGTACTCCATTCCTACCTTTTTATGCTTACGTTAACTCTTTTGCATCCCTATGTTTTACTGTATTCAAGAAGATGCCTCTCACTAATAGACTCTTTCAAAATGGATTCCAATCATGCTTACTGCCATAACTCTTATTCTTGTACTTCTTAGTGACTTGTGACTATCACTCATACATACTCTTCCTGCTCTATCTTTTACTGTCATTCTATCACTTATTTTCATTCACGTTTCCTCATGAAAGGACCCTATTAGTCACACTAAAAATGTTCATCTAACCCTTAATCACAGACCTTATAATTGCTATCTCACCATCTCTACTTATGACCTAAGCCTATATGCCATTTTCCACCATCCCTTTTACTCGTTATGCCTATTTGAACCATTAGGTTTACTTTGATTTAACTTACTACTTATTAATTCACTCCTTCCCCTGATAAGATAGTTCAAGATACCATTGCACATCCTATAACTTTTACTTACTCTGGTTGCATTTCTCAACTATCTTTCCTCATACTGGTAGAAATTTAAATGGATTTTATCCCATTGCTACCTACTCCATTCTGGGAATAGGAATAGAAAGAGTTTGATCCCTATCTTGCAACTTTGAACTCCATGTTTTGGCTCCTGATATTACCCAAACTATGATCTGCTCTAAGTCCTGCACTTCTGGATTCCATATCTTGGTAACTATCCTCACTCATATAATCTCGTTTTGGGCTTTCTAATATTGCTTTTCAGTTCATCCTATTTACCTTGCTCAGGATAACACTTTATGTACTTTATATCTCACTTTGATCTTCCTTATCTTGTCCTATTCTTGGCTATTCAATTTGCTCTTTAGTTCATCTCTTTTATGTTACCGAAAATAGAGCCTTGATTACCTTATTTCCTAGCTCCATTCTTCTTTTTGACATGACAGCTACACTAGATAACTGTACCTTTCAGTGTTTTTGCTAGGCTATCTTCACCTTTGTATTACTCAAAATTGGTCTTTTGACCACTATGATTAGCACTTTCACTGGCATTAATTTACTTCTCTATTACATCTAAACCAATTATTTTATCCTTCCCTTATGCACTTCATCTATATATATTTACATATTTCATGATTTATCTATTTTAACCTTTGTCCTTATCCTTTCCTTTACTCAAAGCATACTTTTGTCATGTGCAATAAGAAGTTAAGGATAAACTGATGGAGTAGTAACCATGCATTCACTACGTGATCTCCATTTCTGTCATTTAGTTCACATGCTATCCGCACTACCTCAAGGAGGAGATCTATAGGATGTTACTTCCCAATATCCACTCAATTAGCCAAAACTTAAGATATTGCATTTCATAGACTATAAACAGCATTCGTAGCATCCGATCTCCTTTTAGGGAAGCAAAATCATACTCTACACCTTGTTTGCAACACAAAGAAGATGTTATTTTTACTTAAACTTTAGGCACAACATTCTATTATAATACCAATTCTGTTCAAAACCCTTTCTCGGAGACTAGATGATTTCACTCTATAAGCACTACCAATCACTTATGACTATACTGAAACCTCTAATCTTATGATAAATCCTAATGTAGCTCTCACCCAGGCTAGGGTAATCGAGTCATTGACTTTAGTTACTACCCACTGTAACTTTTAATGTTCTAGCTCAAAGGTTTTAAACTGCAAACTAGGAGTTTCAACTATTTTGCATAAATAGAACTCTATTATGGCGCAACTGTATCAAAATAGAGACTGTCTGCAAACATCCTCATCATGAGCACCACGGGGAAGTATGCAGCTCTACACAATAATCCCATATCGGTACTATAATCTGCAACTTATAGCACAAATATCGAGAATATTGTATAGTTACTACGGTACATCCTGACATACTAAATCTCTTGATCTCTTATCTCTCTTGAGTCCACTGATAGCATGAACTTACTATGACTAGGCTATCCACCGATGACTACTAGTAGTGGTACCCTCACTCCCACTTGAGGAAGCTATATTGCTAAAAATCACCTTTATGTCCTCGTGCCTTGCACCAAATAGGCACGCCACTTAAACTCATACTAATAGAAACATAACATTTCTTGTAGTATGTATTTCCATGGCAGACCTCAACACGTCTACTAAATCTATTTCACATCACCATGTACTTTACAAAACCGAGGTGCTAAACTGAAGCACTCTTATACTACCTGAGGAATAACACATAATCTAAAAGCAAAGAATTACAGAAGAAGATGAAACAAAATACTACACTCTGCATGTGACCCCCTAATTAGACTCTTCTTAAAGCTTTAGATATGTACTTCCTATGAATCTAGAGCCTAAGCTCTGATACCACTCTTATCACGACCCAAACCCACGGACCGGACTGGCACTAGGACCTAGGCCGACATAAAGCCCCTGAGGCCCATAGTAATCCTTACTAATCCCACATCCATAATCAGGGCCCAAAATTAAGGCCCATCATGCAAATAAAATAAAATAAAATATTATATTATATTTTTATTTAGGTCAACCCAACCCGATAACTATTAAAATCTAAAGCCAGGAGAGCACAGCTTAACCTTGAATCAATTAATTATAAACTATATAAATATCATAAAAATTTCATTTATTAATATCAAAAACTTAAATTAATATAGTCTCTAACAAGGCCCATGCTACTGCTAAGACATGCGGAGTTCTAGATTTCAAATTTTGAAAATAATAAAACAAATAAATAACTGATGTTAAACCTGTGAGGAAGAAAACATGTTGCTCTGGAAAAAAACTCCTCCTGTACCCTAAAAAAATGGTGAACAGGAGTGAGCGTTTGACTCAGAGAGTAAATATTTATTTTACATATAATTTCTATAACTATCTAATTCTAATGCATTCTTGGAAATGAAATGCACCATCTTCATACGAGTCATACAAATCATATTAAGTCACATCAAAGATAATCCAGAGCACTCACATACCCGTGTGTCACATCCATACTCACACATGCATATATTGGGAGCTGATCCCCCTACTCAGCTCTCTTAATTCAAAGCCTGCCAGTGAGATCAACTCGAGCTGGACTTTCGCTTAATAATTCATATGTGGGGGCCAGTGAGATCAACTTGAGTCGTGCCTACCCCGACTTACCCATAATAAGGATCGAGTCCCAGCGAGTCAGGCTCCAGCTGTGTCTACCCGTCCTACCCATATCCATATACTCCACATACACATCAACTCACATACACAGCTCCAAATTATCAAAACACAATAACCAAAGTCATATCATCATGATTAAATGCAAAACAGGGTATGCCTAATATTTAATATATAAATATAAGTATAAGTGATGCATGAGCATGCTAGAAATATAATAATATTGAAATTGTAAATAAAATAAATATCTACTCACAACATTTTTACAAGCTACTACGGCGGCTGAGCGGAGGAAGAATCCTGTCTCGGCTCACCTAAACAATATATCAAAATTTATTAATAAACAACTTGAAACAAAGATGTAGAGAATTAAAAGACAGCCCTAAGATTTTGCGAAAAATCTAGCAGAATTCCCCCTATACTTGAGACCTACCCCTCCTGCAAAAAGGTTCAAATAACACTTTTAATTTCTAAATTTCCCATAATCACAACTCATCAATAACATATGGCATCTCCTGGGCCCTCCAACTCAGGCAAATCTCACTTAATCTAACAATTCAATTATAAGGCTTAAAACAAATATTTTGCAAAAGTCCTTCTAGCTAGCTCTAAAAATTCTAAAATTTTGTTCCGCAGTTCTTAGCAATATTATAAAGCTAACACAAAAAGAATTATAATTTTCTAGCTACCCACGAATATTTTATGGAATTTTATTATAAACTCAGCACTATAAATTTGAAGAAACTCAGAGTTCAGGTTTACCTATACCAATTTTGATGCTTGAAATGCGTCCGGGGCATCTGAAAAATAGTGGGGTAGCCAATAACTTTGATCTGGTTCCGAAGTGATTCCTGCAACTTATATTCAACACGAAATTACAGATCCAGGTGATGGTTGAATTGCCACAAAATGAAAGTGCCTACGCAAAACCCCCAATACTAGGGGTTAAACTAAAATATTTATATTTAAATATAAATTAATTATTTAAAAATTAGGGGTGTTACACAAGATACCTTATATTTGTCATTTTCCTCCAAAATTTAAATATCATGTTCGTCACTAATTGAGGCACATATACATATAAGGTAGTAAGGTATTTTCTTAGTGCTTTCACGAGACACTTTCCTTAAAAGAGTTTATTACATGTCACTTTCCATAAAAGATGAGTGTATAATTCTCTTTTATACTCACTTTTTATTTTTTTTATTTTTCTTTTAATTATTATTGTTGTTGACATTATTACTGTAATTTTTATGATTTCAATTATTATTTTATTTAAAATTTAATTTTTAAAAATTAAGGCCTTTGTGATTAAATCATTATTTTTAAATTTTTGATATTGTTTTTTCTTATAAATTTATTGACATTACTTGTAACGCCCTTACTTTAGATAGTCCATACATTCTACTGTTCCGGTGACTAATGTCTGTTCGGACAGCCAGAATGTCTGGACTATATTTAAACTAGAGTGAGGAGTCATAAATAAATCAAATAATGATAATAAAAAGTAAGGAAAAATTTAAGAAATGAAATGCAATAAGGTTAAATGAGCCGTAGCTCCGGCGATGGGTAACCCTAACGAGAAGCGGCTGTGAAGACAGTTGCCGACCCTAGACCCATGGGGAAACCTTGTGGAATAATTTTTGGGACTCCAGTGAAGAGTTATTGAGTCTTAGATGACAATATAATGCCAAGAAAATGCTAAAAAAATTTTATAAATCGATATCGATAAATTTAACTCGGTAAGCAAAATGAAGGGCATTTTGGTCATTTCACCTTCAGAGATGATTTTTGACCAACTTGTCCATTCAATTAAGTGAGATTTATGACATAAAATGTGAAAAAATATTGATGAAAAATTTAATAAAATTGAGTGAAAGAAAGAAGAAAGAAAAACTAAACAAAAAGAAATTTAAATTCAGTTATGACATAATCATAAAGTCACCATGATGTAATTAAAATTTTGTCCACCACTCACATTTAGCCTAACCTAATTATAAAAGTCAAAAGAAAACAAACTAAATCAAAAACCATCATTTTCTTCATTTCTCTAAGGATGGCCGAACCACTCCCATGGGCACCCTTCCACCATTTTTGAATCTTTGAAGCTCAAATTACCCTAGTTCTCTTCCATAACTTCCCTAAGTCCCAACACAAAAATTTATCCCTAGACCTTGATTAAGGATTTGGGAGAAAAAAGGAGAGGAAAAACTTGAAGTTAAGGAAGCTTAGAAATCCTTCAATTGAAAGTTAGTGCTATTTTATCTCTCTTTCTTATTTGATTATTGAAATCAAGCTAAACTACATTAGAATTAAGTGAGAAATTGAGGAAAATTGGTATACTATGAAAACCTTAAATTTCAGTCCACTTGTGAGGGTTAGGGTTTTGATGGTTTGGATACAATTAAACTTGTATACTAATGCTAATTGATGTGTATACATGAATTAGAGTTAAAGTTATATGAGTTTGCATGAGATTATGACCAATTATGTTTTGTGAATAAATTGGGGATTTTGTGCTTTGATGTTTAATTGGAGTATTAATGGTCAATTAGTGACCATTTGATATGGTTTGACCATAAAAATGAAATTAATTGTGGCATTGAATTAGGAATTATAGGTATTGTCCAATTGCTGGAAATTCTAGACTATGAGTCTAGTGAGTTTGGGCAGCCATAACTTGAATTGTGTAGCTTCAATTGGTGTAAGGTCAATTGAAGGTGAATCTAGGGACATAATGCCACATTTTTATTGAAGATACCCTGCCCATAAAACCAACTTAAAGTGACCTAAAAATTGCCTAAATCTGGGTAACCAAAATCTGGTCATGGAAAAATGACCAAATGAACAGTATTTATTCAAATGGCCATAACTTTGTGTAGAGAGGTCCAAATGACATGATTGTTGAACCCATGGAAAGCTTAGGCAATTTAGAATAACTTTCATGAAGAACAGAAATCCAAATTCTGATTATAATCTATTCAAATTGCTAACCACACTAAAACTGCCAGAACCAAATTTGCCCAGAAAATCTGAGAATGGACCAATCCGGCCAGTTATGGTAAAAATGCCATAACTTGTGCTACAAAACTCCAAATGGGATGATTCAAAAAGGGAATTAAAGAAGACACATTAGGGAACAACTTTGATAAAGAAAGTTTAGCCAAATTGCCATTGTAGATTAGTCCAATGGAATAGTAAACCTAAGTGATCAAATCTGAATTTTTGGAATTCCTTCCAATGAGCTTTGAATTGAAATTGGCAACTAATGCCAATAAATGTAAAATCCAAAATGTGTTATTTTGGTGGAATTAGAACTTGCATACCTATTAATTATAAAAAAAGTCAATATTTTTGCATGAATAGTATGGTGAATAGTAATTACCCAACTTTAAATGCAAAGAATTAACCAGTTAACTTTATTAACATTCCCTAGTATGCCTAGTATGATTGGTTTGGATAGGTTGGCATGCCAATAGGGTTCCGATAGCAGTACTGCATATGGCTTCATGCCATTTCGTGATTTATGGCATTTAGTGCCATTTTGTGATATTATGGCTTTTGGCCATTTCGATACTCTTGAAATACTTGGCCTTGTGCCCGATGATTATTATGGCTTGTTAACTGTTTTGTTGCACACCTGGTAGACACTATGTGACCGATGGTGTGATGGCCCGAGGTACTTAGTACCCAGTGCCAATTTACCTATTTATCCAGTCCATTCAATTGTTATAGGTTACTTAGGCAACCAAAATAAGTCTTAATAATTTATTACCAAATAATGAATATAAAAAGTACTAAATTAATAATATTACTAATAATTATCAAAATTTCAGTCTACATGAAATAAAAATATAATTTCTACATATTTATTATTTTAGTTTACTTTTATTTTATATTGGCACCACTAAGCTGTATTGCTTAGCACATCGCTTTTTGCCACGTGTAGATACTGGAGACACAGATAGAGAGCCCAACAGACCCCAGACTGGGTGAGAGTCCAGATCTGCATTGAGTCTAATGTCACCTCCACTACAGTGCATTTTGGGTAAGACCCATTAGGCTTGTTAGTAGTTTTGCATTTTGTAGTTTTGTATTCATTTTGTTATGTAAATTATGGACTTATGTAATTACTTGTAAATTTATGTAAATTAATGAAATGGAGTCTTTTATTTATGAATGTGAGTGCCATTTTAATTATGTATGAAATGTTTGAATGAAAATTTGAGTTTGAAAATTTGAGATGAAGCTTGAAATTGTAGAAAGTTTATGTTATTAGAATTTTTATTTAGATTTTTAACAGGTGGAAAAACATCAAATATTATTAAATTTAGGGAAAAATATGTCAGTTTCCCCAGTTAATAAATTGACCCCAAATTAAATAAATTAAATGCGATTATTAAGAATGAAATAAGATAAGTTATGGCGTGCCGGCACCAAGTGTGACATGCCTCACTCGGATACACTGTAGACAGATAAGGGGTGTTACATTTAGTAGTATCAGAGCACGGATTAGGCGTTTCTGGATTTAGATAGAGTCTATACTATGCATTGCATTTGTAAGTGTTGAGGTGACACTAATGCATATTTATTTGTTTGGATTATTGTGGTTAGGATATGGACTCAACATTGTAGAGAGCCACTGAGGAAGAGGTGGAGAGTTATGCTCCACCCATAGCTGAAACTAGAGGCAGGGGAGAACCTGCTCCACCAGTGCAAGAGGTACCTGTTCAGCCTTAGCAGGCCTTGTTTCAGCAAATGACCAAAATCTGCAGGCAGATGACTAGGGCTATGCCACAACCACAGCCACAACCTTCACCACCACCACAGAAGTCCCATTTGGAGAAGTTAAGAAAATATGGGACTGTGGATTTCCTAGGTAAGAAGGAAGATGACCCTCTAACAGTCGAAAACTGGCCAGACAGAATAGAATAGGTACTTAGACAACTTCACTGCACCCTAGAGCAAAACCTAGAGGGTGTTGTGTCCCTACTTCAGGATGATGCTTTTCAGTGGTGGGACACACTATCCAGGGAGGTACAGCTAAATCAGATCACATGAGAATTCTTCTTTACAGAGTTTAGAAAGAAGTATGCTAGTAATGTGTACCTGGAGGAGAGGAAAAGAGAATTTATCAATCTGAGGCAGAAACAACTGTCAGTGGCAGAATATAAAAGAGAGTTTGTTAGACTAAGCAGATATGGGAGAGGGATAGTCCTTATTAAAGCAGACCAATCTAGGAGGTTTGAAGAGGGGCTAAACGATAGTATCAAGCTCATGAGAATAGCTTTGGGGATTACAGACTTTGCAAAATTGGTTGAAGCAGCACTAAAAGTGGAAGGGGTTAGAATTAATGACCAGAACAGAAGGGATAGACAATAGAAGAGAGGTCCAGGTCAGACCAGTTCATCCTATGCACCCAGTAAGAGGTTCAAAGGTCCTCCTACTCAGGGTTCTAGTCAGACACCAGGTTAGGGCCAGTCCCAGGGGCCCAGATCTCAATTCACACTGAGGAGAGGCCAGTCCACACCATCAGTGGGCAGCTCTCCAGGGACGGTGTATAGGGGACTAGCCCCAGCAGTCTCTTTGGCCTGTCCACACTGCCATAAGTGGCACAAGGGTGAATATTGGCGAGTGATTGGGGGTTACTTTCAGTGTGGGTCTATTGAGCACCAGATCAAAGATTGCCCAAGGAGGAATGCTATAGCTGCTCTAGTACAAGCAGACAGACCAGCCCCTGTAGCTCAAAGGGGTAGAAGGCCGAGTAAATCTGAAGCAGTTGGTACTTCACAGAAGCCAACATCAGAGTCCGCTGAGAGGCCAGAGGCAAGGGCACCAGCAAGGGCATATGCCATGAGGGCTCAGGAGGAGCAGGATTTGCCGGATGTCATCAGGGGTATGTTCTCTCTCTATGACGTACCTGTGCATGCATTGGTGGATCTAAGATCCACACATTCATACATTTGCATTGGATTACCCATGGAGAGGGGAATCCAAGTAGAGGAAAGTGACCAAGATATCCTAGTCACTAACCCACTAGGCCACAGTATGGTGGTAAGTAGAGTGTGTAAAGGTTGCCCGTTGAGGATTCAGGGGTATGAGTTCTCAGCAGACCTAATTGAATTACCCTTCCACAAGTTTGATGTCATCCTTGGAATGGATTGGTTATCATTGTTGATTGTAGATTGAAGAGGATTACATTGAAAACTCCTGAGAATGATGAGATAATAATTGTGGAGGAAAGGATAGATTTTTTGTCTAATATCATCTCAGCTACTGCTGCAAGAAGACTGATCAGGAAGGGGTGTGAAGCCTATTTGGCACATGTTATTGATACCAAAAAGGCTAGATCTAGTCTCCATGACATACCCACTGTAAGTGACTTCCCTGATGTGTTCCCTGAAGAATTACCGGGTTTGCCACCAGAAAGAGAAGTAGAATTTGCTATTGAGGTTATGCAGAGTACAGCACCAATCTCAATCACTCCTTATAGGATAGCACCCACTGAATTGAAGGAGCTGAAAATCCAATTGCAGTAGTTACTAGATAAGGGGTTCATACGCCCCAGTGTGTCACTGTGGGGAGCTCCGATGCTGTTTGTGAAGAAGAAGGATGGGACACTGAGGTTATGCATTGATTACCGATAGCTAAACAAAGTGACTATGAAGAATAAGTACCCATTGCCCATAATTGATGATCTGTTTGATCAATTGAAGGGAGCAGGTGTATTTTCCATGATTGATCTCATATCAGGATATCATCAGCTAAGGGTAAATGATGCAGATGTGCCTAAGACTGCATTCAGGACTCGGTATGGACACTATAAATTTCTGGTGATGCCATTTGGTTTGATAAATGCACCAGTAGCTTTCATAGACCTTATGAATCGTATCTTCCATCCATACTTAGATCTGTTTGTGGTGGTCTTCATTGATGATATACTGGTGTATTCCAAGAACAAAGAGGAGCATGATGAGCATTTGAGAATTGTTCTACAGACATTGAGAGAGAAGAAACTGTATGCTAAGCTGTCCAAGTGTGACTTCTGGTTGAATGAGATTGCCTTTCTTGGATACATAGTATCAGCTGATGGGATTAGAGTGGATCCCAAAAAGATTGAAGCAGTGATGGAGTGGAAGCCTCCCAGAAATGCAACTGAATTCAAAAGTTTCTTGGGGCTAGCTGGGTATTACAGAAGGCTTGTGAAGGGATTTTCTCTAATAGCTACTCCACTGACCAAGTTGCTACATAAAAATGTCAAATTTGATTGGAATGATAGATGTCAAGCCAGTTTTGAGAGGTTAAAGGCTATGTTGACAGAGGCACCAATGTTAACACAGCCAGTGTCGAGAAAAGACTTTGTGGTCTACAATGATGCTTCCCATAATGGGTTAGGTTGTATTCTGATGTGAGAGGAGAAAGTGGTCACCTATGCTTCCAGGCAGCTAAGGCCACATGAGAAGAACTACCCTACCCATGATTTGGAGTTAGCAGTAATCATCTTCGCATTGAAGATATGGAGGCACTACTTGTATGGTGAAAAGTGCTACATATACACAGACCACAAAAGTCTAAGATTCTTGCCAACCCAGAAGGAGCTCAACCTTAGATAGAGGCGGTGGATTGAGTTCCTGAAGAAGTATGATTGTGTGATAAATTACCATCCTAGAAAGGCAAATGTAGTCGCTGATGCCTTGAGCAGAAAGTCCATTGTAGCATTGAGATCATTGCATGCCCATTTGTCCTTAGCTCATCATAGAGCTATTTTGGTTGAGTTGCAAGTGAAGCCAAACCTACTACAACAGATACAAGATGGATAGAAGGTAGATGAGAAGCTAATGATTATTATGCGTAGTGTAGACACCGTATTTTGGTCGACCCTCGAATGCAAGGTTCTTTTAAAATTGAAATTTCATTATGTTATCCGTTCTCAATCGATGACCCGATCAGAGGTAGCTTTTCCGAACTCACCAATGGCTTGTATTCGGAGTAAATCAATCTCACGTTCAAGTTAGATTGCTTTCCGATCTCTTTGTCTTTATCCAATGTGTTCGAATCGATATTGGATCTCCAGACCATTCAATCTTACATGCTATTATTTTTCAATCTCTCTATGTTCAAATGCCTCAAAGTTCCAAATCTGCACATGGTATTGTGATCAAGTATCTCACTCAAATTGTCCAAACAATCCTCAAGCAGAGCTAAGGTTTTATTCGATCCCTAAATAATGATTCCAACCTTAATGAGCTCAAGTCATTTTTAAATATTTACAATTCTATCGAAGCACTCTTCAAATGTTTTAAGGTCTCATTCGATATTCGGTCATGGCTCCGTCCGATCTCATGTTCACTTGTAATGTTTTTTTGAACTCTTGGAGTGGCTTGATGTTTTATGATTAATAATCGATCTCGGGTTTAATGTTCAATTGCATTCAATTGATTAAGTATTCAAGCAATTTAGTTTCAATGTTTTCCGATCTCATCAAGAAAATTGAGGATGAAAAGACTTAGATTCATTTCAAAATATAAAAAATATATACACAAGTCATTCGGCAGGAGAGTCTCCCCTAACCTGCTCTCCAGGTACATTATTGGTTCCATCATTCTCTCTGTCTCTCTCTCAGGCTCCTCCTCACTGTCTTCTTCAGCTCTTAGGATGAGATCCACCATCCAGGAGAAGTCTTCCTCAGGATAGCACCTCATAAGCTCTGCCAGAAGATCGCCATGAGCATTCACATAAGCACCAGCTTCTCTCGCCACGACCTCTTCTTCTTTCACTTTGATCTCTTCGGTAAGGCGAGTGACATCGGCAGATCAGCAGGCCCGATCATCTTCAAGTTCCTGCTCCAGTTCAGCTATCCTATCCTCATAAGACTTTGTCTGATCTTCAATTTGGGCGATGTGGTCCTGAGCAAATGAAAGTTGGGCTCTGGCAGAAGCTGCATCCTAGACCGCCTAAAGAATCTCCTATCTCAAGAGATGGGCCTTTTCTCTAATTATATGTTGGTTCACAATGCTCTCCAAACCCAAGCTCATCGTCTGAGCCAGGAGATCATCAATGCTATCCGGAGTCAGTCTATTCAGATCTTCCTGAAAATAAATGGTGGCACCCAGAACCTTGGCTAAGTCAGGATTCCCCCGAACTGAGCAGTTCCTTTCCAGAGAGTGGATAAGGACTTGAGCACCATGAGAGAGTGTCCTTATGACTGATCGGGAAGGCCCTCCTTCTGCACTTGAAGAGATCAGTAGAGACGGTGGTTCAGCTTGTCGAAGAGGGGAAGGAGCGATCTCTACCTCTGGGGTTGGCTGTTCTGGAGGTCGGAACAAAGAGCTCGGTACTTCTACCGAGTCTCGCCTCTACGTCTAGGAGACAGCAGCAACTTTCATTTCTAGCTCTTTTCGGGCGACCTCCCTTTTTCGCTTACGGCTCTCCTTTGTGCTCTTGCCTCCTGCCATACTTGCACAAAGAACAAGTTAATGAGATCACCAAAGTTAGGAGATTGAAGATTTAGGTTATACTGATCCCGGGTCCAAGGTCAGAGAGTTGCAGCTTATAGTCGCCATGGGCGATCATTTGCATTAACCACCATTTCAGTTCGGCCATAACCGCATCCAAACATGAAGACTTGTGAGTAGCCGCCTGATCCTTCAATTCCTTTACCATGGCATCCTCGTCTTTATTTAAGGTGATCTTTTTTAGAACGGAAGGAACCAAATACTGCCAACTATGCGGGATGCCCTCAAAGCCATTTGGGTCCTTGCTCCTCAATATGAAAAATTGATCTTTCTAGTTCTTCAACGAAGAAGGTAGATTGGTGAAGAGCCTGCAGTTCGGTTTGGCTTGGAAAAACCAATATTCATCGTCCTTCCATCGAGCTAGCCTATGCAACTCGACAAAAATCTTCACCGTAGGCTCGAGCTTTTTGGCCCGATATAAACCTCTGAAAGCCACCAGAGTTCGATAGGAGTTCCGATGAACTTGGGCTTCACAAACCTGATGGAACTTCAAGACGGCTCTATAGAATCCATTCAGAGGAAATCGAAGCCCAGCTTTCAATTGTTCCTCATAAACTATGATCAAATCAGTTTCTTCAAAGAAATTATTGGCTCAGAGATCGCTATGGCACCTGATAAGTTCGAAGGAGTTAGTCAAAAGATTGTACTCTTGGCTAATAGACTGGAGATCGATCTCCTTGAGAACCGATGGCAACTCATCCACGGGTAGGCTCTTTTTCCTTGAAGATGATGCTTGTTTTGATTTGGTTGATCAACCGTAGACGAGGACAGTGGTTGTAGATGGTCCAGGTTGTTCACCTGGTCTGGCTGTAACACCCCTATTTGTATAGCCTAGTATATTTCACTGTTCCGGTGACCGGTGTCGGTCCGGACAATTAAGGGGATTAGAACCATACTTAAGACAACTAGAGAAACCATAAACACAAATAATTAGTAATGTTCAATTAGTTAAGTATAAATAAGAAAAACAGAACATAAGAAGTTAAACGAACCGAGAGTCATAGCGATGGGTGACCTCCTCGGGAACGACTGCGAAGTCGTTTTAAACTCAAATTTCGAATTGTAAAATGTGACGCTGCGGTCCTTAGGACCCTTATGAACATAGTGGAAAAGAGAAAATCATGAAAAATAACTGTTAAGTCAGTTAAATAATTAGGTCAGGGAGCCGGAAGAAATATGGAATTATTTGCAAACCGGGATGAACCGGTGAGGGGCAATTTGGTCAATTGACCCCGAGAGCTGACTCCTGAACTACTGTCAAATAAAATCGGAGAAAAGAAAATTTCCGAATCGAGAATTAAATTAAAGAACTAATAGAAAAAAAAAAAGAGAGGTTAGTATGTTAACTTGTTACTTTCCATTTTAAATGCATAATTAGTTGTTAAAATGAGCTTAGAACTAATGAAATGAAATAAAAATATGGGGGAAGGACCATTACAAAATTTTCGGCCAGCTTGAAGGGGAGTATGATTTGCATGAATTGAATGGGTTTGAATTAATTTATGGACCTCCCTTAGTTGAATGATTATGGTTGAGAACTTTGAAATTTGCTAATAGTAATTAAGTAGTGAGATTAGGGTTTGAAACCTAGGGTTTGAGGCAAAAATTTGGAGAAATGAATAAATGATGTCTTTGACCTATTGTGAAGTGAAAAATGGTCAATTGTGACCAAATGAGTTGTGTTGGAATGGTTGGAATGGAAGCTAAATTCGGAGGTTGTATGGTCATGCTGCTGGCAGCATGACCAAGTCAACTTTGAAGGACCAAAACTGAAATTTTACAAGTCCAATTGATATGGCACCAATTAGGGATGAAAATAGACACAAAATGACACAATTTTCATTTAGGAACCATGCCCAAAAAGTGACCAAAACTTAGTGAACCAATTGACCAAAGTTGAATAAGAGCAGTCACATCAGATAAACTGACCAAATAAACAGTGTTTGTTCATTTGGTCATAACTCGAGCTAGGTAGGTCAAAATGACCTGAAATTTTACCAGAGGTTAGATGCGATATAGAACTAAAACTTTCATGAAGAACACAAGTCCAAATTCTGCCAGCAACTAAGCCATTTGGCCACCCCAAGTTGGTGACTCAAATCTGCCAGCACCAAATTTACCCAGAAAATCTGGGTTGTTTCCAATCCGGTAGCCCTAGTTCAAATGGCCATAACTTGAGCTACAAAATTCCAATTGAGGTGATCCAAAAATGAGAATAAACTTAAGACATTAAGGAACATTTTCTATGAAGGAAGTTTTGCCAAATTCTAACAGTAAAATTGCCAATGGAACAGTGCAACTAGGAGCACCAAAACTGAAAATTTGACAATTTAGCCAAAAGGACTTAAGTTTTGAGAAAATGACCAAAACCAACAAATTTAATGACCAAAATGTGGTATGTGGGTGAAGTTGGAGTTCCCATACCTATTAAGCCTTAAAAAGTCAACAATTTGACTTGAATAGTATAGTAAATAGTAACTCGAAACACAAAAACTTCGAGAACGTCGAAATTAGTACATTAAAGCTAGGTAAAAATGAAGTGAAATTTATTTTTGGATTTATGCTAAGTTATGGTACTGAAACACTGTGAAATTGTGTGTTTCAGCTGAAAAAGACTTGGAAACTCGAAGAGACTGAGTCAAGGCCTAAAGGCGACTCACGTCAGGTCTGTGCACAATAATTCTTGTTTAAATATTTTATTCTTGAAAATTTGACTTTTGTGATTAATTGTGTATTGTGTTGCCATTTTATGATCACAAATATGACTTTGGAAATAGATCAGATTTCTCACAAATTATTTGAATAAATTGTTTTGAATTGATTTTATGTTCACACTTAGCATGACAGTATCACATTATTCCTCCTCCATTTATGGGGTTGAGATCGTTTATTTTCCTCCCTCTTTGGCTTGCCAGTTGAGGTTGAGATCAGA
This sequence comes from Hevea brasiliensis, assembly GCF_030052815.1. Taxonomy (NCBI): domain Eukaryota; kingdom Viridiplantae; phylum Streptophyta; class Magnoliopsida; order Malpighiales; family Euphorbiaceae; genus Hevea; species Hevea brasiliensis. The sequence continues at coordinate 104,129,952 of NC_079496.1, forward strand.
TGAGTACTCATTAGCTAGCTAGCCACCTCCCTCATTGATTTTCATTAATGGGGTTGAGATTGCTTTGTCTTGGTGTACAACACGGCATTGATCAGAAATTTTGTGTCATGGCTTAAGTTGTGTATATGATTTTGGCAACACTTTGTTTAATAAATTATTTGACTAAATGGAATTGTTATGAGCTTTGATATTTGTGAAATGTGATTGAGAAGTATTTAAATTGTGTTCATCAATGAATGATTTATGTATTGCATTTTAAATTTTTATTGTGCACCACTGAGTATTTTTATACTCAGCGATAGCTCATTTTGCTGTCGCAGATAAGTGCAAGGAGAAAGCAGCAGAGTGAGCTGCTATCGAATTGTGGACCACATCGATCATTTTGTACGGGTATTATTTTATACCCTTGTAGATAATTTTGATGTAAATATGAAAATGTTGTATGTATCAATATAAAGCTGAGCAGTTGTAAATAAATTGTAATAATATTATTTTTTTTGGATTTCCTTCTGTAAATTAATATTTGTACTTATGAATTTCTTACTTTATGCTTTGTGATTGGAGATATTAAATATTTTGAGATGATAAATCTTGATTTGTATTGTGAAATTATTTTGAAGTGTGTTGAATTGAGTTGATTGAGATTTATTGAAGGTTGGGAGTTGAGAAAAATTTTTGGAAGTGTTTTTCTCAGGTATTGGAAGAACTGTTTTCTCTAATTACAAACAAAACTCTGTCAAAATTTTTATAAAATTTGCGGCAAAATTAAATGGACAAAATTTCTATTAGTATTTAAATCTTGAATAAATGATTTTTAATTCTTACCAAAATGCTCACCACTTCCAAAATGTAAGAAAATGGTTTCAAAATCCCTTGTAGTGTACTTAATGAATTATCGGTAGGTGAAGTTCGGTAGTTCATCAAGTATTCTATGGGATCATGTTATGCCTTACAGAGGGGTAAGGTGTGACATGTTTTAGTGGTATCAGAGCATGGTTTTACAATAAATTTTGACTATGCATGTGAATATTTCTTTGATAAGTACAACTGCTCAAGTGTCTTTAAATTGATACATATGACGTATTTACATCATGAATATGCACTAACGGAGGTCAACCTCCTTGTGTTTAATCTCAGGAAGTAGAAATTTTGAGAAAACGAAATGGATGGAGGAGATCATTCCGAAGAACAATCTGTTGAGGCTGAGGTTCAAGGGGAAGCCCCAGCACTCCAGAACGTGAGTGGGTCAGCCACTCCAGCTCCTGCTCCAGCACCACAGTTCCCTGCTCAATTTGTACAGCAGATGGCTGCATTCTTCCAGCAAATGGTGGGTAATGTGCCACCCCAAGCTCAAATGCCAGTACCTGTAGCACAACCATAGCCCTCAGCTCGGCAATATGAAAAGTTGATGAAATTTGGGGCCACCGAGTTTAAAGGCACTGTGGATCCACTGGAGGCAAAACAGTGGTTGGAAAGAATGGAACGAGTTTACAGAAAACTGCAGTGTATGGAAGAGATGAAGTTTGAGTATTCTGTTTCCTTGTTACAAGGGGATGCATATGGATAGTGGAAGACCATCCCCCACAGCCTGGTTGAGCCATCTGTGCTGACATGGACAGACTTCCTGAGGGAATTCAGGCAGAAATGGGTTCCTGATGCATATGTAGATAAGAAATTGCAAGAATTCCTGAGTTTGAAACAAGGGGACCGAACCATAGCAGAGTATGAGAGAGACTTCTCAAGGCTAAGCCACTATGCTGGAAGCTTAGTCTCCACCCCCAGAGATAGATGCAAGAGGTTTGAGACCGGGTTAAGGCCGAATATGAGAATGCAAGTCGTGGGTTTTCAACATCAGAATTTTGCTAAATTGATCTCACAGGCCCTGGAACTGGAAATGATAGAATCAGAAGGGGCAGTGAAGAAGGGTTCACAAGAGAAAGAGAAGGCTGAAAAGACTACGGGACAAACATCTGAAAGTGGTTCTGGCAAGAGGAAACAATTTGGGGGATCCAACTCCCGTAGATCCAGCAGAGGCAGATTTTCTGGCCAAAGACCACCCCGATCTGGTCAGCCGACCCAACAAGCTTCTCGAAGATCTCTATTAGTACGACAGTGTGAAACTTGTGGGAGAACTCATGGTGGGGTTTGTTTCAAGGCCATCGGTGCATGTTTTAACTGTGGAGGGAGCGGACATTTTGCTAAAGATTGTACTAGTCCGCGCCGGTCTGGATCTTTTGCTACATCTAAAGGATCAGCCCAAGTCTCTACACCTAGAGGGTCACAGTCAGCTGCTAGAGGTAGAGGTAGAGGCAGAGGTAGGGGTCCTGGTAGCACTTTTAGAAGTCAAAGCACTGTTAACCAGCCAGTACCCAGTGGCGCACTAGTCAGAGTATATACCATGCGTCAGAGGGAGGAAGCTGAAACATCAGATGTAGTAGCTGGTATTTTCTCCATCCTTGACCAAGATGTATATGTGTTATTTGATCCTGGCTCCACACATTCATATGTTAGTGCTAGTGTGATGTGCTTTACTGCTATTTAGTGTGTACCAATGGACTATGATGTGCTAGTAACTAGTCCATTAGGCCAGGAGGTCAGGGTAAATAGGCTATATAGGGACTGCCCTTTGGTGATCCAAGGACATACTTTTCTGTCTGATTTAATTGAAATGCCCTTCAGAGATTATGACATTATCTTGGGCATGGATTGGTTAGCCAGGCATCACGCCATGATTGACTGTAGATTGAAGACAGTCACTTTTGGTCTTCCTCAGTATGGTGATGTAGTAATACATGGGGAGAGGCAAGCATCGCCTTCAAACATCATTTCACCAGACCGCCGTAAAAATGATTAGAAAAGGGTGTGAGGTGTACTTGGCACATGTGATAGACACCCAAGTGGGGAGTCCAGCACTGAGGGACATTCCTACTGTATGTGACTTTCCGGATGTGTTTCCTGATGAGTTGCCAGGATTACCTCCAGAAAGAGAAGTGCAGTTTGAAATTGATGTTATGCCTGGTGTGGACCCAATCTCCATAACACCATACAGAATGGTACCAGCAGAACTAAAGGAATTGAAAGTACAGTTGCAAGAGTTGCTTGACAAGGGCTTCATCCTCCCTAGTGTGTCACCTTGGGGAGCACCGATGTTGTTTGCAAAGAAGAAGGATGGCACTCTTCGGTTATGCATTGACTATCGGCAGTTGAATAAAGTGACAATAAAGAACAGATACCCATTGCCCCGTATTGATGACTTGTTTGATCAGTTGAGGGGTGCAGTTGTGTTCTCCAAAATTGACCTGAGATCAGGTTATTATCAGCTAAAAGTACAAGAGCAGAGTATACCTAAAACTGCCTTCAGAACCCGCTATGGCCATTATGAGTTCTTGGTCATGCCATTCGGGTTAACTAATGCTCTGGCTGCTTTTATGGATCTGATGAACACTATCTTCAGACCATACCTCGACCAGTTTGTTGTGGTATTTATTGATGATAGATTGGTCTATTCGAGGAATGCAGAAGAGCATGATAGACATCTGCGGATTGTACTGCAGACTTTGAGGGAGAAACAGCTATATGCTAAATTGTCGAAATGTGAATTTTGGCTGAAGAAGATATCCTTTTTAGGGCACATAGTATCAGCAGAGGGTATTAAGGTAGATCCTAGCAAGATTGAAGCTGTCCTTAATTAGAAGCCACCCAGAAATGTCACGGAGATTCGCAGTTCAAGTTAATGGATACTACCGTCGATTTGTGAAGGGATTCTCCATGTTGGCATCTCCATTGACCAAGCTACTTAGAAAGAATGTGAAATTTCAGTGGACAGACAAATGCCAGCAAAGTTTTGATGAATTGAAAAGATGTTTGACTGAGGCTCTAGTCTTGACTTTACCTACACCGGGTAAAGAATATACAGTTTACAGCGATGCTTCTCACAATGGGTTAGGTTGTGTGTTAATGCAAGATCGAAATGTCATTGCCTATGCATCACGCCAGCTAAAACCGCATGAGAGGAATTATCCGACACATGACTTGGAGCTTGCAGCTATTGTGTTTGCTCTTAAAATCTGGAGACATTATTTGTATGGGGAGAAGTGCTACATCTACAAAGATCATAAGAGTTTGAAGTATTTGGGCACCCAAAAAGAGTTGAATTTGAGACAGAGGAGATGGTTAGAGTTAATAAAAGACTATGATTGTCTGATAGACTATCAGCCAGGGAAAGCTAATGTTGTGGCTGACGCCTTAAGTCGCAAGACTATGACAAGTCTACAGGTTACTCCCTTATTTTTGGTACATGAGTTGAGATCATTACATGCCAGTTTAGAGATTAATGATGAGGGGCAGACAGCAGTTGCATGGCATGTACAGCCAGTATTAATTGATCAGATCAGAATGGCTGCTCAGAATGATGAAAAGTATCAGAAACTGTTGGAAGAAGTTCGGCAGGGTAAGAAACCAGAGTTCTCAATCAGAGATGATGGTCTATTGCTACACCAGGGTAGAATGTGTGTTCCTAATGATGTTGATTTGAGGCAGATCATTTTGAAGGAAGCACATGAGTCTCCTTTTGCTATGCACCCTAGTGGTACAAAAATGTATAGAGGGCTAAAAGAAGCATTACTGGTGCATGGGTTTAAAAAGAGATGTGGCGGAGTTTGTATCCAAATGCCTAACTTGTCAGCAAGTAAAGGCAGAGCATCAAGTACCAACTGGGTTATTACATCCACTGTCAGTGCCAGAATGGAAATGGGAAAGAATAACTATGGATTTTGTAATGGGACTTCCGAGGACACAGAAGAGTCATGATGCAGTATGGGACATTGTCGACAGACCAACTAAGTCTGCTCATTTTCTGCCAGTCCGAATGGACTACAGTCTAGACAGATTGGCCAGGTTGTACATTGATGAGATTGTGAGACTTCATAGAGTGCCTGTATCCATTGTATCAGACAGAGATCCTAGGTTTACTTCTAGATTCTGGGGTAGTCTTCAGAGAGCCCTAGGAACTAGATTGAACTTCAGTACTGCATTCCACCCACAGACAGATGGCCAGTCTGAGAGGGTAATTCAGATCTTGGAGGACATGCTACGGGCTTGTGTGATTGAGTTTGAAGGTAGTTGGGATACACACTTGCCTTTGATTGAGTTTGCTTACAACAACAGCTACCAATCAAGCATTAGGATGCCTCCATATGAAGCTTTATATGGCAGGAAATGTAGAACCCTATTTTGTTGGGATGACGTGGGTGAAAGAAAAATGATTGGACCCGAAATTGTTCAACAGACTGAAGAGAAAATTAAGGTGATCAAAGATCGACTTAAAGCTGCATCAGACCGTCAGATGTCCTATATTGATTTGAAAAGAATGGATATTGAGTATGCAGTGGGTGAGAAAGTGTTCCTCAAAGTTTCTCCTTGGAAGAGGATTATGAGATTCGGCAGGAAGGGGAAACTAAGTCCTCGTTTTATCGGGCCATATGAGGTATTGGAAAGAGTGGGTCCTTTAGCTTATCGTTTGGCACTACCTCCAGAGTTGGAGAAGATACATAATGTCTTCCATGTGTCTATGTTGAGGAGGTATCGATCAGTCCCATCTCATGTACTACCAGTAGAAGAAATTGAAGTAAATCCAGACCTCACATATGAAGAAGAACCCATAAAGATTCTGGCTTATGAGGTGAAGCAGCTACGGAACAAGCAGATACCATTGGTAAAAGTGCTGTGGAACCATCATTCGGGCCAGGAGGCTACTTGGGAATGAGAGGAGGACATGAGGAGACAACACCCACAGCTGTTCAGAGATTAATACCAGGTAAAATTTTGAGACGAAATTTATTTTAAGGGGGGGAGAGTTGTAACACCCCTATTTGTATAGCCTGGTATATTTCACTGTTCCGGTGACCGGTGTCGGTCCGGACAATTAAAGGGATTAGAACCATACTTAAGACAACTAGAGAAACTATAAACACAAATAATTAGTAATGTTCAGTTAGTTAAGTATAAATAAGAAAAACAGAACATAAGAAGTTAAACGAGCCAAGAGTCACAGCGATGGGTGACCTCCTCGGGAACGACTGCGAAGTCGTTTTAAACTCAAATTTTGAACCGTAAAATGTGACGCTGCGGTCCTTAGGACCCTTATGAACATAGTGGAAAAGAGAAAATCATGAAAAAGAACTGTTAAGTCAGTCAAATAATTAGGTCAGGGAGCTGGAAGAAATATAGAATTATTTGCAAACCGGGATGAACCGGTGAGGGGCAATTTGGTCAATTGACCCCGAGAGCTGACTCCTGACCTAACTGTCAAATAAAATCGGAGAAAAGAAAATTTCCGAATCGAGAATTAAATTAAAGAACTAATAGAAAAAAAAAAAAGAGAGGTTAGTATGTTAACTTGTTACTTTCCATTTTAAATGCATAATTAGTTGTTAAAATGAGCTTAGAACTAATGAAATGAAATAAAAATATGGGGGAAGGACCATTACTGAATTTTCGGCCAGCTTGAAGGAGAGTATGATTTGCATGAATTGAATGGGTTTGAATGAATTTATGGACCTCCCTTAGTTGAATGATTATGGTTGAGAACTTTGAAATTTGCTAATGGTAATTAAGTAGTGAGATTAGGGTTTGAAACCTAGGGTTTGAGGCAAAAATTTGGAGAAATGAATAAATGATGTCTTTGACCTATTGTGAAGTGAAAAATGGTCAATTGTGACCAAATGAGTTGTGTTGGAATGGTTGGAATGGAAGCTAAATTCGGAGGTTGTATGGTCATGCTGCTGGCAGCATGACCAAGTCAACTTTGAAGGACCGAAACTGAAATTTTACAAGTCCAATTGATATGGCACCAATTAGGGATGAAAATAGACATAAAATGACATAATTTTCACTTAGGAACCATGCCCAAAAAGTGACCAAAACTTAGTGAACCAATTGACCAAAGTTGAATAAGAGCAGTCTGCCACTGTACAAACTGACCAAATGAACAGTATTTGTTCATTTAGTCATAACTCGAGCTAGGCAGGTCAAAATGACCTGAAATTTTACCAGAGGTTAGATGAGATATATACCTAAAACTTTCATGAAGAATACAAGTCCAAATTCTGCCAGCAACCAAGCCATTTGGCCACCCCAAATTGGTGACTCAAATCTGCCAGCACCAAATTTACCCAGAAAATCTGGGTTGTTTCCAATCCGGCAGCCCTAGTTCAAATGGCCATAACTTGAGCTACAAAACTCCAATTGAGGTGATCCAAAAATGAGAATAAACTTAAGACATTAAGGAACATTTTCTATGAAGGAAGTTTTGCCAAATTCCAACAGTAAAATTGCCAATGGAACAGTGCAACTAGGAGCACCAAAACTGAAAATTTGACAATTTAGCCAAAAGGACTTAAGCTTTGAGAAAATGACCAAAACTAACAAATTTAATGACCAAAATGTGGTATGTGGGTGAAGTTGGAGTTCCCATACCTATTAAGCCTTAAAAAGTCAACAATTTGACTTAAATAGTGTAGTAAATAGTAACTCGAAACACAAAAACTTCGAGTACGTCGAAATTAGTACATTAAAGCTAGGTAAAAATGAAGTGAAATTTATTTTTGGATTTATGCTAAGTTATGGTACTGAAACACTGTGAAATTGTGTGTTTCAGCTGAAAAGGACTTGGAAACTCGAAGAGACTGAGTCAAGGCCTAAAGGCGACTCACGTTAGGTCTGTGCATAATAATTCTTGTTTAAATATTTTATTCTTGAAAATTTCACTTTTGTGATTAATTGTGTATTGTGTTGCCATTTTATGATCACAAATATGACTTTGGAAATGGATCAGATTTCTCACAAATTATTTGAATAAATTGTTTTGAATGGATTTTATGTTCACACTTAGCATGACAGTATTACATTATTCCTCCTCCATTTATGGGGTTGAGATCGTTTATTTTTCTCTCTCTCTGGCTTGCCAGTTGAGGTTGAGATCGGATGAGTACTCATTAGCTAGCTAGCCACCTCCCTCATTGATTTTCATTAATGGGGTTTAGATTGCTTTGTCGTGGTGTACAACACGGCATTGATCGAAAATTTTGTGTCATGGCTTAAGTTGTGTATATGATTTTGGCAACACTTTGTTTAATAAATTATTTGACTAAATGGAATTGTTATGAGCTTTGATATTTGTGAAATGTGATTGAGAAGTATTCAAATTGTGTTCATCAATGAATGATTTATGTATTGCATTTTAAATTTTTATTGTGCACCACTGAGTATTTTTATACTCAGCGATAGCTCATTTTGCTGTCGCAGATAAGAGTAAGGAGAAAGCAGCAGAGTGAGCTGCTATCGAATTGTGGACCACATCGATCATTTTGTACGGGTATTATTTTATACCCTTGTAGATAATTTTGATGTAAATATGGAAATGTTGTATGTATCAATATAAAGTTGAGCAGTTGTAAATAAATTGTAATAATATTATTTTTTTGGATTTCCTTCTGTAAATTAATATTTGTACTTATGAATTTCTTACTTTATGCTTTGTGATTGGAGATATTAAATATTTTGAGATGATAAATCTTGATTTGTATTGTGAAATTATTTTGAAGTGTGTTGAATTGAGTTGATTGAGATTTATTGAAGGTTGGGAGTTGAGAAAAATTTTTGGAAGTGTTTTTCTCAGGTATTGGAAGAACTATTTTCTCTAATTACAAACAGAACTCTGTCAAAATTTTTATAAAATTTGCGGCAAAATTTAAATGGACAAAATTTCTATTAGTATTTAAACCTTGAATAAATGATTTTTAATTCTTACCAAAATGCTCACCACTTCCAAAATGTAAGAAAATGGTTTCAAAATCCCTTGTAGTGTACTTAATGAATTATCGGTAGGTGAAGTTCGATAGTTCATCAAGTATTCTACGGGATCATGTTATGCTTTACAGAGGGGTAAGGTGTGACACTGGCCACTTTACCCTCATTCGATGTCTACGAGATATGAACAGAAGGAGGACTGGCAGCTCTCTGATCATCGGTACCGCTCATTTTTGGAGAATAAAAATGAAATCAATTGTAAAAAGATTAAAGCTCTTACCAGAGTATAAATTGACGCCGGAAAACTCTAGAAAATAAGGGAGAGAGTCAAAGTCACTAGAGCAAAGTCTGAAAGTGACATAAGGGAACAAATGGCTAACCTCCTCCCTATTTATATCCGCCCGAGCTTTAAATGCTCACAAAGCCCCAAGGGACGCATCAGTTAACGAGGATCACCAGATAGAATGAGGTTCTAAACTAACAGATTGGCAAAATGGCAATCTGGATATGGATCAATTCAGATATAGTTATCAGAGATTGGGATAAAAATCAATGTAATAATAAAAATAGAATAAGTAGATTCAATTTTAAATAATAGATTTCATTTCATTTCGAAAAGATTAGATTACATCATTTGGGCAATCTCTCAAGATCAGCACTACATTCTACCTAATTTAGACTACTCCCGAGCCTAGAATGTTAGCCTATGTCAAAGCCTAGTCTTGTGGCTGAATCAAAAGATGTGTTTGATCAGAAAGCCAGCAATAAATACTGGACAGATGTACAGCTCAGATGGGGTGACTATAACTCTCATGATATTCAGCGATGCCATTATCGATGTCATCAACCAGAACCAAACTGCGATCGGGACCCCCGAGATGGTGAAGGGCTAAATGAACTTCAAGAAGCGATCATTAATATTAAGATTTAAATTAGCGGTCCTCTTGTCAGAGATCGATCTGCAAGCCATATCGATGAACTGATTCGAGATGGGCGCGATAGTCAGTTTTGATCTTGATCGGTCAATTAGTCCAGTTCTCTCACCGTCATCAGACGACGCCCTCATAAACCTCTGATCACCGGAATTACTCATTTTCAGAAGATGAATAAAGAAAACATTCGTAAAAAGATCAAAGTGGTTATCGTGAGAAGAATTTTTAACGGAAAAGCCAAGAACTAGGAAATAAAACATTGAAGATTCACCAGAGAAAGAAAGTTGTAAGTATGCGAAGAAAATTTCTTCAGCATATATGTAGGGCTTTGGCATTTATTGCATGTAGAACTCAAAGCGGCTCATCGATAATTAAAAAATTTATTACTTTGACCAGCACAAAGAAAGGATGAGAAGGAGGTCAGAGAACAAAAAGAGATCAGGAAAGTAGAAAGGACCAGATGTAAAAGAAAATAGAGATCGGAATAACAATCCTACGATCAGTCAGTCATAGTGAGAAAATCGAAAAGGGGAAAGACGACCTATAGAGATCAGGGAACTTAGGGAATTGAACAGCTTCTAATCATGACCTTTAATTCATAAAAACTAGCTCCCTCCACCATCAGATCAGAGTCAGTTAAAGCACTGCAAGCCTGATTCAATCTTCACCACACATCTCATTTGTAAGGACGTACTCCTAGCTGTCAGATTCCAAATGGTTAAAGTAGCCCAGTACATCTTGATTTACACCGTTGATCACAATTGTAAGGTTAAAATTGAAGCCCTTAGATCAAAAGTAAATGAAAGATTCGGTGCTTTTTGTTCCCAGCCCTTGGATCCATTTTGTAAGGCAAGACCCTTGACCGTTGGATTAAGGGGTGAAAGGACAAAAAATCTGAATGGAATCCCAACCCTCAATTTTGATTCTCTTTAATTCCAAGATGTCGGATTATGTCCTTTTGAATCTAGGCCTTCCGTCTCCTTCTGCTGTGATACTGACCCTCTATTCTGAGCACCCATTCCCTATAAATACCTGCATGCAATACTGTAGAAAAGGGGGGGGAGAGGTGGTTATGATCATGGATAAAACTCTGAATTTGAATATAGCCTCATTGTCTTCCATTCAAAGCTCTCAAAATTTTCAGGAACTTTAGAAACTAGTGTTATAAAGTATCTCATCGGAAGAGCTATAAACTTGTTGATTCACACTTCCAATACCCGCACTCCCTTGCAAACTCAACCTCACTCCATCACTAAAATTTCTATTCTCATCACTTTGGGTTGGCTCAAGTCTCTCCGCTGCCTCAGTCTTAAGCTCCTAAGGTCCGCAGATACCGGTGTGGCTCATCTGTCATCTCAACTTTCTCCAGGTAAGAGTCTGACTTATCACTCGTTGAATATTCTTGGTTCATTTTCATAAGTGTCTTTTTCAAGGTATCTAGTCACACTGAGTCTTAGAATAGATTGTCTTAGCTGGTAACTATTATCTTTGTTTTTTTTATATCATTTGAAAATTTCATTTTAATCATAACCTCATTTTTATTTTCCTCGAAAACAAATGTTCGAGTCATTAGTGTTTCATAAAAACTTCAAAGAGTACAGGTAGAAATGCTGACACAGAAGTTTTTAGTCTGAATAAATGACAAATAATAGGAAAATAAGTGTAACTCGAGTAGTCATAGGAAGGTCAGATTAAGCTAAAGGGGTCGAAATGAGATTAGGTCAGAGAAATAAGTTATGAGATCGGGCCATGGAACGAGCCCAGACGACAAGACGATAGATCAGGACAAGATAATTTTGGACCTCGGGCAAGCGACTAAAATAAATGAAATGGCATCGGATCATTAGGTATGAAGTCTGAAACCAGAGAGTTCGGATAAAACAATCACGCTGGAGATCAGTAAGGAGTTCAGCTCAATGCCCGCCATCCATTTACGAGATCCCGTAGACTAGGAAAAGCCCTTTCTCAGATGCTTCATTTGTCTTCGATAATTCTTCCCAATATTAAGAGACCGGGAAAGAGTTTTTACCTAGATTCTCTTAGCCTAAATTCTAATAAAATATATTAGGAGATCGGGAGAGAGTTTTTACCCGAGTTCTCAGCTTAAATTTTAGCAAAATTTATTAAGAGATCGGGAGAGAGTTCTTACCCAGATTCTCTTAGCCTAAATTCTAATAAAATATATTAGGAGATCGGGAGAGAGTTCTTACCCGAGTTCTCAGCTCAAATTTTAACAAAATATATTAAGAGATCGGGAGAGAGTTCTTACCTGGATTCTCTTAGCCTAAATTCTAATAATATATATTAAGAGATCGGGAGAGAGTTCTTACTCGGATTCTCTTAGCCTAAATTCTAATAAAATATATTAAGAGATTGGAAGAGAGTTCTTACCTGAGTTCTCAGCTCAAATTTTAACAAAATATATTAAGAGATCGGGAGAGAGTCCTTTCCGGAATTCTCTTAGTCAAAATCCTAATGGAACATTTTAGATCGGGAGAGAGTCCTTTCCCTTCTAACCCCAATGCTTTAATTAAAACTCATCAAATCCTAAATGACGGGTCTGTGGGAGAGTCCTTCCAAAGTATCCCGAATATTATGTTGAGGCCCAATGGAGAGTCCTCCTCCAAGCACTCATATTTATAAGCTAAAATTTCCTCCTGAAAATATCACAACTTTAGTACTCATATTAATCCTCAAAATGCCCATTCACTGAAGGGTCATCTCATATACTCGTGTTCCTGGGCAACCTGTAATAGTGAAATATTAAACATTTCTTTTATCAATACAAAGGATTAACATCATAATTCTACCCCAAAATTATCAATTTCAATTTATATGAAGAGCACATCATTAAATTTGCTGACCCTCGTTAAGAGATGAGGTGGGGTGCCTAATGCCTTCCCCACCCGTGAACGGACTCTGAACCTAGAATCTCTATTTTAGAAGTGGTTTTTGTTTTTCAGTAATGGTTTCCTTTAATTTCCCTTAAAATTAAAGTGGCGACTCCTCACTTTTTCCACTTCGGTGAGAATCGTCTGGCGACTGCAAAGTTCTTGCGACAGCTTGGTGACTCCGCTGAGGACGAATACTAAAATAACCTTGGTTTCGAATTCCAAAGAGTAATTTTAATTCTGTATTCCTATGAGTCGATAATTATAGGGGTTAACTTATAGAATCAGAGATTTTAATATTTTGATTGTTATTTTCTCTAACCATTTTGTTTGTTTTGATTGTTTCATTTATTGCAGTAATCTTCGCCTAAATTCCCTTGAATAAGGAAGAGGTAAATATGTCTCTTCACACATGATCACCTACACGACGTCCTCACACACTTTAGCCCTATACCCGGGCTCTCTTACCTTGTAGAAAGTCGGAGGGGGTCATGTAGCCGTACCTGTGAGTTTTTACCCCATTAGTATCCATGAAGACTTTTGCTAAAATTGGAACTTGTTTCACCTATTGTGATAACCGTGGATTTTTCCCGTCATTATCATAATGGTGAAATGGGGCTCTATTGTCTACAGTAGGGACGATTTGGGGACCTGTGGCTTTAGAAAATTAGACCTTGAGCTAAACTATCACATTAGTCAGAGCCTATGATAAGCCATCCTTGAAGGTAGGACCATCTAATTAGATAGTACCTACTCGATGTCACGGTTACCCTATTTTAGGACAAAAGGGACATACTTGCTTTCACCCTACTCTGATTATATTTTTGAATTTTTCTTAAATAACATGAGGGTAATTTTGAATCATACTGCCAGAATGATCTAAACACCTTCCTACTTTGATAGGTATATAGATATGGTCACACAAATAGTATAATTCAAAATTACCTGAATTTATTCTGCTAACTTATTTCCTTTATAGCTATTAAAAAAGTGGTGTTTGCCAAGGGTAGGGAAAACTTTAAAATGGCATATTCGAGTCAGTCAGTCGAAAAGGTTTCAAAAAAAAAATGAGATGCTCAATAAAGATTCGAATCAGTCCATGACTCGGAATCCTTATAGACTGGTAAGATAGAAGCAAAAGCTCGTCCGTTGCCTCCATTAGATCCTAGTAAAATTAAGATCAGAACAGCCAGTTTCGATGACTTATTAAATAGTTGGAAATCATTGCCCAATCATGCCCAGACACAATTTGAGGGAAAATATGGGAAGATTGGCTCCTTGATATAAGTTAAAGCACAGGCTCCGGCACTAAAGGCCATGTTATCTACTTGGAATCCCAGTTATAGGGTATTTTCTTTCAATGATGTCGACACGAAACCTACGGTAGAAGAATATCAGACGCTGTTGGAAATCCCTTATGTAGCCCAGAATTGTATTTATCTCCACCTTGATCATAGAGAAACATGGAAATGGTTCGCGCATAATAGGAGTCCCAGCAGAAGAAGCTAGAGTAAAAGAAACAATTAAGGAAAACTCGCATGGGTGGCCTTGGATTCCGTCAGATTCATTTCTATCATGAACCCAGTAGAGAGGATGAATTGAAAACTTTTCGCAAATCCTGGGAAAAGGTGACCTTGATGGAACGGTCACCTATAGGGCCAAGCACAACAGAAGAATATTCCTTATAGAGAGACGGAGAGACGAGGAGTATCGAATCTCCAAATTAACAGGGCCTGGGGAAAGTATATCTCACCAAGAAGTCTGCTTGGAAGGAGTGGATACCGGATCGAGTAGTCCTCTTCGAGATTTGACTACTAAGAACCAGCAACTGAAAGAACGCATAAAAAGATTAGAAAGTCAAGAGCAAGCATTGGAAAGGGAAGCAAGGAGACTTAGAGAGGAGATGACTGTTGCAGAAACGAAATATGAGAGGTGGAAAACCCAGTGGGAAAAAGAGAAGGCTTCGCTCTAAAGCACAGTAAAGGAGGAGATACAAAATGACAAATTACTAGAAAAACTGGAATATCATGAGATATTGGTGGAAGAATACAAGTAAAAAAACAAGAGGAGGAAGCATGAACTTAAAGATCAGACACAATTAATCAATAATATCTCAAAGGAGTATGCCAAAGAAAGAAAGGAAAAGGACAGACAAGCCACCCTTTACCAAGAATTGCGAGGGAATGTTGACCAGTTAGAAAAGATGATAGCACAAGGGAAACAAGAACTGCTACCTGAATTCGAATATGTTTTGAAGACATTCAACCCTACGAGACAAGAAATGAGATTGTATGAGTATTTCAAAAGATGCCATTGTATTTTAATGAGTCTTCCTGAGCCTAGGCAATAGCATAATACTATGTATGCTTCACAAATAATAAAACTATGTTCTGGGACCTCGAAACTTATGAATGAATAGTATAACTCCTGTGGGATTTATCCTTGTTAGAGCTATGCGAAAGGACATATGCGCTATATGAACATGTATCATAACCAGGTATACTTCCTGTCATTCACAGTTGGACTATCGAATGATGTCATTGTAAAGGATAATGTAATCTATCCTCGGTGGACACCATTTCCGGCAATTGTTTGTCGCAGTATCCTTTGACCAGCCAAAACTTTGGCCACGGTAAGTTTATTTGTAGAAATAAAACTGAAAACGCAACTTTCTACAGGAAACCAATATTGCTCCCAAAGCAAATCTGATCCAGCAACCAGTTGTACCAAGAAAAGTTTACTTAACAAGATCCCGAGCGAAGAAGATAATGAAAGAGCAAGAACAAGTGCAGAACCTACAGGGGCAAGTTTCAGAATTAAGGGAATTGATCTCAGAATTAATGAAGATGATGAGAGAAATGTCCCAAAACAAAGAAACCACTCGGTTAGCACCAGAATCGAATTTACCAGTGATTCCCCCGCTTACAACAATAGTTAATACTCATGCCCAAAAGCTTCATGATCAAGCATCAACTTCTTTCACCTTCCAAACTCCCATCCCTGACCCAACAATTACCTTTAATCCAACATTCCCTAGCAGTGAGTTTCCTGTCTCTTATCACCAGGCTGTCTCGAACGCGAAATTTCATCCTTCAGCACCAATCCCTTCAGTTTACCTTGCAACCAATTTTCCAACTAGGGGAATAGCTCATGCAATGGGAGGGGAAAGTAGAGAAAAAGAAAATGAGAAGTTATCTGCTCTGGAAGAAAGACTAAGAGCTATCGAAGGGTTAAATATGTATGGCTCAGTCGATGTGTCTTCGCTGAGATTAGTACCAGATGTGGTGGTGCCACCAAAATTTAAAGTCCTGGAATTCGACAAATACAGTGGAAGCTCTGACCCACGCATCCACTTAGCCACTTACATAGCTAATATGTCTAGTCTCATAGAAGATGACAGACTCTTGGTACACTTCTTCCATGAAAGTCGCATGGGAGCAGCCTTACGTTGGTGCATATAATTGGATAGGAGTAGATTACGCTCCTGGAAAGATTTGTCTGATGCTTTCCTTAAGCAGTACAAGTTCAATTGAGATGTTGCCTCCATAAGGAGAGACCTCCAAAACCTAGTGCAGAGGGAAAGGGAGAGCTTTAAGGAGTATGCCCAGAGGTGGAGAGAAAAGGCGGCTGAAGTTTATCCTCTAGTGACAGACAGTGAACTCTGCTTTCTGTTCATTGAGACTCTGAAGGCCCCATATTTCAATTTAATGATTAGGAATACTTTCAACAGTTTTTCTGATATCATCCAGATAGGAGAAAGGATTGAAGTGAATCTCCGGTTAGGGAGGTTACAAGAAGTAGTAAGGGAGAGTTCCATGAAAAAGCCTACAAATTTCGGGAAAATGAAAGAAGGGAATGTACACTCTATTTCAAAACAAACTCACCTATCGCCTCAAAATAATTTTCACCCATGCACCCCAGCCTAAAGTCCATACCCTCCAGCCCAAAACCCAATGGTAGCAAATGTTCCTCCTCCATTCCCAAACTATCCTCTCCCACAATATCCTCCCCAAGCTACCTACAATCCTAGACCATCTGACCAAAATACTCCTTTCAGACCACCTGCTCCTCAACCTAGCCCAAGACCATTAAGGAATTCTAATCCACCATTACCACTCCCACTCAATGAAATTTACCGTTATCTGTTGGGTATCAATCAGACAGTGCCCATCCCATTAAACCCTATCCAGCCGCCATATCCCAGGTGGTATGATCCTAACGCCAGATGTGAATATCATGGCGGGGCTATAGGACATTCAACGGATAACTGTGGAGCCCTTCGAGGAAGGGTACAATCCCTGATTAGGAATGGGTAGTTGAAGATTGAAGGGAATGGCTCCACTCCTAATGTCACTTCAAACCCATTACCCCACCATGATAGCGGTAAAGGGAATGGTGTGAATGTGATAGAATCCCAGGATGAAAGCTTGGTTACGGAGGTGGATCAATTAGTCCCATACTTTGATGAGATTCTCACGATGGCAGTGCTGGAAGGGTATATACATCCTTATGGGCATAACTCTAGAAATGATCTGTCGGGCTCAAGATGCCCTTATCATGGAGCAACCAATCATGAATTGCAGAGTTGTGATGAATTTAAGAAAGAAATTCGGAGGATGATATCACTTAAAATCTTGAGGTGCCAATTGAAATCAAAAGAAGAAAAGGAAGTAAACACCGCCATTTATGACAAAGACATCTCAAGATCTGCTCCAAAAATGGTTTTTTCTGTTCCCACCACATCAACACCACTAGCACCACCTCTGACAATCATATGTACCCCACCATAGCTACCTATTACCAATACCCATGCTGTGCCTTGCAATTATAATTTCCAAGTTTATACACAGAGTGCATTTAGCAGTATTTCCATCCCTACCCTCAATCATACCTACACTCAACCCATCACCACCAATAAACCATGTTTCACCCCTCATGCTCACTTTAAAATGACCTATATAGGTCCCTCTAATGACTTTGCTCCCCAATTCATATCAGAACCCGCCCTAACTAATGACTCTCCAAATTCAAAAGTAGAATTTATTACTAGAAGTGGGAGGTGTTACGGCATTGAGGAAAAGAAAAGTAAAGGGAAAGCGAAAGCAGGAGAGTCACCTGAGACTGAGGAAAACGTGGGAAAAGTAGTAGAGGAGGGGGAATCCAGTGGGAGGAAGGAAGAAGATGAACTACTGTTGCAAATCATGAAGCAGAGTGAGTATGATGTGATTGAACAATTCAAGAAGACACTTGCTCGAATCTCCTTGCTATCATTAATACTAAGCTTGGAAGTGCATCGCCACGCCTTATAGAAGGTTTTGGACTAGGCCTTTGTAACCCCTGACATCATACTGGGGCAATTTGAAAAGATAATAGGATAAATTCAGGCATCCAATTTCTTCACTTTCTTAGAAGACGAAATAGACCCAGCTGGCTTGAAGCACACCAAAGCTCTGCATGTTATAGTTAAGTGTAAAGGATGTTTAGTTGCCAAAGTCCTAATTGACAATGGTTCAGCACTCAATGTCTTGCCGAATGCGACCCTGGCAAAGCTCCCGATAGACCCATCTGGAGTACGCCAAAGTTCCATGATTGTGAGGGTGTTTGATGGCACGAAGAGAGATGTATTAGGAGACATTGATTTGTTGCTTCAAATAGGGGCATGTACTTTCAATGTAACATTCCAGGTAATGGATATTGAACCAGCATACACTATGCTGTTGGGAAGACCCTGGATCCATTCAGCAAATGCGATGCCTTCAACTCTGCACTAGAGGATCAAATATGTCATGAATGGCAAAATCATTATAGTAAGAGGAGAAGAAGCTATGCTAGTCACTAAGCCACAATCAGTTCCTTACGTGGAAATGACTGAATGATCTCTAGAAAGCTCATTTCAAGCTTTAGAATTACAAGAAACTATTCTGGGAGACGGGAGAGCTGCAGCCATGGTTGCAAAAGTAATGCTGAAAAATGGCTATGAAAAGGGCAAGGGATTAGGTGTCACCCTGCAGGAATTGTCAAACCCATGTCGGTCGCTTAGAGGAATGGCCGCTCAGGATTGGGATATTATGAGGATGCTTTGACTGATAGAAGGTTTCGGATGAGAACTCTACTCAGGGATCAGATATTCGACAAACCTCTCAAAATGAAGAAAGACGTCCCAAAAATCTCAGACGTTTTTACCAGACCAATCATGCAAAACTTAAAGAAGAGGATGGAGAGTCTCCCTCAGAATCATCAATTAATGTCATGCACCAGGATTCTATGTCTGAAATACTGATCTCATCAATCACTAAGGAACAAGAGCTTAACAATTGGGAAGCTGAGGATATCCATATGCTTTATTTCAAGTAAAGTATATTTTGTTATCAGCACTTGATTACTTTGTCCATGGTGTCAAGTGTAATTCTGTAAATAGACCTCTTTTTATGATTAAGAAATTAACAAATTAATAGCTCATTTTCTCAAATTCTGTGTCAATATTTTCTTTTGAAAAGTTTATTGTAAAAATCCAATTTTTAATATAATCTATTTTCACTTCTCCAGAACCATTGACTAACCCCGCTACAATAATCCAATCAACTTTGAAATCCCTTATGTTAACTTTGAGAGTCCCATAATTGCCATTGATACAAGTGATCCTAAAAAAGAGCTTGTGAAAGAGTCAGGAGAAGCAGATGAACCCACTCTAGTACCCTGTGGAGATGAAATGAATACTTTGAATTTGGGGACAGAGGAAAATAAAAGGGAACTCAGAATCTTGAATAATGAAGAATTAGAAGACATGATCCAACTGCTAAAGGAATTCATCGACGTATTTGCTTGGAGCTATGATGACATGCTAGGACTAGATCCTCAGATAGTCACGCATAAGATTCCTTTGATCCCTGGAACAGTCCCAGTTAAACAAAAATTGAGGAGAATGAACCCTGACACACTGCTTAAAGTCAGGGATGAAGTTAAAAAGTGATATGATGTTGGATTCCTAGAAGTAGCAAAATACTCGGAATGGGTAGCTAATGTTATCCCCTTAATAAAAAAAGATGGCAGAGTGAGGGTATGCATTGACTACAAGGATCTCAATAAGGCGAGTCTGAAAGATGATTTCCCTCTCCCGCATATAGATGTACTGGTAGACAATGCTGCAGGATTGGAGAGATGCTCATGTATTGAAGGAGCCTTAGGGTATAATCAGATTTTGATGGACAATGATGACAAAGAAAAGACTGCCTTCATCACCCAGTGGGGAGTCTTTTGCTACTGGGTGATGCCCTTTGGGCTAAAGAATGCAGGGGCTACTTACCAATGTGCCATGGTCATATTATTTCATGACATGATGCATAAAGAAGTAGAAGTTTATGTGGATGACATGATCACTAAATCCAGGGGGACTGAAAGCCATGTACAGGTACTAAAAAAAGTGTTCGAAAGGTTCAGAAAATATCAGCTGAAGTTGATCCTTGCTAAATGTGTGTTTGGGCCAAAATCAGGAAAGTTGTTGGGATTTATAGTAAATGAGAAGGGAATAGAGGTGGATCCAGACAAAATTCGAGCCATCCAAGAGATGCCCTCCCCAAAAACGGAAAGAGATGTGCGTAGTTTCCTGGGAAAGTTGAACTACATCTCAAGATTCATCTCTAACCTCACCGCCAAGGCTAAACCCATTTTCAAGTTACTTAGAAAGAATAATACCACCAAGTGAGACCAAGCTTGTCAAGAGGCCTTCGAAAAGATTAAGCGATACTTGTCAAATCCGCTAATACTGGTTCCTCTGGTGACGGGTAAGCCATTAATTCTGTATATGGCAGTTCAGTAGAGCTCGATGGGTTGCGTTCTGGGACAGCATGATGACACCGAGAGAAAAGAAAGAGCCATTTACTATTTGAGTGAGAAATTTAACAACTGTGAGTCGAGATAATCATCCTTGGAAAAAACCTGTTGTGCATTAGCTTGGATAGGTAATCGGCTCAAACATTACAAGTTGAATCATAAAACATGGCTCATCTCTAGGATGGATCCAATTAAGTATGTATTTGAAAGCCTTTTCATACCTAGGAGATTAGCAAAATGGCAGGTCATACTTTCTCAGTACGATATAGTTTATATGACAAGAAAAGCAGTAAAAGGGAGTGTGATAGCTGACCTCCTGGCTGAGAACCTAGTCAATGATTATGAAGCCCTGGATTTTGAATTCCCAAACGAATATATTAATGCAGTGAGCAATGATGATGAGGGTCCAAATGATGTATAGATAATGTATTTTGATGGAGCGGTCAATTTAGCTAGCAATGGGATCGGAGCAGTGCTGGTTGCCCCAGATGGGAGACATTACCCAATAGTTGTTAAGCTAAAGTTTGGCTGCACAAACAATGTAGCAGAGTATGAAGCCTGCGTAAGTGGTTTACAGGCTGCCATTGAAATGAAGATAAATAAGTTAGAGGTGTATGGGGATTCAACTTTGATCATTTACCAAGTCAAAGGGGAATGGCAAACTAAAGACCCGAAACTGATCTCGTATCAAAAATATCTCCTTGAACTAATTAAGGAATTTGAAGAGATCTCTTTCACTTACCTGAGTTGGGATAAGAACCAATTTACTGATGCCTTAGTTACTCTAGCGGTGATGACTCAGATGGAGGAAGGGCAAATAACGTAGTTATTGCAAACAAAGCAAGAAGTGAGCCGGCATACTGCTTTATAATCGAAGAAGAAACAGATGGTAGACCCTAGTATCATGATGTCCAGGTTTACATCAGAAATAGGGAATATCCTCCTAGGGCATGTAGAAACGAAAGGAGAATGATCAGAAGATTAGTAATGGGATACTTCCCCAGTGGAGAAATCTTGTACAAGAAAAGCTCCAATGGTGAGTTGTTGAGGTGTGTAAACGCCAAAGAAGCAAGAAGAATTCTATTTGAAACCCGTGAGGGGAACTGCACTACTCATAGCAATGGGTATATGATGGCAAAGTAGATCTTAAGGTGGGGTTACTTTTGGACTACCTTGGAAAAGGATTGCATTGAGTACTTCCGAAAGTGTTACAAATGCCAAGTTTATGCTAATCAGATAAATGTCCCACCTCATCAGCTCTACAATCTCGCCTCACCATGGCCATTTGCAATGTGGGGTATCGATGTGATTGGTCCAATCAATCTGAAAGCATCTAATGGGCACAGATTCATTTTAGTAGCCATCGACTACTTCACTAAATGGGTGGACGCAACTTCATATGCTCACATCACTCAGAATACCTTTCTAAAATTTTTCAGGAATAATATTATCTGTCGGTATGGTCTTCCTCTGGAGTTTGTCACTGATAATGCCAAAAATCTTAGTGGTCCGAAGATTCAGAAGTTGTGTGATCAGTATAAGATTCGGCATCTCAATTCATCACCATATCGGCTCCAGATGAATGGAGCTGTAGAAGCTGCCAATAAAAATCTCAAATGGATAATTGGAAAAATGACAGTCACTTATAAAGATTGGCATGATATGCTTCCCTTTGCGCCTCCATATTCGCTAGTCTACAGGATGGAAGCTATTATACCAATTGAGGTAGAAATTCCTTCTTTAAGGATTTTAAAAGAGGCAGGACTAGATGAGACCAAATGGGTTCAGTCGAGGTTCGATTAGCTGAATTTGATAGATGAGAAAAGACTAACGACAATATGCCATGGTCAGCTGTACCAAAGAAGGATGGCTAGAGCATTCGATAAGAATGTACACCCACGTGAATTCCAATCAGGAGATCTAGTTCTAAAGAAGATCCTCCCAAATCAAAGTGATTACCGAGGTAAGTGGTCACCAACTTATGAAGAGACTTATGTGGTTAAAAGAGCATTTTCAGGTGGTGCACTTATCTTAACCCACATAGACGGGGAAGAATTGCCGAGGCTGGTAAATGCAGATGCTGTAAAAAGATATTATGCATAAAAAAAAGGTAGGAGTGAAAACCTGAAAGGGCGCTCCTAGCAAAATGAGGGAAAGAAGGCGAAAACTCACAAGGGCACTTTCTGTAAAATGAGCAAAGGGTGAAAATCTGAAAGGATGCCCCGAAAAAGAGAGTAAAAAAAAAAAAGCCTAGGAGTGAAAACCCGAAAGGGTGCTTTTAGTTAGAGACAGTAGAGAAATAAAAAGGGTCTTGAGATCAAGGGATAATAAATTACACAAAACGCTTTTCAGAAGGTCACTTGGAACGCTGGCAATTGAGGGACTTCAAAGTTAACTAAGGACATTTGTGAGATTTATCCTTGTATCCTTTTCTATAAAGTTGTACCTTCATTATTTTGATCATAAAACCATAGTATAATTATCTTCTTACACCATGAATAAATTTGTGCATATTTTATTACTTTGGTTTATGCACTATTAATTTGTTGAAAGCCTTTTTATAATAGGAGAATCTAAACACCAGTAACTTTATATCCTTTATTTTGAGATTTACAGGAGGGCAAATAATCATTGGACAACTGGTGCATTTAAGAAGCGAAAACCTGCAAGGAAGTTTCCTGAAAAAAAAAAAAAAAAAAAAAAAAAAAAAATATATATATATATATATATATATATATATATATATATATATATATATATATATATATATATATATAGGAGTAAAAACCCGAAATGATTCTCCTAGCAAAATGAAGGAAAGAAGGTGAAAACCTAAAAGGGCGCTTTCTGTAAAATGAGCGAAAGGTGAAAATCCGAAAGGACGCCCCAAAAAAGAGAGTAAAAAAAAAAAAAAAAAAAGAGCTAGCAATGAAAACTGAAAAGGGCACTTCTAGTCAGAAATGATAAAGAGTAAAAGAAAGAGCTAAAAGGTGCTCAAGAAAATCATGTGCCAAGCCTCGAAATTCGTTCTGGCTTTTTCCATCAACCATTTATCCTCGGGATCTTGTTAAGTAAGCTTTGTCTGGAATAACACCCCGTATGAGATTTGCTTTGCGAACATTTGAGGTATATACACAAAACTTATCTACGATAGTTAGTTAAGTCAGCTCTAAGTTGATTTTAATTTCCTGTTATCAACCTCTGGATTCAAAATCCAAGTTGACTTTAATTTTTAGCATTTTAATTTCTTGCTATCAACCTCTAGATTCAAGATCCAAGTTGACTTTAATTTTCAGCACTTTAATTTCCTGTCATCAACCTCTGGATTCAAGATCCAAGTTAATTTTAATTTCAGCATTTTAATTTCTTGCTACCAACCTCTGGATTCAAGATCCAAGTTGATTTTAATTTTCAACATTTTAATTTCTTGCTATCAACCTCTGGATTCATGATCCAAGTTGACTTTAATTCTTAGCATTTTAATTTCTTGTCATCAACCTCTGGATTCAAGATCTAAGTTGACTTTAATTTTCAGTACTTTAATTTCCTGTCATCAATCTCTGGATCCAAAATCCAAGTTGATTTTAATTTCAGTGTTTTAATTTCTTGCTACCAACCTCTGGATTCAAGATCCAAGTTGATTTTAATTTTTAGCATTTTAATTTTTTGCTATCAACCTCTAGATTCAAGATCTAAGTTTACTGTAATTTTCAGTATTTTAATTTCTTGCCATCAATCTCTGGATTCAAAATCCAAGTTGACTTTAATTTTTAGCACTTTAATTTCCTGTCATCAACCTCTGGATTCAAGGTCCAAGTTGATTTTAATTTCAGGGTTTTAATTTCTTGCTACCAACCTCTGGATTCAATATCCAAGTTGACTTTAATTTTCAACATTTTAATTTCTTGCCATCAACATCTAGATTCAAGATCCCAGTTGACTTTAATTTTTAGCATTTTAATTTCCTATCATGAACCTCTGGGTTCAAGATCCAAGTTGACTTTAATTTTCAGCACCTTATTTTCCTGTCATCAACCTCTGGATTCAAGATCCAAGTTGATTTTAATTTTCAGCATTTTAATTTATTGCTATCAACCTCTGGATTCAAGATCCTAGTTAACTTTAATTTTTAGTATTTTAATTTCATGTCATCAACCTTTGGATTCAATATCTAAGTTGACTTTAATTTTTAGCACTTTAATTTTCTGTTATCAACCTCTGGATTCAAGATCCAAGTTGACTTTAATTTTCAGAGTTTAATTTCCCGTCATCAACCTCTGGATTCAAGATCCAAGTTGACTTTAATTTTCAGCATTTTAATTTCTTGCTACCAACCTTGGGACTCAAGATCCAAGTTGACTTTAATTTTCAGCATTTAATTTCCTATTTTCAACCTATGGATTCAAGATCCAAGTTGATTTTAAACACTTTAATTTCCTGTTATTCGATATCTGAGTTGATTTCCATTTTCAATCTCTGAATTCTAATATCCTAGCCGCTCAAAATATGGTTCTAAATCTTTACATGATTCCTATGCAGGAGAATTTCATTCTCTTTAATAGAAATTATGTAAAGAGGGGCACTTGTAGACATCATATTTTGGTTGACCCTTAAATGCAAGGTTCTTTTAAAATTGAAATTTCATTATGTTATCTATTCTTGACCGATGACCCGATCATAGGTAGCTTTTCCGAACTCACCAATGGCTTGTCTTCGGAGTAAATTGATCTCACGTTCAAGTTAAATTGCTTTCCGATCTCTTTGCCTTTATTCGATGTGTTCGAATCGATATTGGATCTCTGGACCATTCAATCTTACATGCTATTGTTTTCCGATCTCTCTATGTTCAAATACCTGAAAGTTTCAAATCTGCACATGGTATTGTGATCAGGTATCTCGCTCGAATTGTCCAAACATTCCTCAAGCAAAGCTAAGGTTTTATCCGATCCCTAAATAATGATTTCGACCTTAATGAGCTCAAGTCATTTTCAAATATTTACAATTCTACCGAAGCACTCTTCAAATGTTTTAAGGTCTCATTTGATATTCGGTCATGGCTTCATCTGATCTCATGTTCACGTGTAATGTTTTTCTGATCTCTTAGAGTGGCTTGATATTTTATGATTAATAATCGATCTCGGGTTTAATGTTCAACTGCATTCAATTGATTAAGTATTCAAGCAATTTGGTTTCAATGTTTTTTAATCTCATTAAGAAAATTGAGCATGGAAAGACTTAGATTCATTTCAAAATATAAAAATATATGTACAAGTTATTCGACAGGAGGGTTTCCCCTAACTTGCTCTCTAGGTACATTATCGATTTCGTCATTCTCTCTCTCTCTCTGTCAGGCTCTTCCTCACTGTTTTCTTCAACTCTTGGGATAGGATCCACTATCCAGGAGAAGTCTTTCTCAGGATAGCGCCTCACAAGCTCGGCCAAAAGATCGTTATGAGCATTCACATAAGCACCAGCTTCTCTCGCCATGGCCTTTTCTTCTTTCACTTTGATCTCTTCAATAAGGCGAGTGACATCAGTAGATTGGCAAGCCCGAACATCTTCAAGTTCCCGCTTTAGTTCAGCTATCCTATCCTTAT
Organism: Hevea brasiliensis; assembly: GCF_030052815.1. Lineage (NCBI taxonomy): Eukaryota > Viridiplantae > Streptophyta > Magnoliopsida > Malpighiales > Euphorbiaceae > Hevea > Hevea brasiliensis. The sequence goes on from NC_079496.1 coordinate 104,156,010, forward strand.
AAGACTTCGTCCGATCTTTAATTTGGGCGATGTGGTCTGAGGCATTTAAAATTGGGCTTGGTTGCATCCTGGACATCGCCTTGAGATCTCCTTTTCTCTCAAGAGATGGGCCTTTTCTCTAATTATATGTTGGTTCACAATGCTCTCCAAACCCAAGCTCATCGTCTGAGCCAGGAGATCGTCAATGCTATCCGGAGTCAGTCTATTCCAATTTTCCTGAAAACAGATGGTGGCACCCAGAATCTTGGCTAAGTCAGGATTCCCCCGAACTGAGCGATTTCTTTCCAGAGAGTGGATAAGGACCTAAGCACCACGAGAGAGTGTCCTTACGAATAGTCAGGAAGGCCCTTCTTCTACACTTAAAGAGACTGGCAGAGGCGATGGTTTACCTTGTTGATGAGGGGAAGGAGCGATCTCTACCTCTGAGGTTGGCTGTTCTAGAGGTTGGAACGAAGAGCTCGACACTTCTACCAAGTCCCACCTCGGCGTCTGGGAGGCAGCAATAGCTTTCATTTCTCACACTTTCTAGGCGGCCTCCCTTTTTCTCTTGCGGCTCTCCTTTACGCTCTTGCCTTCCACCATACCTGCACAGAGAACAAGTTAGTGAGATCACAAAAGTTAGGAGACTGAAGATTTAGGTTATACCGATCTCGAGTCCAAGGTCAGAGAGTTGCAGCTCATAGTCCTCATGGGCGATCATTTGCATTAACCACCATTTCAGTTCGGCCATAACCGCATCCAAACATGAATACTTATGAGTGGCAGCCTGATCCTTCAATTCCTTTACCATGGCGTCCTCATTTTTATTTAAGGTGATTTTTTTTGGAAAGGAAGGAACCAGATACTGCCAACTATGCGGGATTCCCTCAAAGCCATTCGGGTCCTTGCTCCTCAATATGAAAAACTGATCTGTCCAGTTCTTCAACAAAGAAGGTAGATCGGTAAAGAGCCATCAGTTCGGATTGGCTTGGAAAAACCAATATTCATCGTCCTTCCGCCGAGCTAGCCTATGCAACTCGGCAAAAATCTTCTCCGTAGGCTCAAGGTTTTTGGCTCGGCATAAACCTCTGAAAGCCACCAGAGTCCATTAGGAGTTCGGATGCACTTGGACTACACAAACCTGATGGAACTTTAGGACGACTCTATAGAATCCATTCAGGGGAAACTGAAGCTCGGCTTTCAATTGTTCCTCATAAACTATGATCAGGTTGGTTTCTTCAAAGAAATGATCTGCTCAGAGATCGCCATGGCACCTGATAAGTTCATAGGAGTCAGTTGGAAGATTGTATTCTTGGCTAATAGACTGGAGATCAGTCTCCTTGAGAACCGATGACAACTCGTCCACCGGTAGGTTCTCTTTCCTTGAAGGCGAAGCTCGTTTTGATTTGGTTGATCGACCGTGGACCGGGATAGTGGTTGTAGATGGTCCAGGTCATTCACTCGGTCTGCCCACTTCACCCTCATCTAATGTCCACGAGATATGAATAGAAGGAGGACTAGCAGCTCTTTGACCATCGGTACCACTCATTTCAGAGAATAAAAATAAAATCAATTGGAAAAATATTAAAGCTCTTATCGGAGTATAAATCAGCGCTAGAAAACTCTAGAAAATAAGGGAGAGAGTCGAAGTCGCAAGAGGAAAGTCTGAAAGTGACATAAGGGAACAAATGGTTAACCTCCTCCCTATTTATACTCACCCGAGCATTAAATGCTCACGAAACCCCAAGGGATGCATCGGTTAGCGAGACCGGGTCATTTCAAAGACACGTCAAGAGAAGATTCCAAAAGAATAGTAAAAGGTTCGACAAATAAGATCAGTTAACTTCGTCAAATAAGAACATCGAGAGCTTCGCGGAGATATAAATTTCAAATTTTTTCGACACCGTTTTTCGATGGGTCCCACGAAACTTCGTAGTGTTTTTCCGAGCATTAAATGAGCTTAGAAAATTCCGTAAAATTTATGTACTAACCCCCGTGTTGTGGGCTTCGTGTAGGTATCCTCAATTTGCGGAAATTCAACAGTTCTCCAGGTCTGTGAATTTCCGGCCAGACAGACCCGCTACCGGAAAAGTCTCCGAATTGGATCGAGGTTTTGGCTACCCCACCATCGTCAGATATCCCGAGCACGTTCCCAAAGTCGGAATCGGCAAAGGTAAACCCAAACCTTATTTTTTTCGTAATTTTCTAGTGCTTAAATATGATTAAAAAATTCATAAAATATTCGTGGTAGCTCAGAAAATTATGATTCTTTTTGCAATAGCCTAGTAATATTGCTAAGGATCGCGAGACAAAGTTTTAGAATTTTTAGAGTTCATTTGGGCAGTTTTTGCAAAAATGATCAATTATAAGGACTAAATTGAAATTTTACATATTGTGATGCATGACTGATTTGATGGGCCCAGGAGGGGCTGTGTGATGTGATTGAGTTGTGGAAATGTGGATTGTGAATATAGAAGTGTGTTTTGAGCCCTTTTTGCAGGTTGGGTAGGTCCTAGGTATAGGGGAGACTCTGTCGGATTTTCGGCACGACTTAGGATGTATTTGGTCTTTTCTTAAGTTTGTATTGAGTGAATTGTGTTAAATAATTGTAATGTAATTGTCAGGTGAGCCGGGACAGCCTTCTTCCTCCGTCCAGCCGCCACAGTGACCGCTGTCAAGTCTGTGAGTAAAATGTTAATTTTAATTGTAATTTCACTATTATTATATGTTCAAACATGCCCATGCATCACTTATATGTATGTATCTATGTAGTTAAACTCTAGGCACGTTTTATGTTGCATTCATAATCATAAAGTGCCATGGATGTTGTTGTGGTGGTAATTTAGCAGCGTGCGTTGGCGTGCGTGTGATGTGGTGTGGACTATTGATAGGTCGGGTAGACACGTCTTGAGTTCTTCGCTGGGACCCGGTCCTTCAGGGTAGACATGGCTTGAGTTCTTCGCTGGGACCCCAATTTGGTTATTAAGTGGAAGTCCGAGCTGAGTTCTTCGTTGGCACAGGTTGGATTTAAGAGAGCTGTATAGGGGATCAGCTCCCATATATTATGATTGATATTACTGGGTGTGTGAGTGCTCCAAATTACCTTTTTGATGTTATGATGTGAATTTATTGCTGATGTTGCATTTCACTTTACAGGATGCATTAGCTTTAGATAGTTATAAAGATTATGGTTGAAATTGATATTTTACTCTCTGAGTCGAACGCTCACTCCTGTTTAATATTTTTCAAGGCCACAGGAGGATATTTTTGAGGTTAACTCGCTTTTCTTCCTCGCAGTCGCCTATTCATGTTTGTGTAATTCTATAACCTTCTAGAATTTCCGCATGTGTTAGAAATATTTAATTGATTTGGGTCTGTAATATAAATTGTTATTTTGGACTTGTAAAATTTTTATAACATGCATGTTTTGATGGACTGGATGAGGGAGCTAAGCTCCCATTTATTTATATGTTGATATGAGTCGTGAGTCAAAACTCCCGTTGGAAGGTCCATTTTATGGCGGACTCGTCCGGTTGATTTCTTGAAATTGGGCCCAAATGGGCCTTAGAGTTGGGTTAGTGAATAATTAGGCTTACTACGCCTTGGGGCTTTAGGTCGCCTGTGTCCCGATCTTGCCTGGTCCATAGGTTGGGTCGTGATATTATTTATGAATGTGAGTGCCATTTTAATTATGTATGAAATGTTTGAATGAAAATTTGAGTTTGAAAAATTGAGATGAAGCTTGAAATTGTAGAAAATTTATGTTATTGAAATTATTATTGAGATTTTTAACAGGTGGGAAAACGTCAAATATTATTAAATTTAGGGGAAACTCCGTCAGTTTTCTTGTTTAATAAATAGACCCCAAATTAAATCAATTCAATGTGATTATTAAGAATAAAATAAAATAAGTTATGGCGTTCCGGCAAAGAGTGTGACATGCCTCACTCGGCTACACTGTAGACGGGTAAGGAGTGTTACGTTACTAGCTTAATTTTTATGATTTAAATTATTTTCTTTAAATTTTGATTTTTAAAAGTTAATAAAAAATTTTTATATTGCTTTTTTTTTTATAAATTTATTTATATAAAAAATATTATTTACTACATGTCATCCTCCATAAAAAAAATGAGTGCTCTTTATGCTAATTATTTAATTTTTTATTTTTCTTTTAATTATTATTATTATTATTATGTTAATTTTTATTATTTAAATTAGTATTTCTTTAAAATTTGATTTTTAAAAAATTAAGACTTTTGATATTAAATGCAATATTTAAAATTTTTTTGTATTATTTTTTTATAAATTTATTTATGCAAAAAATATTATGTCACAGGTCAGTATTCATAAAAAATGAGTGTATAATTTTCTTTTATGCTAATTATTTGATCCTTTTTTTATTTTTCTTTTAATCATTATTATTAACATTACTATCTTAATTTTAATGATTTAAAATATTATTTTCATTCACGATTAATTTTCAAAAATTAATACATTTACAATTAAATGCATTATTAAAAAAATTTTTATTGTTTTTTTTGATATAAATTCATTTATGTAAAAATATTATATGATAAACTATACTTCACTTTTGTATTTTATTTTTAGTTAATGAAATATCTTTCCATTTCATAAAAAAATAAATTATTCTAATTTTATTTCATATTGATAAATAATAAATATGAATTTTATATCATTATTACTATTTTAAACATAACTTCACTTTTGGAGAGAATTTTACATCATTATTAAAACATTATCTCCTTAAATATCTTTTATATTAAACCTATTTATATATAATTAACATATAATTTAGATAATATTATTTAAATAATCTCATATTATTGCACTTAGAAAATATTATTCAACTCTCAAATTTTTACGATCAATTTTAATATTACAAATAAGAAAATAATAAAAATGTATTAATTTATAATATTATATTTAAATGAATTGATTGCAACTTTTTAAATGGAAATATATTTTTTATGTTTTTATTTTGCTTTTTATTTATATATTTTTTAATTATTTGAGATATTAATGTAAGTTTATACTAATAATTATTTTTTTTTAACATTTTATATATTCTTGATGTATTTTAGAGGTATGTCTTTTAATAATTTGGATAATATTAAATTTATATTTATTATATTATAATTGACTAATATTAATTATAAATATAAATATATTAACAATTAAAATGCCACAAATTCAAAATTAATAAATCCAGCCATTTAGCCAGTTATTCTCAGCAGTTGAGAGAATTTCAGTACATTTGATGCTATTTCTAGTGGCTTTTCCTTTTTCAAGTTTATTTTAGGAGTAAGCAGCAGTTCAAACAACACCTAGACTGTGAAATATGAGTCTTTAGGATTTTGTTGCATGAAATCTCTCTCTCTCTCTCTCTCTCTCTATCTCTCTCTCTCTCTGTTTTAATGATTTTATGTTCTAACATATCTGAACTTCCAGAATGATTTCTGATTTGCCTACTCAAGAAATGTAAATTTTGACCATATACGTCAGGAAGTAGCAGGAAAGCCAAAACTAGCTTTGCAGATAGACACCTTCCAAGAAATTGAAGCTTTGCAGATAGACACCTTCCAAGAAATTGTCATTCCTGTCACTTTCAACCAAAAAACCAACACAAACGTCTTGCACTATCCACGACAACTTTATTTCTATCCCCCAACCTTGAATTTTTGGCTTAATATCAAGTGCTGAAATAGAGTCATTGAATGGAAAAAGAGAACTTAATCTTGAAGTCCGAAAATAACCTTGTAGGTAAATAAAATGAAATTCATTATCCAAGCAACAGATCTGTGAGAGACGCTGATAAATAAAAAAAAGATGGGAATCAGAAGGAATGACATTTTAACATACATTTCACGTAAAATTTATAAATACAAAATGACTGCAACTGTAATTAATTTGCCCCAGGAAAACTTATTTGAAAGAAGCATTTTGTTTTCGCCTTCTACATGCAGGGGCTATAATTATTATGCCACAACAGCAAAAACAGAAGGCATGGCAAATCCACCAATTTGACGTGCCAGACAGTGGTCTACTAAATATGCAGTACCAGATTTTTGGTTCTATGCAGCACGAGTAACAGCTGCATGTATTGCATCTGCTAAATGAGGGACGGTCTTCGAGCTCAAACCTGCCGTGCTAATCCTCCTGCATACGACATTCACATTCTAATCAGAATTTTCAAGTCAACATCTAATAATCTAATGAGAATCCATGGTTCACATGATGAACCCAGAAATTATCCAATAACCTTAAATATGCAATGCCATAACCAATATAACCATGTTTGATAGAAGGAAGGGATTTATTACCCATCAGATGTCATGTAGATGTGATACTCTTTAGTCATAAAGGCAACTTGCTCAGAGTTCAGTCCAGTGAAAGTGAACATTCCAATTTGCTTAATAATGTGACTCCAGTCACCAGGTGTTCCTGCCAAGTTGGGAAAATGAAATAGATATAAACATAAAATTTTGATCTTGAATAATCCTACTTGTTCAAAGATGTTTAAAAGTTCTCCTACATCTAACATGGAGATTGGCCATAAATGTGTCAGCGGATGCATGCTCCATGAGGGTCAGCAACTACCATTTTGAGTTCCAAGGTTGAGCAGTATATACAAATTTCAGTGTTCATTTTTAAACTTTAGCCATCCTAAGGTCTGCGGATACCGGTGTGGCTCATCTGTCATCTCAACTTTCTATAGGTAAGACTCTGACCTGTCACTCATTGAATATTCTTAGTTCGTTTTCATAAGTGTCTTTTTCAAGGTATCTAGTCACACTGAGTCTTAGAATAGATTGTCTTAGCTCGTAACTATTATCTTTGTTTTTTTTTTTATATCATTTGCAAATTGCATTTTAATCGTCACCTCATTTTTATTTCCCCCGAAAACAAATGTTCGAGTCATCAGTGTTTCATAAATACTTCAAAGAGTATAGGTAAAAATGCTAACATGGAAGTTTTTAGTCCGAATAAATGAAAAATAATGGGAAAATGAGTGTAACTCGAGTAGTCATAGAAAGGTCAGAATAGGCTGAAGGGGTCGAAATGAGATTAGGTCAAACAAATAAGTTATGAGATGAGGCCCTAGAACGAGCCCAGACGACAAGATGATAGATCGAGAATCAAGATAAGTTTGGACCTGGGTAAGCGACTAAAAAAAAATAAACGGCGTCGGATCATTAGGTACGAAGTCTGAAACTAGAGAGTTCGGATAAAACAATCGCGCAGGAGATCAGTAAGGAGCTCAGCTCAACTCCCGCCATCCATTTACGAGATCCCATAGACTAGGAAAGCCCTTTCTCAGAGGCTTTCTATGTCTTCGATAATTCTTCCCAGTATTAAGAGACCGGGAAAGAGTTTTTACCTGGATTCTCTTAGCCTAAATTTTAATAAAATATATTAGGAGATCAGGAGAGAGTTCTTACCCGAGTTCTCAGCTTAAATTTTAACAAAATATATTAAGAGATCGGGAGAGAGTTCTTACCCGAGTTCTCAACTTAAATTTTAACAAAATATATTAAGAGATCGGAAGAAAGTTCTTACCCAGATTCTCTTAGCCTAAATTCTAATAAAATATAATAGGAGATCGGGAGAGAGTTCTTACCCGAGTTCTTAGCTCAAATTTTAACAAAATATATTAAGAGATCGGGAGAGAGTTCTTACCCGGATTCTCTTAGCCTAAATTCTAATAAAATATATTAAGAGATCGGGAGAGAGTTCTTACCCGAGTTTTCAGCTCAAATTTTAACAAAATATATTAAGAGATCAGGAGAGAGTCATTTCCTAAATTCTCCTAGTCAAAATCCTAATGGAACATTTTAGATCGGGAGAGAGTCATTTCCCTTCTAACCCCAATGCTTTAATTAAAACTCATTAAATCCTAAATGACGGGTCTGTGGGAGAGTCCTTCCAAAGTATCCCGAATATTATGTTAAGGCCCAATGGAGAGTCCTCCTCAAGACACTCATATTTATAAGCTAAAATTTCCTCTTGAAAATATCACAACTTCAGTACTCATATTAATCCTCAAAATGCCCATTCACTGAAGAGTCATCTCATGTACTCGTGTTCCTAGGCAACCCGTAATAGTAAAATATTAAAAATTCATTCTATCAATACAAAGGATTAACATCATAATTCTACCCCCAAATTATCAATTTCAATTTATATGAAGAGCACATCATTAAATTTGCTGACCCTCGTTAAGAGATGAGATTGGGTGCCTAACACCTTCCCCACCCGTGAACAGACTCCGAACCTAGAATCTCTGTTTCGGAAGTGGTTTTTATTTTTCAGTAATGGTTTCCTTTAATTATCCTTAAAATTAAAGTGGCGACTCCTCACTTTTTTCACTTCGGTGAGAATCGTCCGATGATCGCAAAGTCCTTGCGACAGGTAGAATCACAGAGGGGAAGGAAACTGAGTATGAGGTGAAAGAAGATGGGTATTTGTATTACAAAGGAAAAGTGTGTGTACCAGATGATGGGGAATTGAAGACAAACATTTTGAAAGAGGCACACACCAGTGTTTATTCTATGCACTCAGGAAGTACTAAAATGTACCATGATGTAAAGCCTCATTATTGGTGGCCTAGTATGAAGAAGGACATAGCTGACTATGTGACTAGATGTTTGATATGTCAGTAAGTCAAGGCAGAACATCAAGTTCCATAAGGTTTGTTATAGCCCATAAGCATACCTGAATGGTAATGGGATCGAGTCACCATGGATTTCATTAGTAGTCTTCCTCTCGCCTAGAAGAAGCAAGATGCAGTATAGCTGATAGTAGATAGATTAACCAATTCAGCCCATTTTCTACCAATTAGAACTGACTATTCACTGGAAAAGTTAGCATAATTGTATATCACTGAGATAGTTAGACTGCATGGAATCCCACTTTCCATCATATCTGATAGAGACCTAAGGTTCACATCAAGATTTTGGAAGAATTTGCAAGAAGCCTTGGACACACAACTCCATTTTAGCACAGCTTTTCATTCTCAAACGCATGGACAATTAAAACGAGTAATTCAAGTCCTTGAGGATATGCTAAGAAGTTGTGTTATTGAGTTTGAGGGAAGTTGGGACAGATACCTCCCACTGGAAGAATTTGCCTACAACAATAGCTACTAAGCTAGCATTCAAATGGCTCCGTATGAAGCATTGTATGGGAGGAAGTGTAGAACACCGTTGTGCTAGACTGAACTGGGTGAAGATAAGCTTGTGGGACAAGACTTGGTGAAACAAATCGAAGAAAAGATGAAGTTGATAAAAGCCAATTTGAAAGTCACCTTAGACAGCCAGAAGTCTTGTGCTGATTTGAAGAGAAAAGACATAGAATATGAAGTTGGCGATAAGTTATTTCTCAAAGTCTCACCATGGAAAAAGGTATTGAGATTTGGGAGAAAGGGTAAATTAAGCCCTAGGTTCATTGGCCCATATAAAATCATTGAACATGTGGGTCTAGTGGCCTACAGGTTAGCTTTACTGCCAAAGCTGGACAAGATCCATAATGTGTTTAATGTATCCATGCTGAGAAGGTATAGGTCAGACCCTTCACATGTCATCTCCATGGAAGAAATTGAAATACAACCGGATTTGACATATGAAGAGGAACTAATAACGATCCTAGTTCGGGAAATGAAAGAATTGAGGAACAAGCAGATTCCACTGGTGAAAGTACTTTGGAGGCACCACAACACTGAAGAGGCAACTTGGGAAAGCGAAGAGACGATGAGGCAACAGTTCCCTCAACTGTTTATGTGTAAATTTCGAGGACGAAATTTTTGTTTAAAGGGAAGAGCTGTAATGCCCTCACTTTAGATAGTCCATACATTCTACTATTCCTGTGACTAATGTCTGTCCGGACAGCCAGAATGTCTGGAACTATATTTAAACTAGAATGATGAGTCATAAATAAATCAAATAATGATAATAAAAATTAAGAAAAAATTTAAGAAATAAAATGCAATAAGGTTAAATGAGCTGTAGCTCCGGCGATGGGTAACCCTAACGAGAAATAGCTGTGAAGATAGTTGTTAACCCTAGACCCATAGGAAAACCCTGTGGAATAATTTTTGGGACTCCAGTGAAGAGTTATTGAGTCTTAGATGATAATAGAATGCCAAGAAAATACAAATAAAATTTTGTAAATCGGTACAGATAAATTTAAGTCGGTAAGCAAAATGAAGGGTATTTTGGTCATTTCACCTTCAGAGATAATTTTTGACCAACTTATCCATTCAAGTAAGTTAGATTTATGACATAAAATATGAAAAAATATTGATGAAAAATTTAATAAAAATAAGTGAAAGAAAGAAGAAAGAAAAACCAAACAAAAAGAAATTTAAATTCAGTTATGACATAAGCATTAAGTCACCATAATGTAATTAAAATTTTGTTCACTACTCACATTTAGCCAAGCCTAATTATAAAAGTCAAAAGAAAACAAATTAAATTAAAAACCATCATCTTCTTCATTTCTCTAAGGATGGCCGAACCACTCCCATGGGCACCCTTCCACCATTTTTGAATCTTTGAAGCTCAAATTACCCTAGTTCTCTTCCATAACTTCCCTAAGTCCCAACACAAAAATTTATCCCTAGACCTTGATTAAGGATTTGGGAGTAAAAAGGAGAGAAAAAACTTGAAGTTAAGGAAGCTTAGAAATCCTTCAATTGAGGTTAGTGCTATTTCATCTCTCTTTCTTATTTGATTATTGAAATCAAGCTAAGCTATGTTAGAATTAAGTGAGAAATTGAGGAAAATTGGTATACTATGGAAACCTTAAATTTTAGTCCACTTGTGAGGGTTAGGGTTTTGATGGTTTGGATGCAATTAAACTTGTATACTAATGCCAATTGATGTGTATACATGAATTAGAGTTGAAGTTATATGAGTTTGCATGAGATTGAGATTATGACCAATTAGGGTTTGTGAATAAATTGGGCATTTTGTGCTTTGAGGTTTAATTGAAGTTTTAATGTCAATTAGTGACCATTTGATATGGTTTGACCATAAAAATGAAATTGATTGTGGCATTGAATTAGGAATTAGAGGTACTACCCAATTGCTGGAAATTCTGGACTATGAGTCCAGTGAGTTTGGGCAGCCATAACTTGAATTGTGTAGCTTCAATTGGTGTAAGGCCAATTGGAGGTGAATCTAGGGACATAATTCCACATTTTTGTTGAAGAGACCCTGCTTAGAAAACTAACTTAAAGTGACCTTAAAATTACCTAAATTCGGGTAACCAAAATCTGGTCCTGGAAAAATAACCAAATGAACAGTATTTGTTCAAATGGCCATAACTTTGTGTAGAGAGGTCCAAATGACCTGATTCTTAAACCCATGGAAAGCTTAGACAATGTAGAACAACTTTCATGAAGAACAAAAATCCAAATTCTGATCATAACCTATTTAAATTGCTAACCAAATTTAACACACCAAAACTGCCAGAACCAAATCTGCCCAAAAATCTGGGAATGGACCAATCCGGCCAGTTATGGTAAAAATGCCATAACTTGAGCTACAAAAATCTAAATGGAGTGATTCAAAAAGATAATTAAAGAAGACACATTAAAGAACAACTTTGATGAAGAAAGTTTAGCCAAATTTTCACTATAGATTGGTCCAATGGAACAGTAAACCTAAGTGACCAAATCTGAATTTTTAGAATTACTTCCAATGAGCTTTGAATTGAAATTGGCAACTAATGCCAACAAATGTAAAATCCAAAAAGTGGTATTTTGGTAGAATTAGAACTTGCATACATATTAATTATGAAAAAGGCAATATTTTTGCATGAATAGTAGGGTGAATAGTAATCACCAAACTTCAAATGCAAAGAATTAACCAATTAAATTTGTTAATATGCCCTAGTATACCTAGTATCATTGGTTTGGATAGGTTGACTTGCTAATAGGGTTCTGATAGCAGTACTGCATATGGCTTCATGCCATTTCATGATTTATGGCATATAATGCCATTTTGTGATATTATGGCTTTTGGCCATTTTGATACTCTTGATATACTTGGCCTTGTGCCCGATAATTATTATGACTTGTTAGCCATTCTGTTACACACCTGGCAGACACTATGTGACCAATGGTGTGACGGCTCGAGATACTTAGTACCCAGTGCCAATTTACCCGTTTATCCAGTCCAGTCAATTGATATAGGTTACTTGGGCAACCAAAATAAGTCTTAATAATTTATTATCAAATAATGAACATAAAAAGTACTAAATTAATAATATTACTAATAATTACCAAAATTTCAGTCTGCATGAAATAAAACATAATTTCTGCATATTTATTTATTTAGTTTACTTTTATTTATATTGGCACCATTAAGATGTATTGCTTAGCGCGTCGCTTTTTGCCACGCGTAAGTACTTGAGACACAAATAGAGAGCCCAGCAGACCTCAGACTGGGTGAGAGTCCAGATCTGCATTAAGTCCGGTGTCACCTCCATTACAGTGCATTTTGGGTAGGACCCATTAGGCTTGTTAGTAGTTTTGCATTTTGTAGTTATGTGTTCATTTTGTTATGTAAATTATGGACTTATGTAATTACTTGTAAATTAATAAAATGAAGTCTTTTATTTGTAACACCCCAAAAATTTTAAATTTATTATTTTATGAGTGATATTGATATTTTAATTTTATTTAAATTTTAAGAAATTATTTGAGATTTTTCGGATTTTAAAAATCGGGTTCGATTTTCTGAAAATATAAACTTTGATGATTTTTTAAAATTAATTTAAAGACCAAGTGGCAAAACTAAAAATATATTTGGAGTCTACGAATTTTTCTGAGTTTTTTGGAATTTTTTTCGGAATTTTTGGACCTCGTTTTCTGTCCCAAGGCAGAGTAAAAATTCAAAATTTTGTATTCTGAATCGAACCGGCCAAATCAAACCGGACTGATCGAATCGGACCGGCCTTTCTTCTTCCTTTTTCTTCCTCTCCCGCACGCGTTTTTCTTCTTCTCCTTCTCTCCAGTTTTCTCTCTCCTCCCTCCTCCCTCCTCCCCTTGCCGCGCCGCCACCTCCCATGCCACCCCAGCCCGCCGGCGCCCGTCCCCAGCCGCACCAGCTCGCCGGCCGCCGCCTGGAACGCTTGGAAAAAGGCACCCAAAGTGACGCGACGCGCGCGCTCGACCCTTCGACTTCCCAGTTGAAATCCGGCCGATCCGGCCACCAATCGGACCGGGTCTTGTGTCTAAATCCATCTACTCGTCGAGAGCTTTCCATAGACACTAGGAACACCGAAATCCATCGAGCGGTTTGTCCAATTTTTGCCCGGGAAGTTTTAGCCCATTTTGACTTTTGGGCTAGATTTCTCGCAAACCGTGAACCCCACGAGAAAACCGAGAGTACCAGAGCACTCCACTCATCGAGAGCTTCGCGGCGATATAAATTTCAAACTTTTTCAACACCGTTTTTCGGTGGGTCCCACGAAACTTCGTAGTATTTTTTCGAGTATTAAATGAGCTTAGAAAATTCTGTAAAATTTATGTACAAACCCCCGTATTGTGGGCTTCATGTAGGTATCCTCAATTCGGGAAAATTCGATAGTTGTTCGAGTCTGTGAATTTCCGGCCAGACAGACCTGCTACCGGAAAAGTATCCGAATTAGATCGAGGTTTTGGCTACCCCACCATTGTCAGACATCCCGAGCACATTCCTGAAGTCGGAATCGGCAAAGGTAAACCCGAACCTTGTTTTTTTCGTAATTTTCTAGTGCTTAAATAGGATTCAAAAATTCATAAGATATTCGTGGTAGCTCAAAAAATTATGATTCTTTTTGCAATAGCCTAGTAATATTCCTAAGGACCGCGGGGCAAAGTTTAAGAATTTTTAGAGCTCATTTGGGCAGTTTTTGCAAAAATGATCATTTATAAGGACCAAATTGAAATTTTACATATTGTGATGGATGACTGATTTGATGGGCCCAGGAGGGGCTGTGTGATGTGATTGAGTTGTGGATATATGGATTGTGAATATAGAAGTGTGTTTTGAGCCCTTTTTGCAGGTTGGGTAAGTCCTAGGTATAGGGGAGACTCGCCGGATTTTCGCACGACTTAGGACGATTTGGTCTTTTCTTAAGTTTGCATTGAGTCAATTGTGTTAAATAATTGTAATGTAATTGTCGTGAGCCGACAACCTTCTTCCTCCACCCACCGCTACAAGGACTGCCACAAGTCTATGAGTAAAATATTAATTTTAATTGTAATTTCACTATTATTATATGTTCAAGCATGCCCATGCATCACTTATATGTATGTATCTATGTAGTTAAACTCTAGGCACGTTTTATGTTGCATTCATAACTGTTAAAGTGCCATGGATGTTGTTGTGGTAATTTGGAGCAGTGTGCGTGCGTTGGTGTGCGTGTGATGTGGTGTGGACTATGGATAGGACGGGTAGACACGCTTGAGATCTTCGCTGGGACCGGTCCTTCGGGTAGACACGGCTTGAGTTCTTATTTGGGACCCCGATTTGGTTATTAAGTGGAAGTCCGAAATGAGTTCTTCACTGCACAAAGTTGGATTTAATAGAGTCAGATAGGGATCACTCCCATATATTATGATTGATATTACTGGGTGTGTGAGTGCTCCAAATTACCTTTTTGATGTTATGATGTGAATTTATTGCTAATGTTGCATTTCACTTTACAGGATGCATTAGCTTTAGATAGTTATAGAGATTATGGTTGAAATTGATATTTTACTCTCTGAGTCGAACGCTCACTCCTGTTCAATATTTTTCCAGGCCACAGGAGGATATTTTTGAGGTTAACCTGCTTTTCTTCCTCGCAGGTCGTCTATTCATGTTTGTGTAATTCTATAAACTTCTAAAATTTCCGCATGTGTTAGAAATATTTAATTGATTTGGGTCTATAATATAAATTGTTATTTTGGACCTGTAAAATTTTTATAACATGCATGTTTGATGGACTGGATGAGGGAGCTAAGCTCCCATTTTTTTATATGTTGATATGAGTATGTGGAGGGTGAGCTGAGCTCCCTAATTGATTATTTATTGTGTTTACAGGTCGAGTGAGTCAAAAACTCCCTGTTGGAAGGTCCATTTTATGGCCGGACTCTGTCCGGTTGATTTCTTGAAATTGGGCCCAAATGGGCCTTAGAGTTGGGTTAGTGAATAGTTAGGCTTACTACGGGCCTCGGGGCCTTTAGGCTGGCCCAGGTCCTAGTGCGGGTCCGGCTCATAGGTTTGGTCGTGACAAATGTGGTATCAGAGCTTAGGCTCTAGATTCATAGGGAAAAATTGTCTAAGTGTTGGGAAGGGTCTAGTAGGAGTCACATACGGAAAATAGGGTCCACATTCGTCTTGAATTGTCATCTTTGCTTCTAGTTTCTGCTTTATATATTGTGTGTAAACATGAGTCTATAGAGCTATGTAATGTGTAGTTTTGAATTTTGTGGGCTAATGCTACTGAATTTCAGGAAAATGTGTAGAAGGGAGAGCCGCCATCGCACTGTAACTGCATGTGCTCGACGAGGTGTCAAGACAGACGCAGGTGTCAAGACAGATGAGGTGCTCGCCCGAGGAGGCGAGGTAGGAGGCCTAGAGCTGCTCAAGTAGAAGAGCACCGCCACCGTCAGATCGATCGTTTATGGCACAGGGTCCCATGGACCCCATGGCAGCTACTCTGGCTGGGTTGCAGAGAACCATCGACATGATGGCGCAGTATATGGTCCACCCTCCACAGCAGCAGCAGTCCACCACCAAGAGGGGAACCTTACAAACAGATAATAAATTTCAAGAAATTAGTGCCTGATACTTATGATGTGTCAGATGATGTATATCGGTTTTTGGATTCCTGCAGACAGGCAGGAACAGAGCTGCAGTTGACTGATAGAAGACTTATAGAGTGTATGCAGCATGTCATGGGGCCTATGCCTAGACAATGGATGAATGACTACATATTACCTCGGATGGAGGGTTTGTCGTGGACTCAGTTTGTAGAACTGTTCATCAACCGGTTTGTACTAGAAAGTTTCAGAGACCAAAAGCAGTGGGCCTTTGAGGCCTTAAGACAAAATGGCAAGTCAATAGATGAGTATGCTCTGCACTTCGGAATTGAGCAGGTATGCCCCTACAGCAGTAGCTACAGAAACTATGAAAGTGAAGAGGTTCTTAAAGGGGCTTGACAGGAGGTATGCAAACCTGGCCATGATGTTTGATCAGTCTTTTGACATGGTAGTTGATCGAGCCAGATAGATAGAGATTAGCTATGCTGTGGATGCTAGCGGAAGGGCAAAGAAAAACAGAGTAGAGGGTTCTTCAGGTGTTCCCCACATGGCTACTACAGATAGTGGTGGCCAAACTAATTACAGAGGAAGAAGCAGAAATAAGAGGAGTGGTTTTAGACACAAATCCCGAGGGTTCGCACTGTGTACGGATCCAAAGAAGGGTCACGCTGAGGTACAGCAGTTCTGGGTCTGGTTCAGGATCCTCCTTGGCACCTTGTGCACAGTGTGGAAAAGGACATTAAGGACCTTGTATGATGGGTTCAGGAGTATGCTTCAGGTGTGGCCAACAAGGTCACTTTGCTAGGGAATGCCCCGTGTTCAGCGAGCCACAGATGGGGTCACAAGGTTCTATTGCAAATGTTCCTCGACAGTTGTATCCTGGTGCTTCCAGCATAGCAGGCAGTCAGTTCAGTGGCCAACAGGGCCGAGGATAAGGGAGACGTGGATTTGGAGGCAGATCAAGAGGTAGAAGTCAGTATCAGGGTTCTGCCAGTCAGGGTAGGGGTCGAGCTCGGGTTTTCACCCTGACCCACCAGGATGCCTGGCTTTTCCAATGCAACAGGCAAGTATTCTTCTAGTCTGTTCCTATGAGGCTCATGTTTTGATAGATCCGGGTGCTACGCACTCATTTGTCTCCCCTGTGTTTGCCATGAGGTTGGGTAGAAATCCTACAACATTAGAATATCCTTTGTCTGTAGCTACCCCACTTAGTGACAACATAGATATAGATATGGTTTTTCCGGGTAGCCCAGTAGTAGTGGATGGAAAGATCCTCCCAGCAGACTTGGTTCCTCTATCAGTAATAGATTTTGATGTAATCTTGGGAATGGATTGGTTGGCAACTCATTATGCCACTTTAGACTGCAGGAACAAAAAGGTGTATTTCCACATACCTGGTGTGGAAGAGTTTAGTTTTGATGGTCACAGGAGCGTGGCTGCATATAATTTGGTGTCAACAATTAGTGCTAGAAAAATGTTGAGGCGTGGATGCCAAGGGTATTTGGCATTGGTTAGAGATATATCTGTAGAAGGTGTCAACATGGAAAATGTTCCTGTTGTCAGAGAATTCATGGATGTCTTCCCTGAGGAGCTTCCAGGGTTGCCGCCAGGAAGGGAAATAGAGTTTTGCATTGATGTTGTGCTGGGTACGAACCCCATATCAATGCCGCCTTACAGGATAGCACCAGCAGAATTGAAAGAGTTAAAGGAGCAACTACAGGAGCTTTTGGACAAGGGTTTCATACGTCCGAGCACTTCACCCTGAGGTGCTCCTGTTCTATTTGTGAGAAAGAAGGATGGGTCATTGAGGTTGTGTATTGACTATAGACAGCTGAACAAGGTGACTGTGAAGAACAAGTATCCACTTCCTCATATCGATGATCTGTTTGATTAGCTCCAAGGGGCTAGATTCTTTTCCAAGATAGACCTGCGATCAGGCTACCATCAGTTGAGAATCAGGAACGAAGACGTGTCCAAAACAGCATTCAGGATAAGATATGATCATTATGAGTTCTTGGTGATGTCCTTTGGACTCACTAATGCACCAGCAGCCTTCATGGACTTGATGAATAGGATGTTCAAGCTGTTTTCGGACCGTTTTGTCATCTTATTCATAGATGACATTTTGGTATACTCTCGGACCAAGGAGGAACACATGTGGCACTTAAGGATGGTGTTGCAGACTTTGAGGGAGCACCAGCTGTATGCCAAATTTTCAAAATGTGAATTTTGGCTAGAAAGCATCTCATTCTTGGGACACGTGGTTTCTAGTGAAGGTATTCAAGTGGATCCCAAGAAAATTGAAGTCAGAATCGATTGGCTTAGGCCTACAATATCACTAAGGTGCTAAGTTTCTGGTCCGTCCGGCTACTATAGGCGATTTGTGCAAGATTTTTCCAGGATAGCGGCTCCCCTAACTAAGTTAACACGGAAGAATGTTCCATTCATTTGGACAGATGACTGTGAGAAGAGTTTCCAGACACTTAAGGAGTGTCTAACCACCGCCCCTGTGTTGACACTACCAATGAGTGGTGAAGGATACACCGTGTATTGTGACGCCTCTAGAGTTGGCTTAGGGTGTGTTTTGATGTAGAATGGAAAGGTAGTGGCTTATGCTTCAAGGCAGTTGAAGAGGCATGAGCATAACTACCCCACCCATGACTTGGAAATGGCAGCTGTAATCTTTGCACTAAAAATCTGGAGACACTATCTGTATGGTGAAGTGTGCGAGATATACACCGACCACAAGAGTTTGAAGTACATCTTCCAACAGAGGGATTTAAACTTGAGACAGAGGAGATGGATGGAGCTTCTAAAGGACTATGATTGCACCATCCAGTACCACCCTGGGAAGGCCAATGTAGTAGCAGATGCTTTGAGCAGAAAATCTTCTGGCAGTTTGGCGCACATTTCAGCAGAGAAAAGACCATTGATTCAGGAAGTACATGAGTTGATGGATCAAGGTTTAATCCTAGATCTTTCAGATGAGGGGGTATTGTTGGCACATTTTTCAGTGAGGCCAGACTTGCGCGATAGGGTTAGAGTTTCCCAGCACAGAGACCAACAATTGATGAAGATCATAGAAAGAGTACAGCAGGGTGAAGGTGGAGAGTTTGGATTTGCCAATGATGGCGCCCTTATGCAAGGTTCTAGAATATGTGTGCCCGAAGTAGACAATCTCAGAAATGAAATCATGCAAGAGGCACACTATACACTGTACAATGTCCACCCAGGCTCCACCAAGATGTACCATGATGTGAAAGATAGCTATTGGTGGAATGGCATGAAGAGAGACATAGCAGATTTTGTGTCTAAGTGCTTGACTTGTCAGAAGGTGAAGTTTGAACACCAGAGACCGTCAGGGAAGCTGCAAGAGCTCCCTATCCCAGAATGGAAGTGGGAAATGATTACTATGGA
Source organism: Hevea brasiliensis (assembly GCF_030052815.1). Lineage (NCBI taxonomy): Eukaryota > Viridiplantae > Streptophyta > Magnoliopsida > Malpighiales > Euphorbiaceae > Hevea > Hevea brasiliensis. The sequence continues at coordinate 104,175,220 of NC_079496.1, forward strand.
TTTTATGACTGGGTTGCCTCGTACCATGCGAGGATATGATTTGATATGGGTAATTGTAGACCGCCTAACCAAATCAGCTCACTTCTTGCCTGTGAAGACTACATATTCTGTTGCACAGTACGCCCAACTCTATATTTGAGAAATCGTCAGATTGCATGGAGTTCCGGCTTCCATAATATCTGACAGAGGGCCCCAGTTCACTTCTCGGTTTTGGAGGAAGTTACAGGAGGCACTTAGCACACAGTTGAACTTTAGTACTGCTTTCCACCCTCAGATAGAGGGGCAGTCCGAAAGGACAATCCAAACACTGGAAGACATGCTTCGCATGAGTGTTTTGGATTTTGGAGGTCAATGGGATGATCAGCTAGCTTTGGTGGAGTTTGCCTACAATAATAGTTACCATTCCAACATAGGGATGACACCCTATAAGGCACTATATGGAAGAAAGTGTAGGTCTCCTCTGTGTTGGACGGAAATGGGAGAAGCGAAGGTGCATGATATAGACCTAGTGCAGTACACTTCAGAGGTAGTTCCTTTAATCAGGAAACGATTGAAAACAGCTTTCAGTAGGCAGAAGAGTTATGCAGACCCCAGACGGAGGGATGTGGAGTTTGCAGTAGGCGATTATGTATTCCTGAAGGTTTCTCTAATGAAGGGAGTCATGAGATTTGGAAAGAAGGGCAAGTTGGCACCTCGCTATATCGGACCTTTTGAGGTTACTGATAGAGTTGGAGTAGTTGCCTACCGGTTGGAGCTACCACCCAACCTTTCTCATGTTCATCCTGTGTTTCACATCTCCATGCTCAGGAAATACATTTCAAATCCTTCTCATGTACTACAGCCGGATGTAATAGAGCTAAAAGAGAACTTGACATTTGAGGAGCAACCTGTAGCCATAGTGGACTACTAAGTGAGACAGCTAAGATCAAAACAGATTCCTATGGTTAAGGTTTTGTGGAAGAGTCAGTCAGTGGAAGAGTGCACCTGGGAGTCAGAACGGGACATGCGTAGCAAGTATCCTTATCTGTTCAATGTGTAATCATGTACTTTATTCTGCCTTGTGTAAAATTCGAGGACGAATTTTCTGTAAGGGGGGAAGAATGTAACACCCCAAAAATTTTAAATTTATTATTTTATGAGTGATATTGATATTTTAATTTTATTTAAATTTTAAGAAATTATTTGAGATTTTTTGGATTTTAAAAATCGGGTTCGATTTTTTGAAAATATAAACTTTGATGATTTTTAAAAATTAATTTAAAGACCACGTGGCAAAACTAAAAATATATTTGGAGTCTACGAATTTTTCTGAGTTTTCTAAAATTTTTTTCAGAATTTTTGGACCTCGTTTTCGGTCCCAAGGCAGAGTAAAAATTCAAAATTTGGTATTCTGAATCGAACCAGCCGAATCAAACCGAATCGATCGGACCGGTCAAATCGGACCGGCTTTCTTGTTCCTTTTTCTTCCTCTCCCACGCGCGTTTTTCTTCTTCTCCTTCTCTCCCGTTTTCTCTCTCCTCCCTCCTCCCCTTGCCGCGCCGCCACCTCCCCTGCCACCCCAGCCCGCCGACGCCCGTCCCCAGCCTCCCCAGCTCGCTGGTCGCAGCTTGGAACGCCGGGAAAAAGGTGCCCGAAGTGACACGACGTGCGCGCGCGACCCTTCGACTTCCCGATTGAAATCCGGCCGATCCGGCCACCAATCGGACCGAGTCTTGTATCTAAATCCATCTACTCGTCGAGAGCTTTCCATAGACACCAAGAACACCGAAATTCATCGAGCAGTTTGTCCAATTTTTGCCCGGGAAGTTTTAGCCCATTTTAACTTTTGGGCTAGATTTCTCGCAAACCGTGACCCCACGAGAAAACCGAGAGTATCAGAGCGCTCCACTCATCGAGAGCTTCGCGGAGATATAAATTTCAAATTTTTTCGACACCATTTTTCGATGGGTCCCACGAAACTTCGTAGTGTTTTTCCGAGCTTAGAAAATTCCGTAAAATTTATGTACTAACCCCCGTGTTGTGGGCTTCGTGTAGGTATCCTCAATTCGCGGAAATTCAACAGTTCTCCAGGTCTGTGAATTTCCGGCCAGACAGACCCGCTACCGGAAAAGTCTCCGAATTGGATCGAGGTTTTGGCTACCCCACCATCGTCAGATATCCCGAGCACGTTCCCAAAGTCGGAATCGGCAAAGGTAAACCCAAACCTTATTTTTTTCGTAATTTTCTAGTACTTAAATATGATTAAAAAATTCATAAAATATTCGTGGTAGCTCAGAAAATTATGATTCTTTTTGCAATAGCCTAGTAATATTGCTAAGGACCGCGAGACAAAGTTTTAGAATTTTTAGAGTTCATTTGGGCAGTTTTTGCAAAAATGATCAATTATGAGGACTAAATTGAAATTTTACATATTGTGATGCATGACTGATTTGATGGGCCCAGGAGGGGCTGTGTGATGTGATTGAGTTGTGGAAATGTGGATTGTGAATATAGAAGTGTGTTTTGAGCCCTTTTTGCAGGTTGGGTAGGTCCTAGGTATAGGGGAGACTCTGTCGGATTTTCGGCACGACTTAGGATGTATTTGGTCTTTTCTTAAGTTTGTATTGAGTGAATTGTGTTAAATAATTGTAATGTAATTGTCGTGTGAGCGATGCCTTTCTTCCTCCGTCTACCGCCACAAAGGATGACCGTCAAGTCTGTGAGTAAAATGTTAATTTTAATTGTAATTTCACTATTATTATATTTTCAAACATGCCCATGCATCACTTATATGTATGTATCTATGTATTTAAACTCTAGGCACGTTTTATGTTGCATTCATAATCAAAGTGCCATGGATGTTGTTGTGGTGGTAATTTAGAGCAGTGTGCGTGCGTTGGCGTGCGTGTGATGTGGTGTGGACTATGGATAGGACGGGTAGACACGGCTTGAGATCTTCGCTGGGACCCGGTCCTTCAGGGTAGACACGGCTTGAGTTCTTCGCTGGGACCCCGATTTGGTTATTAAGTGGAAGTCCGAGCTGAGTTCTTCGTTGGCACAGGTTGGATTTAAGAGAGCTGTATAGGGGATCAGCTCCCATATATTATGATTGATATTACTGGGTGTGTGAGTGCTCCAAATTACCTTTTTGATGTTATGATGTGAATTTATTGCTGATGTTGCATTTCACTTTACAGGATGCATTAGCTTTAGATAGTTATAAAGATTATGGTTGAAATTGATATTTTACTCTCTGAGTCGAACGCTCACTCCTGTTTAATATTTTTCCAGGCCACAGGAGGATATTTTTGAGGTTAACCTGCTTTTCTTCCTCGCAGGTCGTCTATTCATGTTTGTGTAATTCTATAACCTTCTAGAATTTCCGCATGTGTTAGAAATATTTAATTGATTTGGGTCTGTAATATAAATTGTTATTTTGGACTTGTAAAATTTTTATAACATGCATGTTTTGATGGACTGGATGAGGGAGCTAAGCTCCCATTTATTTATATGTTGATATGAGTCAGGTGAGTCAAAAACTCCCCGTTGGAAGGTCCATTTTATGGCCGGACTCTGTCCGGTTGATTTCTTGAAATTGGGCCCAAATGGGCCTTAGAGTTGGGTTAGTGAATAATTAGGCTTACTACGGGCCTCGGGGGCTTTAGGTTGGCCCAGATCCCAGTGCCGGTCTGGTCCATAGGTTGGGTCGTGACATTATTTATGAATGTGAGTGCCATTTTAATTATGTATGAAATGTTTGAATGAAAATTTGAGTTTGAAAAATTGAGATGAAGCTTGAAATTGTAGAAAATTTATGTTATTGAAATTATTATTGAGATTTTTAACAGGTGGGAAAACGTCAAATATTATTAAATTTAGGGGAAACTCCGTCAGTTTTCTTGTTTAATAAATAGACCCCAAATTAAATCAATTCAATGTGATTATTAAGAATAAAATAAAATAAGTTATGGCGTTCCGGCAAAGAGTGTGACATGCCTCACTCGGCTACAATCAGACTGTAAGGAGTGTTACGTTACTAGCTTAATTTTTATGATTTAAATTATTTTCTTTAAATTTTGATTTTTAAAAGTTAATAAAAAATTTTTATATTGCTTTTTTTTTTATAAATTTATTTATATAAAAAATATTATTTACTACATGTCATCCTCCATAAAAAAAATGAGTGCTCTTTATGCTAATTATTTAATTTTTTATTTTTCTTTTAATTATTATTATTATTATTATGTTAATTTTTATTATTTAAATTAGTATTTCTTTAAAATTTGATTTTTAAAAAATTAAGACTTTTGATATTAAATGCAATATTTAAAATTTTTTTGTATTATTTTTTTATAAATTTATTTATGCAAAAAATATTATGTCACAGGTCAGTATTCATAAAAAATGAGTGTATAATTTTCTTTTATGCTAATTATTTGATCCTTTTTTTATTTTTCTTTTAATCATTATTATTAACATTACTATCTTAATTTTAATGATTTAAAATATTATTTTCATTCACGATTAATTTTCAAAAATTAAGACATTTACAATTAAATGCATTATTAAAAAAAATTTTATATTGTTTTTTTTGTTATAAATTCATTTATGTAAAAATATTATATGATAAACTATACTTCACTTTTGTATTTTATTTTTAGTTAATGAAATATCTTTCCATTTCATAAAAAAATAAATTATTCTAATTTTATTTCATATTGATAAATAATAAATATGAATTTTATATCATTATTACTATTTTAAACATAACTTCACTTTTGGAGAGAATTTTACATCATTATTAAAACATTATCTCCTTAAATATCTTTTATATTAAACCTATTTATATATAATTAACATATAATTTAGATAATATTATTTAAATAATCTCATATTATTGCACTTAGAAAATATTATTCAACTCTCAAATTTTTACGATCAATTTTAATATTACAAATAAGAAAATAATAAAAATGTATTAATTGATAATATTATATTTAAATGAATTGATTGCAACTTTTTAAATGGAAATATATTTTTTATGTTTTTATTTTGCTTTTTATTTATATATTTTTTAATTATTTGAGATATTAATGTAAGTTTATACTAATAATTATTTTTTTTTAACATTTTATATATTCTTGATGTATTTTAGAGGTATGTCTTTTAATAATTTGGATAATATTAAATTTATATTTATTATATTATAATTGACTAATATTAATTATAAATATAAATATATTAACAATTAAAATGCCACAAATTCAAAATTAATAAATCCAGCCATTTAGCCAGTTATTCTCAGCAGTTGAGAGAATTTCAGTACATTTGATGCTATTTCTAGTGGCTTTTCCTTTTTCAAGTTTATTTTAGGAGTAAGCAGCAGTTCAAACAACACCTAGACTGTGAAATATGAGTCTTTAGGATTTTGTTGCATGAAATCTCTCTCTCTCTCTCTCTCTCTCTCTCTCTCTCTCTCTCTCTCTGTTTTAATGATTTTATGTTCTAACATATCTGAACTTCCAGAATGATTTCTGATTTGCCTACTCAAGAAATGTAAATTTTGACCATATACGTCAGGAAGTAGCAGGAAAGCCAAAACTAGCTTTGCAGATAGACACCTTCCAAGAAATTGAAGCTTTGCAGATAGACACCTTCCAAGAAATTGTCATTCCTGTCACTTTCAACCAAAAAACCAACACAAACGTCTTGCACTATCCACGACAACTTTATTTCTATCCCCCAACCTTGAATTTTTGGCTTAATATCAAGTGCTGAAATAGAGTCATTGAATGGAAAAAGAGAACTTAATCTTGAAGTCCGAAAATAACCTTGTAGGTAAATAAAATGAAATTCATTATCCAAGCAACAGATCTGTGAGAGACGCTGATAAATAAAAAAAAGATGGGAATCAGAAGGAATGACATTTTAACATACATTTCACGTAAAATTTATAAATACAAAATGACTGCAACTGTAATTAATTTGCCCCAGGAAAACTTATTTGAAAGAAGCATTTTGTTTTCGCCTTCTACATGCAGGGGCTATAATTATTATGCCACAACAGCAAAAACAGAAGGCATGGCAAATCCACCAATTTGACGTGCCAGACAGTGGTCTACTAAATATGCAGTACCAGATTTTTGGTTCTATGCAGCACGAGTAACAGCTGCATGTATTGCATCTGCTAAATGAGGGACGGTCTTCGAGCTCAAACCTGCCGTGCTAATCCTCCTGCATACGACATTCACATTCTAATCAGAATTTTCAAGTCAACATCTAATAATCTAATGAGAATCCATGGTTCACATGATGAACCCAGAAATTATCCAATAACCTTAAATATGCAATGCCATAACCAATATAACCATGTTTGATAGAAGGAAGGGATTTATTACCCATCAGATGTCATGTAGATGTGATACTCTTTAGTCATAAAGGCAACTTGCTCAGAGTTCAGTCCAGTGAAAGTGAACATTCCAATTTGCTTAATAATGTGACTCCAGTCACCAGGTGTTCCTGCCAAGTTGGGAAAATGAAATAGATATAAACATAAAATTTTGATCTTGAATAATCCTACTTGTTCAAAGATGTTTAAAAGTTCTCCTACATCTAACATGGAGATTGGCCATAAATGTGTCAGCGGATGCATGCTCCATGAGGGTCAGCAACTACCATTTTGAGTTCCAAGGTTGAGCAGTATATACAAATTTCAGTGTTCATTTTTAAACTTTAGCCATCCTAAGGTCTGCGGATACCGGTGTGGCTCATCTGTCATCTCAACTTTCTATAGGTAAGACTCTGACCTGTCACTCATTGAATATTCTTAGTTCGTTTTCATAAGTGTCTTTTTCAAGGTATCTAGTCACACTGAGTCTTAAAATAGATTGCCTTAGCTCGTAACTATTATCTTTGTTTTTTTTTTATATCATTTGCAAATTGCATTTTAATCGTCACCTCATTTTTATTTCCCCCGAAAACAAATGTTCGAGTCATCAGTGTTTCATAAATACTTCAAAGAGTATAGGTAGAAATGCTAACATGGAAGTTTTTAGTCCGAATAAATGAAAAATAATGGGAAAATGAGTGTAACTCGAGTAGTCATAGAAAGGTCAGAATAGGCTGAAGGGGTCGAAATGAGATTAGGTCAAACAAATAAGTTATGAGATGAGGCCCTAGAACGAGCCCAGACGACAAGATGATAGATCGAGAATCAAGATAAGTTTGGACCTGGGTAAGCGACTAAAAAAAATAAACGGTGTCAGATCATTAGGTACGAAGTCTGAAACTAGAGAGTTCGGATAAAACAATCGCGCAGGAGATCAGTAAGGAGCTCAGCTCAACTCCCGCCATCCATTTACGAGATCCCATAGACATGGAAAGCCCTTTCTCAGAGGCTTTCTATGTCTTCGATAATTCTTCCCAATATTAAGAGACCGGGAAAGAGTTTTTACCTGGATTCTCTTAGCCTAAATTTTAATAAAATATATTAGGAGATCGGGAGAGAGTTCTTACCCGAGTTCTCAGCTTAAATTTTAACAAAATATATTAAGAGATCGGGAGAGAGTTCTTACCCGAGTTCTCAACTTAAATTTTAACAAAATATATTAAGAGATCGGAAGAAAGTTCTTACCCAGATTCTCTTAGCCTAAATTCTAATAAAATATAATAGGAGATCGGGAGAGAGTTCTTACCCGAGTTCTTAGCTCAAATTTTAACAAAATATATTAAGAGATCGGGAGAGAGTTCTTACCCGGATTCTCTTAGCGTAAATTCTAATAAAATATATTAAGAGATCGGGAGAGAGTTCTTACCCGAGTTTTCAGCTCAAATTTTAACAAAATATATTAAGAGATCAGGAGAGAGTCATTTCCTAAATTCTCCTAGTCAAAATCCTAATGGAACATTTTAGATTGGGAGAGAGTCATTTCCCTTCTAACCCCAATGCTTTAATTAAAACTCATTAAATCCTAAATGACGGGTCTGTGGGAGAGTCCTTCCAAAGTATCCCGAATATTATGTTAAGGCCCAATGGAGAGTCCTCCTCAAGACACTCATATTTATAAGCTAAAATTTCCTCTTGAAAATATCACAACTTCAGTACTCATATTAATCCTCAAAATGCCCATTCACTGAAGAGTCATCTCATGTACTCGTGTTCCTAGGCAACCCGTAATAGTAAAATATTAAAAATTCATTCTATCAATACAAAGGATTAACATCATAATTCTACCCCCAAATTATCAATTTCAATTTATATGAAGAGCACATCATTAAATTTGTTGACCCTCGTTAAGAGATGAGATTGGGTGCCTAACACCTTCCCCACCCGTGAACAGACTCCGAACCTAGAATCTCTGTTTCGGAAGTGGTTTTTGTTTTTCAGTAATGGTTTCCTTTAATTATCCTTAAAATTAAAGTGGCGACTCCTCACTTTTTTCACTTCAGTGAGAATCGTCCGATGATCGCAAAGTCCTTGCGACAGGTAGAATCACAGAGGGGAAGGAAACTGAGTATGAGGTGAAAGAAGATGGGTATTTGTATTACAAAGGAAAAGTGTGTGTACCAGATGATGGGGAATTGAAGACAAACATTTTGAAAGAGGCACACACCAGTGTTTATTCTATGCACTCAGGAAGTACTAAAATGTACCATGATCTAAAGCCTCATTATTGGTGGCCTAGTATGAAGAAGGACATAGCTGACTATGTGACTAGATGTTTGATATGTCAATAAGTCAAGGCAGAACATCAAGTTCCATAAGGTTTGTTATAGCCCATAAGCATACCTGAATGGTAATGGGATCGAGTCACCATGGATTTCATTAGTAGTCTTCCTCTCGCCTAGAAGAAGCAAGATGCAGTATGGGTGATAGTAAATAGATTAACCAATTCAGCCCATTTTCTACCAATTAGAACTGACTATTCACTGAAAAAGTTAGCATAATTGTATATCACTGAGATAGTTAAACTGCATGGAATCCCACTTTCCATCATATCTGATAGAGACCTAAGGTTCACATCAAGATTTTGGAAGAATTTGCAAGAAGCCTTGGACACACAACTCCATTTTAGCACAGCTTTTCATTCTCAAACGCATGGACAGTTAAAACGAGTAATTCAAGTCCTTGAGGATATGCTAAGAAGTTGTGTTATTGAGTTTGAGGGAAGTTGGGACAGATACCTCCCACTGGAAGAATTTGCCTACAACAATAGCTACTAAGCTAGCATTCAAATGGCTCCGTATGAAGCATTGTATGGGAGGAAGTGTAGAACATCGTTGTGCTAGACTGAACTGGGTGAAGATAAGCTTATGGGACAAGACTTGGTGAAACAAATCGAAGAAAAGATGAAGTTGATAAAAGCCAATTTGAAAGTCACCTTAGACAGCCAGAAGTCTTGTGCTGATTTGAAGAGAAAAGACATAGAATATGAAGTTGGCGATAAGTTATTTCTCAAAGTCTCACCATGGAAAAAGGTATTGAGATTTGGGAGAAAGGGTAAATTAAGCCCTAGGTTCATTGGCCCATATAAAATCATTGAACATGTGGGTCTAGTGGCCTACAGGTTAGCTTTACTGCCAAAGCTGGACAAGATCCATAATGTGTTTAATGTATCCATGCTGAGAAGGTATAGGTCAGACCCTTCACATGTCATCTCCATGGAAGAAATTGAAATACAACCGGATTTGACATATGAAGAGGAACTAATAACGATCCTAGTTCGGGAAATGAAAGAATTGAGGAACAAGCAGATTCCACTGGTGAAAGTACTTTGGAGGCACCACAACACTGAAGAGGCAACTTGGGAAAGCGAAGAGACGATGAGGCAACAGTTCCCTCAACTGTTTGTATCAGGTAAATTTCGAGGACGAAATTTTTGTTTAAGGGGAAGAGCTGTAATGCCCTCACTTTAGATAGTCCATACATTCTACTATTCCTGTGACTAATGTCTGTCCGGACAGCCAGAATGTCTGGAACTATATTTAAACTAGAATGACGAGTCATAAATAAATCAAATAATGATAATAAAAATTAAGAAAAAATTTAAGAAATAAAATGCAATAAGGTTAAATGAGCTGTAGCTCCGGCGATGGGTAACCCTAACGAGAAATAGCTGTGAAGATAGTTGTTAACCCTAGACCCATAGGAAAACCCTGTGGAATAATTTTTGGGACTCCAGTGAAGAGTTATTGAGTCTTAGATGATAATAGAATGCCAAGAAAATACAAATAAAATTTTGTAAATCGGTACAGATAAATTTAAGTCGGTAAGCAAAATGAAGGGTATTTTGGTCATTTCACCTTCAGAGATAATTTTTTACCAACTTATCCATTCAAGTAAGTTAGATTTATGACATAAAATATGAAAAAATATTGATGAAAAATTTAATAAAAATAAGTGAAAGAAAGAAGAAAGAAAAACCAAACAAAAAGAAATTTAAATTCAGTTATGACATAAGCATTAAGTCACCATAATGTAATTAAAATTTTGTTCACTACTCACATTTAGCCAAGCCTAATTATAAAAGTCAAAAGAAAACAAATTAAATTAAAAACCATCATCTTCTTCATTTCTCTAAGGATGGCCTAACCACTCCCATGGGCACCCTTCCACCATTTTTGAATCTTTGAAGCTCAAATTACCCTAGTTCTCTTCCATAACTTCCCTAAGTCCCAACACAAAAATTTATCCCTAGACCTTGATTAAGGATTTGGGAGTAAAAAGGAGAGAAAAAACTTGAAGTTAAGGAAGCTTAGAAATCCTTCAATTGAGGTTAGTGCTATTTCATCTCTCTTTCTTATTTGATTATTGAAATCAAGCTAAGCTATGTTAGAATTAAGTGAGAAATTGAGGAAAATTGGTATACTATGGAAACCTTAAATTTTAGTCCACTTGTGAGGGTTAGGGTTTTGATGGTTTGGATGCAATTAAACTTATATACTAATGCCAATTGATGTGTATACATGAATTAGAGTTGAAGTTATATGAGTTTGCATGAGATTGAGATTATGACCAATTAGGGTTTGTGAATAAATTGAGCATTTTGTGCTTTGAGGTTTAATTGAAGTTTTAATGTCAATTAGTGACCATTTGATATGGTTTGACCATAAAAATGAAATTGATTGTGGCATTGAATTAGGAATTAGAGGTACTACCCAATTGCTGGAAATTCTGGACTATGAGTCCAGTGAGTTTGGGCAGCCATAACTTGAATTGTGTAGCTTCAATTGGTATAAGGCCAATTGGAGGTGAATCTAGGGACATAATTCCACATTTTTGTTGAAGAGACCCTGCTTAGAAAACTAACTTAAAGTGACCTTAAAATTACCTAAATTCGGGTAACCAAAATCTGGTCCTGGAAAAATAACCAAATGAACAGTATTTGTTCAAATGGCCATAACTTTGTGTAGAGAGGTCCAAATGACCTGATTCTTAAACCCATGGAAAGCTTAGACAATGTAGAACAACTTTCATGAAGAACAAAAATCCAAATTCTGATCATAACCTATTTAAATTGCTAACCAAATTTAACACACCAAAACTGCCAGAACCAAATCTGCCCAGAAATCTGGGAATGGACCAATCCGGCCAGTTATGGTAAAAATGCCATAACTTGAGCTACAAAAATCTAAATAGAGTGATTCAAAAAGAGAATTAAAGAAGACACATTAAAGAACAACTTTGATGAAGAAAGTTTAGCCAAATTTTCACTATAGATTGGTCCAATGGAACAGTAAACCTAAGTGACCAAATCTGAATTTTTAGAATTACTTCCAATGAGCTTTGAATTGAAATTGGCAACTAATGCCAACAAATGTAAAATCCAAAAAGTGGTATTTTGGTAGAATTAGAACTTGCATACATATTAATTATGAAAAAGGCAATATTTTTGCATGAATAGTAGGGTGAATAGTAATCACTAAACTTCAAATGCAAAGAATTAACCAATTAAATTTGTTAATATGCCCTAGTATACCTAGTATCATTGGTTTGGATAGGTTGACTTGCCAATAGGGTTCTGATAGCAGTACTGCACATGGCTTTATGCCATTTCATGATTTATGGCATATAATGCCATTTTGTGATATTATGGCTTTTGGCCATTTTGATACTCTTGATATACTTGGCCTTGTGCCCGATAATTATTATGACTTGTTAGCCATTCTGTTACACACCTAGCAGACACTATGTGACCAATGGTGTGACGGCTCGAGATACTTAGTACCCAGTGCCAATTTACCCGTTTATTCAGTCCAGTCAATTGATATAGGTTACTTGGGCAACCAAAATAAGTCATAATAATTTATTATCAAATAATGAACATAAAAAGTACTAAATTAATAATATTACTAATAATTACCAAAATTTCAGTCTGCATGAAATAAAACATAATTTCTGCATATTTATTTATTTAGTTTACTTTTATTTATATTGGCACCATTAAGATGTATTGCTTAGCGCGTCGCTTTTTGCCACGCGTAAGTACTTGAGACACAAATAGAGAGCCCAGCAGACCTCAGACTGGGTGAAAGTCCAGATCTGCATTAAGTCCGGTGTCACCTCCACTACAGTGCATTTTGGGTAGGACCCATTAGGCTTGTTAGTAGTTTTGCATTTTGTAGTTATGTGTTCATTTTGTTATGTAAATTATGGACTTATGTAATTACTTGTAAATTAATAAAATGAAGTCTTTTATTTGTAACACCCCAAAAATTTTAAATTTATTATTTTATGAGTGATATTGATATTTTAATTTTAATTAAATTTTAAGAAATTATTTGAGATTTTTCGGATTTTAAAAATCGGGTTCGATTTTCTGAAAATATAAACTTTGATGATTTTTAAAAATTAATTTAAAAACCAAGTGGCAAAACTAAAAATATATTTGGAGTCTACGAATTTTTCCGAGTTTTTTGGAATTTTTTTCAGAATTTTTGGACCTCGTTTTCGGTCCCAAGGCAGAGTAAAAATTCAAAAATTTATATTCTGAATCGAACCGGCCAAATCAAACCGGACCGATCGAATCGGACCGGCCTTTCTTCTTCCTTTTTCTTCCTCTCCCGCGCGCGTTTTTCTTCTTCTCCTTCTCTCCAGTTTTCTCTCTCCTCCCTCCTCCCTCCTCCCCTTGCCTCGCCGCCACCTCCCCTGCCACCCACCCGCGGCGCCGTCCCAGCCGCACCATCGCCGCCGCTGAACGCTTGGAAAAAGGCACCCAAAGTGACGCGACACGCGCGGTCAACCCTTCGACTTCCCAGTCGAAATCCGGCCGATCCGACCACCAATCGGATCGGGTCTTGTGTCTAAATCCATCTACTCGTCGAGAGCTTTCCATAGACACTAGGAACACCGAAATCCATCGAGCGGTTTGTCCAATTTTTGCCCGGGAAGTTTTAGCCCATTTTGACTTTTGGGCTAGATTTCTCATAACCGTGAACCTCACGAAAAGCAGAGTACGAGCACTCCACTCATCGAGAGCTTCGCGGCGATATAAATTTCAAACTTTTTCAACACCGTTTTTCGGTGGGTCCCACGAAACTTCGTAGTATTTTTTCGAGCATTAAATGAGCTTAGAAAATTCTGTAAAATTTATGTACAAACCCCCGTATTGTGGGCTTCGTGTAGGTATCCTCAATTCGGGAAACTTCGATAGTTATTCGAAGTGCAGTGAATTTAGGCGACAGGACACTCTGAGGAAAAGTATCCGAATTAGATCGAGGTTTTGGCTACCCCACCATTGTCAGACATCCCGAGCACATTCCTGAAGTCGGAATCGGCAAAGGTAAACCCGAACCTTGTTTTTTTCGTAATTTTCTAGTGCTTAAATAGGATTCAAAAATTCATAAAATATTCGTGGTAGCTCAGAAAATTATGATTCTTTTTGCAATAGCCTAGTAATATTCCTAAGGACCGCGGGGCAAAGTTTAAGAATTTTTAGAGCTCATTTGGGCAGTTTTTGCAAAAATGATCATTTATAAGGACCAAATTGAAATTTTACATATTGTGATGGATGACTGATTTGATGGGCCCAGGAGGGGCTGTGTGATGTGATTGAGTTGTGGATATATGGATTGTGAATATAGAAGTGTGTTTTGAGCCCTTTTTGCAGGTTGGGTAAGTCCTAGGTATAGGGGAGACTCTGTCGGATTTTTGGCACGACTTAGGACGTATTTGGTCTTTTCTTAAGTTTGTATTGAGTCAATTGTGTTAAATAATTGTAATGTAATTGTCAGGTGAGCCGGGACAGCCTTCTTCCTCCACCCAGCCGCTACAGTGACCGCTGTCAAGTCTATGAGTAAAATATTAATTTTAATTGTAATTTCACTATTATTATATGTTCAAGCATGCCCATGCATCACTTATATGTATGTATCTATGTAGTTAAACTCTAGGCACGTTTTATGTTGCATTCATAACTGTTAAAGTGCCATGGATGTTGTTGTGGTAATTTGGAGCAGTGTGCGTGCGTTGGCGTGCGTGTGATGTGGTGTGGACTATGGATAGGACGGGTAGACACGGCTTGAGATCTTCTCTGGGACCCGGTCCTTCGGGGTAGACACGGCTTGAGTTCTTCGCTGGGACCCCGATTTGGTTATTAAGTGGAAGTCTGAGCTGAGTTCTTCGCTGGCACAGGTTGGATTTAAGAGAGCTGTATAGGGGATCAGCTCCCATATATTATGATTGATATTACTGGGTGTGTGAGTGCTCCAAATTACCTTTTTGATGTTATGATGTGAATTTATTGCTAATGTTGCATTTCACTTTACAGGATGCATTAGCTTTAGATAGTTATAGAGATTATGGTTGAAATTGATATTTTACTCTCTGAGTCGAACGCTCACTCCTGTTCAATATTTTTCCAGGCCACAGGAGGATATTTTTGAGGTTAACCTGCTTTTCTTCCTCGCAGGTCGTCTATTCATGTTTGTGTAATTCTATAAACTTCTAAAATTTCCGCATGTGTTAGAAATATTTAATTGATTTGGGTCTGTAATATAAATTGTTATTTTGGACCTGTAAAATTTTTATAACATGCATGTTTGATGGACTGGATGAGGGAGCTAAGCTCCCATTTTTTTATATGTTGATATGAGTATGTGGAGGGTGAGCTGAGCTCCCTAATTGATTATTTATTGTGTTTACAGGTCGGGTGAGTCAAAAACTCCCTGTTGGAAGGTCCATTTTATGGTCGGACTTTGTCCGGTTGATTTCTTGAAATTGGGCCCAAATGGGCCTTAGAGTTGGGTTAGTGAATAGTTATGCTTACTACGGGCCTCGGGGCCTTTAGGCTGGCCCAGGTCCTAGTGCGGGTCCGGCCCATAGGTTGGGTCGTGCCAAATGTGGTATCAGAGCTTAGGCTCTAGATTCATAGGGAAAAATTGTCTAAGTGTTGGGAAGAGTCTAGTAGGAGTCACATACGAAAAATAGGGTCCACATTCGTCTTGAATTGTCATCTTTGCTTCTAGTTTCTGCTTTATATATTGTGTGTAAACATGAGTCTATAGAGCTATGTAATGTGTAGTTTTGAATTTTGTGGGCTAATGCTACTGAATTTCAGGAAAATGTGTAGAAGCAGGAGGCGCCTTGCACGAGAACGGATGTGCTCGACGAGGTGTCGGCCACGGGACGAGGTGTCAGCACAGGATGAGGTGCCTGCCCCGAGGAGGCGAGGTAGGAGGCCTAGAGCTGCTCAAGTAGAAGAGCAGCTGCCACCAGTTCAGGATCAGTCGTTTATGGCACAGGGTCCCATGGACCCCATGGTAGCTACTCTGGCTGGGTTGCAGAGAACCATCGACATGATGGCGCAGTATATGGTCCACCCTCCACAGCAGCAGCAGTCCACCACCAAGAGGGGAACCTTACAAACAGATAATAAATTTCAAGAAATTGGTGCCTGATACTTATGATGTGTCAGATGATGTATATCGGTTTTTGGATTCCTGCAGACAGGCAGGAACAGAGCTGCAGTTGACTGATAGAAGACTTATAGAGTGTATGCAGCATGTCATGGGGCCTATGCCTAGACAATGGATGAATGACTACATATTACCTCGGATGGAGGGTTTGTCGTGGACTCAGTTTGTAGAACTGTTCATCAACCGGTTTGTACTAGAAAGTTTCAGAGACCAAAAGCAGTGGGCCTTTGAGGCCTTAAGACAAAATGGCAAGTCAATAGATGAGTATGCTACAGAATTTCTGGAATTGAGCAGGTATGCCCCTACAGCAGTAGCTACAGAAACTATGAAAGTGAAGAGGTTCTTAAAGGGGCTTGACAGGAGGTATGCAAACCTGGCCATGATGTTTGATCAGTCTTTTGACATGGTAGTTGATCGAGCTAGACAGATAGAGATTGGCTATGCTGTGGATGCTAGCGGAAGGGCAAAGAAAAACAGAGTAGAGGGTTCTTCAGGTGTTCCCCACATGGCTACTACAGATAGTGGTGGCCAAACTAATTACAGAGGAAGAAGCAGAAATAAGAGGAGTGGTTTTAGACACAAATCCCGAGGGTTCAGACAGTGCGGATCGGCGGTGGTCACGGTTCGAGTCAGCGATTAGGTGCAGTTCAGATCCTCCTTGGCACCTTGTGCACAGTGTGGAAAAGGACATTAAGGACCTTGTATGATGGGTTCAGGAGTATGCTTCAGGTGTGGCCAACAAGGTCACTTTGCTAGGGAATGCCCCGTGTTCAGCGAGCCACAGATGGGGTCACAAGGTTCTATTGCAAGTGTTCCTCGGCGATTGTATCACGGTGCTTCCAGGCCTGCGACGATCGATTCGATGTGAGGCGAGATAAGGGAGACGTGGATTTGGAGGCAGATCAAGAGGTAGAAGTCAGTATCAGGGTTCTGCCAGTCAGGGTAGGGGTCGAGCTCGGGTTTTCACCCTGACCCACCAGGATGCTCAGTTTTCCAATGCAGTTGTGGCAAGTATTCTTCTAGTCTGTTCCTATGAGGCTCATGTTTTGATAGATCCGGGTGCTACGCACTCATTTGTCTCCCCTGTGTTTGCCATGAGGTTGGGTAGAAATCCTACAACATTAGAATATCCTTTGTCTGTAGCTACCCCACTTAGTGACAACATAGATATAGATATGGTTTTTCCGGGTAGCCCAGTAGTAGTGGATGGAAAGATCCTCCCAGCAGACTTGGTTCCTCTGTCAGTAATAGATTTTGATGTAATCTTGGGAATGGATTGGTTGGCAACTCATTATGCCACTTTAGACTGCATGAACAAAAAGGTGTATTTCCACATACCTGGTGTGGAAGAGTTTAGTTTTGATGGTCACAGGAGCGTGGCTGCATATAATTTGGTGTCAACAATTAGTGCTAGAAAAATGTTGAGGCGTGGATGCCAAGGGTATTTGGCATTGGTTAGAGATATATCTGTAGAAGG
Source organism: Hevea brasiliensis (assembly GCF_030052815.1). Classification (NCBI taxonomy): domain Eukaryota; kingdom Viridiplantae; phylum Streptophyta; class Magnoliopsida; order Malpighiales; family Euphorbiaceae; genus Hevea; species Hevea brasiliensis. The sequence goes on from NC_079496.1 coordinate 104,192,591, forward strand.
TGTCAACATGAAAAATGTTCCTATTGTCAGAGAATTCATGGATGTCTTCCCTGAGGAGCTTCCAGGGTTGCCGCCAGGAAGGGAAATAGAGTTTTGCATTGATGTTGTGCTGGGTACGAACCCCATATCAATGCCGCCTTACAGGATGGTACCAGCAGAATTGAAAGAGTTAAAGGAGCAACTACAGGAGCTTTTGGACAAGGGTTTCATACGTCCGAGCACTTCACCCTGATGTGCTCCTGTTCTATTTGTGAGAAAGAAGGATGGGTCATTGAGGTTGTGTATTGACTATAGACAGCTGAACAAGGTGACTGTGAAGAACAAGTATCCACTTCCTCGGATCGATGATCTGTTTGATTAGCTCCAAGGGGCTAGATTCTTTTCCAAGATAGACCTGCGATCAGGCTACCATCAGTTGAGAATCAGGAACGAAGACGTGTCCAAAACAGCATTCAGGATAAGATATGATCATTATGAGTTCTTGGTGATGTCCTTTGGACTCACTAATGCACCAGCAGCCTTCATGGACTTGATGAATAGGATGTTCAAGCCGTTTTCGAACCGTTTTGTCATCTTATTCATAGATGACATTTTGGTATACTCTCGGACCAAGGAGGAACACATGTGGCACTTAAGGATGGTGTTGCAGACTTTGAGGGAGCACCAGCTGTATGCCAAATTTTCAAAATGTGAATTTTGGCTAGAAAGCATCTCATTCTTGGGACACGTGGTTTCTAGTGAAGGTATTCAAGTGGATCCCAAGAAAATTAAAGCTGTAACTGATTGGCTTAGGCCTACAACAGTCACTAAGGTGCGAAGTTTTCTGGGTCTGGCTGGCTACTATAGGCGATTTGTATAAGATTTTTCCAGGATAGCGGCTCTCCTAACTAAGTTAACACGAAAGAATGTTCCATTCATTTGGACAGATGATTGTGAGAAGAGTTTCCAGACACTTAAGGAGTGTCTAACCACCGCCCCTGTGTTGACACTACCAATGAGTGGTGAAGGATACACCGTGAATTGTGACGCCTCTAGAGTTGGCTTAGGGTGTGTTTTGATGTAGAATGGAAAGGTAGTGGCTTATGCTTCAAGGCAGTTGAAGAGGCATGAGCATAACTACCCCACCTATGACTTGGAAATGGCAGCTGTAATCTTTGCACTAAAAATCTGGAGACACTATCTATATGGTGAAGTGTGCGAGATATACACCGACCACAAGAGTTTGAAGTACATCTTCCAATAGAGGGATTTAAACTTGAGACAGAGGAGATGGATGGAGCTTCTAAAGGACTATGATTGCACCATCCAGTACCACCCTAGGAAGGCCAATGTAGTAGCAGATGCTTTGAGCAGAAAATCTTACAGCGATTTGGCGCACATTTGTGAGAGAAAAGACCATTGATTCAGAAGTACATGAGTTGATGGATCAAGGTTTAATCCTAGATCTTTCGGATGAGGGGTATTGTTGGCACATTTTTCAGTGAGGCCAGACTTGCGCGATAGGGTTAGAGTTTCCCAGCACAGAGACCAACAATTGATGAAGATCATAGAAAGAGTACAGCAGGGTGAAGGTGGAGAGTTTGGATTTGCCAATGATGGCGCCCTTATGCAAGGTTCTAGAATATGTGTGCCCGAAGTAGACAATCTCAGAAATGAAATCATGCAAGAGGCACACTATACACTGTACAATGTCCACCCAGGCTCCACCAAGATGTACCATGATGTGAAAGATAGCTATTGGTGGAATGGCATGAAGAGAGACATAGCAGATTTTGTGTCTAAGTGCTTGACTTGTCAGAAGGTGAAGTTTGAACACCAGAGACCGTCAGGGAAGCTGCAAGAGCTCCCTATCCCAGAATGGAAGTGGGAAATGATTACTATGGATTTTATGACTGGGTTGCCTCGTACCATGCGAGGATATGATTTGATATGGGTAATTGTAGACCGCCTAACCAAATCAGCTCACTTCTTGCCTGTGAAGACTACATATTCTGTTGCACAGTACGCCCAACTCTATATTTGAGAAATCGTCAGATTGCATGGAGTTCCGGCTTCCATAATATCGTGAGAGGGCCCGATTCACTTCTCGGTTTTGGAGGAAGTTACGGAGGCACTTAGCACCTGATTGAACTTTAGTCTTGCTTTCCACCCTCGGATAGATGGGCGATCCGAAAGGACAATCCAAACACTGGAAGACATGCTTCGCATGAGTGTTTTGGATTTTGGAGGTCAATGGGATGATCAGCTAGCTTTGGTGGAGTTTGCCTACAACAATAGTTACCATTCCAACATAGGGATGACACCCTATGAGGCACTATATGGAAGAAAGTGTAGGTCTCCTCTGTGTTGGACGGAAATGGGAGAAGCGAAGGTGCATGATATAGACCTAGTCACACTTCAGAGGTAGTTCCTTTAATTAGAAGCGATTGAAAGCTTGACTTTGATGGCGAGAAGAGTTATGCGGACCCAGACGGAGGATGTGGAGTTTGCGATGGCGATTATGTATTCCTGAAGGTTTCTCTAATGAAGGGAGTCATGAGATTTGGAAAGAAGGGCAAGTTGGCACCTCGGTATATCGGACCTTTTGAGGTTACTGATAGAGTTGGAGTAGTTGCCTACCGGTTGGAGCTACCACCCAACCTTTCTCATGTTCATCCTGTGTTTCACATCTCCATGCTCAGGAAATACATTTCAAATCCTTCTCATGTACTACAGCCGGATGTAATAGAGCTAAAAGAGAACTTGACATTTGAGGAGCAACCTGTAGCCATAGTGGACTACTAAGTGAGACAGCTAAGATCAAAACAGATTCCTATGGTTAAGGTTTTGTGGAAGAGTCAGTCAGTGGAAGAGTGCACTGGAGTCGAGCGGGACATGCGTAGCAAGTATCATATCTGCTCAATGTGTAATCATGTACTTTATTACGCCTTGTGTAAAATTCGAGGACGAATTTTTACGTAAGGGGAAGAATGTAACACCCCAAAAATTTTAAATTTATTATTTTATGAGTGATATTGATATTTTAATTTTATTTAAATTTTAAGAAATTATTTGAGATTTTTTGGATTTTAAAAATCGGGTTCGATTTTTTGAAAATATAAACTTTGATGATTTTTGAAAATTAATTTAAAGACCACGTGGCAAAACTAAAAATATATTTGGAGTCTACGAATTTTTCTAAGTTTTCTAAAATTTTTTTCAGAATTTTTGGACCTCGTTTTCGGTCCCAAGGCAGAGTAAAAAATTCAAAATTTGGTATTCTGAATCGAACCGGCCGAATCAAACTGAATCGATCGGACCGGTCAAATTGGACCGGCTTTCTTCTTCCTTTTTCTTCCTCTCCCACGCGCGTTTTTCTTCTTCTCCTTCTCTCCCGTTTTCTCTCTCCTCCCTCCTCCCCTTGCCGCGCCGCCTCCCTGCCACCCCGCTAGCGCCGCGTCCCAGCCTCCCGGCTCATCGCGACTTGGAACGCCGGGAAAAAGGTGCCCGAAGTGACACGACGCGCGCGCGCGACCCTTTGACTTCCCGATCGAAATCCGGCCGATCCGGCCACCGATCGGACCGAGTCTTGTATCTAAATCCATCTACTCGTCGAGAGCTTTCCATAGACACCAAGAACACCGAAATCCATCGAGCGGTTTGTCCAATTTTTGCCCGGGAAGTTTTAGCCCATTTTGACTTTTGGGTTAGATTTCTCGCAAACCGTGACCCCACGAGAAAACCGAGAGTATCAGAGCGCTCCACTCATCGAGAGCTTCGCGGAGATATAAATTTCAAATTTTTTCGACACCGTTTTCCGATGGGTCCCATGAAACTTCGTAGTGTTTTTTCGAGCATTAAATGAGCTTAGAAAATTCCGTAAAATTTATGTACTAACCCCCATGTTGTGGGCTTCGTGTAGGTATCCTCAATTCGCGGAAATTCAACAGTTCTCAGTGCAGAATTTCCGGCGAACAGACGCTCTGGAAAAGTCTCCGAATTGGATCGAGGTTTTGGCTACCCCACCATCGTCAGATATCCCGAGCACGTTCCCAAAGTCGGAATCGGCAAAGGTAAACCCAAACCTTATTTTTTTCGTAATTTTCTAGTGCTTAAATAGGATTAAAAAATTCATAAAATATTCGTGGTAGCTCAGAAAATTACGATTCTTTTTGCAATAGCCTAGTAATATTGCTAAGGACCGCGAGACAAAGTTTTAGAATTTTTAGAGTTCATTTGGGTAGTTTTTGCAAAAATGATCAATTATAAGGACTAAATTGAAATTTTACATATTGTGATGCATGACTGATTTGATGGGCCCAGGAGGGGCTGTGTGATGTGATTGAGTTGTGGAAATGTGGATTGTGAATATAGAAGTGTGTTTTGAGCCCTTTTTGCAGGTTGGGTAGGTCCTAGGTATAGGGGAGACTCTGTCGGATTTTCGGCACGACTTAGGATGTATTTGGTCTTTTCTTAAGTTTGTATTGAGTGAATTGTGTTAAATAATTGTAATGTAATTGTCAGGTGAGCCGGGACAGCCTTCTTCCTCCGCCCAGCCGTCACAGTGACCGCTGTCAAGTCTGTGAGTAAAATATTAATTTTAATTGTAATTTCACTATTATTATATGTTCAAGCATGCCCATGCATCACTTATATGTATGTATCTATGTAGTTAAACTCTAGGCACGTTTTATGTTGCATTCATAACTGTTAAAGTGCCATGGATGTTGTTGTGGTGGTAATTTAGAGCAGTGTGCGTGCGTTGGCGTGCGTGTGATGTGGTGTGGACTATGGATAGGACGGGTAGACACGGCTTGAGATCTTCGCTGGGACCCGGTCCTTCAGGGTAGACATGGCTTGAGTTCTTCGCTGGGACCCCAATTTGGTTATTAAGTGGAAGTCCGAGCTGAGTTCTTCGTTGGCACAGGTTGGATTTAAGAGAGCTGTATAGGGGATCAGCTCCCATATATTATGATTGATATTACTGGGTGTGTGAGTGCTCCAAATTACCTTTTTGATGTTATGATGTGAATTTATTGCTGATGTTGCATTTCACTTTACAGGATGCATTAGCTTTAGATAGTTATAGAGATTATGGTTGAAATTGATATTTTACTCTCTGAGTCGAACGCTCACTCCTGTTTAATATTTTTCCAGGCCACAGGAGGATATTTTTGAGGTTAACCTGCTTTTCTTCCTCGCAGGTCGTCTATTCATGTTTGTGTAATTCTATAACCTTCTAGAATTTCTGCATGTGTTAGAAATATTTAATTGATTTGGGTCTGTAATATAAATTGTTATTTTGGACTTGTAAAATTTTTATAACATGCATGTTTTGATGGACTGGATGAGGGAGCTAAGCTCCCATTTATTTATATGTTGATATGAGTCAGGTGAGTCAAAAACTCCCCGTTGGAAGGTCCATTTTATGGCCGGACTCTGTCCGGTTGATTTCTTGAAATTGGGCCCAAATGGGCCTTAGAGTTGGGTTAGTGAATAATTAGGCTTACTACGGGCCTTGGGGGCTTTAGGCTGGCCCAGGTCCCAGTGCCGGTCTGGTCCATAGGTTGGGTCGTGACATTATTTATGAATGTGAGTGCCATTTTAATTATGTATGAAATGTTTGAATGAAAATTTGAGTTTGAAAAATTGAGATGAAGCTTGAAATTGTAGAAAATTTATGTTATTGAAATTATTATTGAGATTTTTAACAGGTGGGAAAACGTCAAATATTATTAAATTTAGGGGAAACTCCGTCAGTTTTCTTGTTTAATAAATAGACCCCAAATTAAATCAATTCAATGTGATTATTAAGAATAAAATAAAATAAGTTATGGCGTTCCGGCACAGAGTGTGACATGCCTCACTCGGCTACACTGTAGACGGGTAAGGAGTGTCACGTTACTAGCTTAATTTTTATGATTTAAATTATTTTCTTTAAATTTTGATTTTTAAAAGTTAATAAAAATTTTTTATATTGCTTTTTTTTTATAAATTTATTTATATAAAAAATATTATTTACTACATGTCATCCTCCATAAAAAAAAATGAGTGCTCTTTATGCTAATTATTTAATTTTTTATTTTTCTTTTAATTATTATTATTATTATTGACATTAATAGGTTAATTTTTATTATTTAAATTAGTATTTCTTTAAAATTTGATTTTTAAAAAATTAAGACTTTTGATATTAAGTGCAATATTTAAAATTTTTTTGTATTATTTTTTTTATAAATTTATTTATGCAAAAAATATTATGTCACAGGTCAGTATTCATAAAAAATGAGTGTATAATTTTCTTTTATGCTAATTATTTGATCCTTTTTTATTTTTCTTTTAATCATTATTATTAACATTACTATCTTAATTTTAATGATTTAAAATATTATTTTCATTCACGATTAATTTTCAAAAATTAAGACATTTACAATTAAATGCATTATTAAAAAAATTTTTATATTGTTTTTTTTGTTATAAATTCATTTATGTAAAAATATTATATGATAAACTATACTTCACTTTTGTATTTTATTTTTAGTTAATGAAATATCTTTCCATTTCATAAAAAAATAAATTATTCTAATTTTATTTCATATTGATAAATAATAAATATGAATTTTATATCATTATTACTATTTTAAACATAACTTCACTTTTGGAGAGAATTTTACATCATTATTAAAACATTATCCCCTTAAATATCTTTTATATTAAACCTATTTATATATAATTAACATATAATTTAGATAATATTATTTAAATAATCTCATATTATTGCACTTAGAAAATATTATTCAACTCTCAAATTTTTACGATCAATTTTAATATTACAAATAAGAAAATAATAAAAATGTATTAATTGATAATATTATATTTAAATGAATTGATTGCAACTTTTTAAATGGAAATATATTTTTTATGTTTTTATTTTGCTTTTTATTTATATATTTTTTAATTATTTGAGATATTAATGTAAGTTTATACTAATAATTATTTTTTTTAACATTTTATATATTCTTGATGTATTTTAGAGGTACGTCTTTTAATAATTTGGATAATATTAAATTTATATTTATTATATTATAATTGACTAATATTAATTATAAATATAAATATATTAACAATTTAAATGCCAAAAATTCAAAATTAATAAATCCAGCCATTTAGCCAGTTACTCTCAGCAGTTGAGAGAATTTCAGTACATTTGATGCTATTTCTAGTGGCTTTTCCTTTTTCAAGTTTATTTTAGGAGTAAGCAGCAGTTCAAACAACACCTAGACTGTGAAATATGAGTCTTTAGGATTTTGTTGCATGAAATCTCTCTCTCTCTCTCTCTCTCTCTCTCTGTTTTAATGATTTTATGTTCTAACATATCTGAACTTCCAGAATGATTTCTGATTTGCCTACTCAAGAAATGTAAATTTTGACCATATACGTCAGGAAGTAGCAGGAAAGCCAAAACTAGCTTTGCAGATAGACACCTTCCAAGAAATTGAAGCTTTGCAGATAGACACCTTCCAAGAAATTGTCATTCCTGTCACTTTCAACCAAAAAACCAACACAAACGTCTTGCACTATCCACGACAACTTTATTTCTATCCCCCAACCTTGAATTTTTGGCTTAATATCAAGTGCTGAAATAGTCATTGAATGGAAAAAGAGAACTTAATCTTGAAGTCCGAAAATAACCTTGTAGGTAAATAAAATGAAATTCATTATCCAAGCAACAGATCTGTGAGAGACGCTGATAAATAAAAAAAAAGATGGGAATCAGAAGGAATGACATTTTAACATACATTTCACGTAAAATTTATAAATACAAAATGACTGCAACTGTAATTAATTTGCCCCAGGAAAACTTATTTGAAAGAAGCATTTTGTTTTCGCCTTCTACATGCAGGGGCTATAATTATTATGCCACAACAGCAAAAACAGAAGGCATGGCAAATCCACCAATTTGACGTGCCAGACAGTGGTCTACTAAATATGCAGTACCAGATTTTTGGTTCTATGCAGCACGAGTAACAGCTGCATGTATTGCATCTGCTAAATGAGGGACGGTCTTCGAGCTCAAACCTGCCATGCTAATCCTCCTGCATACGACATTCACATTCTAATCAGAATTTTCAAGTCAACATCTAATAATCTAATGAGAATCCATGGTTCACATGATGAACCCAGAAATTATCCAATAACCTTAAATATGCAATGCCATAACCAATATAACCATGTTTGATAGAAGGAAGGGATTTATTACCCATCAGATGTCATGTAGATGTGATACTCTTTAGTCATAAAGGCAACTTGCTCAGAGTTCAGTCCAGTGAAAGTGAACATTCCAATTTGCTTAATAATGTGACTCCAGTCACCAGGTGTTCCTGCCAAGTTGGGAAAATGAAATAGATATAAACATAAAATTTTGATCTTGAATAATCCTACTTGTTCAAAGATGTTTAAAAGTTCTCCTACATCTAACATGGAGATTGGCCATAAATGTGTCAGCGGATGCATGCTCCATGAGGGTCAGCAACTACCATTTTGAGTTCCAAGGTTGAGCAGTATATACAAATTTCAGTGTTCATTTTTAAACTTTAGCCATCCCTTGAGTGTTTCTCCAATTACAATGTTATTAACTCCCATCTACGTTAAAAACAGTATCCAAAATTTTGAATGAAAGACACATAAGAAAGTGTGCCCAGGAAAACACATGCAGATAAAATCAGGCATATGCCCCTAAAACTTTTTTTAAGCCCCTAAAATTTGACGTCCAACCAAACTGTTGCCAGGGGCAGAAGTAGATTGAAATAACACACTAAGGTCATATGCACACCCAAGAGAGAGCCCCAACTAACACTCAATACCACCACCTGCCCCAAATTAGTACAAAATAATTAGTGGAAGAATAACACAATAAGGACATAGAGAGAAGAAAAACATTAGGGGATTGTCAAACAGGGAAGAGAAACTCAAGAATGGGAAACCTCTAGCACGTAACGCATCAAAGAGTTGCCGGCGCATGCTGATAATACGATCAGCCATTGCCTTCAGCTCAATGGTCCACTCATTGTACAAATTCCTGCAGGCAAACCATAAAGAAACTATGAGCATTAAATCCACCTCCAGTGCCCGGGGCTTTGTTTGTTCTTTCCTTTGAATCATGGATCAGGGATAGCAATTGTATTGAAACAAATAGTAAAATAAAATCTTGCCAGATTGCACTAAGCAGCAATGGACAGTGTTTGGCATGGTTACCTATCTTTTAGGATAACAGCTACTATAGATGCACCATGAATGGGTGGGTTTGAATACATGGGTCTGATCACAAGTTTCAGCTGGCTCTCAACCCTGCCTGCAACATCAGCATTCCTGCAAACCTGTAAAATTACGAATCCCATGAAGAAGATAAAGATTAGGTTCCCATAAAGTTAAAATTATCCATTTAATTTTATCCCTAAAATTTGGAAACCTTAGTGGTTTTTGCAGAATTATAGATCTGTTTGTAGATTTAATAAATGCAGTGAACACAAATTTATGCAGAAACAGTTCCTCCCAGAACAATCAAGTGATAAAACTTCTCTGTGTGGAAAAGAACTTCGGAGTTCAGAACAATCAAGTAAATAAAATTCCATTCATGGAAATAGATCTTCAGAGTTCAGAGTCATACAATGCTCAATGCACCAACACGTTCCCCATAGAGCCCCATGTTCTTTGCATAACTTTGAGCTACAAGTAGTTCACCACCATCAGCAACAAACATGCGAACAGGCTGTGCATCAGAATCTAGACTTCCACTTGCAAACCCCTAGGATGCCAAGAAAATAATTTAAGCTAATATGTATGACTTCATATGAACATCATTTTCTGAAGTTGCCAACTAAATCCTAGTAAGCATAGAATTCATACTACTGTTGTTGCATTCAAAGTAGTCTACCTGATAGGCACTATCAAAGAAAGGCAATAACCCTTTAGATCTTATTAACTGCCTGATATTCTCCCACTGTTGAGGAGTTGGATCAACGCCTGTAGGGTTATGAGCACATGCATGCAAAAGTACAATAGCTCCAGATGGGGCAGAACCAAGATCTTCCAACAAGCCTATCAACCAAATTAAAATAGATACCATACATAAGAAAAACCACAAAATCTCTAAAATTAATCAGTCCCTAGTAAGTTACTCAGAAAAGCAGAATGACAGGATGTCCAAAGAAAATTTATATTCAGTCATAGATGCAAAACTAAAAGTGTATACTTTCATAGAACAGCAAAATGAAGGTCAGATCATTACTTGTTTATATAATAGAAAGTTCCAAACCTTGGAAGTTCAGCCCTCGTGTTGCTGGATCATAATAGCGATAGGTTTTTACAGATAACCCAGCCAAAGTAAAAACTTTAGGGTGGTTTCCCCATGTTGGCTGGGGAATGTATATGGTGCGCTGCAAACCATGACAAGGCAAAACAGTAAGGACCAGGAGTACATTTTTATAAGTTAAAATAGTCAGCACAAATGAATGGTGAAAAAGTAAAACAATTTACTTGGTGATAATGTCTGGCCAAAAATTCAGCTCCAACCCTCAAAGAGCCAGTGCCAGACAAACATTGAACTGTGGTAACCCTGTTCTCTTGAATAGCAGGGCTATTTTGATGCAAGAAAAAGCAAGCCATCAGGTAAACAATTAGAGCATACAAAATAAAATCCAAAATTGAACAAAACTGTAGAGAAAAGGAAATCAGAAAAAAAAATATCACACAAGAAGTTAAAGATTTGCACCTGTCAGCACCAAAAATAAGCTTAGCACTCAATTTGTTGAAATCAGCCAGTCCAGTAATAGGAAGATATTCCTTTACACGTGACCTAAATAAAAGAGGCAACGCGAGAGGTAAATAAGGACATAAATGTAGAGTTGTGAATGCAACAAGCAACTACAACATTTAAAAAAGCTCACCTGTCATTAACAAGTTGCTGCTCAGCCTTTCTCACAACATTCAGAACAAGAGGTTTTCCTTCCTATTGCACAAAATAAAGATAACCCATTGTTAAGCCTCACAGGGAATCACTGCAGGTAGTTTTGTTCTATAATTACAGCCAAACCCAATCATTGTGTACATGACATTGATTAATATAGAAACAACAAGGGATGCATCTGCTATTACAACAAAAGGCATGAATTACAAAAAAAATAATGATTTTTTCACGTCTTATTGACCAAATTGCAAATTGGTTCTTTCTTCTTATTAAGAACTCACTTCGAAAATATAATAATAAGCAGGTAAATCAACGTCTGTAATTGTAATTTTGGGTGTGATTCTACGTACAGAACACAATTAGATGAAGAAAACTAACATCAGTTCGATAAGCGCCAACTCCCAAATTCAGCTTGACGGGACTGGGGTCTTTGTTATACGCGACGGTTACCTATTCATCAGAACCACCATGACAGGAAGCAAATCAAACAAAATAAAAATCATCCAAAACAGAGATCATTGACCGGATCACAAGAGCTGTCAACTCTTAACCGATCAGAAGCGAAGAGAGAGAGAGAGAGAGAGAGATAGAAAGAGAGGCATACACCGAGGATGGGGTCCTCAGGGGCCCGAACAACATGAGAGAAAACAGAATTGCCTTGAAAGCCGGAAGTAGGAGAAGCAGAGATCGCAGTGGCGGTGTGGCTCTCAAAGTCCATCTCCACACCCAGGTGTCTGGCGAGAACGCCAATCCTCCGATCACTTGCCATGGTGTGGCTTCTCTTTTTCAAAATGCGAGGAGGAGGAGGAGGAAGAGGTGAAGGTTACGCTTACGCGGCGAGTGACGGTGGCTGTTATATGCTGACGAAGACAAAAGGGGTGGGCCCAGTTTGGAGTTCTAGTTAAATAAGGAAAGCAACTATCATTATTCTGAACAGGCAAAGGAGAGGGCACGATTGGAAAAAAACAGGAGAGGGCATGCTCCTCTAGGATTTCATGCTTCCCTAGACATATATATTATTAAATTATGTAAATATAATAATTTTTTATTTGTATATTTAATAATTTTTCTAAATTTTTAAATATATTATTATGATGAAGTGATGTTAAGTTTAGTAAGCTTATCTTTTTGATCGGACAAAAAAAAAAAAAAATTTTCTAGACTTAAGGTTGAATTGATAATTTATTCTATTCTTGTATCTTCAGAACTAATTTTTGTGAAGTTGATATTTAAAACAGGGGAATAAGATGATACATGTTCATCTCTTTAATTATGAAAGTGGTGACATGCTTCTTTTAATATAATAATAATAATAATAATAATAATAATAATAATAATAATAATAATTTACTTATATATTTATTATTATTATATATAAATTAAATAAAATTTTCATTTTTATTATTAATGCTAATTAATATATAAAATTTTAATTTCTTAATAGTTAACCTTAAAATTAAAATAATATATATATATATATATATATTATTTTTTAGCTATATTTTTAATAACTAATATATAATAAAATTTATCAATCTTAATGTAATAATCTGAAATTTTAAAAAAAATATATTTTAAGTTTTAGCATTACCTTTATATTTTAATTTTGTATTATTGATTTTGTTAAATTAATATTATACATAAAGGTAATTTAAAACAAATTATGTACATTTTTTAATATATTAATAATATTCATTTTTTATTCTATGAGATTTTAATAGATTAAATTATTCAATTTAGTCAATTTGAATAGCTTATATTATAAAAATAACAGTAATAACATATAAGAACATATAAATAGAGAATTGAGAAAATTTTATTATATGGACAGAAAATGAGTATAAAAAATAATGATTATGATAGGGTTAAGGAAATTGTATTTATAGCATACAAATTATACCTCAATAGACATAATATTAAATGAGATATTAAATAAACTTATGGAAAAGATAAATAGATTTATTGAAAATCTAAATAAATATCCATCATAAACATAGATTTATAACACTCCCCTTGGATGTCTATTAAGAATATACATCATTAAAACCTCATTACGAAAAAATTTAGTGAGAAAAAAAATTCTAATGAAGGAAAAAGAGTACAATATTCTTTGTATCTAAAAATATAACTCTTCCTTATGAAGATCTGCTTTTAAATCCTTAAGCCAATACATTCTAATCTTGTACACCATTTTCTCAAATGTTGCAGTTGGTAGAGACTTGGTGGATAAATCTGCTAGATTTTCACTTGAATGAATTTGTTGAATATTAATATCACTGTTCTTTTGAAGATCATGTATGAAAAAGAACTTTGGTAAAATATGCTTCGTTCTATCTTCCTTAATGAATTCTCCCTTTAGTTAGACTATGCATGCTATATTATCTTTATATAATACTGTGGATATATTATTGTAAGACAAGTCATACGTCTTTCGAATAAAATAAGTCATGGATCTTAGTCAAATGCATTCTCGACTTGCTTCATGAATTGTTATTATTTCTTCATAATTTGAAGAATTAGCAGCTATAGATTGTTTTGTAGGTCACTATGATATGGTTGTACTACTAGAAGTGAATGAATAGCTTGTTTGAGATATTTCTTTGTGTGGATCAGATAAATACTCTATATCTGCATAACCAATTAGATTTGATCTAGATTTATTAGGATAAAATAAACCTATATCAATTGTTTCTTTTAAATATTGCAAGATGTAGTAGGAGTGAAACTATATCTTGTAAGCATATTAACAAAAAATGATATATCCGATCTTGTAGTAGTGGCAAGATACATTAGTGCACCGATTGCATTGAGATATGGTACTTCAAGACTAAGGAGTTTTTTACCATTTTCTTGAGGCCAAAATGGATCTTTATTTATAACGGCCATTACTTTCCGATGTCAAAATTCCTATTATAGATGGAAAATTCTCATAAAACTTAGGATTTTACAGACAAGGAAAATAGTGGTTAGTTCTATACATGTATTAAGATGTGTTTAAGAGTGAAAGGTTTTAAGTGTCGCTCTTGGGCAGAAGGAACTTCGGCAACCAAAGTCCTTTTTACTATTTAAATGTCCTGTTAGACGGAATGGATTTTGGCAGCAAAAGTCCCTTCAACATTAGGGGTATAAGCAGCCCATTTTAGTTTGAATTTTAAAGAAAATTTTGTTTTTCCTCTCTCTCTGAAACTTTGTTGCAAAGCAAAGGATTTTCTTTCTTAAAGTTTATTTGATTTGAAATTTTGAGAGCTTTAATACTTGATTTTTGTTGGGAAGCTCAAGAATTCAAGAGGTTTTGAAGTTTCTCTATCCCCTCACTCAATTGTGTTTTAACGGCGAAAGGTATTTTTTTTCTTCCTCTCAATTGCTTTTCTATATGATTTTTGGTATGTGCACATGGTAAGAGAAAGTAATTTGAATTGCATGTGATTTTTTAGTAGTTTTAAGCTTTTGAGTTTGGTTTAAACCTTTGAAGGGCTTTGAGAAAGTATTGTATGTTAGGTGTTGTATGAATCTTTCAATGTATGTCTCTTTTATGGGCTTTTAAAAGTGTTTTGGATGTTGACATATGTTATCATGCGGTTGCGTTTTCAGTTGAGTGGTTATCATGGTATGTACAACTTTTAGAAATGGGTGTCTTGTGTTTTGAGTTGTTAAGGAGATATATGTTATATTTGTGATTGATAAGTGTTGGTTGTTGAGTTGATTCATGAATAGAAGGTTGTTTAAGTTTTTGGAGCTTTGAGATGAATTTTGTGGTTTTGGGAAAAGAGTTTTTGCATAATTCAAACTTGGGAATACTGAAAATTCCCATATTCGACTACTGAAGATCATTACTTTGACAACTAGAGTGGCTAAAGTCTCTTTTGAGATTTTTAGGTTCAGCTGCCGAAACCAATGGGTCATCCAAATAGGGCACTACCCAGGACTTCACCAGCCGCAACTTCCCAAATAGGGTATTTTAGGTTTAGGACTCCGACAACCGAAGTCCCATGCTTCGGTAACCGAAGTTGGTTATGTCAACCTTATTTCCTTCTTTGTTCTAAGGCTCCAAAACTTGTTTTTATGATCCAAAATGTAACACCCCTATTTGCATAGCTTGGTATATTTCACTATTCCGGTGACCGGTGTCGGTCCGGACAATTAAGAGAATTAGAACCACATCTAGCACACCTAGTTAAGCCCTGAACACAAATAATTAATAATTATTAATTAGTTAAGTATAAATAAAAAAAACAGAACATAAGAAGTTAAATGAGCCGAGAGTAACAGTGATGGGTGACCTTCTCGGGAAGGATTGCGAGGTCGATTTAAACTCAAATTTCGAACCATAAAATGTGACACCGGGGTCCTTAGGACTATTGCAAACACAGTGGAAAAGAGAAAATCACGAAAAAGAACTGTTAAGCCAGTCAAATAATTAGGTCAGGAATCCGAAAGGAATATTGAATTATTTGCAAACCGGGTCGAACCGACGATGGGCAATTTGGTCAATTTACCCTTAGAGCTGACACTTGACCTAACTGCCCAATAAAATTGGAGAAAAGAAAATTTCGGGATCAAGAATTAAATTAAAGAACTAATGAAAAAATAAATGAAAATGAAAATGAAAAATTCAAAAAGTAAAGGCATTATGACATCACTTAAGTGATGTATGCATAACACCAAAATTAATTTAATTTCTAATTTAATTATTTTGAGGATAATTACACTAATGAAAAGACAAAGTAAAAAAGGAAATTTTATTTTTCTCTTCTTCCTTGCCGTGACTTCTCTTCCTCCTCACCCTCTCTTCTAATTTCCTCCATTAAAAGCTTATTATCAAGCTTTTTAAACCCCAAATTACACTATAAATCTTTTGTGAAAAATAGTAGAAACCTCAAATTAAACCTCAAGAGGAAGATTAGAAGGAGAAGAATCGAAGAAAATTGAGAGAAATTGAAGATAAAATTCTGTTCAACAAGTAAGTGCTTCTTTCTAAATTACTTTGAATAAATTGCATAGGAATGAACTTGAATAAGTGGGAATTGCATAGAGTTTAGCTTAAAATCAAAAGAAAATATTTATTGGAGGACCAAACATGAAATTTGTCCAGCCTTAGTTAGGGTTTGAAATGGGTGAATTTGATGCATTTGAATGGGTGTTTAAGTTGAATTATGTATGTAAATTATGGATTGGTGATTGGAATGCATTAGATTTAAATTGCATTAAAATTTGGGTTTAGCACCTAGGGTTTTAGGAGAAAAAAAATGTGAGAATTAGTTAAATGATGTGTTTGACCTTGCTTGAGTTGAGGAATGGTCATGTATGACTAATTGTGGTGTGTAGGAAGTGTTAGAATTGAGTTTGAATTCGGATTGGATATGGTAATTCTGCAGGCAGCATGACCAAGGTCCCTTTCATGGACCAAAACTGAAAATTTATCAACCCAATTGGAAATGAAACTAGACACAAAATAGCACATTTTTCATTTAGGAATCATGCCCAAAAAGTGACCATAGCATAGTGAACAAATTGATCAAATCCGGAAATGAGTGTTCTGACTTGTACAAAAATGACTAAATGAACAGTGTTTCATTTGGCCATATCTTGGGTTAGGCAGGTCCAAATGACCTGAAATTTTACCAGTGAAAATCTGAGATATAGGCCTAAAACTTTCATGAAGAACACAAACCCAAATTATGCCCTTAACCAAGTCATTTAGCCACCCAAAATTGGTGACCTAAAACTGCCAGAACCCAGAATTTGCCCAGAAAATCTGGGTTAGGCCAATCTGGTAGCCATGATTCAAATAGCTATAACTTGAGCTACAAAACTCCAAATGGAGTGATTCAAAAAGGGAAATAAAGTTAAGACAACAAGGAACAATTTCTATGAATAAAACTTGGCCAAATTCTAATAGCAATATGACCAATGGAACAGTACAAAATAGGACACCAAAACTGAAAATTTGCAATTTTGCTTAAAAGACTTAAGTTTTGAGAAAATGACTAAAACCAACAAGTTAGGTGACCAAAATGTGGTATATGGGTATAATTGGATTTCTGTTACCTATTAAGCATAAGAAAGTCAGTATTTTGATTTGAATAGTATCGTGAATAGTAACTCCGAAATGAAAATTTTCAAAAACGTTAGTTTAAGCATATTTGGACCTAGAATTAAGTATTTATGAGTTAATTATTAGATTTATTGTGAGATAAGATACTGAAACACTATAAATTGCGTGTTTCAGCTGAAAAAGACCCGGAAGGTCTAACGGACTGAGTCAAGGCCTAGAGGCGACTCACGTCAGGTTTGTGCACAATAAACCTTAATTTATCATTTTCTCATAGAAAACTTATTCAGTTATACATTATGAAATTATTGTGTTAATTATGGGTTTTGAGAACTACTGTGTTGCCACTTTGTGGATGGAAATTTGACTTTGGAAGTTTATTGTATTTTGCATAAAATATTTGAATAACTTGATTTAAATTGTTTTTGATCCACACTTGGCATGGCAATATCACTATGTTCCTCCTCCATTTATGGGATGAGTATGACTATATTCCTCCCTTTTTGGCTTCCCAGTCAGGAGGTGGGTTTGGATGAGTATTCATTAGCTAGCTAGCCACCTCCCTCATTGATTTCGATTAGTGGGGTGAGTTTGCCTTGTCGTGGTGTACAACACGGCATGTTTGGAAATTTTTTATCATGGCCTAAGTTGTGTTATTGATTGGCAACACTATGATTATTAAATTGTTTGATCAAAGTTGTGTTATATTAAGTTTTGAAATTTGTGAAATGTTTAAATTGTTATTTGTTATAAATGTGATTTGAAACAAAAATTTGTGAAATGTGATTGTGAAATATTTGAACTATGAATTAATAACAAATGTTTTATATTTTATATTTTATATTTATTGTGCACCATTGAGTATTTTTATACTCAGTGATAGCTTTCTTTACTGTCGCAGATAGAGAAAAGGACATAGCAGCAGAGTGCGCTGCTACAATCAGAGATGAGCACAGTTTGGAGATTTTGTACAGGTATTTAGTTATACCCTTATAGCTTATTTTGATGTAATAGTTTAATGTCATATGTATTAATGTAAAGTTGAGCAGTTGTACAGTAAATTGTAATAATGTTATTTTGGATTTTTCCTAATGTAAATTTTTGGAATGATGTATGTAATTTGTTTTAACTTTAATGAAGTATGAATGAAAGTATTTTGTTTTAATTTGTGATTTGTTATAAATGTGATTTGAAACAAAAATTTGTGAAATGTGATTGTGAAATATTTGAACTATGAATTAATAACAAATGTTTTATATTTTACATTTTATATTTATTGTGCACCACTGAGTATTTTTTTACTCAATGATAGCTTTCTTTACTGTCACAGATAGAGAAAAGGACATAGCAGCAGAGTGTGCTGCTACAGTCAGAGATGAGCACAGTTTGGAGATTTTGTACAGGTATTTATTTATACTCTTATAGTTTATTTTGATGTAATAGTTTAATGTCATATGTATTAATGTAAAGTTGAGCAGTTGTACAATAAATTGTAATAATATTTTTTTTTATTTTTCTTAATGTAAATTTTTGGAATGATGTATGTAATTTTTTTAACTTTAATGAAGTATGAATGAAAGTATTTTGTTTTAATTTTAATGAAATTATTTAATATTATTTTGGATGTTATTTGAATTGGAAATTACTGATTTGAATTTTTGGAATTTGAGAAATGATGTTGAGATTGGTTGTGATGGATCTTGATTTGATGAAGTTGATGAGATAAATCATTGGAAGTGTTTTTTTTTTTTTTTTTTAGGTTTTTGAAGAACTGTTTTTCCCAAATACATATGGCACTTTGCCGAAATTTTTATAAAATTTGCGAAAAAATAAAATGGGACAAAAATCTTAACTAGTTTTCAAACTTCAATTAAATGTTTTTATTTCCTACCAAAATGCTCACCACTTCCAAAATGTAAGAAAATGGTTTTAAAATCCATTGTAGGGTACTTAATGAGTTATCGGTAGGTGAAGTTCGGTAATTCATTAGGTATACTACGGGATCATGTTACATCTTACTAAGGGGTAGGGTGTGACATGTTTAGTGGTATCAGAGCAATGGTTTTAAAATGAATTTTGAACTATGAATTTGAAATATTTTTTCGATAAATACAATTGCTCAAATGTTTGATACATATGACATATTTACATCATGAATATACACTAACGGAGGTCAACCTCCTTGTGTTTGTTATCAGAGAGTGGAAAATTTCTGAAAGCGGAATGGAAGAAGGAGATCATTCTGTAGAACAATCTGTCGAGGCTGAGGCCCAAGGAGAAGCCCTAGCACTCCAGATTGTGAGTGGGTCAGCCACTCCAGTTCCTACTCCAGCACTGCAGTTTCCTGCTCAGTTTGCATAGCAGATGGCTGAGTTTTTCCAATAAATGGCAGGAAATGTGCCACCTCAAGCTCAGATGCAAGCACCTGCAACACAACCACAGCCCTTGGCTTGGTAATATGAAAAATTAATAAAATTTGGGGCCACCGAGTTTAAGGGTACTGTGGATCCACTGGAGGTAGAACAGTGGTTAGAAAGAATGGAATAGGTTTTCAGAAAGCTGCAGTGTATAGAAGAGTTGAAGTTCGAATATTCAGTATCACTTCTGCAAGGGGATGCATATGAGTGGTGGAAGACTATCCCCCACAGCCTGGTAGAGCCACCAGTCCTCACATGGGTAGACTTTTTGAGAGAATTTCGGCAAAAGTGGGTCCTCGATACTTATGTAGACATGAAGTTGCAAGAGTTTTTAAGTCTAAAGCAAGGGGACAGAATTGTAGCAGAGTATGAGTAGGATTTCTCTTGACTAAGCCACTATGCTGGAAGCTTGGTCACCACCCCCAGAGACTGGTGTAAGAAGTTTGAGGCTGGGTTGAGACCTAGCTTGAGAATGCAAGTGGTGGGATTTTGACACCAGAATTTTTCTGAATTAATTTCACAAGCCCTAGAACTGGAAAGGATAGAATCAGAATGGGCAGTGAAAAAGAGTACAAAAGAAAAAGAGAAAACTGAAAAGATTACTGGCCAAGCTATTGAGAGTGGCTTTGGGAAAAGAAAATATTTTGGAGGATCTAGTTCGCACGAATCGGGTAGAGGTAGATCTTCTGGATAGAAACCACTCCAATCTGATTAGCAAACTTAATAGACACATAGAAATACGCTGTCGGATCGACTTTGTGAGACTTGTAGTAAACCACATAGTGGAGTATGTTATAGAGCTATAGGAGCATGTTTTAATTGTGGAGGGACTGGTCATTTTGTTAAGGATTGTGTAAGTCCATGTCGTTATGGATCATTTACCACGTCAGAAGGATCAGCCCAAGTTTCTACCCCGAAGAGTTCACCAGCAGTTGGTAGAGGCAGAGGCAGAGGTAGGGGTAGTACACCTAGAAGTGAAAGTACTGTGAATTAACCAGGACAAGTTGATGCTCCAGTGAGAGTATATACTATGTGACAGAGGGACGAGGATGAGACTTCTGACATGGTTGCTGGTATTTTTTCGATTCTTAACTAAGATATATATATGTGTAAAAAAAAAAAATTTTGATATGTTAGTGACTAGTCTTTTTAAAATTAATTTTGGAAGAGTTTGTCAGTGAAAAATATTTGTTAGCATACAAGAAATTGTAAAGTTAATTAGTAAGCCTAATTAGGTAAGGCAAGAGAACCTAAAAGTAAGTTATAGTAATATAGCTACCTTAGATGCAGGTAAAGGTATTATTGCTGATAGATGTCAGTGGGTACCACAATCAAAATAAGTTTAAGATATTAGTGGATTTGAAAGAAATAAGATAAGAGAAAGTTTGATCTATTGGGATGTATCATAGTAACTATACAATATTCTTGATGTTGTGCTGTAAGCTGCAGATTATAGTATAGACTTGGGATTTATTGTGTAGAGCTACGTACTACCCAATAGTATACAAAAATAAAAATAGTTGCAAACGGCATCTGTTTTGATATAGTTATAATAAGATAAAGTTTTCTTATTGAAAATGAGTTTGAAAGTCCTAACTTGGGGTTTAAAACTCTAAAGTTAGAATATTGAAAGGTTATAGTTCAGTACAAAAGAAAGTAATAACTACACATCAGTGCAAAATAAGATATAGAATATCGATAAAAAAAAAATTTATGGAAGTAAAAATTAGAATAGTTGGTGCAAATGTAATAAAAAAATATTATGAATATTAGTTAAAGTGTTGACTAGAATGGTCTGAGGACCAAATCAAAGTAATATTGAAGCATAGCGGAGTTATTAGGGATGATAAGAAGTGCTAAATTATGACTCGACAGTCAAGTTAAGGAAGAGGATAAGATTAAAGAATAAAATAATTAAAGTTAAGTTGTGAAATGAAAAAAAAAAGAGATTATAAAGGAAATTAATTGCTAAAGCAACAGTAAGAAGAGATTATAATTGTACAAACAACTTAAACATTACATGAGATTGTTAGACATCTTACACAGACTCAAAGAAATGAAGATTATAAGATTGTGTAAAAAGGAGAAAGACTAAGTTTTTGTTATCTAAGATCGTACAAGGTCCTTGAAAGAGTGGATCCACTAGCATACAGATTTGCTTACCTCTAAAATTGAAATGAATTTAAATCTAACTTAAGACAGAAGCTCATAAGAAACTGGGCACACGAGGTAAGCAATCGATGAGTAAATAACGTTGGTTAAAGTGCTATGCACCATTATTTCGATTATGAAACTACGCAGAAATGTGAGAAAAACATGAGAAAACAATATGTATGACTATTTGAGGACAGATAGTGGACACAATTTCGAGGATGAAATTATTTTAAGGGTGGGATAATTGTAACACCCCTATTTGCATAGCCTGGTATATTTCACTATTTCGGTGACCGGTGTCGGCCCGGACAATTAAGAGAATTAAAACCATGTCTAAGACACCTAGTTAAGCCCAGAACACAAATAATTAATAATTGTCAATTAGTTAAGTATAAATAAGAAAAACAGAACATAAGAAGTTAAATGAGCCGAGAGTCACAGCGATGGGTGACCTTCTCGGGAAGGACTGCGAGGTCGATTTAAACTCAAATTTCGAACCGTAAAATGTGACGCCGCGATCCTTAGGACTATTGTGAACACAGTGAAAAAGAGAAAATCATGAAAAAGAATTGTTAAGCCGGTCAAATAATTAGGACAGAGATCCAGAAGGAATATTAAATTATTTATAAACCGAGTCGAACCGGCGAGGGGCAATTTGGTCAATTTACCCCTATAGCTGACACCTGACCTAACTGCCCAATAAAATTGGAGAAAAGAAAATTTTGGGATCAAGAGTTAAATTAAAGAACTAATAGAAAAATAAATGAAAAAGAAAATAAAAAATTCAAAAAGTAAAGGCATTATGACATCACTTAAGTGATGTATGCATAACACCAAAATTAATTTAATTTCTAATTTAATTATTTTAAGGATAATTACACTAATAAAAAGACAAAATAAAAAAGGAAATTTTATTTTTCTCTTCTTCCTTGCCGTGACTTCTCTTCCTCCTCACCCTCTCTTCTAATTTCCTCCATTAAAGCTTATTATTAAGCTTTTAAACCCCAAATTACACCATAAATCTTTTGTGAAAAATAGTAAAAACCTCAAATTAAACCTCAAGAGAAAGATTAGAAGGAGAAGAATTGAAAAAAATTGAGAGAAATTAAAGATAAAATTCTGTTCAACAAGTAAGTGCTTCTTTCTAAATTACTTTGAATAAATTGCATAGGAATAAACTTGAATAAGTAGGAATTGCATAGAGTTTAACTTAAAATCAAAAGAAAATATTTGTTGGAGGACCAAACATGAAATTCATCCAGCCTTAGTTAGGGTTTGAAATGGGTGAATTTGATGCATTTGAATGGGTGTTTAAGTTGAATTATGTATGTAAACTATGGATTGGTGATTGGAATGCATTAGATTTGAATTGCATGAAAATTTGGATTTGGCACCTAGGGTTTTGGGAGGAAAAATGTGAGAATTAGTTAAATGATGTGTTTGACCTTGCTTGAGTTGAGGAATGGTCATGTATGACCAATTGTGGTGTGTAGGAAGTGTTGGAATTGAGTTTGAATTCGGATTGGATATGGTAATTCTGCAGGCAGCATGACCAAGGTACCTTTCAAGGACCAAAACTAAAAATTTACCAACCTAATTGGTGTGAGGCCAATTGAGAATGAAACTAGACACAAAATGGCACATTTTTCATTTAGGAATCATGCCCCAAAAGTGACCATAGCATAGTGAACAAATTGATCAAATCCGGAAATAGGTGTTCTGACCTGTACAAAAATTACCAAATGATATGTTCATTTGGCCATATCTTGGGTTAAGCAGGTCCAAATGACCTGAAATTTTACCAGTGAAAATCTGAGATATAAATCTAAAACTTTCATGAAGAACACAAATCCAAATTATGCCCTTAACCAAGTCATTTAGCTACCCAAAGTTAGTGACCTAAAACTGCCAGAACCCAGAATTTGCCCAGAAAATCTGGGTTAGGCCAATCTGGCAACCATGATTCAAATGGCTATAACTTGAGCTAAAAAACTCCAAATGGAGTGATTCAAAAAGGAAAATAAAGTTAAGACAACAAGGAACAATTTCTGTGAAGAAAACTTGGCCAAATTCTGACAGCAACATGACCAATGGAACAGTATAAAATAGGACACCAAAACTGAAAATTTGCAATTTTGCCTAAAAGACTTAAGTTTTGAGAAAATGACCAAAACCAATAAGTTAGGTGACCAAAATGTGGTATGTGGGTATAATTGGATTTCCCATACCTATTAAGCATAAGAAAGTCAATAGTTTGACTTGAATAGTATCATGAATAGTAACTCCGAAATGAAAATTTTCAAAAACATTAGTTTAAGCATATTTGGGCTAGAATTAAGTATTTATGAATGAATTATTAGATTTATTGTGAGATAAGATACTGAAACACTATAAATTGCGTGTTTCAACTGAAAAAGACCTGAAAGGTCTAAAGGACTTAGTCAAGGCCTAGAGGCGACTCACGTTAGGTTTGTGCACAATAAATCTTAATTTATTATTTTCTCATAGAAAATTTGTTCAGTTATACATTGTGAAATTATTATCTTAATTATGGGTTTTGAGAACTACTGTGTTGCCACTTTATGGATGGAAATTTGACTTTGGAAATTTATTGTGTTTTGCATAAAATATTTAAATAACTTGATTTAAATTGTTTTTGATCCACACTTGGCATGGCAATATCACTATGTTCCTCCTCCATTTATGGGATGAGTTTGACTATATTCCTCCCTCTTTGGCTTCCCAGTTAGGAGGTGAGTTTGGATGAGTACTCATTAGTTAGCTAGCCACCTCCCTCATTGATTTCGATTAGTGGGGTGAGTTTGCCTTGTCGTGGTGTACAACACGGCATGTTTGGAAATTTTGTGTCATGGCCTAAGTTGTGTTATTGATTGGCAACACTATGATTATTAAATTGTTTGATCAAAATTGTATTATATTAAGTTTTGAAATTTGTGAAATGTTTAAATTGTGATTTATTATAAATGTGATTTGAAACAAAAATTTATGAAATGTGATTGTGAAATATTTGAACTATGAATTAATGACAAATATTTTATATTTTACATTTTAAATTTATTGTGCACTACTAAGTATTTTTATACTCAGCGATAGCTTTCTTTGCTATCGCAGATAGAGAAAAGGACATAGCAGCAGAGTGAGCTACTACAGTCAGAGAGGAGCACAGTTTAGAGATTTTGTACGGGTATTTAGTTATATCCTTATAGTTTATTTTGATATAAATAGTTTAATGTTATATGTATTAATGTAAAGTTTAGCAGTTGTACAGTAAATTGTAATAATGTTATTTTGGATTTTTCCTAATGTAAATTTTTGGAATGATGTATGTAATTTGTTTTAACTTTAATGAAGTATGAATGAAAGTATTTTGTTTTAATTTGAATGAAATTATTTAATATTATTTTGGATGTTATTTGAATTAGAAATTACTGATTTGAATTTTTGGAATTTGAGAAATGATGTTGAGATTGGTTGTGATGGATCTTGATTTGATGAAGTTGATGCGATAAATCATTGGAAGTGTTTTTTTTTTTTAGGTTTTTGAAGAACTGTTTTTCCCAAATACAGACGGCACTCTGCTGAAATTTTTATAAAATTTGCTGAAAAATAAAATGGGACAAAAATCTTAACTAGTTTTCAAACTTTAATTAAATGTTTTTATTTCCTACCAAAATGCTCACCACTTCCAAAATGTAAGAAAATGGTTTTAAAATCCCTTGTAGGTTACTTAATGAGTTATCGGTAGGTGAAGTTTTGTAATTTATTAGGTATACTATGGGATCATGTTACATCTTACTAAGGGGTAGGGTGTGACACAAAAGGACCTAGAATAAGATGCATAGCATGTATATAGAGTTTTTCAACTTTGAATAACTCTTCAGGGTTCGATATTTATAGGATCAGATTTGAGGAACTCGGTGAGCTAGGGATCCAAGGACAATTATCGTTCATGTTAGGTGGTTGATAGGTTATAAGAGGTGGATAAAACTAGCCCTAATTAATGGAACTTATTTAATTGAAATCATAATCATCCACATGCATCATTTCATTATTTATTAGGATGTATATATCTAGAACACAAAGATGTTGCATTTATGCATAATTACTATTGATGCCAATGGACGTTGGATGATCCACTAGTTTCCCCATATTATAGTTATGTTATATGTTTATGATCATGCATGATATGATATGATATTTTTTAGTAAGACCAGGTGAGGCCTAATAAGCCCCTGACTCATAAATTTTTTAAACAGAAGTCTTGAGGAGCCTCTATATGAGCCGGGCACATTAGATATGAAAAATCACTGGTGACAAGTCCATCTTATATGAAATGTTTGTGATGTGAAAAACTCGTGTGATTGATGCATTGTATATGTATGAAATGAATAATTTGTATTTGTTTAAGTTACTCACTAAGCTCTTTAAAGCTTACCCCATTCCTTTAACCCAGATGCAAAGTTGTAGGGATAGAGGTGCCTTTAAGAAGAGCTAGCATCAGGAGAAGCTTTAGCAAGTTTTATGTGTGTTGAGCTTATAGAATGGACATGTAAATTATAATGGTTAGATACTATACTTGGTTGTAAAGAATTGTACTATGTATTGTTTAAGTTAAGATATGCATTTATGTTTACCTTAATCTATAAGCACACTTATTAACTTTTCATGAATGTATGAAAGGAGTACACTTTAGTAGTTATATATGATATGAAAGGGTTCAAATTTTGAAACATTTTAAAAGAAAATGAATTATGTCCCAATGTAAATTTTAAAGTGTGATTGATTATGAGTTGCTTAAGTTTTAGTATATATATGGAATGAGCTTATGATTAATAGGTTTTAGGCTTATTATGGATTCCAATAGCCTTAAGCTAACCCGATCCTTAGTGCCGGTAATGGCCCCTAGTTGGGTCATCACATTATTCATGTCAAGTGATCGAACAACCATTGGGGTACTCAAAGTGTGCTTTATCCATGTAAAATAGCTTCAAAATCTTTTTTGTATAGGTAGACAACATCTTTATTTCAAATTCTTTCTTCAAATAATCTACTGCCTTTTGCAGCTTTGTTGTTCCAATGAGATTTATATCATCAACATATACAACAATAATAACAAATTCAGATATTGATTTCTTTATGAAAATGCATGGACAAATTGGGTCATTTATATAGCCTTCTTTTACTAGATATGCACTATGGCGATTGTATCACATGCGCTCGGATTGTTTCAAATAGTACAAAGATCTTTGTAACTTAATTGAATATATTTCCTGGGAATTTGACTTATTTATTTTATGTAATTTAAATCCTTCGAGGATTTTCATATAGATGTTACTATCAAGTGAGCCATATAGATAAGCTATAACCACATCTATCAAATGCATTTTAAGGCTTTCTTGTACTGCCAAACTGATGATATATTGAAATGTAATTGCATCCATAACAAGAGAATATGTTTCTTCATAATCAATACTAGGTCTTTGTGAAAAACCGTATGCCACAAGGTGTGCTTTATATCTCATAATTTCATTATGCTCATTTCATTTTTGCTCAAAAACCCATTTGTATCCAACCAGTTTCATGCACTTTGGTGATTGAACTATAGGTCCAAAAACTTCACATTTTGTAATTTAATTCAATTATGATTGAATTGCATCTTTCCATTTTGGCCATCATGTCTTTGTTGACATTCTTCAACATATCGAGGTTCAAGATCCTCATTATCTTTCATAATATCAAGTGCAACGATATAAACAAAAACATCATCAATTATTGTTGCAATTAGATTTAAATTTCTCCCTGCATTGACAAAACTTATTTATTTCTCCTTATTTTCTTGAGGTTCAGATATATGAATTCTTCAGGAATTATTTCCACAGGAGTTTCATGATTAATAAAATCTTGATCCTTTTCATTTGATTCTTCAATAGCTCTATTTATTGTTTTCTTCCTTCTAGGATTTTTATCTTTATAACCTAATGGTCTACCACACTTCAGGTGTACTTTAGAGCAATATAATAAATAGATGGTCCTACAGAGACATTAATTCAAATTGGAATATTTACAGCTAGTATATGTAATTTTCTTATTCTTTTTGAAACTGTAAATACATCTGGCATTTAATTTTCCATTCTATGCAGATGAATAATCTTTTAAACTTCTTGTTCACATATAGCTGTGCGAGGGCCAAGATGATGTAATGATGGAGCCTTTCATTTAATTTCTCTTTCGATTTCCTTCCTCTCTCCCCCTAATTTTCGAAAAATTGTTTCATCAAATTGACAATCAACAAAATGAGTTGTAAATAAATCTCTTGTCAATGGTTCAAGGTAGAGAATAATAGAGGATGATTCATATCCAATATATTTGCCTAAACTTCTTTGAGGACCCATCTTGGTGCGTTGTGGTGGTACTACTAGCACATATATAGCATATACAAAAATTTTTAGATGAGAAATATTTGGTTCATGACCAAGAAGCCAATTGTAATGGGGAGAATTTATGATAATTTGTTAGCCAGAGGTGAACCAGTGCTGTTGCATGGAGAAAAGCATGACCCCAAACAAAAATGGTTAATTTTGTTCTCATAAGTAGTGGTTTTGCTATCAATTGGAGATTTTTAATAAATGACTCTGCTAGGCCATTTTGTGTATGAATATATGCTACAGGATGTTCAACAGTTATTTCAATTGATAAACAATATTTATTAAAAGCACGGGAAAAGAATTCCATAGTATTATCAAGGCGAATAGATTTAATTGGATAATTTGGAAATTATGCCTTTAATCGAATCATCTATGTAAGCAATTTCACAAATGCCAGGTTGCAAGTTGATAATAGACACACATGTGACCATCTTGAAGATGCATATATTAGGACCATAAAATATCTAAACTATCCACTAGATGGGTGTATAGGTCCACATATATCCCCATGGATACGTTCTAAAAATGTAGGGGATTTAATCCCAACCTTTGTTAGTGATGGTCTAATAATCAAATTGCCTTGATAACAAGCAGTACAAGAAAACTCATTAGTTGTAAAAATCTTCTGGTTCTTTAAAGGATGTCCATGTGAATTTTCAATTATTCTTCTCATCATTATAGATTCAGGATGGCCTAATCAATTATGCTAAAGTGTAAAAATGTTGGATTAGTAAACTTTTGGTTTACAATAGAATGTGCTTCAATTATACTTATTTTTGTATAGTACAAGCCAAAAGACAAAGTGGGTAATTTTTCTAATACACATTTCTTCTCTGAGATATTACCAGTAATACAAATATATTCTTTTCATTTTGTGTCTCAATATGGTATCCATTTTGGAGGATATCTTTAAAACTTAATAAATTTTTTTGAGACTTGGAAGAAAACAATGCATTATCTATAATGAATTTTGTTCCCTCAGGTAAAAATATGGTATCTATAATGAGTTTTGTTCTCTCAGGTAGAAATATGGTAGCTCTTCCGGAGCCTTAATTAAATTTACACCAACAGAAAACATTTGCCCTTTTCATTACCAAATGAGAAAAGTATTTTTGAATTTTAAATATGGTATATGTAGTTGCATTGTTAATTAGACACATATCTTCATCATTGAGTTTTAATCCAAATAAAAACTTTGAACTATCCATATCCATATTATCTTCAAAAGAAAAAAAAAATACAATATGAGAAATAAACAAAATAAGACTTTTTAAAAACATCATTACCAAAATAAAGATGACAATATTATTAATATGATATGACAAAAAATACCTTAAACAAAATATGAAAAATAACATATCATGACAATATTAACTAAGATGATCAAGCAAAAATAAAAGCATTTAAATGACTTAACAAATAGTTCTATCACTAATCAAATGATCAATTTTTTTCTTCAGGATGCTTAAAGAAATCTGCTATATTCAGGTGTGTTATATCTGTAACATTCCGAACTTTTGAGCTCTGAATAGTATTATTTTCAGTTAGTGAATAGTACTATTCAAAGCCGATTTGAGGACTAAAAATAAGATGAAAATAAATTGAG
Organism: Hevea brasiliensis; assembly: GCF_030052815.1. NCBI lineage: Eukaryota > Viridiplantae > Streptophyta > Magnoliopsida > Malpighiales > Euphorbiaceae > Hevea > Hevea brasiliensis. The sequence continues at coordinate 104,222,208 of NC_079496.1, forward strand.
ATAAACAGAATAAAAATTGAAGTGACCATCGGGTTATGAACTTAATCGGTATTACCGAAAAAGATTGACTATAACCCGATGAGGGGCATTTTGGTCAATTCACTCTAAGAGTTGACTTTTGACCTAAATGTCAATTAAAATGTGTGAGATTAAAATATTGAAAATGAATTAAAAATATGAAGTGTGTATGGAAATCTTAAAAAGGACATGAAGGGAATTAAGGTAATTGTTATAATTATAATTAAAATTTAATTACTATATATATATAAGACATTCTAAACAAGAGACAAAAATTATTAAATGCATAGTTATCATCTTCCTTTCTTCCCTCACCAGCCGAACCACCTTGCTTTTCTTCCTTCCACTATTTTTTATTTTCTAAGCTCCATTTACCTTAATTTCTCTCCATATTTTCCATATTCCCAAACACAAAAACTTGATATTTAACCTTGTTAGAGTGATTGGAAGTAAGAGGATCAAGAAATCTTGAAGTTTTGGCAAGTTAGAAAATTTGTCAAGAGAGGTAAGTGCACACCTAAGCTTAGATTCTTGCAAATTACTTGAGTTTAAGTTTAATTGTGATGGAATTGGATTGAGAAATGAAGAAAAGGATGTATGAAATGATAAAGTGAAATTCGGTCAGCCAAGGGTAGGATAGGGTTTGATGTGTTTGATGAAATTAAATATGCCAACTAGTGTTGATTAATGTGTATATGTGATTTGTATGTTGAATTTGTATGAAATGGTATGATTTTGGAAGATGTGCAATTAGGGTTTTTGGAAGATTTGGGGATTTTGTGCTATGATGTGCAACTAATGTGTTTCAGGTCACATAATGAACTCAAGAAGAAGTATATCAGTCACGTCTATTTGGAGGCCAGACGGAGAGAGTTCCTAGCCCTAAGGCAGAGACAACTGATTGTATCTAAGTACGAGAGAGAGTTTGTATGGCTAAGTAGATATGCCTAGGAGATGATGCCTACAGAGGCAGATAGGTGCCAACGGTTTGAGGATGGGCTCAATGATAATATCAGACTTCTAGTTACAGCACATAGGATTACTGACTTCTCCCAGTTAGTGATAGTAGCTCTGAATGTGGAGAGAGTGAGAGATAGTGAGCAGTCTTGGAGAGATAGGCAGCATAAGAGAAGATCTAGACTGGGGCAGTCTAGTATGTTGGCCTCTCCTAGTAAGAAGCCCAAGAGTTCACAGGGCCAGACACAGGGCCAGAGAGGCTAGTCTGGGGTATCTGTGGCCAAGTCTCCGGGCACAGTAGCAAGGGGATCAGCCCCAGTGCTAGAATGTACACACTGTGGTAGGAGACACAGAGGGGGGTATCGACTGTTGACTGGGGGATGTTTCCATTGTGGAGCTACAGATCATTATCTATGGGATTGTCCACAGAGGAGTGTTCCCACTGCTCCACCACAGACAAAGAGATCTGCTCCAGTAGCCCAAAGGGGTCGAAGACCTGCTAGGACAGAAGCGGCTAATACTTCACAGAAAGTTACTTCTGAGACAGTCGAGAGGCCCGAAGCTACAGTAGCACCACGTGCATACGCCATGAAGGCTCGGGAGGAGCCGAATCTAGACACTGAAGAGGCGACATGGGAGAGCGAAGAAACGATGAGGCAGCAGTTTCCTCGGCTATTTACATCAGGTAAATTTCGAGGATGAAATTTCTATTTAGAGGGGAAGAGTTGTAACATCCTGAACTTTGGAACTCTGAATAGTACCATTTTTAATCAGTGAATAGCACTATTCAAAGCTGATTTGAGGACTAAACATAAGATGAAAATAAATTGAAATAAGTAGAATAAAAATCGAAGTGATCATCGGTTTAAGGACTTAATCGGTATTATTGAAAAAGATTGACTATAACCCGATGAGGGGCATTTTGGTCAATTCACTCTAAGAGTTAACTTTTGACCTAAATGTTAATTAAAATGTGTGAGATTAAAATATTAAAATCAATTAAAAAAATGAAGTGTGTATGGAAATCTTAAAAAGGACATGAAGGGAATTAAGGTAATTGTTATAATTATAATAATTACAATTAAAATTTAATTACTATATATATAAGACATTCTAAACAAGAGACAAAAATTATTAAATGCGTAGTTATCGTCTTCCTTTCTTCCCTCACCAGCCGAACCACCTTGTTTGTCTTCCTTCCACCATTTTTTATTTTCTAAGCTCCATTTACCTTAGTTTCTCTCCATATTTTCCATAGTCCCAAACATAAAAACTTGATATTTAACCTTGTTAGAGTGATTGGAAGAAAGAGGATCAAGAAATCTTGAAGTTTTGGCAAGCTAGAAAATTTGTCAAGAGAGGTAAGTGCACACCTAAGCTTAGATTCTTGCAAATCACTTGAATTTAAGTTTAATTGTGATGGAATTGGATTGAGAAATGAAGAAAAGGATGTATGAAATGATGAAGTGAAATTCAATCAGCCAAGGGTAGGATAAGGTTTGATGTGTTTGATGAAATTAAATATGCCAACTAGTGTTGATTAATGTGTATATGTGATTTGTATGTTGAATTTTTATGAAATGGTATGAATTTGAAAGATGTGCAATTAGGATTTTTGGAAGATTTGGGGATTTTATACTATGATGTGCAATTCACATAATGACCAATTGATGAGTATTGAATGAGAAGTGATGTGATTTAGTGGAAGTACTAATATGAATGACAATGAGGGTTGAGTGGTGAATCTGAATAGCATGGTTCCAGTGTGTTTGAATGCTTATAAGTTGAGCTACATAGCTCCAATTGGTGTGAAACCTGTTAGTAGTATGCCCTAGAGCATATCATTTAGTATGTATCTTGTACATATTTTTATTAATAAAAGGCTTTTCCATTTTTCCGTTTACATAATATATTTATGTGTAATAGAAAAGGTCCATTGATATTTTGTTAGAAATATTATTCTTAAGTTGTTAAGAATATGAGTGACATTATTTCTAGCACAAAGTATTATAAATAGGTTCACAATCGAGGATACTTCATAATAAGGACATGACTTATCCAGAAAGATTGTATTCATGTTTGTTCCCAAGTTATTTATATGAGATATAAATAAGATGGAATGGTGAGTCTCATGCCATATGACAAACATGATAGGTACTTAAAAATGATAAGTAGGTCGAACCAGTGACACTTATGACAAGCACATGGAGTTTACTCTTGTCAATATTTTCTCATAAATCATATCAGTGCATATAATCTTTAGACCTGAGATAGCACAGTTATCTTGTATATTGGGAGTTTGAGTTTGATACTGCTTTTATACTTGTACTGTGTATGGGTATATGGGCATGTGTTAGCTTCTACTAGTTATATATGGAGGTAGGTGTTAATCAAGATGGAATCTGTTCCTCTAAGTAAATAGAGATAAAATCCTATGTTCATTTAATTGCTCTTGATGTTTCAAGTTCCTGGCCAGAACAGATAGATTTATTCAGAAAAGAGTTTCTGATGAGAAAATCTTTTTAATCAAGAACTGGAATTAAAAGAGAATATAATATTCATAGCAAATGGAGTTTGACATAAACCATGACTCCAGCTTGAGTTGGGATTTTGCAATAGAGAGATTCCAGTGCATGAAAACATATGATTATAGTTTCATTTAAGGTAAACCTTATTACTAATTAGGTGGCCATGGCATGCTTTGCTAGGTGTTAACCATGGTCTATGAGGTGCATAAAATGATTTAGAGAAATAATTTATAGTAAGAAAGAGTTCTGATGATATTAAGAGTTGATATCATATCTCATTGCCAATTAGTGATGAGCCTAGTAAGTCACACACATACACAAGTTATCATCTAATTAAATATGATTTAATTAAATTAATTAAAGAGTTTAATTGATTAATTAAATAGGTTTGGTTTGCAATTAGATTGCAAAGTCCATAACATGACTTGAAACTAAATCTAGATTATTGGATGTATAGTATAAGTTAAATTTATATTCAAAGTGTTTAAATATGAATTTAATTAATGAGAAATTAGTTAATAGAGATTAATTAATTAATTTATATTTGATATAAATTAATTAGAAAAAGAGAAATAATTATTTTGGGTTAAGAACTCAAAATTAAGACACAGGGGCATTTTGGTCATTTCGCAGTGTGACACGTGGCACCATGAGATGGTGACACATCACATTACACATAAGCTTGCCAAATGTCTTTTAATCATGTAAGATTATTAAAATTAAGATTAAATATAGGTTTAACACTTAGCATAATATGATTGGGTCACTTAAACCTAGAGCTAATCAAAGGGTGACATGTGGCAAGAGTTTAATGTGTTAACCTAGCTATATAAGTGTTGTTATGAGAAAATAAAAGACAACCAGCAGCCACACTCCTTTGTCACTCCATTTTGAAGCTCTCTCTCTCTTCCTCTTCATCTCTCATCAATTCAAAGAGATTAACCATTAATCTCTTGAATTAAAAATACTAGAAATTGTTTCTAGTGTCCTGTTTACATCTCTAATCTCTTATAAGGCAGAACTTGAATTTCTAATTAATAGAAAAAGCTTTAGAAGCTGTTCAAGGGCTTCCATAGTTGTTCTTGGTGTGGAAAAGCTAGAGGGACAACGTTTGGTGTCTTGAAGACGAATCTCAAAGGCGCAAATACGCTGCAGCGCATCAAGAGGTTAGTGTAATCGTTCTTGATTTAATCTAGGGTTCTAAAATTAATCTGATTAATTTTAAAATCTTAAATGGCAAATACAGATCCAAAAACTTATTAAAAAAGTTTTAATATGTTGTTTATCATTGAAATCAAATAGATAAAAATAAATCTTGCATGATGCATGTGACCCTAGGTGAAATTTTTGAATTTAATGGTATAAACTTGTGTTTTTCATGCTTCCGTTCCTTCAATTGGTATCAGAGCCACTATATTTGCCATTTAGATTGTTGATTATATGATTTAATTGTGTGATTTGATCATGAGATGATTGATCCATTGTTGGTTGCAATGGATGTGTGGCGACACACATGGTGAAGCCACCATAGGTAGCGACAACAAAGGTTCTTCAAGGTGGCGCAAGGTTTGCTTTTTAATTTACAATTGTTGTATGATTTAAAAGCTCATCCTATGTCTAATTAAATTGTTTAATTAAAATTTAAATTACACATTTAAATTATGATTCAAATCAGAATTTTAAAAATTATTTGAATGTGATTCAAATTTGAATTTTAAAAGTTGTTTGAATGTGATTCAAATCTAAATTTTTAAAGTTGTTTGAATAATATTCAGATCTAAATTTTTAAAAATTGTTTGAATGTGATTCAAATCTAATTTTTTAAAAATTGTTTGAATGTGATTCAAATCTGAATTTTTAAGGTTGTTTGAATGTGATTCAAATCTGAATTTTTAAATTTGTTTGAATGAGATTCAAATCTGAATTTTTAAATTTATTTGAATCATATTCAAATCTAGATTTTTAAGTTGAATATGAGATATTCAATTTAATTTAAGTATGTATATTTTATTTAATTGTTAAATAGTGATATGCATGATGGATGATCATGGACTATAAAAGACCAATGTGATTGGATTTATTTCTTTTATATTTCTTTGGGATTGTAAATTAATTAATTTATTTTAATTTATTTTGGGCATGTATTATTAAGTTTGTAATAATTTTTGAGTTGTAATTTCATTTATTTAAGTTCTTGTAAATTCGCCTTGGTATGCCAAGGATTACTATGTAATTGGATTGCAAGAAGTTCAAGGAGGCCAAGAGCATTGGTGGGACCAGTGGGAGGAATTCAAGATCAAGTGTTGATTATGTACTCCTTCAGCAACTCTTGTAAAATGAATGAATGAAATGCACCTAGGAATGCCCTGATTCAATTCTTGCTGGCTCAGAATTGAATCCCTTAGAAAGTCCATGATCATACCATATTTACTGCTTATCCATGAATGCATGAGATGTATGGGAATGTATGCAATTATATGATATATGCATGCTAAATGGATAATGTGCAAAGTGAGACCTAAATAGTAATTAGGATGACCATAAAATCTTCCAAACAAATGATTAAGTTGGAAATGCTATAATTAAAGTAATTATAACATAGGCCCTCCATTGAGGCAATTATTTTATGAAATTTTAAATACTTGCATGAGATGCAATTAATTTAAGAGATTTTCTTAAGAATAATTGTGAAGCATGAGATGTTGTAAATATGTAAATGGTTTGGTGGCCAATATTGGATGTACCTAAGGACATTAAAATTATTTGCATAATTACTGGCTCAATGGGATCAACTTAACTAATGTAAGATAAGTCAATAATAGATATACCTGAGATTTTGAGCATTAGGGGCTAGGTAAAGGATTGAACCTCACATGAGATGTGATGGGTAAGGAGTTGCTCACTTATAGTTTATTGTAATTCCAATAACGGATGTACCTAAGGATGATCAATAGAATTATAAGAATTCAATCACCCACTAGAAATCCATCCAACTAGAATTTCTGTTTTCTACTTTGGAAGTGTAGGATTCGCTAAGTTAGTGGGAGGACCAATTTGATTAAAAGACCATAATCATTTTGGTTAATTACTTAATACATTTACTAATTAATCTGGTTATTTTCTGCAATTAATTTTCTGATAATAATGAGCACAGAACAACCACACCATCCAATATACTTGCAAGCATATTTGATCGCAATAGGTTGACAGGACCTAATCTCTCTGATTGGCTAAGAAATTTGAAACTTGTCCTGAACCTTGAACATATAGGATATGTTCTAGATTCAAATGTTCCTGGTCCCTTACCTCCAGAGGCCATTCAAGAGGAACATGAAACTTTGGACAAGTGGAAGGAGCATGATATGAGAGCTAAGTGTTACATGCTTGCTTCCATAAGTAATGAGTTACAGAAGCAGCATGAGAACATGCAGAGTGCGAGTGAGATCCTCCTTCACCTACAAGAGTTGTATGGTGAGCACAGTAGGAATGCTAGGTATGAGATATCTAGGCAGTTGTTCCTGTAACATCCCAGTTTGCATAGCCTGGTAGATTTCACTGTTCCGGTGACCGGTGTCGGTCCGGACAATTAAGGGATTAGAACCACACTTAAGACAACTAGAGAAGCTATAAACACAAATAATTAGTAATGTCCAATTAGTTAAGTATAAACAAGAAAAATAGAACATAAGAAGTTAAACGAGCCGAGAGTCACAGCGATGGGTGACCTTCTCGGGAATGACTGCGAAATCGTTTTAAACTCAAATTTCGAACCGTAAAAAGTGACGCTGCGGTCCTTAAGACTCTTATGGACACAGTGGAAAAGAGAAAATCATGAAAAAGAACTGTTAAGTCAGTCAAATAATTAGGTCAGGGAACCGAAAGAAATATGGAATTATTTGCAAACCGGGATGAACCGGTGATGGGCAATTTGGTCAATTGACCCCGAAAGCTGACTCCTGACCTAACTGTCAAATAAAATTGAAGAAAAGAAAATTTCGGAATCGAGAATTAAATTAAAGAACTAATAGAAAAATAGAAAAAAAAAAAAAGAAAAATCAAAAAGTAAAAAGGTGATGACATCACGCATGACCTCATGCATGATGCCATAACTAAACTAATTAATTTAATTAATTAATTAGAAATTTTGTGGTCTTCCATAACTAAAATAAATAAAGAAAAAAAAAGTAAAAATCACTTCTTCTTCCTTCCATCTTGCCACCCCATCTTCCCCATATTCCCTCCATGAAAATTTTCTATTAAAGCTTGCACTCAAGCTTTAATTTCTCCACTTGATCCTAATAACCCCCTTAAAATACTCCCTAGAGCTTGTTATTATAATTTGAGAAGAAGACTACAAGAGGAAAGAAGGGCTAAGAGAGAGATTTGAAGCTTTAAGTTGAGGTTAGTATATTAAACTCCTTATTTTTCCATTTAAATGCATAATTAGTGGTTGAAATGAGCTTAGAATTTATGAAATGAAATAAAAATATGGGGGAAGGACCATTGCTAAAATTCGACTAGCTTGAAGAGGGGACATCAATTGTATGGCTTGAGGGTTTTGAATGAGTTAAGAAACCTTACTTAGTTGAATGATTAGCATTAAAACCATTAAATGTAGTTAAATGCATGAGATGAATGAGTTAGGGTTTGGAACCAAATTTTGGAGAAATGCTTAAATGATGACTTTGGTCTATTGTGAGATGAAAAATAGTCAATAATGACCAAAAGAGATGTGTGGAAATTGTGAGAATGAAAGTTAAATTCGTAGGGTAAATGGTCATGCTGCTGGCAGCATGACCAAGCCAACTTTGAAGGACCAAAACGGAAATTTTACAAGTCCAATTGATATGGCACCAATTAGGGATGAAAATAGACATAAAATGACACAATTTTCATTTAGGAACCATGCTCAAAAATTGACCAGAACCTAGTGAACCAATTGACCAAAGTTGGTTAAGAGCAGTCTGCCACTGCACAAACTGACCAAATGAATATCTGTTCATTTGGTCATAACTCGAGTTAGGAAGGTCAAAATGACCTGAAATTTTACCAGTAATTAGATAAGATATAGATATAAAACTTTCATGAAGAACACCAACTCAAATTATGCCATTAACCTAATCAAATTATTGAGCAAAGTTAAGTTATCGAACCTGCAAAACTGCAGAATTGCCATTGAGCAGTAATGTTTGAATGGCTATAACTCTCTCTAGAAAACTCCAATTTAGGTGATTCTTGAACCGATGGAAACTTATGACATAGTAGAACATTTCATATGAAGAAAGTTAGACCAAATTATGGACTTAACTTGATCAAATTACTGAACGAAGTTGGATAAAAAATTAGCCAGAACCAAAATTGCAGCATGAACAGTGCATGTGAACAGTAATTGTATTTTGGCTATAACTTGAGCTACAAAACTCCAATTGGGGTGATTCAAAAATGAGAATACACTTAAGACAATAAAGAACATTTTATATGAAGGAAGGTTTGCCAAATTCCAACAGTAAAAGGACCAATGAAACAGTGCAACTTAGGACTCCAAAACCGAAAATTCGCAATTTTGCCTAAAAGACCTAAGTTTTGAGAAAATGACTAAAATCAACAAATTTAATGACCAAAATGTGGTATGTGGGTGAAGTTGGAGTTCCCATACCTATTAAGCCTTAGAAAGTCAACTATTTGACTTGAATAGTGTAGTGAATAGGAACCCGAAACACAAAAATTTCGAGAACGTCGAATTTAACACGTTAGAACTAGGTAAATGTGAAGCTAAATTTATTTTGGATTTTTGTTAAGTTCTAGTACTGAAACATTGTAAAATTGTGTGTTTCAGTTGAAAAGAATATCGGGAAGGAACCCGAGGAACCGAGTCGAGGCTAAGGGACGACTCGCTTGAGGTTTGTGCACAACATCTCCATGCTTTAAAATTCATTGATAAAGTGAACGAAGTATGTATTTTGCTTGTGATTTGAAATTGTTGAAAGTTTATTTGTGACATTATTTATGATGTTTTGATTTAAAATGTGAAATTTATTGTGTATATTTGAAATAGCAATGTTTAGCAAATCGTTAAGATAAGTTTTGAAACCATAGTGTCATGACCATATATTTGAACACCTCACTAGCACGACTAGTGGGGGTAATTAGTTTCGAATTTTGATTCCTTCTCTGGAGAAGTGTTGAGGTGTGCCAGTAGAAGAGGATGTGAATGGATATTCATATATTTGAGCTAGCTAGCCTTGTGATGTGATTTCTCTTTAGCCTCTGGCTATTGAGATTCTATTTGTTTCGAATGGCATGATTTAACTGTGGGTTTTATGAAATGTGTTTTGATACTTCGAAATGAACGTGGTTTGCATTAAAATCTCATAATTCATGTTTTGTGTTTAATGCTCATGTTTAGTTAGATTTTTGAATAAATGTGATTTTATTTTTGCATAAAGATTATTTTAGTATGTTGTGCACCACTGAGTCCTAGTACTCAGCGATAGCTTTTATTCTTTATGAATCTGAGAGACTAGAGGAGCAGCAGACTGAGCTGCTAAAGATTGAGGATCATTCAGCCTAAAGTCTTTGGGTATAATTTATACCCTAACTGTAAATATTTCTTTTGATGTATATATTGCACATAAATGTATGGACATGTAAAAATGGGTCTTGAGCAGTTGTATAAAATTTGTATAAAGTTGTAATATATATTGTAGTTTGAAATTCTCTTAATGTAAATTTTGTAATGATCTATTTAAATTGTTTTGTTTCTAACGAAATATGAATGGAACTATTTTATTTAATTTGAATGAAATGGATTGTTAGTATTTTGATGATCATTGGATAGTGGATTTGAAATTGAAAGTTCATAAATGTGTTGAGAACTTGATTGAGATTGCGTATGAAATTGAAGCAGTTGTTGAGAAAATTTTTAGAAGTGCTTTTTACAGGTATTTGAAGAACTGTTTTCTCAAAATACAGAGGGAACTCTGTCAAAATTTTTATAAAATTTGCGGAAAAATAAAATGGGCTAAAATTTCCAACTAGCTTTCAACTTAATTACATGTTTAAAATACTTATTAGAAATGCTCACCACTTATCAAAAATAAGAAAATTGTTTTAAAATCCCTTGTAGGGTACTTAATGAGTTATCGGTAGGTGAAGTTTGGTAGTTCATTAGGTATTCTACGGGATCATGTTATACCTTACAGAGGGGTAAGGTGTGACATGTTTTAGTGGTATCAGAGCAAATTTTTGAAGTATGTTTTAACTTATGAATTTGTGTCTTTCTTTGTTAAGTACAACTGCTCAATGTCCATTTTTGTTACATACAGTGCATTACATCATAAATATGAACTAACGGATGGAAATCTCCATGTGTTATTTGTTCAGGAGATACCCTACTTCAGATTGAGATGGAAGAAGGGGATCGCTCAGTTGAGCAGTCTTTTGAAGCTGAGGCACAAGAGGAAGCCCTAGCTTTACCGAATGTCAGTGGGTCAGTAGCACCAGCCCTGCAAATGCCACAGTTCCCTACACACTTTGCACAGCAGATGGCGGCAATGTTTCAACAAATGGCTGGGGGTATGCCTGTTCAAGCTCCACCCCAAACACCTATGGCACAACCACTGCCTCCAGCCAGACAATATGATAAATTATTGAAGTATGGGGCTGCAGAATTTAAGGGTACAGTGGACCCTTTAGAAGCAGAGCAGTGGCTTGAAAGAATGGACAGAGTGTTTAAGAAACTGCACTGCCCAGATGAGCTGAAGTTTGAATATTCTGTGTCGCTACTGCAAGGGGATGCGTATGATTGGTGGAAGACCATCCCCCACAGCTTGGCTGAACCACCAGTGTTGACCTGGGATGACTTCATCAGAGAGTTCAGCTAGAAATACATCCCGGATGCATATGTTGATAAGAAGTTACAAGAGTTTCTGAGTCTAAAACAAGGCAACAGAGCAGTAGCAGAGTATGAGAGGGAGTTCTCCCTCCTGAGTCACTATGTGGGGAGTCTCCTTACCACCAGCAAGGCAAGGTGCAAGAGATTTGAGACGGGTTTGAAGCCCAGTATAAGGATGCAAGTTGTGGGATTCCGATACAGTAACTTCTCAGAGCTTATGTCTCAAGCACTTGAACTGGAGAGAATTGAATCAGAAGCAACCCCAGTGAAAGAAAAATCAGAAAAAGCTGAGAAATCAGAAAAAGACAAGGGGGAAAAATCAGTTGAACAGAGTTCTGGTGCTACCTCTGGAAAGAGAAAGAAGTTTAGTGGACCCGGAGTCGAGGTGGAAAGATTTGGTAGGCAGATTTTCGGACAGAGACCCCTAGGTGCAGTCGTGATCGGCGAGTTCACATTACGTCCGCCTGTGAGACTTGTGGCAAGATTCATGGGGAGTGTTATTGGGCCATTGGGGCTGCTTTAGTCGGAGGCAAGGGTCATTTAGCAAGAGGCGCACTAGTGCTCGTCTTGAGATATGGTCCAGCTCCTACTCGCCGAGGATCTATTGAGTCCTGCTCCTAGAGGTTCACGATCGGTTAGCGGAAGAAGCGGTAGAGGCAGCCTTTGCCGGCGATCGAGAACGCGATTGGTCGATCGGAGACAAGGAAGTGCTTCAACCAAAATCTACACAATGAGGCAGCGAGAAGAGGCTGAGACTTCTGATGTGGTAGCTGGTACATTCTCTATCTCTAGTCAAGATGTATTTGTATTGTTTGATCCGGGTTCAACCCATTCATATGTTAGTGCTAGCATAGTCAGTTCACTGGTCGTTCCGTGTGTGCAAATGGGTTTTGAAGTGCTAGTAACTAGTCTGTTAGGACAAGAGGTCCGAGTCAACAGAATCTATAGAGACTGTCCTTTGGTGATCCAAGGACATGTTTTCCTGTCAGACTTGATTGAAATGCCCTTCAGAGAGTATGATATTATTTTGGGCATGGATTGGTTAGCCAGGCATCACGCCATGATTGACTGTAGACTAAAGACAGTCACTTTTGGTCTCCCTTTGTACAGTGATGTGCTAATACATGGGGAGAGGCATTTACTGCTATCAAACATCATTTCGGCTACACTAGCCAGAAGAATGATCAGAAAGGGGTGTGAAGCATACTTGGCACATGTAATAGACACCCAAGTGGGGAGTCCAACACTGAAAGACATCCCTACTGTATGTGACTTTCCGGATGTATAGCAGACTAAAAGAATGCAATGCCATGATGAAAATCAACTCAAAATTCAAAATATATTTGGCACTTAAGATTAAGTCATGTTGCAGAAGATGGGATTGCAAAATTGGAGAAAATGGGGATTTTATCCTCATTAGGCTCTGAGCCTACTCCAATTTGTGAATCTTGCCTTCAGGGCAAAATGACTAGATCAACCTTTGTTGGACAAGGGTTAAGGGCTAAAAATATTTTGGAGCTAATACATAGTGATGTATGTGGTCCATTTAAAGAAATGGCTAGAGGGGGCTTTCATTATTTTATTACCTTTACTGATGATAAATCAAGGTTTGGGTATTTGTATTTGATGAAATACAAACATGAATCCTTTGAAAAGTTCAAAGAATTTAAATCTGAAGTAGAAAATCAAACAAGAAAGAGTATTAAAGCTCTTCGATCAGATCGTGGAGGTAAATATTTGAGTACTGAATTTGATGAATACTTGAGAGAGCACGGCATTGTTTCCCAGCTGACTCCTCCAGGATCGCCACGACTAAATGGTATATCTGAAAGGAAAAATAGTACCTTATTGGATATGGTACGTAGTATGATGAGCTATACTGATATGCCAATCTCTTTTTGGGGATTTGCATTAGAATCAGCTTTGTATATTCTGAATAGGATTCCATCAAAATCAGTTTCTTCCACACCTTATGAGATATGGCATGGAAGAAAACCAAGTCTTAAGCATGTTAAGATTTGGGGTTGTCCAGCTTATATTAAAAAGCTGAACACTGATAAATTGGAAACCAGATCAGAGAAGGGTCGATTTGTTGGATATCCAAAAGATAGTTTTGAATATTATTTTTATTTGCCTACTTCACAAAAGGTTGTGATAAGTAGAGATGTCACATTTCTTGAACAGCAGTTTGTTCAAGAAGGTGGCAAAAGAAGGCAAATAGAGTTGGAATTGGAGAATTCTGACCAACCAACAGATCATATGGATATAGATCTATCTAGTCAACCTACACCCATTGATGAAACATCTACAACTGTTCCTCGTAGAACAACTAGGGTATCTCACCCACCAGTGAGATATGGTTTCCTTCATGAAGAAGAACAAGAATTGTCTACTCATGAAGAAGTAGATCATGGAGATGATCCACTTACCTATGAAGAAGCTATATCAGATAAAGATTCTTCAAAATGGATTGATGCTATGAAATCTGAAATTGATTCCATGTATAAGAATCAAGTTTGGGATCTTGTTGACCCATTTGAAGGTATTGTACCTATAGGAAACAAATGGGTTTTCAAGAAGAAAAGTGGTTCTAATGGAAAGATAGAAACCTATAAGGCAAGGCTAGTAGCGAAAAGGTTTCGCCAAAGGCAAGGAATCGACTATAAGGAGACATTCTCGCCCGTTGCCATGCTTAAATCAAATAGGATTCTATTAGCAATAACTGCATACTATGATTATGAGATTTGGCAAATGGATGTCAAAACAGCTTTTCTCAATGGATACATTGAAGAAAACATTTTCATGGAACAACCTAGGGGTTTTGAATCCCAAGATGGTTCTAAGGTATGCAAGCTAAAGCGATCCATTTATGGGTTGAAACAAGCTTCGAGGAGTTGGAACATCCATTTTGATGAAGCCATTAAATCCTTTGGTTTTATAAAAAATGAGGATGAGCCATGTGTATATAAGAAGGTTAGTGACAGTGCTATCACTTTCCTTGTCTTATATGTGGATGACATACTGTTGATGGGTAATGACACAAGTATGTTAACAAATGTAAAGGTATGGTTGTCAAATACATTCTCCATGAAAGACTTAGGGGAGGCAACCTATATTCTTGGGATTCGCATTTATAGAGATAGAGCGAAAAGAATAATTGGTTTATCCCAAAGTCTATACTTGGAAAAGGTGTTAAAGAGGTTTAACATGCTTGATTCCAAGAGAGGATTGTTACCAGTGGGACATGGTATCCATCTTTCTAAAGAGATGTCTCCAAAGACATCTGAAGAAAGAGATAAGATGGCCAGGATTCCATATGCTTCGGCTATTGAAAGTTTAATGTATGCAATGTTGAGTACTAGGCTGGATATCGCATATGCTGTTAGTTTGACTAGCATGTATCAATCCAATCCAGGTTTGGAACACTGGATAGCTGTCAAGAATATCCTTAAGTACTTGAGAAGAACTAAGGATTTATTCTTGATCTATGGAGGTGGAGACTTGCAATTGGATGGTTATACTGATTCTGATTTCCAATCAGATATCGATGATAGAAAGTCTACATCTGGATATGTGTTCATTTGTAATGGAGGTGCAGTCAGTTGGAAGAGTTCCAAGCGAGCACGATTGCAGATTCCACTCTGAGTGAGTATATTCTTTGAATCGGAATCTTTGCAAAGGAAGTTTGTTTGGATAAAGAAGTTTATGACTGAAATTTCAGTATTTCCTTCCATTGAGTCGATGGTTCCACTACACCTTGTGACAACAATGGAGCGATCATCTGAGCTAAGGAACCAAGGTCTCACCAAAAATCCAAACACATAGAAAGGCGCTACCACATTATCAGAGAAATAGTTGGGCAAGGCAATGTAGCCATGCAGAAAATAGCATAAGCTAAAAATCCAGCTGATCCATTCACTAAGCCTATGTCACAGACTCAGCTAGACCGACATCTTGAGAAGATAGGTCTAAGATATTGTAATGAATGGCTCTAGTGCTAGTGGGAGATTGTTAGTAGTATGCCCTAGAGCATATCATTTAGTATGTATCTTGTACATATTTTTATTAATAAAAGGCTTTTCCACTTTTCCGTTTACATAATATATTTATATGTAATAGAAAAGGTCCATTGATATTTTATTAGAAATATTATTCTTAAGTTGTTAAGAATATGAGTGACATTATTTCTAGCACAAAGTATCATAAATAGGTTCACAATCGAGGATACTTCATAATAAGGACATGACTTATCCAGAAAGATTGTATTCATATTTGTTCCCAAGTTATTTATATGAGATATAAATAAGATGGAATGGTGAGTCTCATGCCATATGACAAACATGATAGGTACTTATAAATGATAAGTAGGCCGAACCAATGACACTTATGACAAGCACATGGAGTTTACTCTTGTCAATGTTTTGTCATAAATCATATTAGTGCATATAATTTTTAGACCTGAGATAGCACAGTTATCTTGTATATTGAGAGTTTGAGTTTGATACTGCTTTCATACTTGTACTGTGTATGGGTATATGGGCATGTGTTGGCTCCTACTAGTTATATATGGAGGTAGGTGTTAATCAAGATGGAATCTATTCCTCTAAGTAAATAGAGATAAAATTCTATGTTCATTTAATTATTCTTGATGTTTCAAGTTCCTAGCCAGGACAGATAGATTTATTCAGAAAAGAGTTTCTGATGAGAAAATATTTTTAATCAAGAACTGGAATTAAAAGAGAACATAATATTCATAGCAAATGGAGTTTGACATAAACTATGACTCCAGCTTAAGTTGGGATTTTGTAACAGAGAGATTCCAATGCATGGTAACATATGATTATAGGTTCATTTAAGGTAAAACTTATTGCTAATTGGGTGGCCATAGCATGCTATGCTAGGTGTTAACCATGGTCTATGAGGTGCATAAAATGATTTAGAGAAATAATTTATGGTAAGAAAGAGTTCTGATGATATTAAGAGTTGATATCATATCTCATTGCCAATTAGTAATGAGCCTAGTAAGTCACACACATACACAAGTTATCACCTAATTAAATATGATTTAATTAAATTAATTAAAGAGTTTAATTGATTAATTAAATAGGTTTGGTTTGCAATTAGATTGCAAAGTCCCTAGCATGACTTGAAACCAAATCTAGATTATTGGATGTATAGTATAAGTTAAATTTATATTTAAAGTGTTTAAATATGAATTTAATTAATGAGAAATTAGTTAATAGAGATTAATTAATTAATTTATATTTAATATAAATTAATTAGAAGAAGAGAAATAATTATTTTGGGTTAAGAACTCAAAATTAAGACACAAGGGCATTTTGGTCATTTCGCAGTGTGACACGTGGCACCATGAGATGGTGACACATCGCATTACATATAAGCTTGCCAAATGTCTTTTAATCATATAAGATGATTAAAATTAAGATTAAATATAGGTTTGACACTTGGCACAATGTGATTGGGTCACTTAAACCTAGAGCTAATCAAAGGGTGACATGTGGCAAGGGTTTAATGTGTTAACCTAGCTATATAAGTGTTTTTATGAGAAAATAAAAGACAACCAGCAGCCACACTCCTTTGTCACGCCATTTTGAAGCTCTCCTTCTCTTCCTCTTCATCTCTCATCAATTCAAAGAGATTAGCTATCAATCTTTTGAATTAAAAATACTAGAAATTATTTCTAGTGTCCTGTTTACATCTCTAATCTCTTATAAGGCAGAACTTAAATTTCTAATTAATAGAAAAAGCTTTAGAAGCTGTTCAAGGGCTGCCATAGGTGTTCTTGGTATGGACAAGCTAGAGGGACAACGTTTGGTGTCTTGAAGATGAATTTCAAAGGCGCAAATATGCTGCAGCGCATTAAGAGGTTAGTGTAATCATTCTTGATTTAATCTAGGGTTCTAAAATTAATCTGATTAATTTTAAAATCTTAAATGGCAAATACAGATCCAAAAACATATTAAAAGAGTTTTAATATGATATTTATCATTGAAATCAAATAGATAAAAATAAATCTTGCATGATGCATGTGACCCTAGGTGAAATTTTTGAATTCAATGGTATAAACTTGTGTTTTTCATGCTTCCGTTCCTTCAAAACAAATTAGAGATGAAACCTAAGACATAATGCTACAATTTCCATGAAGAGAGCCTGCTCAGAAAATGACCATAAGTTACTCTAATTAAGCCTTGAATCCGGAATGGCAATTCTGGATCTAGGCAAAATGACCATATGAACAGTACTTAGTAAATTAGTCATAATTTACACTAAAAAACTCTAATTTAGGTGATTTTTGAACCTATGGAATTGAGACTGTCACACCTTACCCCTCTGTAAGGCATAACATGTTCCCGTAGAATACCTAATGAACTACTGAACTTCACCTACCGATAATTCATTAAATACACTACAAGGGATTTTAAAACCATTTTCTTACATTTTAGAAGTGGTGAGCATTTTGGTAGGAATTAAAATCATTTATTCAAAGCTTAAAAACTAGTTAAAACTTTTGCCCATTTTGTTTTTCTGCAAATTTTATAAAAATTTCAGCAGAGTGCCGTTTGTATTTTGAGAAAACAGTTCTTCAAAAACCTGTAAAAACACTTCCAATAATTGTTTCCACAACTCCCAACCACCAAAATTACTCAGTTCAACATAACTCAAATCAATTCCACAATTCAATCAAAGTTTGTCATCTCAAAATATTTCGTCATTTCATTTGCATTGCATTTAAAATTTAATTTATATATACAGGTTTTAATTTCCAAAAAGAAAATCTAAAACACCATTATTATAAGTTACTGTACAACTGCTCAACTTTACATTGATATATAAAACATTACAATATTTACATCAAATAATTACAAGGGTATAAATAAATACCCATACAGTGATCAAAAAAGTTCTTGCCAATCTAATAGCTCACTCTGCTGCTTTTTTCTTACCCTTATCTGCGACAGCAAAATAAGCTATCGCTAAGTATAAAAATACTCAGTGGTGCATAATAAAAATTGAAATGCAATACATAAAACATTCCTTGACAAATTCACAATTTGAATATTTCATAATCACATTTCACAATTTATAAAAACTCATTATAGCATAATTTTGGTCAAATAATTTAATAAACACAGTGTTGCCAATTCATACACAACTTAAGCCATGACACAAAATTTCCGATCAATGCTGTGTTGTACACTACGACAAAGCAATCTACGACCCCACTAATCGAAATCAATGAGGGAGGTGGTTAGCTAGCTAATGAGTACTCATTTGATCTACAACCTCAACTGGTAAACCAGAGAGGGAGGAAAATAATCGATCTCAACCCCATAAATGGGGGAATAATATGGCACTGTCATGCTAAGTGTGGATCCAAAATCAATTTAAAACAATTTATTCAAATATTGCATACAAAAATTAAATCAATTTCTGAAGTTATATTTTCATTCACAAAGTGGCAACACAAAAGTTCTTAAACTCATAATGCGTACTAAATCAATTTTTCAAGGATAAAATGCTTAAATAGGGTTTATTGTGCACAAACTTGACGTGAGTCACCTCTAGGCCTTAACTCAGTCTCTCAGACTTTCCGAGTCTTTTTCAGCTGAAACACAAAATTTATAGTGTCTCAGTATCTTTACTTCATAACAATTCCAATAACTAATTCCAATATGTTTAAACTTACCTTCTTGCAAATTTCATGTTGAGGTTACTATTCATGGTACTATTCAAGTCAAAATATTGACTTTCTTATACTTAAAAGGTATGGGAACTCTAACTATACTCACATACCACATTTTGGTCACCAATTTTGTTGGTTTTGGTTGTTTTCTCAAAACTTAGGTCTTTTAGGCAAAATTACAAATTTTCAGTTTTGGTGTCTTATGTTGTACTGTTCCATTGGTCATTTTGCCGTTAGAATTGGGCTAAGTTTTCTTCATAGAAATTGTCCCTTAATGTCTTAACTTTATTCTCCTTTTTGAATCACTCCATTTGGAGTTTTGTAACTCAAGTTATAGCCATTTGAATCATAGCTGCCGGATTGGACTTAACCCAGATTTCTGGGCACCAAACTGGTTCTGGCAGTTTTAGGTTACCAACTTTAGGTGGCTAAATGACTTGGTTAAGGGTATAATTTGGGTTGGTATTCTTCATGAAATTGTATTACTATGTCATACCTTTCTAATGCCACAAAAATCAGGTCATTTGGACTTGCCTAGCTCAAGTTATGGCTAAATGAACAAACACTGTTCATTTGGTCATTTTTGTACAGGTCAGATTACCAATTCCGGATTTGGTCAATTTTTTCACTAGGTTTTGGTCACTTTTTGGGCATGATTCCTAAATGAAAAAGGTTCCATTTTGTGTCTAGTTTCATTCCCAATTGGCCTCACACCAATTGGACTTGTAAATTTTCAGTTTTGGTCCCTGAAAGGGACCTTGGTCCTGCTGCTTGCATGCTGCCCACAACCAATCCGAATTCAAGCCTAATTCTAACACTTCCAACATACCTCAATTGGTCACAAATAATAATTTTTCATCTCAAACAAGGTTAAACATATCATTTGACCATTTCTCCAAATTTTTATCTTCCAAACCCTAGGTCCAAACCCTAATTCACCAATTTGTTACACTTAATTAATTCTAAGCATACCAACATCACTTCCACACTCATACAAACTTACCTATACTTTTAATTCAATCAAAACACATGTATACACCCATCAAACCCTAGCTGGCTGAAATTTAACTTTGTCCCCCAACACTTGTTTTCATTTCATTTTAAGTTTATTTCCAAGTTCATTCAATCATAAACACTAGAATTAAACTAAAAATACAAAGTTTAGTTTACTCACCTTTCTTTAAATTTTCACCTCTTCAAAAACCTCTTCCTTTCTTCTTCTTTTTATTGTTAAGTTCTCTATCAAAGCTTGAAATCAAGTTTTAATGATGGAAGTTTAAATTTCTATGGTGGGATTTAGGGTTTGATCAAGCTCAAAATGAGCTTCCATGGGGTTTTGGTGAGGGAGAGGGAGAGAGAGAGAGATGGACGGCTTGAAGAAGATGACTTTCTTTTTTTTATCTTTTTTTTTCTTTTTTTTTATGTCTTTAGGAAGACCACAAATTATATAAAATTTAATTTTTAATTATAATATTTATGGCATCATGCATGATGTCATGCATGATGTCATCTCTTTTCACTTTTTTCATTTTTCTTTTTTTTTTTCTATTTATTTTTTCATTAATTCTTTAATTTAATTTTCAATTCCGAAATTTTCTTTTCTCTGATTTTATTTGACAGTTAGGTCAGGAGTCAGCTCTCGGGGTCAATTGACCGAATTGCTCCTTGCCGGTTCGACCCGATTTGCAAATAATTCAATATTTCTTCCAGATCTCTAACCTAATTATTTGACTGGCTTAACAATTCCTTTTTGTGATTTTCTCTTTTCCACTGTGTTCGTAATAGTCCTAAGGATCGCAGCGTCACATTTTACGATTCAAAATTTGAGATTAAATTGACTTCGCAGTCCTTCCCGAGAAGGTCACCCATCGTTATGACTCTCGGCTCATTTAACTTCTTGTGTTATGTTTTTCTTATTTATACTTAACTAATTAAAAATTACTAAGTATTTGTGTTTAGGGCTTATCTAGTTGTCTTAAGTGTGGTCCTAATCCCCTCAATTGTCAGGACTGACACCGGTCACCGGAATAGTGAAATATACCAGGCTATGCAAATAGGAGTGTTACAGAGACATAGGAAAACAATTCATATGAAGGACATAAAGCCAAATTATGACCCTAACTCAACTAAATTGCTAGACAAATTTGGTCTAAAAAACCTGTCTTGGTTCTGGATTAAACCTGAAATCCTGAACCATTATGTATCTGACTAGTTTTGGCAAAAATGTCATAACTCAAGCTATAAAACTGTAAATATAGTAACTCCAAATCCAAAATGCTCATAAGATATAGAACTAAAACTTTTCTCTTTGGACTAAAACCCAGTTCTTAGAGCAAAGTAGGGGAATTGTTAAGATAAGTCAGGAATGCCAAATCTGGAATTCCTGCACCTGAAGCATTTTGTCTTATAATCTCTGAATGGTCATTAGGCCATAACTTTCTCTACAAAAATCCAATTAAAGTAATTCAAAATGATTTGAAAACCTAATATAAAGGCCTAAAACTTTGTTTTAGGAATCTGAAACCAACGTGCTCGGATATTAGTTGCAACATTGGGTGAAATTCTGGAAAACAAGGAAAGAGCAGGGTTTAGTACCCTAGAACAATACTTAGTAATTTGACTATAACTAGAACTCCAAAACTTCAAATTGAATGATCTAAAAAGGGAATTAAAGTTAAAACATAGGGGAACAACTTTCATGAAGAAAGTGAGGCCAAACTGATTCTACATCTTAGCCAAATTGCTAGGGAAAGTTAAAGCATCAATTCTGAAATTTATTAAACTTTCATAAAATGACTTGAAATGTGATAGATACTTAACATAAATGGTTTGATGAACACATATATCATATGAATATGTAATTGGGACTTATGTTCCCATCATGAATGGAATGAAAATGCTATGAGCATGAATGACACATGAATGAAATAATGAGACTTATGAATACATAATGATACTAAATTACCCATGTATGCCTAGACATTAGTGTATGGGTTGGATTGATTGGCATGCCAATTAGGGACCACAGATGTAGTACTGCCCATGGCTTTCAAGCCTACTTCATAGATGATTATTGATAGATAATGTATGTCTGATATGGTTACTTTTCTGGCTTTTTGCATGCCCGCTGGCTTTATGCCTAACATGTTTTACTGGCTTTTATGCCTGCCCGCTGGCTTTATGCCTGACAGATATATACTTGATAGGCACATGGGGTGTCTAACTAGTATACTCTCGTGTATCCAGTCTTAATAGTCTGTTATAGGTTACTTAGGCATTGTAATGAATTAAGAAGATTGGATGTCCAACAAATGAATGGAAAAGATCCAAATGAACTATATTGCTCCTAAAGATCAACAAAAATATTCAATGACTCATAATTAATGAAAATGCATTTCTTTTATGACACTACACACATGAAAACATGTACTTTCATTTATTTAGTTTATTTTCATTTTATTATTGTACCACTAAGCAATATGCTTAGCACGATGGATTTTCCCTCGTGTAGGTACTAGAGACAATGTCCAGTAGAGGCATTGGACTGAGAGTGGAGATCTGATATGCAGAAGTGTTGTGTCACCTCATCACTACGTTTTGGTAGGGCCCATGAGTTACAGAAATTTTGTCATTGTATATTGTACTTAATTATTAAGTATGTAATGTAAATTATGAAGTTGTATAATAAATTTTGTACATTATGTAAAGCAAAGGATTTAGTTATTTCATGTATGAAATGAGTTTGCAAATTTGATATGGAATAAGATGGAAATGTTACGAATGAAGATGATATATTATTTGAATTTATTGAAAATGATGATGGAAATTGAGGTTGATATGGAATTATTTAAACAGGTAATTGATTTTAATAGGTCAAATGTTAAATAAACAGGGGAAACTTTTGCAGTTTTCCATTTAAATATTATGATTTAATTAATAATGGAATTAAAATTACTAATGAATAAACCAAGAGAAGATAAGGTACTTTGGCATAGAATGTGGTGTTTCTTGCTCGGCTACACTATAGTTCGGGTAAGGGCTGTTACAATATCAATATCAACATCATCACTTTTTGAAATAAAATTTACTTCTGTATTTTAATCTTTCCTTTTTAGTGATGCTTGACAAAGATCAATGAGATGTTTTGGCATACGACAGGTATGTGATAGCATACTTCTTCTGAATTTTTATATTGTACTATTTTTTGTTTCTTATCATTCTTTTTCCACTTTTGGTGGTGAGATGTATTCTTATAATCTGAAGAATTACAAATATAATCACCACAATTGATATTTCTTCCTCGACCACGGCCATGACTCCTTCCACATCTAAAATATTAAGTAGAAGCCCCATTCACTTCAGGGAATGGGGTAGAACCAGTTGGTCGACTCTCATGATTTTTCATTAACAATTCATTATTTTGTTCAGTCACAAGAAGGCATAAAATTAATTCAGAATATTTTTGAAAACCCTTCTCTTGAAATTGCTATTGCGGGAGCATATTCGAGGCATGAAAGATTGAGAATGTTTTTTCTAACTTATCCTTATCAGTAGTAGTTTCTCCACGTACTTTGAATTGAGAAGTTATTCTAAACATAACAGAATTATACTCACTAATTGATTTAAAATCTTGTAACTTTAAATGCATCCATTCATTCCTTACTTTTGGAAGAACAATCATTTTCTGGTGATCATACCTTTTTTTAAGATTATTCCACAGGTGGAGAATTTTTTTTTCTAACATATCATTATTAGTAATAGTTTCTCCACATACTTTTAACTAAGAAGTTATTATGAACATGACAGAATTATACTCACTAATTGATTTAAAATCTTGTAGCCTTAAATGCATCCAATCATTCATTACTTTTGGAATAACAATCATTTTCTAGTGATCATACCTTTCTTTAAGATTATTCCACAGGACAAGAGGATCCTTCATAGTTAGATATTCAACTTTCAATCATTTATCAAGGTGACAGTGAAGGAAAATCATTGCTTTGGCACGGTCTTATTTTGATGCTTTATTTTT
This sequence comes from Hevea brasiliensis, assembly GCF_030052815.1. Classification (NCBI taxonomy): domain Eukaryota; kingdom Viridiplantae; phylum Streptophyta; class Magnoliopsida; order Malpighiales; family Euphorbiaceae; genus Hevea; species Hevea brasiliensis. The sequence continues at coordinate 104,246,342 of NC_079496.1, forward strand.
GTCCTTGATTATGTCCCTAAGACCTATTGCATCTAGGTGGATTTCATCATATAAAATCCATGACAGATAATTCTTGTTTGCAATATCAAGGGCCACAAATTCAAGTTTTGCAATGTTTACCATAGTGAAAAAAGAAGAAAGTACCTTCAGTCTATTTCAAAACAGGCGCTTAGAATGGTAGAATCTCATGTTGATAATGTATTATAAAAATAACATTAATAAAATATAAAAACATATGGAGAGAGAATTGGGAGAATTTTATTATATGAACAGAAGATAAGTCCAAAGAATGATTATCGTTATAGGGTTAAAAAAATCCTATTTATAGCATACAAATTACATCCGAAGAGATATAATATTAAATGAGATATTAAATAAACTTATGGAGAAAATAAATGAATTCATCAAAAATCTAAAAGAACATCCATCATAAATATAGATCTATAACAATTTAGAGTTATTATTATTATTATTATTATTATTATTATTATTATTATTATTATTATTATTATTATTATTAGTTTAAAAAATTAAATTAAATGAGTTAACTAGAGGTGGACTAAGAGTATTAGGGACCTAATTAAAAAACTTTGAAAAGTTCAAGAGTTTTAATGAAATCAAAAGTTTTTTTTAAAAAAAAAAAATTAGTTTTAATTTTTTGAAACAGAAACCCTCCTCCTTTTTCTTCCTTTCCCCTTTCCCCCATCACTCTCTTCCCCCTCCTGTTCTTGTTCCAGCTAGCAACCTAGGCATTGGGGAGACTCTAGGTAGCATCAATAATGTCTGACAACCTCTAATAACCCTGAATAGTGACAGAGTAGAAAACTAGAGAGAGAGAGAGAGAGAGAGAGTGTGTGTGTGTGTGTGTGTTTTTTTTTTTCTGGTTGTTTTGCCATTCAACTGGCCACTCACCTGCTAGGCTCGATGCCCCTTGGCCAAGTAAAGATTTTTAACCAACAGTAACTCCAGTGGCCTCTCAGTTCATGTAAAATGAGGAGAGAGAGAAATGGGTTAGGTAGTAACTTTCGGCTTGGATAGCGGATGATCTGGTTGTCAGATCGGCAATCGAATACCATTATTGAACTTAGTGCATTGAAACCTTTGAGATGGGATCAACCCAACTTCGATCAGACATCGTTTGGGAAAAGCAATCATCAGATGACCTAGATAGATTGGTGAAATTTTTGAGTGTTTTCAATTCCCATAAATTAAACATATTTATATGATAATTATTAACACATTACGAGTTTCATTTAGGCGTGATAGGATTGATGATAGCTCATTGGCACCGAGATCAAGTTTTTAACCTTATTCAATGCCTGATTTGCTGTCTTGGAAAGCAGTTTTGTTTACAATTGATTCCAATATTTTTAGACATTTCGAATGCATTCCAGGTAGCAAAGTTGACAAAGGTAAGTTTGAACTCAAGTTGTACAGTTTTTATCTGGGTTTAAGCTAACTATTAATGTGTAAAATATTTCTAGGTTAGTGAAATTAGTAAAATGGATATAATTAATACAAGGCCGATGTAAAAGGACCTCCAAGTATATTTTCATAATTTTTGGAGCACTAGGAATAACATTTAGACTGTAGAAGAATTAGAGGCCTGAGCTAGAGATTTGAGATCTAAACTTAGATTAGGGTTCTTGTAGGCCCCGATAGACATTGTAATTGTTGTTGTGGGCCTGAGGCTCTAAGTTTTGTTGTTGTTAAAGTTTTCTTGCATGGGGGTTAGGTTTTGTTACAGAGAAGACTGTATCAAAATTTTAGCAAAACCCTAGAATTAAATTTTTTGCTTCTGTAGTTTAATTTAATTATTTTATCAGTCAACCGATAGAGGGCAATGTGTCTGTACAGGTGATTGGGGCTGGCCATTTTTTTTCCTCCCAGTTGGACTAGCTACAATCGATTGTCAGCTCTATGAGTTGGTTATTAATTATTTTTATAATTTCAATATTATTTATATTTTCTGGCATATTCATGCATTCATTTACATGTATACGTAATTAGTTATTATATTAGGAGCATCCTATCTATTGCATTGAAATTTTTTGTGTTGTGTTGCATTAGAGATAAGTTAGAACTTATATGTATGTATTATGGATGTGGAATCCCTAGGTAGGTACGACATGAGTAATTCGCTAAATCTCGTGGATATGAATGCGGATATGGATGAGTAAGGTAAGTATGGTGGCTATATGGATTGTTAACTCTTGCCACTACAATGTGTCAAGGTAGGAAGTTTGGGTAGTAAAATATAATTTTTAGGGACTAAAGGGGATATTTTGTATTTATTTCTATTTATGTAATTCTAAGGGTGTAATGGCTCATGCTGTAACCCCCTTACATGCATAGTCCTATACATTCCATTGTTCCGGTGACCGGTGTTAGTTCGGATAGTTAAGGGATTTAGAACTATAATTAAGTCATCGAGAGAAGCCATAAATGAAAATAAATAGCTAGTACATGAAGATGAAATGAAAATTAAGAAAACAAGGCATAATGGGTTAAATAAGCCGAGGCCACAGCGATAGGTAACCAAAATGGGAAGTGATTGCGAGGTCAGTCGCTGTCCTATTTTTGAGTGGGACATTGTGACACCGTTGGCCTAAGAATTATTGTGAAGGTAGGGGAAATGTGAAAACCACACAAAAGAGTTGAGAATAAGGTCAAATAATTGAATCAGACTTCCGAAAGTAATCTAGCATTATTGGTAAAACGGATCAGACCGGTAAGGGGCAATTCGATCAGTTCACCCTTAGAGGTGACTTTTGACCTAAATGTTTAATAAAATGTAGGAAATTAAAGTATTGAAAATTAAATTCAAAGTGAAGAGATTATGGAAAGAAAAGAAAAAGAAAAGAGAAGAAAATGAAAATTAAAAGTTTTATGACATTAGCAATGTGTAAGCATGATGTCATAAATATAATTATAATTTAATTAAGTCATTTTGTGGATAAGTATATAAAGGATTAAAAAAAAAATGAAAAATTCCTCTTCTTCAAGAGTTGGCCGCCCCACTCTCTCTTACTTCTCTCCTTCATTTCTTCCTTTCCTCCATTAAAGCTCACTTGGAGCTTTTGTAAACCCTAAAATTAGACATAATTTCCCTAAGCCCCAATACTAAAATTTACCCTTAGAGCTTGCTTACCATTTTGGGACACAAAAGAAGTGAAGTTATGAAGGTTTTGGAAAGCCCACCAAAGAGGTTAGTAGTAGTTCTTCATCTCTCTCTTTATAATTATGCTTAGGCACCTTAAACAAGTTAGAAATTGTTGAAAAGTGAAAGAAAATAACATGTTAGGGAGCTTCATAAAATTCGGCCAGCCTTGGGATATTGGAGAAATGATGTGTTTTATTTCAATTGATCATGCATATAGGTTCAATTAAGTGAATAAATGTTATTAGAATACTTGAATTTCATGAATTAAACAATTTGCATAATTAGGATTCTTGAACCAAGGAAAAATTTGGGAAAAATTGGTAATTTGATTTAATTAGACCAAATTGAGGTTTTAAGTGACCAATTGGTATGTTTGGGAGTGCATGGGAATGCATGGAATGGAATTGAAATTGTGTAGGTGAAATAACCAATTCTAGCAGTTTGACCTTGGTCAACTCAAATGGCCACAACTGAAAATTGGTTGCTCCAATTGGTGTGAGGCCAATTGGAGATGAAAATTAAGACCCAAAATTGGAGATGAAAATTAAGACCCAAAATTACATTTTTTATGTAGAAACCGAACCCTAAAACTAAACACAAATTGGTGAAAAGTTAGGTCAAATCTGGATTTAGGCACACTACCCTGTACAAAACTGACCATATGAACAATACTTGTTCAAATGGTCATAACTTGGACTAGGAAGGTCCAAATGATCTTAATTTTATACCAATGGAAAGCTTAGATATAGCACTACAACTTTCATGAAGAACACAAATACAAATTCTGACCATAACCCATCCAAAAAGTGAGCCGCAATCAGGGTGCCAAAGCTGCCGAACTAAATTCTGCCCAGAATTTCTAGGTTTGGAACCAATCCAGCCACCTTAGAATTAATGTAACTTGAGCTACAAAACTCCAAATGGAGTGATTCGAAAAGATAATTAAATCCAAGACATTAAAAAAACAACTTTGATGAAGGAAAGTTGGCCAAATTCCCACTGTAAAAAGACCAATAGAACAGTATAAACAAGTGACCCAAAACTGAATTTTTGAAGTTTCCCTTAAGGAGATTAGAAATTCAATTGGTAATCAATGCCAACATAATTATGACCCAAAATGTGGTATGTGGGTGTAATTAGAGTTAATAAACCTATTTAGTATGAAAAAGTCAACATTTTGACCAATTAGTCAAATGAATAGTAATCATCAACATACCACATACAACGAGCTCAAAACTTAGGGGAAAATTATAAGAGAAATTTAGTATGCATGTAATTAGTGTTGAATTAATTGTGGAAAATGGTTTAGATGAGTATTGAGACGTTTCCAATTTTGTGTTTCAGTAGAAGATGAGACCAGAAAGGATAAAGAAAAAGTGAGTCAAGGTCTAGAGGTGACTCATACGAGGTTTGTGTACAATAAATTTTGATTTATTATTTTCTACTTGAAAACTTATTTAGATGTGCATTGTGAACTATTTGTGTTAATTATGGGTTTTGAGAAATATTGTGTTGCCTAATTGTGAATTGAAATTCGAAATGAAATTTTGCTTAATGTTTGAATGAAATGTTTGAATAACTTGATTTTGAATTGGTTTTGGATTCACACTTAGCATGACAGTATCATTGTATTCCTCCTCCGTTTATGGGGTTGAGATAGACTATTTTCCTCCCCCTCTAGCTTGCTAGTTGAGATTAAGATCGGATGAATACTCATATAGCTAGCTAGCCACCTCCCTCATTGATTTCAATGAGTAGGGTTGACATTGCTTTGTCATGGTGTATAACATGGCATTGAACGGAAATTTTGTGTCATGACCTAAGTTGTGTATGGATTGGCAATACTGTAATTTATAAATTATTTTGACAAAATGGTATTATAAAAGTTGACTTCAATCTCATGAATTATAATTGTGAAATGGTTTAAATATGTGCTTGTTGATATATGTTTTGATATTCAACATCTTTAAATTTTTATTGTGCATCATTGAGTAAAAGTTACTCAACGATAGCTTTTATTTGTTGTCGCAAATAAGGGAAACGACAGAGCAATAGAACGAGCTGCATTAGTAACAGGAGAACACTATTTTGGAGGTCCTTTTTTACGAGTATAATATTTTATATCCTTGTAATTTCTGTTGATGTAAATTATGTTCATATGTATTTATGGAATAAATTGAGCAATTGTAATAAAAAACTTGTAATAATATTATTTGTGATTTTCTTTTTGTAAATTGATACTTGTATATGTAAATTAAATTAAATGCCATGATGATGAGTTTTATTGAACTGTGTTGAGATTATGTTGAAATGAGAAATGTTGGAGTTGGGTTTGAGAAAAATACATTAGAAGTGTTTTCTTTTCAGGTTTTGAAGAACTGTTTTTTCAAATTACAGCTGGCACTTTGCGAAATTTTTATAAAATTTGTGAAAAATCATAATTACAAAATATTTGTTTATGACATAAACTCCAACTAAAGGCTTTTAAATAATGCTTTAACATTACTTTACAATTTTAAAATGAATTGAATTTGTTTAAAATCCCTTGTAGTGTATTTCATGAGTTATCGGTAGGTGAAATTCGGTAATTCATTAGATATACTACGGGATCATGTTGCACCTTACGGAAGGGTAAGGTGTGACATGTTTTAGTGGTATCAGAGCTGTGTTTTGAATGAGTTTTGAACTATGTATTTGAATTATTTACTTGATTAGTACAACTGCTCAATGTCATTTATTGATACATATGATGCATTTACATCATGAATATGAACTAATAGAGATAATCCTCCTTGTGTTTGTTATTAGGAAATAGATAATCTCTTTGAATTGAAATGGAATAAGGGGATCATTCGGTTGAACAGTTTGTTGAGGCTGAGGCACAGGAAGAAGCCCCAGCTTTCCAGAATATGAGTGGGTCAGTCACTTCAGCTCCTCAAATGCCACAATTTCCTACCCAGTTTGCTCAGCAGATGGCTACACTGTTTCAGCAAATGGCTAGAGATATACCCACCCAAGCCCTAATTCAAACTCCATCAGTATAACCACAGCCTCCAGCTAGGCAGTATGACAAACTAATGAAGTTTGGGGCTATTGAATTCAAAGGGATTGTGGATCCACTGGAAGCCAAGCAATGGATTGAAAGGATGGAGAGAGTATTCAAGAAGTTGCATTATACAGAAGAACTGAAATTTGAGTACTCCATTTCCTTACTGCAAGGAGATGCTTATGAATGGTGGAAAACCATCCCCCACAGCTTAGTTGAGCCTCTAATCCTCACATGGTCTGATTTTCTCAGGAATTTCGATAGAAATGGGTCCCCAACACTTATGTTGATATGAAATTGCTAGAGTTCCTAAGCTTGAAACAAGGGGATAGAATAGTAGCAGAGTATGAGAGAGACTTCTCCAGGCTGAGTCATTATGCTGGAAGCCTGCTTACCACTACCCAAGATCGGTGTAAACATTTTGAGGCCGGGTTAAGGCCTAATTTGAGAATGCACGTAGTGGGGTTCCGACACTAAAATTTCTCAGAACTAATCTCACAAGCCCTGGAATTAGAGAGGATTGAAAAGGAAGGAACAGTTAAAAAGGGTTCTGAAGAGAAAGAGAAAAGTGGAAAGGTTATTGGTTAAGCTCCTGATAGTGGATCAGGAAAAAGGAAATATTTTGGAGGATCCAGTTCACGCAAGTCGGGTAGAGGCAAATCTTTTGGACAGAGACCACCCCGATCTGGTTAGCAGACCTAGCAGACACCCAGAGGTGCACTATCGGTCCGTCTATGTGAGACATGTGGCAGAACACACGGTGGAGTATGCTATAAAGCCACAGGAGCATATTTTAACTGTGGAGGGACAGGTCATTTTGCTAAGGACTGTACAAGTGCACGCCGTTCTAGACCATCTGCTACATCTGAGGGATCAGCTCAAGTTTCTACCTCGAGGAGTTCACCATTAGTTAGTAGAGGCAGAGGCAGAGGTAAGGGTAGTACACCTAGAAGTCAGAGTACTGTGAGTCAACCAGAACAAGGTGATACTTCAGCTAGAGTGTACACAATGAAACAGAGAGAAGAGGCTGAGACATCAGATGTTGTAGCTGGTACTTTTTCTATCCTTGACCAAAATGCATATGTATTATTCGATCCCGGCTCCACACATTCCTATGTCAGTGCTAGTGTTACCTGTTCTACTGTTACGCCATGTGTAAAAATGGACTTTTATGTGCTAGTAACTAGTCCATTAGGCCAGAAAGTCAGGGTAAATAGGTTGTATAAGGATTTTCCTTTGGTGATCCAACGACATACTTTTCTATCTGATTTGATAGAAATGCCCTTCAGAGATTATGATATTATCTTGGGCATAGATTGGTTAGCCAGGCATCACGCCATTATTAACTGTAGACTGAAGACAGTCACTTTTAGTCTCCCTCAGTATAATGATGTGGTAATACATGGGGAGAGGCAGTTATTTCCATCAAACCTTATTTCTGTTGCACTTGCCAGGAAAATGATCTGAAAGGGGTGTGAAGCTTACTTGGCCCATGTGACAGACACCCAAGTAGAGAGTCCCGCAATGAGGGATATTCCTATAGTATGCGACTTTCCGAATGTGTTTCCTGAAAAATTATTAGGTTACCTTCGAAAAGGGAAGTATAGTTTGAAATAGAGGTTATGCCTAGAATGGACCCAATCTCCATTACTCCATACAGAATGGCACCTACTGAACTAAAGGAGTTGAAGATGCAGTTGCAAAACTTGCTTGATAAGGGCTTCATTCGCCCCAGTGTGCCACCATTGGAAGTACCAGTATTGTTTGTTAAGAAGATAGATGGTACTCTCCATCTATGTATTAACTACAGACAGCTAAATAAGGTGACAATAAAGAACAGATATTCGTTGCCCTGTATAGATGATTTGTTTGATATATTGAAGGGTGCAGCTGTGTTTTCTAAAATTGATTTGAGATCGGGCTATTATCAGTTAAAGGTGCAAGAGCAGAGCATTCCAAAAACAGCTTTTAGAACTCGATATGGCCATTATGAGTTTCTGTTCGGGCTAACCAATGCTCCAACTACTTTTATAGACCTAATGAACACTATCTTCAGGCCATATTTAGATCAGTTTGTGGTGGTATTCATTGATGACATTTTGGTATATTCGAGGAATGCAGAGGAGCATGATAGGCACCTGAGTATTGTGCTACAGACCCTAAGGGAAAAATAACTATATGCCAAATTGTCAAAATGTAAATTTTGGCTGAAGGAAATCTCTTTCTTAGGGCATATTGTGTCAGCTGAAGGGATTAAGGTAGATCCCAGCAATGTAAAAGCTATCCTTAATTGGAAGCCGCCCAGGAATGTTACAGAAGATCACAGTTTTTTGAGTTTAGCTGGCTACTAGTGCCGTTTTGTTAAGGGCTTTTATATGTTGGCATCTCCACTGACAAAGCTACTTCAAAAAGATGTAAAATTTCAGTGGACTGATAAATGTCAACAGAGTTTTGATGAATTGAAGAGATATTTGACTGAAGCTTCAGTCTTGACTTTACCTACTCCGAGCATAGAATATATTATTTATAGCAATGCTTTTCACGATGGGTTAGGCTGTGTACTGATGCAAGATCAAAATGTTATTACTTATGCATCACGCAAGCTGAAACCACATGAGAGAAACTACCCTACACATGACTTAGAGCTTACTACCATTGTCTTTGCTCTGAAGATCTAGAGACACTATCTATATGGGGAAAACTCTTACATCTACACATATCACAAGAGCCTGAAGTATTTAGGCACCCAGAAAGAGCTGAATTTGAGGCAGAGAAGGTGGTTAGAGTTGATTAAAGATTATGACTGCCTAATAGACTACCAGCCCAGGAAAGCAAATGTGGTAGCTGATGCCTTGAGCCGTAAAACTATGGCAAGTTTGAAGATTTCTCCTTTGTTTATGGTGCATGAATTGAGAGCACTATATGCTAGTTTGGAGATTAATGGTGAAGGACAGATGGTAGCTGCATGGTATGTACAGCCAGTGTTGATTGATCATATTAAAATGGCTGCACAAACTAATGAGAAATATCAGAAACTGATGAAGGAAGCTCGGGATGATAAGAAATCTGAGTTTTCTATAAATGATGATGGCCTACTGCTACACCAGAGTAGAATGTGTGTTCCTAATGATGTAAAATTGTGACAACTAATTATGAAGGAAGCACATGAGTCTCCTTTTGCTATGCACCCTAGTGGGACTAAAATGTACAGAACAGTAAAGGAGCACTATTGGTGGAATGGGATGAAGAAAGAAATAGCAGAGTTTGTATTCAAATGCTTAACTTGTCAGCAAGTAATGGCAGAGCACCAAGTACCAGTAGGGTTGTTACACCCATTGCCAGTACCTGAGTGGAAATGCGAAAGAATAACAGTGGACTTTGTGATAGGACTTCTGAGAACACAGAAGAATCATGATGCAGTGTGGGTTATAATGGACAGATTAACCAAGTCTACTCACTTTCTACCCGTGAGGATGCACTACAGTCTAGACAGATTGGCTAAACTGTACATTGATAAGATTGTGAGACTTCATTGAGTGCCAGTTTTAATTGTGTCACACAGAGACCCTAGGTTCACTTCTAGATTCTGGGGTAGTTTTCAAAAAGCCCTAGGAACTAGATTGAACTTCAGTACAGCATTCCATCCACAGACAGATGGCCAGTCTGAGAGGGTGATTCAGATATTGGAGGATATGCTACGGGCTTGTGTAATTGAGTTTGAAGGTAGCTGGGATACACACTTGCCTTTGATTGAGTTTGCCTACAACAACAGCTAGCAATCAAGCATTGGGATGCCTCCATATGAAGCTTTGTATGGCAGGAAGTGCATAACTCCTCTGTATTGGGATGAAGTAGGTGAAAGGAAGCTGATAGGCCCAGAGATTGTTCAGCTGACAGAGGAGAAGATTAAGCTTATCAGAGATCGACTCAAGGCTGCGTCAGACAGACAAAAGTCCTATGTTGATCTGAAGAGGAGAGATATTGAGTATACAGTGGGTGATAAGATATTCCTCAAGGTTTCTCCTTGGAAGAAAATCATGAGATTTGGCAAAAAGGGGAAACTGGGTCCTCACTTTATTGGACCATATGAGGTTCTGGAGAGAGTGGGTCCTTTGGCATATAGATTGGCACTATCTCCAAAGTTAGAAAAGATACATAATATTTTCCATGTATCTAAGTTAAGGAGGTACAAATCAAACTCCTCTCATGTGCTACCTGTTGAAGAGATTGAGGTGAATCCAAACCTCACTTATGAGGAAGAGCCTATTGAGATTCTGGCATATGAGGTGAAGCAGCTGAGGAACAAGCAGATACCACTGGTGAAATTGTTGTGGAACCATCATTCAGGCCAGGAAGCTACTTGGAAGCGCGAGGAGGATATGAGAAGACAGCACCCACAGCTGTTCAGAGACTGACACCAGATAAAATTTCGAGACGAAATTTATTTTAAGGTGGGGAGAATTGTAACACCCCTACATGCATAGTCCTATACATTCCACTGTTTCGGTAACCAGTGTCGGTTCGAACAGTCAAGGGGTTTAGAATCAAAATTAAGTCATCTAGAAAAGCCATAAATGAAAATAAATAGCCAGTACATGAAGATGAAATGAAAATTAAGAAAATAAGGCATAATAGGTTAAATGAGTCGAGGCCACGGCGATGGGTGATCAAAACGAGAAGTGATTGCGAGGTCAGTCGCTGTCCTATTTTTGAGTGGGACATTGTGACACCGTAGGCCTAAGAATTATTGCAAAGCTAGGAAAAATGTGAAAACCACGGAAAAGAGTTGAGAACAAGGTCAAATAATTGAATCAGACTTCCGGAAGCAATCTAGCATTATTGGTAATATGGATCAGACCAGTAAGGGGCAATTCGATCAATTCACTCTTAGATGTGACCTTTGACCTAAATATTTAATAAAATGTAGGAAATTAAAACATTGAAAATTAAATTCAAAGTGAAGAGATTATGGAAAGAAAAGAAAAAGAAAAGAGAAGAAAATGAAAATTAAAAGTTTTATTACATTAGCAATATGTAAGCATGATGTCATAAATATAATTATAATTTAATTAAGTCATTTTGTGGATAAGTATATAAAGGATTAAAAAAAGGAAAAAGTCTTCTTCTTCAAGAGTTGGCCGCCCTACTCTCTCTTACTTCTCTCCTTCATTTCTTCCTTTCCTCCATTAAAGCTCACTTGGAGCTTTTGTAAACCCTAAAATTAGCCATAATTTCCCTAAGCCCCAATACTAAAATTCACCCTTAGAGCTTGCTTACCATTTTGGGACATAAAATAAGTGAAGTTGTGAAGGTTTTGGAAAGCCCACCAAAGAGGTTAGTAGTAGTTCTTCATCTCTCTCTTTATAATTATGCTTAGGCACCTTAAACAAGTTAGAAATTATTGAAAAGTGAAAGAAAATAACATGTTAGGGAGCTTCATAAAATTCAGCCAGCCTTGGGATATTGGGGAAATGATATGTTTTATTTCAATTGATCATGCATATAGGTTCAATTAAGTGAATAAATGTTATTAGAATACTTGAATTTAATGAATTGAACAATTTGCGTAATTAGGATTCTTGAACAAAGGGAAAATTGGGGAAAATTCGGGGGAAATTGGTCATTTGATTTAATTAGACCTAATTGAGGTTTTAAGTGACCAATTGGTATGTTTGGGAGTGCATGGGAATGCATGGAATGGAATTGAAATTGTGTAGGTGAAATAGCCAATTCTGGTAGTTTGACCTTGGTCAACTCAAATGGCCATAACTGAAAATTGCTTGCTCCAATTAGTGTGAGGCCAATTGGAGATGAAAAGTAAGACCAAAGCTACAATTTTTATGCAGAAACCCAACCCTAAAACTGAACACAAATTGGTGAAAAGTTAGATTAAATCCAGATTTAGGCACACTGCCCTGTACAAAACTGACTATATGAATAGTACTTGTTCATATGGTCATAACTTGGTCTAGGAAGGTCCAAATGACCTGAGTTTTATACCGATGGAAAGCTTAGACATAGCACTACAGCTTTCGTGAAGAACAAAAACCCAAATTCTGATAATAACCCATCTGAAAAGTGATCCGCAGTCAGGGCACCAAAGCTGCCGAACTAAATTCTGCTCACAATTTATGGGTTTGGAACCAATCAGGCCAGCCACATTAGAATTAACATAACTTGAGCTACAAAACTCCAAATGGAGTGATTCAAAAAAGGAATTAAAGCTAATACATTAAGGAACAACTTTTATGAAGGAAAGTTGGATAAATTTTTTTTGTAAAAAGACCAATAGAACAGTAAAAGCAAGTAACTCAAAACTGAATTTTTGAAGTTTCCCTTAAGGAGATTAGAAATTCAATTGGCAATCAATGCCAACATAATTGTGACCCAAAATGTGATATGTGGGTGTAATTAGAGTTAATAAACCTATTTAGTATGAAAAAGTCAATATTTTGATCAATTAGTCAAATGAATAGTGATCATCAATATACCATATACAAAGAGCTCAAAACTTAGGGGAAAATTATAAGAGAAATTTAGTATGCATATAATTAGTGTTGAATTAATTGTGGGAAATGGTTTAGATAAGTATTAAGACGTTTCTAATTTTGTGTTTCAGTAGAAGAAGAGACCAAAAAGGATAAAGAAAAAGTGAGTCAAGGCCTAGAGGCGACTCATACGAGATTTATGCACAATAAATTTTGATTTATTGTTTTCTACTTGAAAACTTATTTAGATGTGCATTGTGAACTATTTTTGTTAATTATGGGTTTCGAGAAATGCTGTGTTGCCTAATTGTGAATTGAAATTCAAAATGAAAATTTGTTTAATGTTTGAATGAAATGTTTGAATAACTTGATTTTGAATTGGTTTTGGATTCACACTAAGCATGGCAGTATCATTGTATTCCTTCTCCATTTATGGGGTTGAGATAGATTATTTTCCTCCCTCTTTGGCTTGCCAGTTGAGGTTGAGATCGGATGAGTACTCATATAGCTAGTTAGCCACCTCCCTTATTAATTTCGATTAGTGGGGTTGAGATTGCTTTGTCGTGGTATACAATATGGCATTGATTGAAAATTTTATGTCATGACCTAAGTTGTGTATGGATTGGCAACACTGTGATTTATAAATTATTTTGACAAAATGGTATTATAAAAGTTGACTCCAATCTCATGAATTATAATTGTGAAATGGTTTAAATATGTGCTTATTGATATATGTTTTGATATTCAACATCTTTAAATTTTTATTGTGCACCACTGAGTAAAAGTTACTCAGCGATAGCTTTTATTTGCTGTCACAGATAAGGGAAAAGACAAAGCAGCAAAGTGAGCTGCATTAGTGATAGGAGAACACTATTTTTGAGGTCCTTTTTACGGGTATAATATTTTATCCCCTTGTAATTTCTGTTGATATAAATTATGTTCATATGTATTTATGGAATAAATTGAGCAGTTGTATTGAAAAACTTGTAATAATATTATTTGTGATTTTCTTTTTGTAAACTGAAACTTGTATAAGTAAATTAAATTAAATGTCATGATAATGAGTTTTATTGAATTGTGTTGAGATTGTGTTGAAATGAGAAATATTGGAGTTGGGTTTGAGAAAAATACATTGGAAGTGCTTTATTTTCAGGTTTTGAAAAACTGTTTTCTTAAATTTCGGCCGGCACTCAGCTAAAATTTTTATAAAATTTACAGAAAATCATAATTACAAAATATTTATTTATGATATAAACTCCAACTAAAGGCTTTTAAATAATGCTTTAACATTATTTTACAATTTTAAAATGAATTAAATTTGTTTAAAATCTCTTGTAGTGTATTTCATGAGTTATCGGTAAGTGAAGTTCAGTAATTCATTAGGTATACTACGGGATCATGTTGCGCCTTACGGAAGGGTAAGGTGACACAGGCATAATGATGTTTAGATAATTCTAGGGGTGTGATGGCTCAAGCATAATGATGTCTCATTCTGCCACACCTCATTGTATCTCCAATGCTCTTTAAGGAAGAGTGACTAGTTAACTACCATGGAGCGACAAGTGTAACTACCATTGACATAATGAGTCTCTGTCTTGCTATTCCTTGTAGGTTTCCTCCTTGCTTATAAGTGATGTAAGGATAGCCAATTTAATTGTATTAATTATGATATATGAATGAAAGAAATAGTTCGTTCTTGATATATTTATGCCTCGTTATTAATTATACTTGAGATGTTTGCTCATATATACTGATTGTGATGTTTTCCCAATTAGCTTGCCAAGCCAAGCTAATATACTCATCTTGTTGAACAAATTATTATTAGATTCTCTTAGTTGGCTTGTCTTGAAAGAGTTCAAGTCAAGTACTACATGATCCCAATGATATTCTTACACTAGGCTCGTGACACAAGGTAGGTACAGCGGCTATATGGATTGCTGACTTTCGCATAAAAGAATTAAGAGAACATATTGGATTTTAGAAAATCAGGACATTGAGTTAACTCCCAATATGTATTAGGTGTGCGTGTGTAACTCCAATTTATACTCCCATGTGAGGTTTGGGAGATTTAATTGTTTGGTGCATTTTCATTTATAGATTTGCATTAGAATAGATAATTATAAAAATTATAACTATAATCAATATATAAACTTTTTTTAGTCGAATGCTCATTTTTATTTAATATTTTTCTCAAGTTACAGGACGGGTATTTTTCTTTTAGAAGTCTTAACTTGCATATTTCTCTGCAAGTCGTGAAACTGTTTAATAGTTTTTATTGTGTTTAATTGTGTATTTAATTATTTGTTTATTTGTTCTAATTTTAAAACTCCGCTATAATATTAGTCTATAAATATATCATTTTAATTAATAAAAATTAGTATTAAATGAATATTGGCCATCAAAGTTAAACTTGGCAACCCAAATTATGGTGATATATATCAAACTGAGTTCTACTTCCCAATTTGTTATATAATATTTTATTTTTTTATGTTAAGTCTTGAGTTTTAGCCTAGCATTAGATTTGCGAACAATAAGACTTACTATAGATTTTGAGAGTTTTATACTAACCAAAATCCTAATTCCGATCAAACCCATATAATTGGGTTGTGAAACTTATTAAATTTATGATCATATTATTATCACTAATCACTAATAAATAGGATAGGCTTTTGATTTCCTAATACTTCTCTCTCTCTCTCTCTCTCTCTCTCTCTCTCTCTCTCTCTCTCTCTCTATATATATATATATATATATATGTGTGTGTATTATAAAATTGATTTATAAAATAAACTCACAAGAAAAATTAAAAATAATTAATAAACATAACGTGCCGTATAAAAAGTCACAAATATATAATTATGAATACCAAGCAAAACTATTATTGAAAAAATAACTCAGTGGTAGGGGAAAATAAATAACTATGCATAAATCTAAAACCATTACAAACCTCTCTCTTCACATCTTTATAATTATAGTAAAAAATATATATATATACTTCAAAATTTTAGTAAAACAAAATTCGGAAATAATTAACAAAATTTTCCATAAATATCTATAATGTATATTCTCATTATTTGTTCCATTAATAACTTAAAAAATTAAAAATATCCACAAGTAAATGTCTACTTCTTGATAATCGCATAACATAGCAGCATTACAACTCGAAATTGGCAAATATGAATGAATCACAGTTGGAAATGGTCTACCGCATGCAGGTAACAGCTGCATGTATTGCACCTGCAAGATAAGGGACTGTTTTTTCACTCAGGCCTGCCACGTTAATCCTCCTGTGCCATGGAAAGATTCCAAGTTAAAAAGATGACTAAACCTAGTCCTAAATCCTAATCCTTTTCAAGAACGCATTGCATTCTTGAAAAGTTTTCTTGTTCAACTGCTAATTGTTAAACCAAAAAAAATTCTAGCACAGGGATGGATTTAGGTACCCATCGGATGACATGTAGATGTGGTATTCTTTCATCATTAAGGCAACTTGCTCCTCATTTAATCCAGAGAAAGTGTACAATCCAACCTGCCTAGTAATGTGGCTCCAGTCCCCAGGTGTCCCTGATAAAGTTCACCTCCATGAGAATCCACAGCGAAACAGTTTATTTATATTGCTTTTCTTGAAACACATTAAGTTTCTAGTTGATTTAATAAAATCCAACAAGGTTCAACCATTAACATGCATGCCCCAATTGAGACTAATACAATATCTAACACCACCTCACATAGCATTGAAATTGAGACACAAATCAATTTGAGAACTACTTTATTTTCAGATGCAGAACAAAGCCAGCTTGTGTACAGTCTCATGCAGCAATAAAGCTCCTCAAAAATTTCTTTGAATCAAAACTCTGAACCAAATACCAATAAAAATGCTTGTTCTCAGCAGTAAGACAAAAACAGAACACATAAATGGAAGACCATATTGCTAGAATTACCATTTCTCATTTCTTACTGATTGATTGTTTTGTTCCAGGTGCCAGTAGCTCCAGCATTCCACTGCTGGTGCCCTTTGAAACGTTGATGGGCTCAAATGGCATTAAACTTGGGTTCTTAGCAATTAATAATGTCAATTCAATAACTACTAAACATTGCAACCCCGATCATCCAACACAGACATTGCAAATCTAGTAGGGTTACCTCTGTCATGTAAAGCATCATAGAGTTGCTGGCGCAGCTTAATAATGCGATCAACCATTGCCTTCAACTCAACAGTCCATTCAGTGACCATTTCCCTACAAACATAGAATTGAAAGACTTAAAAGGGGAAGAGAGATTCAAATATCAGCTTTTCATTTCTCTCTTTCTTTTTTTTTTCCCTAATTAAGTTGTATCTCACAACTCATAAGCTTTTCTTTGATTTATCCATGGCATAATGATTATTTTTCTAATTGGTTACCTTCATTTGGTTAATTTGGCATTGCCAATATTTCCTATAATGACTATTCTCTAACTCTCACAAAATGGAGAGTGGTCACACCCTTTTTTATCTATATTTCATACACAAACGTATATCACATTCTTATGCATCCTATATTACTTCTATTTAGTTGCTACAAATAAAAGTGTGCTTCTACACATTTCATTTACCTACTCTCAGCTGAGAATAAAAATAAAGCTAGTAAGTTACAATTTTAAAATATTACGGGTTAACTTGAACAAGAAGATGAATAAATGGGTATTAAAATACCTATCCTTTAGGATGGTAGCCACAATGGCTGCCCCATGGATGGGTGGGCTTGAATGCATGGGTCTGATCACAAGTTTTAGCTGGCTATTAACCCGGCTTGCCACATCTGCTGTCTTGCACACCTAGAAAATATAAACGTCTCGAACACCCAATCAAGCAATAGCCATAAAAGTGGATTATCAGTAGATATACAATACAGAAAAAAAAAAAGAAAAAAAAAAGAAAATTGCATCTGATATTGCTGATAAAAATGCCATGATTATAAGAAGATATGGAACTGTTCCGTGGACAGCATTATTTGAACACAGGCACAAACTGGTTTATAATAAATGCTGCCTTACAATGCTAAGTGCACCAACACGCTCCGCATAAATTCCCATTATTTTGGAATAAGATTGAGCTACAAGGCATTCACCACCATCTGCTACAAATATTCGAATAGATTGTGCATCCATATCCAAATTTCCACTCACAAAACCCTGGATGGAGCAGAATGCATCATTGAAATAAACAGAAAAAATAGAAAGGAGATGAAGGTTATCATGCATTCAGGGAACTGCTGAAGGTTATAACTTTATTCCAATAGTTGTCTACCTGATACGCACAATCGAAAAAAGGTAACAGTCCTTTTAACCTTATCAGCTGCCTGATCTGCTCCCATTGCTCAAAAGTTGGATCAACACCAGTAGGGTTGTGGCCACATGCTTGGAGAAGCACAATGGCTCCTGATGATGCGCAACTAAGGTCCTCCAACAGTCCTAACACCAACAGAATAATCAAATGACAACATCAATGTCACATACCAGAGAATGAGGTTCAAGAAGAAGTGAAGGAAAAGAACTGTAATAGCGCAAAGTGTTAGTAGTGCAGCTAAGGTGTACAGGAACAGTTAGATGGATGAGCTGGAGTTCTTAAAAAGAAGTGAGGTTGGCAGGAACAATTATAACTGAAACAATAAGCTGTATAAATAACAGCTCAGTAGCTGGGAGAAAGGCATTCAAGAAAATAACAAAATTCTGTTCATTCTCTCAATATTTCTCTGTTTCTCTTTTTCCTATCTCTTTTTTTTCTTCCTCTATTTCTCTCTATTTTCTTCTGCTTCTTCTTAGTTCTTCCATAAAAGAGCTAACCCTAACAATTTGAAGCCACAAAGAAGGAATGTGATAACCACATCCTACACCAATATCTTTGGAAGGGACTCAAGGCTTTGCTCCAGAATGCACCATTCTTTCTTGTAAGGCAAAAGATCATTAAATGAGAACTGGTAGCAACCAAATATGGGAAAGATATAAAATCAATCACACTTTAGATGTATATAATAGATGGCATCATTTAGAAATGACAAACTAATGGAAATCCAGTAAACAAGGTAGAATATAAATTGCAAACCTTGAAAGTCCAGCCCATGTGTTGTTGGATCATAATATCGGTAAGTCTTCAACGTATGACCTGCTGCTAAGAAAAAATTTGGATGATTTCCATATGTTGGCTGGGGAAGGTATACTATATGCTGGACAACAAAGTAAACAAAAAGGTCAAATAACATCTGATCATGACAATGTACAAATGAAATTGAAGAATAGTAAAGCAACAGGTAATTAAAGTAAATGTTTTACTTGGTGGTAATGTTTTGCTAAAAACTCAGCTCCAATCCTCAGTGAGCCACAACCAGACACACACTGGACGGTAGTCACTCTGTTCTCTGTGATAGCAGGGCTATTTCCAATAAAGAAATATGCAATCAGCAAAGAAAGGGATCTTTCTCTATAAAGCAAAGTCTTAGAGAAAACAAATTCAAGCATAAGCACAATCCAGTACGCATAATACCCAATTTAGAGACTTTCATTCCTTACTAAAGAATGTAATATATAATATCTGTATGCAGTTAAAGCCACTGTACCTATCAGCACCAAAGACAAGCTTTGCACTCAATTTATTAAATTCTGCCAACCCAGCAATGGGGAGATATTCTTTATTGGCAGACCTGGACATCAAGTAAATTAGACTTAGTTTAATAATGATAGCAAGTTAAACTTCAATGGACGCTGATAAAGCACTTTACATGTTTTCAATTAGTAGTCGCTCCGCTCGTCTAACAACATTCAAGACATGAGGCTTTCCATCCTGTTATATCATGAGTAAGCCCAGTACAAAATTAACAATGGAAAACCCATTAGTGCAAGTGAGTGAATGCATTGATAATATAAGATCCATAAAATGGGAAGCACGAAATCATAAAAACAGATAAATAGAAATCCATCCATTCTCGTATTGAAATTATAAGCTGTGGATTGTGTTTCCGTTGTACAATACTCTACTACAAGAGAGAGAGAGAGAGAGAGAGAGAGAGAGACCCACCTCTGCTCGGTAAACACCAAACACCAAATTGAGCTTTACTGGACTAGGATCTTTGCTAAAAGCAGCCATCACCTGTTCAATTACGCATTTTTAACAGCAAAATTGGTCCAAAGAACACTAATAGAAGCTAGTATCATCTATAGGAACCAGTTCTGAGCCTAGGAAAAACATATTTCATGATATACCCACCAAAAGTAACCTATCAAAGAAGTATTCACCAAGTCTTGTATTGTTAAATGAACAATGATTTTTTCTTTAGGAAGAACTCACCGCATAAACCGGAACTTCGGCAGCTCCAGGAACGTCCTCGAAAGCAGAAACCCCATTAGGATTAGAAGATGCCATTGTTACAGAGGGAGGGAGAGAGGAATGCTTGTGTGTTGTGTGTGTGCGCGTGTGATCGGTGCACTCTGCCAGTGTCTACACAAAGACAAAAAGTCTGTCGTCTCATTGACCGTTTGGATTTTTTGAATTTTTATCCCACTTTCTTCCTTAATTTGAAAAAAAATTTAAATATTTTTATAGAATTATTAAATTTTTTTGAACTTAAATTATTAATAATTTTTTTACATAAATTGTTAATTAAAATATAAAAAATTAAACGATTTTAAATTTTTTTAATAACAATAATAAGATTTGGACTTTTAATAGGATTTAGACGAGATGTTAATTTTTTTTATGTAATATTTACAAAAATAACTACTTTAAAAATAAAAATTTTAAATAAAATTATTATTATATATATAGTATTGGATTATATTGGATAGCCGATTTTTTAATATTATTAATTATGCTAAAAAATTGGTATATAATAATATTCAATAAATGTTATTTTAAATCAAATAGAAGGAAATGTAGCGGTTGCTAAAACTTTTTATAGCATTTTCTAAAAACATTATTAAAATGTCACTTTTTTATGTAACATTTACAAAAATAATTACTTTAAAAATATTACTAAAGACTTTTCTTTTGTAGTGATTATTTAGTAACCGTTAATATCAATTATAAACTCAAATTTATTTTTTTTTAAAAATCAAAAAAATTTGAAATTTAGAAATTCACATGTAATATGTATATATTAATGGTTTAATAATTATTAAACATTCATTTTTTATTTTCAGTTAAGTGTTTGTGTCAGACTTTTTTTAATATATTATTTATTCAATATTATATTTACATATATTAAAAAATGTCACAATTTGAATACTTGATAAATATAATTTTCAATCATATTAATTAATCTTATATGTAATATCTATAAAATAAATTATTAATTTTTTTCATAAAATATAAAATTCTTGAACTCTATACATATATATGATTGAAATAAACTGAAATTATATTTATATTAAATATATTCTTTTCATTTTATCTTATATTTCAAATTTAAATAATTATATATTTTAAGATAAAATTATCAAGGTAAGTATTATCTAATACCAATAATTAAATTTATAATTAAAAAAATTAATTAAAATAAAATTTAAAATTATTATTTTCTCATTATGTCAAATAATGATGGATACAAGTATCAAATTTTGGTTAATAATTTTTAATTATATCTTATATATATGTCTATAAAATAAGTTTTATATATATATATATATATATATATATATATATAAACTAAAATTATATTTATATTAAATATATTCTCTTTCATTTCTTCCTATAACCCATTTTATTTTATATTTAAATTTAAATAATTATGTATTTTAAGATAAAATTATTAAGTAAAGAATTATTTAATATCAATAATTTTACTTATAATTAGAAAAAGATAAATTGAAATAAAATATTATTTTTTTAAATGACATATATTCATTAATGATGAAGATAAATGCCGATTTTTTCTTAATTAATTTTTAGTCTTTAATTTTCATATACATATATTAGATTCACGAAGTGACTTACGTCAGAAATTATAAATCAATAACAATTTAATTTCTGAGATTGTTTTGTGATTTTTCATATTTTTTAGTATTTAGAAAACTTAAAATTAAATTAATAAAAAATATTTTTTATCAAATAAAAAATAAATTACTTTTATGAAAAATGATTTTCAAAGAGTTTTATTTTTTAAATTTTAATAATTTTATTAAAATGTAAAAATATTTACAAATATAAGAGATAAATATATAATATTAATTTAATATTATAACTAAATAATTAAAAATATTTTCATAAAAAATAATTTTTATGAAAAATATTTTTTATATATAAGTTTTTTTTTTAATGGAGCTTTTATTTCTCCAACAAACTAACTTTCGCGGTCTGAATTAATGATTAACTTTGTCCATTAACTTCTTTTCAATTTGAAATATTTTAGTCTTCAAAATTTTATTTTATTAACAAAATAATATTTATATTTAAGTAATTATTTATTTTATATTTAAACAATATATATTTTATAAAAATTAGTAAATGTTTTTTATAATTATAATAATTTAAAAATAAATTAATAAAATAATTAATTGGATATTAATATGTTTTTTAAATAATAAAAAATAGTTAATAAAAAGTAATATGTTTTACTAAATTTTATAGTATATAATTTTATAAAAAATTCTTTTATTTAAAATAGTAATTTTCAATAAATAAATTATTTTTCAAACTTTACTAATGAAATAGTAAGTTGAGTAAAGATAATAATTTCTTTTCATTAATATTTTAGAGAAAAGTGTACCTTTTATACGAAAAATACTAATTTATTAATGTATTTCAAATATATAAAAATAGCTCATTTATTAAAATTTCATAAAATAAAGTGTACTTTTAATTTAAATATTATTAATTTCCAAAGTATAATGAGGAATTTATACTCTTTATAATGACTAAAGCATTGATTTTTTAATAAATTATATCATAAAAGATAAAATTTGAGGATAATTTTGAATAATTTATGAAAAGCAAACTTCTGCTGCGATTTTTATCAATGGAATATACATATATAATTCAATTTCGAATAAGGCTTCAATTCAAATCGTATAACTTTGATAAAAATAAATAAATATTATTAAACTAAAATTTATTAATATATCAATTAATTCAACTTCAAAAAAGGCTTCATTTCATATCGTATAACTTTGGTAAAAAAAATCAAATATTATTAAACTAAAATTAATTAATATATTAATATTAATATAAGAAAGATAAATTATTATTTAATTTTTTATATTTTGACATTGATATTGCCATGACTCTCTGGGTCCTAGATGGATGTTGGGTTTCTAGGTTGCCTGAAACCATAGAGTAAAGCGAAGCTTCGTGGATATCAGATAGCCACTCCAACGCTTAAGTTGGTAATTGAGTTCTTTCTCAGAGATTATGAAATGAAAGCTTTTCGATCAATCTAAAGACATACCTGGGTCAACACTTCAAGGGTGTCAATTTTTTATTTACCATTGTATTTTACTTTGACCTTGTAATGATAACCTTATTGTCTGGAATCGTCTCTAACACCCCCCCCCCCCCTTTCTCCTATTACTCTGTTCTGATACATGGAAGCTCAGGATTAGGCTCGGTTGACCTAATCCGTAGAACCCCTCCTATTACTTGGTTCTAATCCATGAAAGCTCGAGATTAGGCTCAATTGACTTGATCAGTAGAGTTTGGTTTTTGGGGCTAGAATATATCATTAGTCCCCTCCCTCCTCTCCCCCTCAAATCTTTAGGTTTGAGTGGTGATGATGATGTCTTGAAACTTGTAACGTTATTGGCTGTAAATTTATGGTGACATTAATTGCACGCAAAGTTGTACCTTAGGAGATCAAAACGTCACTTGGTGTATTTGGTGTTCGAGGTAAAAGTGTGGCAATGATTTGAATTTTTGGCACCAAATGATACCCCTGTATATGCCTAGCTCCTGTAAGGGATTTCACTTTACTTCCCTAGACACTTTAAGCGTGTTGCCATTCCTTACAGCCGTCCACCATTATTTTCTTTTGACAAGGCTTTACTACTAAACTTCAATGTAAAACACCATATTTGATCTTCTTTTACCCTTATCTTTTTGTTTTCTGTTTTGTTCTTGCAAAATGAGTGATAGAGATAGTCAAGAGACAGCGAGTACTCTGTCTATCCAATATTCATGGAATTGTGGGTAGGAGGGAGGGGAGAAGAGCTCTAGAAATGAATCTAATGCGACAGAGACTAGAACTAGTGGTGGTCTCGGGTTGACTGAGGTGCCAATGACACAAGACAATCTAGTTAAATTGGCTAAGTCAAGCAAGAAAAAATCCAAAAGACTAACAAAGGAAGCTCTGCCAATGGAAAATGTGCCTTTTATCTTGAATCATTCGATCTCCACTACATAGGGAAAGAATTCCATCTGTCGGACGATAGATTTCAGCTAATCAGGTGCCATGGAGATTTTTGAGCCGACCACGACTTTGAAGAGGGAGACCATATTATTATGTATGAAGAGTGGTTAAAAGTCGATCTCTGATTTCCTTTATATCAGTTTTATGTGGAGGTGCTTAACTATCATTAGATCTGCGTGGCATAGCTTCATCCAAACTCTTAGAGAACATTAGTGGCCTTCCTGGGGCTGTGCCGAGATAAGGTTCTGTTACCATTGGTTAGAGTTTTTGCTACCCTTCACCATCTTGGGAGAAAAAAAAATAAAGAGTACTGGTTTTTCAAGCAAAGTCAAACTGTGGGTTCTTTACTAAGCTTCCCTCCTCACTAAAGAAGTGGGAAAACAAATTTTTCATCCTTCGGTGCAAAGATCCTCATGGCTTTGAGGGGGTTCCTAAGAGCTAGAACTACTTTGCAGATAGACGACCAATAGGGACCCCCTTGATCAGCAAGAGGACATGGTGGTGACTGGTTGAAAAACCAAGCGAACACCTGGCACTATCTGAGTGTTGATGTTGTGAATTCCAAGCTAAAGTGGTGGCTCACTAATGTAGTCGCTGGGGAGAATTTTACTTTGCAATTGGCCAATCTTAGACCCGAAAAGGGTAATATCATTAATTTTTCTTATTGATCTTATGTTTCTCACTAACTTTTTTCTTTGTGCAGAAATGGCTAGAATCGAGGCAGAGAGAGCAGAGAAGAAAAGGAAAAGAGAGCTTGCTAAATGAGTTCTCTAGAGGAAAGAAGTGGCGTCTCAAGTTATCACTGACTCACTGCTGCTAAGACTAGAGAGCAACCTCTAGCGAAAAGATCTCGAGCCGTTGACCCGATCTCTCTTCCTATTATCCAAAATAAGCTAGTAAACTTGGGATCTCCTTCATTTCTAGTTCAGTAACCTTCTCAGCCTCCTGTCTCTACTATTTCTGAAGGTGGGTCTTCTACCCAGCTAACATCGAGAGGGGCTCAAATACTGAGCTGATCTCTTTAGAGGAACTGGTTAGTTAAAGAAAACATCGATCTAGCAAAAGTCACTGTAGCTTCCCTATGTCTACCGGAAGACCACCTTTGGATGGGTCCAAAGAGTGTAGAGGACCTTCTACACCATGCAATGAGACTGCATTTAGAATTGGCTGCTATTCAGCACATGGTCAAGGAAAAGATGAACTTCCTGAGGTGAAAGATGTTAAAAGTTATAGGTGAACTTGTGACCTTGAAAGGTCACCTAGCAAACGCGGGTGCTAGAGTACATGAGCTGGAAGCAAAAGTGAAGTCTTACGAAGATCTTGTTACCCAACTACTGAAGGAGATCGAAGATGTGAAGGTGGGTCATGCCTTGGAAGTGGCGATGCTTAAAGAAGAACTCAAGGCCAAGGATGATGAAGTGATTGAAAAGAAGGCCAGTAATCTCACAGTGATCTCCTTGCTAAGATGGTTAAATGGTATCCAAATGATGACTTTACCTAGCTGGAGAAACTGGTACTTAGTGCTAGGGTTGAGAGTGACAGTGAGGGTGATGAGGCTAGGGGGAAAGTAGCAAATCAAACAGTGGAAGATCCTCTTGCCACATAAAACCTATAAAAAAATTTCTCAATGAAATTTATTTTTATTAGTGTTTTGATTTCTTATTTTTGAACTCTTATTTTCGATCTTAGAGATTAATTTTTTGAACTTAATAGATGGATTGTTTTATCACCTCCAGGCTAATCATCGATCTCTTATGATAATTGAATCATAACCGATGTTGGAAGTATTAATTGGATCAATGTTCGATCTTCGAAATAACTAAATAGAAAATGGTCCTTAAGTATAATCAAATAGATGTATGATTTAAGCAGAATCTAGTCTTAAAAAGGCCATAAGCAGATAACTATCCTATCTAAATAAATTTCAATCTTTTTCAAATAAATCTTTGATTTGAACAAAATTTTATTTTTTTAAAAGTTTTCTTTAAGTTCATGATTTTAATAATCTTGTGCTCATTATGCCTTAGGTGACCCAAGCTCTTAGTTGCCTTTGTTAGATCAGGCGCCTTAGAGAGGTCTTTGGTGCCTTTGAGAGGTTTTTGGTGCCTCAAAGAGGTCTTTAGTGCCTCATTGAGGTCTTTGGTGCCTCAATGAGCCTTAATGAGGTCTTAGTTGCCTGTCAAGTCTTTGGTGTCTCAGGGAGATCTTTAGTTCAGTCAGATCGCTAAAATGTGAACTGATGCAATTCTTATTGATAACACTTCTTGAGATTACAAATATTCCATGCTCATGGAAGATCACCACATTTAGATAAGCAATTTCATATGATTCAAGGCGGATGACTTTAGAAACAACATATGGGCCCTCCAAATTACTGCTGAGCTTACTAGCTCCGGCTACACCACCTGAGACATCGATTCTTTTTATAACTAAATCTCCCACTATGAAAGATCGGTGTTTGACATTTTGGTTATACATCCTCACCATCCTTTAGTGATTTTTATCCATTTCTGATGAAAGCATGATCTCGTAAGGTTTATGCCTGGTCCAATTTGAATATGAGATCTTCATCATTTATAATGGCCTCTGGATTTTTGGTTTGAGCACTTAATACACTGATTTTGGCTGGAATCACAGCCTCTGAACTATAGGCTAGTGAAAACGCGATTTTGCCTATTACTGATCTTAGGGTGGTTCAGAATGCCCAAAGGGCACGTGGGAGTTCATCCAACCATTTGCTTTTGGCTTTGTCCAGCCGAATCTTCAACCTGTTAAGAATAGTTTGATTTGTTACCTCAGTCATGCCATTGGTCTGAGGATGGTATGTCGACACAAATTTGAGATCGATGCCCTATTCAAGACAAAAAGCATTGAACTTATGTCTTTCGAATTGAGTACCATTATTAATTATAATAAATTTGGGTATGTTGCTCCAACAAAAAATGTTCTATTTGACAAAAGAGATCGCTTTGTTGACGTGATGAGCTGTGTGACTTCAGCTTCAAGCCATTTTGTAAAGTGATTGATAGCTAATATAACATATTGCTTGGATCCCAAAGCTTTAAGGAATGGACCTAATATGTCGATTCCCCACTGATAGAATGGCCATGGGCTTCCAATGGCTGAGAGTTTTTTTGCTGGAGTTCGGGAAATGAAACCATGTTCCTGGCACTTCTTACATTTTGCACTAAACCTTTGGTGTCATCCACTGCCGTGGGCCAAAAATAGCCTTGTCTAAAGGCTTTCTTGGCAATTATCCGAGCTCCTTCATGGCTTCCACATAGGCCTTCATGAATGTCGATTAGAATTGTCATGCCTTCCTCAGAAGAGATGCATTTAAGCTATGGTCTCATCAAAGACTTTCTGTAGAGCCACCCATTGAGAACACAATGTCTTGAAGACTTCTGCACAATTGTTTTTGCCTCAAAAAGGTCGTCAGGGAGTGTTCCATCTTCCAAGTAATAAAAGATGGGAGACATCCATGTAGAGCCGATGTCTATAGGTAAAACTTCTTCTTAATTAGCTATTGGTTGGTTGATCTCTTCTAGACGAATGGACTGAGATAGGTGTTGTTTTCTTACTATTGCCATCTTTGCCAAAGCATTAGATTACCATTCTCAACCTTAGAAATTAAAGAATTATGTTCTCTCCCAAGTTAGATATTACTCAAGTTTTGGTCTCGTACTTGGAAGTTACCCTAGCATTGATTAACCACTAATTATGAGTTAGAGTATATGGTAGCGTTCAGAGTTCTTACCTCTCTAATAATGAATAGAGCCATCATTAAAACTTCATACACAGCTATATTATTTGTGGTTCTAAAAGTCAAGCAAGCAACATACTTAGACTTGATGTTGTGAGGCCCTTCCAAAATGATGCCCACTCTAGAACCAATGGACCCTGCCGCTCCATCGACCCATACGTTCCAAGTCACCTTCAGCTCATCCTCTAACTCTAGAGTTGGGGTTAACTTAGCAATAAAATTAGCTAAGACTTAGGCCTCCAATGCTATTCTGGGAACATACCTAATGTCATAAGCTCCCAAGATAACTGAAAAAGTGGCAAGACTACCTGATGTGTCTAGCCTCTACAAGATCTTCCTTAAGGGATAGTTTGTTCATACCTTAATAGTATAAGACTCGAAATATAGCCTAAGCTTGGTTACTGAAGATAGAACCACAAAGGCTAACATCTCTAAGACTAGATAATTGATCTTGGCGGGCTTAAATACTTGGCTGGTGTAGTAAATTGGACTAAGTTTGCCCTTTTCTTCCCGTACTAAAGCTGAGCTTACTATTTCTTTAGTTATTGCAAGATAAAGAGAGAGTATCTTGCCTTATCTGAGCAATTCAAGTAAAGGTGGGTTAATTAAAAATATTTTAAGTTCATTAAATGCTACCTGGCAATCCTCTTCCCATTTGAAGCTCTTTTAAGCTTTGAGTGCTTAATAGAAGGGTCAACACTTTTGTGCCAAACAGTACATAAACTTGCCAAGAGCTGTGACTCTACCATTCAACCTTTGGATTTTCTTTATGTTTCTTGGCAATTGCATTTCTAAGATGGCACAGATTTTTTTTTTTTTGGATTAGCCTCTATTCCTCTTTCTAAGACCATGTACCCCAAAAACTTACCTGCTTTAACTCCAAAGGTGCATTTGTCCGGATTAAGCTTCATTCCCACTTTATCCAGAATGTCAAAGGCCTCTAAAATGTCTTTTGCATGATGTTTTGATCTCTTATTCTTGATGATCATATTGTGATGTATACCTCCACAGTTTTTCCCATTAAAGTTGTGAACATCTTATTGATGAGCTGCTGATAGGTGGCTCCTGCGTTCTTTAATCTGAACAGCATCACATTATAATAGTAAACCCTAGAGTCAATAATAAAATTCATTTTCTATGCATCAGCTAGATTCATTTTTATTAGATGGTATCCAGAGATAACATTGACCAGATAGCACATTGCATGACCTGCTATCGCATCAACCAATTTATCAATGGTCGGCAATGGATAGTGGTCTTCTAGATAGGCTCTATTGAGATCGATGAAATCCACATACATCCTTCATTTTCCACTTGATTTTTTTTACCAAAACTACATTTGTTAACCATGTGGGGTACCTTACTTCCCAAATAAGGCTTGCACTTAGCAATTTTTGGACTTTGTCAGTGACTATCTGCTATCTATCTACAGCGATCCTCCTTTTATTTTGTTAAATTGTCTTTATGTTCAGGTCGACATTTAAGCTGTGTACCATAAATGCTGGATCAACTCCAGTGACATACCCTGGACTCCAAGCGAAAGTAGATGATCTGTCTTTTTAGGACCTTGATTATCTTTTCTCTGTCCAATCCCTAGAGTGCCGTACTGATCTTGACTTTCTTTCCTTCAAAAAGCTCAACTTCTTCTATCTGATCTGTTGGCTCGGGAGAAATGTGGCTTTCTGGGTTCTCTAAGAGGTTGATTGGGGGTGTTACTTTGGTGACTGCTTTTATAGACTATTTATAGCATTCCTAGGCCGACTTTTGACTCCCTCTCACTATAGCAATCCCACCTGGAGTTATAAGTTTCCTACACAAAAAATCCATATTAATTAAGATGTTATTACCATTTAAGATTGGCCTTCTCAGAATTACATTGTATGATAATGGAATATCCACTATAACAAACTCTACATAGATAGATCGCTTAAACACTTCATCGCCAAGTACTACTGTCTAGTTGGTGTTTCCAGTTATGGGCATTATTTTGTCACCCAACTCGACCAAAGGAAACATCACCTTGGTTAGGCCATTTCTTTTCAATTTAAGCTTCTCATAAACTTCCAAGGTAACCAAGTTTATCGAGCTTCCAGTATTGACGAGGACCCTATGAACCATGTACCTGCTTAATAAAATGTTAACAACTAAATGGTCAAAATGTGGAATTTTAACCTTATCGTAATCTGTGGGTCCGAAGGGGATCGAATCTTTGCATAAGTTCTCTTTTTCAATGAAGAGCACATTTTCCGAACAACTCGATTTTGCTACCCTTTTGCCATTGGCTTTATGGTTATTAGGCCCTCCTGCAATAATTTTGATGATCCCAATTGGTTCTTCTAAGTCAGCTCTTCCTTGGTCCCTATTTCCTGAGCTCTCTTCTTTCTGCCTATTGTTTGGTCAATTATCTCTACTAAACCTCTCAGATTCCCATCCTAAATGTGTATCTCATTTTCATTTTTAAGCTACCTGCACTCATTCGTTGTATGACCATGATCATTATGGAATCAGTAATTCTTTTTCCTGTCTCATTAGCCAGCAATCTTTAGCTTCATCTATCTTGGCCACCTAATTTCCTGACTTTTCTTCTATATCCACATCAATACCAAAGCTCTGAACTCATTCAAGGGTGTGTAAATACTATATCGATCTCTCCTCACTGCTTCTTGATCTTGCCCATAAGGTCTCTGATCGTTATGCTTCCTTTTGGATTTCTTATTCGAATTTTGATCAATCCTTCTTTCATCTTTTAAAGCTGCCCTTTTATCATCTAGCTTGATGTACTTTTGAGCTCTCTCTATCAACTGTTCATAATGCCATGCAGGGTTTTTAATAAGAGAATCCATGAACTTAGTATTTCTAGAGCCCTTTTTCATCATCTAACACACAGTCTTATGGTTGAGATTCTCAATCTGTATGACTTATGCATTAAATTTGGACACGTAATCCTTAAGGGATTCCCCCCTCTGTTTATCAAAGTTTTCCAAGATCAGATGACAACTTCCTTAGTGGGATGCAACTGATGAACTCCTGCTTAAATGAGCTCACTAGCTGCTCAAAATTCTCTATTAAACTGACTAGTAGCATTTTTGTGCCAGTTTGGTAGTCATTGGGAAACCCCTGATAGGATGAAATTTTTAGTAGTGTAGAAATTCACTAGATGGCTCCTGGGATTGGTAGTTCCATCATATTTAACTAGGGGGATAGAATCTCATCTCCTAGTGGTGATCCATCACCTATCCTGTAGTCATCATCCCAAGGGTGCTTTTGATACTTTTTTTTTTTGCTCTAGCAATCTTTCGGCTTAATGCACTTTCTTTAGAGTTAGATTGCTTTTTACTTGGGTGTTCTCTCTTTGCTTTGCCTTTGGTACTGTTAGATTTGGCCTCCTTAAGGGTTCCCAAAATGGTGTTATAACCACTGGTGGTAGCATTACTAGGGTGGTCAGCATGCTGCTTTTAGTGCTTTATTCACACTCTTTTTTCAATGATTTCAACATGTCCTCCATTTCTTTAATCTTTAAGAACACTGGGTCTTGTGAGGGGTCAGATGTTCCTATCGGCTGGATCCCTTGGGTTGGGGTAATAATTTACAAGTCTCCTGCCCCCTTGAGTGTGCCTATATTGTTACCCGAGATATCTAAAGGGATTTTACCTATATTTGAACATGTTTCAACCATTAAAGATAATGGAAAATAAGAAATAAGAACCTAGAAAAACACAGGAACAAAAACTTTAAAAAGAGAGAAAATATCAAAGAAACAGTCGATGGTGTTTCCCACAGATGGCGCCAACTGATGTTGTTGTGACTCCTTGGGTCCTAGATAGAAGTTGGGTTCCTAGGTTGTTTGAAACCAAAGAGAAAAGTGAGGCCCGGTGGCTATCAAATAGCCACTCCAACGCTCAAGTCAATAATTGAGTTCCTTATCAGAGATTATGAAGGGAAACCTTTTCAATCAATTTAACGACATGCTTGAGTCAACCCTTGAAACTTATTTATGCAAGGATGAGGGACAATCACCATAAATTCCGGTTGAAGCTTTTTCCTTTGTCTAATTTGTATGTAATGGCATGCACCTTGATTAGAGTGCTTGATTGCAGGCACGATCTTCAGCATGATCTTTGGTCATTCCGATCTTGAATCAAGGGTGTCGATTTCCCAATTACTGTTGTATTTTACTCCAAACATATAGAGAGAACCTTCCTGCCTGGGATCTTCTCTAGCCCCTCTTGTTATTCAGTTCTGATCCATGGAAGCTTGGGACTGTGCTTGGTTGACTCAACCCGTA
The DNA here is from genome assembly GCF_030052815.1 of Hevea brasiliensis. Lineage (NCBI taxonomy): Eukaryota > Viridiplantae > Streptophyta > Magnoliopsida > Malpighiales > Euphorbiaceae > Hevea > Hevea brasiliensis. The sequence continues at coordinate 104,278,459 of NC_079496.1, forward strand.
GAGTTCAATTTTTAAGACTAGACTAAATTAGACATTATTGCTTATTTTATTTATTTATTTATTTTTAAAAAATATATTTAATCTTTAAAATTTGATAAAATTTATATATTAAACCTTTCATTTAATTTAAATAAAATATTATGCTAGTAAAACTTTTTATATCATGTCTCTCTTTTTTTTCTCTCTCTATATATAGCTTTCTCTCTCAATTTTTTTTTCTTTGTTCCACGCTCTCTGTGTTTTTGTTTCTCCCTGCATCTCTTTATTTTTATTTAAATATTTCTAATATAAAATCAAATAAGAATAACCTTAACAACTATTAAATTAAATATTTGTATCGAGTTATATATATAAATAACAATATCTAAATACAAATATTTATTCCTACCTTTATTTAAACTTATTCTCATATAAGCTAAGTTCATAATAGCCAAACCCTTTTTATATCTCTCTCTCTCTCTTTGTTTCTCTCTCTCCCAATTTCCCTCACTCTCCTCCTTGTCTCTTATCTATCCCAAGTCTATTAAACTTTTGCAGAATCATAACCATGAGATTGAGGATGAGAGGGAAGAGATGAGTGGTTGCCATCTCAGCATCAAAATTGGAGAATTCCGTTTTGATCTCAACTCTTTTGACTTCTTCATGCTCAGTTTTGAATTCTGAAATGGATTCTTTTATTGAATTGTTGCCATTAAGGATGAAAAGAGAGTTATTGTGTTGAAGATTGAAAAAGTTACTGCTATTTTGTTCAAAAGATGATGCAAGTGCTAGGATATTTTGTTACATTTTAATGCTTGTAATTTTTCATATCTTAGTTAAGTTATTAAGTTGTTATAAAGGTATGGAGGAGCTTATTTTGAGCTGGAGTTTGGAAGACAAACTTTCTTAAATCATGGAAGTTTGGTAAACAAACTTTAGTTTAATTTATTGTATAAATATGTTAAAGCTAGTAATGAATATTAGATCTTCCTTTCAAAAAAAATTGCAAATATTCTGTTTTCTTCTCAGAAAAAAGCTCTTTTCTCCAATAAGTGGTATCAGAGCAATCTTGATCTTGAGGGACTATATGAGTGTTTGAGAGAAGACTAGTGAGAAAACCACCAAACTAACCACAAAACACTTAGTTTTTTATTATTATTCTTCACTTCCAATGGCTTCCAGTAGTACCTCTCTGTCACTACCTCACTTCAATGGTGAAAATTACCATTTTTGGGCTGTCAAAATGAGAGCTTGTGTCAAAATTCTTGGACTGTGGCAGTATGTAGAGGAAAACAGAACACCTCCTCCACTACGACAGAATCCAACTTTGAATTAGATAAGGCAAAATGAAGAAGAAGTTGCTAAAGCTCCAAAGGCCCTATCTTATATCCATGTAGCTATTGCAGATCCTATCTTTACCATGATCATGGCATGTGAGACAACACATGAAGCTTGGAAGGAGTTAAAGATAGAGTTTCAAGGATCTAACAAAACAAGACAGATGCAAGTGTTTAATTTGAGAAAAGAGTTTGAGCTATTAAGGATGAAGGACACTAAGAAGGTGAAGGATTATGTTGACAGAGTTATGAAGGTAGTAAATCAAATCAGGTTGTTGGGAGAAGAGTTGGAAGAGAAAAGGATTGTGGAAAATGTTACACTAACTCTTCCTGAAAAATATGAAGTAAAACTTTCTTCTCTTGAAGACTCTTGGAACACATCTCAAATATCCTTAACTGAGCTTTCAAATGCTTTACAAGTTGTTGAGAAGAGAAGAGCATTTAGAGAAGAAGAGAGTATTGGAGAGCAAGCACTTGTTGTGGCTCAAAAATCAAGATCACATGAAGGAGGATCAAAGAACCAATAAGCTAATAAGAAGGACAGTAACAACAAGAATGCCAGAAGGAAAGGCAAAAACTTTTCACAAGATAAATATCCACCTTGTCCTTGCTTTAAAAAAAAAAAAAAAAAAAAACACCATAGTGAGAATTATTATTGGTATAGGCATGAAGCTTAGTGTAAGACCTGCAGATAATTTGGTCACATTGAGAAGGTGTGCACAGTAAATCAAAACCTGCATCCACAAGCTCAGCCTGCACAAGCCACTGAAAACTCAGAAAGTCATGAAGAGTTGTTTGCTGCTGCAAAAATTAAAAAATATGATGTTTCAATTAAAGCTGAAGATGTGTGGCTAATTGACAGTGGCTGCACTCATCACATGACAGCAAGCTTTAAGAGTTTTGAGGGCCTGGACACTAGTTACTCTTCAAAAGTCAAAATTGGAGATGGAAGACTTGTTGATGTCAAAGGCAAAGGAGTTGTAGCTGTGTAAACTTCTTCAAGTACAAAGATTATTTCAGATGTTCTTTATGTTTCTGAGATCAATCAAAGTATACTTTCAATTGGTCAACTGTTAGATAAAAATTGGACACTAGTGTTTAAAGATAGGACCTTTGAAATCAATGATCCTACTGGTATGAAGATGTTCTCAATCAAAATAAAGAGAATAAGCTTTCCTTTAGATTGGAAAACAACTGAGATTGAAACCTATCTCATTATTAAAGAAGACAGATTGGAAAACAACTGAGATTGAAACCCATCTCAGTATTAAAGAAGACATTTGTTTGTGGCACAAGAGATTTGGTCATACAAATCTCAAATCATTGAAATCACTTCAAAGCAAAGATCTAGATGTTGGTTTGCCACTTGTAGTTGTGAACACCAGTGTTTGTGAGGCTTGTCAATTTGGTAAACTTAGTCAATCACCTTTTCCAACTTAGAGAGCGTCTGCAAAATTAGAATTCATCCATATTGATGTATGTGGTTCAATGAGCATTTGGCAGCAAATATTTTCTTCTGTTTCTTGATGACTTTACTAGATGCCATTGGATCCATTTCCTCAAGCAAAAATCAGAAGCTTTTAGCATGTTCTTGAAGTTCAAAGCCACAATTGAGACTTAATCTGACAATGGAAATGAACTCACTTGAAATCAGTTCAAGGAATATCTTCAAAGGCAGGCATTCATTAGTTTACTGTCACTTACACACCCCAGCAAATGGTGTGATTGAATGGAAAAAAAGGTCTATGAAGAATATGGCCAGATGTGTCATGTTTAAGAAGAATTTGCTAAAGATCTTGTGGGCAGAAGCTGTGAATACTGCAGTGCTGAAGATCAAGCTGCAGAAATATTTACTAAGGCACTTCAAAAACAGATATTTGAATTCTTGAGATCAAGCGTTGGTGTTTGTGGCCACACTTGCATCAAGGAGGAGTGTTGAAGATTGAAAAAGCTACTACTCCTATTTTGTTCAGAAGATGATGCAAGTGCTACGATATTTTGTTACATTTTAATGCTTGTAATCTTTCATATCTTAGTTAAGTTATGAAGTTGTTATAAAGGTATGGAGGAGCTTATTTTGAGCTGGAGTTACCTCCTTAAATCATGGAAGTTTGGTAAACAAACTTTAGTTTAATTTGTTGTATAAATATGTTAAAGCTAGTTATGAAAATCAGATCTTCCTTTCAAAAAAAAATTCAGATATTCTGCTTTCTTCTTCGAAAAAAGCTCTTTTCTCCAACATATTGTAAATAATTTAGTCATTTACTAACCACATCCTGATTGATTGCACTTGATTAGTACTTCAATTGTGCTTGTTTGAAGTAAAAAATTATTCAAGGTTTTTTCTTCAGCCTCTCAAACATCTATTCTAAGTTCTAACATTACAGACTCATTCTGCATACACACTAGAGAGAGAGAGAGAGATTAATGGGTATTGTTTCTTCTTTGAAATCGCTCTCTTATTTTACGAATATATGACAATAGAGCTCCTTGTTCAATCTGTTGTGGTAAAATTTCATATCTTGTAAAGGATTGTCTTGAGGTTTCTGATTCAGGGAAGTTAGGCACCAAAAAGGATTGAGTGAAACGAGTTGCATTTGATTGATTGAAATCTATTCTCGACTCCATTCGTGCTGCCCAAAAAATCACAGAAAGAGCAACAGCATTCATCTGCAAAATGGTTTAGCACCAAAATATAAGTTTTCTTTTTTCCTGAATAGAAAACAAACCCAGAAAACATCTTTAAAACGTTGATTAAAACCAATTTAAAATGATTCTTAAGGTAAATTTGACATGTTGGTCATAAATTTGTCATATTTTTGTGAAGATATCTGAAAGGTGTTTTATAAGTATGTCAAAAAGAATGAAAGAAAGTAAAAAGTCATCCACTAATATCTAGTGCCAAAACACAAACCATAACCAATAAGGGGTGACCCTATGCACAAAATATCTCACACCTATGGGTTCTAGAGAGGATTCATGCACTTAGCCTTATCCCTGCTTTGCAGAGAGAATGTTTCTGTAGCTCGAACTCGTGACCTCTAAGTCACAAATGTTTCTGTAGCCTTATCCCTCAAACCATAACCTATAGGGTGTCTTTATTTCTAGCAAAACTGTATACCAGCATGGCAGAAATTCCACCATGCACAGAAAATTAACCACGGGCCAAAGCATAAACAGAAAGCTAATATCAACTTCTTTATACCTTTGTTCCAATTTCTTAATAGAGAAACTGTGACAGTATTGATATATCTATGCCTTCTTATATCTTATAAGAAATTAAAATTAAATAACCTGTGCTGCTGAAATCAACAATACAATCACGCGACTTAGCCTCACATGGAATCTCAGGAAACTCTCAATCTTTTTATGGCACTCATCAATACTTGAAGCAATTTGCTGTTACAGGAGGAAACAAAATAGAGAAGCAATGGTTAAGAATTGAGGTTAAATTGAAAAGTAATTTCACAAAATAAGCAACTTACAGTGATCAGCTGGGAATCTTGAGATATAAAAATGGGTTCAGGACCCCATATAGATTATTCATAAGAAAATTTGAAAAAAGAAAGTATAATTGGACAATTCTTAACTGCTTGTGGAAGATTGGCCTAAAAGATCAAGCAAATTATATGTTTCTTTTACTGATTACTTAATTATATGAAGAAAAACTTCTGGTTATTGTAAAAGATTAATTTCAAGTTAATTTTTCTGATGATTTTTATTGCTAAAAGAATCCCAAATACCCATGCATTGGACAATGTCAAGCAAGCGTACCGCTAACAGATCCATCTTGAAGAAAACTATGACAATAACAGCCACTTCAAGGAAAAGAAGGCAGCAGCCAATGAAAATATACTGGAAAGTAAAAACTAGGTCAAGGAATATTTCATTTGATGAATGATCAAATGGTGAAACAGGTATATATATATATATATATATATATAAATTCCAAAAGAAAAGTAATTTAGGCTCCATTATACATTTCTTTTGATGTATTTTCTCGAGAAAACAATTACAAGCATATTCCTTTTATTGCAGACAAAAATGAGAAAAGCAGCTTCATTGAAAATTATAGGATTTAAAAAAGCACTCTTTTATTTTGTACTTTTCTATTAAAAAAATGTAGATATATTAATGAGATATATTAGGCTCAGTACTGGAAAGGATACAGAACAAATAGTGTAATTGCTGATAGAATTAACTGCCATATAACCACATAGGGTGCTCAAGCAGACAGCAATTCCCACACCTGAACATGTATATATAAACCTGCAATGTAAAAGAGAAGCAATAATATGCACTGATATTTAGGGTTAAGCAGATTTTGGTTTAAACCAAAAAACACCAACCAAACCTATTTAGTTCGGAAATTCGGTTTAATTAATTGTTGTTAGGTCTAAAATTAAGTCTGAAATGAGTCCAAAATAAACCAAGTTGAAGCTCAAATCGATAAATCAAACTGAACCGATTTAGTATGGTTCAATTCGATTTTTCTCTAATTCAGTTCAGTTTTGTCTGCTATAAATTTTGGTTTGTTTTGTTTTCCAGACCAGCAAGGGAACTAAATATCAATAACAAGAAAATTGCAAGGTATTAGGCTATCGAAGCATCTGTGTATGAAAATTTCATGTGCAATTTCTAATTGTACTTCTGTGAGGAAACTGAGTTATGGAAGCTATCTAACATACAAGAAAATGGACCACCAAATTCAAGAGTGGGACAAAGACATGAAGAAATAAAATAATATAATCCTATGATTGACAAAGACAGCATTTGACACCTTCATACTACACATGCGTAATACATACACTATGGTATTATTTAATCATATATTACAAGCAGAAATACCAGACTGAAACTACCACCTAAAAGAATTGTAATAAAAATGAAAACTAAAAACCATATATTAGATTATGCATACAAATAGCAGAAGAAAACATGGGACTTAGAGCAAAAGATTATATTTGCATACACAGGTTAGAAAGAGAGAAATGATCCTAGGTGATGTCATATATGCTTCAAGAAATGGGTGTGTTCAGTGAGTAATAATAAGCAGAGATGGAAAATTTACCAAGGTTTTGGCGGAGGTGAGGCAGGATGTAGCTCAGAAAAAAATTGATGCCACTTCTTGTCAAGCCAGAGGGAGTAGATGATTATTCCAATTGCAAAGAAGACCATTATCAGGTTCAATAACTTTATTGAGTTGTGCAAGCTACATCTCGGGCACCTGACCATTGCTAATCTTGGTGTAACCTGTGTTGAGGTACGGAAGTCAATGTTAGTATGCATATAAATAATCTCCCTCCAAGCTTACACTCCATTTGAAATGAAGTGCCAGTGTGCTTTACTGCTTTAGTGTGGGGTTTCGGTGGTAGGGTTGTGTGTGCTGAGAGAGAGATACCAATTCTAGTGGAGATGCTCCTGAGGTGTGCTGAGAGACAGGACGACCCCTACATGCGTTGAAAGACAGATGCAAAAAAGCAGAAAACGTGTACATAACGCCAAAAGCCTAAGAAGACCTAACATTCAAAGTACAAAACACCAAATGATTGACGTCTGATTGCCCAAGGACCATTAACATCAACATCAATAAATATTTTCTTTTTAATTAAGACTTCATTTTTCACATGATTAGTATTCTATTCAGTACAAATTAACAGTTTGACAAAATAATAAAACGGTAACATATGGATGGAAGCAGACTCTCGCAAGATTTCCTATCCAAAAATTCCAGTATTTGAAAGCCAAAATGTTAAAACCATTCATCACACAATTAGTTCCCGTAGGATGGCCTGGAGGACGTTTGCTTTTAAACCTCAGCAACAAGCTCCTGCTAACGTTCAGGGTTGGTTCTTGATGCAGACAGATAACAGCAGAATCCCAACCTCATAAGAACATTATCCATTCTATTGTTCAAAACTAGTCAAGGAGCAAAGCATAACAATCAAGAGCCAGCAAAGAATAAATGTATCCCCAACATTATCTTAGTCTCGGTTGGCACACCCCTAGTTCAGGATTAGGGCTTAATTGTTGTTGTAGTCTCGGTTGGTACACCCACCAGTCATAATGCATGCGTGCACTTGAGCACTCTGCCAAATCAATCTGCGATTTTAAAAAATACAAAAGTGGATGATTTTTTTTTAATTTATATATATTGTTACAATAACTTTTCTTTTCAGCACAAAGCCTAGCATACAGCATTCCAAATACATTACTATCTCTATCAGCAGAGTACAAGAAAATTACATTTCAAAGCTAACCAAGTTGCTCTAATTCAAAAATAATATGCAGGAAAATGATGATATAAAACAAAATTCCTGCCAAGGGGGTCAACTTCTAGAAAGTTAAAAGGCCTCAGTCCAGCTTTATCCGATCCATATCATTTATCATCCCTTCAAGCTGTACCAAAATGGGAAAAGGAAACCATGTAACATCTTTTCTACATATTTAGCAAGTGTGACAAAGTAGAAAGTCTTTTGAAAAAGAAAATGAATACCTTGACAATTTGCCACAAAAAGTAATTACCATACAGCTTCGATGGTTTTGATTCAATTACATGAATCATGTCCTGAAGAAAAAAGAAATGGTCACTACAAGACAGATCCTGCAAGGATCTAAACTAGTAAACACACTATGCCATCAATTTCTCGAAAGTAACCTATCTTATATTTTATTTGGATGTATTATTCTTAATCCGTATATTTCCAACATTAAGACCAGTATAAGTACAGAATCACACATAGCATGATCATACACCCAGAAAAAGAAAAAAAAAAAAGGAAAAAAAAAAAGGGAAAAGAAGAGGAAGAGGAAGAAGAAGAAGAAGAAGAGCAACTCACCATATTTTTGTAGCTCACTAAAATACTATCTTAAAAACACGGGCATATCATGCAAGATAAAGGACTCGGCCAATCAAACTATCAAAAACTACCATTTTCTCAGTAGATACTGCAATGCTGTGGGTTTTGTATGCTAATGTTGATTAGACACATGAACAAGTCAATCAACTTGACAGAGTCTAAAGAGTCGCAGATATATACCCATTTAACACAGACACAAGAACTGCAACTGAACCTTAAGCAAGTTTTCCAAAAACAATATGGTAAACATTAATGCATAATTGTTAGAATTAAACAATCAATGATTCTGATCACATGATTCAATTCAATTTAATTCAGACATCAAATGACACAAATCAGGTGCGTTAATCAAAATTACCAAAACTGTGGACAAATCATACAATTGACAACTTGAATGTGCAATATATGAATTTTTCAAATAGAATCTTTAAATTTAGAAAAGAAAAGAAAAGCAAAGAAACTATGCATAAATGTTTGGCATAATGTGAATTCTCAAATAAAATCTAAAGCAAGTCTTCCATAAACAAGATAGCAACTAATAACCCAGAAAATAACATACATCATGAATGTAGAAATCCACATCAGCATTAGAGAGGATCTTTCCCTCAAAATAAATAGCATGAGTCTTGTGTTTGTACACCATCAAGATAGTCCTATAATAAAACAGCACATTAAAATATCATACAGTAAACAAATTATCTAAGAGAAAAAAGTAAAAGTTCTCACCTTAGAGTGGGTTCATCTGCCTCCATGTAATTGGCAAGCTTTGCAATGGATATGGTTGAATACACCTTCAAGAAGGTCCGGACACCTGATAACAACTGTTGCTGCTTCACTTCATAGAGAAATAGCTTCAACTGTAATCGGTAAGCATCCTGTGAAAAATAAACAGCATTAGTACATCATATTCATGCATGCATATAGGGATGAAAAGGGATGGAGAAAGCTGGCCAATATCAAATAATCATGTCAGAATGGGTTAGTTTAGCACCCGCATCATTAAAGAGGAAAGGTAAAAACTAAAAAGAACAGAGGAATTTCATTCCCCTAATAAGCTCAAGAGCAAACACAAACTTGATACTGAGGATATAATGAACTTAGGGCATGCATATGAGAAAAGCTCATCATAAATAACAAATGCTTCATCATCATATCTTTGCATTCTAATCATCTTTCCCCATACTTCTCCCTCAGTTGAGAATACACAGTTTCCTCAACAAGCTTTACTTGGGGGCAAAGCGAAAGACAAAATGCTAGCAAGGCATACATCTGTTCATTCTTCTTTAGTATCTGCTCATATTGTGGATATTTCTGATGATATTGCTTAGCCTTGTTAAATATACAACAGAATTTTATTGAACTCACAAATAGCATCCGCATATTTTAAAAAAATTAAGAAGGTTTGACAAGCTCATTAGACAAGGTGAAAAGATCACGTTCTGAGATTCATAGGTTAATCCAAGACAACATTTAAAGCAAACAAAACATACAAAGAAAAAATGAGCATAGCATAAAGATTGGTCTCTTTCTTCTCAGGCTGGAAGAGGAAGGGGCAGGGGGTGGGAATAGAGTGTGGATTCATAGAGTCAAAGTGAAATAGACTTTATTATTGTCAATGATTACTCTGTATCCTCAATTTCACCTGAGCACCTTATTTATACTTTCAATAAACCTTCCAAACATAGCATGTGTCCATGGCTTTTCTAGAGAATTCAGATAACAAGATTATTAACATAAGGGAATCAACTCTTGATTGAAGAACTCTAAGACGAAAGGGAACTAGGGATGGAAAATTAAATAAGACCTTAAATAATTATTAAAAGGGGAAAGTGATAAAGGAAACATATGCCATTAAACAAATAATAGTAAAGACATGCCATTGCAACATAAGATAAGTGTTGTGCACTGCGAAAGCGTGTAAACTGCAAAGAAATAAAATAAACATACAAAACATCAATATTTACGTGGTTCACCCTATCTACAAAAAACTACATCCACGGGCAAGCCATCTTCCACTATCAACAATAATAAAGCATCAATTACAAGCTCAAAACTATACTACCTATAAACCCAATTACACCCAAGAGAACCCATACTACATAACTGCTCATAGTAAATATATTAGTTAGTCCTCTCAGTCTCCTCTAGACATAATCCAATATACTTACTATTTTAATTACTTCACTAGAAAGGGTGTTTTCAACTACATAGGCAAGAACCTTCTCAATAAAGGACTAGAATTTCATCCTCTTAAATTTTGTCCTTTCTCCACCTTAAGCCGAAGCCTCTCTCCACTGCAATGGGTAAGTATCCCTCATCAATAGGTAGAGTCAAATTCTCAACAATTGGCAAAACCCCTCTTTACAATGGGCCACAGACTCACTCCATAAGCTGAAAACCAAATAACTTTTTCCGTCATTCTCCTATTTATACTGTTAATTCCCTCAATTCTAATATGATTTGGAGTCCCACTCAAATTAGGAATAATACTAAAATAAGAGTTCTACTCTATATAGGAAATATTCATCTATCTTGTTGAGAAATATTTTTCCCACTCAAATTAAGAAAATGTCAATTTAAATTTCACTAGGATTTTGAATCATAATTCTAACAATATCCACCTTGACTCAAAATCTATAAACCATTGCATACCTCAAATTCTTGGGCGACTTCAATCATCACATCTCCATGCTTGAGCTTGAACCCTTCAAATTATCAATCTCTCCAATCTTAATCTTGGATGTAACTTGCTTCTTTCTTCAAAAGATTTTTGCGCTATCAACAATCTTGATTTCGCATCAAGGGCTCAACCTTAATTTCATCTCTCCACCATCACCATTGCTGCATGTGCGACTTTCCGCATGTCGCAGTAGCTCCACCTTCAACCAAACTCACCAAGATCATACTCATGCTTTGATACCAATTTGTTATGTACTGCGGAAACGTGTAAACTGTAAATAAATAAAGTAAACATATAAAACATCAATAATATTTACATGGTTCACCCTCTCCACATAAAGCTACATCCACGGGCAAGCCATCTTCCACTATCAACAATAATAAATCATCAATTACAAGCTCAAAATTATACTACCCATAAACCCAATTACACCCAAAAGAACCCATACTACATAACTGCTCATAATAAATATATTAATTAGTCCTCTTAGTCTCCTCCAGACATAACCCAATATACTTACTAATTTAACTACTACACCACAAAGGGTGTCTTAGAGCCCTCTCATTAATGGACAAGAATTCCTTCCTCTCGAATTCTATGTCCTTTTTGCACCTTAGGTTGAAGTCTCTCCCCACTGCAATGGGTAAGTGCCCCTCGTCAATGGGTAGAGCCAAATCTTCAACAATTGACAAAATCCCTCTCTACAATGGGCCACAGCCTCACTCCATGAGCTGAAAACAAAATAACCTTTTTTGTCATTCTCCTATTTATACTTTCTCCTATTTATACTGATAATTCCCTCAATTCTAATATGATTTAGAGTTCCACTCAATTTAGAAATAATACTAAAATAAGAGTTCTACTCTATATAGAAAATGTGCCTCTATCATGTTGAGGAATGTCTCTCACTCAAATTAGAAAAAGGTCTTTTCAATTTTCACTAAGATTTTGAGTCATAATTCTAACAATTGGCAAAACCATAATAATACATCATAGTTATATGGCTTCCAATAACACTGATGTAGACACCTTGTTGACTAATGTCAATGGGAAGTAAGCACTTTAGGCCAGTATGATAGTCGCCCAAAAGGCATTGAACTAGCAGCAACCCAGCCATGCTGAAATATGAATGATCATTGCAAGAAGTTGAGAGGATACGCTTTCCAAAACTGTCATATACCAATTCTGTAATTCTATTACCAAATTTAAAAAACCATGAATTGATAAAGAAAAGCAGGCACAAACACGAGAATACCATGTATGTATGCGATTGTCTGCATGTGCCATTTTTATCATACTACTACAACCATCTGCTAAAAGTTAACAATTTTACTTTGCTTTCCTCTCAAATACTTCCCCAACAACCATATAATGTATTCAATCAAATCAACAACATATTTATAATAATAGAAAAAAAAAATCTACTTAAAGATACCTGATCATGTTGCCTTAAAAGCACAATCTCTTGCTCGGTCTTGTTCTTCATCTTAGCTCTATACAGGAAAAAACTCTAAAACTGGTACACAACCTCAATCCACCATGTCCCACAGCCACTGGTTCGGCAACTGCATATTCAGTTAAGCCGTGCAACACCACCTACTCCGGCGAACAAACACATAAATACTACTCATACGAGATTCAGAAACCCATGGGAAACCTGAAATTAACTACAAATTAGAGAATATATCAGGAAGAGTAGGCGAGAGACAAGCGTATAAGTGAAGAAACCACATCTCACGATAGAAAACGTGATCATTGTCGACGTAGCGAGTGACGGCGTCAACAGAAGGCCAAGGAGTTTCCTTGAAGAGGCGCTCAGATAAAGGTCTGGAAGGGATCTCGTATCCTTTCTAGAGCCTAGGATTCAGAGGATGTTTGACCTACCATATCGAATATGAGAAGAAATAAAATAAAACGAAAAATAACGAGCAAGACAAAAATGCCAAATAGTAAAATAGCACTTTTACAGCTTAATTTAGAATTTAATTAGATTTTATTTAATTATAAGAATATAATTTTATTTAAGTATAAGAATATATTTAAATAATATTATTTTTATGTAAATATTAAATAAATTTAATTTAATGAAAAACAAAAAAAAGTAAAATTAAAATAATAAAAAAGCAAGTAAAAAAGATGAATCTTTTTTATGTAAATGTTGAATAATTTTAGTCCTATATAAAACATTTAAAAAAACTAAAAAGAAAGAAATTAAAAAAAAGGCAAGGTAAAAGGCTAAGAAGTAAAATAATACTTACACTGTTGAATTTATAATTTAATTAAATTTTATTTAAATTATGTCGAGATATTTAAATATGTTGAAATATACAAATGTATATATAAGTGATAAAAATTTATAAATTCATTGCTTTAAAGTTTTGAACTGGAAATTCATCAAGAAGCATTCTCTTTAAGTGCTCTCTAAATTTTTAATAAAATAATATTATTTAATAAAAAAATAAAAAAGAAATAAATAAAAAATAAAAAAGCAAAAGAAAAAAGAGCAATAAAAAAGCTATAAAAAAAATTTAAGGTCAATTTTTAATATTGAAAATTTATTAATATTATTTTATTATTAATAATATCTAAAGTGTCATTCAATTAGCCTATAGATTTTTTTTTCGGTGGACCAATTAGCCTATAGATTTTGTAGTCCTTAAGCTTACTCTCAAGCTATTTTCGAATAATAATGAATAAATTTTTGTAATAAAAAATAAATAAATTTGTAATTTATATGTATTTTTTTTGGTACATTATATGAAATCACTTTTAATGGATAAATTTTAATAATTATTCCTGAACTTATATGGTTGTAATACTACAGTCTTTTAATTTTAAAATGTAACATAAAACTCCCTAAACTTTCAAATTTTTACACAGTAAAATCTTTTTAACTTTTAATTACTGATTTTTCAGTTAGAAACTGATGTGAACACCTCTCACATGGCGCTTAGTCAACATTTCTCTCTCATCTCTTATGCAAAGTGTAAAATTATTTTCTCTATATGTGAAAATTTATTCTGTCTACAGAGAGCAAAAAAGATTCTATTTACACATGGCTTGAGAGAGAAAAGAGAAATACTGACTAAACTCCATACTGAAACTACCCAGGTCAGCGTCTAACTGAAAAATCTGTAATTAAAGGTTAGAGGGATTTTAGTGTGTAAAATTTAAAAGTTGATGGGATTTTATGTTATATTTTTATTTAAAGTACTATAATATTACAACTAGATAACTTTAGGGATAATTATCAAAATTTATCCCACTTTTAATTGTGAAAGTGGTATAGGAGTCCTTTATGCCGCCTATTCACCCACGTCAAAGCAAATAAAGCGATGTCGTCTATAGACCACCAAGTGGTGGAAATTTGCCACGTCAACTTCTTTCCCATATTTGTTCTTTTATGCCAGAAATACCCCACACGTTACCTGCTCTAGATTACCGTACTAACCAGCAATAAAGAGGACATTTTAGTAATTGAGCTTTACCTTAAGTCACTGTTTCTCTAAGCGGTGACTTGGGATTTAGTTTTAATGTATATATAATTTATATTTAAGGGAAATCATATATTTTAAAAAAATTTTAATTATTTAATTTTTATATAACATTTCTAATTTTTAAATAATTATTTTATATATAAATATTTTATTCTAAACTTGGTATTGTGAACTTCGCATATGTACTTTTGTTTCGTGAAAATTCGATTGTCGCCTAAATCTGCAATTTCGGGCCAAGCAGATAAGCTGCTGAAACCATTTCGGAAATAGGTCAAAGTTGTAGGCTACCCCACCATTTGCAGATGCCCCGGACGCGTTTCAAGCGTTAGAATTGACATAGGTAAACTCGAACCCAAACTTTCTTCAGTTATTTAGTGTCAGGTTTAGAATAAAAACCCATAAAATATTCGAGGGTTATTTTTAAATTATAATTCTTTTTGCAATAGCTTTATAATATTATTGAGGACCACAGGGCAAAGTTTTAGAATTTTTAGAGTTTATTTGAGTGATTTTTGCAAAATATCCGTTTTAGGGGCTAAAATGTACTTTTTCAAGTTTATGACTATTGCCTAGTTTGGAGGACTCAGGAGGGGCCATATGATATTGATAAGATATAGGATGAGATGTGTGATTCTAAAAGTGTTATTTGAACCATTGTGCAGGTTGGATAGGTCCTAGGTGCAGGAGAAATTCTGTCAAAATTTTGACAAGATCTTAGAAACTATTTTGATTTTATGGTTTAAGTCAATTATTTAGTTTTGTTAGTCTTTTGATAAAAGTCAGTGTATATGTTTAGATAATCAGTACCGGTTGTCTTCTCCTTTCAGCCGAACTAGCTGCAATCTAGTCGACTAATTTGTGAGTAGATATTTATTTTATTTACAATTTTAATATTATTATATTTATGCATTCTCATACATCACTTATATTTATGTAGTTAAATATTAGGCACACCCTGTTTTGCATTTATACTTAATCAAATTACTTTGGTTGTTGTGTTTTGATAATTTGAAGCTGTGTGTGTGAGTTGGTGTGTATGTGGAGTATATGGATATGGGTAGGACGAGTAGACACAGCTGGAGCTTGACTCGCTGGGACCCTATCCTTATTATAGATAAGTCGGGATAGGCATGACTTTGAGTTGATTTCGCTGGCCCCCAACTCAGCGAGTTGGTCTCGCTGATAGGCCTTGGATTAAGAGAGTTGGGTAGGAGGATCAGCTCTCCATATATGTATGTGTGAGTATGAATATATCTTGGGTGCGTGAGTGCTCTAGATTATCTTTGATGTGACATGACTTGTTTGCATGACTTGTATGAAGATGATTCATTTCATTTTTAAGGATGCATTAGAATTAGATAGTTATAGAAATTATAGGTAAAATAAATATTTACTCTCTGAGTCGAACGCTCACTCCTGTTCACTATTTTTCTAAGATACAGGAGAGCTTTGTTGTAAATGACTTGTTCCTTTCCTCACAGGTCCACTTATATTCATTTTATATAATTTATATGATCAAGTGAAGTTTTAGAACTCTGCATGTGTAGGGGTTATTTAATTTGATTTGGGCTGTAAAAGATTATGTCTCTTTTCTTTTGAAAATTTGTAAACTTCTTATGATGCATGTGATGTTGAATGGACTGGGTATATGGCTTTGTTTGAGGGAGTTGAGCTCCTATTTGATTTTATTGTGATTTGTGGATGATTGTGAAGGTGAGCTGAGCTCCCAAATGGATTGGATTTTTGTGTTTACAGGTTGGGTGAGCCAAAAACTCCCTGTTGGATGGTCCATATTATGGTCGAACTCTGTTCGGTTGTTTTCTTGAATTAGGCCAATAATGGGTTTATGCTTAGGTTGAAAGATAATTGGGCTTACTACAGACTTCAGTGGCCTTATGCTGACCCAAGTTCTAGTAGCGGTCTGGCCCTCGAGTTTGGGTCGTGACAACGTTGGTATCAAAGCTAGGCCCCCTCTAGTAGATGTGTGGTTCGGGGACGAACCAGGCAAAAGCTGGTGGGCCTATAACATCCCGTGTAGAAAGGGAAGGTCTAGGCTAGAGCGGTCCTCTGGGAGGGCAAGGCTCGCTGGTGCCCTTGTCCAAATGGAGGGCACAAATGAACCAACTCATATATTGAAATGGGGAAAACTAATCACTAGAGGCTCTTTTTAGTGGAATTGCGTGGAGAGTTGGAAGAACTCTGGGGTTAGGCATGCTCACTTAAGAGAAATCCTAGGATGGGTGACCTCCTGAAAAGTTCTCCATTTTACCTATGGGACAAAACCGTGAGGCTCAGGATAGGGTGGGCCAAAGCAAATAATACCTCTAATGTTTGGAGTCGGGTGTTACAGTTGGTATCAGAGCTTAGGCTTTAGGTTCATGGGAAAGTTTATACCTACAGTTGTCACATGCGGAGTATAGGATTTTGTTTCGTCTTCTTTTATAATTCCTTGATTCTAGATTCTGCGTTATTCCACAGTTAGTATAAGAGTGCTTCAATTTAGCACCTCGGTTTTGTGAAGTACATGGTGACGTGAAATAAAATTAGCAGACGTGTTGAGGTCTGCCATGAAAATACGTACTCCAAGAAATGCTATGTTTCTGTCAGTATGGGTCTAAGTGGTGTGCCTATCTGGTGCTAGGCACGAGTACATAAAAGTGAGTCTTGAAAATACAGTTGCTCTAGATAAGGCTGAGGATGCCACTACTGGCAATCGTCAGTGGATGACCCAGTCAGAGTAAGTTTATGATATTAGTAGATTCAAGAGAGATAAAAGATTGGGAGATCTAGTCTGTCGGGGTGTATCGTAGTAACTATACAATATTCTCAATGTTCGCTCTGTAAGCTGCAGATTATAGTACTGACATGGGATTATTGTGTAGAGCTGCGCGTGTAACACCCCTCACCCGACTACGGTGTAGCTGAGCAAGGCGTGCTACAATCGGTGCCAGAGCACCCTAACTTATCTTACTTTATTTTTTTAATAATTTTGAATTCATTTAATTTAATATCAATTATTTTTCAACGGAGAAATCAGCGGAGTTTCCCCTATTTTATTATCGTTTGGCATATTTCAATATTCACCTATTTGAAATTCAACAATATTTTCAAAATAAAATCTTATCCATGCTAATCATAATTATCTCATCAATCATTTTCATAATTTTCTCATATTTCAAATCTCATCGATACATTTCAATTTCATAATCATTTCCATACATTTGCATTCCTACTCAATTCATATGTAAACATTCTCAAATTACATAAGCAAAATTTTCAAATTTCCTTAATTTATATAATTTACAAAATAATTACAAAATTTCATAATTTACATGATATTTAAATTAATTACATATGAAAAAGCTAATTTATTAATTTACATCGCTTTCCTATTAATTACCTGTTCATAATATACATTACAATGTAATATCTAAGCATTTTATACAAAATATAAAATATGATCTATATGGGCCCTATCTACATGCATTGCTGAGGAGGTGACAACCTTGAATACTTCAGGCACTTCTACAGATCAGAACTCCAAAATCTCTGTTTAATATTTTTATCTAGGCTTTACCTTCAGTACATGCGTGAGGAAACAATTCTATCGCGCTAAGCATTGCTACTTAGTGGTGTAATAATATAACAAGGAAATAATATACAAATAAAGATAGAAATAAAACATAATTCAAATAATTAAGATTTATTTATACTTCACATGCGGTTTCTAAAATTTAATATGTTTTATCCTAATTTAGTCTTCTTTGGAAGTGTTTATTTCGCCAATGTACAGTAATAATGTACATAGAAAAATGATCTAAAAATAATAAATTTATGCTTATATTATTATGTAAGTCACATTTGCAATATTTATGTATGTTACAATTTTCTTTGCTAATCTTTTAGCATTTTTCTCAATACTTTCTAGGTTGTCTCAGATTATTTCATAATAAGTAAATTTTAATATCGGTCCAGTTCATTTCAATTCTTTCTAATAAATAACTATTCTAATTTATTTTAGGTCATCTTACTTATTTATTTAATTTTTAATATTTTTAATTACTAATATTATTAACTTATTTCAATAAATTTCACTGCCCAAGTAACCTATGACAGGTTTACTAAACTAGATAACGGGTCGTTGGCATTGGACACTGTGGTGTCTCAGGCCGTCATACTATGGGACGTAGAACGTCAACCACATATGCAGTCAGTATAGCTAAAAAGCCATGATAACACATAATCGAGCATAAAAGCCATGAATGTTGGCATAAAGCCATGAATGCGGGCATAAAGCCACGAATACAAGTATAAAGCCATGAATACAGGCATAAAGCCTTTCGCAGTACTGCTAAAATAATACCCTATTGGCATGCCAAACTATCCAATCTGACACACATGTCTAGGCAATACAAGGGCACATAATATCATTAATATTAATATATTGTGTTTTATGACTTCATTATTTCATGATAAATTTCATAATTTATACATTCATCATAATATTCATACATTCCTTACATCATTCATATTGATCACAATTCACAATAATGGTATTCATATACTATTGTACTCAAAATATTCTTCCTTTCTCTTATAAAGAGAACTAATGTTTTATTCATATTTTCATGTGATTCATTTATTCATTGCAATATTTATATGAATTCATAACTCATACAAGGTGTTATTATCTTATTTGTAATGGAAACATAAATCCTTATGTAAATCTCATCCCATTTATACTCAACAATCCATCTAGGTTAATTTCATTTCATATTTAAGTGGTATCACTCATTTTTTATTAGACCTACTAGTAATGGGAATACAAATCTTAACTATATACTCACATAACTTAAATGTTCATTAAGTCATTAGGTGAATTACTATTTCTATTCCAAGTAATCCATGAATGTTTTATAGATTCCAAATTTCATATCTTAATATCCTCTACCAATTTAGTTATTATACTTTATGTTTTTGTATTACTATTCACATTACTATTCACTCAAATTGTTGACTTTTTAATACATAATAAATTTATTGAACCTAAGTTCTCCAAGATACCACATTTTGCATTTTATTTTTGTTGGTATTGATTTCCAATACCATTTCAAAGCTTATCTTATGTTATTCAAAATTTTCAGATTTCATACCCTAGGTTTACTGTTCCATTGATCATTTGTACAGTAGGAATTTGACAAAATTGTCTTCATGAAAGTTGTTCCTTATTGTGTCTAGTTACATTTCTTTCTTTAAATCACTCCATTTGGAGTTTTTTAGCTCAAGTTATGGCCTAAAAACCATAACTGGCTGGATTGGACAGAATCCAGAATTCTGGGCAAAACTGGTTCTGGCAGATTTGGTGACTTAAGTTTAGTTGGCAATTTGAATTGGTTAGGTTCAGAATTTGAGTTTGTGTTCTTCATGAAAGTTGTATGGCTATGTCTCAGTTTTTTCTGGTAAAATTTCAGGTCAATTGGACCTTTCTACACTGAGTTATGACCAAATGAATAAACACTGTTCATTTGGTCATTTTGCTCAGGCAGAATGCAAGTCACCGTGATTAGGGCAATTTTTAGGTCAACTTAGTTTGATTTTCTGGGCAGGGTTTCTTCACTAAAGTTGTGCCATTATGTGTCTAGTTTCATGTCCAATTAGCCTTGCACTAATTGAACCTATGCAACTCCATTTATGGCTACTCAAACCTGCTAGACTCACAACTAGTCCTGGAGGTCACCAAGGGCAGCATGCCTAAGCTCAACTCCAACATCCTTACTCACTTCAATTCCTCCTCACACACATTCAAATGGTCACTAATTGACCATTATAAGGTTAATATATCATTTCATGAGCAAACCCTAATTTTTTTTCACAAACCGTAATTTCCAAGTGTCCATTTCATGCTATCATGCCATCTAACACATCCAACACACATAATCCAACATCTAACTCAAGTTTTCCCCAAATGTGAATTTGAGGTAAAGTATCTTTCCCTTATGATATGCCTAAATGGATAATGATGGATTCGAAAAGACTAAATAGTACCATATATATATATAAAAAGTAGACAGAGGGAGTAATAGAAAGGTAAAGGAATTATCTCAGATACCTACACCCGGTAAATTTCGAGGATAAAATTTTTGTTAGAGAGGAAGAAAGTAAAGTTTTTAAGCTTTGGAAAGTGCCTAAGTCAAGGTTAGTGCCAATTTATTCTAAAAATTTTGTGTATGACTGTCATTGAACATGATGTTGGTGTTGTAAACTATGGATTGTATGTGTATGAAAATTTTAGTGGTTGGAGCTCGATCATTACAGCGTGCTTTCCCGTGGTGCTCCATGATGAGGATATTTGCAGATGGCCTCTGTTTGGTATAGTTATGCCAGACTAGAGTTCTATATCTACAGAAGAGTTAGGAAAAACTCCTAGTTAGGGTTTAAGACCCTAGAGATAGAATATCAAGGTCACAGTCGGGTGATAACTAGAGTCAGTGACTCGGTCATCTGAACTTGAGCGTAGAGTTATAGCATAAGTAGCACGAGACTAGAGGTTTTTAATATGGTTGCAGTGTAATGATGACACCTACTTAGTGAGATCATCTAGTCGCCAGTATGAAATCGTTGGTAGTATTGGCATTATGGCGGACGTATTGCCTAAAGTTTAATAAAGATAACATCTTCTTTGTGTGACAATGGAGCATAAGTATGATTCTACTCCCTCAAGGAGACTGGAGATTATGAATAATATATGTAGCCTGTGAAATGGCATTCTAGGAAAGTTTATAATATAAAAGAGAGCAGATAGCCTTATACAATTGTGATAATACAGTAGATGTGGTACCTCTCTTGTAGTCAGTGATGCTGTAGAGTTTAGTGATGTCTTCTCAGGGGAAATAAAAGAGTACCACTAATATAATGATCTGTAGAATGATGTCCTAAACAAGACTAGGGAGTGTGGTAGAGAACAGTTGTCTAGGGTATATTGGACAAGGTATAAATTTCATTATAGGAAAACCATAGGTGATTAGATTTTGATGGATGAAAATCATGTGAATTGAATGACAGGTTATGGTGTTCAATATCTTAAGTTTTGACTAATTGAGTGGTCGAAGGACCAATTCTGAGTAGTATAGAGGTGAAGATGACCTAGCAGAGATACTAAAGGCATAGTTACCTAGCATAACTGTCAGGTCAAGAAGAATAAAACTAAGGAATAAAGTAATAAAGGGTTCATTTTGGGATAAGATTAAAGAGTGGTTGGTTTGAGGTATGAGTTTCACTATAAAATGATGATGATAGCTAGGATACTACAGCAAGCAAAGGAGCTATGCGGATCCTAAGCGAAAAAATGTAGAGTTAGCAGTGAGTGATTATATATTCCTAAAGGTCTCCCCAATGAAAGGAGTCATGAGGTTTGGGAAGGAAGGTAAGCTGCCACTTAGAAACATATGACCTTTTGAGGTTACTGATAGAGTTGGAACAGTAGATGACCAGTTGGGAGTTACCACCAAGCCTTTCTCATGTCCACCCAATATTCCACATCTCCATGCTGAGGAAGTATGTTCCTGACCCTTCACATGTGCTACAACAAGATGTAGTAGAGTTGAATGACAACCTGACTTTCGAGGAGCAGCCTGTAATCATAGTGGACTATCAGATGAGGCAACTAAGTTCAAAGCAGATCCTGTGGTTAAGGTTTTATGGAGGAGCCAATCAGTGAAAGAATGTACCTGGGAGTTAGAGCGGAATATGCACAGCAAGTACTCGTATTTGTTCAATATGTAATCCTGTAATTTTATTCTGCCTTGTATAAAATTCGAGAATGAATTTTCTATAAGGGGAGAAGAATGTAATATCTCTAATTTTTAAATAATTATTTTATATGTAAATATTTTATTTTAACCCTAGTATTGTAGACTTCGCGCAGGTACTTTTGTTTTATGAAAACTCAATCGTTGCCTAGATCTGCAATTTCGGGCCGAGTAGATAAGCTGCTGAAACCATTTCAGAAATAGGTCAAAGTTATAGGCTACCCCACCATTTACAGATGCCCCGAACGCATTTCAAGCGTTAGAATTGGCATAGGTAAACTCGAACCCAAACTTTCTTCAGTTATTTAGTGTCACATTTAGAATAAAAATCCATAAAATATTCGAGGGTTATTATTAAATTATAATTCTTTTTGCAATTGCTTTATAATATTGTTGAGGACCGCGGGACAAAGTTTTAAAATTTTTAGAGTTTATTTGAGTGATTTTTGCAGAATATTCGTTTTAGGGGCTAAAATGTACTTTTACAAGTTTGTGACTATTGCCTTGTTTGGAGGGTTCAAGAGGGGTCATATGATAATGATGAGATATGGGTTGAGATGTGTAATTCTAAAAGTGTTATTTGAACCATTGTGCAGGTTGGGTGGATCCTAGGTGCAGGAGAAATTCTGATGAAATTTTGGCAAGATCTTAGAAACTATTTTGATTTTATAGTTTTAATTTTGTCAGTCTTTTGATAGAAGTCAGTGTTTATATTTAGGTAATCAATACCGGCAGTCTTCTCCTTTCAGCCAAACTAGCTGCAGTCCAGTCGACTTATCCGTGAGTAGATATTTATTTTATTTACAATTTCAATATTATTATATTTCTGGCATGCTCATACATCACTTATACTTATATTTATGTAGTTAAATATTAGGCACACCCTGTTTTGCATTTATACTTGATGATATTACTTTGGTTGCTATGTTTTGATAATTTGGAGCTGAGTGTGTGAGTTGATGTGTATGTGGAGTATATGGATATGGGTATGACAGGTAGACGCGGCTGGAGTTTGACTCGCTAGGACCCGATCCTTATTATGGATAATCCGATTCGAGTTGATCTCGCTGACAGATCTTGGATTAAGAGAGCTAGGTAGGAGGATCAGCTCCCCATATATGTATGCATGAGTATGAATATATCTTGGGTGCGTGAGAGCTCCAGATTATCTTTGATGTGACATAACTTGTTTGTATGACTTGTATGAAGATTATGCATTTCATTTTTAAGGATGCATTAGAATTAGATAGTTATAAAAATTATAGGTAAAATAAATATTTACTCTCTGAGTCGAACGCTCATTCCTGTTCACTATTTTTCTAAGATACAGGAGAGCCTTATTGTAAATGACTTGCTCCTTTCCTCACAGGTCCACTTATATTCATTTTGTATAATTTAAGTAATCAAGTGAAGTTTTAGAACTCTGCATGTGCAGGGGTTATTTAATTTAATTTGGGCTGTAAAAGATTATGTCTCTTTTCTTTTAAAAATTTGTAAACTTCTTATGATGCCTGTGATGTTGAATGGACTGGGTATATGGCTTTGTTTGAGGGAGCTGAGCTCTCATTTGATCTTATTATGATTTGTGGATGATTGTGAGAGTGAGCTGAGCTCTCAAATGGATTGGATTTTTATGTTTACAGGTCGAGTGAGCAAAAAACTCTCCGTTGGATGGTCTATATTATAGCCGGACTCTGTTTGGTTGTTTCCTTGAAATTGGGCCAAATATGGGTTTATGCTTGGGTTGAAAGATAATTGGGCTTACTACGGGCTTCGGTGGCCTTATGCTGACTCAAGTCTTAGTACCGGTCCGGCCCCCGAGTTCGGGTCGTGATATTTTAAATTTTAAAAAAATATATTATTTTGTCATTATATTTTGTCTTCGTTAAATTATTTAGTCCTCTTCAAATTTTCTGTTAGTCAATGCCTATCAAACTACTATTTAGCCATTTATTTTGGTGAAAGAAATTAGTTAGTCTATATATTTTAAAATACTACTATTTATTTTTTTTTATTTTAATAAAATTAATTAATTAGTCTATATATTTTGAAAACACAATATTTTTTAAAAAAACATTTTCAGATGAAAATGAAAATTTTATTGTATTGAGACTATATTTAAATTTACATTTTTTTTTAATTATTCAAGTATTTTCATTTAATTCTCTACGCATCATTTTTATATTTTCTCTACTGAAAATAATTTTTCTAGATTATTGCCTTAATTATTAGAGATTTATAAGAATTTATTAATCTTTTTATGCATATAGCTTGTATAAGTTTCTATTAAAAGAAAAAAATAGAGAGAGAATGAAAGAGAGAAAGGAGTAGATGCAAAAGAGAGAAATATGGGAGAGAGAAATAAAAGACGTAAAAGGGAATTGCGGTAAAAAAAAAAAAGTTGAGACTAAAAAGTTAACGAAACTAAATTATAGGGACTAACTAATGTATTTTTTAAAATATAGAAATCAACTAATTAATTTCACTAAAATAAATAGACTAAATAGTAGTTTAATTAACACTAAAATTCTTTGATTAATGGAAAATTTGATAGATAGACTATATAATTTAACGAAAATAAAAATATAAGAAATAAATAATATATATTTCAAAATATAAAGATTAAATAGTTAATTTTGTTAAAATATAAAGACTAAATAATAATTTTTCCTAATTTTAATGTAATCTTTTGCTTTTGTTTTAGATTTTTTTAAAGTTTATAAACAATTATGAAAAAAAAAGCTCGAGACTTTTTTTTATTTTAGTTCTTATAAATTAATTTGATTAAGTGTTTAACTATATTACCATATTTAATTTTTATAATTAAATTATATACTTAATTGTATTTATTCTCATATTCACAATAAAAATTTATTTTTATTGTAATAATTTAAATAAATTATTTACACTAATTTTAATAAACTTAAAATGATTTTTTATTAATTTTAATAAAATATTTGTATATAAATATTTGTTTATTTAATTTAAAACTAAATTGTATTGTAATATTGTTGGAATATATTTTAAGAGTATTATAATAAAATATTGAGTTAATATAATTTATTAGTTAAAGAAAATAATATAATATTTTTTTTAATTATTTTAATAATAAATATATTTATAACTATTTTTTTACTAAATCAATTACTTATAACCCCTTATAAATATTTTAATCAAATATATAATTACTTAAAATTTTAAATAATTATAAGCTCAAATATTTATAAACTAATTTTCATATATTAAAACAAATATTCTCATAGTGAAGATAAAGCAGTTTAAGTTATGATGTAACGGGCCATTTGATTTTTTTTTTTTTATTGAACTCAAGTTTAACAATCGTAAATTAAAAATTTACCTATAGATTTGTTTCATTATACACATTTTAATCAAATTTATATATAAATATTTAATGAAAAAATTACAATTTAGTTTTATATTTTAACAAGACTAATTATTTAATCTTTTTATTTTTAATTTGTTAAATTATTTAATTTTTCATTAATTTTTTCATTAGAAATTTTAATCCTAATTAAATTACTATTTATTTTATCTATTTAGTAAAATTAATTAATCTTTATATTTGAAAAAATATTATTAATTAGTCTAGTTTTATAAAACTAATTAGTTGGTCTTATATTTTAAAAAATATATTTCTAAATAAAAAAATATAAATTTTGTTGTGGAGAATAAATCTGAAATTTTTTTAAATTGTCTAAGTATTTTAATTTAATTTTTTAAACATTTTAGAATTTTTTTTATTGAGAAACAATACTTAATTAAGTATTACTTGATTTAGATCTCTAAATAATCAAAGTGAAAATTTAGGAAAATTAATTCCTTATAAAGAAAACACAAAAATGATTTTTAGGGAATTGAATGAAATTATATTTAAATAATTTTAAATAATATAAATTCAAATATAATTTCACGCAATAAAATTTTTATTTTTCATTTAGGAATGTTTTCTAAAATTATAAATAAATAAATTAATTTCACTAAAAAATCTTTGAGAAAATAAAATTAAAAATTTAAGAGTTTTCAAAATTAGAATCAAATTGAAGTAAACTTTTAATAAAATCAAAGGTTATTTTATTTTGAAGCGAATAGTAATTACTCCTAGTTAGATTATCCTCACCCAAAAAAAAATATATATAAATATAAACAATTGTCTAACTTGTTTTCTTTTTTAATCATAAAATGATGGATTGACTATCAAACTCCGAAGTCAAATTCTTAACCTTTAGTTCCACTCAACCTATGAACCTTTCATTATTGGAACAATTACAAAACTTTAAACAGGATCTGTTAGAAGCGCAGCATACTGACAATTATCATTCACTCGAGTTATAAATGCTTTCTTTCCAGAGCCTTTGGGTTACAACACAAAAAGATATTGTTGTGAAATTATTTACACCCTATGATGATTACCTAAAGGAAGAAGTGCAGCAAAGCATTACAGTGAAATGGACATCATCCAAGTCCTAATATCAGTCGTTCATCTCACATATAGCATCAGCAAAAGCAGTAACAAATTGGGCTTTTTGATGATCCAAAATTGAGATCCATTCATTGTAGACTTTGCCCCTTACGAAACCCGAGGCTGTCTACGTACCAGAGTTGCTTGATCTCAATATCATACCTTCTGCCTGCTAGAAGTAGTTCGGCTCGGATAAGGCGTTTCCAAGTAATTGTCTGGTTCATCTTCATCGTCAGATGATAGAAGGGATGATCCCATCCATGCCTTGAAACCTTCATTAACACGTCTTTCGACCTCTGGTGTGACTTCCAAAGTGTTTGCTTCCAACATTTCCAGACCAAGATTTTGGCCACTAAAATCACTCTCATCAAGAATTACAGCAGCTTTCCTTCTCAAAAAGAAGGCAGTTCCCGCGTATAAAATGACTAGTCCCCATGTGGCAATCTCATAGCACCAAAACAAAGGTAAGGAACAACTACTCCCTAGTGTCAGGAGGCTTGAACCAAGAAAGAGTGCAAGAAGACCAAAGATGACAGCGAAGACAATATTCAAAATTGACAGACAACGTGCTCCACCTATATAATCAGAAAAAGAAAGAAGATACTTAAATTAGTACAACTAGCTTAGCAACCATTACAACAGAGCACCATCATGATTGCAATGCAAGGCAAGATCAAGATCAAGAAAGTCTATTTCCTAACTTCTCAGCAGGACAAAGAATTAACTCATAACAAAAAGACACAGAATATCAGGCCATGTACCAGGATTAGCCAACACGCACGTTGCAGAGCTAATATTCCACGATCAAAAAACAGTTAAGGAAGACCAAATGCCAAAACGTGAAACACATTCCGGCGCTTTTTTTTTCCAGCTTTTAAGGTAAAAGCAATTATAATCAAGGTGTTAATTTGTTTTTAATTTACTATGTTATTCTCACCATTTGATTAGATCTTACAGATTCATCTAATGGTAATTATTATCCTTTTATCCTTCTGCTATGATATTTTTTGCTTTCTTGTCAAGAAGCCAAAGTTGATTAGATGAGAGTTTGCTTCCGTAACTTTATCACCTCACCAACAATCTATCAACTAATAGTTCGTCACTCTTTCTCTAACCTCATCAAGATCTCTGATTGTACTGATCAGTTTAAATGCCACTTTGTCATTTTGGTTTTATATGTTGCTATTCATTTGGTTAAGATTTCATGAAAGTGAAATAGTCTACATCTCCTTACCAAGCACCCATATAAATAGGGCAAAAACAATGAGAAAGAAGAAAGAAAGAAAGAAGAAGAAAAAGAATCTCCATTCAACCCTCTCTCTTCCAAAGGACCAATGAATCAAATATCATGAACTTGGGTGAGGATGGAGAGCATGTCGGTAGATATGAGCCTCAAGAGACTACTTGGCTAAAAGAAGCACCAGGCAAAAACATTAAAAATCAGAGAAAGGATTCACTGATCCTAAGAGACACTAGTTCATTGGTTGCATCTCACCGAGTCTTAATCTTTATAACCACAAAATTTCCTAATCATCATTTGCTGCTTGTCCCCTTGACAACTCTTTGGTGCAGGACAACCAACCAGATAATAAAAGGCATAGTAAAGCCACAAAGGAAAGTAGAAACCACATCACCAATGATTCCAACAAAACATATAAACATAGCTACTAGTAATGCAAACAATACAAGTGGTAATTTCCTTAGGGTAAATGTTATGAATCAGGGACAATCTACTGCTGGAGATAATGGTCCATGTCAGCTCAGAGTCTACTACAAAAGAAAGAAAAATGAGAGGGAAAGGTCCAACCAATCAGTTGTGGATGGGAAGGCTAAGGATGATTTAAAAGGCATCCAAATCCATTAGTTAGAAAAAGATGAACTTCAGTTGGTTAGAGAGGATTGGAAAAGGGATAACAACTGATAGTTTCAAGAGATGACGGCAGACAGCAGAATGCCTGAAAATAGGACAGAGTTGGAAGCAATAGGTTATCCAAAAGGGGTTTCATTGTATTCTGGCTGGAATGCCTGGTAGCACTGACTTTGGTCTTGCTATCTTATTGTAATTGAGTTTTATGAGCTCTAGTCTCCTCTTTTATTCTTATTCTCTTTTCTGGAATTGTTTATTTGGTTTCAATTGTTTGTCATGATCTTATTCCAGTCAAAATAAAGAATGTCCGCAATTTATCTCATTTGTCTTTGATTCTTGAATTCCTAACTCTATCAACTTGGTCCAACCTGCAATTTTTCTGTGAAGGCCAAAAACTCATAGGCAATCACAGGTGGATCTGATAGAAAGGTATTTAGCTGCTGTGGAAGAAGTCCTTCTCCAACTCAAGGGAGATTGAGAGCATTAATGATAGACAAATCAATGGGTTATGGGAGGAAATGGCAGAGGCAAGGAAACATCTAGATAAATTGGAAACCATCAAAGGATTACTCAACTCTTTGGTAAAAGGTAAGTCCACTACTAACGACTTGAAAGCTGGCACTGTTGCACAACTGTTAAGGGCCCTCGCGTAGGATCGAGTTAATGGACGATGAATAGGGTAATCCTCCTCAGATCGAGAAGACATTCCCTTGCTGATGTTCCTGCCTTTCCCTGAAGAACCTATTGTGATTGAAGGGAGAGCTCATTTGAGGGAGCTCTAAACCTCTAGATAATTTGTAAATAATTCTGCTTGCCTTGATTCATGAAATTGTTCTCTTTAAATAGAGATTACATATCAGCATTTTCCAAGATAGGAACCTATAATTAAGGAGCCTATAATCAAGGATTTTTATTTGAAATAAAAGACTTCTAAAAATATACATCTTAATCAAGACACCATTGAAAAATTATTTGCTGCCATCTTTGATGTTTTCCTTATTCAGTGCCTCGCGTCTCTTATATGCCTTTCCAATGAAAGCATCTGTAACATTACTCCCCTCCTGGAGAAAGAGCGTGTCCTCAAGCTCAAAGTGTGGATAAGCTTCTTTAAAATGTGTTACTGTCTCCCAAGTGGCGTCAGTTGAAGGCAGACCACACCACTGAACTAATATTTCCCATGTGCCACGATTCAGACGTGAACGGATAATATGGCAAGGAACAAGGATGACACGACCATCTTCTAAAGGTGGTAAGGATGGAGGAGTACTTGGTAGCTCCCCTTTAAATGCTTTTAGAAGTGAGACATGGAAAATATTATGAAGTTTACAATCAGATGGCAACTCCAATTGATAGGCAACTTGGCCGACCTTACGCAACACCTTAAAGGGTCCATAGAACTTTGGCCCATGCTTGTGGCGCAACTTGCCAGCAAGTGATTTCTGGCGATATGGATGTAAACGTAACCAGACTAGGCACTCAAGTGCAAACTCCAAATCACGATGCCCTTTGTCATTGTATGTTTTCATTCAATGTTGAGCTTGTTGCAATCGATGACAAATATCTTGTAAGACCATATCTCTATCCATCAAGGCTTGATCTACTGCTTCAACACAAGAGGAACCAACATCATAGTACAATAAACGGGGAGGGTCACACCCGTATACCACCTTAAAAGGAGAGGTCAAAAGAGAGGTTTGGAAGGAGGTGTTGTAACAGTACTCAGCCCATGGAATCCATTCCACCCATTTCTTTGGTTTATCACCAACAAAACAATGCAAGTAAATTTCAATGGTTCAATTAACCACCTCTGTTTGACTGTCCGTTTGTGGATGGTAAGCGGAAGAGAAAGCAAGCTTGGTACCACATAACCAAAAGAGCTCCTTCCAAAAAATACTCGTGAAAACAGCGTCCCTATCACATACTATAGATTCTGGTAGGCCATGCAACCGAACCACTTGCTCAAAAGAAATGTGAGCCACACTAATAGCTGTATAAGGGTGAGCCATTGGAATGAAATAAACATATTTTGAAAACCGATCAACAATAACAAATAACACAGATTTTCCCCATGACTTTGGCAAGCCATCAATGAAATCCATTAGAGATGTCAGCCCAAATCTGTGTAGGAATGTCGAGAGGTTGGAGTAAACCGGCAGGACTCAAATGCTCGGTTTTATTACGCTGACATATAGGGCATGCTACAACGTAATCCCTTATCTTTGATTTCATACCCTTCCAATAAAAATCATGGCATAGTCACTGCAATGTCTTATTGACTCCTTCATGGGTGGTATCATGAAAATTAGATAATAGCGGTGCAATTAATGGAGAAGATGGTAAAAGATAAACTCTGTTTTTATAGAGGATTAAGCCATCTTGCAAGGTCCACGAAGTGCCCAATTCTCCTGCTGCCACCTTAGTTCACAAATCCTGAAGCGATTTCTGATTCAGCAATTTCCTTTCGAATCTCATCAAAAAATAGAACCTGTAGTTGAAGAATGGCACACAACATCCCTTCTTCCTCAGTTCGGCGGGATAGTCCATCTGCGGCTCTATTTAAGTGACCTGCTTTATATTCGACTCTAAAATAAAAACCCATTAGTTTGCTCACCCAATGCTGTTGGGGCGAGGTGGAGAGCCTTTGATCGAACAAATATTTTATACTATAGTGATCTGTGAAGATAAGGAATGATCTCACCCATAAATATGGACGCCAATGTTGGACTGCCTTGGCTAACCCGATTAATTCTCTTTCATAGGTTGGTAGTTTAAAATGCCTTGCTACCAATTTTCTACTAAGAAATGCAATGGGATGGCCATGTTGTTGAAGAACTACCCCAATTCCTCCACCGGAGGCTTCACATTCCACAATGAATTCATCGGCAAAATTTGATAGCTGTAAAACTCGTACAGCCGCAAGGGCGTGCTTAAGGTTGGTAAAGGAAGCCAAAGCTGATTCGGTCCAGTGGAAGGAGTTGCGTTTCAGCATACTGGTCAAGGGAGCTGCAATCTGGCCATAATTGTGAATGAATTTCTGGTAGTACCCAGCCAACCTAAGAAAACCACGAAGAGCAGTTGTGGATTGTGGTTGTGGCCATTCGATGACAGCCTAAATTTTGCTAGAATCGACTGATACACCTGTACTAGAAATAACATGTCCGAGGTATGCTACTTGCATCTCCCCAAAGGAGCATTTGGACCTTTTAAGAAATAAATAGTGAGCTCACAATAAGTCAATAACCATCCAAATGTGAATCAAGTGTTCATCCCATGTTTTACTGTAAATTAAGATATCTTCGAAGAAAACTAGAACAAATTGACGAAGGTGCTTACGGAATACCTCATTCATGAGAGCTTGAAAAGTTGAGGGGGGGCGTTAGTTAGCCCGAAGGGCATTACCAAGAACTCGAAGTGCCCATGATGAGTGCGAAAAGCTATTTTCTGAATGTCAACAGGATCCATTTGAATTTGGTGGTAGCTGGATCGAAGATCAAATTTAGTGAAATATTGCGCCCCATGAAGCTCATCAAGCAATTCTTCCACTACCGGAATGGGAAATTTGTCCTTGACCATCCAAGCATTGAGCTCTTTGTAATCCACACAAAAGCACCATGTCCCATCTTGCTTGCGAACCAACAATACAGGTGAAGAGAACGGAGATCTACTGGGACGGATGATGCCTTGTTGAAGCATTTGGTCACATTGTTTCTCGATTTCATCTTTCTGCAAGTGGGGATAGCGATAAGGCCACACCACCACAAGACCTGATCCGGGCTGTAAACAGATGCGATGGTCATAAACTCGAAGTGGCAGAAGCCCTATTGGTTCAAAAAACAAATCACTTAAGTGTTCCAGTAACTAGTCTAGCCTGTTATTGAGGTTCTTTTCCCCCTGTAACAAGTGCACTCGATGCCCCATTTTATTCTATTGATCTTCGAGAGTGATGGATTTTCCTTGAAGCTCAAAACTCATAGTGAGAGAAGTGAAATTCTAGAGAATTGGTCCCAAAATTTGGAGCCATTTGACACCTAAGACAACATCAAATCCATCCAAAGGAATAACAAAGAAGTAGGCCATAAAATGATTATTAGCAACATAAAATGATAACGATTGACAAATGCCTTTGCTGGGCACTTTTTCTCCATTAGCAACTGAGACACTTAGCTCGAGGATGGATAGTTAGGCTGAGGCGTTTGGCTGCTGAGCAACTTATGAAATTATGGGTGCTACCCGAGCCTACCAAACCCAGTAGGGAATGACCCTTCATTACGGCTTGTAGTTGCATGGTCCGCATATTTTGTATTCCTATAATTGCATGCAAGGAAATTTCCGGCTCTCCTATCTCAGCTTGATGGTGATCTAGTGCATCCTCGTCAGGGTCGGCTACTTCCAACCAAAATAATTTTTTGCATTGATGCCCGAATGTATATTGTTCATCACAATTATAGCATACGCCTTTGGCTCGCCTCTCTGCCAATTCTGCTCTGCTTAGCTTTTTAACAAAAGGGGTTGTAACACTTCCAACACTGCCGGTACCTGACGGTGCTAGTTGTGATGTGTTTTTGGAGGTGCGACCCAATGACAAAGGTGGTGATGATTGCTGGTTTGTAATTATGGTAGTCCCTCGCTTGTTGGTTTCGAACCGATCAAGTTGTTGTCGCCTCTCACATGCCCTTGCTAAATTCAATGCAGTTACCAAGTGGGTGGTGGTTGTAGTTCTACATCCATTCTAATGGTCTCAAGTAATCTAGCCGTGAAGAGGTCTACCAGTTTGATCTGATCAAACAGTGGATGCTCTGGCTAATAAAGACTAGAATTGACGTTGATACTCTTCCACGGTACCTATTTGTTTCAAATTCACGAGCTCACCTAGAGGGTTGCTTTGCAAAGGTGGTCCAAAGCGCAGGTTGTAGTAATCCTTAAAGGTGTTCCATGTTAATCCCAGCTCCTCCTGCTCTAGTTTATAGAACCATAATTGAGCTTCTCCTATCATATGAAATGCTGCTAGTCCCACCTTGTTTGCCTCCAAAGTTTGTTGATTGTAAAAAAATTGTTCACATCGATGGGGCCACACCAAGGGATCATCGGACCCATTGAAGGAAGGAAAATCTAGTTTTGCATATCAGGGTACTATCAACCCTCCTTGTCGTACTTTTGATCTTTCCCCTCTTGGCTATGGGAAGGGAACATGGTTGTTACTACCAAACATACCATCTTCTTCCTGTGTTGTTTTCTTGCTCGAAGATTTGAAGAATTCCAATAGCTGTCATGACAACTCATCAATGCGGGATTCTACTCGTGCGTGGGATTCCTGCATTTTCTGAACACAAGTACTGGTTTCCTGCATAAATGTTTCAACTTTATCATGCCACTTAGGATCACCCATTTTGTTCGACCCTGATACCAAGTTGTTAAGGGCCCTCGCGTAGGATAGAGTTAATGGACAATGAACATGGTAGTCCTCCTCACATCGAGAAGACGTTCCCTTGCTGATGTTTCTGCCTTTCCTTGAAGAACCTATTGTGATCGAAGGGAGAGCTCGTTTAAGGGAGCTTTAAACCTATAGATAATTTGTAAATAATTCTACTTGCCTTGATTCATGAAATTGTTCTCTTTAAATAGAGATTACATAACAACATTTTCCAAGATAGGAACCTATAATTAAAGAGCCTATAATCAAGGATTTTTATTTGAAATAAAATACTTCTAAAAATAAACATCTTAATCAGGAAACCATTGAAAAATTATTTGCTGCCATCTTTAATGTTTTCCTTATTCAGTGCCTCGCGTCTCTTATATGCCTTTCCAATGAAAGCATCTGTAACAACAACCTTCATTTATTCTCCAAGGTAAATCCTCTACCTATCATCCACACTTGCAGCAACCGCCAGCTGAAGCTCTAAAGTTATCTGCAAAGCATGTTGAATTGCCAAGTTTTGATGGCCAAGACCCTATTTGATGGTACTTCATAACACATCACACTCAGGACACTGCCAAAAGCACCCATGGCTATGGTTTGCATGGAGGGTGCCACATTGCATTGGATTTGGATGTGATGGCCCAATAACGGCCTCCTAAAATGACTTGGTAACAGATGTCTGTACAATTGTTGATCAAGTGACATGTTACGATACCATTGCAAGAAAACTTGTGTCCCACATTAAAAGTATGGGATTTCAATGTGAAGTACATATAGACTTAGGTTCTCCAACCTCAATAACTAGCTTTTAAGATGTGATTCTCCTAAGTTCGTATCAATGGTATCAGAGCCGACTGTCATGGATGATACAAATTCAAGAGAAGACTTGAGGGCACTATTCCAAGAAGTACAAGCATTGACTGAAGCAAGAGTAGCACAGGCTGAATCAAGGATGAAAGATCGAATCAAGCAATCAAAGTCAAAACTGGAATCTCAATTGCAAAACTTGTCTCATCAATTACAAGAGTTCATTTAGGGAACCTACAAGAGCCGAGGCAAGAAAACAGACAGCAACTCAGGTAGTAGTAACAACTATGAAGGTAGCAACAATAGGATTGATGGGAAAACAAAAGCGAGACCCAAGGCAAGGGTAGTACCAAGGTATAAGAAGTTGGATTTTCCAACATTTGATGGATCCGAAGATCCGTTGATTTGGTTACACCAATGTGGACAATTTTTTTCAAACCAATGGACGCCAGAAATAGATAAGGTAAACCTCGCAACATTCCATATGGCAGGAAAGGCACAACTTTAGTTCTACATATTAGAACAAGAAGAACCTAAACTATCATAGAACACATTCAAAGAATATTTCAATTTGAGATTCCAGCCTCCACTTAGTAGCAATCCTTCAGGCAAATTGGCAAACTTGAAGCAGATAGGAATGGTTGAAGAGTACCAACGTCAGTTCCAGAACCTTCTAGCTCATGCAAACAGTTCGAGCATATCAACAAGTTGATTTGTTTACTGCAAGATTGACAGATTCAATCCAGATTGATGTAGAGATACAAAATCCCACGAGCTAGGTGGCAACTATGAACCTAGCAAGAGCTTTTGAAAGGAAATGGCAGCTAAAAGAAAATTGGACAAATTCATGGTCCAATACAAGAACACCACCTACTTCATCAATTCTACCTGTAACCAAAGCTACTGCCAACAAGGCCATTAGCACATTACAGAATTTCAGTTTAGGAAGTGTTTTATCTCCCTTTATTAAAAGATTGAACCATCAAGAGATGCCTAAGCAAAGAACAAAGGGGCTTTGTTATAATTGTGATGAACCATATTCCTCCGGACATCAATGCAAGAAGTTATTTTGGTTGAAGATGGATAATTCAGAGGAAGCAACGGGACAAAGGGACTATGAATGATCCATAGTCTTATCCTACTGTTGAGCTTAAGGACAAACTCTTTCTCCAGAAAGGAGAGTAATTTTATGAATGCATTTGTGGATAAGACTTATGCAAAACGTGATCCACAAGAGATTCCAGTCAATGGTGATAAGAATGGCAACAAATAAATTAGCATCAAAGATGGATTCAGCAACAACAATAACTAATTATTAGTAGAAATAAATATTCCAATTAAGTTATTACTCTAATTATCAGAGCCGTCCACTATGACTCCCAGTTGCAATCGTGCGGCACAGGTGGCGACGCCGGAATTGCAGTGTTCGCCTGGGGCTAAATTAAACTAGCGCAAAGCCAACTTGTGTGGATGCTAGGGCTACAGAACGTAGTGGAATGTTATAATCCCTTTACAAGAAAACTTCTATCCCACATTAAAAGAATGGGATTTCAATATGGGGTATAAGGCTTGGGCTCTCCAACCTCGATAGCTCGCTTTTGGGGTGTAATTCTCCTAAGTTCATATCAATATGATGGCAAATCCTTAAGAACGGTTAGCCACAGTACAACAATAAGGCTCTGTCGATGATTTCATCGACATTTTTGTAGCTCAACCTGCTCAAGTTCCTAGATTGTCTAATTAAAAAAAATACTTGAGATATTTTTTAAATGGATTAAAGGATTTCTTAAATAGATTAAAGGATTAGTTTCGGACTAGGAATCGCACACAAGATTCAACGAACATCTTTCATACATGACCCTTGCCCGTGAAATTGAAAGAGAGTTGCAATTTAATTCGGGAATCAGAAGAGGAATGAAGATGACGATAGAAGGTTCCTCTAAATGGGCTTCGGTTCATGGGTTAGGCCCATGGACTTTGACTTCCACCTACCGTAAGCCTTATATTTCTCAACCCAGGCCTTTACTTCCAACTCTCGCCCTCAATGCAATAATAAAACCCAAGACAGACAACCCACAACAAACCAACACCTCACCAATCCTTCTTCCTCGCTGATTCAATCCAGACCTCTTTAAATTACACTTCGCACCAAGGGAACTAGCCAATATTCACATCAAGAATTTCTGGACCCATGTGCCAAAGGTCTTTGCTATGAATGTAAGGAACCCTTCAACCCTCTCCATGAATGTCCAAACAAAACCTTACTTGCCTTAATCCTAGGCAATGATGAACCATTGATCGTCGAGGGGGAGCATGGTTTGATAGAAATAGAGGAACTGGTGGTACTAGTAAAGATTTCGAATAAGGCTCACTTTACATAACTTAAACTTCCTTTCCACTTCGTTGGTGGTATTTCCTGTCCAAAAACTATAAAGTTGAAAGAGATAATCAAAGGAGTACCAGCGGTGTTGATGATAGATAGCAGAGTAAGTCATAATTTTGTCTTTGTTGATATGGTAAAACAATTGAATTTGCAAGTAGAACCAACACAGACCTTCTAAGTAAGATTGAGAGATGGACATTGTGCCTCATCAACGAGCATTTGCAAAACATTTCACTAGAGTTGCAATCTCTCAAATTGCATATTGAGAGCTATGTCTTTCCACTTGGAGGCAAGGATATTCTTCTAGGAGTGGTTTGGCTCAAGAATTTGGGGGATGTCAGAAGTAATGGGGCTACAATGCCTATGTCATTTTAGAATAGCGGTAATCTTATTACTTTAGATCCTTCTTTAACTAAAGCAACGGTCTTTGTATCTACCTTTCAGAAATTGACAGACTTGGTGTCATATGCATTGATGTGGGAATATACTTATACGCTAAATATGTTCCCTACAACAAAATTAAATCTTATGCAACAATATGGTATCCAACAACTCGATAAATTTTCTTTCATTTTTTGGTGATGCCACTTCTTTACCACCACACTAAACAACAGACCATGTAATAACGTAGTATCCAAGGTCTACTCCAATAAGTGTCCATCCTTATAGATTCCAATAATCCATGAGATGCTAGATGAGTTTTTTGGCTCAGCGTATTTCTCTAAACTCAATCTAAAGTCTAGTGATCACTAGATTCAGATTTCCTCTGCCGACGTGCCAAAAACAACTTTCAAAACTCACTCTAAACACTAGGAGTACTTGTTCCACCTTCATCTATGTCGCTTTGTTCTCATCTTTTTTTATGATATTCTACTCTACAACAAAAGTTGGAAAGACCACTTGAAACATATGGAATTGGTGTTGCAATTGTTAAAAGATAATCAGTTCATGATAAATAAGAAGACATGTTCTCTAGGCCGCACCACGTTCAATTATTTAGGCCAAATTATTTCATCCCATGAAGTGAGATGGATCCAAAAAAAATAGTGCAATTGTTAACTAGCCTAGGCCCAAATCACTTATAGCAGTCCATAACTTTCTTAGGCTCATAGGTTATTATCACCAGTTCATCAAAGGGTGCCTGTCGATAGCTCAACCTTTAAACCATCTAATAAAGAAAGATGTCTAGGGTAGATTGGCCAAGAATCCTCAAGCCAAACAATCTTTTGAGGCTCTTAAGATAGCTCTTACTTCCTCCCATTTTCTCATGTTGCTTGACTTCTCAAAGCTATTTGTTTTGGGATGTGACACTTCTTAAAATGGCATTGGAGCAGCCCTCATGCAAAATCGACATCCAATTGCTTATTTTAGCGAGGCCTTGTCTCCTTGCACCCTTGCTAAATCTACGTATGATAAAGAACTAATGGCATTGGTTCTAGCCGTTCATCAATGGAGACCATACTTGGACAACAATTCCTTGTCCCCACAAATCATAGGAGTCTTCGACACCTCCTACAACAACAGGTGACCACACCAACACAACAACATTGGGTTGCTAAGTTATTAGGGTGTGATCTTCAATTTCAATACAAAACAAGGGTGTCTGATAAAGTGGCAAATGCTCTTTCCCACCAAGATGAAGACATGGAATGCTATACCATTTCTAAAACTCTATGGTTGAAGTTGGATGAAATTGATATGGAAATTCAACAGGACCCTCACTGGCGAAAGGTGTTTGTTGAACTACAATAGGATCCTTCTTCACATGGCAATTTTTCCCTCGTTTACAACCGCTTGTACTACAAAAGCAGGTTAGTAATTCTAGAAAATTCTCAATGGGTTTCTAAGTTGATTACTGAGTTCCATTCTATACCAATTGTGGCCACTCTAGCGTTTATCAAACTTATAGATATTTAGCACTAAATCTTTATTGTCAAGGGATGATGAAATTAGTATGTCACTTTGTGGCTTCTTGTTAGACTTGTCAAAAGGTTAAATACGAAACTCTCCCAACCTTAGGGTTGTTGCAGCCATTGCCTATACCAAGATGATTTGGGAAGACATACAATGGATTTTATGATCGGACTACCATGGTCTCAAGGACGGGACTGTATTGTGGTTGTGATTGACAGGCTATCAAATATGGGAATTTTTTTGAGTTTGAAGCATCTTTATAATGCAAAAACTGTGGCTGAATTATTTATTAGTAATGTGGTGAAATTACATGGTATTCCAAGGTCAATAGTCAATGACAGGTACCCTCTGTTCCTTATTAATTTTTGGGTTGAATTGTTAAGATCGCAAGGCACTGAGCTCAAGATAAATAGACGGCCAAACCAATGTCCTTAATAGAGCCCTTGAAACCTACTTGAGGTGTTATTGCATTAGAACAACCAACAAGCACAAATGGCTACTGTGGGCAAAAATTTTCGTATAACACAAGTTATCATATAGCGGCTGGTATGACTTCATTTCAAGTAGTTTATGGCAAACACCCTCCTACAATTATCGATATTTACCCAATGAAACGAGGGTGGAAGAAGTAGCACAGGCTTTGGTGGACTGCGATAAGATTCAACAACAATTAAAATTTAATTTACAACAAGCATAGACTAAAATGATTCAATAAGCAAACAAGCACCGTCGAGATGTTTAATATAACATTGGGGACACTGTTTCTCAAGCGACGTCCTCACCGCTAGCACTCTCTCCATACTAGGGTCAATCAAAAGCTCTCAGCCCGCTATTATGGACCTTACAAAGTAATACAGAAAGTGGGGTCTGCCACCTACCACTTGCTGCTTCCTAAAGGGACTTGTATTCATCCCACCTTCTATGTTTCACTATTAAAACATTAGTGAATTGCCCATTGACATGGCAAGTGAATACACCTAAGGAAAATTTGCAATGAAAGGCAATGCAGCTAGATGGCAAGAAAAATGAGCATGTTTTCGTTAAGTGGAAAGGCAGGCCAATGGAGGATGTGACATGGATGGATGACGTGGATCTTCGAAACCAGTTTCTTGGCTTCAGCCTCGAGAACAAGGTGGTTGTTCAAGAGGGTGGCAAGATTTTGAATCAGGGACAAAGTACTGCTCGAGATAATGGTCCAGGTCAGCTAAGAGTCTACTACAAAAGGAAGAAAAATGATAGGGAAAGGTCCAGCCAATCAGTTGCATATGGGAAGGCTAAGGTAAGGATGATTTGACACGCATCCAAATCCATTAGTTAGAGAAGATGAACTTCAGTTGGTTAGAGAGGATTGGAAAGGGGATAAAAACTGATAGTTTCAAGAGACAAGGGCAGACAGGAGAAGCCTACAAATAGGGGAGAGTTGGAAGTAATAGGGGATCAAAAGGGTTTTCGTTGTATTCTGGCTGGAGTGCCTGGAAGCAGTGACTTTGGTCCTGCTATCTTAGTGTAATTGAGTTTTGTGAGCTGAAGTCTCCTATTTTATTCTTATTCTCTTTTCTTGAATTGTTTATTGGCATTCGATTATTTGTTTATGATCTTATTCCAGTTGAAATAAAGATTTTCTGCAATTTATCTCATTTGTCTTTGATTCTTGAAACCCTAAATCTATCATTATATCCGAGCAGCGCTTGCTAATTTTTCTTCCTGTTTCTCTCAAACTTCACAGACTATTTTGAGCTGGGGTGTCACATAATTACAGGTGTAACTAAAATGATGTATTTACCACCATAATGTGACAAATAAATGTCTCTATTTACCACCATACTGTGACAAATAAATGTCTTTATTTACCAGCATACTGTGATAAATACATGTCTGACACTGTAAAGAGCAATAGCAACAGCCAACAATTCCAACAGCAAGAAAATAGCAAAAGTGCCCACATATTTGAGATCTTTCCTTCTTTCTTTTTATTTAACAACTAATAATGCTAAAACAATGCTAAAATCTAATTTCTTTTTATTTCAGATCTAGCATGCCAAGCCTATGGTAAAATGATGTTAGCAATTTAGCATTGAGTCAAAACAGTTAGAACATACCCCTTTTTGAAGCACAGTAATTATTTTCAACCACCTTTAAGCATCCATGTCTTGCTGGAGCAGAATATGCAACAGTTATCCCTACATCATGAACATAACCATGAGATAATGAAAAATAGACAACATTAGACCAACAAGCTGCCAACCTAGATTTAAAATTCTTCCACCCCAAACGCCAAGCAAAGGGCATTCATAGATCAAGTCAAACCACAAGTGCCCTCCACTTACAGAATATGTGTGTTCATATCATTGGGATGATATAATTGGGATCTTTCATTGACATCGACAACACAACCAACAAACACCCCCCCCCCCCCCCCCCCCCAACCCCCTTTTCCGTTGTTCAACAAAAAGGAATGCATTTATGCTTCTGCATCTCAGTTATTTGCCAATTAGCTCCAAGATCAGCCATAATTAAATTATTAAAACCATATCCTACACAAAAATAACGAAGATTGAGACCTAAAACAAGCAAGAAAGTTAAGGCCACTTTTTCAACCTTTGCTTGGGTCACAAAAACGTGTCTTCATATTTGAAAAGAACATCTTGATATCACATCAGGCAACACCATGAACTACCATTTTCCTTTTGACAATTAAGACATTTTTTTAAACAACATCTGAGTTTCATGATGCATGAAAAAATCTAGAATAAGCCATTTTTGTATTTAATACAAATTTGGGAAACAAGTTACCAGATTCATCAAGGATGACAAATATTACTTGGTAATCGTTAATTTATCAACAATGGGGCGCTAACAGAAATAAAACCCTTAAAGCTATCACAAGTTTCTAATTTAGGTTCTCTTCAATTTCAACAAGGCAAACAGAAGCTAAACATAAAACCCTCAGCTTTATGAGCAGCTGAACAGAATAACTTTAAGCAAAGAAAATAAAAAAGAATCCCATACCAGCTCCAAGATAGGTAACTGATGCCAAGAAAATAATCATCGAGGGAACAAACACAACCATCCAGTAATAATCAACGGTCTCCTGATCTGTGAGATAAAACGCACCAGGAAACAGATCGGAATCACCTCCCTTCACATTTATAGGAAGAGGCTGGAGTCTCCGGTCACTGCAAAAAGGCCTCTTCCCACTGTCACCAGGAAACACAATCTTCAAGCTCACAACAGCGCATATGAGAATCATCAAGCAAATGACAGCCACAATTCCCATTAACACTGGCCTTTGAAGCTTAACCCATGCTTTGTCTTCCTCGCGAAGGCTCTCGTACTCGTGCTTAGGCATGAAAGCTTGACGCAAAGCGTCACCCAGAATCGCCATTGGATCTAGCAGGAGAGAAAATTTAATAGGATTCCAAGGTGAATGAAAACAAAAGGCAGGCACGTGATTGTATTCTGTTTATTTATAAGTTGGGTAAAAATTAAAATCCAGATAGGGTTTTTCTTGTAGTGTTGCGCACGAATATACGACACTGAAAATTGGTCGCTTCGAGAATCGAAATATGCTTCGTGGAACCAAGAACCAGCTCTAATCTGAGGAAACCCTAGGATCCATGAAGTAGCTGATCCTCGTTGAGCCGGAAATGGGTACAAATGCGAAGCCTTTGGTTTTGGAATTTGAGAAATTTGGAGGAATGGTGGAGTTTTTGTTGGAATCAGATGATTTAAGGGGGGAAAGGTGAAGTAGAGAGAGGAGTTTCGTGTGATGTTGGGCCGTTGCTTTCCCCCTTGGTTGGGTGCACTACTTTGCCAACTTATGCTGCGGTATTTGGCAGGTTTTCCTGAGCGGCGGCGCGTAGTGAAGTAATGCAGTGTTCGTGGTTTTCCGAATCGAAAAAATTTTAACAAAAATAATTAATTAAAATTAAAAAAATAGTACTATAATAATCATACTATATATTTTTAAATATATTGATTTTTGTAAACGTACATTATAAATTTTTTACACTCATTATATATTAATTATTATCATGATATTATAATAATTTTTCATTTTTGATATATATATATATATTATAATATTTATTATTTTTAGATTAAAATAAAAATAAAAGTGTATAATTGTAAATAAAAAATTTTAGCGATAAAATTTATTATTATAATATAATAAAATTCTAAGTGTTAAATATAATATAATTCTAAGTGTTCTATAAATATATAAATTAAGCTATTTATTATTTTATTGTTCATGTATTTTGATATTAAATTCTTTCAATAACAAAATATTGAGTTTATCAATATTAATTAGCTTTTAATATTTTATAATTTTTATAAAATATATATAATTAACATGAAAAATTTGAAATTTTCTAACATTATTTATGAGTTTTTACGTATAATAGTAAAATAAATTCAATATTAATCATTTTTTGTTCCT
Organism: Hevea brasiliensis; assembly: GCF_030052815.1. Taxonomy (NCBI): domain Eukaryota; kingdom Viridiplantae; phylum Streptophyta; class Magnoliopsida; order Malpighiales; family Euphorbiaceae; genus Hevea; species Hevea brasiliensis. Next base: position 104,321,931 of record NC_079496.1, read on the forward strand.
TGTTATTTTTTATTCAATTTTTTAATTTTATTTGATAAAATTAACTATGTATACTTATATCAATAAAGTATCAATATTATTATTTTTTATTTGATATATAATATTTTATATAATTTCATATTTTCTTATGATATGGAGAGAAAAACTTTAAAAATAAGATTGAAAAATATAGTAATAATAACAGTATAGCGGGCAATGGAAAAAGCATCTAAAGATCCTAAAGCATTTATTCATATATAGGTACATTTGAAGAGCATAGCAAGATAGACATAAGCTCAAGGAGGCAATAAAGTAATTGTGCTAAGACATATTTGAATGAATAAGCCACAGTTTCTTAAGATTGTTAGCATACCATACATAACATTTGCTAAAACCAGTGCATTTTACCTATAAGATTGCAAAAAAACATGTCAAAAACAACCTTACTTAGTCATATACCAGTCTCAATTATACAAGAAGCTCATAAAGGCAATTTTAACAGCTTGAAATTTAAGAGATAAAGTCCCAACTTATGTGTATATAAATATATGTATATGTGCATAAAACAGTTGAAGACCAACCATAAATTAAAGCAGGCTAAAACAATATATTGTAAAACACTAGAGAATACATTTTGCAAATTTATAGCCGTTAACAAAAAAAAAAATTAGCAAAACACTAGAGAATATATTTTGCAAATTTATAGCAGTTAACAAAAAAAAAATTTACTCAATAGAGAAATTTCAGTTGTGGATAGCCAATTCAGTGATGATTAAAATACATTGTAACCTACTAAAACATAGGCAAAAACATAGTATTAAACTTGACTTAGACAAGCATATCACCCTCAATAAGAGAATCCAACTAGCATTTCAAAAAATAATAAAAAAAATTCAATCTATATACGAAACCTACCATACACATGATTCAAAAATATATATATTTCCCAAGCATCAACTAATATCAGTTAAAAATAATGTCCAAGACTAATAACAAGCCCAAAAACTTACCAAAAAAAAAGCACGAAAAATTAGGAAAAAGAATCCAAAAACCAAAAAGCGAGCAACCCACAATCAAAAAGCAAAAGCTAGCAAATTTACATAATAAAATACGAACAATAAGTATAAAAACTAGTTAAAAATAAGTAATTTTAAAAATAAAGAGGAAGAGAAATAGAAAATATCTAATTTCACAAGAAAATCCAAATGTAAAACTCTAAAAAGTTGTAAAGGGCTTCAAAATCCGATGTGAATGTAAGATTTGGTATATAAAAGAAGGATTTTGGAGGAAATTTGGTGCAAAGAGTGATTCAGGAGAGAGAGATGAAAGACGAAATGGCGGGCAAAGAAGAAAAGAGGGATTTTGGGTTTTTAAAAACTCCATGTTCGATAGCCGAAATTAAGGTTTTCGACTGCCGCTCTTGGTTTTGCCAAATTTTAAAAAACTAAAATTTAGGATGTTCGGCTGTCGAAACTTGAAATTTTAACTGCCACTTTGCTTACTGTCCAATTTTTAAAAAGATGATTTTTGAAGGTTCGTCAGCCGAAGTACAAGTCGATTCTGCACATTTTGAATTAATTATACAACAGAAATATATAATTTCAGTTGCCGAATTTGCTATCACCTAAAATTTTAAATATACACTTTCAAGGCTAAAAAAACTTAAAAAGACTTTTAAATTTTATAATTTTCAAAAAAAAATGTGTATACTATTAAAATTATATTTCAAACTTATATTTCTACTCTCTAATTTATTTTTTAATAAATAAATTTATATTATATAGAAATAAATTGAAATAAAAAAATTTTAAAAAAAATCCCAATGGGGAAACGCACCCCATCCCGCTTTCTAGTGGGGTAATTTTTGCGCCGACCCTGATTTTCCACAGGACGAGAATGGGAAAGGTAATCCCCGACCCACTCTCTTGCCATTCCTAACCAAAGATTGGCAGCTTTGAGCCTTTGTGTGACCCATGTGACCAATTAACTAATTAGTTATCTTTTGCCTTATTAACCTTGTAATTTTCTTCTAGATAAATTAATTAATTAATTTAATTTTAATTGGATTATAAAAATTTTTATTAGAATAAAATTTGAATTTAAATAGATAGCCAATCTAATCAATTAAATTAAAATTTTTTAAATAATAATAAATTTATACATTATTTTTTAGCCAATCAAAATGGAGGATGATTTGTGATTATTAAAATTAACCATGGATATTTTTGAAAATCAATTCATTCCCACTACATATATATATATATATATATATATATATATATATATATATATATATATATATATATATATATATATGAAAATAACAAGTAGCATGAAATTGATTTTTCTTGTTCAAAAAACTCGATTAGGCTTGGGAGACCTTCTTGATATTGAAACTGAAGATAATGTTGTTCAACCAAAAGATCTCTCAAAGGTTAAAAGAACCCTTAAGAGAAAGAATATTATGTTAGAGTTCAAGTCCAATTGGAATTAGTAGAATTTAAATTATAAAGTTTAATAATTAGAGTCCTAAAAATACTAGATTTTAGTGGCTTATATATATGTATAGTTAGTTGGCCATTATATGGGATGTATTGTAGAGAGCTCATGAAGTGGAGAGGTATTTTGAATTTCATGAGTTTTATTTGAGTAATTTTGAGGGTGAGAAAAATAATTAGTGATTGTAATTATTTTTCCTTGATAGTGAATTTGTTTGGTGGAGTAAGCTTATGATGAATCGCGTTAAATTTTGTGTTTTTTATTTTGTGTAGGTATAATTTTCACAACAAGTTGTATCAGAGCTTTGGTTTAAGATACCAAAAATGGCAAGCACAAAATTTGAGGTGGAGTCGTTCGATGGGAAAAATAATTTCAGTCGGTGGTAAAGCACGGTGAAGGATATTCTTGTATAACAAGGATTAATTAAAGCATTGAATGAGAAGCAACTGGTAACCATAAAAAGATTATGATTGGGAGGAGTTTCAATAAAGGGCTATAAGTATGATTAGATTGATGTTAGCCCTATATGTGAAGTACAATATCTTGAAAAAGACTTTGCCAGTTATTTTATCGAAGAAATTGGAGAGCCTATACATATCAGAGTTACTCACAAATCACTTGTACTTGAAAAAGGAGTTGTACCAACTCAGAATGGATGAAGGTACTGATGTGAGGAATCATCTTAATATTTTAATAAATTAATTACTCAATTGGCTAGTATTAGTGTGAAAGTAGATGATGAAGATAAAGCCCTCTTGCTTTTAACTCCTCTCCCACGATCTTATAAAAACTTGGTGACAGCATTAATAGTTGGAAATGAGACTTTAAAAGTAGAGGAGGTTACTGTAGTTATCTTGGATGATGAGAAGTTCAAGAAAATAAGTAGTAGCAATGAAGGTGGAAACAATTGGAGAAGCAATAGTAGATCAAGCTTGAGACCACGAGTAGACTATCAAGATAGAGAATGCTATTACTGTCATGAGAAGGGTCACATTCAATACCATTGTATGAAGATAAAGGAAGATCTTGCAGAATTTAAATAAATCAAGAAGAGTCATGAAAAAAAAAAAAAAAAGAAAGAACGACTGCAATTACAATGGATGATGGCATTGATGGCGAATGTTTGAATGTGAATGATGATAAGAAAAAGGCAAACTGTGACACCCATTACTCGTCTACAGTGTAGCCGAGCAAGTTATGCCACTCAGTGTGCCGGAGCACCAATATATATTTCTATTTACAATTTATCCCTTTTTAATTCATTTATTTACAATTTTGATAAATCTGAATTTTTTCGCAAATTTTATAGGAAATCCGGCAAAGTGTCGGCTGTAAATTGAAAAAACAGTTCTTCTGAACCTGTTTAAAAACACTTCCAATATAATTTCTAAATCCAAACTCCATTATACACATTTCAAGTCAATATCAAAATCTCAATCTCAAATCACAATACTATTTTTAAAACTTTTCTGTTCACTTCATCACTTGAAGCATATTCATAAATATTTCTCAACATTTCATTTATCAACATACATTATGTAGAAAATTTCAATAATATAAAATTTTATATATTTACATTAATACATAATTACAAGAGTTTATAGTTACAATCCAAACTAATACAAAATGCCAAAATACAAAATGCTCCCAAAATCCTATGTCCTACCATATGCACTGCAGGTGTGAGGTGACTCGGGACTCCGGATGCAAATCTGAAGGCTCACCCTATCTAATGTCTGCTGGGCTCACCAGCTAGGTCTCTAGTACCTGCGCGTGGCAAAAGCGACGCGCTAAGCAATTCTGCTTAGTGGTAACAATATAAAATAAAATAAAATAAAATAAATATGTAGAATGTGTGTTTACATTTTTGGTAGACTTAACTTCTGATATTATTTGCAGTATTATTCAATTAAAATTTAGTAAGATTTATTATCATTGCCTGAGTAACCCATACTAGTCGACTGGACTGGATAAATGGGTAAACTGGTACTGGGTACTAAGTACCTCAGACCATTATACCATCAGTCATATTGTATCTCCCGGTGTGCAACAGAATAGCTAATAAGCTGTAATAATTGTCAGGATTAAAACCCAAGAATATCAACTCAAATAACATAGCCAAAGGCTATTATGTCACAGAATGGCATGGGAAGCCATGAAATACAGAATGACATGAAGCCATATGCAGTACTACTAACAGAACCCTATTGGCATGCCAAGCTATCCAAACTAATCTTGTTAGGTATACTAGGGCATTTTACACTTTTAAGTTTCACAATTTTTGAAATTTAAGTTTTAGTGTTACTATTCCATTCATTGGTCAACAAAAATGTTGACTTTTGTATAGGCAATAGGTACATTGATTCTAATATCATCAACATACCACATTTTCCATTCAAAATTTGTTGGTATTGGTTGCTAATACCATTTCTAAGCTTAATGTTAGTTGGGCAGAATTTTCAGTTTTTATGCTTTGTTTTTACTATTCAATTGGTCAAATTTGCAGTGGGAATTTGGCAAATTGATCAACATGAAAGTTGCTCCTTATTTTGTCTAGTTGCATTTCCTTTTTTGAATCACTCCATTTGGAGTTTTGTAGCTCAAGTTATGGTCCAAAAACCACAACTAGCTGGATTGAAATTTTGTCCAGAATTTCTGGACTGACCATATCTACAATGTAATGAACAGTGACTGCAACTTACCTTTTGAATATGTTTCTGGTCATAATTTGAGTTAGGTTTCTTCATAAAAGTTGTTGGTCTATATCTCAGCTTATTACTGGTAAAATTTTAGGTCAATTTGACCTTTCTACACTGATTTATGACCAAATGACCAAACACTGTTCATTTGGTAATTTTGCCCAGGCAGACTACAGGTCACCCGGATTAGGGCAAGCTTTTGGTCCACTTGGTTTGGTTTTATGGGCATGGTTTCTTCACCAAAGTTATGTCATTATGTGTCTAGTTTCATGTCCAATTGGCCTTGCACCAATTGAACCTCTACAATTCAAGTTATGGCTGCCCAAACCTGCTGGACTCATGTCTAATTCTGCAGGTCACCTAGGGCAGCCACACCAAACCCAAATCCCATCACTCAGCACACTTCATTTTTGGTTTAAATAGAATTAAATGGTCACTAATTGACTATTAATACCTATTTTCATCATCACATGGTCAAAGTCCCATTTCTCCACCCCAAACCCTAACTCACACATTACCATTCATGCAATTTCATTGTATTTCTTCAATCCACTTACAAGATGCACATTAAAGGCAACTATAATAACCTTTTAACTTCATTAAACTCATCACAAACAAACCCTAACCATGGCTACCAAAAATTTAGGGTTTACATACAAATGGTGCTCCATCAATATCCTTATCATTTGCACTCATTCATAAGTATTAAATATGAATTTAAAGTGAAATTTAAGTTTAAGTCACTAACCTCTTAGGGAGCTAATCCAAAGCTTGTAAGAACTCTTTCTTTTTAATTCTTTTTACTCCCAAAAGCTTCACCAAGATGAAAAAGCAAGTTTTTGTGTTGACAATTAGGGTTTTTGGTGGAAGAAATCTAGGGAAAATCAAGCTTGAAAAAGCTTGTTCATGGTGGCCATGGAGGAATGGTTGACGTCAAGGAGAAGAAGAAGGAAGATGTTCTGATTTTTTTTTTTCATTTTCAGCTCATTTAGTCTCTTTTATATAAATTTATGCCAAATGTCAAGGCAAGATTGGTTGGAAGATTTTTAATGACATCATTATGATGTCATAAGTCCATTTTCCTTCATTTACTCTTCATTTCTTGTCTATTTAATTGCAATTAAATTTTTAACAACATTTATTCATATTTATGTTATATAAATTATTTATTTAACTGAAAAAGTTGGCAAAAAATCATCTCTGAAGATGAAATGACCAAAATGCCCTCCATTTAGCTTAACGGGCCAAAATTGTCTGCAACGATTGAAAAAGTTTTTCTAAGTATTTTCTTGGCATTCTAATGCCATAAGAACCTCAATAACCCTTCTCTAGAGTCTCAAAAATTATTTTATAAATTTTCCCCCGGGTCTAGGGCTCCTAGTTGCGAGAACCGCAACTTCTCACTAGGTTACCCATTGCTAGGGCACCGGCTCATTTAACTTGGTTGTATTTTATTTCTAAAATTTTTCCTAAATTTTTCTTATTAATATTTGAGTTAATTTTGGTTCCTCACTTTAGTTTAAATATTGTTTCGGGCGTTCTAGCTGTCCGAATCGACATTGGTTACTGGAACAATAGACTTTACGGACTAGCTAAAGTGAGGATGTTACAACTCTTCCCCTCTAAGAAAAAATTTGGTCCTCGAAATTTACCTGATGCAAACAGTTGAGAGAACTGTTGCCTCATCGTCTCTTCACTTTCCCAAGTTGCCTCTTCAGTGTTGTGGTGCCTCCAAAGTACTTTCACCAATGGAATTTGTTTATTTCTCAGTTCCTTCACTTCCCGAGCTAGGATCTGTATAGGTTCTTCTGTGTATGTCAAGTCCGATTGGATTTCAATCTCTTCCATGGAAATGACATGTGAAGGATCTGAGCGATATCTTCTCAGCATAGAAACATGGAATACATTATGAATTTTATACAGTTTTGGTGGTAAAACTAGCCGATAGGCCACTAGTCCCACACGTTCAATGACTTCATATGGGCCAATGAATCTAGGGCTTAACTTACCCTTTCTTCCAAATCTCAGTACTTGCTTCCACAGTGAGACTTTGAGAAACACTTTATCACTAACTGCATACTCTATCTCTTTTCTCTTCAAGTCGGCATATGATTTTTGTCTATCTGAAGCAACCTTCAGGTTAGCTTTGATTATCTTCACTTTTTCCTCAGTCTGTTTTATCAGGTCTGGTTCTACCAGCCTATCTTCACCCATTTCAGTCTAACACACTGGGGTTCTACATTTCCTCCCATACAGTGCTTCATACGGAGCCATTTGAATTCTAGCTTGGTAGCTATTGTTGTATGCAAATTCTGCCAGTGGGAGGTATCTATCCCAACTCCCCTCAAACTCAATGACACAACTCCTTAGCATATCCTCCAGGATCTATCACATAATTCACATTATTACTATCATTTCAATTTATTAACTATGGAAATTTAATTAGTTCTTAGGTTTACCTAGATTACTCGTTCTGACTGTCCATCCATCTGATGATGAAAAGCCGTGCTAAAATGGAGTTGTGTGCCCAAGGCTCCTTGCAACTTTTTTCAGAATCTTGATGTAAACCTTGGGTCTCGATCAGATATGATGAAAAGTGGGATTCCATACAGTCTAACTATCTCACTGATATACAATTCTGCTAGCTTCTCCAGTGAGTAGTCAGTCCTAACTTGCAGAAAATGTGCTGACTCGTTAATCTATCCACTATCACCCACACTGCATCATGCTTCCTTTGGGTGAGAGGTAGACCACCAACAAAATCCATAGTGACCCGATCCCATTTTCATTCAGGTATGCTTATAAGCTGTAGCAATCCTGATGGAACTTGATGTTCTACTTTAACTTGCTGACATGTCAAACATTTAGTCACATAGTCAGCTATATCCCTCTTCATACTAGGCCACCAATAATAAGGCTTCAAATCATTATACATTTTCATGCTTCCCGGGTGCATAGCATAAACACTAGTATGTACTTCTTTCAGAATACTAGTCTTCAGTTCTCCATCATCTGGTACACACACTCTTCCTCTGTAGTACAGACACCCATCTGCTTTCACCTCATATTCAGTTTCCTTTCCCTCTGAAATGTTACCCACAATGGCTATTAATTTTTCATCTGCCCTCTGTCCATTTTGTATCTGTTGTAGCAGGGTTGGCCTCACTTGCAACTCAGCCAAAATAGCTCCATCTTGAGCTAAGGACAGACAGGTATTTAGTAATCTTAAAGCTGTGATGGACTTCCTACTTAAAGCATTAGTAACTACATTTGCCTTCCCAGGATGATAATCTATCACGCAATCATAGTCCTTTAGGAACTCAATCCATCACCTCTGTCTAAGATTGAGCTCCTTCTGGGTTGGCAAATATTTTAGACTCTTATGGTCTATATAGATGTAGCATTTTTCACCATATAAATAATGCCTCCATATCTTCAGTGCGAAGATAATTGCTGCTAACTTTAGGTCATGAGTAGGGTAATTTTGTTCATATGGCCTTAATTGCCTGGAAGCATAGGCAACCACTTTCCCCTTTCGCATCAATACACACCCTAGCCCATTATGTGAGGCATCACTGTAGACCACAAAATCTTTTCCTGACACTAGCTGTGTTAACACTGGTGCTTCTGTCAACATAGCCTTCAGCCTCTCAAAACTGGCTTGGCACTTATCGTTCTAGCCAAATTTCACATTCTTGTGCAACAACTTGGTCATTGGAGCAGCTATAAGAGAGAACCCCTTCACAAACCTTCTGTAATACCCAGCTAGCCCCAAGAAACTTCTGACCTCAGTTGTATTTCTAGGAGGCTTCCATTCCATTACTGCTTCTATCTTTTTGGGATCCACTCTAATCCCCTTAGCTGATACTATGTGTCCAAGAAAGGAGATTTCACTCATCCAGAAGTCACACTTGGACAGCTTAGCATATAGCTTCTTTTCTCGCAGGGTTTGCAGAACAATCCTCAAATGTTCATCATGTTCTTCCCTGGTCTTGGAATACACCAGAATATCATCAATAAAGACCACTACAAACCGATCTAAGTATGGATGGAAGATACAGTTCATAAGGTCCATAAATGCTACTGGTGCATTTATTAACCCAAATGACATCACTAGAGATTCATAGTGCCCATACCGGGTTCTGAATGCAGTTTTTGACACATCTGCATCCTTTACCCTTAACTGATGATACCCTGATCTGAGATCAATTTTAAAAAATACACCGGCTCCCTTCAACTGATCAAACAGATCGTCAATTCTGGGCAATGGATATTTATTCTTCACAGTTACTTTGTTCAACTGCCGGTAATCAATACACAATCTTAAGGTTCCATCCTTCTTCTTCACAAATAGCACCGGAGCTCTCCATGGTGACACACTGGGGCGTATGAGCCCCTTATCAAGCAACTCTTGCAACTGAGTTTTCAACTCCCTCAATTCAGTGGGTGCCATCCTATAAGGAGTAATAAAAATGGGTGTTGTACCCGGCATTACCTCAATAGCAAACTCGACTTCCCTTTTTGGTGGTAAACTAGGCAACTCTTCAGGAAATACATCTGGAAAATCTTTCACTGTGGGTATATCACACAGGTTCGGCTTAGCCTGCCTAGTATCAACCACATGTGCTAGGTAAGCTTCACAGCCTTTTCTCATCAATCTTCTTGCAACTGTGGCTGAGATAACATTGGACAGGAAATCTGTCCTTTCACCCACAACAGTGATCTCATTACCCTCAGAAGTTCTCAGAGAAATCGTCTTCAATTTGCAATCAACTATTGCCTGATGACGTGACAACCAGTCCATCCCCAAAATTACGTCAAACTCGTAGAAGGGCAATTCAATTAGGTCTGCCGAGAATTCATACCCTTGAATCCTTAACAGGCAACCTTTATACACCTTATTCACTACCACACTGTGGCCTAGTGGATTTGTGACCAGAATGTCTTGATCACTCTCCTCTACTGGAACTCCCCTCTCTATGGATAGTTTGATGCAAATGTACGAATGAGTGGATCCTGGATCCACCAATGCATGCACAAGAGTGTTGTAAAGGGAAAACGTACCCTTGATAACATCTGGGGCATCTTGCTCCTCCTGAGCTCTAATGGCATAGGCCCTGGCAGGTACTCTAGTATCTGGCCTCTCAGCTGACTCGAATGCAGGCCTCAGTGATGGACCAGCTGCCTTAGGTTTACCAGGTTTCCTACCCCTTTGTGGTGCAGGAGCAGGTCTGTCAGTTTGTGTTGGAGCAACTGTAGTAGTCCTCTTCGGACAATTCTTGATCTGATGTTTTGTCGATCCACACAGTAAGCATGCACCGGTTACTCGCCAACAATCCCCCTTATGCCACTTCGACAAGATCGATAAGCAAAGATGCCGGGCTGGTCCCTAAACACCGCCCCTCGAGAGCCGCCACCGATGGTGTGGGTGGCCTCTCCTAGGTGTGAACGTGGTCCGGACCCACGAGATCGACCACGACTCGTGGTGGTCTTGAACTCTGAGCAGGAGGACCCTTACTCTTCTTACTGGGAGCAAAAAATGTACTGGACTGACCCGGACCCCTCTTCTGCTGTCTTTCCCTTCTATTTTGTTCATTGATTCTGACCCTTTCCACTTTTGATGCAGCATCTACTAGCTTAGCAAAATCAGTGATCTCCAATGCTGTGATCATGACTTTGATGTTGTCATTGAGCCCTTCTTCAAACCTTCTGCACCTCTCTGCCTCTGTAGGGACTATCTCCCTCCCATATCTGCTCAGTCTGACAAACTCACGCTCATATTCTACCACTGACAATTGCCTCTGTCTCAGACTGATAAACTCTCTTCTTCGCTCTTCCAAATATACTTTGCTAACATATTTCTTCCTAAACTGTGTGAGGAAGAATTCCCAGGTGATCTATTCAGGTTGCAGCTCACTGGTTACTGTGTCCCACCACTGATTTGCATCATCCTGAAGTAGGAACATAGCACCCACTAGGTTCTGCTCGGGGGTACAGTTTAGCTGTTTCAACACTCTGATGGTTCGATCCAACCAGTTTTCTGTGGTCATGGGATCATCCTCCCTCTTCCTAAAGAAGTCTACAGCCCCATGCTTTCTCAATTTCTCCAGATGGGACTTCTGTGGTACTGGTGGAGGTTGTGGCTGTCGTTGGAGTGGTGGAATTGCCCCCATCATTTACCGATAGAATTCAGTCATTTGTTGAAATAGAGCAAACTGAGGTTTGGCAGGTGCCTCAGCTATTGGTGGAGTAGATTCTCCCCTACCCCCAGATTCAGCCCTGGGTGGAGCACGACTCTCCACCTCTTCCTCAACTGCTCTTTGTGAAGCAGGATCCATATCCTATTCAAAATAAGAAAACAAACAGATCTGCATCAGTGTCACCTCAACATTTACAAATGCAATGCAATGGTATGCACTCTATCTAGGCCTAGAAATGCCTAAATTGATGCTCTGATACCACTACATGTGACACCCCTTACCCGTCTACAGTGTAACCGAGTAAGTTATGCCACTCAGTGTGCCGAAGCACCAATTTATGTTTTTATTTACAATTTATCCCTTTTTAATTCATTTATTTATAATTTTGATAAATCTGAATTTTTCCGCAAATTTTATAGGAAATCCGGCAGAGTGCCGGCTATAAATTGGAAAAACAGTTCTTCTGAACCTGTTTAAAAACACTTCCAATATAATTTCCAAATCCAAACTCCATTATACACATTTCAAGTCAATCTCAAAATCTCAATCTCAAATCACAATACTATTATTAAAACTTTTCTGTTCACTTCATCACTTGAAGCATATTCATAAATATTTCTCAATATTTCATTTATCAACATACATTATGCAGAAAATTTTAATAATATGAAATTTCATATATTTACATTAATACATAATTACAAGAGTTTATAGTTACAATCCAAACTAATACAAAATGCCAAAATACAAAATGCTCTCAAAATCCTATGTCCTACCATATGCATTGCAGGTGTGAGGTGACTCGGGACTCCGGATGCAAATCTGAAGGCTCACCCAGTTTGATATCTGCTAGGCCCACTAGCTAGGTCTCCAGTGCCAGCGCGTGGCAAAAGCAACACGCTAAGCAATTCTGCTTAGTGGTGACAATATAAAATAAATAAAATAAAATAAAATAAAATAAAACGAATATATAGAATGTGTGTTTACATTTTTGGTAGACTTAACATCTGATATTATTTGTAGTATTATTCAATTAAAATTTAGTAAGATTTATTATCATTGCCCGAGTAACCCATACTAGTCGACTGGACTGGATAAACGGGTAAACTAGCACTGGGTACTAAGTACCTCGGACCATCACACCATCGGTCACATTGTGTCTCCCGGTGTGCAACAGAATAGCTAATAAGCTGTAATAATTGTCAGGGTTAAAACACAAGTATATCAACTCAAATAACATAGCCAAAGGCTATTATATCACAGAATAGCATAGGAAGCCATGAAATACAGAATGGTATGAGGCCATATGCAGTACTGCTAACAGAATCCTATTGGCATGCCAAGCTATCCAAACCTATCTTATTAGGTATACTAGGGCATTTTACACTTTTAAGTTTCACAATTTTTAAAATTTAAGTTTTAGTGTTACTATTCTATTCATTGGTCAACAAAAATGTTGACTTTTGCATAGGCAATAGGTACATTGGTTCTAATATCATCAACATACCACATTTTGCATTCAAAATTTGTTGGTATTGGTTGCCAATACCATTTCTAAGCTTAATGTTAGTTGGGCAGAATTTTTAGTTTTTATGCTTTGTCTTTACTGTTCCATTGGTCAATTTTGCAGTGGTCAATTTGTAGTGGGAATTTGGTAAACTGATCAACATGAAAGTTGTTCCTTATTTTGTCTAGTTGCATTTCCTTTTTTGAATCACTCCATTTGGAGTTTTGTAACTCAAGCTATGGTCCAAAAGCCATAACTGGCTGGATTGAAATTTTGTCCAGAATTTCTGGACTGATCATATCTATAGTGCAATGAACAGTGATTGCAACTCACCTTTTGAATATGTTCTAGTCATAATTTGGGTTAGGTTTCTTCATGAAAGTTGTTGGTCTATATCTCAGATTATTTTTGGTAAAATTTCAGGTCAATTGGACCTTTCTACGCTGATTTATGACCAAATGACCAAATACTATTCATTTGGTCATTTTGCCCAGGCAAACTGCAGGTCACCCGGATTAGGGCAAGCTTTTGGTCCACTTGGTTTGGTTTTATGGGCATGATTTCTTCACCAAAGTTATGCCATTATGTGTCTAGTTTCATGTCCAATTGGCCTTGCACCAATTGAACCTCTACAATTCAAGTTATGGCTGCCCAAACCTGCTGGACTCATGTCCAATTCTGTAGGTCACCTAGGGCAGCCACACCAAACCCAAATCCCATCACTCAACACACTTCATTTTTGGTTTAAACAGAATTAAATGGTTACTAATTGACCATTAATACCTATTTTCATCATCACATAGTCAAAGTCCCATTTCTCCACCCCAAACCCTAACTCACACATTACCATTCATGCATTTTCATTGCATTTCTTCAATCCACTTACAAGATGCACATTAAGGGCAGCCATAATAACCTTTTAACTTCATTAAACTCATCACAAACAAACCCTAATCATGGCTGCCAAAAATTTAGGGTTTACATACAAATGGTACTCCATCAATTTCCTTATCATTTGCACTCATTCATAAGTATTAAATATGAATTTAAAGTGAAATTTAAGTTTAAGTCACTAACCTTTTAGGGAGCTAATCCAAAGCTTGTAAGAACTCTTTCTTTTTAATTCTTTTTGCTCTCAAAAGCTTCACCAAGATGAAAGAGCAAGTTTTTGTGTTGACAATTAGGGTTTTTGGTGGAAGAAATCTAGGGAAAATCAAGCTTGAAAAAGCTTGTTCATGGTGGCCATGGAGGAATGGTTGACGTCAAGGAGAAGAAGAAGGAAGAGGTTCTGATTTTTTTTTTTTTCATTTTCAGCTCATTTAGTCTCTTTTATATAAAGTTATGCCATGTGTCAAGACAAGATTGGTTGGAAGATTTTTAATGACATCATTATGATGTCACAAGTCCATTTTCCTTCATTTACTTTTCATTTCTTGTCTATTTAATTGCAATTAAATTTTTAACAACATTTATTTATATTTTATATTATATAAATTATTTATTTAACTGGACAAATTGGCCAAAAATCATCTCTGAAGACGAAATGATCAAAATACCCTCTGTTTGGCTTAACGGGCCAAAATTATCTGTACCGATTGAAAAAAAAATTTCTAAGTATTTTCTTGGCATTCTAATGCCATAAGAACCTCAATAACCCTTATTTGGTATCCCAGAAATTATTTTATAATTTTTCCCCCGGGTCTAGAGCTCCTAGTTACGAGAACCGTAACTTCTCACTAGGTTACCCATTGCTAGGGCACTGACTCATTTAACTTGGTTGTATTTTATTTCTCAAATTTTTCCTAAATTTTTCTTATTAATATTTGAGTTAATTTTGGTTCTTTACTTTAGTTTAAATATTTTGTCGGGCGTTCTAGCTGTCCGGACCGACATTGGTCATCAGAACAGTAGACTGTACGGACTAGCTAAAGTGAGGATGTTACACAAATGATCTATTACAAGAGGAGTGATTAATAGATTCTACTTGCCATTCCATATTTACTCAAAGAATGAGTGATTTGATGTGATTGAAGAAAAGAAAGGAGAAAAAGTGAAGCTAGCCAATAGGAACAAGATGAAAGTTAAAGGTGTTAGAAGAGTGAAGATCAAACTGCATGATGATTGTGTAAAAGTGTTCGATGAAGTGAGATACGTTCCTAAATTTGAAAAGAACTTAATTTTCATAGGTAAGTCAAATTCTTTAGGTTATGGGTGTTTGATTCATGGTAGAGTCATGAGAATTAGCCGATGTGCTCTTGTGATCATAAAGGATGAGAAGATAGGTATAAAGAATCTCTATAAATTGAAAGGAAGCATATTGATTGGAAGAATGCAAGTAAAAGTAAGAGGCAACATCAACAATCAAGAGTGCAAGAAAGTACTCAAGAGAAAATTAATTTTTGTAAAAATTATGAAGGCTAATTCCATTTAACATGAAGGTGAAGATTGTTAGAGTCCAAGTCCAATTTGAATTAATAGAACTTAAATTATGAAGTTTGATAATTAGAGTCCTAAAAGGACTAAGTTTTAGTGGCCTATATATATGTGTAGTTGGTTGGCCATTATATGGGATGTGTTGTAGAGAGCTCATGAAGTGGAGATGTGTATTGAATTCATTGAGTTTTGTTTGAGTGATTCTGAGGCTGAGAAAAATAATTAGTAGTTGTAATTTTTTTTCTTGATAGTGGATTTATTTGGTAGAGTAGGCTTATGCCGAATTATGTTAAATTTTGTATTTTTTATTTTGTGTGGGTGTGATTTTCATAACATATCACTTAAAGGTTAAACTATAGTTTTTAAATATTGTAAAACTTTGACATGACCGCAAAATATTGTTATTATTTCCCGCCTAAAATATTGTTATTATTTCCGGCCTAAATATTAAATCCCCTTTTGAAAAATAAATAAATAATTCGAAAAAATAATAATTATATGTGTCCTATTAAAATAATAATAATAATGTATTATTATAATTAATATTTAATATATTTCAAAAATGTAACCAAGCATATGCTTAAAAAATAACTTCAAGTGATTAAGCATAATCAACTTTAAAAATACAAATGAGATAATAAATAGGCTTTACCCACAACATTGAGTTATTAACATTGGGGTTATTATATTGAATTCACTTAAAATCATGAGTTAACTCCCTCTTAAGTTTGAGGGAAATAGAGGGTAAAGAGAGGGAATTTGAAGGGTGTTATTTTGGAAGCGTTGTTGTTGTTTGGTTTAGAGTTTGGATGCCTAATGCTATGCTATTATTTGTTATGCCGTTATTTTTGGGGGAATTGGATGCATAGTTGCTTATTGTTTTACTCACGGGCTAATCAAGGGCTTTAAATATTGGATGGCTTTTATTAGAGCTTGATATCGCATTATCTATATTAATAGAATAAAGTTCAAATTTGCTCTAAATTTTTGAGATGCTTAAAAAAAAATTATTTTTTTTATCCAATAAAATCAAAATTTTTTTTACTTAAGTTCAAAAATACGCAATTTTTGACAGAAAATTAAAATAATGTTTTCTTTATTTTTTATTAATAAATATTAATTTTATATGTTTAATTATTAAAACCATTTAATATATCTAATAAAATTGAAATTAAAATTTATATATAATTAAAATTATAATTTAAACTTGGTACAACTTAATCTATAGTTTTTTTAGATATAATACATTTAATTAATAAGAAATTAAAAATTTATATTTATAAGTAGGTCCTATCATATTTTTTAATAGAATCGTATAATTTTAAATGATGTAATAATTTTTTATTAAATTTATGTATACACACTTGAGTAAATTTTTTAAAAAATATTTTTCTTATTTAAATTTGATCAATTTTCCATGTATACATCTAAGTAAATTTTTATAAAATATCTATATTATTTAATTTAGATTAATTAACTTTTAAACTATTATATATATTAATATTATAATTTATATATGTAGATATCATATTTTGGCCGACCTTCGAAGGCAAGGATCTTTTAAAATTGAAACTTTATTATCCGTTTTCGACCGATGTCCCAATCACAGTTAGCTTTTCCGAACATACTAATCGCTCGTCCCTGGAACAAATTGATCTCACACTCAAGTTAGATTGCTTTCCGATCTCTTGGTATTTATCAGATGAGTTCGAGTCAATATTGGGTCTCCGGACCATCCAATCCTGCATGCTGTTGTTCTCCGATCTCTCTATGTACAAATATCGCAGAATTTCATTTGACTAATGTTGTGATCGGGCTTCTCGCTCGAATTGCCTAGATATTCCTCAAAATGAAGTCAAGGTTTTTATCCGGTCTAATAATGGTTCTGACCTTAAAAGTTCAAGTCAGTGTCAAATCTTTGTAATTCTAATATTCTAAAGTCTTATTCAATATTTGGTCATGGCTCCTTTCGGTCTCATGTTTGCGTGTAACGTTTTTTCGATCTCTCAGGGTAATTTGATGTCTTTTGATTAATAGTCGCTCTCAGGTTTAATGTTCAACTGCATTCCATCAATTAAGTACTCAGACAGTTTGGTTTTGATGCTTTTCGATCTCATCAAGAAATTGAATATAAAAGACTTCAATTTATTTCAAAAATAAAATATATACAAGTCAATTAGCAAGGGGGGTCTTCTCTGCCCTATGCCCCTGTTACATTCCTCTATCCCTACTCACCCTCGTACTCCTCATCGCTATCCTCTTCGGCCTCTAGGATGAGCTTATCCATCCCGGAGAAGTCCTCCTCAAGATAACACTTCTTTAGTTTGGACAGGAGGTCGTTATGGGCGTTCACATATGCCCTAGCCTCTTTTGTAGTGCTCTCCTCCTCCTTTGGTTGGAGCTCCTCCTCCTTCGCTCGAAGTTCCTCAAAAAAACGAGCGAGATCGATAGATCGACCAGCCTGGGAGACTTTAAGTTCCCGCTCCACTTCAACTATCCTCTTTTCACAATACTTCACCCGATCTTCTAGTTTGACGATGTAATCATTGGCAGTGAAGAGCTGAGCCTTTGTAGCTAATGCATCCTGGACCGCCTTAAGAATCTCCTTCCTTAAGGCATGGGCTTTTTCTCTGATCACGTGTTGGTTTACAATAGCCTCCAAGCCCAAACTCATTGTTTGAGTTAGAATATCGTTAATACTCTCCCCAGCCAACTGATTCCTATCTTCTTGGAAGCAGATGGAAGCGCCCATGACCTTAGCTAGACCAGGATTCCCTCGGGTAGAACAATTTCTTTCCAGCGATTGGATAATGAGTTGAGCTCCTCGGGAGAGCGTTCTAACAGTAGGGCCAGAAGACTCCCCTTCTACAGTGGAAGAGATCGGTGGAGGCGGACATTCAATCTGCTGAGGTGGAGAGACGATGACCTCTACTTCTGAGACCGGCTGCTCCTAAGGTCGAGGAGGGGAGCTCGGTACTTCTACCAAGTCTCGTCGAGGTGTCTGAGCAGCGGTGGCAGTAGCCTCTTTCATTGCTCGTACCTTTTAGGAAACCTCCCTCTTTCTCTTGCAGCTCTCTTTGGAAGCGTCACCACCCGCCATACCTGCACATAGAAAAAGGTAGTGAGTTTGCTAAGATTGAGAAACTAGAGATCTAGATTGTACCGGTAGCAGGACCGATGTCAGAAAGCTAAAGCTCGTAATCTTCGTGGGAGATCAGCCGCATCATCTACTATTGCAATTTGGCCATGACCGCATCTAAGCATGAATATTTATGGGTGATCGCCTGAGTTTTTAATTCCTTCACCATGGTGTCTTCGTCTTTATTTAAAGTAAGCCTCTTAAGGACTTGGGGGACTAAATAATTCTAATTACGTGGAATGGCCTCAAAGCCGTTTCGATCCTTGCTCCTAAGAATGAAAAACTGATCCTTCCAATTCTTTAGCGAAGAAGGGAGATTGGTGAAAAGCACGCAGTTCGACTTTGCTTGAAAGAACTAGAATTAGTCATCCTTTCTTCGGGTAAGCCTATGCAGCTTGACAAAGACCTTAACCATGGGCTCTAGCCTCTTAGCTCGGTAGAGGCCTCTGAAGGCTACTAAAGTCTGCCAGGAGTTCGGATGCACTTGAGCTACCGAGACGTGGTGGAATTTTAGGACGGCCTTGTAAAATCCATCCAAGGGAAAACAGAGACCGGACTTCAGCTGCTCCTCATACACTATGATAAGATCGCCTTCTTCAAAAAAGTGATCGGCCTGAAGATCGCTATGGCATCTGATCAGTTCAAAAGAGTTGATCCACAGATTGTGTTCTTGACTTATGGATTAGAGATCAATTTCTCTAAGGACTGACGATAGTTCATCAACTGGCAGGTTCTCCTTTCTCGAAGACATTCCTCGCTTCAGTCTGGTAGCCGGACCAGTAACCGAAATGATGGCTGTGCTGGATCGTCTACCTGGCCTAATCACGTTGCCTTCTTCCAAGGTCCATGAAATATGGACAAAAGGCCGGCTCGCAGCTCTTTGACCCTTGGTACCACTCATTTTCACAAAATAAAAAGGAAAATTAACCGAGAAAAGATCAAAACTCTTATCGGAGTGTGAATCGGTGCCTGAAAACTTTAGAAAGCGAGAGGAAGTGTTGAAATCGCTAGGGGAATGTCTGAAAATGAACTACATTTCGAGATTCATCTCCAATCTCACTGCTAAATCTAAGCCCATTTTTAAACTACTCAAGAAGAATAACACCGTCCAATGGGTTCAAGTTTATCAAGAGGCTTTTAAAAAGATTAAACAGTACCTGTCAAATCCGTCAATATTGGTTCCTCCAGTGACGGGAAGGCCGTTGATTTTATATATAGCAGTTTAACAAAGTTCGATGGGATGTGTGCTCGGACAGCATGATGACAAGGGGAGAAAGTAAAGAGCCATTTACTATTTAAGCAAAAAATTCAATGAATGCGAGTCAAGATACTCATTCCTAGAGAAAACTTGTTGCGCATTGGCATGGATGGCAAATCGACTCAAGCACGATATGTTGAATCATAAAACATGGCTCATCTCCAGAATGGACCCAATCAAGTATGTATTTGAAAGCCCGTTCGTGCCAGGGAGGATAGCAAAATGACAGGTCATACTTTCTCAATATGACATTGTCTACATGACCAGAAAGGCAGTGAAAGGAAGTGTGATTGCTGATCTCCTAGCAAAAAACCCGATCCAGGATTATGAAGCCCTGGATTTCGAATTCCACGATGAGTATGTTAATGAAGTCAGCAGCGATGATAAAGAATCGAATGACGTATGGGAAATATATTTCGACGGAGCGTTCAATTTGTCCGGTAATGGGATTGGAATAGTTTTGATATCCCCAGATGGAAAACACTTCCCAATAGCTATCAAGCTAAGGTTTGATTGCACCAACAACGTTGCAGAGTATGAAGCCTGTGTGATGGGTTTACAGGCTGCCATCAAAATGAAGATCAAGAAATTAGAGGTGTACGGAGATTCAGCCTTGATCATTTACCAAGTCAAAGGGGAATGGCAAACTAAAGACCCGAAATTGATCCCGTATCAAAAGTATCTCCTAGAATTGATCAAGAAATTTGAAGAGATTTACTTCACTCACCTTAACCGTGACAAGAACCAATTCGCCAATGCTTTAGCCACTCTAGCTATCATGACTCAGATGGAAGAGGGACAGACAACACAGGTGTTACAAATCAAAGTAAGGAGTGAGCCGGCATACTGCTTCATGATCAAAGAAGAAACAGATGGTAAACCTGGTATCATGACATCCAGGTCTATATCAAAAACTAGGGAATACCCTCCCAGGGCAAGCAGAAATGAAAGAAGAATGATTAGAAGATTAGCACTTGGATACTTTCCCAGTGGTGAAATTTTGTACAAAAGGAGCTCCAATGGCAAATTGTTGAGGTGCGTGGATGCAAAAGAAGCAAGGAGGATCCTTTTTAAAACTCATGAGGAGAATTGAGCTACTCACGCCAATGGGCATATGATGGCCAAGCAAATCATGAGACGGGGATACTTCTGGACTACTTTAAAAAAAGACTGCATTGAGTACTTTTGGAAGGGTCATAAATGTCAAATTTATGCTGATCTGATAAATGTCTTGCCTCATCAGCTTTTTAATCTTTTCTCACCTTGGCCTTTTGTAATGTGGGGCATCGATGTAATCGGTCCTATTAATCCCAAAGCATCCAATGGGCACAGGTTCATCTTGGTGGCTATTGATTACTTTTCCAAATGGGTTGAGGCAACGTCATACACTCATATCACGCAAAATACATTCCTCAAAATTTTCAAGAATAATGTTATCTGTCGATATGGCCTTCCTAACAAAATTGTCACAGACAATGCTAAGAATTTGAATGGCCCAAAGATCCGAAATTTATGTAACCAGTACAAAATCTGGCATCTCAATTCATCACCATACCATCCCCAAATGAACGGAGCGGTGGAAGCCGCTAACAAAAATCTTAAGAGAATAATCAGGAAAATGGCCGTCACTTATAAAGATTGGCATGACATGCTTCCCTTTGCCTTTCATGCTTATCGAACCTCCATAAAGACATTAACTGGGGCAACTCCATATTCATTGGTCAACGGAATGGAAGCTGTTTTACCTATAGAGGTGGAAATTCCCTCCCTAAGAATTCTAAAAGAGTCAGGAATCGACGAGTCGGAATGGATTCAATCAAGGTTAGATCAGCTGAATCTAATAGATGAGAAAAGACTAGCAGCAGTGTGTCATGGTCAATTATACCAAAGGAGAATGGCTAAAGCATTTAATAAAGACGTTCGCCCGTGCGAATTCCAATTGGAAGATCTGGTTTTTAAAAAGATCCTCCCAAATCAAAATGATCCTCGGGGCAAATGGTCACCAACTTACGAGGGACCCTATGTGGTTAAAAAGACATTTTTTCTGACGGTGCACTGATCTTAACTCATATGGACGGCAAAGAATTTCCAAAACTCGTGAATGCAGATGCTGTAAAAAGATATTATGCCTGAGCAAAAAAAAAAAAAAATGTAGGAGTGAAAACCCGAAAGGGCACTTCTAGCAAAATGTATGAAAAAGGGCGAAAACCCACAAGGGCGCTTTCTGCAAAATGAGTAAGGGGTGAAAACCTGAAAGGGCATCCTAAAAAAGGTGAGCAAAGAAAAAAAGGGTGAAAACCAGAAAGGGCGCTTCTAAGACTAGAAAATGGAGAAATAAGGAAGGGGGCCCAAGACCAGAAGAGGCAATAACTCACCACGGCACGAACGTTCGCTGGAAGATTACTTGAAATAGTGGTAGTTAAGGGAGTTCAAAGTTAGCTACCAGGAATTTGTGAGATCTATTCTTGTACCCTTTTCCTTTGAAATTGTACCTTTGTTTTTAAGCCATAATAAAATTATTCCTTCCCTCTAATTTATTTTTCTTATATACATTGATTTATGCACTATTAATTCGTTAAAACTTTATTATAAGATTACGATTCGAATATTGGTAACCTCATATACTTTGCTATGAGATTTGCAGGGGATAAACGATGGCGGGGCGATTGGTGTAAAAAAAAAAAAATGTAAGAGTGAAAACCCAAAAGGGTGCTCCTAGCAAAATGTATGAAAGATGGTGAAAACCCGAAGAGGCGCTCTTAGCAAAATGTGTGAAAGAGGGCGAAAACTCACAAGGGTGCTTTCTGCAAAATGAGTAAGGAGCAAAAACCAGAAAGGGCATCCTGGAAAAAAAACGAGTAAAAGGAGGAAATTGTAGGCTAAGCCTTAGGACTAGTTCTGACCCTCTCCATTAATCATTTATCTTTGGGACCTTGTTAAGTACACTTTGATCAGAGGAACATCTTGTGTCAAGTTTGCTTTATGATCATTAAAGGTACAAACACAACATTTCATACCCTCAACCTCTTAGTTGATTTATTTTCCTGTTATCAACCTCTAGATTCTAGATCTAAGTTGATTTTAATTTTCAGCATTTATTTTCCTGCCATCAACCTCTGGATTCAAGATCTAAGTTGATTTTAACTTTTAGCTTTTATTTTCCTGCCATCAACCTCTGGATTCAAGATCTAAGTTAATTTTAACTTTCAGTATTTAATTTCCCATTATCAACCTCTGGGTTCAAGATCCAAGTTGATTTTAATTTTTAGCATTTAATTTCCTGTTATCAACCTCTGCGTTCAAGATCCAAATTGATTTTAATTTTCAGCATTTAATTTCCTAGTATTAACCTCTGGATTCAAGATCTAAGTTAATTTTAATTTTCAGCATTTATTTTCCTGCCATCAACCTCTGGATTCAATATCCAAGTTGATTTTAATTTTCAACATTTATTTTCCTGCCATCAACCTCTGGATTCAAGATCCAAGTTGATTTTAACTTTCGGCATTTAATTTCCCGTTATCAATCTCTGGGTTCAAGATCCAAGTTGATTTTAATTTTTAGCATTTAATTTCCTGTTATCAACCTCTAGGTTTAAGATCCAAGTTAATTTTAATTTTCAGCATTTTAATTTTTTGTCATCAACCTCTGAATTCAAGATTCAAGTTGATTTTAACTTTCAGGATTTATTTTCCTACCATCAACCTCTAGATTCAAGATCCAAGTTGATTTTAATTTTCAGCATTTAATTTCCCTTTATCAACCTCTGGGTTCAAGATCCAAGTTGATTTTAATTTTTAGCATTTAATTTCCCGTTATCAACCTCTGGATTCAAGATCCAAGTTGATTTTAATTTTCAGTATTTATTTTCCTGCCATCAATCTCTGGATTCAAGATCCAAGTTGAATTTAATTTTCAGCATTCATTTTCCTGTCATCAACCTTTGGATTCAAGATCCAAGTTGATTTTAACTTTCAGCATTTAATTTCCCATTATCAACCTCTGGGTTCAAGATCCAAGTTGATTTTAATTTTCAGCATTTAATTTCCTGTTATTAACCTCTGGGTTCAAGATCCAAGTTGATTTTAATTTTCAGCCTTTTAATTTCCTGTCATCAACCTCTGGGTTCAAGATCCAAGTTGATTTTAATTTTCAGCATTTTAATTTTCTGTCATCAACATCTGGATTCAAGATCCAAGTTGATTTCTAATTTTCAGCATTTTAATTTCTTACCATCAACCTCTGGGTTCAAGATCCAAGTTGATTTTAATTTTTAAGCATTTAATTTTCTGTTATCAACCTCTGGATTCAAGCTCCAAGTTGATTTTAATTTTCAGCATTTAATTTCTTGTTGATCTTTGGTTCTAATATCCCAGCCGCTAAAAATATGGTTTCGAATCTTTACATGATTTCTATACAAGAGAATTTCATTCTCTTTAATAGAAATTATGTAAAGAGAGGCAGCTGTAGACACCATATTTTGGCCGACCTTCAAAGGCAAGGATCTTTTAAAATTAAAACTTTATTATCCGTTCTCGATTGATGTCCCAATCACAGTTAGCTTTTCCAAACTTACTGATCGCTCGTCCCTGGAACAAATTGATCTCACACTCAAGTTAGATTGCTTTCCAATCTCATGGTCTTAATCAGATGAGTTCGAGTCAATATTGGGTCTTCGGACCATCCAATCCTACCTGCTGTTGTTCTCTGATCTCTGTATGTACAAATATCATAGAATTTCATTTGACTAATGTTGTGACCAGGCTTATCGCTCGAATTGCCCAGATATTCCTCAAAATGAAGTTAAGGTTTTTATCCGGTCTAATAATGGTTCCGACCTTAAAAGTTCAAGTCAATATCAAATCTTTGCAATTCTAATATTCTAAAGTTCCATTCGATATTTGGTCATGGCTCCTTTTGGTCTCATGTTTGTGTGTAACATTTTTTCGATCTCTTGGGGTAATTTGATGTCTTTTGATTAATAGTCGCTCTCAGGTTTAATGTTCAACTGCATTCAATCAATTAAGTACTCAGACCATTTGGTTTGGATGCTTTCCAATCTCATCAAGAAATTGAATATAAAAGACTTCAATTCATTTCAAAAATAAAATATATACAAGTCAATTAGCAAGGGGATCTTCTCCGCCCTGTGCCCCTGTTACATTCCTCTCTCCCTCCTCACCCTCGTGCTCCTCATTGCTATACTCTTCGGCCTCTAAGATGAGCTTATCCATCCAGGAGAAGTCCTCCTCAGGATAACGCTTCTTTAGTTCAGACAGGAGGTCATTATGGGCATTCACATATGCCCCAGCCTCTTTTGTAGTGCTCTCCTTCTCTTTTGCTTGGAGCTCCTCCTCCTTCACCCGAAGTTCCTCAGAAAAACGAGCGAGATTGGCAGATCGACCAGCCAAGGAGACTTTAAGTTCCCACTCCACTTTAGCTATCCTCTCTTCGTAATACTTCACCTGATCTTCCAGTTTGACGATGTAATAATTGGCAGTGGAGAGCTGAGCCTTTGCAGCTGATGCATCTTGGACTGCCTTAATAATGTCCTTCCTTAAGGCATAGGCTTTTTTTCTGATCACGTGTTGGTTTGCAATAGCCTCCAAGCCCAAACTCATTGTTTGAGTTAGAATATCGTCAATACTCTCCTCAGCCAACCGGTTCTAATCTTCTTAGAAGCAGATGGAAGCACTCATGACCTTAGCTAAACCAGGATTCCCTCGGGTGGAACGATTTCTTTCCGGCGATTGGATAAAGAGTTGAGCTCCTCGGGAGAGCGTTCTAATAGTAGGGACAAAAGACTCCCCTTCTACATTGGAAGAGATCGGTAGAGGCGGACATTCAATCTGCTGAGGTGGAGAGACGATGACCTCTATTTTCGAGACCAGCTGTTCCTGAGGTCGAAGAGGGGAGCTCGGTATTTCTACCAAGTCTCATCAAGGTGTTTGAGCAGCGGTGGTAGTAGCCTCTTTCATTGCTCGTACCTTTTGAGAAACGTCCCTCTTTCGCTTGCGGCTCTCTTTGGAAGCGTCACCACCCGCCATACCTGCACAGAGAAGAAGTCAGTGAGTTCACTAAGATTGAGAGACTAGAGATCTAGATTGTGCCAGTAGCAGGACTGAGGTCAGAAAGTTGAAGCTCGTAATCTTTATGGGAGATCAGCTGCATCATCCACAATTTCTGTTCAGCCATGACCGCATCTAAGCATGAATATTTATGGGTGGCCGCTTGAGTTTTTAATTCCTTTACCATGGTGTTTTCGTCTTTATTTGAAGTAAGCCTCTTAGGGACTGAGGGGACCAAATAATTCCAATTATGTGGGATCCCCTCAAAGCCGTTTCGATCCTTGCTCCTAAGGATGAAAAACCGATCCTTCCAGTTCTTCAGCGAAGAAGGGAGATCGGTGAAAAGCTTGTAGTTCAGCTTTGCTTGAAAGAACCAGAATTTGTCATCCTTTCTTCGGGCAAGCCTATGCAGCTCGGCAAAGACCTTAACCATGGGCTCCAGCCTCTTGGCTCGAAAGAGGCCTCTGAAGGTTACTAAAGTCCGCTAGGAGTTCGGATGCACTTGAGCTACCGAGACATGCTAGAATTGTGACACTCCTCACCCGTCTACAGTGTAGCCGAGCAAGATATGCAACACAGTGTGCCGGAGCACCAAATCATATTTCCATTACAATTTACCCTTTTTAATTCATTTATTTATAATTTTGATTAATTTGAATTTTTCACAAATTTTATAGAAAATTCGGTAGAGTGCCGGCTGTAAATTGGAAAAACAGTTCTTCTGAATCTGTTAAAAACACTTCCAATATAATCATAATATCAATCTCAATCAACCACCAACATATTTTCAACAATTTCTCAAATGACTTCATTATCTCAAATTTCAATTCATTTCATATCATAAGAAATACTCAAATTTATTACTGAACATGGTTCACAAATAATTACATTAAAAAAATAATTACATGAGTTTATAATATACATTACAAAAGTTTACAAAATACAAAAGATCAAAAGTAGCCTAATGTCCTACCAATGCACTGGAAATGTGAGGTGACTCTGGACTCTGTGTGTAGATCTAAAAGTTCACCCGGTATGAGGTCTGCTAGACTCCCCAGCTATGTCTCTAGTACCTGCGCGTGGCAAAAGAGACGCGATAAGCAATTCTGCTTAGTGGTGACAATATAAAATAAAATAACTAAAATAAAGTAAATATGCAGAATGTATGTTTACATCTTTGGTAGACTTAATTTCGGGCATTTATTGCAGTATTATTCGATTAAAATTTGGTAAGATTTATTATCATTGCCCGAGTAACCCATACTAGTCTATTGGACTGGATAAATGGGTAAACTGGCACTGGGTACTAAGTACCTCGGACCATCATGCCATTGGTCACATTGTGTCTCCCGGTGTGCAACAGAACAGCTAATAAGCTGTAATAATCATCAGGGATAAAATTTAAGTATAATAACTCAATTAACATAGCCAAAGGCTATTTTATCACAGAATGGCACGTGAGGCCATAAAACACAAAATGACATGAAGCCATATGCAGTACTGCTAACAGAACCCTATTGGCATGCCAACCTATCCAAACCAATCTTTTTAGGTGTACTAGGGCATGTTACACTCTTAAATTGTACAATTCTTGAAATTTAAGTTTAGGTATTGCTATTCATTCCATTAGTTAACAAAAATGTTGACTTTTGCATAGACAATAGGTACATTGATTTTAATACTCCCAACATACCACATTTTGCATTCTAAACTTGTTGGTATTGGTTGCTAATACCATTTCTAAGCTTAATGTTAATTGTTCAAAATTTTCAAATTTCAAGCTTTGTATTTACTATTCCATTAATCATTTTTGCAGTGGGAATTTGGCAAAGTTGTCAACATGAAAGTTGTTCCTTATTGTGTCTAGTTGCATTTCTTTTTTTGAATCACTCTATTTGGAGTTTTGTAACTCAAGTTATGGCCTAAATACCATGATTGGCCGGATTGCCAACTTTCCAGATTTTCTGGACTGACCAAATCTATAGTGTTTTGTGCAGTGATTATAGGTCACCTTTTGAACATGTTATGGTCAAAATTTGAGTTAGGTTTCTGCATGAAATTTGTAGCTCTATGTCTCAGCTATTTTCTGGTAAAGTTTTAGGTCAATTGGACCTTTCTACACTAATTTATGACCAAATGAATAAACACTATTCATTTGGTCATTTTGCCCAGGCAGAATGCAAGTCACCCGGATTAGGGCAATCTTTAGGTCAACTTGGTTTGGTTTTCTGGGCATGGTTTCTTCACCAAAGTTGTGCCATTATGTTTCTAGTTTCATTTCCAATTGGCCTTGCACAAATAGAACCTCTATAACTCCAGTTATTACTGCTCAAACCTGCTGGACTCATGCCCAGTCCTGCAGGTCACCAAGGGCAGCAATACTAACTTCAATTCCCACTAAACAAACCACTTCAATTCTCATTCACACATAACCAAATGGTCACTAATTGACCATTAAAACTTACTTTCACCATTGCATGATTAAAGTCTTAATTTCATACCCAAACCCTAGCTCAACCATCTCAAAACTTGCATTCACTTACCTTTCACTATCCTAAATAATAGATTAATGTTAAGGGCAGCCACAATACCATTTTAATTCTAAGAAATCTTCAAAACCCTACTAAATTCAAGGCTGCTGGAATTTTAAGACATACACATGATATTTACTCAATTTTCTTGCTAATTTGCATTAAATACCACTTCTTCAACATGAATTGAAAGAGATAAAACAAGTTTGGTCACTAACCTTTAATGGAGCTAATCTCAAACTTATAAGAACTCTTCTTTTACACTTCCTTTTGCTCCCAAGAGCTTCACCAAGATGAAATATCAAGGTTTTGTGTTGACACTTAGGGTTTGTGTTGAAAGAAAACTGGGGAAATGAAGGTTTAGAAAGTTTGTTAATGGAGGAGTGAGGGAGAAGGTGTGGGACGTTTTGAAGAAGAAGAGAATGGCTACTGATTTTTTCTAGAATTCTGCCCCCTTTTCTCTATTTTTAATGTATTTTAATTATGCTTCTTTATTTTGATTGGCCATAAACTTTAATTACCTCATGCTTACATAAGCATTAGGTAATAAATCCCATTTATTTCCATTTTCTTTCCTCTCTCTTGCTATTCATTTTTAAATAATTTTTCATCAATATTTATTCATATTTTATGTCATATAATTCACTTACATAAATGAACAAGTTGGTCAAAAATCATCTCTGGAGACGAAATGACCAAAATGCCCTCCGTTTGGCTTAACGAGCTAAAATTATGTGTACCGATAGAAAAATTTGTCTAAGCCTTTTCTTGGCATTCTAATGCTATAGAATCCTCAATGACTCTTCTCTTGAGTCCCAAAAATTATTTTATAAATTTTCTCCTGGGTTTAGGGTTGTTAACGGCCTTCACCGTCACTTCCCCTTCGAGTTACTCATCACTGGGGTTTCGGCTCTTTTAACCTTAGTGTATTTCATTCCTAAAAGTTTTTCTTGATTTTTATGAGCATTATTTGGTTTCTTTATAACTCCCTACTCTAGTCTAATTATAATTTCAAACATTCTAGCTGCCCAGACCGACATTGGTCACCGGAATAGTAGACAGTATGGACTAGCTAAAGTGAAGATATTACAGGAATTTTAGGACGGCCTTGTAAAATCCATCCAAGGAAAAACGGAGCCTGGACTTCAGCTGCTCCTCATACACTATGATAAGATCTCCTTTTTCAAAGAAGTGATAGGCCCGAATATCGCCATGGCATCTGATCAGTTCAAAAGAGTCAATTCGTAGATTGTATTCTTGACTTATGGATTGGAGATCAGTTTCTCTAAGGACTGACGGTAGTTCATCAACTGGCAGGTTCTTTTTTCCTGAAGACATTCCTCACTTCAATCTGGTAGCTGGACCAGTAACCAGAATGATGGATGTGCTGGATCGTCTGCCTAGTCTAATCGCGTCGCCTTCTTCCGAGGTCCACGAAATATGGACGGAAGGCGGGCTTGTAGCTCTCTGATCCTTGGTACCACTCATTTTCACAAAATAAAAAGGAAAATTAACCGAGAAAAGATCAAAACCCTTACCGGAGTGTGAATCGGTGCCTGAAAACTTTAGAAAGCGAGAGGAAGTGTTGAAATCGCTAGGGGAAGGTCTGAAAATGACATAAGGAAACAAATGACTCACCTTTCCCCTATTTATACCTGTTTGAGCATTAAATGCTCACGAAGTCCCAAGTGATGCATCGGTTAGTGGGACCGGGCTGTCTTTTTGACATGTCACAAGAAAGTTCTAGAAACATAGTAAAAAAATCGGATAAATGAGATTGGTCAACTAAGGTCATCGAATTGAACAAATTTCCAAACCCACAGATCGGTGAATGGCGATTCGTCTAGGGATCAGATTGAGTACACTTATCGGAGATCGGAAAAATAACCAATGCAATAACAAAACAAAAACATTCAAGTAAAAATTTCATTTCATTTTCAAAAGATCAAATTACATCATTTGGGTGATCTCAAAAGATCAGATTACATCATTTGGGCGATCTCAAAAGATCTGATTACATCAGTTGGGCGATCTCAAAAGATCAGATTACATCATCTGAGCAATCTCAAAAGATCTGATTATATCATTTGGGCGATCTCTCAAAATCAACACTACATTCTACCTAGCTTAAGACTACTCCGAAGCCTAGAATGCTAGTCTATGTCAAAGCCTAGTCTTGTGGCTAAATCAAAAGATTGTGTTTGATCAGAAAGCCAACGATAAATACTGGGTAGATGTACAGCTCAGGAGGGGTGACTATGACTCTCATGATATTGGGCGGCATTATTATTGATGTCATCGACCAGAACCAAGCTGTAACCGAGACCTTCGAGATGGTAAGGAACCAAGTGAACTTCAAGAGGCAGTCATCGATATTAAGATTGAAATTAGCAGTTCTCTTGTCAGAGATCAGTCTACTAGCTATGCCAATGGGCTGATCCGAGATCGGTGCGTTAGTTAGTTTTGACCTTGATCGGTTAATTAGTCCAGTTCCCTTGCCATCATCGGATGACACCCTTATAAACCTCTGATCACCAGAGTTGCTCATTTTTGGGAAATGAATAAAGAAGCATTCGGAAAAAGATTAAAGTGGTTGTCATGGGAAGTATTCTTGCCGGAAAAGCTAGGAACTGAAGAATGAAACATTGAAGGTTCACCAGAGAAGGTTGTGAATATGCAAAGGAAAATCCCTCGGCATATATATAGAGCCTCGGCATTTATTGCATATAGAACCCGAAGTGAACGCATCTGTAACTGAAGAATTTATTGCTTTGACCAATGCAAGTTAGATAGAGAGGAAAGATCAGGAATGAGAGAGATCGGGAAATAAGAGAGAACCCGATGCAAGAGATAAAGATCAGAATAATGACCTTAAAAGAGGATGGTCATAATGGGAAGATCGGAAAAGCAAGGAACAACCCATAAGATAGAAGAACTCAGAGAGTTGAATAACTACCGATCATGGCTTTTAATTAGCTTCCCCCACCGTTAGATCTGAGTTAGTTAAAGCATTGCAGGCATGATCAGATCCTCACCACACATCTCATTCGCAAGGACACCCTCCTAGCCACCAGATGCCAAAACGGTTAAATCAGCCCTGTACATCCCGATTTACACCATTGATTATAATTGTAAGGATGGATCTGGAGCCCTCAGATCAAAAGCAAATGACAGATTCGACGCTTTTTATTCCTAGCCTTTGGATCCATTTCGTAAAGCAAGACCCTTGACCATTGGATTAAGGGGAGATAGGACAGATATTCTGAATGGAATCCCGACCCTCCATTTTGATTCTCTTTAATTCTCAGACATCAGATTATGTCCTTTTGAATCTAAGCCTTCTATCTCCCCCTAATAAAATCCTAACCCTTCATTTTGGACACCCATTCCCTATAAATACCTGCATGCAACACTGTAGAAAGGAGAAAGGTGGTGTTTATCATGGAAAGACTCTAGGCTTTCATTAAGTCTTACTCTTGTCATTCGGAGCTTTGGAAGTGTTAAGAAACTTTAGAAACTAGTTTTCTGAGGTATTTCATCAAAAGGAGCTCTAAATCCTGAGATTTTCATTTTTAGTAACTGTGCACTACTCTGTGAAACCATCTTCACTTGGCCTCATTCCCACTGCCCTAGTATCTATGCATTACCCTCTGAGCTCAACTTCATTCCGATCTGTTCCCATTACCTCGGGTAAGCCCAAGTCCTCAGGCCGTCAGCTTTCACCTCTCCAAGATTTGTGGATACCGAAGTCAGCTCGCCTGTCTCCTCAACTTTCCGCAGGTAAGCGTCTAAACTGTCATTTTGTTGAATATCCTTGGTTTGTTTTCTCCAGTTTTCTTTTAAAGCTTCTTTTATATTCAGTCATACTAAATCTCAGAATAGGTTATTTAGGCCCGTAGTTATTTCCTATGTCTTCTTTTTATTCATTCGTAAACTCCATTTATTGTCACCTAGTTTTCATTCCTTTCTAGAGTAGATGTTCGAGTCATCGGTGACTCGTAAATACTCTAAAGAATATAGGCAGGAGTACTTTAACATAAGAGATTTTGGTCTGAATAAATGAAAAATTATAAAGGAGGATAGGTGTAGCAAAGGTCGAATAGGTTGGAAACAATATTAGGTTAAACAAATAAGTTATGAGATCGGGCCTTGGAACGAGCCCAGACGATAAGACAATAGATCGAGAATCAAGACAAGTTCGAATCCCAGGTGAGCGATTAAAAAGAGATTGGATGTCGCAAATCAAAGAGTTCTGATAAAGTGATCATGCGGATGATCGGCAAGGAGTTTGGCCTATTGTCCGCCATCTAGTTATAAGGTCCCGTAGGCTATGAAAAGCTTTATATAGGGGTTTCTTGTGTCTTCGGTACTTCATTCCCGTATAAAATGGACCAAGAAAGACCCTTTACCTGAATCCTTAGTTCAAAGTTCTTATAAAACACCGTTCTTATCAATATATTAAGAGATCGGGAGAGAGTTCTTATCCGAACTCAGCCTAATTTTTCAACGTAACATATTAAGAGATCGAGGGAGAGTTCTTACCTAAACTCAGCCTAATTTTTTTTAATGCAATATATTAAGAGATCGGGAGAGAGTTCTTACCCGAACTCAACCTAGTTTTTAACGCAATATATTAAGAGATTGGCAGAGAGTTCTTACCCGAACTCAGCCTAATTTTTAACCAATATATTAAGAAATCGGGGGAGAGTTCTTAGCCGAACTCAGCCTAATTTTTTTTAACTCAATATATTAAGAGATCGGGGGAGAGTTCTTACTCAAACTCAGCCTAATTTTTATAACGCAATATGGTAAGAGATCGAGGGAGAGTCCTTACCCGAATTCTCAGCTAAAATCTTAATAAAGTATATAGAGATCAGGGGAGAGTTCTTAACCGAATTATCGGCCAAAATCTTAACAAAATATGTGGAAATCGGGGGAGAGTTCTTACCCAAAATCCGCTAAAATTTTAACAGAATACATTAAGAGATCAGGAGAGAGTTCTTATCCGAATTCTCTAACCTTAAATTCAAACTAAGATATACTAAGAAGTTGGGGGAGATTTCTTACACGAAGCTCTTAAATTAAGTGCTTAATACACCAAAGGATCGGTGGGAGAGGTCTTCCCAAAGTATCCAGAATACTAGGTTGAGGCCCGATGGAGAGTTCTCCTCAAGGCACTCATATTTATAGGACAAAAATTCCCCCCCTGAGGATATCACAACTTCAGTATTCAAATTAACCCCCAACAAAAATCCATTACACATCACCCATTCACTAAAGGGTCATCTCATGTACTCGTGTTCTTGGGCAACCCAAAATAGTAAAATATCAAATATTCCTTTTATCCGTACAAAGGATTAACATCATCATTCTAACCCCTAAATTATCAATTTATAAAGAGCATAACATTAAGTCAGCTTACCCTTATTGAAGGATGAGGTGGGGTGCCTAACACCTTTCCCACCTGTATACGAATCTCGAACCTAGAATCTCTGTTTTCAAAGTGGATTTTGATTTTTCCAAATGGTTTTCTTTATTTTCTCTCAAAATTAAAGTGGCGACTTCTCACTTTTTCCACTTCGGTGAGAATCGTCTGGCGACCGCAAAACCCTTGCAACAATATATAAAGATTTTAATATTATAACTTTCTTTTCAATCTAATCTACCAACTTCCCACATCTAATATCTTTTCCCAAGACTGACTACCAGTTTTATAACTCGTCCTTCCGCCCTTAACTGGCTCTGCTCCATCTCTTCTTCTTCTTCTTCTTCTTCTTTTTTCTAAGACTTGCAGGTTTGCAACTTTTCCTTCCTCCGCTCAACTGGCTTTGCTCTTTGATATGGTAAGACTCTCTTCTTCTTCTTTTTCTTTAATTTTTTTTTTGTTTTTTAAGATTACCCTCTCTACATCATCATCCCTATTTTTCTCTTTGTGGCTGTAATTTCTATTTTTAAAACTATTTATAAAGAATGGCATGATGAAGATGAAGAGGCAATAGATTTAGAGGCTGGTGCTCTATACACTCTCCCTCTCCCTCAAAACCCTCTCCCTTAAAACAAGAAACCCTTCAAAGGGTTTTATATTGACAACAACTTTAAGATGAACGAACTAAGTTAAGAATGGCCTTAACGGATTTTATTGAATTTTGGGTTTGAAACTTTGATGGTCCTAATGGGTTCCCTGTTATTTTTTTATCATTTTATTTTTGTTTTGATGTTCTGCTGGGAAGAATGTTGAGATAGGCTTGTCATTTTATACTGTAAATGAAATATGTACATTTCTCTGAATAAAATATATACATTTTATTCCATCATAATTGATCTTAGTTTAATGAGGTTCCAGCAAAAGGTGTATTTTGTTCCTATTTGTAAGTTACTTCTAAGTTGTCCAAAAAGTTTATGACACGTTATATCCTGTACGCTATACATTTCTGTAAATAAAATATGAACATTTTGTTCCATCGTAATGAAAGACGAAATGGCTACCAAAGAAGAAAAGAGGGATTTTGGGTTTCTAAAAACTCCATGTTTGACAGCTGGAACTAAGGTTTTTAACTGCTGCTCTTGATTCTGCCAAATTTCAAAATACTGAAATTTAGGAGGTTCGGTTGCCAAAACCTAAAGATTCGGCTGCTGCTTTGTTTACTGTCCAATTTTTAAAAAGAGGGTTTTTAATTCAGCAGCTGAAGTACAAGGCTTCAACTGCTGTTTTCAATTCTATAATAGTAGTCTAAGTTTAAAAGTAGATATACCAAATCGGTTCTCTTCAAATTCAAATACCTTTCCTGATTTGTTGTAACCATATCCAGATCTTGTGTAACAACTCTGATATGTCTCTGTAGGCTCGTATATATACATAAGCTAATACTGTAATACGCCTACATGCATAGTCCTGTATATTTTACTATTCTGGTGATCGGTGTCGGTCCGGACAATTAAGAGGATTACAATTATATTTGAGTCACCTAGAAAAGCCCTGAACAACAACTAATAGTGATTGCCAGAAGGTAAAATATAAATAAGAAAAACAGAACATAAAAGGTTAAATGAGCTGGAGTCACAGCAATGGGTGACCGTACTGGGAAGTGATTGCGAGGTCAATTGTAACCCTAATTTCATACAGGGCATTGTGACACCGCAGTCCTAAGGATTATTGCAAAGCTAGTGAAAATGAGAAAATCATAGAAAAGAGTAGAGAATAAGGTCAAATAATTAGATCAAGGTTCAGGAAGAAATACAGTGTTATTGGTAAACCGGATCAGAACGGCGAGGGGCAATTTGATCAATTCACCCTTAGAGGTGACTTTTGGTATAATTGTCCAATAAAATGTAGAAAATTAAAATATTAAAATTTTAATTCAAAGAAAGGAGGTGACGGAAAGGAAATGGAAAAGAAAAAAGGAAAAAAAAAATTCAACAACTTTATGACATACTTACTAAGTAAGCATGATGCAATAAAATCTAAATTTTAAAAATTGAAATTATGGGATAATAGCTTAGTTAAATGACCAATTAAAAAATTAAGAAACAAATTTGGTCTTCTTCATCTCTTCTTGCCGCCACTCTCACCTCTCTCTTCCTCTCACTCCAAAA
This sequence comes from Hevea brasiliensis, assembly GCF_030052815.1. NCBI lineage: Eukaryota > Viridiplantae > Streptophyta > Magnoliopsida > Malpighiales > Euphorbiaceae > Hevea > Hevea brasiliensis. The sequence goes on from NC_079496.1 coordinate 104,357,837, forward strand.
CTCCATTAAAGCTCATTTTGAGCTTGATCAAACCCTAAATCCTACCATAGAAACTTTAATTTTAAATCTTGTATTCAAACCTTGATAAAGAGCTTGACAAAAAAAAAAAAAAGAAGTTTTGAAGAGTTGGAAACTTCCCAAGTGAGGTTAGTAAGATTTTCTTCTTTTTATCTTTAAATTCATACTTAGGCAACTTGATTGAGTGATGACTTGTTGAAATTGAAACAAAAATGAAGGGATATAAGGTCCTATAATTTTCTGCCAGCCAAGGGTTTATTAGGATTTTGGTATGCTTAACTTAAATTGGACATAGAATTGGGCTTAATTAAGGTCGGTTAGGTGATTAGTGTAATGAATTTGAGGTTAATTAAACAAATTGATGAATTAGGGTTCTTGAACTATGATGAATTAGGGATTTTGGAAATTGTTGTCAATTGACCTAACTGAGGTCTAAAATGGTTAAGTGGTGTTAATTGGTGTGTGAGTGAATGCATGAAAATGAATGAAATAGTGAATGTGGTGCTGCCCCAAATTGGGCAGTTTAACCTTGGTCAATTCAAATGGGCATAACTGAAATTAGTTACTCCAATTGGTATAAAGCCAGTTGGAGATGAGAACTAAGACCCAAAACTACAATTTTTATGTAGAAATCCAACCCTAAAACTAAACACAAAGTGGTGAAAAGTTTGGTTAAACTCGGATTAGGCATACTGCCATTGTATAGAAACGATCAAATGAACAGTAGGCCATAACTTGGTGTAGGAAGTTCCAAATAACCTCAATTTTATACCAATAGAAAGCTGAGACATAGCACTATAACTTTTATGAAGAATACAAACCCAAATTCCAATCATAACCCATCCGAAAAGTAAGCTGCAGTTGGCATACCAAAATTACCAGAATAGATTTAATACCCAGAATTTTGGGTTAAAACCAATCTGGCCAGCCACCTTGAAATTAACATAACTTGAATTAAAAAACTCCAAATGGAGTGATTCAAAAAGGAAATTAAAGCTAAGACAATAAAGAACAACTTTGATGAAGGACACTTAGCCAAATTCCCATTGTAATCAGACCAATAGAACAGTAGAAAACAGTGATCCAAAACTAAAAATTCAAAATTTCTCTTAGGAAGCTTAGAAATTGAAATGGCAACTAATGCCAACAAATTTGGCACTCAAAATGTGGTATGTAGGTGTAATTGGAATTCACATACCTATTAAGAATGAAAAAGTTAACATTTTAACTTGAATAGTGCAATGAATAGTAACCCCAAAATGTGAAATTCAAAGAATGCCATTTTAAGCAAATTTAGGAGTACAATTAAGTAAGCATGAAATAAATTGTTGGATTAATTATGAGATATGATACTGAAACACTGTAAATTATGTGTTTCAATTGAAAAAGAGACTGAGAAGGAAGATAAGGGAAAGTGAGTCAAGGCCTAAAGGCGACTCATTCCAAGTTTGTGCACAATAAACTTTAATTTATCGTTTTCTCATAGAAAACATGTTTAGTTATGCATTGTGAAATTATTGTGTTAATTATGGGTTTCAAGAACTATTGTGTTGCCACTTTGTGAATGGAAATTTAACTTTGGAAATTGATTATGTTTTGCATGAAATGTTTGAATAACTTGATTTAAATTGATTTCGGATTCACACTTAGCATGATAGTGTCATTATATTCCTCCTCCATTTACGGGGTTGAGATCGACTATATTCCTCCCTCTCTAGCTTGCTAGTTGAGGTTGATATCGGATGAGTACTCATATGGCTAGCTAGCCACCTCCCGCATTGATTTCGATTAGTAGGGTTGAGATTGCTTTGTCGTGGTGTACAACACAACATTGATCGGAAATTTTGTGTCATGATCTAAGTTGTGTATGGATTGGCAACACTATGCTTTATAAATTTTTTGACAAAATGGTATTGTAAATGTGATTTGAAATTTGTGAAATGTGATTGTGAAAGGCATTGAGTTACTGTTTATCGATGAATATTTTATTTTCCGCATCTTTAAATTTTTATTGTGCACCACTGAGTAAATAATACTCAGCAATAGCTTTTATTTGCTATCGCAGATAAGGGAAATGACAAAGTAGCAAAGTGAGCTGCTATAGTAACCATTTTTGCATCGGGCTCAAGGATGTAAGTTATCCAACTACGGAAACAAATGAAACACCTTAAGAAAGGTGCTGAATTAGCTGACTCATATATGAGAAGGGCTAAGACACTGTATGACTAACTAGCTGTCCTCCAATCACTAGTATCTGAGGACTCACTGGTTAGCGACATCCTTAATGGATTAGGAAGGAGCTATTGAAGCTAAGAATGCTTCAATTACTTTCGAGGAGTTGTATGCTCCATTACTGAGTGAAGAAACCCAATTAAAAGCTGACACAAAGTTAGTGGTGACTTATATTCCACCAACAGCGCAGATTGCTACTGGACCTTTTATCAATACCAATTCTCAAGCATGTGGAAAAGCAAGGTATAGTAACAAAAATGCTACATCTGGTGGACCTATTATCTGCCATAATTGCAAAGGGCAAGGGCATCTTGCCCGTCAATGCCCAAGCCCATGAAACCAATTTTCATGTGGTAGCCTCTCACCCTCAACTATGGACCATGGATAGTGGAGCAAATTATCATGTCACCTCCGTAGATGGAAATATTAGTCACCCAAACTCTATGTAGGGTGTTGAAATAATAACTATTGGCAATGGTAAAAATATTTTAGTCTTGAACTCTAGTCATTCTCATGTTTCTATTAATAATGTGTCTTTCCAGTTGGATAAAATTCTTTTAACTCTTGATATCCATAAGAATTTATTATCTATCCATTCTTTGTATTCTGACAATGATGTTTCTATTGAATTTTTTGTTGATTGTTTTTTTACTAAGGATAACTGCACGAGTCAAATCCTATGCCACAGCCAGAGTAAAGATGGGTTATACTGCTTACCTCTCCAAGTCACATCTCTAGTGTCTCCTCAAGCTCATTCTGTTGAATTCAAAATTTGGCATGAGAGATTAGGACATATAAATAATCGCACTATAACTCATGTTTTAGCTTTAAATAATTTGCCTTCTTCCAATAAAAGTGAACAACATCATTGTTCTGCTTATAGAATTAGTAAGATGCATAAATTACCATTTTCTAATGTTATAACTCTTATTTCAATACCATTAGAATTAATTTGTTCAGACGTTTGGGGGTCGTCACTGGTTTCATCAAATGATGGTTTTCATTTTTATGTCATTTTCTATGATCATTATAGTCCTTAATCATGGATTTACTTTCTTAAGCATAATCCTAATGTCTTGTCTATTTTCATTCAATTTCGCAAGCTAGTAGAAAAATATTTTTCCTTGCTAATAAAAACATTTCAATCAGACTGGGGTAGGGAGTATCAAACCCTAACTAAATACTTGCAGGAAAATGGGATTAATCAAATAGTCTCTTGCCTATACACACCTGAACAAAATGAGTGTGCAGAGAGAAAACACAAACAAATTGTTGAGAGTGGCCGAGCCTTTTTACACCATGCTAGTGTTCTAGTAAAATATTAGACCTTTGCATTCGAAATGGCTGTTTATACTAGAAACTACCTTCCATCCATATACACTAATCCATCAACCCCTTATGAGATTTTATTTTAGTGTCCCCCAGATTACAATGCCTTGTGGGTATTTGGGTCCCTTTGTTATCCGTGGCTAACACCATTGTCTAAACATAAGTTAGATGCTCGATTTACACAGTGTGTGTTTTTGGGGTATAGCAAAATTCACAAGGGTTATATTTGTTTGGATGTTAAAACCAAAAAGAAAATTATCTCACGTTATGTATTGTTTTTTGAACAGATATTTCCATTTGCATCACAAGCCATAGAACTCCATTGTCCATTTTTCCACAAACATCAAATTCTGGATTGATACCACCACCTATTTTAGACTGGATCCCTGAACCAAACACACACGATGGTCTACTTGTTCCACATCCGATTATCATCCCAAGTCCACAACACCACTCACCTCGGCCCATATCACAACATCCAGTTATACCACCAGAGACCGTACTAAGCCCAACCCCAATGTACTAGGATCATAAATACAGTTGACACTACTAATAATAGCCTCACCCATAATTAACTTGGACCCCTCAGTCGATCCATCACCACAGCCCCATTACATTCACAAGATGATAACTAGAGCTCAAACTGACAGCTTAAAACTAAAAACTTTTACAGCTTAAAACTGATTATCAGACGTTCTTTCATGTTATTCCAAAGCCATTACAACAAGAGAATGGTGTGAAGCAATGGAAAATAAGCTAAATGCATTGCTACAAACTAGCACATGGGATCTCGTACCTCATTATCAAGGACACAATATAATTGGTTGCAAGTGGATCTTTCGAATCAAATAAAAAGCTGATGGGTTGATTGATAAAGTCAAAGCATGATTAGTTGCCAAAGGATTCACACAGCATCCTAGCTTTGACTTTCATGAGACTTACTCTCCAGTTGTGAAACCAGCTACTATTTGGCTAATTTTGACCTTAGCAATTTTCAATAAATAGACCATTTGATAGATGGACGTCTCAAATGCATTCCTGCATGGTGATTTAGACACACCCGTCTACATGGAATGACCACCAGGTTTTGTTGACAAAGAAAAACCCACTTTTATATGTCAATTGCAATGATCCTTGTATGGCTTACGCCAGGCACATAGGCAATGGTAGCAAAAATTAACATCAATATTGGTGAGCCATGGGTTTCAAATTTCTATGGCTTGACTCCTTGTTATTATATTATAATAACGCTGACATACAAATGTTCTGTCATGTGTATGTAGACGATTTAACTATTATTAGGTCAAGTGAGACATGTTTATTAGAACTCATCTTAGCATTGGGTCAGCCAATTATGATTAAAGATCCTGGGCCTCCTGATTACTTTTTAGGTATAGAAGTACAACACACAAAAATGGGCCTGCATCTCTCCTAAAGTAAATACATAGGAAAGCTTTTGGCTAAAGCCTAACACTGTTTGGGAAGTTTTTTAAGGGGAAGGAAAATAAAGAGTGGAAAATAAATGATATTTTCCTTTTGTTGTTTTCCTTGTTATTGTTTGGATAGAAAGAGAAGAAAATAAAGAGAGGAAAGAAAAATAGAATAAATTTACAATGTTATCTCATGTATTTTAAAAAAAAACTTTAAAAAATGATAATTTGGTAATTTTAATGTATAAAAGAACACTTTTTTCATTTCCAAACAAGGGAAAGGAAAATAATAATTTATTTTCTCTTGTTTATTTTCTTTCCTCTCCCTTTTCCTTCTATCCAAATAGGGTGTAAATGTTCACTTGCAATAGCATTTCAACTCCAGCTGTGGCACTAGAAAAGCTCCAACGCAACACTAGAGAACCATATACTGAACCCACCTTATACCATGCACTAGTTGGCGACCTCCAATATTTAATGCTAACAAGGCTAGATATTTCTTTCTCAGTCAACCAAGTGTCCTAGTTTCTCCACTCACCCACCACTGAACACTAGAAAGCACTAAAACAGATCCTCTGATATCTAAAATCCACACAACATCATGGCCTGGTCATCCAATGCAGCAACAAGCTACAACTGCATGTCTATTATGACTCAGATTGGGCATGTGATAAGGATGATCGTTGCCCAATTACTAGTTATGCCATCTTCCTTGGGCCTAATCTCATATCTTGGTCATCTTAGAAGCAGTGCATTGTCTTCAGAAGCTCAACAGAAGCTGAATATAGGGCAATCAGTGCAACTGCAATAGAGGTAACATGGTTAATGTCGTTATTATGAGAAATATCCATGGCTCCTACTCAACCACCAGTCTTGTTGTACAACAATGTCGGAGCGACATATCTCACCTCAAATCTGATATTTCATAATCGAATGAAACATATCAAAGTTGAGTTTCATTTCATTAGAGATATAGGGGCTAAAAGTGCACTTCAAGTACGATATATCTCTAGCAAGCACCAGATAGTAGATGTTTTCACTAAAGGTTTATCTGAACCCCGTCATCAGTAACTAACGCATCATCTTACAATTCAAATTCAAATACCTTTCCTGATTGGTTATAACCATATCCAGATCTTGTGTAACAATTCTGATATGTCTCTGTAGGCTTGTATATATACAGAAGCTAATACAATACAAAATCACAAGTTCAAAACATCACCTACAGGTTCTACCTAAAAGTGAAAACATTTTAAATTAATTCGGCTGCCCAAATATATAATTTTGGCTATCAAACTTACTATTGCCTAAAATATTAATTTTAATATGCAACTCGCTAGATGATGTAAAATCAAAATTTTAATTTGGTCAATTATTTTTGTTTAATTCAATATTAAGAAATTAGAATTCTATATTTTATAAGTAGATTCTATCATATTTTTTAATAGGACCTATATACTTTTAAATAATGTAATAATTTATGATTAAATTTATGCATACATCTACGTAAATTTTTAGAAAACATCTATCTTATTTAATTTAGATTAAGTAACTTTTTTTTTAAAATATATTAATTAACTTTTAAACTATTATATATATTAATATTATAATTTATATATAAACATTTTAATACTATAACTTTCTTTTCAATCTAATCCACTAAATTTCCACGTACAATATCTTCTCCCAAGACTAATTGCGAACTCTACAACTCATCCTTCTGCCCTCAACTTGCTCTGCTCTGTCTCTTCTTCTTCTTCTTCTTCTTTTTTTTTCTTCTTCTCCTTCTTTCCCAGATTCCCAAGTCTGCAACTCTTCCTTCCTCCGCTTAACTCGCTGTGCTCCGTGATATGGTAAAACTCTCTTTTTCTTCTTCTTCTTCTTCTTCTTCTTCTTGTTCTTTTTTAATTTTTTTTTTAATTTTTAGGATTACACTCTCTACATCATCATTGTAACACCCCCATTTGCATAGCCTGGTAGATTTCACTGTTCCGGTGACCGGTGTCGGTCCGGATAATTAAGGGGATTAGAACCATACTTAAGTCAATTAGAGAAGCCATAAACACAAATAATTAGTAATGTCCAATTAATTAAGTATAAACAAGAAAAATAGAACATAAGAAGTTAAACGAGCCGAGAGTCACAGCGATGGGTGACCTTCTCGGGAACGAATGCGAAGTCATTTTAAACTCAAATTTCGAACCGTAAAAAGTGACGCTGCGGTCCTTAGGACCCTTATAAACACAGTGGAAAAGAGAAAATCATGAAAAAGATCTGTTAAGCCAGTCAAATAATTAGGTCAGGGAGCCAGAAGAAATATGGAATTAATTGCAAACCGGGATGAACCGGCGAGGGGCAATTTGGTCAATTGACCCCGAGAGCTGACTCTTGACCTAACTGTCAAATAAAATCGGAGAAAAAAATATTTCATAATTGAAAATTAAATTAAAGAACTAATAGAAAAATAAAAAAAAAAAGAAAATGAAAAAAGGAAAAGTCAAAAGGTGATGACATCATGCATGACCTCATGCATTATGCCATAAAGAATATAATTTATTTATTTATTTATTTACATTTTTGATCTTCCATAAGACTTAAAAATTCATAAAAGAAAAAAGAAAATCATTTCTTCTTCAAAAAAAACGTTTTCATCTCTCTCTCACTTTTCTCTCCCAAGGTTCCTCCATTAACAAGCTTTTAAAGCTTGAAAAACTTAGTTCTTCCCCACAAGTTTCAACCCTAAACCCTAAAAAGCTTCTAAGTTACCCTAGAAAAGAAGATTAAAGAAGAATAGGAGGGAAGAAAAGTAAAGGAAAATCAAACTTGGCAATTCAAGAAAATTTGACAAGTGAGGTTAGTACTTGTTTCCCTTTCTTTTCTTCTTTAAGCTTTGAAATTAAGTTAAGATGAGTCTAAATTGCATGAAAAGTTAAAGAAAATGATAAGTTATGAAAGGACAAACAATTTGGCAGCCATGAGGGTTGGGGGAAAGTGATATGTTTCACTTTAATAAATCATGCATGCAAGTCAATCTAAGTGGGTAGGTGTTAGTGCCACACTTTAAATTGCATGAATGGAACAAATATGTGAATTAGGGTTTTGAAATTAGGGTTTAGAGAACAAAAATGTGAAAAACTTGTAAATGGTGTCTTTGACCTAATGTGAAGTGAAAAATGGTCATTTGTGACCAAATGAGGTGTGTTAGAAATGTTGGAATTAAAAGCCAATTCGGATTGGATAAGGTCATGTGCTGGCAGCATGACCAAAACCTCCTTTGAGGGACCAAAAATGAAATTTTACATGTCCAATGGATATGAGACCAATTGGGGATGAAAATAGGCACTAAATGACACAATTTTCATTTAGGAAGCCTGCCCAAAAAGTGACTAAAACCTAGTGAACAAAGTGGCCGAAGTCGGAAAATCGTAGGTTGCCTCTGCACAAACTGACCAAATGAACATTATTTGTTCATTTGGTCATAACTCGAGCTAGGCAGGTCAAAATGACCTGAAATTTTACCAGGCGTTAGATGAGATATAGATCTAAAACTTTCATGAAGAACACCAACCCAAATTATGCCATTAACCTAATCAAATTATTGAGCAAATTTGAGTTACTGAATCTGCAAAACTGCAAAATTACCATTTGAACAGTAAAGTTTCAATGGCTATAACTCTTTCTAGAAAACTCCGATTTAGGTGAATCTTGAACCGATGGAAACCTAAGACATAGTAGAACATTTCGTATGAAGGAAATTAGACCAAATTATGGACTTAACTTGATCAAATTATTGAACGAAGTTGGATCAAAAATCTGCCAGAACCAAAAATTGCAGCATGAGCGATTGCACATGAGCAAGAATCTGTATTTTGGCTATAACTTGTGCTACAAAACTCCAATTGGGGTGATTCAAAAAGGAGAATAAACTTAAGACAATGGGAAACATTTTCTATGAAGAAAGTTTTGCCAAATTCCAACAATAAAGTGACCAATGGAACAATGCAACTTAGGACTCCAAAATTGAAATTTACCAAATTTGCCTAAAAGACTTAGGATTTGAGTAAACAACCAAAACCAACAGGTTTAGTGACCAAAATGTGGTATGTGGGTGAAGTTGGAGTTCCCATACCTATTAAGCCTTAGAAAGTCAATTATTTGACTTGAATAGTATAGTGAATAGTAACCCGAAACACAAAAATTTCGTGAACGTCGAATTTAACACGTTAGAACTAGGTAAATATGAAGCTAAATTTATTTTGGATTTATGTTAAGTTCTAGTATTGAAACATTGTAAAATTGTGTGTTTCAGTTGAAAAGAATACCGGGAAAAAACCCGAGGAACCGAGTCAAGGCCAAGAGGCGACTCGCTTGAGGTTTGTGCACAACGTATACTTTTTATAATCATCTTCTGCATACTGTTTTGAATAATGTGAAATATTGAATTATGGCATTCTTATGATGTTTGATTTAAATTGTGAAAGTTATTGTGTATATTTGAAATGAAAATGTTTGGCAAATTGTTAAGATAAGTTTTGAAACCACAGTGTCATGACCATATATTTGGACACCTCACTAGCACGACTAGTGGGGGTAATTAGTTTCGAATTTTGATTCCTTCTCTGGAGAAGTGTTGAGGTGTGCCAGTAGAAGAGGATGTGAATGGATATCCATATATTTGAGCTAGCTAGCCTTGTGATGTGATTTCTCTTTAGCCTCTGGCTATTGAGATTCTATTTGTTTCGAATGGCATGATCTAACTGTGGGTTTTATGAAATGTGTTTTAATACTTCGAAATGAACTTGGTTTGCATTAAAATTTCATAATTCATGTTTTGTGTTTAATGCTCATGTTTAGTCAAATTTTTGAATAAATGTGATTTTATTTTTGCATAAAGATTATTTTAGTATATTGTGCACCACTGAGTCCTAGTACTCGTGATAGCTCTATTCTTTATCAGAATCTGAGACTAGAGGAACAATGATGAGTGCTAAAGATTGAGGATCATTCAGCTTGAAGTCTTCGGGTATAATTTATACCCCAATTGTAAATATTTCTTTTGATGTATGTATTGCATATAAATGTATGGACATGTAAATGGGTCTTGAGCAGCTTGTACAAAATTTGTATGAAGTTTGTAATAAAGTTTAGTTTGTATTTCTTTTGATGTGAATTTTGTAAGGATGTATATAAATTGTTTTATCTCAAATGAAATGATTGTAGAATTGTTGAAATTGATAGAGTTTGATTGTGAAATTAAAGTAGTGGTTGCGAAAAATTTTTAGAAGTGCTTTTACAGGTATTTGAAGAACTGTTTTCTCAAAATACAAACAGAACTCTGTCAAAATTTTTATAAAATTTACGGAAAAATAAAATGGGCCAAAATTTCCAACTAGCTTTCAACTTAATTACATATTTTAAATACTTATTAGAAATGCTCACCACTTATCAAAAATAAGAAAATTGTTTTAAAATCCCTTGTAGGGTACTTAATGAGTTATCGGTAGGTGAAGTTCGGTAATTCATTAGGTATTCTGCGGGATCATGTTATGCCTTATAGAGGGGTAAGGTGTGACAATCATCCCTATTTTTCTTTTTGTGGCTGCAATTTCTAATTTTAAAACTATTTATGAAGAATGACATGATGAAGATGAAGAGGCAACAGATTTAGAGGCTGGTGCTCTACGCACTCTTCTTCTCCCTTAAAACCCTCTCCCTTAAAACAAGAAATTGTTCAAAGAGTTTTATGTTGACAATAACTTTAAGATGAATGAACAAAGTTAGGGATGGCCCTAATGGATTTTGTTGAATTTTATGTTTGAAGCTTTGATGGTCCTAATAGGTTCCCTCTTATTTTGTTATCATTTTGTTTTTGTTTCATTTTGATATTCTGTTGGGGAGAATGTTGAGATAGTTCTATCATTTTGTACAGTAAATGAAATATGTACATTTATGTGAATGAAATATATACATTTTGTTCCATTATAATTGATCTAAACAAATGTTATATAATTTGATGAGGTTCCAACAAACGGTGCATTTTGTTCCTATTTGCAAGCAACTTCTAAGTTGTCCTAAAAGTTTATAAAACATTATATCTTGTGCACCGTACATTTCTATAAATGAAATATATATATTTTGTTCTATCGTAATGAAAGACAAAATGGCTGCCAAAGAAGAAAAGAAGCATTTTGGGTTTCTAAAAATGCCATGTTTGGCAGCTGAAACTAAGGTTTTCGGTTATCGCTCTTAATTTTGCCAAATTTTAAAAAACTGAAACTTAGGAGGTTCAGGTGCCGAAACTTCTGCTGCTTTGCTTACTGTCCAAATTTTAAAAAGAGGGTTTTTGAAGGTTCAGCAGCTGATGTAATGCCCCAAATTTACAGACCATATTCATTATATTTTAGCAAGCATATTAACTATTGAATATGGTAGGTAAATTCACTTAAGTGAGGGGTTAAAGTAAAAAGAGGTAAAAAAACACCTATAAACTTAGTTGCAAAGTCATTAAAGTTTGGGGGTAAAATTTAAAAATTTTTTGACTTAGGACATAATTGAGTTTAATTATCATTAAGTGTGATTAATTAAGTCAATGAAGATGGATTAGTTAAATTGATCATGATTAGGAAAATTAAACATAATTAGTTAAATAATCAAACTTAATGATTAGGAATTTCTAAATATTTACAAGTTTGCCATTCACAATATTTACAAATTTGTCATTTTGAATTTAAAATACTATAAATATCTCTTATTTCTTAGTAGAGGACAAACATCATCATCTTCATCTTCTTCTTCACGTTGGCTGAACCCCATCTTATTCCTTCCACCATTTTTGCTTTCTTCCAAGCTTGAGTTTCCACCAACTTCTCAACCTTCATCACTTCAAATAGCCTAATTAAGTTTTAATTTAGTGAGAGCACATCTTGAAAGCAAGAAATTCCAAGGATTTACGGAGGTTACCAAGTGATTAAGTTGGGGAAAGGTTTAAGGTAAGGGGAAAATTGAGTTTAGCAAGCATGAATTCATGTTATTATGTCATAGTCATGGCATAAATGTGAATTGTGATGAGTATTTCTTAAATTCGGTCCAAGCTAGCAAGGAACAAGGGAAGAACAATAAAGTTAATTAGAGGTGAAATTTAAGACTTAAGCAAAGATTAGAAGCTAAATTTTGGGATGTGCACTCTTAATTTCTCCTTAAAATTTGTGCTTAGCGTTTTCATGCCATTTAGGGGTTTTAGCTAAATTGAATGTAAATGTTTAATTTATAAATAGAAAATTGATGTTTAGTGTGTGTAAATAAAGTAGTGCCTATTTGGAATTATATTGCTTAGTTTGTATTGAAGTATGCATTGTGAATAGACATGTTAAGCAATCTAGCCGAATTTGACAAGACTAGACTTTTAAGTCCATATCTTGAGTTCTATAATTTCAGATGACCTTAAACTTATGGCAAATTAAAGTTACGATATAATGCTAAAACTTTAGTGAAAATAAGTTTCTCTAATTCAGTGTGTAAATACCTTGAATAATTGTTAGAAGTTAAGTCATAAAACCTGAAACCTAGGAGCAGTACACTCTGAATAGCCCAGAGTAAAATGGATATAACTTACCCTAGGAAACTCCAAATAAGGTGATCCTTGATTTGTTGAAAAGCTAAGACATAAAGAAACAACTTTCATGGGATAAATTCTGATTGCAACTTATTTAAATTTGAACTCTAAAAAATGTCTAGAACCTATCCTATGATCAGTGAAGTAGTGCATCTGAACATATCCTACTTATTTAGACATAACTCACTGTATAGAATTCCAAATGAGATGAATCTTATCTTGTTGGAAAGTTAAAACACTAAGGAATAACTTTCATGGAGACCAATTTAACAAATTATGAATGAAACTTAACTAAATTTGAGTTCTAAAATATGTCCAAAAGCTACCCTGTATTCTAGAAGAAAAAGCCAATTATGACCAGACCTTACTTATTTAGTCATAACTTGTGATCTATAAATCAGAATCAAATGATTCAAAAACAAAATGAAAGTTAAGACATAAATCTAAAAATCTTATGAAGAAAGCATAAGTTAATTCTTGCATTTACTTAGTCCAATTTCTTATGGAAAACTGTATATACATTCAAGAATTTGCAAGATTTTGCCATATTATTCATTATTGCAAATTGCATATGTACTTAGTATGCTTGAATGTAAAGACTATACAAATATGGAAATGGTAAGAGGATATTGGCACACATATTTTGGCATTTATGTGAGCAAAGAATGTTGAATTAATATTACTTATGAAAGTTGAGCCAAGTAAGCCTAGACAATGAGTATAGGATTGGATAGGTAGGCATAATATCGGTCAGAGCCACCGAGTGGTTAATACCGAGAATGAAAGTCAGTGTTATACCAGTCAGAGCCATCGAGTAGTCAGTACCAAGAATGAAAGCCTGTGTTAAACCGATCAGAACCATCGAGTGGTCAGTGTCACGAGTTTCATTTTCCAATATACTGGAAAGCTACTGTCATAGGTTACTATGGATATTGGAGTAAAGCTTCCAATTGTGTTCACAAAGACAATAATTTCAAATAAAATATGATAAAGGCTGACTAGTGAATATAAAGGATTGTTGAGTTGATAAAATGCATTTAACCTCATTAGATGGTATGATTAACAAGTATGGATTTATTGACCTATATTTATGTTAAGATGCATTATAATTATTTTAAAATTTTTGAATACTCTTGTATGAATATTTTCAGCATATTATGTATTAATGTGCATAAAGAAAATTATTTTATTTTAAATTAAGAGTGCACCACTTAGCTATTTAGCTTAGCACGAAAATTTATTTCCTCGAGCAGGTATAGTAGATAAAGTATAGATTTTGGCTGACAAGAGGTAGATTGGATTTGTAGAAAAGTCCAGAGTCACCTTGTCTCGGACTTTTGGGTAGATGCATCATCATCATCCTCATTGTTTATTTTACTCATATGTGTGTGTACAATTATATTGTAAATAATATTATGTAAACTTTATTTTTTGGAAATTGTAATCACAAGTATGTAAGTTTAATTTAGCCACATGAGTTGGTTAATAAAATTGTAAATTAAAGATATTTCTTGTGAATATGCAACTTGGGTGAAGAATTGATGTTGATGAGAAATTTGATGATTATTATATGATAGCAATAATATAGTAATTGAGAATCTCACAGGTTATGAATAATGTTATAATAGGTGAACTGTTAAAATTTAGGGAAAACTCTTACAATTTCTCCATTTGATAAAAACAGATTAATTATAGTAAATCAATTTGAAATAAATTGGGGGATAATAAATAATAACACAGAAATATGTGCTCCGTGCACTGAATGTAACATCTCCTTTCGATTTCACTGTAGACTGGATAAGGGGGTGTTACAACCGAAGTACGGGCTGTGGCTGCTGCTTTCAGTTCTATCCGAAAGTGAAAACATTTTGAATTAATTCGGTTGCTGAACTTGCTACTGTCTGAAATTTTAATTTTAATATGCAACTCGCTAGTTGATGTAAAATTAAAATTTTAATTCGGTCAATTATTTTTGTTTTATTCAATATTAAGAAATTAGAATTCTATATTTTATAAGTAGATCCTATAATATTTTTTAATAGGACCCATATAACTTTAAATAATGTAATAATTTATGATTAAATTTGTATATACATCTAAGTAAATTTTCAAAAAATATCTATCATATTTAATTTAGATTAATTAACTTTTTTTTAAATAGATTAATTAACTTTTAAACTATTATATATATTAATATTATAATTTATATAGAAACATTTTAATATTATAACTTTCTTTTCAATCTAATCCCACATATAATATGTTCTCCCAAGACCAACTACCATCTCTACAATTCGTCATTCTGCTCTCAACTTGCTCTGCTATGTCTCTTCTTCATCTTTTTCTTCTTCTTTCCAACACTCCTAGGTTACAACTCTTCCTTCCTCTACTCAACTCGTTTCACTCCGCGATATGGTAAGACTCTCTTTTTCTTCTTCTTCTTCTTCTTCTTCTTCTTCTTCTGCTTCTGCTTCTCTAATTTTTTTTTTTTTTAAGATTACACTCTCTGCATCATCATCCCTATTTTTCTTTTTGTTGCTGC
The DNA here is from genome assembly GCF_030052815.1 of Hevea brasiliensis. Classification (NCBI taxonomy): domain Eukaryota; kingdom Viridiplantae; phylum Streptophyta; class Magnoliopsida; order Malpighiales; family Euphorbiaceae; genus Hevea; species Hevea brasiliensis. The sequence continues at coordinate 104,373,000 of NC_079496.1, forward strand.
AATTTCTATTTTTAAAACAATTTATAAAGAATGGCATGATGAAGATGAAGGGGCAATAGATTTAGAGGCTGGTGCTCTACACACTCTCCCCCTCCCTCTCACTCAAAACCCTCTCCCTCAAAACAAGAAACCCTTCAAAGGGTTTTATATTGACAATAACTTTAAGATGAACAAACGAAGTTAGGGATGACCCGAATGGATTTTGTTGAATTTTGGGTTTGAAGCTTTAATGGTCCTAATGGGTTTCCTATTATTTTGTTGTCATTTTGCTTTGGTTTTTGTTTTGATGTTCTGCTGGGGAGAGTGTTGAGATAGGCCTGTCATTTTGTACTATAAATGAAATATGTACATTTCTGTGAATAAAATATATATATATTTTGTTCCATCCTAATTGATCTAAATGAACATTATATAGTTTGATGGGGTTCTAACAAAAGGTGCATTTTATTCCTATTCGCAAGCAATTTCCAAGTTGTCCAAAAATTTTGAGACATTATATCTTGTGTGCTATACATTTCTGTAAATGAAATATGTACATTTTATTTCATCGTTATGAACAACAAAATGGTTGCTAAAGAAGAAAAGAGAGATTTTGGGTTTCTAAAAACTCCATGTTCAGCAGCCAGAATTAAGGTTTTCAGCTGTCGCTCTTAGTTCTGCTAAATTTTAAAAAACTAAAATTTAATAGGTTTGGCTACCGAAACTTCTACTTAGCTTACTATCCAATTATTTAAAAGAGGGTTTTTGAAAGATTGACAGTCGAAGTACAGGGCTTCGGTTGCCACTTTCAGCTCTATCCGAAAGTGAAAACATTTTAAATTAATTCGGCCGCTGAAATATATAACTTCGGCTGCTGAACTTGCTACTGCCTGAAATTTTAATTCGGTCAATTTTTTTTAATTCAATATTAAGAAATTAGAATTCTATATTTTATAAGTAGATCCTATCATATTTTTTAGTAGGACCCATATAATTTTAAATAATATAATAATTTATGATTAAATTTACATCTAAGTAAATTTTTAGAAAATATCTATCTTATTTAATCTAGATTAATTAACTTTTTTTTAAATTGATTAATTAACTTTTAAACTATTATATATATTAAAATTATAATTTATACATAAACATTTTAATATTATAACTTTCATTTCAATCTAATTCGCTAATTTTCCACGTATAATGTCTTCTCCCAAGACTGGTTGCCAGCTCTGCAACTCGTCCTTCTACCCTTTACTCACTATGCTCTGTCTCTTCTTCTTCTTCTTCTTCTTCTTCTTCTTCTTCTTCTTCTTTCCAAGGCTCCCAAGTCTGTAACTCTTTCTTCCGTCGCTCAACTCGCTATGCTTCATGATAAGGTAACTCTCTTTTTCTTCTTCTTCTTCTTCTTCTTCTTCTTCTTCTTCTTCTTCTTCTTCTTCTTCTTCTTCTTCTTCTTTAATTTCTTTTTTTTTTTTAGGATTACACTATCTACATCATCATCCCTATTTTTCTTTTTGAGGCTAGAATTTCTAATTTTAAAACTATTTATGAAAAATGGCATGATGAAGATGAAGAGGCAGTAGATTTAGGGGCTAATGCTCAGCACACTCTCCCTCTCCCTCAAAACAAGAAACCCTTCAAAAGGTTTTATATTGACAATAACTTTAAGATGAACAAACGAAGTTAGGGATGGCTCTAATAGATTTTGTTGAATTTTTTGTTTGAAGTTTTGATGGTCTTAATGGGTTCCCTCTTATTTTATTGTCATTTTGTTTTTGTTTTTGTATTAATGTTTTGCTGGGGAAAATGCTAAGATAGGTCTATCATTTTAAACTGTAAATGAAATATGTATAGTTTTGTGAATGAAATATATACATTTTGTTCTATTGTAATCGATGTAAACAAACATTATATAGTTTAATGATGTTCCAACAAAATGCGCATTTTGTTCCTATTCCCAAGCAACTTCCAAGTTGCTTAAAAAGTTGATGACTGTTAGTAGTATGCCCTAGAGCATATTATTTTGTATGTATCTTGTACATATTTTATTAATAAAAAGGCAATTTCACTTTTTCGTTTACATAATATATTTATGTGTAATTGAAAAGGTCCATTGATATTTTATTAGAAATTCTATTCTTAAGTTGTTAAGAATATGAGTGACAGTATTTCTAGAACAAAGTATCATAAATTGGTTCACAACCGAGGATACTTCACAAAGGACATGACCTATCCAAAAAGATTATAATCATGTTTGTTTCCAAGGTATTTATATGAGATATAAATAAGATGGAGGGGTGAGTCTCATGCCACATAACAAACATGATAGGCACTTATACATGATAAGTAGGCCGAACCAGTGACGCTTATGACAAGCACATAGAGTTTACTCTTGTCAATGCATTGTCATATATCATATCAGTGCATAAAATCTTTAGACCTGAGATAACACAGTTATCTTGTATATAGGTGGTTTGAGTTTGATACTGCTTTCATACTTGTACTGTGTATGGGTATATGGGCATGTGTTGGCTCCCACTAGTTATATATGGAGATAGGTGTTGATTAAGATGGAATCCATTACCCTAAGTAAATAGGGATAAAATCTTATGTTCATTTAATTGTTCTTGATGTTTCAAGTTCCTGGTCAGGACAGACAGATTTAGTCAGAAAATAGTTTTTTACAAGAAAATCTAATTAATCAAGAACTGGAATTAAAGGAGAACATAATGTTCATAGCAAATGGAGTTTGACATTAACCATGACTCCAGCTCGAATTGGGATTTTATAATAGAGAGATTCTAGCACATGGTAACATATGATTAAAGATTCATTTAAGGTATTCCTTATTACTGATTAGGTGGCCATGGCATACTATCCTAGATGTCAACCATGGTCTATGAGATGTCTGAAATGATTGAGAGAAATTATTTACGGTAAGAAAGAGTTATAATGATATTAAGAGTTAATATCATTTCTCATTGTCAATAAGTAATGAGCCTAGTAAGTCACACATCTACACAAGCTAATCACCATTTAAAATGTGATTTAATTAATTAAATAAAGAGTTTAATTAATTAATTAAAGAGGTTTGATTTGCAATAAGATTGCAAAGTCCCTAGCATGACTTGAAACCAAATCTAGGTTATTGGATGTATAGTATAAATTAAATTTATATTTAATTTGATTAAATATGAATTTAATTATGAGAAATTAATTAATAGAGATTAATTAATTAATTTATTTATATTTAATATAAATTGATTTAAAGAGGAGAAATTATAATTTTGGGTTGAGAACTCAAATTAAAAAGTAAGGGCAAATTGGTCTTTTCACATGGTGACATGTGACACCATAAGATGGTGACACATGGCACCATATGATCTTGTCACTTGTCTTCCTATGATGGAAGACCACATGTCATGATTTAAATGGAGCTTGACACTTGGCTTCATAGGATTAAATCAAATAATAACAATATGAGATCTTGTGATGACATGTGGCAAAGGAGTTAGTGAGTGTTTGACCTAAGTATATAAAGAAAAGTTATAAAGAAAAAAATTGCTCCTCTCTTTTTCTCTCAAGTTGGACAGCAACTTGGTCTCTTCCTCTCCACTTCAATTTCTCAATTGATTCAAGGGAAAAACTTTAATTTCCTCTTGAATTAAAATTATTAGAAAGTGTTTCTAACTCTCAATACATTCATACAACCTTCACAAAGCATAAATCCCATCTCAAAATTGATTGATAAGGCTTGAGAAGCCAATATAGGGGCTGCCATTGCAACTTTGGTGTGTGCTTATGTTGGACAAACTAGAGGGACAACATTTGGGGTCCTAAGAATATCCTAAGAGTCGGAATTGCATCAATTGTGCATCAAGAGGTTAGTACTTAAAAATCCCTCTTTTAGTTAGGGTTTAATTGAATTAAATGTTAATTCATAATCTTTAATAGCAAATAAAATTTTAATGCATGCTAAAATATATTTTGGTATGCAATTGAGAATTAGAAATTGATTAGGATCATAAGACACTTGGTATGGTGCATGTAACCTTAGAAATAAATTTTGAAACTCGAGGTTCTAATGCCCTTTAATCCATGCTTCCACTCCTTCAATTAGTATCAAAGCCAGTATATTTGCTATTCAGATTGATTATGAGGCTTAATTGTGTGATTGGATCAAATTTGGATTGATTTGAAGATGGTTTGGGTGCTTTAAGGGCGTGTTGGGTGAGATACACGACCCATGGGCGTGTTGGGTTTTGGGCTTGGTTTTTGGGCCAATTATGCAATTGTTGTATATCTTAAGGCCATTAATTAAGCCCATACCTAATTAAATTATTTGATTAGGAATTTTAATCACACAATTAATTTTTTAAAATTGTTTTCGAGGTATTAAATTTGGAAAAAGGTTTCTAAATTTAAATTATTTAAATGAGATTCAAATTTAATTTTGGTTGAATATGTGATATTCAATTTAATTTTGAGTATATATATTTTATTTAATTGTTAAATTTTAATATGCATGATGGATGATCATGTCATAAAAGACCAATGTGATTGGATTTATTTCTTTTATTTTTCTTTGAGATGTAAAATAATTAATTTTATTTTAATGGCATGTATTATAAATATTGTAATAATTTAGGTTGTAATTTCATTTATTTGAGGACTTTAAAGTCCATATTCTTGTAAACTTGCCTTGGTATGCTAAGGATTACAATGTAATTGGATTGCAAGAAGAACAAGAAGGTAAAGAGCATTGGTGGGACCAGTGAGAGGAAATCAAGATCAAGGGTTTATTATGTACTCCTTTAGCAACTCTTGTAAAATGAATGAATGAAATACACCTAGGAATGCCCTAATTCAATTCTTGGTGGCTCAGAATTGAATCCCTTAGAAAGTCCATGATCATACCATATTATTTGTTTATCCATGTTTGCACGAGATGTGTATGAATGTATGTAAGTAGATGATATATGCATGCCAATTGGATAATGTGCAAAGTGAGACCATAATAGTAATTAGGCTTACCACAAAATCTTCTAAGCAAATGATTAAGTTAGTAATGGTATAATTATGGTAATTATATCATGGCCCTCCATTGAGGCAATTATTTTAAGAAATTTTAAATACTTGCATTATTAGCTATATAAGCTTGGGAATAATGCATTAATTTAAGAGATTTTCTTAAGAATAATTATTAAACATAAGATGTTGTAAATATGTAAATAGTTGGTGGCTAATAATGGATGTGCCTGAAGACATAAAAATTATTTGCATGTTTACTGGCTCAATGGGATCAACTTAACTAATGCAAGATAAATCAATAATGGATGTGCCTAAGATTTTGAGCATTAGGGGCTAAATAAATGATTGAACCTCACATGAGATGTGATGGGTAAGGAGTTGCTCACTTATAGTTTATTGTAATTCCAATAATGGATATGCTTGAGGATGATCAATAAGACTATAAGAATTCAATCACCCACTAGAAAACCCATCCAACTAGGATTTCTATTTCCTACTTTGGAAGTGTAGGATTCGCCAAGTTAGTGGGAGGACCAATTTGATTAAAAGACCACAATTATTTTGGTTAATTACTTAATACATTTATTAATTAATCTAGTTATTTTCTGCAGTTAATTTTTCTGATAATAATGAGCACACAACAACCACCACCATCCAATATCCTTGCGAGCATACTTGATCACAATAGGTTGACAGAACCTAATCTTTCTGATTGGCTTAGAAATTTAGAACTTGTCCTGAACCTAGAATGTATAGGATGTGTTTTAGATTCAAAGGTTCCTAGTCCCTTACCTCCAGAGGCCACTCAAGAGAAACTAGACACTTTGGACAAGTGGAAGGAGCATGATATGAGAGTTAAATATTATATGCTTGCTTCTATGACTAATGAGTTACAAAAGCAGCATGAAAATATGCAGAATGCAAGTGAGATCCTCCTTCACCTCCAAGAGTTGTATGTTGAGCACAGTAGGAATGCTAGGTATGAGATATCTAGACAGCTATTCCACATGAGGATGTCTGAGGGACAGAATGTAAGAGATCATATCCACAAGATGATTCGGCTTATTGAGCAGCTGGAACATCTTGATTTTCACATGGATTTCCAACTACATAAGGATTTGATCCTTTAGTCCCTGCCTGAGTCATTTGGAATTTTATGACAAATTTCCATATGACAAAGCAAGAGTATACTTTGGCTGGGTTGCTTAACATACTGGTTATTGCTCAAAAGAATATGCCAAGCAATAAAGGAAAAGAGGTGGCTTTGATTGCATCTTCTTCTTCTACTAGAAAGTCCAAAAAGAAGAAGGGCAATAAGAATAAGAAACCTCAAATTCCTAGACCTTCCAAGAAGATAGCCAAATAGAAGGGCAAGACCGAAGCTGACAAAGGCAAGGGAAAGTGTTTCCACTGCTAGAAGGATGGGCACTGAAAGAGGAACTGCCCAGAGTATATTGCTTCTCTTAAGGATAAGAAGGATAGACCTTCAGAAGGTATGTCTGTGTCTTATTATTTAGATTTTGATGATACTCATAGTTCATATACAGCTTGGGTTTTAGATACTGGTGCTAGTTCTCACATTACTTTTGATATGCAGGAACTAGCAAATAGTAGCAGCTTGCAGTCACGAGATATTAGACTCCGGGTTGGCAATGGCTCAACTGTTGAAGCTTTAGCCATAGGATCTAAATCTTTATACATTTATGGACATGTTATGTATTTAAATAATGTTTTGCATGTACCTGATGCTTTTAAGAACATCATTTCTATATCTAGTTTCACTAGAAATGGCTATGAATTTCAGTTCACAAATGATGTTTGCAATATTTATTTTGGAAATAAATATGATGGCTCGGGTTATATGCATGATGGACTTTATTATTTAGATAATAATGTTAAATAAAAGTAATCTAAATGAATGTAATGCCATGATGAAAATCAACTCAAGTTCAAAATATATTTGGCACTTAAGATTAGGTCATGTTGCAGAAGATAGGATTGCAAAGCTGGAGAAATTGGAGATTTTATCCTCATTGGGTTCTGAACCTACTCCAACTTGTGAATCCTGTCTTCAAGGCAAAATGACTAGATTACCTTTTGTTGGACAAGGGTTAAGAGCTAAAAATATTTTGGAATTAATACATAGTGATGTATGTGGTCCATTTAAGGAAATGGCTAGAGGCAGTTTTCATTACTTTATTACCTTTACTGATGATAAGTCAAGGTTTGAGTATTTGTATTTGATGAAATACAAACATGAATCCTTTGAAAAGTTCAAAGAATTTAAATGTGAAGTAGAAAATCAAATAGGAAAAAGTATTAAAACTCTTCGATCAGATCGTGGAGGTGAATACTTAAGTATTGAATTTGATGAATACTTGAAAGAGCATGGCATTATCTCCCAGCTGACTCCTCTAGGAACACCACAATTAAATGGTGTGTCTGAAAGGAGAAATCATACCCTATTAGATATGGTACGCAGTATGATGAGCTATACTGATATGCCAGTCTCCTTTTGGGGATTTGCATTAGAATTAGCTTTGCATATCCTGAATAGGATTCCATCAAAATCAGTCTCTTCCACACCTTATCAGATATGGCATGGAAGAAAACCAAGTCTTAAGCATGTTAAGATTTGGGGTTGTCCAGCTTATATTAAAAAGCTAAACACTGATAAATTGGAAATCAGATCAGAAAAAGATCGATTTGTTGGATATCCAAAAGAAAGTTTTGGATATTATTTTTATTTACCTACATCACAAAAGGTTGTGGTAAGCAGAGATGCCATATTTCTTGAATAATAATTTATTCAAGAAGGTGGCAAAGGAAGGCAAATAGAATTAGAATTGGAGAATTCTGACCAACCAACAGATCAAATAGATATAGATCCATGTAGTCAACTTACACCTATTGATGAAACATCTATAGTAATTCCTCGCAGATCAACCAGGACATCTCACCCACTAGAGAGATATGGTTTTCTTCATGAAGATGAACAAGAGTTGTTTACTCATGAAGAAATAGATAATGGAGATGATCCTCTTACCTATGAAAAAGCTATATCAGATATAGATTCTTCAAAATAGATTGAAGCTACGAAATTCGAAATTGATTCCATCCATAAGAACCAAGTTTGGGACCTTATTGACCCACCTAAAGGTATTGTACCTATAGGGAATAAATGGGTTTTCAAGAAGAAAATTGATTTTGATGGAAAGGTAGAAACCTATAAAGCAAGGCTAGTTGCGAAAAGGTTTCGCCAAAGGCAAGAAATCGACTATGAGGAGACTTTCTCACCTGTTGCCATCCCTAAATCAATTAGGATTTTATTAGCAATAGTTGCATACTATGATTATGAGATTTGGCAAATAGATGTCAAAACAACTTTTCTCAATGGAAACATTGATGAAAACATTTTCATGGAACAACCTAGGAGTTTTGAATCCCAAGATGATCCCAAGGTATGCAAGCTAAAATGATCCATTTATGGGTTGAAACAAGCTTCGAGGAGTTGGAACATCTGTTTTCATGAAGTCATTAAATCATTTGGTTTTATCAAAAATATGGATGAGCCATGTGTATATAAGAAGGTTAGTGAGAGCGCTGTCACTTTCCTTGTTTTATATGTATATGATATTTTATTGATAAGCAATGACATAGGTATGTTAACAACTATCAAGGTATGGTTGTCAAATACATTCTCCATGAAAGACTTAGGGGAGGCAACCTATATTCTTGAAATTCCCATCTATAGAGATAGAGCAAAAAAAAAATAATTGATTTATCCCAAAGTCTATACTTGGAAAAGGTGTTAAAGAGGTTTAAAATGCTTGATTCCAAGAGAATATTGTTACCAGTAAAACATGGTATCCACCTTTCTAAAGAGATGTCTCCAAAGACACCAGAAGAAAGAGATAAAATGGCCAGGATTTCATATGCTTCGGCTACTAAAAGTTTAATGTATACAATGTTGTGTACTAGGTCGGATATCGCATATGCTGTTAGTTTGACTAACAAGTTTCAATCCAATCCAGGTTTGGAACACTGGATAGCTGTCAAGAATATCCTTAAGTACTTGAAAAGAACTAAGGATTTATTCTTGATTTATGAAGGTGGCAACCTACAACTGGATGGTTACACTGATTCTTATTTTTAATCAGATATTGATGATAGAAAGTCTACATCTGGATTTGTGTTTATTTGTAATGGAGGTGCAGTCAGTTGGAAGAGTTCCAAATAGAGTACGATTACTAATTCCACTACAGAGGCCGAGTACATTGCTACATCAGATGCTGCAAAAGAGGCTGTTTGGATAAAAAAGTTCATGACAGAACTTGCAATAGTTCCTTCCATTGAGTCAGCAGTTCTTCTCTACTGTAATAATAATAGAGCGGTCATATAGGCTAAGGAACTCTGGTCTCACTAGAAATCCAAATACATAGAAAGGCGCTATCACATTATCAGAGAGATAGTTGGGTGAGGCGATGTAGTCATGCAGAAAATAGCATCAGCTGAATATCCAACTGATCTATTCACAAAACCTATATCACAAACTCAGTTAGACCGACATCTTGAGAAGATGGGTCTAATATATTGTAATAAATGACTTTAGTACTAGTGGGAGATTGTTAGTAGTATGTCCTAGAGTATATCATTTTGTATGTATCTTGTACATATTTTATTAATAAAAAGACAATTTTACTTTTCTGTTTACATAATATATTTATGTGTAATTAAAAAGGTTCATTGATATTTTGTTAAAAATTCTATTATTAAGTTATTAAGAATATGAGTGACAGTATTTCTAGAGCAAAGTATCATAAATTAGTTCACAATCGAGGATACTTCACAAAGGACATGACTTATCCAAAAAGATTGTAATCATATTTATTCCCAAGGTATTTATATGAGATATAAATAAGATAGAGTGGTGAGTCTCATGCCACATGACAAACATGATAGGCACTTATACATGATAAGTAGGCCGAACCAGTAACGCTCATGACAAGCACATAGAGTTTACTTTTGTCAATGCATTGTCATATATCATATCAGTGCATATAATCTTTAGACATGAGATAATACAGTTATCTTGTATATAGGTGGTTTGAGTTTAATACTGCTTTCATACTTGTACTATGTATGGGTATATGGGCATATGTTGGCTCCAACTAGTTATATATGGAGATAGGTGTTGATCAAGATGGAATTCGTTACCCTAAGTAAGTAGGGATAAAATCCTATGTTCATTTAATTGTTCTTGATGTTTTAAGTTCCTAGCCAGGATAAATAGATTTAGTAAAAAAAGAGTTTCTGACAAGAAAATCTAATTAATCAAGAACTGGAATTAAAAGAGAATATAATGTTCATAGCAAATGAGGTTTGACATTAACTATGACTCCAGCTTGAATTGGGATTTTATAACGGAGAGATTCTAGTGCATGGTAACATATGATTAAAGGTTCATTTAAGGTATTCCTCATTATTGATTGGGTGGCCATGACATACTATACTAGGTGTCAACCATGGTCTATGAGATGTCTGAAATGATTTAGAGAAATTATTTATGGTAAGAAAGAGTTATAATGATATTAAGAGTTAATATCATTTCTCATTGCCAATAAGTAATGAGCCTAGTAAGTCACATATTTACACAAGCTAATCACCATTTAAAATGTGATTTAATTGATTAATTAAAGAGTTTAATTAATTAATTAAAGAGGTTCGATTTGCAATAAGATTGTAAAGTCCCTAGCATTACTTGAAACAAAATCTAGGTTATTGGATGTATAATATAAATTAAATTTATATTTAATTTGATTAAATATGAATTTAATTATGAGAAATTAATTAATAGAAATTAATTAATTAATTAATTAATTTATATTTGATATAAATTGATTTAAAGAGGAGAAATTATAATTTTGGGTTAAGAACTCAAATTAAAAAGTAAGAGCAAATTGGTCTTTTCACATGGTGACATGTGGCACCATAAGATGGTGACACATGGCACCATATGATCTTGCCACTTATCTTCCTATGATGGAAGACCACATGTCATGATTTAAATAGAGCTTAATACTTGGCTTCATAGGATTAAATCAAATAATAACAAGATGGGATCTTATGACATGTGGCAAGGGAGTTAGTGAGGGTTTAACCTAAGTATATAAAGAAAAGTTATAAAGAAAAAAATTACTCCTCTCTTTTTCTCTCAAGTTGGAAGGCAACTTGATCTCTTCCTCTCCTCTTCAATTTCTCAATTGATTCAAGGGAAAAACTTTGATTTTCTCTTGAATTAAAATTATTAGAATGTGTTTCTAACTCCCAATACTTTCATACAACCTTTACAAAGCATAAACCCCATCTCAAAATTGATTGACAAAGCTTGAGAAGCCAATCTAAGGGCTGCCATTGCAACTTTGGTGTGTGCTTGTGGTAGACAAACTAGAGGGACAACATTTGGGGTCCTAAGAATATCCTAAGAATTGGAATTGCATCAATTGTGCATCAAGAGGTTAATACCTAAAAATCCCTCTTTTAGTTAGGGTTTAATTGAATTAAATGTTAATTCACAATCTTTAATGGCAAATGAAATTTTAATGCATGCTAAAATATGTTTTGGTATGCAATTGGGCATTGGAAATTGATTAGGATCATAAGACACTTAGTATGGTGCATGTAACCTTAGAAATAATTTTTGAAATTCAAGGTTCTAATGCCCTTTAATCCATGCTTCCACTCCTTCAATGACATGGTGAAAAGGAAGAGGCAACGAATTTAGAGTTAGTGCTCTACACACTCTCCATCTTCCTTAAAACCATCTCCCTCAAAACAAGAAACCCTTCAAATGGTTTTATATCAACAACAACTTTAAGATGAACGAACGAAGTTAGGGATGACCCTGATGGATTTTGTTGAATTTTGGTTTTGAAACTTTGATGATCTTAATGGGTTCCTTGTTATTTTGTTGTCATTTTGCTTTTATTTTAGTTTTGATGTTCTGCTGGGGAGAATGTTGAGATAGGCCTATCATTTTTTACTTTAAATGAAATGTGTATATTTTTATGAATGAAATATATACATTTTGTTCCATCGTAGTTGATTTAAATGAACGTTATATAGTTTGATGAGGTTCTGGATAAAGGTGCATTTTGTTCCTATTCATAAGTAGCTTCCAAGTTGTCCAAAAAGTTTAAGACACATTATATCCTATGCGCCATACATATCTGTAAATAAAATATGTACATTTTGTTCCATCATAATGACAGACAAAATAGCTGCCGAAGAAGAAAAGAGGGATTTTGGGTTTCTAAAAACTCCATGCTCGACAACTGGAACTAAGGTTTTTTGTAGCCGTTTTTGGTTTTGTCAAATTTTAAAAAATTGAAATTTAGGAGGTTTGGCTACTTTGCTTACTGTCCAGTTTTTAAAAAAGAGGATTTTTAAAGGTTCGGCAGTCGAATCGAAGTATAGCGCTTTGGCTGCCGCTTTCGGTTCTGCCCAAAAGTGAAAACATTTTGAATTAATTTGGTTACAGAAATATATAACTTCAACTGCCGAACTTGCTAATGCCTGAAATTTTAATTTTAATATGTAACTCGCTGGTCGAAGTAAAATCGAAATTTTAATTCGGTCAATTATTTTCTTTTAATTCAATATTAAGAAATTAGAATTCTGCATTTCATAAGTAGATCCTATCATATTTTTTTATAATTTTAAATAATATAATAATTTATGATTAAATTTATGTATACATCTAAGTAAATTTTCAAAAAATATTTATCTTATTTAATTTAGATTAATTAACTTTTTTTAAGTAGATTAATTAACTTTTAAACTATTATATATATTAATATCATAATTTATATATAAATATTTTAATATTATAACTTTCTTTTTGATCTAATCCATTAACTTTCCACCTATAATATCTTCTCCCAAGACTGACTACTAGCTCTACAACTCGTTCTTCCGCCCTCAACTAGCTCTACTCCGTCTCTTCTTCTTCTTCATCTTCTTTCCATAACTCCCAAGTTACAACTCTTCCTTCCTCCACTCAACTTGCTTTGCTCTGTCATATGGTAAGACTCTCTTCTTTTTCTTCTATAATTTTTTTTTGGTTTTTCAGAATTACACCCTTTACATCATCATCACTATTTTTCTTTTTATGGCTGTAATTTCTATTTTTAAAACTATTTATGAAGAATGGCATGATGAAGATGAAGAGCCAATAGATTTAGAAGCTGGTGCTCTACGCACTCTCCCTTTCCCTCAAAAACCTCTCCCTCAAAACAAGAAACCCTTCAAAGGATTTTATATTGACAACAACTTTGATGGATTTTATTGAATTTTGGGTTTGAAGCTTTCATGGTCCTAATGGGTTCCCCATTATTTTGTTGTCATTTCATTTGTATTTTGTTTTGATGTTTTGCGAGGGAGAATGTTGAGATAGGCCTATCATTTTGCACTGTAAATGAAATATGTACATCTTTGTGAATGAAATATATACATTTCATTCCATTGTAATTGATCTAAATGAATATATTATAGTTTGATGAGGTTCCAGCAAAAGGTACATTTTGTTCCTATTCCCAAGTAACTGCCAAGTTATCCAAAAAGTTTATGACACATTATATCTTATGGGCCATACATATCTGTAAATGAAATATGTCCCATTTGTTCCATCGTAATGAAAGACAAAATGGCTGCCAAAGAAAAAAAAGAGGGATTTTTATTTTCCAAACACTCCATGTTCGATAACCGGTACTAAGGTTTTTGGTTGCCACTCTTAGTTCTACCAAATTCTAAAAAATGGAATTTAGGAGGTTCAGTTGCTAAAACTTGAAGCTTTAGCTGTTGCTTTGCTTATTGTCCAATTTTTAAAAAAAGGGTTTTTGAAGGTTCGATAGCCGAAGTACAGGGCTTTAGCTACCACTTTCGATTTTATCCGAAAGTGAAAACATTTTCAATTAATTCGACTGTCGAAATATATAACATTGGCTGCTGAATTTGCTATTGCCTGAAATTTTAATTTTAATATGTAACTCGCTAGTTGATGTAAAATCAAAATTTTAATTAGGTCAATTATTTTTGTTTCATTCAATATTAAGAAATTAGAATTCTATATTTTTTAAGTAGATCCTATCATATTTTTTAGTAAGACTCATATAATTTTAAATAATATAATAATTTATGATTAAATTTATGTATAAATCTAAGTGAACTTCCAGAAAATATCTATCTTATTTAATTTAGATAATTAACTTTTTTTTAAAACATATTAACTAACATTTAAACTATTATATATATATATATATTAATATTATAATTTATGTATAAAGATTTTAATATTATAACTTTCTTTTCAATCTAATCCATCAACTTTCCACGTATATTATTTTCTCCCAAGACTGACTGCCAGCTATACAACCCTTCCTTCCCCCTTTCTTTTTCTTCTTTTTCTTCTTTCCAAGACTCCCAGGTCTACAACTCTTCCTTCCTCCACTTAACTTGCTATGCTCTGTGATATGGTAAGACTCCCTTTTTCTTCTTCTTCTTCTTCTTCATTAATTTTTTTTTTGTTTTTTACGATTACACTCTCTACATCATCATCCCTATTTTTCTTTTTGTGGCTGCAATTTCTAATTTTAAAACTATTTTTGAAGAATGGCATGATGAAGATGAAGACACAATAGATTTACAGGTTAGTGCTCTACACACTCTCCCTCCTGTCGACACCATATTTTGGCCGATCCCAAAATCAATAAATTTCGAAACTAATCCCCAGCACTAAGCCTCCCTTTTGTCAGCCAATTACATTTCCGATCACTCTTCGCCGAACAACCACATTTCCGATCTCTCCTCAAAAGGAATCAAATCAATACTAAGTCCCCATGTCATTTAAAGCCTTGCTGGTCTCTCAAACCAATTGTCAAATCTCCTGAATAGTCAATTACATTCCCGATCTCTCTTGTCAGATGAAACCGAACCAGCACTAGATCTTCATTTTAAAAGTTTAGGAATAATCAAGTTAAGGCTCCAATCCAGTTTAATGGTGATCCCGATCTTAAGTGCTCAAGCCAAATTTCCAATTTTAATCAAGTCCCGTTTAGCGTTGGTTCCCTGTCGATCTCATGCTTATTGTGTTTTCCGACCTCTCACATTTAGATTAATAATCACTTTTAGTTGTTTTAATATGCTCAGACAATCAAGTGCTTAAGTAATTTAGAGATTTTCCGATCACATCCATTCACTGAACAAAAAGGAAATTTCATTTCATATTAAAGTTTGTACAAGTCATTCGGCTGGAGGATCACCCCCAGCCTGATCTACATTTTGCTGGTTTCCTTTCTCACCCTCAGCCTCCTCCTCACTATCCTCATCCTCGTCCTGGGGAGCCAGATCTACCATCCAAGAGAAGTCCTCCTCGGGGTACCGCTTCTTGAGCTCGGCCAGGAGATCCCTGTGAGCATTCACATAAGCGCCGGCCTCCCTTGTCACTGCCTCTTCCTCTTTTGCTTTGAGCTCTTCAGTGAGCTGAGCAATTTCACCGGCCCGGAGCGCCTGAATCTCTTCAAGAACACGATCTCGCTCGGCCAGAACACGAGCTTGCTCGGCCAGCTTGTCCTCGTAGAACTTCATCCGCCCCTCAATTTCAGATATGTAGTTCTGAGCGGATGAGAGTTGGGATCGGAGGGAAGCCACTTCATGACCCATCTTCTCGACCTCCTTACCCAGGCGGTGAGCCTTCTCCCGGATGATATGCTGATTCACTAAGCACTCCACGTTCAGGCTCATGGATCGGGTCAGGATGTCATCAAGATTGTCCGGAGATAGCCTGTCTCGATCCTCCCGAAGGCAGATAGAAGCCCCCAGAACTTTAGCCAAACCCGGATTCTCCCGAACAGTTCGATTCTTTTCCAAGGAATGGATCAGCACTTGAGCACCGCAGGAGAGGGTCCTTGTGGTAGGTTGACAAGGACCCCCTTCTGCACCCGAAGCGACTGGAGGAGGTAGAGGCGGCTCTTCTTGGCGAGGAGGAGATCGGATCACTTCTACCTCGGGGATCGGCTACCCCGAAGGTTGAGATGAGCCCCCTTGCATTTCCTCAGCTTCATGCCTGGGTGTCTAGAGCAGCTCGGATTGCTTCATCTCCCGCACTTTCCGGGAGACTTCTCTCTATCGCTTCCGGCTCTCCTTGGAGGCTTCGCCGCTTGCCATACCTGCACAAAGAAGAGGTCAGTGAGATCGCTAAGGTCCAAAGATCTGAGATATAGAAAATACGGAGTCCCTTAGCTCGGCAGAGGCCTCGGAAGGCTACTAGGATCCCCCATGAGTTCGAGTGAACTTGGGCGATGCACACTTGGTGATATTTTAAAACTTCCTTGAAGAAGTCGTCCAAAGGGAACCGTAAACCGGCCTTTAATTGTTCCTCGTAGACCATGATAATATCGTTCTCCTCGAAGAAGTGATCGGCACGAAGATCGCCGTGACAGTTAATCAACTCGTAGGAATCAGGCCAAATGTTATACTCTTAGCTGAACGACTGCAGATCGGTTTCTTGAAGGACTGATGGCAGCTCGTCCATGGGAAGATTCTCTCTCCCTGAAGAAGGTACATGCCTTGATGGTGCTCCTTGCCCCTGAGCTGGAATAGAAACCCTAGAAGGTTCAGGTCGCACGCTTGGTCCGACCACCTCTACTTCATCAGATGACCACGAGATCTGAACGGAAGGGGGGCTTGCCTCTCTCTGACCCTCGGCGCCGCTCATTTTCAAAGGAAACAAGGAATTTAAGCTAAAAGAAGGATCAAAACCCTTACCGGAGTCTGATCGGTGTCGAAAGAACTTGAGAAAACGAGAGAATTTTGAAGTTGTTCACGAGAGATTGAAAATGACATAAGGGAGCAACTGGCTAACCCCTCCCCTATTTATACCCGTCTGAGCATTTAATGCTCACGGTGTCCCAAGCAGCGCATCGGTTAACGAGATCCACCAGTCTTTTCTGACACGTCTCACGAATATTTCGAAAATTCCATAAAGAGATCGGTTAAATATAGAGCGGCAAATTAAGGTGTTTTGAATTATGGATCGGATAAGGTCATTCAAATTAAGAGTCAGATCGGGTAAATACTTCTGAGATCGGAGAATAGCCAATAAAATAATAATAAAAATGATAATTGACAAAATAAAATTTTATTCCCAGGAGATTAGATTACATTAAAGGTTTGATTATATCATGTGGGCGATCTCTAGAGATCGGATTACATTAAAGGTCTGATTACATCATAAGGGCGATCTTTAGAGATCAGTGGAACATCCTACCTAAAAGGCCTATGTCAAAGCCTAGTCTCGTGGCTGAGTCAAAAGATGTATTTGATCAGGAGACCGGCCATCGACAGATGTACAGCTCAGATGGGGTGACTATGACTCTCATGAAGATAGAGAGAGTCATCTCAGCTGTCATCGACCAGAACCGAGCTGTAGTCGGGATGCCCAATGTGGTGAGGAGCCAAATGAACTTCAAGGGGTGGCCACCGATGTTAAGGGGAATATTAACAGTCTTCTCGCCCAAAATCGATTCGCCGATTATATCGGTCGAACGACTCGAGATTGACACGATCGAGGTCCTCGATCCAGATCGGTTAATTAGTCCGGTTCTCTCACTGTCATCAGATAGGGTCATCATGATTCTTCAATCACCGGGATCGTAAACTTTTAGGCAAGGAACAAAGAGGGCAACCGGAAAAAGATCAAAAGCGGTCATCATGTCCGGGAGTGTTGCCGGAGCAGCTGGAACAGGAAAATGAGGAGAAAAGGGGAGAAAATCAAATGCAGAAGGTTTCCCTATTGAAGGTATATATAGAGGAGGTCCGATCATTTATTGCTAAGCAAAAAACGAGGCGGGCGCCTTGAGAATTGAGGGAAATAAATGCTTTGACTGGACCGAACCCGATAAAATGGAAGACCGGAATGATAGAGATCGGTAGAAGGGAGGCCGGCATGAAAGATCGGAAAAGGAGCATGTTAGGAAGATCGAAAAAGGAGCGTGTTAGGAAGATCAGAAAGGAGAGGAGGTCAGATAGCAAAGAGAATAAGACAACTTCCGCTAACTGTCGTCATAATCAGAGCCGAGGTAGTTAAAGCGTTGCAGATGAGATCCCCACCGCACGCCTCAGAATCGCCCGCATTACTGACAAGTGCCAGAGTATGTCATTACAGTGCTGTACATCTCAATCTCCACCGTTGATCTCATTTGTAAGGATGAGCCCGGAGCCCTCAGATCAAAGAAGAAGACAACAAGACCGGCGTTTTTTATTCCCAGCCCTCGGATCGCCCCGGACAAGAGAATTTGGGACCATCAGATTAGAAGAGGAAAAGGACAAATATTCTGAAGGGGATCTTGGCCGTCCGTTCTGATTCTCTTTAATTCCTGAGCCTCAGATCATGTCCTTTGAAATCCTGACCCTCCATCTCCCTCAAAATAGATCCTGACCCTTCAGGGGAAGCACCCGGTTCCTATAAATACCTGCATGAAAACTGTTCAAAGGGGACGAAATAGTGAATATAGTGGAAGGACTCTAAAACTTAATTCAGCTCGTTACTCTGCTATTCTTGAGCTTTCATAAGAAAAACTTTTGAAACCAGTTTTCTGAAGTGTTTTCTCGCAAAGGGATTCCTGAATACTGAAACTCTCTATTTTCAGTTCGTTCATTATCCTGTGACGCTCTCACTTTCAGTTCTTTGTTATCTTTATTCCGCTTCCATTATCCAAGCTCAACTTCATTCATACTCGGTTATAATTTTGATCGGACTACATTTTAGTAAGGTATTCTTCATTTCAAGGCGAACCTTAGTCTTCGGGTTATCAGCCAGCGGCTCCATTACGTTTTGTGATCCCGTAATTAGTTCAATAGATTCGACTTTCTACAGGTGAGTGCTTATATCGCTGCTTTATCAAGTGCTTGTTTCTATTTTACGAATTTCCTTTACTTCTTTTTTTTTTTTGTAACTTTCACCAAGTTTATATTGCGTTAAAAAATGCGTAGAAGGTTATTCCCGAGTTTACTTCTTTGTTAATCAGTCTATTCCTTTTGTCAATCTTCGTTACTTCTAAATGTAAGAGTTCTAGTTGGACACAATATAGGTAACCATATCTAAAGCGTTTCTTTAAAAACGAAAGGTCTGAATAATAAGTCAGGAAAATAGTAAAATTGAATCATTAGACTAACACGGAAAACGATTGGATAAGACGTCACAAGGCAGAGTAAAACCGAACATTAGATAAATAAATGGGATAGATTGGATATCAAAAGGTACTAGTAAGGCTATCACATAGGAAGGTCGGAAAATTCAGTTTGATATCCCCTGTCTAGTCACAAGGTACCAATAAGTTAAAAGAAGCCTTATTCCGAGCCCCGACATCTTTGAATGCCAGAACCCTTAGTTCTAGGCTTTTTAAGAGGTGTAGCTGTAATCAAATTTCGAGAGATCGGAAAAGTCCTTATCCGACTCTCACCTAAAAATTTTAATAAATATTTGAAAGGAGATCGGAGGAGAGTTCTTATCCGATTCTCAATCTAAAATTTTAATAAATATTTAAAAGGAGATCGGAGGAGAGTTCTTATCGGATTCTCAATCTAAAATTTTAATAGATATTTAAAAGGAAATCGGAGGAGAGTTCTTATCCGATTCTCCATCTAAAATTTTAATAAATATTTAAAAGGAGATCGGAGGAGAGTTCTTATCCGGTTCTCCATCTAAAATTATAATAAATATTTAAAAGAGATCGGAGGAGAGTTCTTATCCGGTTCTCAATCTAAATTCTAATAAATATTTAAAAGAGATCGGAGGAGAGTTCTTATCCGATTCTCAACCTAAAAATTTTAATAAATATTTGAAAGGAGATCGGAGGAGAGTTCTTATCCGGTTCTCCATCTAAAATTTTAATAAATATTTATTCTTATCCGGTTCTCAATCTAAATTCTAATAAATATTTAAAAAGAGATCGGAGGAGAGTTCTTATCCGATTCTCAATCAAGATCTTTAATGAATATATGAAAGAGGTCGGAGGAGAGTTCTTATCCGATTCTCAAGCTGAATTATTTATACGCACAACAATCCCTAAAATAAAACCAATAGGCAACAGCCACTCACTAAGGTCGTCTCATTTACTTATGTATCTGGATAATCCGGATTAGTGAAAGATCAAATATTTCTTTTGTCAAAAGGATTAACATTTCCATTCAAACCCTCCTAACTATCAATTCTGATTTATCAAGAACGTGAAGTTAAATCTGCTTACCCTCATTGAGGGACGAGGTGGGGTGCCTAACACCTTCCCCACCGTTTATGGACCCCGAACCTAGAATCTCTATTTTTGAAGTGGTTTCATTTTAATTTACTTTCACAAATGGTTTTCTTTAATTTCCCTCAAAATTAAAGTGGCGACTCCTCACTTTTCCCACTTCGGTGAGTGTCCGTCCAGGCGACCGCAAAACACCATACGACACCTCCCTCAAAACAAAAAGCCCTTTAAAGGATTTTATATTGAGGACAACTTTAAGATGAACAAGCGAAGTTAGGGATGACCCTGATGGATTTTGTTAAATTTTGGGTTTGAAGCTTTGATGGTCCTAATGAGTTCCTTGTTATTTTGTTGTCATTTTGTTTTTGTTTTGATGTTCTGCTGAGTAGAATGTTGAGGTAGGCCTGTCATTTTGTACTGTAAATGAAACATATACATTTTTGTGAATGAAATATATACAATTTATTCCATCGTATTTGATCTAAACAAGCGTTGCATAGTTTGATGAGGTTCCAGCAAAAGGTGCATTTTGTTCCTATTCGCAAGCAACTTCCATGTTGTCCAAAAAGTTTATAACACGTTATATCCTATGTGCCATACATTTCTGTAAATAAAATATGTACATTTTATTCCATCGTAATAAAAGACGAAATGGCTGCCAAATAAGAAAAGAGGGATTTTGGGTTTCTTAAAAATCCATGTTCAGTAGTTAGAACTAAGGTTTTTGGTTGTCGCTCTTAGTTCTACCAAATTTAAAAAAACAGAAATTTAGGAGGTTCGTCTGTCGAAACTTGAAGTTTTAGCTGCTGCTTTGCTTATTGTCCAATTTTTAAAAAGAGGGTTTTTTAAGGTTTGGCAGCCAAAATACAGGGCTTCGGCTGCCACTTTCGTTTCTTCTCGAAAGTGAAAACATTTTGAATTAATTATTCGACTGCTGAAATATATAACTTCGACTGCCGAGCTTGCTACTGCCTTAAATTTTAATTTTAATTTTAATTTTAATATGGAACTCGCTGGTTGATACAAAATCAAAATTTTAATTCGGTCAAATAATTTTTTTTAATTCAATATTAAGAAATTAGAATTCTATATTTTATAAGTAGATCCCATCATATTTTTTAGTAGGACCCATATAATTTTAAATAATGTAATAATTTATGATTAAATTTATGCATACGTCTAAGTAAATTTTCATAAAATATCTATCTTATTTAATTTAGATTAATTAACTTTTTTTAAATAGATAAATTAACTTTTAAACTATTTTATATATTAATATTATAATTCATATATGATCATTTTAATATTATAACTTTCTTTTCAATCTAATCCACCAACTTCCCACATAAATATCTTTCCCCAAGACTAACTACTAGCTCTACAACTCGTCCCTTCACCCTCAACTCGCTTTGCTCTGTCTCTTTTTCTTTTTCTTCTTCTTCTTTTTCTTTCCAAAACTCACAGGTTTGCAACTCTTCCTTTCTCCGCTCAACTCATTGTGCTCCGTGATATGGTAAGACTCTCCTTTTCTTCTTTTTCTTCTTCTTATTATTCTTTTTTATTTTTTATTTTTTATTTTTCATTTTTTGTTTTTTAGGATTACACTCTCTACATCATCATCTCTATTTTTCTTTTTGTGGCTGCAATTTCTAATTTTAAAACTAGTTATGAAGAATGGCATGATGAAGATGAAGAAGCCATAGATTTAGAGGCTGGTACTCTACACAGTCTCCCTCTCCCTCAAAACCCTCTCCATCAAAACAAGAAACCCTTCAAGGGGTTTTGTATTGACAACAATTTTAAGATGAACAAATGAAGGCCCTGATGGATTTGTTTGAATTTTGGGTTTTAAGCTTTGATGGTCCTAATGGGTTCTTTGTTAGTTGTCATTTTGTTTTTACTTTTATTTTGATGTTCTGCTGGGGAGAATGTTGAGATAAGCCTATCATTTTGTACTGTAAATGAAATATGTACATTTATGTGAATGAAATGTATTTATTCCATCAGAATTGAACTAAAAGAATGTTATATAGTTTGATGAGGATCCAGTAAAAGATCCATTTTGTTCCTATTCACAAGCAACTTCCAAGTTGTCCAAAAAGTTTGTGACACATTATATCTTATGCGCCATACATTTTTGTAAATGAAATATGTACATTTGGTTCCATCATAATGAAAGACAAAATGGCTGCCAAAGAAGAAAGGAGGGATTTTGGATTTCTAAAAACTCCATGTTCGGCAGCCGAAACTAAGGTTTTTAGCTGCCACTCTTGATTTTGCAAAATTTTAAAAAACTGGAATTTAGGAGGTTTTGCTGTTGAAACTTGAAGTTTTGGCTTCTGCTTTGCTCACTATGCAATTTTTGAAAAGAGGGTTTTGAAGGTTTGACCATCGAAGTACGGGGCTTTGGCTGCTGCTTTCGGTTCTCCCCGAAAGTGAAAACATTTTGAATTAATTCGGCTGCTGAAATATATAGCTTCCAATGCCGAACTTGCTACTGCTTGAAATCTTAACTTTAATATGCAACTTGCTCGTTGATGTAAAATGGAAATTTTAATTCGATCAATTATTTTTGTTTCTTTCAATATTAAGAAATTAGAATTTTATATTTTATAAGTTGATCCTATCATATTTTTTAATAGGACCCATATAATTTTAAATAATGTAATAATTTATGATTAAATTTATGTATACATCTAAGTAAATTTATGTAATAACAGAATGCTAAACCATGGCCCAAAAATAGTTCAGTGCCCCCACACGGTGATACTAGCTCATTACCTCCATTGGACCTGAGCAAGGTTGAAGTCAGAATGAACAGTCTCGAGGGTCTGGCCAATGGTTAGAAGTCATTTCCCGATCAGGTCAAAGCACAATTTGAGAAGAAGTATGGGAAGATTGCAACCTTGATGCGGGTTAAAGTTCAAATCCCGGCCCTAAAGGCCATGTTGCCAGTGTGGAATCCTAAGTATGGGGTGTTCTCTTTCAACGATATCGATACTGCTCCCACTATGGAAGAATATCAAACATTGCTAGAAATTCCTCATGCAGCACAGAATCGGATCTACCTACACCTCGAGCATAGGCAGACCTGGAAACGGTTCGCACATATGCTGGGAATTCCACCAGAAGAAGCAAAGGCGAAGGGAACTGTCAAAGGGAACACGCATGGATGGTATTGGACTTATCTCAAGAAAGGGTTGGATCAATGCATCCAAGATGAACAGTGGGATCAAGCTTCATTGATGATCGCTTTAGCAATCTACGGCCTGATCTTGTTACCTGGACCTTCTAGAATCATAACCTGTGGCGTTGTGGAAATGTTCTGGGCAGTAGAGAAACAGAAGGTCAATCCAGTACCGGCAATACTTGCCGAGACTTTCTTAACCCTTACTTACTGCAGACAGCAAGGTAAGGGGTCTATTAAGTGTTGTGCTCAATTGTTACATCTCTGGATTATCAGTCATATGTGTCCTGTGGAGACAAAGGGATTGACTTGGTACCTTGACCAACCTCTCATCGAGAAAATGACCCGATTAGTAATCAGCCCAAAGGATGAGCCGCAGTGGCAAGAAAGGATTTTGAGCTTCAATAGCCATGACTACTGCTGGAGGAAGTTGTGGACGTCGGGTCAATCCATTTTGATCGGCACGGGGGGTAATCAATCGGTATCCCTAATCGGAGTGACTGGATACACGAGTTACACTCTGGCATTAGTGATGAGACAGTTTGGCTCAACACAGTTCAGAATCAACGTTGAAGAATACCACCAAGGTCATTTCTACCATGAGCTCAAGGAAGAGGAGGGGTTGAAAATAGCTCGCAAATCTTGGGAAAACATCACTTTGATGGAGAGGTCGCCTAAAGGTCTGAGTGCCACGGACGATTATCTTCAATGGAGGGCTAACAGGGACCAAGAGCACTTAACTGCAGATTCAACAAAATTCGAAGACGGCGACCCTCGCCGAAACGTCCTATCAGAAGAAGCTAATAATCATCTGGCTGACTCACTACAAAAGGCAAACACTGAGAACTCGCAACTACAGGAACAAATAAAACAATTGGAGGATCAACAACAGAACCTTAAAAGAAAAGTAAGAAGACTCAGGGAAGAGGCAAGAACCGAAAAGATGGGGTTCGAAGAGCAAAAGGCACGGTGGGAAAAGGAAAAGGGCTCTCTCCAAGCTCTTGTAAAAGAAGTAGAAGTACAGAATTGTAAGCTTCAGGAAAAAATGAAATACCAAGAGATACTCGTAGAAGAATATAAACAAGAAAACAAAAAGAAGAAGCTCGAATTGAAGGAACAGGCACTACTCATCAACGATATTCTGAAAGAATGTGCTAAGGAAAGAAAGGAAAAAGAAAGACAAGCCGCTCTCTATCAAGAGCTAAAAGGAAATGTTGACCAGCTAGAGAGAACGATAGCACAGGGAAAACAAGAACTCCTACCTGAATCCGAGTATGCTCTGAAAGCGTTTAACCCTGCCAGACAAGAAGAAAGGTTATATGAGTATCTCAGAAAATGTCATCTCATTATAAAGAACCTCCCTGAGCCTAGGCCGATGTAAAGAATGCTGTGTATAAATTATTCAGTTAATAGAATGATTTTTGAGCCATTGTTTAGCAAAATTGTGAATGAATAGTATAAATCCCGTAGGAACCCCCTCGTTAGGGTTATGCGAAAAATTGGATGTGCCATATGGACAGGTATCATAGGTGCGCATTCAATCCAGTCATTCACCGTCTGACTCTCGAATGATGCCATGATAAAATTGATGCAATCATCCTTCTGCAGATTTCATTTTGGCTTCCAAATGCTACTGTATCCTTTGTCCGAGTCAGGACCTTTAGTTTTTTTTACGAAATTTAAAATTCACTAAAAGCTTTTTTTATTCGTCCTACAGAAAAATCAATATTGCTTCAAACAAAGCAAGTCTGACCAGGCACACGGTTCAACCCAAACGAGTGTACTTAACAAGATCCCGAACGAAGAAGATAATGGAAGATCAGGAACAAGTACAGAACTTATAAGGGCAAGTATCCAAGCTGAAAGACTAGGTATCAGAACTCATGAGACTAATGAGGGAGATGTCCCAAAATAAACCAGCTTCAGAACCTAACCTACCACTACCTCCTCCACCACCTACAACAATGGATCCTCATCAGGCTTCAACCTCTTTCACCTTTCAGTCACCTATCCCGGATCCGACAATCATTGTCAACCCAACTACCATAAATAATGACCTACCTTTCTCCCATTACCCAGTCGTCTCAAATGCCGACCCATACCCTTCAATACTGATCCCTCCGGTTCACTCCACCCCTCATTTCCTAGCTGGGGGAGCATCTTTTGCAGTAGGAGGAGAAAATAAGACCAGGGAAAATGAAAAACTGTCTGCTCTAGAGGAAAGACTGAGAGCAATAGAGGGGCTGAACATGTATGGTTCAGTCGATGTGGCGTCACTTAGATTGGTGCCAGATGTGGTGGTGCCACCCAAATTCAAAGTCCCGGACTTCGACAAGTACACCGGGAACTCAGACCCCCGCATTCACCTGGCAACCGACATTGCCAAAATGTCTGCCTTGACAGAAGATGACAGACTTCTCGTCCACTTCTTTCACGAGAGCCTCTCCGGAGCAGCCCTAAGATGGTGCATTCAGTTGGACAGGAGCAAACTGTGCTCCTGGAAGGATTTAGCTGATGCATTTTTTGAAGCAGTACAAATTTAACTGTGATGTGGCCCCCACAAGGAGGGACCTACAAAACCTGATACAAAGAGACAGGGAAAGCTTCAAGGAATATGCCTAAAGATAGAGGGAGAAGGCTGCAAAAGTATATCCTCCAGTAACCGATAATGAATTATGCTCCTTGTTCATCGAAACATTGAAGGCTCCTTACTTCAATTTGATGATTGGAAACACTTCCAACAGCTTCTCGGACATCATCCAAGCCGGTGAGAGAATAGAGGCTAATTTAAGGATGGGACGACTGCAGGAGTTGACTGAGAATCCTATGAAGAAAACTGCCAGTTTTGGCAAAAAGAAGGAGGGTGATGTGCATTCCATCACCCAATAAAATAATTACTCCCCACTTCCTTAAAATAACTACCGGCCATATCCTCCCCCCCATGGCCAAACCATTGCAAATGTTCCACCCCCTTTCCCAAATTATCTACACCCGCGCCCTCAGTATCCACTGCCTACGAATTATCAACCCAGGCTGCTTCCACCACCTGCTCAACCTAGACCACCTCAAAATAACCCCAGACCACCAAGAAACCCTGATCCACCCCTTCCCTTCCCACTCAGTGAAATATATCGATACCTCGTCGGTATAAACCAGATAGTACCGGTTCCTCTAGACCCAATTTAGCCACCATACCCAGGTGGTATGATGCCACTGCCCGTTGTGAATATCATGGAGGGGCACAAGGGCATTCAACTGACAACTGCGGGGCACTCAGAGGAAGAGTGCACGCCCTAATCAGGAATGGGTGGTTGAAGATTGAAGGGAACGGTTCTCTCCCCAATGTCACGTCAAACTCATTGCCCACTCATGGTACAGGCAATGGCGTGAATATGATAGAACCTGGGGATGAAAGCAAAGAGTCTCCTCTAGAACCATCCATCGATGTCATCCACTTGGATTCCTTGTATGAGGCTCTGGTCTCGCCAATGGCTGAGGGGCAGGAACTGGACAACTGGACAGTAGAGGACATCCCTGTACTTAATTTCGAATAAAGTACCTTTGGTTATCTACACTTGATCATTTTGTCCATGGTGGCAAGTGTAACATTGTAAATGGACCCTTTTCTTATGTCATAAATCTTAATGAATTAATAACGCATCTTATATCCGATTCTCTTTTCTTTCCATTTGAATTCCATCCTTATAATATATTCTATTTTCATTCATTTAGGACCATTCATCAATTAACACCTAATAATTCAATAGACTCAGAGATTCCTCTGGTTAATTTTGAAATCCCCATAACTGCCATTACTTCAAGTGATTCTGAGGGGGAGCTCACAGAAGAAAGGAATGAAAGGGATGAACCTTCCCTAGTGCCTAGTGAAGACGAAACGCGCACCATAAACTTAGGCACCGAGGAAGTAAAAAGGGAACTTAAGGTTGTAGAGAGTGAAGAATTGGGAGATATGATCAGTTTGCTCAAAGAATTCCTAGACGTGTTTTCCTGGAGCTATGATGATATGGTTGGTTTGGACCCCCAGATAGTGACGCACAAAATTCCCCTAATTCCAGGGACAATCCCGGTAAAGCAGAAGCTAAGAAGAATGAATCCTGACACACTGCTCAAAGTTAGGGATGAGGTCAAGAAACAGTATGATGTTGGGTTCCTGGAAGTAGTCAAACATCCCCAATGGATAGCTAACATTGTCCCCGTAATGAAGAAGGACGGGAGAGTCAGGGTGTGTGTTGATTACAGGGATCTTAATAAAGCTAGCTTGAAAGATGATTTCCCTCTCCCCCACATTGATGTGTTAGTAGACAATGTTGCGGGATTGGGCAGGTGTTCGTGTATCGATGGGGCATCGGGATACAATCAAATCCCAATGGATGAGGGAGACAAGGAGAAAACTGCTTTTATCACTCAATGGGGGGTATTTTGCTATCGAGTCATGCCTTTCAGGTTAAAGAATGCTGGCGCCACCTACCAACGCGCTATGGTCACATTATTCCACGATATGATGCATAAAGAAGTGGAGGTGTACGTGGATGATATGATCATCAAATCTCGAGGAGAAGAGAGCCATGTGCGGGTGATGAGGAAAGTATTCGAGAGACTCAGGAAATATCAGCTGAAACTGAACCCTGCCAAATGCATATTCGGAGCTAGATCTGGGAAATTGTTGTGATTCATAGTGAGCGAGAAGGGAATAGAAGTTGATTCGGACAAAGTCCGAGCCATTCAAGAGATGCCATCCCTAAAAACAGAAAGGGAAGTGCGCAGTTTCTTGGGGAAATTGAACTACATATCAAGGTTTATTTCCAATCTCATCGCTAAGGCTGAGCCTATTTTTAGACTACTCCGAAAGAACAACACCACTCAATGGGATTCATTTTGTCAAGAGGCTTTTGAGAAAATCAAGCAGTACCTGTCGAACCCACCAGTATTGGTTCCACTAGTGGTCGGAAGGCCTCTGATCCTGTATATGGCAGTCCAACAAAGCTCAATGGGATGTGTTTTGGGGCAACATGATGATACCGGCCGGAGGGAGAGGGCTATTTATTACCTGAGCAAAAAGTTCAATGATTGTGAGTCTAGGTACTCTTTCTTAGAGAAAATGTGCTGTGCGTTAGCCTGGACAGCGAATCGCCTCAAGCACTACATATTGAATCACAAGACATGGCTCATTTCCAGAATGGATCCTATCAAGTATGTATTCGAAAGCCCATTCGTGCTGGGAAGGATAGCCAAATGGCAGGTCATACTATCTCAATATGACATTGTCTATATGACCCGGAAAGCAGTGAAAGGTGGCGTGATCGCTGACCTCCTAGCGGAAAACCCTATTTAGGATTACGAGGCTCTGGATTTTGAGTTCCCTGATGAGCATATTAACAAAGTAGACTGCAAAGAAGAAGAGCCCACTAACGTATGGGAAATGTATTTCGACGGAGCTGTCAATTTGTCCGGTAATGGAATCAGAGCTGTATTGGTATCCCCGGATGGAAAACACTTTCCGATAGCTATCAAGTTAAGATTTAACTACACCAACAACATCGTAGAATACGAAGCTTGTGTGATGGGTCTATAGGCCGCTGTCGAAATGAAGGTCAGGAAATTGGAGGTATATGGAGACTCAGCCCTGATCATTTATCAAATCAAGGGAGAATGGCAAACTAAGGATCTGAAGCTAATCCCATATCAGAAGTATTTACTGGAGCTGATTAAGAAGTTCGAAGAAATCTCTTTCACTCACCTTAGTCGAGACAAGAATCAATTTGCAGACGCTTTGGCCACCTTGGCTGTTATGGCTCAAATTGAAGAAGGGCAGACGACTCAGGTATTAAAGATTAAAACAAGGAATGAGCTGGCTTACTGCTTCATGATCGAAGAAGAACCTGTTGGTAAACCTTGGTATCATGACATCCTAGTTTACATCAGAACCAGAGAGTTCCCTTCAGGGGCAAGCAAAAATGAAAGGAGGATGATTCGGAGATTAGCATTGGGATACTTCCCCAGTGGAGAAATTCTATATAAAAGGAGCTCCAACGGCGAATTGTTGAGAGGTGTGGACGCGAAGGAGGCAAAGAGAATCCTTTTCGAGACTCATGAGGGTAACTGTGCAACCCATGCCAACGGGCATATGATGGCTAAGCAAATCATGCGATGGGGATATTTTTGGACTACCATGGAAAAGGATTGCGTCGAGTATTTCCGAAAGTGCCATAAGCGTCAAATCTACGCGGATCAGATAAATGTTCCGCCTCACCAATTGTTCAACCTCGTCTCACCTTGGCCTTTCGCAATGTGGGGCATCGATGTGATTGGTCCCATCAACCCTAAGGCATCCAACGGGCATAGATTTATCCTGGTAGCTATTGACTATTTTTCTAAATGGGTCGAAGCAACATCATATGCTCACATTACACAGAACACATTTCTCAAATTCCTCAAAAATAATATCATCTGCCGGCATGGCCTCCCCAATGAAATCGTCACAGACAACGCCAAGAATTTGAATGGTCCAAAGATCCAGAAGTTATGTGATCAATACAAGATTCGACACCTTAATTCCTCCCCATACCGTCTCCAGATGAATGGAGCGGTGGAAGCCGCAAACAAAAATCTCAAAAGAATAATCCGGAAAATGACGATCACTTATAGGGATTGGCATGATATGCTTCCCTACGCTCTTCATGCATACCGGACCTCTGTAAGAACATCAACTGGGGCAACTCTGTACTCACTGGTTTACGGGATGGAAGATGTATTGCCTATCGAGGTTGAAATTCCTTCCCTAAGGATTCTGAAGGAATCAGGGGTTGATGAGTCGGATTGGATCCAGTCAAGGTTGGACCAGTTAAATTTGCTAGATGAGAAGAGGCTAGCGACGGCGTGTCACGGGCAATTATACCAAAGAAGAATGGCCAAGGCATTTAACAAAGGTGTTCGCCCACGTGAGTTTCAACCAGGGGACCTAATCCTGAAGAAAGTGCTTCCGAATCAAAACGATCCTCGGGGTAAATGGTCACCAACCTACGAGGGACCCTATGTGGTTAAAAAAGCATTTTCTGGTGGGGCTTTGATCTTGACCCACATGGATGGTGAAGAATTCCTAAGACCTGTAAATACCGACACTGTTAAAAGATACTATGCCTAAAAAAAAAAAAAAAGAGAAGAGTAGGGGTGAAAACCCGAAAGGGCGCTCATAGCAAAATGTCTGAAAGAAGGCAAAAACCTTCGAAGGGCGCTTTCTGTAAAATGAGTGAAGGATGAAAACCCGAAAGGGCGTCCTGAAAGGGCGAGCTACAAAAAAAAAAAAAAAAAAAACCAAAAAAAAAAAAGGAAAAAATCTAGGGGTGAAAACTCGAAAGGGCACCCCAAGAACCAAAAGAGGAGAAATAAGGAGCGGAGCATGAAACTGAGAAGGAAAATAAACCGTCATGGCATGAGACTTCAGAGTAATAGAAATAATGGCAGTTAAGGGACTTCAAAGCTAACCACAAGGAATTGTGTGAGATCTATCCTTGTACCCATTATCTTTGAAACTGTACCTTTGTTTCTTAAAATCATAATAAAGTCATACCTTATTCTCTTTGCTTTTATCTTCTTTTTAATATTATCCTTCTTCAATCTCTTTATCTAATGCGCTATTAACCATTTAAAATTTTGCCATAAGATTAGGATTTGAAAATTGATAACCTCACGTACTTTGCTATGAGATTTGCAGGAAATGGCCTAAAAAAAAAAAAAAAAACTAGAGGTGAAAACCCAGAAGGGCGCTTCTAGTCAGGTGGGCGAAAGGAAAGTGAAAACCCGCAAGGGCGCTTTTCGTAAAATAAGAAGAAAGTTGGGAACAGAAAACGGGCATCCGGATAAATGGGGTCGTAGGTCAAGTCTTGCAACTCGTCCTCCATTAATTATCGGCTTTCAGGATCCTGTTAAGTACACTTCATCAGGGAGGAACTTCTCGTGACAAGATTAGACTTGCTTTGTAAGTTGATTTTAATTTTCCTACATTTAAATTTCCTATTAATCAACCTCTGGTTCCTTGATCTAAGTTGATTTTAATTTTCCTGCATTTAAATTTCCTGTTAATCAACCTCTGGTTCCTTGATCTAAGTTGATTTTAATTTTCCTGCATTTAAATTTCCTGTTAATCAACCTCTGGTTCCTTGATCTAAGTTGATTTTAATTGTCCTGCATTTAAATTTCCTGTTAATCAACCTCTGGTTCCTTGATCTAAGTTGATTTTAATTTTCCTGCATTTAAATTTCCTGTTAATCAACCTCTGGTTCCTTGATCTAAGTTGATTTTAATTTTTCTGCATTTAAATTTCCTGTTAATCAACCTCTGGTTCCTTGATCTAAGTTGATTTTAAATTTCAGCATTTTAAATTTCTTGTTATCAACCTCTGGTTCCTTGATCTAAGTTGATTTTAATTTTTCTGCATTTAAATTTCCTGTTAATCAACCTCTGGTTCATTGATCTAAGTTGATTTTAATTTTTAGCATTTAAATTTCCTGTTATCAACCTCTGATTCCTTGATCCAAGTTGATTTTAATTTTCTAGCATTTTAACTCCTGTTACCAATCTCTAGTAGGCTTTAGCTTTTGAACACCTAATCGCCCAAAATATGGGTCTAAATCTTTACATAATCCCTACACGGAAATTTTTCCAGTAGGAATTATGTAAAGAGGGGCAGCTGTCGACACCATATTTTGGCCAATCCCCAAAATCAATAAATTTCAAAACTAATCCCCAGCACTAAGCCTCCCTTTTGTCAGCCAATTACATTTTCGATATCTCTTCGCCGAACAACCACATTTTCGATCTCTCCTCAAAAGGAATCAAATCAATACTAAGTCCCCATGTCATTTAAAGCCTTGCCGGTCTCTCAAACCAATTGTCAAATCTCCTGAATAGTCAATTACATTCCCGATCTCTCTTGTCAGACGAAACAGAACCAGCACTAGATCTTCATTTTAAAAGTTTAAGAATAATCAAGTTAAGGCTCCAATCCGGTTTAATGGCGATCCCAATCTTAAGTGCTCAAGCCAAATTTTCAATTTTAATCAAGTCCCGTTTAGCGTTGGTTCCCTATCAATCTCATGCTTATTGTGTTTTCCGACCTTGAGCACTTAGATTAATAATCACTTTTAGTTGTTTTAATATGCTCAAACAATCAAGTGCTTAAGTAATTTAGAGATTTTTCGATCACATCCATTCACTGAACAAAAAGGGAATTTCATTTCATATTAAAGTTTGTACAAGTCATTCGGCTGGAGGATCACCCCCAGCCTGATCTACATTTTGCTCATTTCCTCTCTCACCCTCAGCCTCCTCCTCACTATCCTCATCCTCGTCCTGGGGAGCCAGATCTACCATCCAAGAGAAGTCCTCCTCGGGGTACCGCTTCTTGAGCTCGGCCAGGAGATCCCTGTGAGCATTCACATAAGCGCCGGCCTCCCTTGTCACCGCCTTTTCCTCTTTCGCTTTGAGCTTCTTAGTAAGTTGAGCAATTTCACTAGCCGGAGCGCCTGAATCTCTTCAAGAACACGATCTCGCTCGGCCAGAACACGAGCTTGCTCGGCCAGCTTGTCCTCGTAGAACTTCATCCGCCCCTCAATTTCAGATATGTAGTTCTGAGCGGATGAGAGTTGGGATCGGAGGGAAGCCACTTCATGACCCATCTTCTCGACCTCCGTACCCAGGCGGTGAGCCTTCTCTCGGACGATATGCTGATTCACTAAGAACTCCACATTCAGGCTCATGGATCGGGTCAGGATGTCATCAAGATTGTCCGGAGACAGCCTGTCCCGATCCTCTCGAAGGCAGATAGAAGCCCCCAGAACTTTAGCCAAACCCGGATTCTCCCAAACAGTTCGATTCTTTTCCAAGGAATGGATTAGCACTTGAGCACCGCGGGAGAGGGTCCTTGTGGTAGGTTGAGAAGGACCCCCTTCGGCACCCGAAGCGAATGGAGGAGATGGAGGCGGCTCTTCTTGGCGAGGAGGAGATCGGATCACTTCTACCTCGGGGATCGGCTGCCCCGAAGGTTTAGATGAGCCCCCTTGCATTTCCTCAGCTTCATGCCTGGGTGTCTGGAGCAGCTTGGATCGCTTCATCTCCCGCACTTTCCGGGAGACTTCTCTCTTTCGCTTCCGGCTCTCCTTGGAGGCTTCGCCGCTTGCCATACCTGCACAAAGAAGAGGTCAGTGAGATCGCTAAGGTCCAAAGATCTAAGATATAGAAAATACCGATGCCGAGGTCAGAGAGCTGAAGCCCGCGATCTTCGCCAGTGATCAATTCCATTGTCCAGTGATGCAGTTCGGCAGTCACTGCATCCAAACAAGAGAACTTCTCTCTGCCTGCCTGATCTTTCAGCTCCATCACTATCAGGCCTTCTTCCCTATTTAAGGTGATGTGCTTCGGAAGTACGGGACCCTGGTGCAGCTAGCTGCGAGGGAAACCCTCAAAGCCGTTTGGGATTTTACTCCTCAGGATAAAGAAGCAATTCTTCCAATTCTTCAGGGAGGAGGGCAGATCGGTAAAGAGCCCATAATGCGGCTTCGCCTGGAAGAACCAATACTCGTCATCCTTTCGACGAGTCAGCCTATGCAGTTCAGTGAATACCTTAGCTGTAGGACGGAGTCCCTTAGCTCGGCAGAGGCCTCGGAAGGCTACTAGGATCCGCCACGAGTTCGAGTGAACTTGGGCGATGCACACTTGGTGATATTTTAAAACTTCCTTGAAGAAGTTGTCCAAAGGTAACCGTAAACCGGCCTTTAATTGTTCCTCGTAGACCATGATCATATTGTTCTCCTCGAAGAAGTGATCGGCACGAAGATCGCCGTGACACTTAATCAACTCGTAGGAATCAGGCCGAATGTTATACTCTTAGCTGAACGACTGTAGATTGGTTTCATGAAGGACTGATGGCAGATCGTCCATGGGAAGATTCTCTCTCCCTGAAGAAAGTACATGCCTTGATGGTGCTCCTTGCCCCTGAGCTGGAATAGAAACCCTAGAAGGTTCAGGTCGCACGCTTGGTCCGACCACCTCTACTTCATCAGATGACCATGAGATCTGAACGGAAGGGGGGCTTACCGCTCTCTGACCCTCGGCGCCACTCATTTTCAAAGGAAACAAGGAATTTAAGCTAAAAGAAGGATCAAAACCCTCACCAGAGTCTGATCGGTGTCGGAAGAACTTGAGAAAATGAGAGAATTTTGAAGTTGTTCGTGAGCGATTGAAAATGACATAAGGGAGCAACTGGCTAACCCCTCCCCTGTTTATACCCGTCCGAGCATTAATGCTCATGGTGTCCCAAGCAACGCATCGGTTAACGAGATCCGCCAGTCTTTTCTGACACGTCTCACGAATATTTCAGAAATTCCATAAAGAGATCGGTTAACTATAGAGCGGCAGATTAAGGTGTTTTGAATTACGGATCGGATAAGGTCATTCAAATTAAGAGTCGGATCGGGTAAATACTTCTGAGATCGGAGAATAACCAATAAAATGATAATAAAAATGATAATTGACAAAATAAAATTTTATTCCTAGGAGATCGGATTACATTAAAGGTCTGATTATATCATGTGGGCGATCTCTAGAGATCAGATTACATTAAAGGTCTGATTACATCATAAGGGCGATCTTTAGAGATCGGTGGAACATCCTACCTAAAAGGCCTATGTCAAAGCCTAGTCTCGTGGCTGAGTCAAAAGATGTGTTTGATCAGGAGACCGGCCATCGACAGATGTACAGCTCAGATGGGGTGACTATGACTCTCATGAAGATGGAGAGAGTCATCTCCGCTGTCATCGACCAGAACCGAGCTGTAGTCGGGACGCCCAATGTGGTGAGGAGCCAAATGAACTTCAAGGGGCGGCCACCAATGTTAAGGGGAATATTAGCAGTCTTCTTACTCGAAATCGGTTTGCCGATTATATCGGTCGAATGACTCGAGATGGACACGATAGAGGTCCTCGATCCAGATCGGTTAATTAGTTCGGTTCTCTCACTATCATCAGATAGGGTCATCATGATTCTTCGATCACCAGGATCGTAAACTTTTAGGCAAGGAACAAAGAGGGCAACCAAAAAAAGATCAAAAGCGGTCATCATGTCCTGGAGTGTTGCCGGAGCAGCTGGAACAGGAAAATGAGGAGAAAAGGGGAGAAAATCAAATGCAGAAGGTTTCCCTGTTGAAGGTATATATAGAGGAGGTCCGAGCATTTATTGCTAAGCAGAAAATGAGGCAGGCTCCTTGAGAATTGAGGGAAATAAATGCTTTGACTAAACCGAACCCGATAAAAGGGAAGACCGGAATGATAGAGATCGGTAGAAGGGAGGCCGGCATGAAAGATCAGAAAAGGAGCGTGTTAGGAAGATCAGAAAAGGAGTGTGTTAGGAAGATCGGAAAGGAGAGGAGGTCAGATAGCAAAGAGAATAAGACAACTTCCGCTAACTGTCGTCATAATCAGAGCTGAGGTAGTTAAAGCGTTGCAGACGAGATCCCCACCGCACGCCTCAGAATCGCCCGCATTACTGACAAGTGCCAGAGTATGTCATGACAGTGCTGTACATCTCAATCTCCACCGTTGATCTCATTTGTAAGGACGAGCCCGGAGCCCTTAGATCAAAAAAGAAGACGACAAGACCGGCGCCTTTTATTCCCAAAATTTCTGATCACCGGACAAGAGAATTTGGGACCGCTGATTAGAAGAGGAAAAGGATAAATATTCAAGGGGATCTCAAGAAATTGCTCGATTCTCTTTAATTCCTGAGCCTCATATCATGTCCTTTGAAATCCTGACCCTCCATCTCCCTCAAAATAGATCCTGACCCTTCAGGGGAAGCACCCCGGTTCCTATAAATACCTTCATGAAAACTGTTCAAAGGGGACGAAATAGTGAATATAGCGGAAGGACTCTGAAACTTAATTCAGCTCGTTACTCTGCTATTCTTGAGCTTTCATAAGAAAAACTTTTGAAACCAGTTTTCTGAAGTGTTTTCTCGCAAAGGGATTCCTGAATACTGAAACTCTCTATTTTCAGTTCATTCATTATCCTGTGACGCTCTCACTTTCAGTTCTTTGTTATCTTTATTCCGCTCCCATTATCCAAGCTCAACTTCATTCATACTCGGTTATAATTTTGATCGGACTGCATTTTAGCAAGGTATTCTTCATTTCAAGGAGAACCTTAGTCTTCGGGTTATCAACCTGCGGCTCCATTACGTTTTGTGATCCCGTAGTTAGTTCAATAGATTCGACTTCCTACAGGTGAGTGCTTATATCGCTGCTTTATCAAGTGCTTGTTTCTATTTTATGAATTTTCTTTACTTCTTTTTTTTTTTGTAACTTTCACCAAGTTTATATTACGTTAAAAAACGCGTAGAAGGTTATTCCCGAGTTTACTTCTTTGTTAATTAGTCTATTCTTTTTGTCAATCTTCGTTACTTCTAAATGCAAGAGTTCTAGTTAGACAAAATATAGGTAACCATATCTAAAGCGTTTCTTTAAAAACGAAAGGTCAGAATAATAAGTCAGGAAAATAGTAAAATTGAATCATTAGACTAACACGGAAAATGATTGGATAAGACATCACAAGGCAGAGTAAAACAGAACGTTAGATAAATAAATGGGATAGATCAGATATCAAAAGGTACTGGTAAGGCGATCACATAGGAAGGTCGGAAAATTCAGTTTGATATCCCCTGTCTAGTCACAAGGTACCAATAAGTTAAAAGAAGCCTTATTCCGAGCCCCTGCATCTTTGAATGCCAGAACCCTTAGTTCTAGGCTTTTTAAGACATGTAGCTGTAATCAAATTTCGAGAGATCAGAAAAGTCCTTATCTGACTCTCACCTAAAAATTTTAATAAATATTTGAAAGGAGATCGGAGGAGAGTTCTTATCCGATTCTCAATCTAAAATTTTAATAAATATTTAAAAGGAGATCGGAGGAGAGTTCTTATCTGATTCTCAATCTAAAATTTTAATAAATATTTAAAAGGAAATCGGAAAAGAGTTCTTATCCGATTCTCCATCTAAAATTTTAATAAATATTTAAAAGGAGATCGGAGGAGAGTTCTTATCCGGTTCTCCATCTAAAATTTTAATAAATATTTAAAAGAGATCGGAGGAGAGTTCTTATCCGGTTCTCAATCTAAATTCTAATAAATATTTAAAAGAGATCGGAGGAGAGTTCTTATCCGATTCTCAACCTAAAAATTTTAATAAATATTTGAAAGGAGATCGGCGGAGAGCTCTTATCCGGTTCTCCATCTAAAATTTTAATAAATATTTAAAAGAGATCGGAGGAGAGTTCTTATCCGGTTCTCAATCTAAATTTTAATAAATATTTAAAAAGAGATCGGAGGAGAGTTCTTATCCGATTCTCATTCAAGATCTTTAATGAATATATGAAAGAAGTCGGAGGAGAGTTCTTTTCCGATTCTCAAATTGAATTATTTATACGCACAAAAATCCCTAAAATAAAACCAATAGGCAACAACCACTCACTAAGGTTGTCTCATTTACTTATGTATCTGGGTAATCCGGATTAGTGAAAGATCAAATATTCCTTTTGTCAAAAGGATTAACATTTCCATTGAAACCCTCCTAACTGTCAATTCTGATTTATCAAGAACGTGAAGTTAAATCTGCTTACCCTCATTGAGGGACGAGGTGGGGTGCCTAACACCTTCCCCACCCGTTTACGGACCCCGAACCTAGAATCTCTGTTTTTGAAGTGGTTTCATTTTAATTTACTTTCACAAATGGTTTTCTTTAATTTCCCTCAAAATTAAAGTGGCGACTCCTCACTTTTCCCACTTCGGTGAGTGTCCGTCCAGGCGACCGCAAAACACCATGCGACACCTCCCTCAAAATAAAAAGCCCTTCAAAGGATTTTATATTGAGGACAACTTTAAGATGAACAAGCGAAGTTAGGGATGACCCTGATGGATTTTGTTAAATTTTGGGTTTGAAGCTTTGATGGTCCTAATGAGTTCCTTGTTATTTTGTTGTCATTTTGTTTTTGTTTTGATGTTCTGCTGAGTAGAATGTTGAGGTAGGCCTGTCATTTTGTACTGTAAATGAAACATATACATTTTTGTGAATGAAATATATACAATTTATTCCATCGTATTTGATCTAAACAAGCGTTGCATAGTTTGATGAGGTTCCAGCAAAAGGTGCATTTTGTTCCTATTCGCAAGCAACTTCCATGTTGTCCAAAAAGTTTATAACACGTTATATCCTATGTGCCATACATTTCTGTAAATAAAATATGTACATTTTATTCCATCGTAATAAAAGACGAAATGGCTGCCAAATAAGAAAAGAGGGATTTTGGGTTTCTTAAAAATCCATGTTCAGTAGCTGGAACTAAGGTTTTTGGTTGTCGCTCTTAGTTCTACCAAATTTAAAAAAACAGAAATTTAGGAGGTTCGTCTGTCGAAACTTGAAGTTTTAGCTGCTGCTTTGCTTATTGTCCAATTTTTAAAAAGAGGGTTTTTTAAGGTTTGGCAGCCAAAATACAGGGCTTCGGCTGCCACTTTCATTTCTTCCCGAAAGTGAAAACATTTTGAATTAATTATTCGGCAGCCGAAATATATAACTTCGACTGCCGAGCTTGCTACTGCCTTAAATTTTAATTTTAATTTTAATTTTAATATGCAACTCGCTGGTTGATACAAAATCAAAATTTTAATTCGGTCAAATAATTTTTTTTAATTCAATATTAAGAAATTAGAATTCTATATTTTATAAGTAGATCCCATCATATTTTTTAGTAGGACCCATATAATTTTAAATAATGTAATAATTTATGATTAAATTTATGCATACGTCTAAGTAAATTTTCATAAAATATCTATCTTATTTAATTTAGATTAATTAACTTTTTTTTAAATAGATAAATTAACTTTTAAACTATTTTATATATTAATATTATAATTTATATATGATCATTTTAATATTATAACTTTCTTTTCAATCTAATCCACCAACTTCCCACATAAATATCTTTCCCCAAGACTAACTACTAGCTCTACAACTCATCCCTTCACCCTCAACTCGCTTTGCTCTGTCTCTTTTTCTTCTTTTTCTTTCCAAAACTCGCAGGTTTGCAACTCTTCCTTTCTCCGCTCAACTCATTGTGCTCCGTGATATGGTAAGACTCTCCTTTTTTTCTTTTTCTTCTTCTTATTATTCTTTTTTATTTTTTATTTTTCATTTTTTGTTTTTTAGGATTACACTCTCTACATCATCATCTCTATTTTTCTTTTTGTGGCTGCAATTTCTAATTTTAAAACTAGTTATGAAGAATGGCATGATGAAGATGAAGAATCCATAGATTTAGAGGCTGGTACTCTACACAGTCTCCTTCTCCCTCAAAACCCTCTCCATCAAAACAAGAAACCCTTCAAGGGGTTTTGTATTGGCAACAACTTTAAGATGAACAAATGAAGGCCCTAATGGATTTGTTTGAATTTTGGGTTTTAAGCTTTGATGGTCCTAATGGGTTCTTTGTTATTTTGTTGTCATTTTGTTTTTACTTTTATTTTGATGTTCTGCTGGGGAGATTGTTGAGATAAGCCTATCATTTTGTACTATAAATGAAATATGTACATTTATGTGAATGAAATATATTTATTCCATCGTAATTGAACTAAAAGAATGTTATATAGTTTGATGAGGATCCAGCAAAAGATGCATTTTGTTCCTATTCACAAGCAACTTCCAAGTTGTCCAAAAAGTTTGTGACACATTATATCTTATGCGCCATACATTTTTGTAAATGAAATATGTACATTTGGTTCCATCATAATGAAAGACAAAATGGCTGCCAAAGAAGAAAGGAGGGATTTTGGATTTCTAAAAACTCCATGTTCGGCAGCCGAAACTAAGGTTTTTAGCTGCCACTCTTGATTTTGCAAAATTTTAAAAAACTGGAATTTAGGAGGTTTTGCTGTTGAAACTTGAGGTTTCGGCTTCTGCTTTGCTCACTATGC
Source organism: Hevea brasiliensis (assembly GCF_030052815.1). NCBI lineage: Eukaryota > Viridiplantae > Streptophyta > Magnoliopsida > Malpighiales > Euphorbiaceae > Hevea > Hevea brasiliensis. Next base: position 104,413,538 of record NC_079496.1, read on the forward strand.
AATTTTTGAAAAGAGGGTTTTGAATGTTTGACCATCGAAGTACGGGGCTTTGGCTGCTGCTTTCGGTTCTCCCCGAAAGTGAAAACATTTTGAATTAATTCGGCTGCTGAAATATATAGCTTCCAATGCCGAACTTGCTACTGCTTGAAATCTTAACTTTAATATGCAACTTGCTCGTTGATGTAAAATGGAAATTTTAATTCGATCAATTATTTTTGTTTCATTCAATATTAAGAAATTAGAATTTTATATTTTATAAGTTGATCCTATCATATTTTTTAATAGGACCCATATAATTTTAAATAATGTAATAATTTATGATTAAATTTATGTATACATCTAAGTAAATTTTTAGAAAATATCTATTTTATTTAATTTAGATTAATTAACTTTTTTAAATAAATTAACTAACTTTTAAACTATTATACATATATTAATATTAGAATTTATATATAAAGATTTTAATGTCATAACTTTCTTTTCAATCTAAGCCACTAACTTTTCACGTATAATATCTTTTCCCAAGACTAACTACCAGCTCTATAACTTGTCCTTTCGCCCTTAACTTGCTATGCTCTATCTCTTCTTCTTTCCAAGACTCCCAGGTATGTAACTCTTCCTTCCTCGACTCAACTCGCTCTACCCTGTGGTATGGTAAGACTCTCTTTTTCTTCTTCTTTTTCTTTATTTTTTTTTGTTTTTTAGGATTACACTATCGACATCATCATTCCTATTTTTCATTTTATGGCTGCAATTTCTATTTTTAAAACTATTTATGAAGAATGGCATGATGAAGATGAAGAGACAATAGATTTAGAGGCTAGTGCTCTACACACTCTCTCTCTCCCTAAAAACAAGAAACCCTTTAAAGGCAACAACTTTAAGATAAACGAATGAAGTTAGGGTTGGCCCTGATGAATTTGTTTGAATTTTGGGTTTTAAGCTTTGATGGTCCTAATGGGTTCCCTGTTATTTTGTTATCAATTTGTTTTTGTTTTTGTTTTGATGTTCTGCTGGGAAAAATGTTAAGATAGGCCTATCATTTTGTACTATAAATGAAATATGTACGTTTCTGTGAATGATGTATATACATTTTGTTCCATCGTAATTGATCTAAACAAATGTTATATAGTTTGATGAGGCTCCAATAAAAGGTGCATTTTGTTCCTATTTGCAAGCAACTTCCAAGTTGTCCAAAAAGTTTATGACACATTATATCCTGTGCACCATATATTTCTATAAATAAAATATGTACATTTTGTTCCATTGTAATGAAAGATGAAATGGCAACCAAAGAATAAAAGAGAGATTTTGGACTTCTAAAAAATCCATGTTTGGTAGCTGGAACTAAGTTTTTTGGCTGCTGCTATTGGTTTCGCTAAATTTTATAAAAACTAAAATATAAGAGGTTTGGCTGCCAAAACCTAAAGTTTTGGTTGTTGCTTTGCTTACTGTTCAATTTTTAAAAAGAGAGTTTTTGAAGGTTCTGCAACCGAAGTACAGGGCTTCAGCTACTGCTTTCGGTTCTGCCCGAAAGTAAAAACATTTTGAATTAATTCGGCTATCGAAATATATAACTTTGGCTGTCGAACTTGCTACTGCCTAAAATTTTAATTTTTATATACAACTCGCTGGTTGATGTAAAATCGAAATTTTAATTTGGTCAATTATTTTTTATATTCAATATTCAAAAATTATAATTCTATATTTTATAAGTAGATCCTATCATATTTTTCAGTAGGACTCATATAATTTTAAAAAATATAATAATTTATGATTAAATTTATGTATAAATCTAAGTAAATTTTTAGAAAATATCTATCTTATTTAATTTAGATTAATTAACTTTTTTTTAAATAGATTAATTAACTTTTAAACTATTATATATAATAATATTATAATTTATATATAAACATTTTAATATTATAACTTTCTTTTCAATCTAATCCACCAACTTTCCACATATAATATCTTCTCCCAAGAATGACTGCCAGCTCTACAACTCATCCTTTCAACCTTAACTCACTCTGTTTCATCTCTTCTTCTTCTTCTTTTTCTTCTTCTTCTTCTTCTTCTTCTTCTTCTTCTTCTTCTTTCCAAGATTCCCAAGTTTGCAACTCTTCCTTCCTCTGCTCAACTCGCTATTCTCCGTGGTATGGTAAGACTCTCTTTTTCTTCTTCTTCTTCTTCTTTTTCTTCTTCTTCTTCTTCTTCATTTTTTTTTTTTTTGGTTTTTAAGGATTACACTCTCTAATCATCGTCCTTATTTTTCTTTTTATGGCTATAATTTCTAGTTTTAAAACTATTTATGAAGAATGGCATGAAGAAGATGAAGAGGCAATAGATTTAGAGGCTAGTGCTCTACACACTCGTCCTCTCCCTCAAAACCCTCTCCTTTAAAACAAGAAACTCTTCAAAGGGTTTTATATTGACAACAACTTCAAGATGAATGAAAGAAGTTAGGGATGGCCCTGATGGATTTTATTGAATTTTGGGTTTGAAGCTTTGATGGTCCGAAGGGGTTCCCTGTTATTAGTTGTCGTTTTGTTTTTGTTTTTGTTTTGATGCTTTGCAGGGGAAAATGTTGAGATAGGCCTGTCATTTTATACTGTAAATGAAAAATGTGCATTTCTGTGAATGAAATATATATATTTTATTTCATCGTAATTGATCTAAATGAATGTTATATAGTTTGATGAGGTTCTAGCAAAAAGTGCATTTTGTTCCTATTCGTAAGCAACTTCCAAATTATCCAAAAAGTTAATGACACGTTATATCCCGTGTGCCCTACAATTTTGTAAATGAAATATATATTTTTTGTTCCATTGTAATGAAAGACGAAATGGCTGCCAAAGAAGAAAAGAGGGATTTTGAGTTTCTAAAAACTTCATGTTCGGCAGCCGAAACTAAGGTTTTCAACTGCCGCTCTTAGTTCTGCCAAATTTTAAAAAACTGAAATTTAGGAGGTTCAGCTGCCAAAACTTGAAGTTTCGGCCGCTACTTTGCTTACTGTCCAATTTTTAAAAAGAGAGTTTTTTTAAGGTTTGGCAGTCGAAGTACAGGGCTTCGACTACCGCTTTCAGTTCTGCCCGAAAGTGAAAACATTTTGAATTAATTATTTGGCTGCTGAAATATATAGCTACGACTGCCAAGCTTGCTACTGCCTAAAATTTTAATTTTAATATGCAACTCGCTGGTTGATGTAAAATTGAAATTTTAATTTGGTCAATTATTTTTTTAAATTTAATATTAATAAATTAGAATTCTATATTTTATAAGTTGATCTTATCATATTTTTTAATAGGACTCATATAATTTTACAAAATGTAATAATTTATTATTAAATTTATGTATATGTCTAAGTAAATTTTCAAAAAATATCTATCTTATTTAATTAAGATTAATTAACTTTTTTTAAATAGATTAATTAACTTTTAAACTGTTATATATATTAATTTTATAATTTATATATAAATATTTTAATATTATAACTTTCTTTTCAATCTAATATCTTCTCCTAAGACTGACTGCCAGCTTTACAACTCGTCCTTCTGCCCTCAACTTGCTATGCTTCATCTCTTTTTCTTCTTATTCTTCTTCTTCTTTCCATGACTCCTAGGTCTATAACTCTTCCTTCCTCCGCTTAACTCGCTCTACTCCATGATATGGTAAGACTCTCTTTTTCTTCTTCTTTATTTATTTATTTATTTTTTTGTTCTTCAGAATTACACTCTGTACATCACCATTGCTTTTTTTTTTTGCTGCAATTTTTATTTTTAAAACTATTTATGAAGAGTGGCATAATGAAGATAAAGAGGCAATTGATTTAGAGGCTGGTGCTCTGCACACTCTCCCACTCCCTCAAAACCCTCTCCCTCAAAATAAGAAACCCTTCAAAGGGTTTTATATTGACAACAACTTTAAGATGAATGAACGAAGTTGGGGATGGCCCTGATCGATTTGTTTGAATTTTGGGTTTTAAGCTTTGACGGTCCTAATGGGTTCCCTATTATTTTGTTGTCATTTTGTTTTTGTGTTTTGTTTTGATGTTCAGCTGGGGAGAATGTTGAGATAGGCCTATCATTTTGTACTGTAAATGAAATATGTATATTTTTGTGAATGAAATATATACATTTTGTACATCGTAATTGATCTAAAAAACGTTATATAGTTTGATGAGGTTCTAGCAGAAGATGCATTTGGTTCCTATTCGCAAGCAACTTCCAAGTTGTCCAAAAAGTTTACGATGCGTTTTATCCTATGTGCCATACATTTTTGTAAATAAAATATGTACATTTTGTTCCATTGTAATGAAAGATGAAATGGCTGCCAAATAAGAAAAGAGGGATTTTGTGTTTCTAAAAACTCCATTTTCGACAGTTGATTGCCTCTCTTGGTTCTACCAAATTTCAAAAAACTAGAATTTAGGAGGTTCAGCTGTCGAAACATAAAGTTTTGGCCGCTGCTTTGCTTACTATCCAATTTTTTAAAAAGAGGGTTTTTGAATGTTCGATAGTCGAAGTACAGGCTTTGGCTACTGTTTTTGGTTCTGCCCAAAAGTGAAAGCATTTTGAATTAATTCGGTTGTCGAAATATATAACTTCTGCTGTAGAACTTGCTTTGCTTACTATCCAATTTTTAAAAAGAGGGTTTTTGAATGTTTGGTAGACGAAGTACAGGCTTTGGCTACCGCTTTCGGTTCTGCCCAAAAGTGAAAGCATTTTGAATTAATTCGCCTGCCGAAATATATAACTTCTGCTGTAAAACTTGCTACTGCCTAAAATTTAAATTTTAATATACAACTCGCTGATTGATGTAAAATCAAAGTTTTAATTCAGTCAATTATTTTTTTAATTCAATATTAAGAAATTAGAATTCTATATTTTATAAGTAGATCCTATCTTTTTTTAATACGACCCATATTGTAACACCCTCATACTGAGTAGTTCCGTAATCCTACTGTTCCGTTGACTAATGTCTGTTCGGATAGCTAAAATGTCTGGAACCATATTTAAATCCTATAGGAAAACCATAAATTAAATTAATAAAGAGCAAATGAGGTTGGATGAAAATAAGAAAAATGAAGCACAAATTGGTTAAATAAGCCTAGGTCTCGATGATGGGTGATCGACAAGGGAAGTGACGGTGAGATCAGTTATTACCCTAAATTTGTATGGAACTCTGTAGAGACCTTAATAAAGGATTAATATAGAAATTATTGGGAATTTGAAAATTAAAGAAATGAAAAAGGAAGAAGTATAATTAAATAAATCATAGCCTAAGGACTCATCAGGTATTATGGAAAAAGATGAACTATAACCCGATGAGGGGTATTTTGGTCAATTCATTTTAAGAGTTAACTTTTGACCTAAATATCCACTAAAATGAATGAAATTAAGATATTGAAATAGAATTAAAAATTATGAAACTGTGTATGGAAAATTAAATGGGACATGAAAGGAATTAAATAAATTTTATTAAAAATAATAATAATAATTATTATTAATTAAATTAAATTAAATTGGATAATTATCTAGATATATAAGAAGACAGAAGCAATTAAAATAAAACAAAAATTTCTTCTTCTTCTTCCTTGTTTAGCCGTCCCACTCCTCTCTCTTATTCTTTCTCTTCCTTCCTCCATCAACAACTATTCCCAAGTTTATGAAACCTCCATTTCTTCCATAAATTCCCAACTAGATTAGTAGAAAACTTCTAATTAGCCCTAGATTGAAAGTTTAGGAGCAAAAGAAATTAAAGAAAGTGAAGGATTTTGAAGATTGGAAAGCTCCATTAGAGGTAAGTGTCTTATAAGCTTAAATTAGTTACATAAGCATTGAATTGAGTTTGACTATGGGGAATTAACTTAGGAAAGCATGAAAATCATGCATGATATGGGAGTATGGGTTTTCAGCCAGCATGGTTATGGTAGAGCTTTGATGTGTTTTGATTGAATTGAACATGAATTATAGTGTTGAATGTAGGGTAAACATGATTGGTGTGTTGAAATTGCATAAAATTGGGATGAATTGGGACAATGTGAAAATTAGGGTTTTGGAGATTTAGGGCTTTTGTGATATGTTGTTCAATTGATGTTTATAAGGTTAAATTATGGTCATTTGGTGTGTATTGAATGTGAATTAATGTTGGATTGAAAATGGAATGAATTTATTTCCTTGATTTTCATGGAGAAAAGAAATAGTTTGAGTATGGATTGATTTGAATTCATATCTATTATTTATAACAAGTTGACTTTTAACAGGTGAAATTTTGTTTTATTGAATTTTAAGCAGTCACCATGCGGATTTTTCGCAAAAATTTTAAAAATGCGTATTTCTTCTTAAATAAATTTTTTGGCTTGTACTTGAATCAAAGACTCTTTAATAATTCTTTTATCACCACGCTAAACCTAAAAAAAAAAAAATTGAATTTGATATGTTAAAATCCCTTGTAGTATATTTAATGATTTATCGGTAAGTGAAGTTCGGTATTTCATTAGGTATATTACGGGATCATGTCATATCTTACAGAGGGGTAAGGTGTGACACATATAACTTTAAATAATGGAATAATTTATGATTAAATTTATGTATATATCTAAGTAAATTTTTAGAAAATATCTATCTTATTTGATTAAGATTAATTAACTTTTTTTAAATAGATTAATTAACATTTAAACTATTATATATATATATATATATATATATATATTAATTTTATAATTTATATATAAATATTTTAATATTATAACTTTCTTTTCAATCTAATCCAACAACTTTCCATGTATAATATCTTCTCTCAAGACTGACTGTTAGCTCTACAACTCGTCCTTCTGCCCTCAACTTGCTATGCTTCGTTTTTTCTTCTTCTTCTTCTTCTTCTTCTTCTTTCATGACTCCTAGGTCTGTAACTCTTCATTCCTCCGCTCAACTCGCTCTGCTTCGTGATATGGTAAGACTCTCTTCCTCTTCTTCTTCTTCTTCTTCTTCTTCTTCTTCTTCTTCTTCTTCTTCTTCTTCTTTAATTTTTTGTTTTTGTTTTTCAAGATTACACTCTTTACATCATCATTGCTATTTTTCTTTTTATGGCTGTAATTTCTATTTTTAAAACTATTTATGAAGAATGGCATGATGAAGATGAAGAGGCAATAGATTTAAAGGCTGGTGCTCTACACACTCTCCCTCTCCCTCAAAACAAGAAACCCTTCAAAGGGTTTTATATTTAAAACAACTTTAAGATGAATGAACGAAGTTAGGGATGGCCTTGATGGATTTTGTTGAATTTTGGGTTTAAAGCTTTGATGGTCCTAATGGGTTCCCTGTTATTTTATTGTCATTTTGTTTTTGTGTTTTTTTTTTTTATGTTCAACTAGGGAGAATGTTGAGATAGGTCTGTCATTTTGTACTGTAAATGAAATATATACATATTTGTGAATGAAATATTTACATTTTGTTCCATTGTAATTGATCTAAATGAACATTATATAGTTTGATGAGGTTTCAGCAAAAGGTGCATTTTGTTCCTATTCCCAAGCAACTTCCAAGTTGTCCAAAAAGTTTATGACACATTATATCTTGTGCGCCATACATTTCTGTAAATGAAATATCTACATTTTGTTCCATCATAATGAAAGGTGAAATGGCTGCCTAAGAAAAAAAGAGGGATAAATTTTGACAATTGTCCCTGAACTTATCTAGTATAACATTATAGTCCCTCAACTTAAAAATGTAACATAAAACCCCTTCAATTTTCAAATTTTGCACAGTAAAATCTCTCTAACCTCTAATTATCGGTTTTTCAGTTAGACACTGACCTAAACAGTTCAAGTGCAGAGCTTAGTCAATATTTCTTTTTTCTCTCTCAAGTTATGTGTAAATTGAATCATTTTTCTTATTGTAAATAGAATGATTTTTCAGGTGCAGAGAGAATAATTTTACAATTTAAATAAGAGAGGAGAGAAAAATATTGACTAAGAGCCATGCGGGAGCTGTTCACATCAGTTTTCAACTGAAAAATTAGTAATTAAAAGTTAGAGGAATTTTACTATGCAAAATTTGAAAGTTTAGGGGGTTTTATGTTACGTTTTAAAGTCTAAGGACGGTAGTGTTACAACCATATAAGTTCAGGGATAGTTATTAAAATTTACCCAAAAAAAGAGAGATTTTGTGTTTCTAAAAACTCCATGTTCGGCAGCCAGAACTAAGATTTTCAGCTGCTGCTCTTGGTTCTACCAAATTTTAAAAAAAATAGAATTTAGGAGGTTCGACTATCGAAACTTAGAGTTTTGGCCGCTGCTTTGCTTACTGTGTAATTTTTTTAAAAGAGGGTTTTTAAAGGTTCGGCAGCCCAAATACAGGATTTCGGCTGCCGAAATATATAACTTTGGCTGCCGAACTTGCCATTGCCTGAAATTTTAATTTTAATATGCAACTCACTGGTTGACGTAAAATCAAAATTTTAATTTGGTCAATTATTTTTTTTAATTCAGTATTAAGAAATTAGAATTCTATATTTTATAAGTAGATCCTATCATATTTTTTAGTAGGACCCATATAATTTCAAATAATGTAATAATTTATAATTAAATTTATCTATACATCTAAGTAAATTTTCAGAAAATATCTATCTTATTTGATTAAGATTAATTAACTTTTTTCAAATAGATTAATAAACTTTTAAACTATTATATCTATTAATATTATAATTTATATATAAATATTTTAATATTATAACTTTCTTTTTAATCTAATCCATCAACTTCTCAAGTATAATATCTTCTCCTAAGAATGACTACAAGATCTACAACTCGTCCTTCCACCCTCAACTATTAATATTATAATTTATATATAAATATTTTAATATTATAACTTTCTTTTTAATCTAATCCATCAACTTCTCAAGTATAATATCTTCTCCTAAGAATGACTACAAGATCTACAACTCGTCCTTCCACCCTCAACTCGCTCTGCTCCGTGATATGGTAAGGCTCTCTTCTTCTTCTTCTTCTTCTTCTTCTTCTTCTTCTTCTTCTTCTTCTTCTTCTTCTTTATTATTATTTTTTTTTTGTTTTTTGGGATTACAGCTGTCCATCATCATCCCTATTTTTCTTTTTGTGGCTGTAATTTATATTTTTAAAACTATTTATGAAGAATGGCATGAAGAAGATGAAGAGGCAATAGATATAGAGGCTGGTGTTCTACACACTCTCCCTCTCCCTCAAAACAAGAAACCATTCAAAGGGTTTTATATTGAAATAACTTTAAGATAAATGAACGAAGTTAGGGATGGCCCTGATGGATTTTGTTGAATTTTGGGGTTGAAGCTTTGATGGTCCTAATAGGTTCCCTTTTGTTTTGTTGTCATTTTATTTTTGTGTTTTATTTTGATGTTCTGCTGGGGAGAATGTTGAGATAGGCTTGTCATTTTGTACTGTAAAAGAAATATGTACATTTCTGAGAATGAAATATATACATTTTGTTCCATCGTAATTTGTTTAAATGAACATTATATTATTTTATGAGGTTCCAGCAAAAGGCGCATTTTCTTCCTATTTGCAAGCAACTTCCAAGTTGTCTAAAAAGTTTATGACACGTTATATCCTGTGCATCATGCATTTCTCTAAATGAAATATTTACATTTTGTTCCATCATAATGAAAGAAAAAATGGCTACCAAAGAAGAAAAGAGAGATTTTGAATTTCTAAAAACTCCATGTTCAGCAGTCGAAGCTAAGGTTTTTGGTTGCCACTTTTGGTTCTGCCAAATTTTTAAAAACTGGAATTTAGGAGGTTCAGCTGTCGAAACCTGAAGTTTCAGCTACTACTTTGCTTACTATCCAACTTTTAAAAGAAGGGTTTTTGAAGGTTCAACAATCAAAGTACAGGGCTTCGGCTGCCGCTTTTGGTTTTGCCCGAAAGTGAAAATATTTTAAATTAATTCGGTTGTTGAAATATATAACTTCAACTGTCGAACTTGCTAATGCCTGAAATTTTAATTTTAATATGCAACTCACTGGTTGATGTAAAATCGAAATTTAATTCGGTTAATTATTTTTGTTTAATTTAATATTAAGAAATTAGAATTCTATATTTTATAAGTAGATCCTATTATATTCTTTAATAGGACCCATATAATTTTAAATAATGTAATAAGTTATGATTGAATAGATTAATTAACTTTTAAACTATTATATATATTAATATTATAATTTATATATAAATATTTTAATATTATAACTTTCTTTTCAATCTAATCCACCAACTTCTCATGCATAATATCTTCTCCCAAGATTGACTGCCAGCTCTACAACTCGTCCTTCCACCCTCAACTCGCTCTACTCCATCTCTTTTTCTTCTTCTTCCTCTTCTTCTTTCCAAGACTCCCATGTCTGCAACTCTTCCTTCCTCCGCTCAACTCGCTCTGCTCCGTGATATGGTAAGACTCTCTTCTTCTTCTTCTTCTTTAATTTTTGTTTTTTTCGTTTTTCAGGATTACACCTCTACATCATCATCCCTATTTTTCTTTTTGTGGCTGTAATTTATATTTTTAAAACTATTTATGAAGAATGGCATGATGAAGATGAAGAGGCAATAGATTTAGAGGCTAGTACTCTACACACTCTTCCACTCCCTCAAAACAAGAAATCCTTCAAAGGTTTTTATATTGACAATAACTTTAAGATGAACGAATAAAGTTAGGGATGGCCGTGATGGATTTTGTTGAATTTTGGGTTTCAAGCTTTGATGGTCCTAATGGGTTCCCTGTTATTTTCTTGTCATTTTGTTTTTGTGTTTTATTTTGATGTTTTTCTTTTTGCGGCTGTAATTTATATTTGTCAAACTATTTATGAAGAATGGCATGATGAAGATGAAGAGGCAATAGATTTAGAGGCTAGTACTCTACACACTCTTCCATTCACTCAAAACAAGAAATCCTTCAAAGGTTTTTATATTGACAACAACTTTAAGATGAACGAATAAAGTTAGGGATGGCCGTGATGGATTTTGTTGTATTTTGGGTTTGAAGCTTTGATGGTCCTAATGGGTTCCCTGTTATTTTCTTGTCATTTTGTTTTTGTGTTTTATTTTGATGTTTTGCTGGGGAGAATATTGAGATGGGCTTGTCATTTTGTATTATAAAAGAAATATGTACATTTTCGTGAATGAAATATATACATTTTGTTCCATCATAATTGATCTAAATGAACGTTTTATAGTTTGATGAGGTTCCAGCAAAAGTTGCATTTTGTTCCTGTAACATCCCTTACTCGATCTACAGTATAGCCGAGCAAGAAATATTACATACTGTGACAGAGCACCTTATCTTATCTTACTTTATTCCTTTAATAATTTTAATCTTGTTATATTTTAAAATCAATTATATTCAAAGGAGAAACTAATGAAGTTTCCCCTATTTTATTACCGTTTGGCTTGTTTTCACTATTCACATGTTTAAAAATTTCAACAATATTTTTCAATAATAATTTCATCAATATTCATCATAACCATCTCACCATTTCAAATATCATTTATGTATTTCAATTCCATATTCATTTCCATACATATCCATTCATGATCTATTCATATATAAAATTTCTCAAATTTCATTAATTTATATGATATACAAATTAATTAAATATATTCATGATTTACATTACAAACTTCTACAATCAATTACAACTTCATAATTTTTATTACAGACTTTATAATTAATTACAATGAACAAAAATAACCTAATATAGTCTGGCAGACCCTACCAGGATGCACTACCGAGTGAGGTGACAAAATGTGACACTGCAGATCTGATCTCTAAAATCCTAGTCTGAAGCCTACTAGGCCTTATCTTCGGTACCTACGCGAGGAAATAATCCATCGCGCTAAGCATTTCTACTTGGTGGTGCAATAACATAACAAAGAAATAATATATACAAATAAAGATAAAGATTAGAGCATAATTTATGTAATCAAGAATTGTTATGATTTCATATTAAATTTTTAACATTTAATATCTTTCGTCATTTTTGTTGTTCTTTGGAACGCTTATTTCATAAGTTTACAATAATAATATACAATATACAAAATTAATAAAAATATCAAATTTATGTTCATATTATTATGGAAGATGCATTTGTAATAATTATTTAAGTTATATTTATTTTTCTAGCATTTTCATTGATTTACTTAACATTTTTATGTATTTTGGATCATTTCATAATAAATAAAATTTTCAAACCAATCTAGTTCATTTTAGATCTTTCTCACTCATTTATTTAATGTCCAATATTCTTAACTTATTTCACTGCCCAAGTAACCTATGACAGGCTGACTGGATTGGATACGCGGGTTCCTAGCACTGGACATCATGGTGCCTTGGGCCATCATACCATGGGACGTATAACGTCAACCACGTATACAATCAATATAGTTGGCACTGAACACCGTAGTGCCTCCGGCCGTCATACCATGAGACGCATAACGTCAACCACGTATGCAATCAATATGGCTAAGAAGCCATGGTAACACATAATCGGGCATACAAGCCATAAATAAGCATAAAGCCTTAATAACGGGCATAAAGCCTTATGCAGTACTGCTAAATCAATCTCCTATTGGCATGCCAATCTATCCAATCTGACACACATATCTAGGCAATACATGGGCACATTAGTACCATTAAGTGTTCATATATTTCATTATTTCATTACATGTTCCATTTATATTTTATAACATTTTTAATCCCATTCATGGTGGAAGCATAAATTTCCAAATCACATTTCTACATAATTTATGCATTCATCATATCATTCATGTTGATCACAATTCACATCAATTGATTTCACATACCATGTGTACTCAAAGCATTTTTCCTTTCTCTCATGATGGGAACAATATCTCATTCACACATTCATGTGATTTATTTATTCATTACACTATTTATATGAATTATCATTCACAATTCAAGAGGTGTTTTGCATAAAGTATTTATAATTCACATTATTCCCTCTCATGTGCCATTTATTGCATAAAGTATTATTATTCTATTTGCAAGGGAAACATAAGTCCTAATGATAGCTTCACCTCATTTATACATTTAATAATTAATTTATGTTAATTACAATTCATATTTCAAGTTATGTTGGCAATGTATCATAAGTTTTATTTGTGATGGGAATACAAGCCCTAACTACCTATTCACATGATTTAGGTGTTCATTAAGTCATTTAAGTGGGGTATCATTCATATTCCAAGTTGTCCATAAAAATTTCATGGATTTCATATTTTATACTTTAATTTCCTCTAGCAATTTGGCCAAGATGCATAGTCCATTTGGCCATACTTCCTCATGGAAGTCATTCCTCTATGTCTTATCTTTATTTTCCTTTTTGAATCATGTCATTTGCAGTTTTAGAACTCACATTAGGGTCAAATTATCAAAACTGGTTCATTACCTCTTTCTGGTTCTAGGACTAGGTAAATTCTGGAGTCAAATTTTATCTAGTCATGTGGGCATGTTACAGTCATTTTTAGATCTAATGTCCTTCATATGAATTGTTCCCCTATGTTTCTTGGTCACACAGGTTCAAGAATCACAAATTTTCAAGTTATGTAGGATGAGTTATGATAGTTTAACTGACCTAGACTCCTAAACCCTGTACATCTAGAATTTTAGGTTAATTTTAGTTCTGGTTAGAATTATTGACCAAACTTTTTCTAGCAAATTAGTTGGGTTAGAGGCAGAATTGGACTCTATGTTCTTCATGAAAAATGTGCTCCTATGTCTAAAATTTCCAATGGTTCAAAAATCAGGTCATTCTAACCTTCCTAGAGTAAGTTATGGCCATTTGAGCAATTACTGTTCATATGGTCATTTTTCCAAGTCCAGCATGTGGTTACTCGAATTCAAGCCAATTTTAGGTCATTTTAGGTTCAGTTTCTGGGCAAGGTCTCAACATGAAAAATGTGGCAAATTGTCCTAAATTTCATCTTCAATTAGCCTCACACCAATTGGAGCAAAGTAACTCTACTTATGGCCTTAAAACCACACTGGACTCAAGGTCCAGAATCTTGCACAGAAAATCAACACTCCCAATACCACCATTTCACACTACTACCAACTTCAAATCACATTCAATGCACTTCAGTTAGTCCATAATTGATCTCAACATCATAAATTAATCAACATATCATTAAATTTCTAATTTTTATACCAAACTCTAACTTATTAATTTTGCAATCTCATGCAACACATGCCATCCAACATCTAGCTCAAATATACTCATCAAAAACCACTTCTAGGCAATTTAATTCAAACAAATTATCAAATCCCAACTGTCACACCCCGGCTTAGTGGGCCCCAGCTCAAGCCCCTCTATGGGTGGCCATCTTGCCAGCGTACCCCTCTAGAGGCCGGCGATGCAACTCAAATCGGTATTGTCCGCTTTGGTGGAGTTTAATCCCTTCGCCCTGCAGAGCTAGGATTCGAACCCATATCACCTCACGGATTTGCTTCGCCTCTTACCAATTGAGCTAAGAGGCGAAGCAAATCCGTGAGGTGATATGGGTTCGAATCCTAGCTCTGCAGGGCGAAGGGATTGAACTCCACCAAAGCGGACAGTACCGATTTTAGTTGCATCGCCGGCCTCTAGAGGGGTACGCTGGCAAGATGGCCACCCATAGAGGGGCTTGAGCTGGGGCCCACTAAGCCGGGGTGTGACACCAACCTCCCCCCATGGCTACCGAAATTTCATCCCCCCATCTACTCATCATTTTCTTTAAATTTTTATACAATTTCCACTCATTTCAATTCAAATTCAAAGGTTAAAGAAAGAAGAAAGTAAGAATAGGCACTAACCTTACTAGGAGATTTTTCCAAGCTTTAAACTTCACTTTTCTTTCAATTTCTTGGCTGCCAAACACTCCCTTTAGGTCAAATAACTAATTTTAGTGATGGGAACTAGGGGTTTTAGGGTGAGGAGCATGGGAAATTCAAGCTAGAAGAAAAGAAAAATGGTGGAAGAAGGAGCTCCATAGGGTTCGGCCAAGAGAGAGGATAAGGAAGAAGAAGACCAAATTTTTATCTCATTTAATTCCCTTTTTTATCTCTTTTATATATGTTTGTCTAAATTTAATTGGTTATAAATTTTAATTACATCATCCTTGTGTCATGCTTAGGTAATAAATGGTATTTAAATTTCATTTCTTTTCTTATCTTCTCTACTCATTTCCATTACATAAATTCATAATTTTTAATTTATTTTTAAGGTTTTATTCTCTCTCTTTTTGATTGACATTTAGGTGAAAATTTAACACTGAGGGTGAAATGATCAAAATGCCCTTCGTTATGTTCATTGAGTTATAATTGTCTGTACCGATTAACTTAAATTTCTTTGTATCTCCTTAACATTTTCATTATCATTTAGGCCCCATAAACCCTGTTGACCCCATAAGCTCAAAGGAGCATAGATTTTGATGATACCAAAACTCAACTAGAATCAAACTAACATTGTTTTAAGTGTTGTGTATCTCAAAGAAAAAGGACAAAAGGATTTCATGATGGATTCGTGCTTCTGAAGAAAAGATGACATTCTAAGGATAACACAGGACGAATCAAAGGAGATCAAAGAAGAAAATGTTACCTTCCAAGGCTACAGTGAAAATCATAATTGAAGGTACATATAGTATTAGAGTTAGTTTTATTTTTTAGGATTACTTGTGAAAAGAATTGAGGAGTAAAAGTCAATGATGCTTATTTTTAATCCCTCAAAAGATTTTCTTTTTAAATATCATTATTAGCCTAAAAAGTGTTTGACTATGATTTGGTGTAAAGTTTTATAGTTTTGAAAGTTATGCAGAAAAGTTTTCCTGGTATGCTAAGCGGCACTCTGCGATTTTAGTATGCTAACTGGTTTGCTATTTTCTCAAGTATGCTAACTGTCTCAACTCTGCACAACATCGCAGAAAACGACAAAATAACGGCTATTTTCTTGAAATTCATATCTGTAACGTTCAAATGAGTTCTGCAACGGTAAAAAACGTTCCAAAGCTATAAATACACCTACCTTTGGCCATTTTGCACTTAATGAAAGTCCCTCTACTGTTCAAAATCTTTAAAGCTTTCATTCAAAGTGCTCAAAGTGATTTATTGCTCTTCATTGGCTTATTTACTCAACTCTTCTTTATAGTTTCTGTTGTAATTGAGTGAGAGTGAGTTTTAAACACATTATTATCATTTATGAGAGTTCATTCAAGCACCTATTGAAGCTTGGTTGTTAAAAGTGTTTGGGATAACACTTGGTAGAAGTGTGAAGCTACTTGTAAAAGCTTTGGTGAGAAATTTGTAAAGGGCTTTGTCTCTTGCCTTGAAAAGAGAAGAATAGTGGAGTGAAGACTCAAAGTGGGATCTTTGAGAGAGTGGATGTAGGCTAGTTAAAGCCGAACCACTATAAAAATTCCAGTGTTCATTTTCTTAACCTTTGCTCTTTACATTTATGCAATTTAGCTTTATGATTGATATGCTTTTGCTGATATGAAAGTTGATATTGTTTGCTGTCAATCTTGCTGCTAACTGAGAAAATTAGTTTACTGCTAAATCTGCTTTTACTGCTAAATCTGCTTTTACTGCTAAATCTGCTGATATCTGATTTAATCTGCATGTTGTTTGATCTGCTGTCAGTTAGAATATTTGGTATACTGCTCTGGTTGCTGTGTTAAAAACGTATTCAAATTACTGATATATTTACTGAATGTTAATATAGTCTGTTATATCAGTATACTGATTGCATATAGCTTAACCTTGAGTCAACTTGTCAATAGAGCTATATTGTTCATTTTTCACATTAGTTAATTGAGTTGAACCTAGCTGCAATTTTCAAAGGTTTTGTGCAAGAACCGAAAATTGTTTTTAAAAGTCCAATTCACCCCCCTCTTGGACATATTTTGGGACATCAATTTGGTATCAGAGCTTGTCTCTCTTGTTTGAGGATTAAACCCCTTAGAGTGATCCACACACATGGCTAGTTCATCTAGAAATTACTGGTATACACCTTAGTGAAGGTTATTCCATCACTAGACCACCACTTTTTAATGGCACAAATTACTCCTTTTGGAAAACTAGAATGAGAAACTTTATACAATCTGTTGACATTGATGCTTGGAGAATAGTTAAAGATGGTCCTTATATTCCTTATAAAACCAGTGAAGGAACTGTACAAATTCCTAAAGCTGAAGTTGAATTTGATGATAATGATTGGAAGAAAATTTCTACGAATGCCAAGGCTATTAACATTCTTCATTGTGCTCTTGATATTAATGAGTATAATCGTGTTTCAGGATGTCAAACTGCAAAAGAGATATGGGACAAACTAGAAGTCACATATGAAGGAACTGATGTGGTGAAAGAGTCAAAGGCAAACCTCCTCATCCGTGATTATGAATTATTTGAGATGAAACACAGGTGAAACTATTCTTTGAGATGAGTACAGTTCTGGACCTTGTAAATCTACTTAAAGCTCTTGGAAAGAGATTTGAAGAACAAGAACTTGTAAAGAAAATTCGAGGTCTCTTCCAAAGACGTGGGAAGCAAAGACTCTTTGTTATTCAAGACACCAAGGATTTGGAAAATACACCTATGATGAGCTGATTGGTTCTCTCATTGCACATGAGATGATTTATAAGAAAGATGAGAATGAAGGTGATCAAAAGAAAAGAAAGGGATAGCTTTCATATCAGAAAAAGTAGATGAGAAAAGAAAAATGTTGCTCTTAAAAATTTGGTTCAAGTGATGATTCAAGTGCTTCAAGTGATGATGATGAAGACATGGCTATGATAGTCAAAAGATTCAAAAGAGCATTTAGAAAAGGTGGAAGCAAATACAAGAAGTTCACAAAGAAATATGCTCCAAAGACTCCAAATCATTCAAGTGAAATAGTTTGTTATGAGTGTAACAAACCAGGCCACATTAAGCCAAAATGTCCTACTTTGAAGAAGAAAAATAAGTTTAGAAAGGACAAAAGCAAAAAGGCAATGGCAGCAACATAGAGTGATAGTGACTCTTCATCAAATGATGAAACAAGTGACAAAGAGGCTGCAAACACTTGTATGATAGCAATTGAAGAAAAAGGTGAAAGCTCACACATCGAAGATAGTGAAAATGAGGTAAATCTTGAACTTTCTAATGTTGATGAATTAGAACTTGCATTTGTGAAGACATATGATAAGTATAGAACTTTTAAAAGGAAATGTAAAATTTTAGTTCATGAAAATTGTGCTTTAAGATCAGAAAATATTTCATTGAGTATGGTTTCAAAGGAAAATGAATTTTATAAATCTCAAATGAAATTATTTAAGGAAGTTAATGATGAGCTTCAAAGATCAAAAGAAGTGTGTGAACAACTTCTTGAGAAAAACAGAATTCTTGAAGAAAAAGTTGAATCTTTGACAAGAGATTTAACTAAATTTACAAAAGGAAAAGAAACTCTTGATATACTTCTTGGGAATCAAAGATTTACAAATGAAAAATCTGGAATTGGATATGATGGATTTATGAAGTATGAGAAATACAAACAATTTTTTGTTAAAGCTACATCCTTTTCTCAACCGAGTATTACATGCTTTTATTGTAATCATAGAGGTCATATGATTAATACTTGTCCTATTAGGAAAGGAACCTTTAAGGCAAAGAAAGTATGGGTGCCTAAAAGAACCCTACCTAATGTTACTAACATCCAAGGACCCAAAGTTGCTTGGGTACCTAAGAACAGTTACTGATTTCAGGTCTGCCTAAGGAGTATGCTGGAAACAGAACATTGGTACATTGATAGTGGCTGCTCTAGGCACATGACAGGAAATAAAGGCAAGTTTTCCTCTCTTACCTTGAAAGAAGAAGGTTATGTGAAATTTGGTGATAAAAGTAAAGCTAAAATTGTTGTATGTGGAACTATTGGTAAAAATCCTTGCATTGAGAATGTTGCATTAGTTCAAGGATTAAAGTATAATCTTTTAAGTGTTAGTCAATTATGTGATAACGGTTTTAAAGTGATTTTTACTTCTACACACTGTGAAATTCATGGAAATAATGTTATGTTTGCTGGTGCTAGAATAGATAATATTTACTTACTTGATTTAACAAGTCTTGAAGAAAATTGTGAAACATGTTTTATGACTTCAGATGATAGTGCATGGTTATGGCATAGAAAATTAGGACATGCTAGCATGAGTACACTTGCTAAACTCTCTAGAAAGAACCTTGTTAGAGGACTTCCAAAGCTAAGATTTGAAAAAGAATTTCAATGCAAAGCTTGTGCACTTGGTAAACATACAAAATCTTCTTTTAAATCAAAAAATGTTGTAACTACGTCTAGACCATTGGAATTATTACATCTTGATCTTTTTGGTCCAATCACACCTAGAAGTCTAGGAGGCAAGGCATATGCATTTGTAATTGTCGATGATTTTTCAAGATTCACATGGACTTTCTTTCTTGCTCAAAAAGATGAAACCTTTGATATATTTGAAGCTTTTTGCAAAAGAACTCAAAATGAAAAAGGATATTGCATTACATCTTTGAGAAGTGATCATGGAAAAGAATTTGAAAATAATTTGTTTGAAAATTTCTGCTCTCAAAATGGTATTTATCATACATTTTCAGCTCCTAGAACTCCACAACAAAATGGAGTTGTTGAAAGGAAAAATAGATCTTTGCAAGAAATGGCAAGAACAATGCTGAATGAAAACAGTTTACCAAAATATTTCTGGGCAGAAGCTATAAATACAGCTTGCTACATTTTGAACAAAGTTTCCATTAGAGCTATTTTAAAGAAAACTCCTTATGAACTATGGAAAGGAAGAAAACCCAATATTGCATATTTTCATGTCTTTGGTTGCAAATGTTACATTTTGAATAACAAAGACAGCAATCTCAAAAAATTTGATGCTAAATCCTGTGAAAGAATATTTCTAGGGTATTCAACAAATAGCAAAGCATATAGGATTTTCAATAGAAAAACTTTGACCATGAAAGAATCAATGCATATACTTTTTGATGATGCTAACACTTCCTTGCAAAGGAAAGATTCTTGTGATGATGAATTTGAGCAGATTCTAAATTCAAAGAATTCGAATAATGATGAGCTTGAATCAAAAGAACAAGTGGAGGATGATCAAAATGATAAAGAAGAAGAACTCCCTTGCTCCACAAATATTGAAATTCAAGATGACTCCCAACCAAATGTGGAAGAACTACAAATTGAGGAACCTCAACATCAAGATATTCCACAAGAATGGAGGTACCATAGAAATCATTCCAAAGATGACATTCTTAATAGTCCATCACAAAGAATGATGACAAGAGCTCAACTTAGAAGATATTTTGGTAATGTTGCTTTTGTTTCTCAATTTGAACCCAAAACATATGATGATGCTCAAAATGATGAAAATTGGCTTTTTGCTATGCAAGAGGAATTAAATCAGTTTGAAAGAAACAAAGTTTGGAAACTTGTTCCTAAACCTAAAAAGCATTACATTATTGGAACTAAATGGGTATTTAGAAATAAGATGGATGAAAAAGGACATGTAGTTAGAAATAAAGCTAGACTAGTAGCTCAAGGATACAACCAAGAGGAAGGTATTGATTTTGATGAAACCTTTGCTCCGGTTGCTAGAATTGAAGCTATTAGAATGTTGTGTGCATTTGCATGTTTTAAGAATTTCATGCTTTATCAAATGGATGTTAAAAGTGTATTTTTAAATGGATATATTGATGAAGAAGTTTATGTAGCTCAACCTCCTGGTTTTGAAGACCCTCACTTTCCAAATCATGTTTACAAGCTTACTAAAGCTCTCTATGGTTTAAAGCAAGCTCCTAGAGCATGGTATGAGAGACTTAGTAAATTTTTACTTCAAAATGATTTTAAAAGAGGAAAAGTGGATACTACTCTTTTCATTAAGAAAATTGGAAAAGACATGCTTATTGTGCAAATTTATGTAGATGATATTATTTTTGGTGCCACTAACCATTCTCTTTGTAAGAAATTTTCCAACATGATGAAAAGTGAATTTGAAATGAGTATGATGGGTGAACTTACTTTCTTCCTTGGATTGCAAATTAAGCAAATGAAAGATGGAATTTTTATAAATCAGTCCAAGTATATAAAGGATATGCTAAAGAAGTTCAAAATGGAGGATATGAAGAGTATTGGAACTCCCATGAGCTCAACAATTAAATTGGAGAAAGATGAAAAAGGTAAAGAGGTAGATAACAAATTTTATAGAGGTATGATTGGTTCTTTACTCTACTTAACAGCATCTAGACTAGATATTCATTTTAGTGTATGTTTATGTGCAAGATTTCAGTCATGTCCAAAAGAATCTCATCTTGTAGCAGTTAAGAGAATTTTTAAGTACCTCATTGGCACTCACAACATTGGCTTATGGTATCCAAAATGTGAATCATTTGACCTTATTGGTTATAGTGATTCAGATTTTGCTGGTAGTAGATTAAACAGAAAAAGCACTTCTGGAACTTGTCAATTTCTAGGTCATGCATTAGTTTCATGGCACAGTAAAAAGCAAACTTCTGTTGCACTTTCTACTGTGGAAGCTGAATATATTGCAGCTGGAAGTTGTGTTGCACAGATTTTGTGGATGAAACAACAACTTGAAGACTTTGAAATTAAATTTGATCACATTCCCATAAGATGTGACAATACTAGTGCTATAAACCTATCAAAAAATCCTGTTCAACACTCTAGAAGTAAGCATATTGAAATTAGACATCATTTTATTAGGGATCATGTTCAAAATGGTGATATTCAAATTGAATTTGTACCTTCTGAAAAACAGCTTGCTGATATTTTTACAAAGCCACTTAATGAGGAAATTTTCTGCAAAATAAGAAGAGAACTTGGTATGATTGATGCTTTTGATTAAGTTTTGATGCATTCTCATGTTTCCATATGAAAATGAAGTGATATATGTTGGTTTGTAGTGTTAAAGATGCATTCTGATATTTTTGGTGCAATTTGAAAAATTCTGGATCATATCAGATATGAACAGTATTCTGCAAAATTTGATCACAGTGGCATACTAATCTGTTTGCTAATTTTCTTGTTTGCTAAATGCTTTACCACTGCTCCTACTTTTTCGTTGGCAAACTGGAAGTCAGGTCTGATTGCTCTAAAACTCTAAAATTATTTTTTTTCGAGCGCCTATTCTGCATGTTTAAAGCCCATATTACTTAAATACCCCTCTACTTAAAGTATTGTATCTTTATGTATTTAAGGGCAAAATGGTCTTTTTAACACTTTGATTTGCGCGGGATTCAATTTTTCTTCTGAACCATCAGTCTTCTCGCCGTCTCTCCTCTGCTACACGCTACCTATTCCCTGCAAAAACCTACAGTTGTGTCTTTTTAAGTTTTAAAATTCAAAACTTCATTTCTTTCCGTCGCTCCGTCTCCCAGAACCCGAACGGCTGCTTTTTTCCTTTCCACCTGCTAACCCATTTCGGTCGCACCCTTCCAAGCCATCGTCTCCCTTCATCATTCTTAAATATTTCCGAAACCTGTTGATAGTGAATCGATTAAATCGATTGTTTGCAGAAAGAAAATCCCCAAAATTTTTCGTTTCCGTTATTTCTCTGAATCTGCCGAAAAGAAATCATTTGCTGTTAGATATTTTTCTCTTGCCTAAGTCAATTCGCAATCTCTGTTTCAGTATATTCCAGGTATAAAATCTAAACCTTTGATGGAATCGTGTTTTACCTTTTATCTATGCCTGTTTTATTTGTTTTCGCAATATGCTAAATTTTTTTTCGATCTGCTTTCGATTGTTTGCTCTGTTTTCGCGCTCAGTTATTTTTTTTTGGGCATTAACATTTCGTAAAATATGGTATATAATTGCCATGGATTCGTAAGAACCCGAATATTTCGTGTTGGCTGTTCTATCTTTATGTCATTGCGCTCTGTTGTGCTAAATGAATGTTGATATGCTTCGATTGATTATATCCATAAATATATTGGCTGCTCACATAGCTGAATTTATAATCTCAGTCCTCACTGTCCTAACGGCCTAACTTGCTTCTGAGATTGGTTATGGCGCGAGACAAAGGAAAAGGGAAAGCCAAAATCACCACATATTCATCATCGGACTCAACTGACGTAAGTGTTCCTGCGTCACCTCCTCCACAAAAAGATGCTCCTCTGGTAATTGGCAAACCAAAAGAAACACCCAAGAAAAGAACCGGTGAGCCAGTTCAAGAAAAAGGAACCAAAAAGAAAAAGACTTCAAAAGCTCCAGTTGTACATATGGAGAGGGCTATTCATGAGCCAAGGTATATTCACTGGCCTGCTTTTATTGAAGTTTCTGTTCCTTTGCAATCCTTGTTTGAATATCAGAAATGGGATGAATTGTGTTCTGACACTGAAGGAGTGTATGTGGATTTAGTGCAAGAATTCTATAAAAATTTGAGGGTTGATGATTCTGACAAAGATGAGTCTTTTAAGGTGAAAATGAAAGGGACAATTTATGAAGTGACAGTAGCTAGATTAGCTAAAGCCCTAGGAATTCCAAACAATGGGAACAAAATCTGCTCCCACAAAGATGTTTTTGCTGTTGGTGGATTTAACAAAAGAGATTTTGAGGGTGAAGTGTTTAAAGGGGAAGTGAAGGATAAAACTAGCATTACCCATGCTCATCAACACATCAAAATTCTTCATAGTTTTATCATTTATGTGTTGAATCCTAGAACTGACAGTCCCAACTATTTGAGTACCCTTGACCTCTGCATAATTTGGCATATTGTGAACCAAATTGAATTTAATCTTGCCTATTTTATGCTGAAGCAAATCATGAAATGGAAGCCACCTTACAAGCTACCCTATGCCCATCTTCTAAATGGTCTGTTTAGAGACTTTGGGATACCTTTGGAAACCGAGAAACTTAGGACCAATATGATCCCAATCACTAGTTTGCAAAAAGATGATGATGGTAGAAAGCTTAGATTTGAGCAAGGTGCTAGCTCCAAAGATAGTGCAAGTGGTACTTTCAATGTTGAAGGTATTTTGGAGGAAGTAAACAACTTGAGAGAATTTGTTGAAATGGAACTTGGAGAGCTACAGAAATTTAGAAGTTTTCAAACTGTTCTTATGAATGCTCTTGATTCTAAAGTTGATGGAACTTTGATGTTAATGTACAAGATTGTGGAAGAATTGTTTAAAATCAAAGTTCATTTGGGTATTTCAACCACTGAGGCTGGAGAAACCAGTAAGGTTACTACTGGTTCTGTTCCTCAAACAGAGAAAGAAAAAGAAAAAGAGGAAGAAGAAGAAACAGAAGAGGAAGAAGAAGAAGAAACAGAAGAAGAGGAAGAGAAAGAAACAGAAGAAGAAGAAGAGAAAGAGGAAGAAAAGGAAGAAGAGGAAGAAGCTGAAGCAGAAAAAGATGAAGATGAATCTGATGATAAGAATGGTAATGGAGGCAGCAAAGAAAGTAGTGGGAAAGATATGAGTGACTCAGAATCTGAAGCAGAACCAGAAACTCCTGTTCCTGCTGCTCCTACAAAAGGAAAAGGAAAAACAGCTCAAAAGGACCAAAGAAGCAAACAAAAAGAGGAAACTGGTAAACCCTCTGGCAAAAAGGCTAAAATTGGCAAAAAGTCTACAGCTGAGTCTGGTACTACTGCTGTCACTGAATTAGCAGCTGGGCCTATTGTTCCTTTGACACCCGGAACTGAATTGGTTGCTGCAATTCTTCAAACTTTGAGTGACAAACCTGTCAAGCCCAAAAAGCTGAAAATGGGTGCTCCAAAACTAATCAGGAGAAGCTCTAGGCTGAAAGGATGAACTGAATTTTAATTGAATTTTGTCTAACAGTCTGTCTGTTAGTTTGCTACTTAGTCTGCTACTTTTGGTTTTTCTGAACTTTTAATTAGTTTGCTATATCAGTTACTGTTTTGACTGTTTATTCACTGCACTTAGACTGAATTTTGACATGCTTTCTCCCATATTCTTTTGATGCTGACAAAAAGGGGGAGAAAAGTAATGAATGGTAATCTTGATACTTGATATAGTTTGTGATTACTTGTGCATGATATAGTTTGTGAATAGTATATTGTTGATATAACTTTATGGTGTGCATATTGTTGATATCACTTGTGAATGATATACAATTTGTGATTAGTGTGCATATTGTGCATATTTAGTTAGTATCTTTAATCACACTTGACTCCTTAAGAAAATGCTTATGAATATTTCATTGAAATTATTAAGGGGGAGTTATTTGTGATTAATTGTTGATATAAGCACATACATAGGGGGAGTTATTTTCACATATACATTCATACACATACTCACACTTATTTACATTTGCATGGTGATTCAATTGAGTTTTGTCATCATCAAAAAGGGGGAGATTGTTGACCCCATAAGCTCAAAGGAGCATAGATTTTGATGATACCAAAACTCAACTAGAATCAAACTAACATTGTTTTAAGTGTTGTGTATCTCAAAGAAAAAGGACAAAAGGATTTCATGATGGATTCGTGCTTCTGAAGAAACGATGACATTCTAAGGATAACACAGGACGAATCAAAGGAGATCAAAGAAGAAAATGTTACCTTCCAAGGCTACAGTGAAAATCATAATTGAAGGTACATATAGTATTAGAGTTAGTTTTATTTTTTAGGATTACTTGTGAAAAGAATTGAGGAGTAAAAGTCAATGATGCTTATTTTTAATCCCTCAAAAGATTTTCTTTTTAAATATCATTATTAGCCTAAAAAGTGTTTGACTATGATTTGGTGTAAAGTTTTATAGTTTTGAAAGTTATGCAGAAAAGTTTTTCTTGTATGCTAACTGGTTTGCTACTGATTTTAGTATGCTAACTGGTTTGCTATTTTCTCAAGTATGCTAACTGTCTCAACTCTGCACAACATCGCAGAAAACGACAAAATAACGGCTATTTTCTTGAAATTCGTATCTGTAACGTTCAAATGAGTTCTGCAACGGTAAAAAAACGTTCCAAAGCTATAAATACACCTACCTTTGGCCATTTTGCACTTAATGAAAGTCCCTCTACTGTTCAAAATCTTTAAAGCTTTCATTCAAAGTGCTCAAAGTGATTTATTGCTCTTCATTGGCTTATTTACTCAACTCTTCTTTATAGTTTCTGTTGTAATTGAGTGAGAGTGAGTTTTAAACACATTATTATCATTTATGAGAGTTCATTCAAGCACCTATTGAAGCTTGGTTGTTAAAAGTGTTTGGGATAACACTTGGTAGAAGTGTGAAGCTACTTGTAAAAGCTTTGGTGAGAAATTTGTAAAGGGCTTTGTCTCTTGCCTTGAAAAGAGAAGAATAGTGGAGTGAAGACTCAAAGTGGGATCTTTGAGAGAGTGGATGTAGGCTAGTTAAAGCCGAACCACTATAAAAATTCCAGTGTTCATTTTCTTAACCTTTGCTCTTTACATTTATGCAATTTAGCTTTATGATTGATATGCTTTTGCTGATATGAAAGTTGATATTGTTTGCTGTCAATCTTGCTGCTAACTGAGAAAATTAGTTTACTGCTAAATGCGCTTTTCTTGCTAAATCGCTTTTCTTGCTAAATCTGCTGATATCTGATTTAATCTGCATGTTGTTTGATCTGCTGTCAGTTAGAATATTTGGTATACTGCTCTGGTTGCTGTGTTAAAAACGTATTCAAATTACTGATATATTTACTGAATGTTAATATAGTCTGTTATATCAGTATACTGATTGCATAGAGCTTAACCTTGAGTCAACTTGTCAATAGAGCTATATTGTTCATTTTTCACATTAGTTAATTGAGTTGAACCTAGCTGCAATTTTCAAAGGTTTTGAGCAAGAACCGAAAATTATTTTTAAAAGTCCAATTCACCCCCTCTTGGACATATTTTGGAACATCAAACCCTTCACTTATGTCCCAAATATTTATTTCATAGGGTTTCTCATAAGTCTAGGGTTGACAACTATCTTCACAGTCGCTTTCCGTTAGGGTTACCCATCACCGGAACCTCGACTCATTTAACCTATTTACATTTTATTTCTTTTATTTTTCCTTAATTTTACTTTATCTTTATTCAGTTAATTTATGTCTCCTCACTCTAGTTTGAGTGTAGTTCCAGACATTCTGACTATCAGAACAGATGTTAGTTATCGAAACAGTAGAATATACGGACTACCTAAAGTGGGGGCATTACAGTTTCTATTCGCAAGCAACTTCCAAGTTATCCAAAAGTTTATGACACGTTTTATTCAGTGAGCCATACATTTCTGTAAATGAAATATGTACATTTTGTTCCATCATAATGAAAGATGAAATGGCTGCCAAAGAAGAAAAGAGAGATTTTGGGTTTCTAAAAACTCCATATTCTGCAGCCGAAACTAAGGTTTTCGGCTGCCACTCTTGGTTCTGCCAAATTTTAAAAAACTAAAATTTAAGAGATTTGGTTGCCGAAACTTAAAGTTTCGGCTGTCGCTTATCTTACAGTCCACATTTTAAAAAGGGAGTTTTGAAAGGTTCGGCAGCTGAAGTACAAGACTTCGACTGCCGCTTTCAGTTATGCGTGTCGAAATATATAACTTCAGCTGCCAAACTTGCTACTGTCTGAAATTTTAAATATACACTTTCAAGGCTAAAAACAACTTAAAAATAGTTTTAAATTTTATAATTTTCACAAAAAATGTGTATATTATTAAAATTATATTTCAAACTTATATTTCTACTCTATAATTTATTTTTTAATATATAAATTTATATTATATAATAATAAATTAAAATAAAAAAAATTAAGAAGAAATGAAAATCCCAACAGAGAAACGCGCCACACCCCACTTACTAGTGGGGTAATTTTTGCCCCGACCCCAATTTCCCACGGGACGAGGACAGGAGAGGGGATCCCCAACCCACCCTCTTGCCATTCCTAACCAGCTTTGACCCTCTATATGACCCATATGACCAATTGCCTAATTAGTTATCTTTTGCCTTATTAACTTTATTAATAGAATAAAGTTCAAATTTGCTCTAAACTTTTTGAGATGCTTAAAAAACTTTATTTTTTATCCAATAAAATCATTTTTTTTTTACTCTAGTTAAAAAAATATGCAATTTTTGACAAAAAAAATTAAAATAATAATTTCTTTATTTTTTATTAATAAAATATTAAATTTATATGTTTAATTATTTACAATATAATATAATAGAGTTTAAAATGGAAATTAGAAAAAAAAAGGAAAAAATACATTTTTTAAATAATTCAAAATAATTTTTTTTTTAAATCTCAAATGAGATAGGTCGAAATAGAAATTAAAAAAAAAATGATCAAATCATTGTTATACATATATAAATAAGTAATTCAAAATAAAAATAAAAATTAAAAAAAAAAAGAGTGCCTATTTTACTTTTCCTGTGAACAGTAAAATGAGCCATTTAGGTCATTTTACCCGTCAAGCCATATAAAAGATAATTATTGTAAAAGAAAGATAAATTAACATAAAAATGTTTGAGAGATTCTTTCAAAATATTGTATAAAAATCTAAGATGCAACAAGAACATAACACCAATAATAAGTTCTTCATGTCAAAAAGCTCTAGACATTTTACTGAAAGTAATCGAATTTCGGTAATCAATGCAATTAAATACATTTCAACAGCAGCTAACAAATACTACATGACTCAAATTATCAAGCTGATAAAGAACAGCAGTGCTCAGAGCTTGCCATTTCTAATCTAAATGGCCGCTCCTATCAAGAGAAAAGCAGCAACTTAGTCTTCATTGTCACTGAAGTCATCATCATCATTGTCCTGGTCACTATCAAAGTCAGAATCATTCTCATCCAGGTCGCTGTCAGAGTCACTCATCACATACTTGGTCTGCCTACGGTTCGCCCTTTGTGATCTAGCTCTTGCTGGCAGAACTGTCGGTTCTGAAACCACTGTCATAGTCGTCTTCTGTGCAGCAGCCCTTTTGGTAGGTTCTTTCCTTGCAGGTATTTGGGATACGTCAGTATCCATGGCTGCTAGAGTAGAAACAAATGAACCCCATTCAGTTAAAAAACCATGAACTTCACAAAATCAAGACAACATACTACCCTTTCGAATATTGAGATTTCTTTCAATGGATATATCTAGGAAGAATAGCTTACCAGTGGTTTGTTCAGGTGAAGAATCATAAAGTCGATCTTTCAATGATTCAACCTCGTCATCATCTTCTGAAGCAAGAGTGGGTTTTTCTTGCTGGCAAACAAATTAATAAACAATTAGTTCTAAGGAGCTTCCCAGAGGAAAATGACAGCATATAAGAAGCAAAACATACCTTTTTAGCAGGAGCATTCTTTGAACCTGCTCTTCCTCTTGGTTTTACTACCTCAGGAATAGTTTGTAATGAAGCAAATAGAGGAAATATTGCCTTAATTCATTGATATATATATCAAATACAGTAGGAAAAATCCACTAAATATGCCAACTTACGCGCCTGTTCCATTGAAGCACTGGTTCATTTTTCCATGATTTCTGTAGCTGCTACATTTTTGCCTGTCTTATTATACTTGGAATTTTTTGTGCTTGTCTTGAAATCTTAAAACCGCCTTGACCATTTACTTCACTTGTTGACTTCTGTCTTTCCTCCCTTTCTTCAGCTTCAAATTTCTGAATTTATGTCCAAACATCAAGCGAAAGGAATTACAAAATGGCAAAATAAGAGTCAGACAAGCAAAAATAAGTAAATAAGGTTTGATTTGTTGTCCATACTTCGAGTTGGGTCTCAAAAGCATCAACAAATGTTTATTTCCATAGCTTATTTAAAATTTAGCTTTAGTTTATGTAATTCAATAAATCTGCATTGCAATAAATGTTTAACAATGAGAAGTATTGTACCACATAGTCTCCAATTTTAAGTGTACAATCTAAATCATTGATTGGAGGAGATGGAGCATCCAAAGAATGAGAGGCATAGACATTGTGAGGAGGCAATGTCTGAGGCACAAAACTATAGATGAATCGATTATCCTTGAGATATTTTTTATGTGAAAGCCCATTTGAAGCATCGAGAACAATAGAAGAAAGGCAATTAGAGGAGAAATCTCTCTTCATACAATTTGAATGCCAGATTTCACTCTTTACAATCTGCAATAGCACATAAAAAGGTAAAAACCATGTCATTTTACAATGCATTAAACTTTAGGTGCTCACTACTGATACCATATGCATAAAATGAACTCACTTGTGTCTCTTTATCTTCTAAGCTTAAGTTATTTTAATAAATTACACTTTATTAATTATAGCTTTAAATACTAAAATGTTACAACAGAAAGTTTCTTACCGTAGATGGAGTTGGAGTACAGGCTTCAAAAGGTCTAGAGGCAAAATCTTCTCATTTGCTTCATTTCCAGATGACTCTACTTTTGCTCTAATATAAACTTATTTACAACTACTTGTAAAATGAAAAATAACAAATTCCAACATTAATTCATTTTTCTTTTTCCTTCAATCTCAGTCTCATCAAATCCAAAACCCTATCTTGCAAAAGGTCCCTTTGTTATACTGTATTCTGGAGTTCAGACTCGAGAGCTGAAAGCCTGGCATCAACTGCTGATGAAGAGGCGATATCGCTCACCTCGCTCACCTAGCCAAAAGAGATAATAAACGAATTTGGAATGAAAATGTTAAAAGGAAACTTTAGTTTTAGAACATGTATAAATCAGTCAAATTACTACTTTGAACAGGATAACCTTGTTCAAATCATCATGGATCTCCTTGACATCATTGGCCCAGAACAAATAATTACAACCTTTAAAGCCAATGGTATAATGAACCCAATGTTAGTTATGAATATTTCACCATTAAAAAATAGACAACCACTCAATAATAGTAGCATGTTACGAATTCATCTAATGGTGGCTATTGATAAAGTAAAATTTACTTTGGTGAGAAAAAAATTATCCTAGAAACTCCCATATAGTGATTGTATTCACCGTAGCACTACAACGATAGTAGTGGCGCCCAATGCTTTCTCGGCAATTAGACACAAGAAGCTGTATAGACCCGCAACAGCGAGGACAGGCATGGGTAAAATTCTACATAAAAAAATTTCAAAAAAGGCCAATGTCAGATAGCACATCGCTATGTGAAAATAAACAAAACAAGAGGCCCACGAGGAAGAATTACTTACTTCTTCACGCCATTTTTTTTCTTCACAAAACTGGCATTTCTGTAGCCGTTAACATTATGCCTGCATTCAACCCAGCTTGTATACAAGCCGGGATTTGTTCCATTGAACACAACATATGTTTTACCCATGTGTTACCCAAGTCTCAATAAATTAACATGTTACTTATTAGTCGCCAAGAACACAAATAATAATAATAATAATAATAATAATAATAATAATAATAATAATAATAATCCTGCTTTCTTGGACACGCGCCATAAAAGGAAATTAAAGGGATAATTAACTACTCTCACGAACAGCAAAATTGGCATCATGCATTAAGCGAGTAAAAAAATACAATTAAAACAAAGTTTCCTACAGCTAAGAGGTGGCACACAGGAGATGTTCCACAACTCAATGTGCTAGCACAACTAACGAATTATAGATGGAAATTGATTCAACAAAACTAAGTGGGATTTCCTAGAATTCAACCATCAATCAACAAAAATTAGTTTTGATGAGGTAAATTTCAGATGGGCCCGTATATATGTGATTATGTGAATCAATTTTCTTAAACATGCATATATGTGATTCAGAACTCAATGTGCTACTACAACTAATTATAAATTCATGTTCTAGATGAAAATAGATCTAGATATATGAAACCTGCCATACACATGATTCAAAAATATATATATATATTTCCCAAGCATCAACTAGTATCAGTTGAAAATAATGTCCAAGACTAATAACAAGCTCAAAAACTTATCAAAAAAAGAAGAGCACGAAAAATTAAGAAAAAAAATCCAAGAACCAGAAAGCGAGCAACCTAAAATCAAAAGGCGAAAACTAGCAAATTTACATAATAAAATACAAACAATAAGTATAAAAACTAGTTAAAAACAAGTAATTTTAAAAAGAAAGAAGAAGAAAAATAGAAAATACCTAATTTCACAAGAAAATCCAAATGTAAAACCCTAAAACGTTGTAAAGGGCTTCCAAATTCGATGTGAATGTGATATTTGGTATGTAAAAAGAAGAATTTTGGAGGAAATTTGGTGAGAAGAGTGATTTAGGAGAGAGAGATGAAAGAGAAATGGCTACCAAAAGAAAAAAGAGGGATTTTGAGTTTTTAAAAACTCCATGTTCAGCAGTCAGAACTAAAGTTTTCAATTGTGGCTTTTAGTTCTACCAAATTTTAAAAAATTGAAATTTCGGAAGGTTCAGCTTCCAAAACTTAAAATTTCGGCTACCACTTTGCTTACGGTCTAATTTTTAAAAAGAGGGTTTTTGGAAGGTTTAGTAGCATAATTACAAGGCTTCAACTGCCGCTTTCGATTCTGCCCGAAAGTGAAAACATTTTGAATTATTTTGGCTGCCAAAATATATAACTTCGGCTACCGAACTTACTACTACTTGAAATTTTAAATATACACTTTTAAGGCTAAAAACAACTTAAAAAGAGTTTTCTTTTGAATAATTGAAACACCTTACTTATAAAACTTTTTAGAAATATTGAGACAAAACTTAAAATCACAAAAATATAACAATTGAATAAGAATTTTCAAAAAAAAGCATACACACATATAACATTACAAATTTAAGCATCAAAATTATTAAGCATACTTAATTCTCTCTTAATAAAATTAAACATATCTTCACATAAGGGTTTTATAAAGATATTAGTTAATTAGTTATTTGTATCAATAAATTTAAGAATAACATTATTATTTAACACATTATTACGTATGAAATGATGTCAAATATCTATATGTTTGGTTCTAGAATATTATTAAAATTTGAGAGCTGGGTAGCAGATTACCAAGACCTTACAGATTCGCACACCACGACGTCGTCTAGACCAGCTCACCACAATGATTAGCGCCCATAGTAACGCTCCATATGAGGCCTCAGCGAGTGGCCCAGCACGTTCCTTTGCATGTTGCAGAGCACGGCCTCTGCTCCACAACGCACTCCGTGCGAGGCTCCATCGTGCAACCCAGCGCATCTCTCCATCGAAGGCCCAGCGAAGTTGCAGGCCCACTCAGTGTCTCTCCAGCAACCCCCAACCAACCAGGCTTCACCATGCCCATCTGGAATGCATCTATCGACCAGAGGGATGGTAAAAAGAATTGAAAGGGTGTTTGGAATAACTCATATTAAAAGCATAGTTGAGTGATTATGGAAGTTGAAAAACTATAAGGGAAAAGAAATTGAGAGAACTCATGAAAAATAAACTATTTTCTGTGGCTTGAGATTCGCTAAAAAATTATATTCTATTATGTATGCAAATTTATTAAGGGAAAAGGGCAAAAATGGAAGAATTGGAAAAAGTCAAATAGAGTGTCACTTGGCACTCTTAGGTGAAATTCAATTTGTGATCAATATTATATAATTTATATAGATTATTTTTCTTATTAAAAATCAATTTATTTTATATATTTAAATACTTAAATATAATAATTTTAACAAAAGAAAAATATGTATATTATTAAGATTATGTTTTAAACTTATATTTTTACCTTAAAAATTAATTTATTTTTGTGTATTAAGTACATAAATTTTACAATTTTCACAAAAATTGTGTATATTATTAAAATTATATATCAAACTTATATTTCTACTTTATAATTTATTTTTTAATAAATAAATTTATATAAAAAAATTTAAAAGAAAAAAGAAAAGAAAATCCCAACAGGGAAACGAGCTCCACCCCGCTCTTCGGTGGGGGTAATCTTTGCCCCGGCCCTGATTTCCTACAGGAGGAGGATGGGAGAGGTGATCCCCGACCCACCCTATTGCCATTCCTAACCAAAGATTGGCATCTTTGACCCTTTGTGTGACCCATGTGACCAATTGCCTAATTATTTATCTTTTGCCTTGTTAAATTTGTAATTTGAATTTTCATACCCAGTTATTAAAATTATTATATTTAAGTATTTAAACATATAAAAAAAAATTGATTCTTAATAAAAAAAAATAATATATACTTTCAGAGCAAATTTGGAGATTTCAGGAGTAGGAGACCTGTCTTGAAGAATCTAGCATACCTAGTTTTCTGCTTGTTATCTCTTACAGGCACCATTGTTTCACACTTTCCACTATAAATGGGAATCGTCTCTTTTGCTTTTGTCATTGTGTATAAGTGAGCCCAAGAGATTCTTCGGCACTGGCTTCACCACTTTATTAGGAAGACATAGAGCTCTTGTTGCCTTAAAGGCATATTATGAGCTTGGGTTACCCACTATTGGCTGTTAACCCTTAATTCTGAATTTGAAAAGGATATAGAGCATGTCCGCCAAAGAGAAGAACTATTGTCAAAGGTATGCTTTTATACTTTAGTTGATTATTGGTTTTCTGTGTAATGCTCATTTGATTCCTCTATGCTGTCTATTGTAGGTTGAATGCATGAAAAAGAAATTTCCATGGCTGAAGTATGATATGAAAAAGGCTGAATATATAGAAGCTAAAGAGCAGGAAAAGGATGCGAAAATATAGTTGGATGAAGCTATGAAAACTTTCAAGGATCTCAAAGAACCCATTGAGTATGGCATTTTCAACTCTTTTTATGTGCTTTCTTTTTTAGAAATGTTCACCGTGCCAACTAAGAGGATACCAACATGGCATTACATATTATTGACCTGTTGACAATTATATGTCGAACAAGCTCAACATTGATGTCCTATGTTGTATTTTTCTGATTCAGGAGAAAAAGCAACAAAAACCAGTGAATGTTGAACATGAAAAGGCGAAGAACAAGCAAAGTTAACTGCAAGAAGATACACTTTGAAGGATCTCAAAGAACCCATTGAGAATGGCATTTTCAACTCTTTTTATGTGCTTTCTTTTTGAGAAATGTTCACCGTGCCAACTAAGAGGATACCAACATGGCATTACATATTATTAATCTGTTGACAATTGTATGTCGAACAAGCTCAACATTGATGTCCTATGTTGTATTTTTCTAATTCAGGAGAAAAAGCAACAAAAACCAGTGAATGTTAAACATGAAAAGGCGAAGAACAAGCAAAGTTAACTGCAAGAAGATACACTTTTTAGGGCTATCGATCCCTTAATAAATGCCTTTGTTTGTCTTTGATATTGCCTTAATAGCCGTGTGTGTGTGTAATCGGAGGAGGAGGCAAGTTTTACTGTGACCCTTTTTTTTTTTGGCTCAAACCAAAGCTCTGGCTTAAACCAAAATTCTTATCATACACCTTTAAAAGGTTCTTCAGCATTTTGTAAGGCTTCAAATCAACGGCTGACAATGTTAAAGGTAAACAAAGGCATTTAATAGGGGACCAGAAACCCTAAAAAGTGTACCTTTTAGTCTTAAAGCTAACTTTACTAAAAATTCTACTAGATTTTTGTCTAAATGATTATTTGTGAAAAAAATAAAACCCTCACTAGAAAAGACAATAACCCTTGATGTCAAGAGCTCAAAACCAATTGACAATGTGAAGACTAAGATTCAAGATAAAGAGGGCATAACTTCTTTACATATCGTTCTTAGTCTGAGGAACGACATGCAGATCTTTGTGAAGGCAAGACCATAACCCTAATTGGTGACTTTATAGTATTTAATCTTGTTGATGATAAAAATTTTAAAGTGGTCATATATGAATGAACTTGCTACTTAAAGGACCTGAACCTAGCTTTTTATGAGAAGAGTCGCAGTAGCAGCGGTATAGGAAGCCAAGGTTACACCAGAAAAAGGAATGCCTTTTAAGAAACAGGGTGGTACTAAGTTAAGTCATCGTAAGAAACAATAAGTTTTTGCAAGAAAAGTTGGTAAGCTCTCTGTTTCGGTATAAAATGACGAATGAGAGAGTTTATAATACCTTTAAGGCGATAAGAGCTTTAAGTCAGTTCATTGCATGAAACCATAACCTTTCACAAAAAAGCTGGTAAGCTCTCTGTTTTGGTATAAAATGATGAATGAGAGAGTTTACAATGCCTTTAAGGTAATAAAAGCTTTGTGTCTTCCTGATGAAGAGGTGATGCCGGTGCTGAAAAACTTCTTGAAGGTGTATGATCGACCATCACGTCCATCTAAGAGGTAGGGCCAGAAGGTACACTTTTCAGGCTATCAATCCCCCACTAAACACCTTTGTTTGTCTTTGATATTGTCTCAACAGTCGTGTGCGTGTGTATCCAATGGAACAATAATTGGAAGAGGAGGCAAGTCTTGTTGTGACCCATTTTTCTCTAGGTCAAATGATCCATGTCTTCTTAACACTCAAAGTAGGTGATGTCAGTGTTAATGCGAGTGGTGATAGAGGTGGAGATGTCCTAACTAGTGAGAATAAGGTTGACCATAATCTCTCTCTAAAAGATGCTAGGGAAAAGAGACAAAAAAAAATGCTTAACAAGTGATGATGAAAGGTTAAATAATGTCGACCTAGATTTTCTAAACCTAGATCGAACGGCCAGCAAGAGAAAATGTTCAAGATCCTAAAGTTAAATTAAAATTGATAGCCCTGAAAAGTCTACCTTTTGACCCTACTCTGAGATGGACTTGATGGTCTATGACTTGTCAAACAATGGAAGATTAACTGATGATCAACAAAAAGCAGAACTCCCTCTTGCTGCTAACTGTTCCAATCTCATCAGCCCTCCCTATGATGGTTAAAGAATAATAGTGAAGCAAAGAATAATAGGAAGACATGTTGGTAAATTTTAACAAAACCTAGCTCAGTGTGG
The DNA here is from genome assembly GCF_030052815.1 of Hevea brasiliensis. Classification (NCBI taxonomy): domain Eukaryota; kingdom Viridiplantae; phylum Streptophyta; class Magnoliopsida; order Malpighiales; family Euphorbiaceae; genus Hevea; species Hevea brasiliensis. The sequence goes on from NC_079496.1 coordinate 104,450,399, forward strand.
CCATAGATGAACGTGATCAAATCTTATCCATGTAGGTTCTTCAGCATTGGCATCACCTCTTCATCAGGAAGACACAAAGCTCTTATTTTCTTAGGGGAATGGTAGTGTTAAAAATTCTTATCATACACCTTTAAGAGGTTCTTCAGCACTGACTTCACCACTTTATCAAGAAAACACAGAGCTCTTATTGCCTTAAAGGCATTATAAACTCTCTCTTTCATCATTTAAGATATGGAACACCTCTTTTATTTTTATAGATGCTCAAAGGTCGTCTATTTATTCTATGGCTCTTTGCCTTTGCTATTAAGGCAACATCAAAGACAAACAAAGGCGTTTATTAGGGGATCAACAACCCTGAAATGTGTACCTTTTGGCCCTACCTCTTAGATGGACATGATGGTCAATCATACACATTTAAGAGGTTCTTTAGCACTGGCATCACCTCTTCATCAAGAAAACATAAAGCTTTTATTGTCTTAAAGGTATTGTAAACTCTCTCATTCGTTATTTAAGTATGGAACACCTCTTCAGTTTTTATAGCTATTCAGAAGTCATTTATTTATTTGTAAGGCTACGACTCAGTGGTTGGGGCGATGTCGAAGACAAACAAAGGCATTTAGTAGGAAATCGATAACCCTCAAAAGTGTTAGCAACTTACTAGAGAAAACTTCAAAATTTTCATTTCTTGCCAGAAAAAAACCTGAGAAATAGCATCTTTCAGAAAAACTGCTTCTTCAGGGCTCTGAGCATTCTTCCATACCTTAAATTTCACTTCTGAGTAACTAATAAGAGATTCACTCATTGCTTAATTTCTAACATTGAGTAAGGCCCCCTTTTAAAACCATGCGGACTCATAATGTACCATATAGAAGAATCTAAGTCATCTAGTGTTTGGTTCTTTCTTACAATATTTGGATCTTGCTCATCATCACTTCATTCAATAAACTCCACTTTCTGTTCACTTTGCTTATTATTTGCCTTTTCATGTTCAATATCCACTGGTTTCTGCTGCTTTTCTCCTGAAGTAGAAAAATACAACACTAGACATCAATGTTTAGCTTGTTTGACATATGATTATCAATAAGTCAACAACATCTAATGCCATGTTGGTATCTTCTTAGTTGGCACGATAAACATTTCCCAAATAAAAAGGAGTTGAAAATGCCATACTCAATGGGTTCTTTGAGATCTTTCAAAGTTTTTACTGCTTCATCTAACTTAATTCTTTTCCTGCTCTTTAGCTTCCATATATTTAGCCTTTTTCATATCATACTTTAGTTATGGAAATTTCTTTTTCATGCATTCCACTTGTAGTAGACAGCATAAAGGAATCAGATGAGCATTACACAGAAATTAATAATTAACTAAAGTATAAAAGGCAAGGCTAAAAGGTACACATTTCAGGGCTGTCAATCCCCTACTAAATGTCTGTATTTGTTTTTGATATTGCCTCAAAAGCCGTGTGCATGTGTGTCCAGTGGAACAATCATTGAAGGAAGAGGCAAGTTTTGTTGTGACCCATTTTTATCTGGCTCAAATGAATCCATGTCTTCTTAACACTCATAGTAGGCGATGTTAGCATTAGTGCAAGCAGTGACAAAGGTGGAAATGTCTTAGCCAGTGAGAATAAGGTTGACTAGAATCTCTCTCTAAAAGAGGCTAGTGAAAAGAGACAAAAAAAAAATATGCTCAGCAAGGGATGATGAAAGGTTAAATAATGTCAATGTAAATTTTCTAAACCTAGATCGAACAACCAGCAAGAGAAAATGCATAAGATCCTATGGTCAAATTAAAATCGACAACCCTAAAAAGCATACCTTCTGGCCCTACCTCTAAGATGGACTTGATAGTCTATGACTTGTAAAATAATGAAGACTAACTGATTATCAATAAAAAGTAGAACTCACTCTTGCTGCTAACTGTTCTAGTCTCAGTATGTGTTAGCCCTCACTGTGATGGTTGAAGAATAATAGTGAAGCAAAGAATACTAGGGAGACATATTGGTAAGTTTTAACAAAATCTAGCTCAGTGTGGCCATAGATGAATGTGATCAAATCTTATCCATGTAGGTTTTTCAACGTTAGCGTTACCTCTTCATCAGGAAGACACAAGGCTCTTATTTTCTTAGGGGATTGGCAGTACTGAAAATTCTTATCATACACCTTTAAGAGGTTCTTCGGCACTGACTTCACCACTTTATAAAGAAGACACAAAGCTCTTATTGCCTTAACGGTATTATAAACTCTCTCTTTTGTCATTTAAGATTTGGAACACCTCTTTAGTTTTTTAGCTGCTCAAAGGTCATTTATTTATTCTATGGGGCTTTGCCTTGACCATTAAGGCAATATTAAAGGCAAACAAAGGCATTTAGTAGGGGATCAGTAGTCCAGAAAAGTGTACCTTCTAGCCCTACCTTTTATACTTTAGTTGATTATTGGTTTTCTATGCAATGCTCATCGGATTCCTCTATGTTGTCTACTACAGGTGGAATGCAAGAAAAAGAAATTTCCATGGCTAAAGTATGATATGAAAAAGGCCGTGTAACACTCCTTTAACTGGTCTACAGTGTAGTCAAGTAAGGCGTGCTACATTCGGTGCCGGAGCACCCTATCTTATTCTGTCTTATAATATATTAATTTAAATTCCATTTATTTATATTATTCCATGTATAGGGAATTTTTTTTTTTATCACATCTTATTTTTGTGGAGACCTAAATGGAGTCTCCTTTTCTTTTTTTTTTTTTTAGTGCATGGCGAGTTCAATTATTTACCTGTTAAAATCCCATGTCCATATCATTTTCTATAAACGATGTCATGTCATCATAATACTCATAATCATTTCAATTAAATAAAATACTTCATTTCATTCATATAAAATCAAGTAGAATATTTATAATTTTATTGTCACATCGTACTCCTTCGTAAGATGTAACATGATCCCATAGTACATCTAATGAATTACCATACTTCGCCTACCGGTAACCCATTAAATATACTACAAGGGATTTTAAAATCATTTTCTTACATTTTGAAAATGGTGAGCATTTTGGTAGGAATTAAAACATTTAATTGAAGTTTGATACTTAGTTAAGATTTTTGTCCGATTTTATTTTTCCACAAATTTTATAAAAATTTCGACAGAGTGCCATTTGTATTTAGAGAAAACAGTTTTTCAAATACCTAAAAAAAAACACTTCCAATAATTGTTTCACAACTCCCAACCCAAATAAACTCAAATCAACATAGTTCAATTTAATTCCACAACTCAACCAAAAATTTGTCATCTCAAAATACTTCACAAATTCATTCACATTGCATAAAGTACTTAATTTACAAATACATATCTTAATTTATAAAAAAAAAAAAATCAAAATAACAATATTATAATTTACTGTACAATTGCTCAACTTTACATTAATACATATGACATTACAATATTTATATCAAATAACTACACGGGTATAAATAAATACCAGTACAAAAAAATCAGTGAAGTCCCAACAATCAGTAGCTCAATCTACTGCTTTTTCCTTGTCTCTATCTGCGACAGCAAAGAAAACTATCGCTGAGTATAAAAATACTCAGTGGTGCACAATAAAGTATAAAATGCATAACATAAAACATTTATGAACAAATTATAATTCAAAAATCTCATAATCGCATTTCACAATTTTTCAAATCACATTTATAACAAATCATAATTTTCAAAGCTTAATATAACACAAATTCAATCAAACAATTTAATAAACACAGTATTGCCAATCAATAACACAACTTAGGCCATGACACAAAATTTCCGAACATGTCGTATGTACATCACGACAAGGCAAACTCACCCCACTAATCGAAATCAATGAGGGAGGTGGCTAGCTAGCTAATGAGTACTCATCCAAACTCACTCCTCAGACTGGGAAGCCAGAAAGGGAGAAAGATGATCAAATATCAAACTCACCCTACAAGTGGAGGAGGAACATATTGATATTGCCATGCCAAGTGTGAATTAAAAACAATTTAAATCAAGTTATTCAAATATTTTATACAAAACACAATCAATTTTCAAAGTCAAATTTCTATTTCTAAAGTAGCAACACAGTAGTTCTCAAAATCCATAATTAATACAATAATTTCACAATGTATAACTAAACAAATTTTCTATGAGAAAATAATAAATTAAGGTTTATTGTTCACAAATCTGGACTTAGTCGCCTCTAGGCCTTCCGGGTCTTTTTCAGCTGGAACACAAAATTTACAGTATTTCAGTATCTTATCTCACAATAATTCCAATAATTAATTTATATATGTTCAATTCTAGCTCCCATATGCTTAAACTTACATTCTTGAAAATTTTCATGTTGAGGTTACTATTCATGATACTGTTCAAGTCAAAATATTGACTTTCTTATGCTTAATAGGTATGGAAAATCCAATTATACCCACATACCACATTTTAGTTACCAAACTTATTGGTTTTGGTCATTTTCTCAAAACTTAAGTCTTTTAGGCAAACTTTCAAATTTTTAGTTTTGGTGACCTATTTTGCACTATTCAATTGGTTATGTTGCTGTTAGAATTTGGCTAAGTTTTCTTCATATAATTTGTTCCTTATTGTCTTAACTTTATTTCTCTTTTTTAATCACTCCATTTGGAGTTTTGTAACTCAAGTTATAGCCATTTGAACATGGCTGGCCGGATTGGCCTAACCCAGATTTCTAGGCACCAAAATTGATTCTGGCAGTTTTAGGTCACTAACTTTGGGTGGCCAAATGACTTGGTTAAGGGCATAATTTGGGTTTGTGTTCTTCATAAAAGTTGTAGGTCTATATCTCAGTTTTCTACTGGTAAAATATCAGGTCATTTAGACTTGCCTAACCCAAGTTATGGCCATTGTTCATTTGGTCATTTTTGTATAGGGCAGAATACCTAATTCCGGATTTGGTCAATTTGTTCACTATGCTATGGTCACTTTTTGAACATAATTCCTAGATAAAAAAATATGTCATTTTGTGTCTAGTTTCATTCTCAATTGGCCTCACACCAATTGGGTTGGTAAATTTTCAGTTTTGGTCCCTGAAAGGGACCTTGGTCATGCTACCTGCAGAATGACCATATCCAATCCGAATTTCCATTTGGTTCTAACAATTCCAAAACACCACAATTGGTCATACATGACCATTTTTCAGCTCAAACAAGGTCAAATACACCATTTGACCAATTCTCAAGATTTTGTCTCCCAAACCCTAGGTCCAAAACCCTAACTCACAATTTTTGTTATATTTTATTAATTCAACACATATAAACATACTTCCTCAACTCATTCAAGCTTTCTAATATGTTTTACTCAATCAAACTCATGCAAATCACACCCCTACATAGGCTGACCAAATTTTCCTTTGGTTTTGGTCCTCTAAAGATGTTTTCTTTTCATTTTAAGTATATTGCTAGGTTAATTGAACTATAAACACAATTAATTCAACTAGAACTTCAAGTTTAGATTACTAACCTTTATGCAGAATTTTTTCCTCCTCAAACTTCTTCCTTTCTTCTTTCTTTCTCCTTGAACCTTCTTTTCTAGTTGCCCAAACAAAGTTTAGTTATGGTAATTAAATTTTCTATGATGGGATTTGGTTGTCTTCAAGCTCAAAAGTGAGCTTCCATGGAAGATTTGGTGAGGGAAAGGGTGAGGGATGAGAGACAGCAATATGGGTGAGGAAGACAACTTTGGTTTTATTTTTTTTTTCTTTTCTTTTATGCATTTTTAATCCACTTTAATCTACAATTATTCAATGAAATTTTCAATTTTTTTTATTATTAAGTATATTACATCATGCATGATGTCATGCATGATGTTGTAACTTTTTCACTTTTTCTTTTTCTTTTTTTTTCTATTTATTTTTCTTTAGTTCTTTAATTTAATTCCCGATTCTAAAATTTTCTTTTCTCTGATTTTATTTGACAGTTAGGTCAAGAGTCAGCTCTAGGAGTCAATTAATCAAATTGTCCCTCGCCGGTTCGTTCCGATTTGCAAATAATTCAATATTTCTTTCGGATCCCTGACCTAATTATTTGACCGGCTTAACAATTCTTTTTCGTGATTTTCTCTTTTCCACTATGTTCGCAATAGTCCTAAGGACCGCGGCGTCACATTTTACGATTCGAAATTTGAGTTTAAATCGACTTCGCAATTCTTCTCGAGAAGGTCACCCATCGCTGTGACTCTCAGCTCATTTAACTTCTTATGTTCTATTTTTCTTATTTATACTTAAATATTTGGAAATTATTAATTATTTGTATTCAGGGCTTAACTAATTGTCTTAGATGTAGTTCTAATCCTTTTAATTGTGCGGACTGACACCGGTCATCGGAACAGTGAAATATATCTGGCTATACAAATAGGAGTGTTACATTTATTTACAATCACAAAATGATTTATATCGTTTACTTACATACAATAATCAAAATATAAAATTTAACTATACATGAGCCCTATCAAAATGGACTGCTAAGGTGACAATCTATACTATAGCAGATCTTATCAAAGTCTTGTCTAAGCTTTATTGCGGCGGCTGGTGGTCTCCTGTACCTACGCGATGGAAAAACCAACGCACTAAGCATAACGCTTAGTGGTACATAAAATAAAGAAAAAATAACTAAACAATTAAAATAATTATTCTATGTGTAATTTCATAAACTTCTAAGTCATTTACATATTTTGTGAAATTTTGAGAGCAAGTAAATTATTAGGATCTTCTTTGTTCATTTATGTCATTTTTAATCTTATTGTTCATATCTATAATCTCTTCTTCTAATTATTTAAATTTAAGACTTATTACTCATATATGTGCCCAAGTAACCTATAACAAACTATAAAGACCGGATACACGGGAGTACACTAGTTAAACATTTATATGTTTAACATGTATACATTTGTCATGTCAGGCACAAAGCCAGCGGGCAGGCATGAAGTTAGAAATAAAATCAGGCACAATGGCCAATGGGTAGGCATAAAGCCAGTAGAACAACCTTCTTAGACATATATTGTCTATGAATGATTATTTCTGTGGGCAGTACTGCAATCTGTAGTCCCTAATTGATATACCTATCGATTCATGCTATATATATAAGTCTAGGTATACTTTGGGTAAATTAATATTATTAAGTATTTATAGTTTCATATTATGTGCTAGTTGTATTTAATAATATTTTCATGTTACTTATGATGGGAAACATAAGTGTCACATACATATTCATGTCACTTTTATGTTTAACAATTTGTTTTGATTAACTTCATATCATATAACAAGTCATTTTATGAACCTTCCTCAAGGTCTAGATTTGATGTCTTAAGTTCACTTAACAAATTGGTCAATATGTGGCCACTGTTTGGCCACACTTCCTTCATGGAAGTTGTTCCTCTATGTCTTATCTTTATTTTCCTTTTTGATTCATGTCATTTGAAGTTTTAGAACTCAAGTTATGGTCAAATTACCATAATTGATTCCTTAACTCACTTTAGTTCCAGAATCAGGCAGATTCTGAAGTCAATATTTCCCTAATTATTTGGATATGTTACAGCCACTTTTAGGCCTAATGTTCTTCATAAAAGTTGTTATCCTATGTCTTATGATCACTCAAAATTTTGAATTACAATTTTTCAAGTTTTGTAGAACTAGTTATAGCCAATTAACTGGCCTAGACTCTTGTACCCTATGCCAACAGGATTCCAGTTCAGGTTAGTGGCTATGACTCCAATTTCAGGGTTCTTACACTCTAAATTTGAGGCAAGTTTCTGAATCAAAATTGGAGCCCTATTTCTTAGGTTTCCAAAAAAGTATGGCTTATCCCCATTGGAGTTTCCTAGTGGGAGATATGACTTAAAGACTGTTCTAGGGTCAAGTGGTCACTTAGGCAATTTTCAGAATTTGAATGCTGAATTGACCTAGCCAATTGACCTAATTTCCTTGGTTTCTGCATTTTGGTCAAAATACCAATATTGTAGATTTATGGCTTATGAAAATTTTTCCACTAGTCTCATTGCATGTTGATTTTTGTAGACCAAGTTATGGCCTTTTTGCCAAAACTGGCCGGGCAGGCCTATGTCCAACAAATTCTGGGCAGTTTGGTTCTGGACAGTTTTGTGACCTAATTTATGCTAGCAAATTGGTTAGGTTAGAGGCATTTTTGGGTTCTATGTTCTTCATAGAAGTTGTACTCCTATGTCTAAGCTTTCCAATGGTATAAAAATCAGATCATTTGGACCTTTCTAGGGAGAGTTATGGCCAAATAAATATGTACTGTTCATTTAGTCATTTTTCTGGGTTCAGGATTTGGTAAGCCGGATTCAAACAATAATTAGGTCAATTTATGGATGGATTTTGGGCATGGTTTCTTTATGAAAAATGGAGTATTTTGGCCTTAGTTTCACCTCCAATTAGTCTCATACCAATTGGAGCAACACTGATTCAGTTATAGGTCAAAATTCAAACTGGATTCAAAGAGTCCCACAACCTGTATAGTAAAGGCACTCCCAATTTCATTTCCTCCAACTTCTAGACTACAATTTGGCATACATGGAACTTCTAATAAGCAACAATTCATCTCAATTAGGTCAATTTTAAGCGTAGCACAAAATCCCCAATTCATGATCACAAACCCTAATTTCAAATTTTAAAACTCAATCAATTCAATTCCTATCACTTCTCATGCATATAATCTCATCAATTATCATCACTATCATGTATATATGCAAGAATTCATCATACCCTATAAGGTTACCAAGGCTGCCGAATTAGGGATGTTTAATTCCTTAACCAATTCTTTCAATTTCTTGAATTTCTCACTTAATTGGGCATGCTTACTACACCTAGAATTGAAAGAAAGGATTTTAGTGCACTAACCTTTAATGAACACTTCTTAGACTTGTGAAAACCTTGAAATTTCTTCACTTCTTGGTAACCAAACTCTTCCTTATGGTGTGGGGATAAATTTTGGTGAAGGGAGTTTAGGATTTTAGGGTGAGATGCAAGGAGAATCAAGCTTGAGAAAGAAAAAATGGAGGAGAGGACTCAAGGGAAGAATTCGGCCATGGAAGAACAAAATGAAGAAGATGATAGACTTAGTCAATTTTGTCTCCTTTTTATTTGTTTCTTATCCCTTAGTAAGCATTTGTTAAATTCTAATTGATTAAAATTTTTAATGATGTCATTATGACATCATGCCCATGCAATATATTTTTTTTCTTTTCTTTTCTTTTCTCATCTCTATACATAATTTCACAATTTAATTTATTTTATGTGTTTTAATTTCTCTCATTTTAATTGAAATTTAGGTTAAAATTTAACTCTGGGGTTGAAATGACCAAAATGCCATTCGTTAAGCTTATCGGGTTATTTTTGGACTGTACTGATTAATAAATTTTTTTGAATTTCTGACATTTTTAATGTCATTTATACCTTAGTAAACCTTCAATTAAGTCTCAAAAATTATTTCCTAGGGTTCCTCATGGGTCTGAGATCGGCAACTGTCTTCGCAGTCGCTTCCCAGTACGGTCACCCATTGCCGTGACTGCGGCTCATTTAACTCATTTACAATTCATTTCTTTTATTTTTCCTTAATTTTTTTTTCTTTATTTAATCATCTCATGACTCCTCACTCTAGTTTGAGTGTAGTTACAGACATCCTGGCTGTCCAAACAGATGTTAGTCATCGAAATAGTAGAATGCACGACTACCTAAAGTAAGGGCGTTACAGGCCGAATATATGGAAGCTAAAGAGCAGGAAAAGGTTGCTCAAATTAAGTTAGATGAAGTGGTAAAAACTTCAAAAGATCACCAAAAACCCATTGAGTATAGCATTTTTAACTCCTTTTATGTGCTTTCCTCTTGAGAAATGTTTATCTTGCCAAGTAAGAAGATACCAACATGGCATTACATGTTGTTGACTTGTTAACAATCATATGTCAAACAAACTCAACAATTAATGTCCTGCGTTGTATTTTTCTACTTCATGAGAAAAGTAGTAAAAACCAAGGGATGTTGAACATGAAAAGGTGAAGAACAAGCAAAGTGAGCTGTAAGTAGAGTTTATTGAATTAAGTGATGATGAGCAAGATCCAAATATTGCAAGAAGCAACCAAACACTAGATGACTTGGATTTTTTATATGGTACGTTGTGAGTCAGCATGGTTTCAAAAGGGGGTCTTACTTAGTTTTATAAATTAAGCAATGTGTGAATCTCTTACTAGTTACTCAGAATTGAAATTCAAGGCATGGAAGAATGATCAGAGCCTTGAAGAAGCAATTTTTCTAAAAAATGCTATTTCCCAGGTTTTTTCTGGTAAGAAATGAAAATTTTAAAGTTTTCTCTAGTAAGTTGCTGACACTTTTAAGGGCTACCAGTCCTTTACTAAATGCCTTTGTTTGTCTTCGACATCACCCCAACCGCCGAGTCAAAGCCTCATAAAATAAATAAAAGACCTTTGAGTAGCAATAAAAACTAAAGAGGTGTTCCATATCTTAAATGACAAATGAGAGAGTTTACAATACCTTTATGTTTTCCTGATGAAGAGATGATGCCAATGCTGAAGAAACTCTTGACTGTGTATAATTGACCATCATGTCCAAATAAGAGGTAGAGCCAAAAGGTACACTTTTCAAGGCTACCGATCTCCTACTAAACGCCTTTGTTTGTCTTTGATATTGCCTCAACAGCCGAGGCAAAGCCCAATAGAATAAATATACGACCTCTAAGCAGCTATAAAAGCTAAAGAGTGGTTATCTTAAATGATGAAGGAGAGAGTTTATAATGCCTTTAAGGTAACAAGAGCTCTATGTCTTCTTGATGAAGTGGTAAAATCAGTGCTGAAGAAACTCTTAAAGGTGTTTGATAAGAATTTTCAACGTTGTCGATCCCCTAAGAAAATAAGAGCTTTGTGTCTTCCTGATGAAAAGGTTGTCACACCATACCTCTTTATAAGGCATAACATGATCCCGTAGTATACTCAATGAATCACCGAACTTCGTCTACCGATAATTCATTAAATACACTACGAGGGATTTTAACCCATTTCAATTCATTTTAATTGGTAAAATAATGTTAAAGCATTATTTAAAAACCTTTTATTACAGTTTAAATACGAAATAAGAAATTTAGTAAATTTTATTTTTCGTAAATTTTATAAAAATTTCGGCAGAGTGTCATCGATAATTGAGAAAAACAATTCTTCTAATACCTGTAAAATACTCCCAATAAATTTATTTTTCAACCTCAAACTCCAATTGAGTCTCAAATCAAAACAAGACAACACAATCTCATTTCAAAATATGCAACTCAACATAATTCAATAAATTTTTTCATCATTGCTTTTGATTTAATTTATATAAACAAGTTTCAATTTACAGAAAAAAATTAAAAATAATATTATTACAGACTTTAATGTACAACTGCTCAATTAACTACATAGATAAATATGAACAAAATAATATTTAAATCACTAATTTACAAGGGTTCAAAGTAATACCCGTACAAAAATCCTCAAAATAGCTCCCCTGACAACTTAGCAGCTCACTCTGCTGTCTTATCTTTTCCCTTATCTGCGATAGCAAATAAAAGCTATCGCTGAGTAATGATTACTCAGTGGTGCATAATAAAAATTTAAAGATATTGAGTATCAAAACATACATCCATAAACACAAATTTAAATCATTGCACAAGATAATTCATAAAGTTCAAGTCAACTTTTGTAATACCATTTTGTCAAAATAATTTATAAATCACAGTGTTGCCAATCTATATACAAAATTTTTTATAAATGCCGTGTTGTACAACACGACAAAGCAATCTCAACCCCACTAATCGAAATCAATGAGGGAGGTGGCTAGCTAGCCATATGAGTACTCATTCGATCTCAACCTTAATTGGCAAGCTAGAGAGGGAGGAATATAATCGATCTCAACCCTGTAAACAAAGGAGGAACACAGTGATACTACCATGCTAAGTGTGAATCCAAACCAATTTAAAATCAAGTTATTCAAACATTTTATTCAAACATTAAATAAATTCCCATTTCAAATTTCAATTCACAAAGTGGGCAACCCAGCATTTCTAAAGCCATTATTCAGCATAAATTATGTCAAAATATATTCAAATAAATTTTCTCATAGCAAAATCAAAATTGAAAAGGTGTTGTGCACAAACCTTGTATGAGTTGCCTCTAGGCCTTGACTCACTTTTCCTTAACTTCCTTCCTAGTCTCTTTTTCAACTGAAACACACAATTTATAGTGTTTCATTTTCATGTCTCATAATTAATCCGACAATTAATTTTATGCATACTTGATTGTACCCCCTAAATTTGCTTAAAATAGAATTCTTTGTATTTGGCATTTTGGGATTACTATTCATTGCACTATTCAAGTCAAAATATTGACTTTTTCAAGCTTAACAGGTATGTTAGTCCTAAATACACTCACATACCACATTTTAAGTGTCAAATTTGTTAGTATTGATTGTCATTCTAATTTCAAAGCTTCCTAAGAAAAATTGTAAATTTTCAATTTCAGGTGATTATATTCTACTATTCCATTGGTCTTATTACAATAAGAATTTAGCTAAATGTCTTTTATCAAAGTTGTTCCTTATTGTGTCTAGTTTATTTCTCTTTTTGAATCACTCTATTTGGAGTTTTGTAGCTCAAGTTATGCATATTTTTATAAGACTGGCCGGATTGGTTACAACCCATAAATTCTAGGCAATTCTTGGTTCTAGCAGTTTTGAGCAGCCAACTTTGGTTGACAATTCGACTTGGTTATGGGTAGAATTTGGATTTCTGTTCTTCATAAAAGTTGTAGTACCGTGTCCTAGATTTCTAATGGTGTAAAAATTAGGTCATTTAGATTTTTCTATACCAAGTTATGACCATTTGAACAAGTACTATTAATATGGTTATTTTTGTACAGTGGTAGTGTGCCTAATCCAGGTTTGACCAAATTTTTCACTAACTGAAGTTCATTTTCAGGGTAAGGTTTCTATACTAAAATTGTTGCATTATGTCTCAATTTTCATCTCTAATTGGCCTCACACCAATTGGAGCAGCAGAATTTCAATTTTGGTTCTTTAAGTGGACCATGGTCAGGCTGTCCAAAATTGGACCCTTACCAACCAGCATTCACTTTCAATTCTCACCATTCAAACACACTCTAATTCACTCTAATTGACCAAATTGAGTCTCAATTAAGTCAATTTGCTTCAATTTCAAAAACCCCTAAAATTTTCCCCAATTTCTCTAAGGTCAAGAACCCTAATTTCTCAAATGATTCAATTGATGAAATTAAAGTGTATACAATACATCTACACACTACATTAAACTTAAATACACTTTTAATTCATCAAAATCCATCAAACCCTAGTAAATCTCACGTTGGCCAAAATTTTCTTCTTGTAAGTTCACACCTAATTTCTTTAATTTTTAACTTAATTCATGTATCTCTCAACCTAACTTCAAAGATTAATGAAGAAAGAAACTAAATTGAACTAACCTTGGGTGAAGCTTTTCTATCTCCAATTTTCTTCAATTTCCTTCAATTTTTCTTTCTCTAATCTTCTTTTCAAGACTCAAAATCAAGGTTTAATTAAGAGAATTGGGGAATTTATGGCCAATTTTTAGGGTTTAGAAAGCTTGAATTAAGCTTTCATGGAGGAAATTAGAGAGAGAAATGGGAGAGGAGAGAGTGACGGGTTGAAGATGGGAAAAAGGGAAATAATTTTTTTGTCTTAATTGTCTTTTTATGTTGGATTTATCCCACAATTAAAAATTTAGAAATTAACAATTATAATTGTATCATGCTTAAGTAAGCATGATGATGTCATAAACTTTTAAATTAAATTTTCTTTTCCTTCACCAACCTCTTTACTTGGAATCTAATTTTCATAAATTTAATTTTCTCCATTTTAATAGAAATTTAGGGCATGAGTCACCTCTAAGGGTGAATTGACCAAATTGCCCCTCGCCAGTTTAATCCGGTTTATTAATAACACTGTATTTCTTCCTGAACCCTGATATAATTATTTGACCTTGTTCTCAACTCTTTTCTGTGATTTTCTCATTTCCACTAGCTTCGCAATAATTCCTAGGACTGCAGTGTCACAATGTCCTGTACGAAATTAGGGTTACAACTGATCGTGCAGTCACTTCCCGGTACAGTCACCTATCGCTGTGACACCCGGCTCATTTAACCTTTTATGCTCCATTTTTCTTATTTGTAATTTACCTTCTGGTAATCACTATAAATTTTTATTCAGGCTTTTCTAGATGACTTAAACATGATCCTAATCCTTTTAATTGTCTGGACCGACACCAGTCACCGAAACAGTGAAATGCACAGGACTATAAATGTAGGGTGCTACAATCCCCCCCCCCCCCCTTAAAATAAATTTTATATCAAAATTTTACCTGAGATTAATCTCTGAATAGCTATGGGTGTTATTTTCTCATATCCTCCTTGCTCTCCCAAGTAGCCTCCTGGCCTGAGTGATGGTTCCACAGCACTTTCACTAATGGTATCTGCTTGTTTCTCAACTGCTTCACCTCATATGCTAAAATCTCAATAGGCTCTTCTGCATAAGTGAGGTCTGGATTCACCTCAATCTCTTTTACTAATAGCACATTAGATGGGTCTGATCTATACCTCCTTAACATGGACACATGAAAGACATTATGTATCTTCTCTAGTTCTGGAGTGTCGCAAGGGATTTTGCGATCGCCTGAACGAACCCTCACCGAAGTGGAAAAGAATGAGGAGTCGCCACCTTAGTTTTGAGGGAAAATAAAGAAAACCATTTGTGAAGACAAATTGAAATAAAACCACTTCAAAACAGAGATTCCAAGTTCGGGGTCCGTAAACGGGTGGGGAAGGTGTTAGGCACCCCACCTCGTCCCTTAATAAGGGTAAGTAGATTTAACTTCGCATTTTATAAATTAGTTAGGAGGGCTTGAATGGAAATGTTAATCCTTTTAACAAAAAGGAATATTTAATTTTTCACTAAGTTTGGATTACCCAGATACATAAGTAAATGAGATAACCTTAGTGAGTTACTGTTGTATATTAGTTTTGTTTGAAGGGCTATTTTATTAGAATTCAATTTTTGGAATTGGATGAGAACTCTCCTCCGATTTCTTTTGAATATTCATTTAAATTTTAGATTGAGAACCGGATAAGAACTCTCCTCCGATCTCTTTTAATATTTATTTGAATTTTAGATTGAGAACCGGATAAGAACTCTCCTCCGATCTCTTTTAATATTTATTAAAATTTTTAAGCTTGAGAAACGGATAAGAACTCTCCTCCGATCTCTTTAATATTTATTTGAATTTTAGATTGAGAACCGGATAAGAACTCTCCTCCGATCTCTTTAATATTTATTAAAATTTTTAAGCTTGAGAAACGGATAAGAACTCTCCTCCGATCTCTTTTAATATTTATTAAAATTTTTAAGCTTGAGAAACGGATAAGAACTCTCCTCCGATCTCTTTAAAATTTTTAAGCTTGAGAACCGGATAAAAACTCTCTTCCTATCTCTAAAATTTTTAGATTGGGAACCGAATAAGAACTCTCCTCCGATCTCTTTAATATTTATTAAAATTTTTAGATTGAGAATCGGATAAGAACTCTCCTCCGATCTCTTTTAAATATTTGCTGAAATTCTAGTTGAGGATCGGATAAAGACTCCTTTCTGATCTCTTCTATTTAAACGGTAGTCAGATAAGGGTCTTTCCGATCTCTCTAAATTTTACCTATCGAGAGGACCTAAGGCTAAGGGTTCTGACGTTCAAAGTTGTCAGGGGGTCTGCGCAAGACCTCTTTAACTTATTGGTACCTTAGGACTGGGCAGGGGATGCCGAACCGAATCCTCCGACCTTCCTATATGGTCGCCTCACCAGCATTTTTGGTAGCCGATCTATTCCATTTAGTTATCCAAGGTTTGGTTTTACTCTGTCTTACGACGTCTTACCCCATGACCTACTGAGTCATTCTAGTGACTCAGCTTTACCATTTTCCAGGCTTATTATTCGGACCTTTCATTATTTCAAAAGGACTCTTAAGTTGCTGTTACCTACATCTCATCCAACTACTTATGTATCGCTTGGAACTAGATGACTTACGCTCAGAAATAATAAAGATTAACAAAGGTATCGATACGGAAATAAACTAGAGCACAACCTTTCTCTGTATCTTTCTAGCGTGATATGAACTTAAAGAAAATAACATACATAAAGAAAGAAGAATGGAAATGCGTAAAACAAGAACTAAACTTAATAAAATGGCAACATGAATACTGACCTGTAAGGAGTCGATTCTAGTGAACTAACCAAGAATCACAAAACGCAATAAGATTGCAAGTTGATAGCCGAAAGACTAAGGTTCGCCTTGGAACAAAGAGTGCTTCACTAAATGCAATCGAGTCAGAATTATACCCGAGTTTAAATGAGATTGAGCATGGGCGATGGAAGTGAAAATAAAGATAACAAGGAACTGAAAAATGTGAACGCTGCGGGATGATGAACGAGCTGAAAATGGAAAGTTTCAGTGTTCAAAATCTTTTTAAGAAAACACTTCAGAAAACTAGTTTCAAAAGTTTTTCTTATGAAAGCAGAGTAACGATCTGAATTAAATTTCAGAGTTCTTCCGCTATAGTAACTTCCTTCTTTTTTTCGTCCTCCTTGAACAGTTTTCATGCGGGTATTTATAGGGACCGGGTGTTCCCTGTGAAGGGTCAGGATCTATTTTGAGGAAATGGAGGGTCAGGATTTCGAAGGACATAATCTGAGGCTCAGGGATTAAAGAGGATCAGAATGGACGGCTGAGATCCCCTTCAAAATTTTTGTCATTTTCTTCTTCTAATCTGACGGTCCCAAATTTTCTTGTCCAGGGCGATCCGAGGGCTGGGAGTGAAGGGCGCTGATTTTGTCGTTTTCTTCTTCGATCCGAGGGCTCCGAGCTCGTCCTTACAAGTAAGATCAACGGTGAAGATTAGGATGTACAGCGCTGTCCTGACGTACGCATGTCAGAAATGCGGGCGATTCTGGGGCGTGTGGTTGAGATTTCTCCTGCAACGCTTTAATTACCTTGGCTCTGATTATGACGATAATTGCTAGGAGCTATCTTATTCTCTTTGTCTCCCGACCTCCCCTCTTTTTCGGTCTTTTCAACTAGATCCTTCTCCGATCTTGCATACCGGTTTCCCATTTTCCGATCTCTGTTATTCCTATATTTCCCTTAATCAGGCCCGGTCCGGTCAAAGCATTAATTCCCCTCGATTCCCGAAGCGTCCGCTTCATTTTCTACTTAGCAATAAATGCCCGATTTTCCCTATATATACCCCCTGACAGAGGAGACTTTCTTCATTCGATTTCCCTCTCTTCCTTCTTACTTTCCAGTTCTAGCTGCTTTGGCAGATGTTCCGGCCATGATTGTGGCTGTTGATCCCTTTCCGATGGACCTCTTTATTCCCCGACTGAAAATTTGCGACCCCGGTGCTCGAATAATCGTGATAACCTTATCTGATGATGGTGAGAGAACTGGATCAATTAATCGATCTGGATCGCGGACCTTGATCGTGCTGATCTCGAGTCGTTCGATCGGTATAATCGGTGAACCGATTTCAGCCGAGAAGACTACTAATGTTCTGTCAACCCTTAGCGGTTGTTCTTCCAAGTTTATTCGGCTTCTCACCACATTGGGTGTTCCGACGGCGGCTTTCCTTCACATTGGGTGTTTCGACAGCGGCTCGGTTCCGGTCGATGACATCCTTTGGATCAGTCACAATGTTGACTTTGACATAGGCCCCCTTTTAGATGGGATGTTCCACCGGTCTCTGAGATCGCCCAAATGATGTAGTCCAATTTCAATGTAATCTGATCTCTAGAGATCACAGAAATGATGTAGTCCAATTTTAATGCAATCCGATCTCTAGAGATCGCCGAAATGATGTAGTCCAATTTTAATGCAATCCGATCTCTAGAGATCGCCCAAATGATGTAATCCGATCTTTTGGAAATAAAGATTTTATTTGTCAATTATCATTTTATTATTATTGCATTAATTATTTTTCGATCTCTGAAGTATTTACCCGATCTGACCTTTAATTTAAATGACCCTAAACCGATCCGCCATTCAAAAGGTTTATCTTAATCTGTCGATCTCTAGTTAGCCGATCTCTTTATGGAATTTCTGGAATATTCATGAGATGTCAGAAACAGCTGGCAGATCTCACTGACCGATGCACCGCCTGGGATGCCGTGAGCATTAAATGCTCGGACGAGTATAAATAGGGGTGGGGGTTAGCCATTTGCTCTCTTGTGTCATTTTCAGCTTCTCGCGAACAACTTCAAAATTCTCTCGTTTTCTCAAGCTCTTCCGACTCCGATCAAGCTCCGGTAAGGGTTTTGATCCTTCTTTTAGTTCAAATTCTTTATTTTCTTTAAAAAATGAGCGGCGCCGAAGGTCAGAGAGCGGTGAGTCCTCCTTCCATCCAGTTCTCGTGGTCATCTGATGAAGTAGAGGTGGTCGGGCCAAGGGCGCGACCTGAACCTCCTAAAGTCTCCGTTCCAGTTTAGGAACAAGTGACGTCCTTAAGGCATGCGCCTTCTTCAGGGAGAGAGAATCTTCCCATGGACGAACTGCCGTCGGTCCTTCAAGAAACCGATCTGCAGTCATTCAGCTAGGAGTACAACATTGAGCCCGATTCATATGAACTTATCCGGTGTCACGGCGATCTCCGGGCCGATCATTTCTTCGAAGAGAACGACATGATTATGGTATACAAAGAACAGTTGAAAGCCGGGTTGCGGTTCCCTCTTGACGACTTCTTTAAGGAAGTCTTAAAATTTTTTCAAGTGTGCATAGCTCAAGTTCACCCGAACTCGTGGCGAATCTTAGTAGCGTCCTACGCCTAAGGTATTCGCCGAACTGCATAGATTAACTTGTCGAAAGGATGACGAGTACTGGTTTTTCCAGGAGAAGCCACATTGCGGGCTCTTCATCGATCTGCCCTCCTCCCTGAAAAACTGGAAGAACCGCTTCTTCATTCTAAGGAGCAAAATTCCAAACGGCTTTGAGGGTTTCCCTCGTAGCTGGCTACACCAAGGCCCTTTAATTCCGAAGCGTCTCGTATTGAATAGGGAAGAGGGTGCCATAGTGATGGAGTTGAAGGAGCAGGCATCCAGAGAGAAATTCTCTTGCTTGGATGCAGTGACCGCCGAGCTGCACCATTGGACTATGGAATTGATCACCGGCCAAGATCGCAGGCTCCAGCTCTCTGACCTCGGCATCGGTATTTTCTACATCTCAGATCTCTGAACCTTAGCGATCTCACTGACCTCTTCTTTGTGCAGGTATGGCAAGCGGCGAAGCCTCCAAGGAGAGCCGGAAGCGAAAGAGGGAGATCTCCCGGAAGATGCGGGAGATGAAGTGAGTTGAGGAAATGCAGACACCCAGGCATGAGCTCAGGGAAATACAAGAAGGCTCGTCTCAACCTTCGGGACCGGTGATTGCTGAAGTGGTCCGATCCCCTCCTCACCGGGAAGAGCCGCCTCCACCTCCTCCAGTCGCTCCGAATGCAGAAGAGGGTTCTTCTCAACCTAACGTGAGGACTATCTCCCGCGGTGCCCAAGTCTTAGTCCACTCACTGGAGAAGAATCGTACGGTTTGAGAAAACCCTAGTTTCGCTAAGGTCTTGGCGTCCTCTATCTGTCTCCGAGAAGATCGGGATAGGCTGTCTCCAGATAACCTTGATGATATCCTGACCCGATCCATGAGCCTGAACGTGGAGTGCCTGGTGAACCAACACATCATACGGGAGAAGGCGCATCGCCTGGGTAAAGAGGTCGAGAGGATGGGTCATGAGGCAGCTTCCCTCCGATCTCAACTTTCATCCGCTCAGGGCTACATATCTCAACTTGAGGGGCGAATGAAGTTTTATGACGATAAGCTGGCCGAGCAAGCTCACGCTTTTGAAGAAGTGCAAGCGCTCTGGGCCGATGAAGCTGCTCAACTCGCTCACCTTGCTGAGGAGCTCAAGGTGAAAGAGGAAGAGATAGTGACTGGAGTGGCCGGCGCTTATGTGAATGCTCACAGAGATCTCCTGGCTGAGCTCAAGAAGCGTTACCCTGAGGAGGACTTCTCCTGGATGGCCAACCTGGCTCCCGAGGATGAAGGTGAGGAGAGTGAGGAGGAGGCTGAGGGTGAGAGAGGGGAAGGACAAGATGTAGATCAGGCTGGGGGTGATCCTCCAGCTGAATAACTTGTACAACTTCTTGAAATGAAATGAAATGGAATGCCTCTTTTGTTCGATGAATGGTTGTGATCGGAAAATTTCTAAATTATTTAAACACTTGATTGTCTGAATATGTTGAAATAACTGAAAGTGATTATTAACCTAAGTGTGAGAGATCGGAAAACACAATGAGCATGAGATCGGTAGGGAACCAACGCTAAACGGGACTTGATTAAAATTAGAAATTTGGGCTTGAACATTTAAGATCGGGATCATCATTAAACCGGAACGGAACCTTTGATTATTCTTAAACTTTTGAAAGGGAGATCGGCAAAAAAAATGGTAACAAAGATCTAGTGTCAGTTCAATTTCGTTTGTCAACAGAGATCAGGAATATACTTGACTGGTCAGGAGATTCGACAATGGGTTTGAGAGATCGGTGAGTGATTTAATAGACCGGTAAGGCTTTGACTGATGTGAAGACTTAGCATTGATTCAATTCCTTGTGAGGAGAGATCGGAAATGTGGTTATCTAGCACAGAGAGATTTAGTACTGGGGATCAGTTTCAAAGTTTATTCATTCTGGGGATCGGCCAAAATATGGTGTCGACATGGAGGTAGTGCCAATCTGTATGCCAAGGGACCCACTCTTTCCAGAACCTCATAAGGTCCAATGAAGCAAGGACTTAGTTTCCCCTTTCTGCCAAACCTCACAATCCTTTTCCAAGGGGAAACTTTAAGGAATACCTTATCACCCACTGCATATTCAATGTCTCTCCTCTTCAAAATAATATAAGACTTATGTCGCTCTGATGCAGTCTTGAGTCCATCTTTGATAAGCTTAATCTTCTCCTCTGTCTGCTGAACAATCTCTGGGGCTATCAGCTTCCTTTCACTTGCTTCATCCTAACACAGAGGGGTTATGCACTTCCTGCCATGTATAGCTTCATATGGAGGCATCCCAATGCTTGATTGGTAGTTATTGTTGTAAGCAAACTCAATCAAAGGCAGATGTGTATCCCAACTACCTTCAAATTCAATCACACAAGCCCATAGCATATCCTCTAATATCTGAATGACTCTCTCAGACTGACCATTTGTCTGTGGATGGAATGTCATACTGGAGTTCAATCTAGTTCCTAGGGCTCTCTGAAGACTACTCCAGAATCTAGAAGTGAACTTTGGATCTCTATCTGACACAATTGACACTGGCACTCCATGCAGTCTCACAATCTCATCAATATACAGCTTAGCCAATCTATCCAGACTATAGTCCATTCTTACTTGTACAAAGTGAGCATATTTAGCTAATTTTTCTACTATGACCCATACTACATCATGACTCTTATGTGTTCGCGGAAGTCCCATCACAAAATCCATTGTTATCCTTTCCCATTTCCACTCAGGCACTGGCAATGGATGTAGCAACCCAGCTGATACTTGATGCTCTGCCTTCACTTTTTAACAAGTTAGGCATTTAAACACGTACTCAGCTATGTCCTGCTTCATCCCATTCCACCAATAATGTTCTTTTACCCCTCTATGCATCTTAGTGCCACCAGGGTGCATAGCAAAAGAAGAATCATGTGCTTCCTTCATAATGATTTATCTCAATTCAATATTATTAGAAACGCACATTCTGTCCTGGTGTAGTAATAACCCATCATCATTCACAGAAAATTCAAATTTCTTGCCCTCTCGAGCTTCTTTCATTAATTTCTGATATTTCTCCTTAGTTTGTGCAGCTGTTTTAATCTGATCAATCAATACTGGTTTTACTTGCCATGCAACTATCATTTACCCCTCATCATCAACCTCCAAGTTAGCATGTAGTGCTTCAACTCATGTACCATGAACAAGGGAGAAACCTTCAAATTAGCCATGATTTTATGGCTTAGACCATCAACAACCACATTAACTTTCCCTGGCTGGTAGTCTATCAGACAATCATAGTTTTTAATCAGTTCTACCCAACTCCTATGTCTCAAATTCAACTCTTTCTAGGTGCCCAAGTACTTCAAGCTCTTGTGATCTGTGTAGATATAACACTTCTCCCCATACAGATAATGTCTCCAGATTTTTAGAGCGAATACAATAGCTACAAGCTCCAAGTCATGTGTCGGGTAGTTTCTCTCATGTGGTTTCAACTGGCATGATGCATAAGCAATGACATTTCAATATTGCATCAGTACACAGCCTAACCCATTGTGAGAAGCATCACTATAAACTGTATATTCTTTACCCGGTGTAGGTAAAGTAAGGACTGGAGCTTCAGTCAAACATCTCTTCAATTCATCAAAACTTTGCTGAAATTTATCAGTTCACTCAAATTTCACATCTTTCTGAAGCAGTTTGGTCAGTGGAGATACCAACATAGAAAATCCCTTCACAAACCGACGGTAGTATCTAGCTAAACTCAGAAAACTGTGGACTTCTGTAATATTCTTGGGTGGCTTCCAATTAAGAATAGCCTCTATCTTGCTGGGATCTACCTTAATACCCTCCTGCTGATACTATGTGCCCCAAGAAAGAAATTTCTTCTAACCAAAATTCACACTTCGATAATTTAGCATATAACTGTTTCTCCTTTAAAGTCTGTAGCACAATCCGCAGATGTCTATCATGCTCCTCTGCACTCTTCGAATACACCAAGATGTCATCAATGAACACCACCATAAACTGATTTAAATATGGCCTAAAGATAGTGTTCATCAGGTCCATAAATGCTGCTGGAGCATTGGTTAATCCGAATGGCATAACCAGAAACTCATAGTGGTCATATCGAGTTCTAAATGCAGTTTTAGGAATGCCCAGTTCTTGCACCCTCAACTAGTAATAGCCCGATCTCAAATCAATTTTGGAGAATACAGCTGCACCTTTGAACTGATCAAACAAATCATCTATGCGAGGCAGTGGGTATTTGTTCTTTATTGTCACCTTATTCAACTGCCGGTAGTCGATACACAGATGGAGAGTGCCATCTTTCTTCTTAACAAATAACACTAGCGCTCCCCAAGGTGACACATTAGGGAGGATGAAGCCCTTATCAAGCAACTCTTGCAACTACACCTTCAACTCCTTCAATTCAGCAGGTGCCATTCTGTATGGTGTAATAGAAATTGGTTCCATACCAAGCATAACCTCTATTTCAAATTGCACCTTTCTTTCTAGAGGTAATCCTGACAATTCATCAGGAAACACATCCGGAAAGTCACATATTATAGGGATGTCTCTCAATGCTGGACTCCTCACTTGGGTGTCTACCACATAGGCCAAGTATGCTTCACACCCCTTTCTGATCATTTTCCTAGCTAGTGCAATTGAAATAAGATTTAATGGCAGTAGCTGCCTCTGCTCATGTATTACCACATCACTGTACTGAGGGAGACCAAAAGTGACTGTCTTCAGTCTACAGTCAATCATGGCGTGATGCCTGGCTAAGCAATCCATGCCCAAGATAATATTATAATCTTCGAAGGGCATTTCAATCAAACCAGACAGAAAAGTATGTCCTTGGATTACCAAAGGACAGTCTTTATATACCCTATTTACCCTGACCTTCTGGCCTAATGGACTAGTCACTAACACATCAAAGTCCATTTTTACACATGGAATAGCAGTAGACCAGATAACACTAACACTGACATATGAATGTGTGGAGCCAGGATCAAATAATACATATGCATCTTGGTCAAGGATAGAAAAAGTACCAGCTACAACATCTGATGCCTCAGCCTCCTCTCTTTGAGGCATCGTGTATACCCTAGCCGGTGTACCACTCTGTTCAGGCTAATTAACTATAGCCTAACTGCCAGAGGAACTACCCCTGCCTCTGCCTCTGCCTCTACTAACGGATGGAGAACCCCTCGGGGTAAAAGCTTGGGTTGATCCTTCTGATGTAATAGATGGTCTAGAACGGCATGCACTTATACAATCTTTAGCAAAGTGATCGGTCCCTCCACAGTTAAAACATACGCCTGTGGCTCTATAGCATACTCCACCATGTGTTCTGCCACATGTCTCACATACACGGACTGATAGTGCACCTCTGAGTGTCTGCTAGGTCTGCTGACCAGATCGGGGTGGTTTTTGTCTAAAAAATTACCTCTACCAGACTTACGTGAGCTAGATCCTCCAAAGTGCTTTCTCTTTCCTGACCCACTATCAGGAGCTTGATCACTACTCTTTCCAGTTTTCGCTTTCTCTTCTGAACCCTTTTTAGATGCCCCTTCCAATTCAATTCATTCTAATTCCAGTGATTGAGATATTAGCTCGGAGAAATTTTCATGTTTGAATCCTACTACTTGCATCCTCAAACTGGGCTTCAAACCTCTTACATCAATCCCTGGTGGTGGTAAGCAAATTTCCAACATAATGACTTTGCCTGGAGAAGTCTGTCTCATACTCTGCTACTAATCTGTCCCCTTGTTTTAAACTAAAAAACTCTTGTAATGTCATGTCAACATAGGTGTCGGGGACCCATTTCTACCTAAACTCTCTCAGAAAATCAGCCCAAGTGAGAACTGGGGGCTCAACTAAGCTATGGGGGATGGTTTTCCACCATTCATAAGCATCCCCTTGCAGTAACGAAACTGAGTAATCAAATTTCAGTTCTTCTGTGCAATGTAGCTTCTTGAATACTCTCTCCATTCTTTCCAAGCACTGCTCGGCTTCCAGTGGATCTATAGTCCCTTTGAATTCAATAGCCCCAAACTTCATTAGTTTGTCATACTGTCTAGTTGAAGGCTGTGGTTGTGTTGTTGGGGTTTAAATTGGGGCTTGTGATGGTAAGTTTGCAGCCATTTGCTGAAACAGCGTAGCCATCTGCTGGGCGAATTGTGCAGGAAACTGTGACATTTGAGGAGCTAAAGTGGCTAACCCACTCACATTCTGGAGAGCTGGGGCTTCCCCCGGTGCCTCAGCCTCAACAGATTGCTCGATGGAATGATCTCCTTCTTCCATTCTGATTTAAAGAGATTTTCTACTCCCTAACAACAACATAAGGAGATTTATCTCCGTTAGTTCATATTCATGATATAAATACCTCATATGTATCAATTAAGGACACTTGAGCAGTTATACTTATCAAAGAAAATATTCTAATGCATAGTCAAAACTCATTTAAAAACATGGCTCTGATACTACTAAAACATGTCACACCTTACCCCTTTGTAAAGCATAATATGATCCCATAGTATACTCAATGAATCACCGAACTTCGCCTACCGATAATTCATTAAATACACTACAAGGGATTTTAACCCATTTCAATTCATTTTAATTGGTAAAATAATGTTAAAGCATTATTTAAAAACCTTTAATTAGAGTTTAAATACGAAGTAAGAAATTTGATAAATTTTATTTTTCGTAAATTTTATAAAAATTTCAGCAGAGTGCAGTCTATAATTAGGAAAAATAGTTATTCTAATACCTGTAAAAACACTCTCAATAAATTTATTTTTCAACCTCAAAATCCAATATAGTCTCAAATCAACACAAGTCAACACAATCTCATTTCAAAATATACAACTCAACACAGTTCAATAAAATTCTTTATCATTGCTTTTGATTTAATTTACATAAACAAGTTTCAATTTACAGAAAGAAAATTAAAAATAATATTATTACAGACTTTAATGTACAACTGCTCAATTAACTACATAGATACATATGAACAAAATAATATTTACATCAACTAATTTACAAGGGTATAAAGCAATACCGGTACAAAAATCCTCAAAGTAGCTTCCCTAACAACTTAGCAGCTCACTCTGCTGCCTTATCTTTTCCCTTATCTGCGATAGCAAATAAAAACTATCGTTGAGTAATGATTACTCAGTGGTGCACAATAAAAATTTAAAGATATTGAATATCAAAATATACATCCATAAACACAAATTTAAACCATTGCATAAGATAATTCATAAAGTTCAAGTCAAATTTTATAATACCATTTTGTCAAAATAATTTATAAATCACAGTGTTGCCAATCCATACACAACTTAGGTCATGACACAAAATTTCTAATCAATACCATGTTGTACACCGCGATAAAGCAATCTCAACCCCACTAATCGAAATCAATGAGGGAGGTGGCTAGCTAGCTATATGAGTACTCATCCGATCTTAACCTCAATTGGCAAGCCAGAGAGGGAGGAATATAATCAATCTCAATCTCATAAATGGAGGAGGAACACAGTGATACTGTCATGCTAAGTGTGAATTCAAACCAATTTAAAGTCAAGTTATTTAAACATTTCATTCAAATATTAAATAAATTCCCATTTCAAATTTCAATTCACAAAATGGGCAACACAGCATTTCTCAAGTCATTATTCAGCATAAATTATGTCAAAATATATTCAAATAAATTTTCTCATAGCAAAATCAAATTTGAAAATGTATTGTGCACAAACCTTGTATGAGTCACCTCTAGGCCTTAACTCACTTTTCCTTAACTTCCTTTTCAACCTTTTTTTCAACTGAAACACACAATTTACAGTGTTTCAGTATCATGTCTCATAATTAATCCAACAATTAATTTCATGCATACTTGATTGTACCTCTAAATTTGCTTAAAATATAATTCTTTATATTTGGCATTTTGGGGTTACTATTCATGTACTATTTAAGTCAAAATATTGACATTTTCAAGCTTAATAGGTATGTTAGTCCTAAATAAGCTCACATACCACATTTTAAGTGTCAAATTTGTTAGCATTGATTGTCATTCTAATCTCAAAGCTTCCTAAGAAAAATTGTAAATTTTCAGTTTTAGGTCACTATTTTCTACTATTCCATTGGTCTTATTACAGTGAGAATTTGGCTAAATGTCCCTCATCAAAGTTGTTCCTTCTTGTTTCTAGTTTATTTCTCCTTTTGAATCACTGCATTTAGAGTTTTGTAGCTCAAGTTATGCCTATTTTTCTAGGGCTAGCCAGATTGGTTATAACCCAGAAATTATGGGCAATTCTTGGTTCTAGCAGTTTTGAGCAACCAATTTTGGTTGACAATTCGACTTAGTTATGAGCAGAATTTGGGTTTGTCTTCTTCATAAAAGTTGTAGTACCATGTCATAGCTTTCCAATGGTGTAAAAATCAGGTCATTTGGACCTTTCTACACCAAGTTATGACCATTTGAACAAGTATTGTTCATATGGTTATTTCTGTACAGTAGCAGTGTGCCTAATCCAGGTTTGACCAAATTTTTCACTAACTTAAGTTCATTTTCAGGGCAAGGTTTCTATACAAAAATTATTCAATTATGTCTTAATTGTCATCTCCAATTGGCTTCACACCTATTAGAGTAACAGAATTTCAATTTTGGTCCTTTAAGTGGACCATGGTAAGGCTGTCCAGAATTGGACCCTTACCAACCAGCATTCACTTTCAATTCTTACCATTCAAACACACTCTAATTCACTCCAATTGACCAAATTGAGTCTTAATTAAGTCAATTTGCTTCAATTTCAAAAACTCCTAAATTTTTCCCCAATTTCTCTAAGGTCAAGAACCCAAATTTCTCAAATGATTCAATTGATGAAATTAAAGTATATGCAATACATCTACACACTAAATTAAACTTAAATACACTTTTAATTTCATCAAAATCCATCAAACCCTAGTAAATCTCATGTTAGTCGAAATTCTCTTCTTGAAAGTTCACACCTAATTTCTTTAATTTTTAACTTAATCCATGCATCTCTCAACCTAACTTCAAATATTAATGAAGAAAGAAACTAAAATTGAACTAACCTTAGGTGAAGCTTTTCTATCTCCAATTTTCTTCAATTTCCTTCAATTTTCCTTTCTTCAATCTTCTTTCCAAGACTCAAAATCAAGGTTTAATTAAGAGAATTTGGGAATTTATGGCCAATTTTTAGGGTTTAGAAAGCTTGAATTAAGCTTTCATGGAGGAAATTAGAGAGAGAAATGGGAGAGGAGAGAGTGACGGGTTGAAGATGGGAAAAAGGGAAATATTTTTTTTTTCTTAATTGTCTTTTTATGTTGGATTTATCCCATAATTAAAAATTTAGAAATTAACAATTATAATTGTATCATGCTTAAGTAAGCATGATGATGTCATAAACTTTTAAATTAAATTTTCTTTTCCTTCACCAACCTCTTTACTTGGAATCTAATTTTCATAAATTTAATTTCCTCTATTTTAATGGACATTTAGGCCATAAGTCACCTCTTAGGGTGAATTGACCAAATTGCCCCTCGCTGGTCTAATCTGGTTTACTAATAACACTGTATTTCTTTTTGAACCCTGATCTAATTATTTGACCTTGTTCTAAACTCTTTTCTGTGATTTTCTTATTTCTACTAGCTTCGTAATAATTCCTAGGACTGCGATGTCATAATGTTCCTTACGAAATTAGGATTACAACTGATCACGCAATCACTTTCCGGTACAGTCACCCATCGCTATGACCTCCGACTTATTTAACATTTTATGCTCTATTTGTCTTATTTGTAATTTACATTCTTGTAATTACTATAAATTTTCATTCAGGCTTTTCTTGATGACTTAAACATGGTCCTAATCCTCTTAATTGTCTACACCGACACTGGTCACCAGAATAGTGAAATGCACAGGACAATAAATGTAAGTGTGTTACAAAGGTGACGCCAGTGCTGAAGAACCTACATAGACGAGATTTGATCACATTCATCTGTGGCCACACTGAACTAGATTTTGTTAAAACTTACAACATGTCTCCCTATTATTCTTTGCTTCACTATTATTCTTCAACTGTCACACTTTACCCCTCTGCAAGGTATAACATAATCCCGTAGTATACCTAATAAATTACCGAACTTCACCTACAGATAACCCATTAAATATACTATAAGGGATTTTAAAATAATTCTATTTCATTTTAGAGTTTAAAGCAATGATAAAAGAGTTATTAAAGTGTCCTTGGGTTGGGTATATGCCATAAGTTTATTTAGAATTAATTTAGCCTTTTTAGAATTTTGTGAAAATTGTGGTGACGGCTACAACTATATAAAAACAGTTCTTCAAATCTATTGAAAATCAATTTATAAAAATATATCATACATAATTTGAACACAATCAAACTCAGTTCATCTCTTTTCATTCATCCAATACCAAGAAAGTGTGTTTATCTCATATACAAATCAAAGTAAATATTCCTATACAAATTTACAAATCAAAAGATAACAAAATATTATTATAATTTCATTTGTACAACTGCTCATTTTGTCTTTTAAATACATATGGACAAAATTTACATAAAAATGAATTTACAAAGGATATAACTAATATACCCGAAGATGATCCAAACACAACTTCAACCACAGCTACAAGCAGCTCACTTTGCTGCTTTGTCTTTCTCCTTATCTGCGACAGTATAAAGAAACTATCGTTGAATATTTTACTCAGTAGTGTATAACTAATAATTTAAAAACTCAATATAAAGCATAATTTATGAAAACATAACAATTTTATTTTTCATAATCAGGAAAACATCACATAAATTTTCAATTAATAGCAATTCATTTAATTAAAATCACATTTCATTTTTGGAAATCATATTTCACAAGTGTTGCCAATAACACACAGTTTAGATCATGACATAAAATTTCCAATCAATACTGTATTGTACACTACAACAAAATAATCTACAACCTCTCTAATTATTATTGATGAGGGAGGTGGCTAGCTAGCTATATGAGTACTCATCCGAACTCAACCTCAACTAGTAAACCAAAGGGGGAGGATCACATAATCAAACTCAACCATACAAAAAAAGGAGGAATACAGTAAGGGACTGTTATGCTATCTGTGGTTTAAAAATAATTTTCAAAGGTTTCTCAATCAATAATCACATTTGTAAAAATAATAACCACATTCAAATCATCATAAAACCCCAAAAGGGTTGGCAATACACAATTTCTCAAACACTTTTAAAAGCATTCAAAACTGGCCCACTCCCGTACTACAATGATATAAAAGGACCAATTTTGTCTAGCAATTTGATTAAATTGGGGTCATAATTTGGCTCTATGGTCTTCATAAGGATTGTTCTCCTATGTCTCAAGTTTCCATTAGTTCAAGAATCACTTAATTTGAAATTTTCTAGAGTGAGTTATGCCTAATTTACTAAGCACTATTTATTTGGTCATTTTTTGTCAGGTCCAGAATTACAATCCGGATTCAAGGCTCATTTAGGGTGATTTATGGTCATTTTCTGGGCAAGGTGTCTACATGAAAATTCTAACATCATGTCTCAACTTTCATCTCCAATTGGTTTCACATCAATTGGAGTTAAGTAGCTCAACTTATGACTATTTAAGTATGCTAGACTCAAGTGTCTAGAATTCCAGCACATTAGCACCCTATCTAATTCATCACTTCCCTCACTAAAAAAATATCAATTCATAACCAAAACATACCAAATAACTAGAATTTGGCCTTATAAATATCCATTAAACAACATATTACAAAACCTTAATTTTCACCAAAACCTAATTTCCACACCTTCCCAATTCATGTAAATTCCATGCTAATTTAATACACAAGGCATACATACAACTTCATTTATACTAGAATCCATGTTCAAATTCATCAACACATCAAAACCATAATTTTTCCCAAGTTGGCTGAAATTCTTACCTTCTCATACATGCATGATTTTCATCATTTTTCATGTTATTTGCACTTAATCAACCTTAATTCAAAGCATACTTAACTAATCAAGCATGAAAGAGAGCTCACCTCAATTGATGATTCTCCAACTTTAATTTTCTTCCACTTTCTCTCAATTTCTTGCTTTCAATCTTCTAATTTAGTGTTGATTCTAAGTTTTCTACTAATTTTGTGTGGGATTTGTGGATGAAAGTAGGGTTTCTAAGCTTAAAATTCACTTAACAATGGAGGAAAGTGAGGGAAGGAAGAGAGAGAGAGTGAGGTCGGCCATTCAAAGGAGAAAGATGAAATTTTTATCTTCTTATTAATTGATTTGTCTCTTATATGTATGAAGATAATTATCCAAAATTTAAATAAATTAAATTATAATTTTAATTATGTCATGAATATGTCATGCTTATGTCATAATGGAATTAAAATTTGGATTTTTCACCTCTTTCCTTTTCTTTCCATACACTTATTCATATTTTTACTTCTTTTTCAATGTTTTAATCTTACTCAAATTAATGGACATTTAGGTCAAAAGTCAACTCTTGGAGTGAATTGACCAAAATGCCCCTCATCAGGTTACAGTCAATCTTTTTCCATAATACCCGACGAGTCCTTAGGTTTTGATTCACTTATTAATACTTATTCTCTTTTCAATTCCATGATTTTCACATTCCCAATAATTTCTAAATAATTCCTTCATTATGGTCTCCAGAGGGTCCTACATGAATTTAGGGTAGCAATTGAACTTATAGTCACTTCTCATGCAGGTCACCCGTCACTGGGTCCTAGGCTCATTTAACCTATTTGTACTCCATTTCTCTTATTCTCTTCCGACTTCAATTGATATTTATCAATTTTATTTATATCTTTTTTGTAGATTTTAAATATGGTTCTAGACATTCTAACTGTCCGAACAGACATTAGTCACCGGAATAGTAGAATATATAGGACTATTTAGTATGAGGGTGTTACATTAACCATCATGGGGAGGGCTGAAACATACTAAGATTGGAACAGTTAGTAGTAGAAGGGAGTTCTGCTTTTTGTTGATAATCAGTTAATCTTCCATTATTTGACGAGTCATAAACCATCAAGTCTATCTCATTGGTAGGGCCAGAAGGTACACTTTTTCAGGGTTATCGATTTTAATTTTATCGTAGAATCTTGCACATTTTCTTCTACTAGCCGTTTGATCTAGGTTTAGAAAATTTAGGTTTACATTATTTAACCTTTCATCATCACTTGCTGAGTATATTGTTTTTTTGTCTTTTTTCAATAGCCTCTTTTAGAGAGAGCTTTTGGTCAACCATGTTCTCACCAGCTAGGACGTCTCCACCTCTATCACCGCTCGCACTGACGCTAACATCGCCTACTTTGAGGGTTAAGAAAACATGGATTCATTTGAGCCAAATAAAAATGGTTCACAGCAAGACTTGCCTCCTCCTCCTACGATTGTTCCACCGGATGCACACGCACACAGCTATTGACGCAATATCAAAGACAAACAGAGGCGTTTAGTAGAGGATCAGCAGTCCCGAAAAGTGTACCTTCTAGCCCTACCTTTTATACTTTAGTTTATTATTGGTTAACTTGGGATTGGAGTTTAGTAACCTCATTGATGATTTTGGGTAGCTTTATGATTATTACTGTGGCATTCTAAATTTAGGAATTTGCAGGACATCGGAGAGGAAGGAGGGATTGTGGAGAGACAGCAAGTGAGAGAGAAAAGAAAGAGAGAAATTAATTATAAAATATTATTTTTAATTAATTAATTAATATTTTTTCTAATAAATAATAAATTTAGAGAGAGAAAATATATTTTTTTAATATGATAAATTGCCACATCAACAAAATTAACCTAGAAACTCGTTATTGTAGGTTATAGAATTTTATGTTAATTAAATTAAAAATAAGAGGATTTTATATTACAAATTAAATATGAGATACCTTACTATTATATATTCCTAAATTGAGATACATTTTTGTGAAATTTACTCCTTTCTCCTTGCTCCGAAACACGTTTCCCAATGCCTTCTCATTCAAATTTTTAAGTTTAATGGTGAACTCCTCTATTGTAAGCATGAAAGAATCTTTAGTACACTAAGAAGAAGCAACAAATTGTCTTAAATTTTTATGAGTAAGCCAAACTACATGAAATCTAAAAGGTCTACTATTCTCCTTGTTAGCGACAAAATTATTCAATTTAACTTTAGATTCTATTGATGTGTTCTATTATAAGTCCATGAAAACATAAAACTTTAAATTGTGTTGATTTAAAAAAAAAAAATTACTATTATAATTCAATGAAAAAAATTATCTTATTATATTAGCTTTATGATATATATTTATTTAAAAAATACTTGAAATTTGAAATATTAAAATAATTCAAATTACTAATATATTAACATTTGGTAGAAAAATTGAAAGAAATATTTGAGAAAGTATGTTTAATTTAATATTAAATTAGGTTTTTCAAGTTAAATTTAGAGAAAAATCTAAAAAAAAAAAAGGATTATGATGATTTCTATTTTGATATTTAGGGATTTATAATTAATTTTGATAAAAAAATATCATGAATTTTACTCATTAGAACTTTAAAAATTTAATAAAATAGTATTTTATTAAAAATATATTGAATCTCACAAATAATTTAAAAATAATTATTTTATCAATTAAACACTTGACAATATTAAAATATTTATTATTAAAATGTTAAAGAAATAAAATTTAGAATATTATTATGTAAAAAAATTAAATCACATATGTTTAGATGTGAAAATATAAATCTCATTGTATTTTTATTTTTATATAATCTTTTCATAAAATTATATAATTTTAAAAACTCAACTTTAGTTAATTTCATCGTCTGAGAATTGAAAAACAAAATCCAACGGAAATTTCAATTCCAATTAAATTGGATTTGGCTCTTTTATTTAGCAAATCTATCATTATTTGCATTTTATTTGACATTAATCTTATAAAAATGTAATTATTTAATGGACATTACTTCTACACATTTTAATCTTTTATTTTACTTTTATAAAATTCAAAATTTAATAATTATATTTTTAATAAAATTCGAATATCAAATAGAAATAAAAGTATTAAGTGATTTTTTGACCGCTAGTAAAAGATACTTTGGTCAATTCGATTTAGCATAATTTAATCATAAATTGTATCATATTTATGACTTTATGGAGAAATAGAAAAGAGAGTTATATAAAAATAAGATATTTGTTAAAATTGCTAACAGTGATCCAGATGTATCATTAAAGAGAGTAGCGATATTTGTTAATCTATGCAAAAGCAAACTATTCATGAAAATATCGTAATAGGTAAATTATTCATAAAAATTAACCTACCTAAATTTGATGAATATCTTTAACACTTGAATCCATCTAATCCTGTTAACTACTTGAATTTACCTAAATTTTAATTTTTTTATGTATATTTTTAATTTACCTCAATTTTAATTTTTTTATATTTTTTAATTAAAATAGATAAAATTAAAATTAAGCGAGTTTAGATATGTTTTAGATAATAATAATAATAATATTTTTATTAATAATCTTATATTTTAAAAATCTAATAATTTTGTAAAATAAGTAGTTTTTATTTTATTTAAAAAAATATATAAATATTAATAAGTATTATCATAAAAATATTTATTTTATATTTAATTAATTATTTATAAAATAATATATATCCAACATTCAATGTATAAAACTCAAATCATGTATATTATTTAAATTAGGGTTAAACATTCAATTCAAATCAAATCGAACCGAATTGAATTAAACTACGAAAACTGAATTAATTGAATTATCATATTTTAAAATCAAATTGAATTGAACCAAATTGTCATATTTCAGTTTAATTAATTCGAACTAATCGTTTTTTACTTTTGATGAATTTTTTAATTTAAATTTAATTTTTAAATTATTTATTATAATTTTAAACTTGATTTAAACCTAATAACCATTAATAAATGAAATTAAATAATTTATATATATATAAATTTATATATAATTCATAAATTTTTATAAAAATAAATTAATTTAAAAATTAATAAAATATTTCAATTTATTTTAATTCAATTAATTTTTTTCTCTTTAAAATTAAATTAAATTAAATTAATTAAAAATTTTAAAATATAAAATTAAATTAAATTAAATTATATTATCTTAAAAATTAAATTAAATTATTTAATTAAAATAACTCAATTTGATTTATTTACTTCAAATGAGAACTTGATTCAGTCATCTCACGCTCAATTATATATTATATTTGGTTGGGCCCACTCGTAAGCCACTTGCAGCAAACTATTGTATTGCAATTTGCACTCAAGGGGGATTTACGTTGGCTTTTTCGTCGGAATATTGACACTTGAACAGTTCAATACAAATATCAAATCATCAGGACCCATGGATGTACAGTATATTTTGATCGTACTATTCCTCCGGCTCTGCTATTCCAGAGCTCTCACCGTATTCGCTTCCATGGCTTCGTCTTCCAACACTTTTCTACCAAAACCCACTTGGCAACACTGGCGTATCCCCTCAAGCCTCCCTGATCATTTGCATAATTCGTGTCTACTATCGCGAAATCTTTCATTTTGGAGACTTGGGTTTCAATGTTTGCAACGTGGGTCGATTACTGAACAGATGATTGTTAGAAGTTCTCATCAAGCTGAAGCTTTGGTTGGTATGTCGATGCTTTGATCTCATCATTTGGGTAAATTAATTAATGAGTTTAGTTTTGCTATCAATTGCTTGTATACTATGTGAAATTTAAGACTAATATGGTAGTTTATGGTGGCAGATTCTACTGCTCAAACATTTGATGTTCCAATTCTGACTTGTTCAGAGGTTTATTGTCTTCCCTTTTCCTGCTTGTTTTCTTTGATTTTCTTCTTTCGCATTGCTGAAGGCTAAGATGCCCTTAGTAAAGTCAGAGTTTATGATTATTTCAGGAACAGTTTTTTTCATTTGGTCATTTGTATTGTTTTCTTAGCAAGTTTCATGGTTTCTTTCTATTTCTGAAGGCTATTGAAAAACTAAGAACTAACAGAGAAAAGCACAAAGGGAAGCAGCAATTCCTGGCAATGTACTCTAGCATTTTTGGTGGAATAACAACAGATCCAGCAGCTATGGTGATACCCATGGATGATCATATGGTGCATAGGGGGCATGGTGTCTTTGATACTGCTGCAATAATGGATGGGTTAGTATAATTTGCTTCAAAACAAGGAATAACCTGTTCTTCTTCATTAATGTTGATGCAATTGAACTATTTCTTCCTCCACAGCGCTACTAGGAGCCAAGGATCCATAAATATGGAAATATAATTATGAGTCTTTATGTTTAACGAACTCTGCTTCAAAAGTTTAAACTATCATAATTTCAATTCTGCCTTCACATTTGAGTTTAAGCTTTTGGATCAGCAGTTCTTGAATGCACCGGGAAATTTTACTCTGCCACATGATCATAGTGAACTATAGTTTTAAATTGCTTTGCTTAGATGTACTTCAAAACTAAACACAGTAAATTACTTCAGTTGTGTGTAGCAAAGCATGTACACTTTTCTTGCAAACGAAAGTAGCTTCTTGCTGTTAACAAATTCACAGTTCAGTTCATTAAAAGCACTTCAAATTTGTAGGATAATAAATGAATGTCCAGTTTCATTCTAATTTTCCTTTCAAGTGATTGATTTTGTTATCCTTTTTTTTTTTTTCTAATTTTCATTTTGTTAAAATTTTGTGAGATTGGTAGAGAAAGGAATGAACAATAAAATAGAAAATGAAAAATAGAAAGAACTTCTTGTAGTAAGCTGGCAATTGAAATACAGAACTCGGTTTCTCGGCCCTTATTGTCCTCCAATAACTTTATTTTTGGGTTCCATCTTTTCTGTCTTGACTTTTTTTTTCCTGCAAAAAAGTTGAACCATTATGAGATCTTTGATGCTAAGAAAAATAGATTAACAGTGACCTTCTGCAATTCAAATAAGGAAACATATGCAGATTTGTGTTCCACTTCGTTAGATGGTGAACTGTGGGCATTCTGATTCCAAGCAAGTGTTCTCTCTTTTATGTTTTACTAAGCAAGTAATCAACTCTTAAGTGCTAACGAGATCCTTACTTATTTCTAAATCTCAGACATCTATATGAATTGGACCAACACCTTGACCGTATTCTAAGGTCAGCATCTATGGCCAAAATTAATCTTCCTTTTGATCGGGAAAGTATAAGAAGAATACTCATGCAAACAGTGAGTGCTTCCAAGTGTCAGAAAGGATCACTAAGATACTGGCTCTCGGTAGGACCTGGTGATTTCCAACTCTCTCCATCTAGCTGTCATCAGCCAACCCTTTATGCCATTGTTATCCAAGATCAGTCACCATTTGATTCGAAAGGCATTAAGGTGGTAACTTCATCAGTCCCTATAAAGCACCCACAGTTTGCCACCATGAAGAGCGTAAATTACCTTCCGAATGTGCTTTCAAAGATGGAAGCTGAAGAGAATGGTGCATTTGCAGCCATTTGGCTGGATAATGATGGGTTCATTGCTG
Source organism: Hevea brasiliensis (assembly GCF_030052815.1). Classification (NCBI taxonomy): domain Eukaryota; kingdom Viridiplantae; phylum Streptophyta; class Magnoliopsida; order Malpighiales; family Euphorbiaceae; genus Hevea; species Hevea brasiliensis. The sequence goes on from NC_079496.1 coordinate 104,487,902, forward strand.
AAGGACCTAATATGAATGTGGCATTTGTTACCAAAGATAAAGAACTTCTGATGCCACACTTTGACAAAATTCTAAGTGGGTGCACAGCTAAGAGAGTTTTGACTCTAGCTGAGGTGCTGGTCAGGGAGGGTAAACTTCATGGAGTAAAGATGGGTAATGTGACTGTAGAGAAAGGAAAGAAAGCAGATGAAATGATGCTTATTGGCAGTGGAATTCTTGTTCGCCCTGTGGTGCAGTGGGATGACCAGATCATTGGCAACGGTAAGACCTTTTCTACAATTTATGCATCCTTCAAAATGAAATTCATCTGGAAGTATGCAATGTTTTTTTAGTATTATACATCATGGTTTTTCTAAACCTTCTTGTTTTTACTGAATTTGAGAGAATATCAATCGAACATCAGATGAGACTAGAGTAACCCATAACCCATTAATTAGCTAATGGATCCCCTGTTGAAAAGAGGGAAACAGAATGTCTTCTGTTTGCCATTGTTGCTCTATGGACCATGCTAACCTTGCCTCTTTCCAGAAGGATATCTAAGCAGGGCATTTCCCCATTGGTTTAGTACAAGCATTCTCTAAAATTTGTTGTGGTTGAATTCTTTATTATAAACATTCTTTTTGTGTGAATTTTGTAAAATACATCAAAATTGTTAATTTTCTGATTCTGACTTCCAAAAAACTTGTGATCTATATTCTTCTGAAGGCAAAGAAGGTCCCATAACTCTAGCTCTCTTGAATCTTATATTGGAGGACATGAAGTCTGGCCCTCCGACAATTCGAATACCAGTTTCCTAGGAAAATTTCTGGATATTGCAAAGTGGGACTGCATACTTCAAACATGGAAAGCTATTTTTCAGCTACTCACTCACTTGCAGAGGCTGAAGAGCCGTTGAAAGCCAAAAATTCCTCTATTTTAATTGACTTCTTTAGTAAGTTACAATAACCTCTATATAAGACAATTTTCTGTATGCAAGTTAAGCTGATTTCTGTGACAAACTAAAACAATCCAATTAGCTTGATGATTTCTTGTGCTGTGTTTGATGAGAAAACCATGGAGAGAACGAGTTTCAGATGTGTCAAATAGGATTTTAGAGAAGCTTCTTATTTTCATTGTATGCGACACTGACCCATTTACATTTAGTCTTTATATATTCTCCCTCACCTAAACTTTCTTGATTGAAGGAAACTATCTAAGCATTAAAAAGAAAATAACTTCCATGTGTATTACAAAAATCCTCAAATTTTAATTTAATCAGATTCTGATGGGTGCTTCAATAAAAAACTGATGTAAACATGTCTAAATGGATTATATATATATATATATATATATATATATATATATATATATATATATATATATATATATATATATATATATATTTCTCTTACCTGTAAAGAACAATGGCTAACTTTTTCATTTTATACTTAAGCATTTTATTCACTCAGGTATGCAGTGTTATCAAGGCGAAAGGCGACACTAAGGCGATAGAGTATTCTATTGCCTTAGGCGAGAGGCGAGGCGAGGACCTTTTTGAAGTGAGGCGCCATAACCTTAATTGTTTAAATTATATATATATATATATATACTTTTAAATAGTTGACAAGTAAAAAACATATTAAAAAGAAAAAAAATATGATTTACACTATATTTATATCTAAAATAAGAGAAATTGAAAATAGTGCATACATGTATTTCCAACTTAAGTATAAGATACAAGTGAAAGTATGAGACTGTAAAATTAAAATATATAGCATAAGTAAAAACACACATAATAATAAGAGATGTTAAAAAAAGAAATAGTTCATATCTGAATTTTCAGCAGATGTATATGATAAAAGTGACACTATAAAATTATACATAATAAATAAAAAATTAGAAATAAGTCATAAGTCACATAATAGAAAATATAAATTATAGAAGTTCAGACATTAATACATAAAAATAAGTTGTAAGTCATAATAAACAAAATGCAATAAGTACATAAAAAACTTATAACTAAAACTACTCATCATCAAGATTTCCAAAATCATCTTCATTTTCAACAACGGCCATCACAAATTCTTCCACCTCTTCATCATCATCAACTTGCGAAGAGGATGCACCTGTCATTGCACGAGGCCTTCGAAATGATGGAGTTTCAACTGGTGGTGTTGATCTTGCAGCCAATCTCTATTCATAACGAGATTCAGAAACTCCAGCTGCTCTACCAACATCACCCCAGGTCAATACGTCATTCATGAAAACAAGAGAATCATCATCATCATCATCATCCCCATCACCTTTTTCTAATTCACCAAGCAACCATTCATTACTCTCATCAATATTTGCCAAATCAATAGGTGTTGTGATATCCCCAAAAGTGTGTCGGCGTAACAACGCTCTATTGTACTTCACATATACCAAATTGTCCAAGCGTTCTTGAAATAGCCGATTTCTTTTCTTACTATGAAGCTGTCATTTATTTTACAGTAACAAATAAGTTAAACTTCAAACTCAAAAGGCTCAAGATAAAATAACAAATTAAGAAATCTATATATATATATATTACTTACATGCTCAAATACACTCCAATTTCTTTCGCAACCACTTGCACTACATGTGAGACTCAAAACCTTTACAGCAAACTTTTGTAGGTTTGGAGTTCAAGAACCATATGTTTTCCACCAAGCAGCTATTAAAATATAGAACCAATGATTGTTAAATTCATGATATAAATTAATAAATGAGCAAAATGAAAAATTAATAAGAATTAAATTAATAACCTGGAGATTTGGTTGTTCTTCCTCTAATAGTGAAGGAAAACCAAAGGTCCTCAGAATCGCCTTGTATTTCTCAATTTCATCAAGAATCATATCAACTTTTGCTGAATTTTTTCCATTTTATGAATGCATGAAAGCAATCTGTATTGACCTCTTCATCGATTCAATTCTCATCTTATTTGGATAAAAATTCAGGATTCAAAAGTATCCAAAGAAGATGCAAAGGACGATGCAATTGAAGTGACCATCTCGCATCAATAATCTCAAAAATGCTCTTGTATTTCTCTTCATTGCCATTGAGTGAGTTGGCAATGGCTTCTTTAGCCCTATCCATGGCTTCATAAATATATCCCATAGCTGGTTTTTTCCATTATCAACAAGTCAAGCACACGAACAAGAGGACCTAAACCTTAAGAGCATAAACAACATGATTCCAGAAGGCAGGACTCAAAACCGTCCTTTCACACTTTTTGCCTTTCACCTCTTTAGCCCATTTACTAGTTGTCCAACTTTCCGAAGTAAACATTTTTCTAATGTTGGCTTTCTGAAGATGAATCATTCCCAGTGTAATAAAAGCGAGCAAATCTAGTTTGCCCTGCCTTAGCAATTCTACTCCATTAGTAAACTTCCGCAACATATTTAGAACTCCTGAAGAGCCATATGTGAAACCAGTAAGCTCAACAGCTTTGCGGAATGTTTCTTTGAAAACACGGATCTTAAAGATATCCTCCAACATCAAATCTATACAATGAGCTGCACATAGAGTCCAGTATAGGTGAGAAAAATTTGCTTCCAATATTCTCCCTGTCATAAACAAGTAGAAAAATTCATTCCATTAATAATAAAAATAAAATGATATTTTTTTTAGTAATATAAAAAATTAAATAAAAATTTTACCTGCTGCAACATTATTTGATGCATTATTTGTAACAACTTGAACTACTTTTTCAGAACCAATTTCCATCAATTCTTTCTCAATCAAACTAGCCAACAATGCCGCTGTCTTTGATTCATCACTTGCATCAACTGATTTAATAAATACACTTCCCTTTGGACTATTAGCCAAGAAATTAATCAAGGTTCTCCCTTTTCTATCCGTCCATCCATCACACATCAATGTACATCCATAATTTTCCCATTCTTCTTTATGAGACTTAAGAAGATCATTTATGATTTACACTTCTTTGTTAAGTAACCGAACTCTAACCTCATGAAAACTTGGAGGTTTCATTTCTTTCCCATAATTTCCAATTGCTCGAATCATTTCCCCAAAGCTATCATAATTCACAGTATTAAAAGCTATTCCCACATCATACATCCATCGTGCTATGGCAACACAAGCACGCTCCCTTAACTCCTTTTTAGCTGGACTATTTTCATCAATGGTAGTTTGCCTCATATTTTTTCCCAAAACAGCAGGTCTAGGGGAAAAATAACAGTCAATAAGCCCTCTACTACTTTGTGGTGGTAAAACTTTTGATTTTTTAAAAGCACTAGTACCTGTAACTTCCAGTACTTGCCTTCTTCTTTCACTGCCAATTTCTTGCATCAACTCTTCCTCTTCCTCATTTTCATCTAATCCCAGTACTTCAACATCATCAAATTCAGGTGGTCTTTCCATATTCATAATTGATTTTTGCTCCCTTTTTTTAGCAATGAATTCCTGCATTTGATTCCTTACATCTTCTGGACATTTTGGACACCGAATTACATTTTTGTAACCTCAGCAAGATGTTGTTTGATTCTATTAATTCCTCCTTTATAAACTTTCATACAGTACATGCATTGAAGATCATTGGTATTGTTTTCACTAACTTGAATTACATGTGCCCATCCTGGGTCCATTCTTCTACTACTAGCAGAAGATCCAGATGTATTATTTTTATCACCCATTTATAATCTAAAAAAAAATTAACAAGAATAAAAAATAAATTAATTAACAACAAATTAACAATATCCAATATAAATTAAATAAGTAATTAACAAGAATAATTAGTAAAAAGTAAAATAGTAAACTAATTAACAACAAATTAACAATGCCCATATAAATTAAACAATTAATTAATAAGAACAAAAAGTAAAATCATAAATTAACAATGCCTATATAAATTAAACAATTAATTAATAAGAACAAAAAGTAAAATCATCAAATTAATAATAAATTAATAATACCATATAAAATAAACAACTAATGTCTAATTAACAAGACAAAAGTAAAACTAATTAATCTAACAACTAATTAACAATGATAAGAAGTAAAAAGTAAACTAATTAACAACAAAGTAATAATGTCTATATAAATTACACAATTACTTACTAAGAACAAAAATAAAAATAATCAAATTAATAATAAATTAATAATACCCATATAAAATAAACATCTAATATCTAATTAACAAGAAAAAAGTAAAATTAATCAAATGAAAACTAATTAACAATAATAACAAGTAAAAGGTAAACTAATTAATAATAAATTAATAATACCCATATAAATTAAATAATTAATTAACAATAATAAAAAGATAAAAAATTAAATTAACAATAAATTAATAATACCTATATAAAATAAATAAATAATTAATAAATAATATCTAATTAACAAGGTAAAAAGTAAAATTAATCAAATTAATAAGAATAACAAATAAAAATTAAACTAAATACCAACAAATCAACAATACCCATATTAATTAATCAATTAATTAAACAAGAATACAAAGTAAAATAATCAATTTATCAATACCCATAAAATTTAAATAATTAATTAACAAAAATAAAATAAATAAATAAATAAATAATTAATTAATTAATAATAACTAATTAATTAAAAGGAGGAGAAGGAAAAAAAAAGAAAAAATAAAAAGGAACTGCTGAAAGAAGAAGGAGAGGAGAGAAAAAAAAAAAAAAAACAGAGCAGCAGGAGAGGGACGTGCAGTAGAAGAAAAGTGAGATCGAAACAGAGGAGCGCAGCAGTAGAAGAAAAGTGGAGAGGGAGAGAAAAAAAAAAAAAAAAAAAAAGAGGGACGTGAGAGCGATCGAACAGAGCAGCGGCAAGCAGCGCAGCAGGAAAAGAAAAAAAAAAGGACCTGAGAGAGATCGAACAGAGGTGGAGAGGGAGAAAAAAAAAAAAAAAGAAAGGGACGTAAGAGAGAGAGAGAGATCGAAGCAGGAGAAGAAGAAGAAGAAGAAGAAGAAGAAGAAGAAGAGAGAGAGAGACAGAGAAAGAGCGTACCTGTTGTCGTCGTGAAGTCGAGGTTGAGCCGTTGAGGAGAAAAGCATCTTCGTGAGGTTCGTGAGAAAGATGTATCTGCTGGTGGAATGGCTGCATCAGGTACGCAGTTTATTGACTTTTTAATTTAAAATAAAAAAAAAACAACACTTACCGTTGCTGTGAAGAGGCGTCGCCTCTCGCCTGCCTCGCGTCTCTCCTCTCCGTCCGGAGGCGTCGCCTCCTCCAAGCCGAGTCAGGCGTTCCAGTCGAGGCGACAGAGGGGCGCCTCGCCACGCCTGACACCTTGCCTGGGCGCCTCGCTCGCCTTTGATAACACTGCAGGTATGTTTAAATCAGTTTCTAGTAAGAGTACTAAACGGAATCTGATTAGAGAGCAGTGTTATTAAATTCGGCTCAAAAGTTGATTAGGTGAAAAAACTATGGGTTAACAATTCAACTATGGATCATTACAATTAATCAAATGTATATAATTTAATTAAAAATTAGTTAAATATAACAACTATTAATCTAAACTAATAAATAAATATAATTATTTAAATGAAACTTTAATATTTATTAAGATATATTTAATAAAATTTAATCGTGTTTTTAAATTTTCTATAAAGTATTCAAATAATATCATGTATCAAAATTTAAAAAATGTATAGTTTTTTTAATATTTATAAAATATTAAATATGTGTTAAAAAATAAATAACTTAAAATAAAAAATATATAATTATCAAGCTAGCTTAATTGATTTTTATTTTAAAAATTTTTTATGAGATTTTAAATTTAATTTTTTATATCAATACCAAAAGAAAAAGATTCTATTGAATAATTAAATCGATTGGGTCAATTGAATCATATCAATATACCGGTTCAACTGTTGAATTAACTGAATCATACTTAATCGCTTTTTGTCTAGTTTAATTATAAACCTTGACTGGTTTAAACGCTGATTTAATTGGTCGGTTAGATTCAGGTTTAATAACTATGTTAGAGAGATTTTAAATAGTATTAAATTAAAATTGAATATATTTATGATATAAAGTAAAGTTGAGGGACAGTGATGAAATAACAAGATTAAACGATGAGTGATTTAGAAAAAAAAAAATTTCCATGACAGCAATAGAAATATAATAAATAAAGAATTGCAATAAACTCCAGATGCTACTTTTACCTTCGCATGCTGAAAGGATATGCCATTAATCAACTAGATGGTTCGGTTGGGAGAGTTTTGTATGGACATTTTTGTTTCATATGCCATTTTATTTAATATTTTTTTTTATATGATAATGAAACCCTAAAATACTATTATAGAATTAGAGAAAGGGACGACCTTGCATTTGCAATGTCGCATATGGTATTTTTCTTATATGAAAAAGTTAGTGCAGCTAGACCTGCTCACGGCCGATTTTGGTTCAGAATCAATCTAAAACCGGTGATTTTAATTTATTGAGGGTATATATCTGAATTGATCTTTAAGGTCCTCTCATGATTTCAGTTTCAATCTCGGTTATGGTTTAGGTTTCTATTCGAATTTCGTTTAGATTTGATTTGGTTCAAACTTAATGGTTCAGATTTTTTCATTTTTTTTTAATTTTTTTGAACTGAAAATTAGATTTTGATTCCCAACAGAACTAGTCGATTTTGACTCAATTCAATCTCGATTCCAGTCAACCACAATTTTAATCGACTTCAATCCAAATTAAACTAGTCTAATTTTCATTTTCAAAGTTGAAACCAACACTAGGCCTAGGTGGAGCATAAACTCTTCAGATTTTTTTTCAATTTTTTTTAAATGAAAACTTTGATTTTGATTTAGAACTGAACAAGCTGATTTTGATCTAATTTAATTCAAATTCAAATCACCATAATTTCAAATAATTTCAATTTAATTTAAACTAGTTTAATTTCGATTCAAAGTTTGAACCAGCTCTACTCTTACGCCGAGGAGATACTCGACCTTCTTTTGATGTGTAGTTGTTACCCAAGGCTTTTGCTTTACATAAATTATACTAGTTTCTTAAATATTATAAACAATTAATTATAATTTAACGTAATTTGTTAAAATCATTATATTAGTAAAATATCTTTCTATTTTAATCTATAAATATTAATAATATATATTAACTTGTCATTTCTTATAAACTATCTTATATGAAATAATATTTTTTTTAAGAGAAATATATAATACATTTATAATTTTATAGTAGACCGTTTATATAAAATGTCAAGTTAATGAAAATAAATGTGTACATACATGAATCTTAAAAAAAATTATAATGACTAAATAATTCTTTAGAAAAAAGCTCAATAACTATGATTGTGTATCAATTTTTAATTTGTTATTCCGTATATAATTAGATAAGGACAGAAGTAGGGGTAAGGGCATTAGGGAAGAGCGGTTTTCGGTTTAAACTAGAAAATTGAGCTGAATTGATTCAATTCGGTTTTAAAATTTAATCGGTTTAGTTTGATTTATAATTTTGATATTTTTGATTAATCAATTCGGTTTGATTATTTTTATAAAAAATAAAAAAAACGAACCGAATCAAAATTATTAATATATAGGAAATCAGAGAAAATCAAACCAAATCGAATCGAACCGAACCAAAATCAAAGAAAACCAAACCGAACCTTAAGATTTTTGAGTTTTGATTTCAATTTTTTTTTTGTTTTATTATTTAGATTTAATGTTAAAAATATGAAATTTTATAAATTTCGGTTTGATTGGTTTAAAATCGAATCGAATTGATATTTATCTGTTCGATTCGATTTTCTCTTATTAATCAGTTTGATTCGGTTTTTAAAATTTTTGATTTTCAACTTTTAGTTTTATCGGTTTGGCTCGGTTCGAAACCGAACCGAACCGTTTGCACACCCCTAAAGTGCATTAGCCCTTGAAATTTTAAAATTTTTTAGAGGTATAATTTTTTTTAAAAAATTAATATTTTAAAATAATTTATAATTTAGTCTTTAATATTTAATAAAATATAAAATTTAATTCACATATTTTTAAAATCAAATAAATTAGTCTCTCATATTTTAATCCATTAGCAAAATAATCTCTATCATTAATTTACTGTTAACTTAGCTCTCATTTGAAAAATTAAGTTTATGACGTTTTGACGAAATCAACAAGAATTTTTTAAATCAAATAAATTGGTCTTTCACTTTTAAAATTTTATATTTAAATAATTATATATTATATTTAAATTAAAATATAATATATACATATCTTATTTCAAAAATATAATAAGTATAATTTTTTATTTCAAAAATATAATAAGTATAATTTTTTATTAAAATGTCTTCTGCGTAATGTGTTCTAAATTATTAGAAATAATTGTGTTAAAATATATTTATCATATTTATAATTTATAGATCCATTATATATATATATATATATATTTAAAAATACAATAAATACTTAATATTATAAATTATTAAATTTAAAATATATTGATTGTCAAAAATTAAAAAACTTATTTCATTTATCTCAAATTTAATTTTTTCAAAATAATTATAAAAATTAAACACATTCAAAATTATGATAGTAAAAAATAACTTTTTAAATTTTTAAATTGAATTTAATTTTTATAATTATTTTGAAAAAAATTAAATTTGAGATAAATGAAATAAATTTTTTAATTTCTGACAATCAATATATTTTAAATTTAGTAATTTATAATATTAAGTATTTATTATATTTTTAAATTAATAATAATTTTACTTAATTTTTAATGAGCTCATTTTATTAAAAAATTAAAATATTTATTTGTAACTAATTTAAGTCTATTTGATATTACTGTTAAAATTGCTATTAAAAAAATTATTTTTTTAAATATATAAATTATAGAGTATTAAAAAATAATTTAAAATAAATTTAATAAATTTTAATCATAAAAATATTAAAATAATAATAATTTTTTAAACTACTTTTTTAATAATATTTAAAATAAAATAAATTATTAAGTGTACTTAATATATTAAAAAATAATACACTTATCACTCATAAAAAATTAATTATTGTTTAAATTTAAAAATATAAAATTTATAATTTTTTTGATTGATAATATTTAATAATTTTGACATTTAATATCAATGTCAGACACTAAATTATAATAATTTATTAAATTTCATAAAAAATTCACTATATTATTTTTATAAATCAAATATTATAAGAGTCTCTCTAAATTAAATTTCTGCTCATTGCTGTAAATCGTGCATATATAAAATAATTGTTTCAATGAATGATTTTTCTACCACTAGATTCTGTTATTTCCCACGTGTTTTTGTCTGATTGGATATCATTTTCAAATGGCACCTCCCAAAAATAATTCAACGGACACAGGGAAAGAAACTGAAAACATAAAAAACAAAAAGACGGAAAAAATTAAGAAACCATTTGGCTTTTATCCAGCAGAGAGAGAGACTCCTTCCATAGAGAGGGCGAGAGAGAGTCCTTCGATAAAGGACTGTTCTGTTCGAGCTAATCGATTAGAGAGAGAAAGTTTAGAGAGATATAGAAGGATACCTAATTACAAATAGAGATTGCGTTAGAAGGTTACTCGCCGGAATTTTACGTGGAATCGCTGGAATTGGATGCGATCCAGCCGGAAAAAGTATCTACGGTCACCGGGATAGGTTTGATCTATTGAGTTTGAAATAAGAAGATTAAAAAAAGGGGGCAGAGATGGTGAATTATATGGTTGAACGGGCCACGAGCGACATGTTGATCGGGCCTGATTGGGCCATGAACATCGAGATCTGTGACATGTGCAATCACGACCCTGCGTAAGCGCTGTGCTTTATTATAATTATTCCCTACACCTTGTTTTGTTTTTTCTGGTTGCTTTGTGATCAATTTTGATTCATTTTTCGGTTATAATTGTTTTCCATGATGTGTTGTTATAAGTGGATTTCTTGTAGATGGCGTAGTTTGATTGAACAGTTAATTTCTGCGTGATTGTTGGGAAAATTCAGGAAAATGAAAAACTCTAATAACAAATAGAATTACACCCTGAATCTCTCTCTCTCTCTCTCTCTCTCTCTCTCTCTCTCTCCTGAGGTTTTAAATGTTTTCTACTGATTGAAAATCTCAATAATTGTAAAGCTCCATTTGCATTAGCTTGAACTAGGGAGAATGGATCCTCTTTCAAGCACAGACGAAAAAAACAAAGTGGACATTGAATTCTGTAATTGTCTGTTGGCTTTATGAATTTCTTGCCTTGATTCGCATTTTCAATTACAATATAGCTCGACTAGCTTTATGTGGATTAGTTCCATCTGGGGCGTCCAAAAGGAAAATTAATGGTAACCTCTTTTTTTTTTTTTTTTAAATATTATGCTGCATCTAGTGCATCAGGGATTTGGGTTAGGAAAAGAATCATACTTCGTTTGATGGAAAATTTTCATAGAAGCTCAGATGTTGGCTACAACAGTTAGTAATTACAATATTTGTTGTTAATTTTAATAAATTCTTATAGGAATAGAATCATGTGTATTTTTAGGGGAAAATGTCCCAAGAAGGCTTACTCATATTAAGCTGTAGAGTAATCTAATCTAGAATGGCTTTCAGTGTATAAATGTATACCAGCAAGATGATTTCTTTAAACTTTCTCAAAATCTGGTGAAAACACAATGCACTAGAAAAGTCAGTGCTATAACCTATCATTAATTTTAAAGAAAACGGTGTGTTTTGGAAGTTGCTGATGAAATGTAATAATATCAAGTGTGCTACTTGTAAACGTGTAGCAGAACCCAGCCTACTGTTTATTGTCCCGAATAAAACATCAATCGCAAGAGCATGGGAGAAAAGAAGATAAAAGATCAATTGACTCACCCTTAAACAATATTTTAGGATTGCAATTTGCAATTACCAACAAAAAAAGCATAAGACAGACTACCACTAATTACTGCATGTAACACAATTTCTTTCTATGAACTTGTCAATAACCTATAGCTGCTCATTTATAAACCTACTCAAAATCCAAGTCACGGATAGCCTCCTTTCCAAAATCTTCACTGACTGCTTCATTAGCTATTTACACTGCATTTAAAATCTGCGTCCATTCAGTAAAACTTTCAAGGAATTAGAAATTGTGTCCCCATACTGACATACTCACAATACAGCTTATTATCTAAAACCCTTATCAAATCTTATATGGACTAGTGCCCTGTGATTCACAATCTGGAACTTGCACTCAGTCTTTTTGCAAGATGCCTTTTTCTTCAAGGGAAGATTGAAATACCAAAGGGAGAGAGTTTCACTTAGTTGGAGTGAGAGATTGAAGAGAGAAACTGAGACAAGGAGCTAGGTAATCCCTAATTTTTCTGCCACTTAGCTGAACCATACTGGTTTATCCTTGCTTTTGTCTCCTCTGATCTTGATTTGCATTGCCAAGTGAGGATTTAACTCATCTCAAAGCCTTTAATTTGGTTGCACCATTTCTGGGTTTCAAAGGCTGCTAGTGGAAACATCATTGATGATGTTAATTTACTGGAGAAAGTAGACAAATGGATTTTGGGTCTCTCCTTCTCTTGCTCTCCCCTTAATTGATTGTTTTTCATTTATAAACATTTCTTGACTTTCTGTTGTTCAAAACAGTATGTTGGAAGGAGATTTTGTTACAATTTGATTCCCATAATATACCTTGAGAAATCACACTAGGGTCTATTGATTTAAAACATATCTTTCCACCCTTAAGTCTTTAGGAATTAAAAATTCTTATTCCAGTCGACTTCTAAAATTTATATTGTCTTCCACTTTAAAAAATGATAAAAAAGTTTTAGCAAATGCTTCTAGAACTTTGAGTAATTAGGGCATAGCTGCCTGAATAGTTATAATACACTGTGATTGAGAGACTAGCATAACATATAAGCCTCCCTTTGTGTATGTATATTAAACTAAGTGACATGCTCCTGTGCCTTGACTTAGTACCCTTTTCCTGGTAATTATTCCCAGCAATAGTTGGTCAGTAATTCTTAAACTTAATTGAGCAGTCCAAAGGCAGAACAATGATAAGAGCATAATTCATATTCTTTCCCAATATTTCATCTCAAAGAATGTTCAAATTCTTAAGATTGTCTCTAATAACATCCGTCAAGCTGTTAGACAAGCCACTCAGATCAGAAACTTTATCTTGCTAGCAATTTTTGACATGATCCATTTAAATGGCACGACATGACTCAAAGTTAAGCTGGTTAGGGTTGGGCATAAAGAAGTTCGTGTCATAAATACGTCAACCTATTTAGACATAATGTAAATAAAATTTGAAATTTTCTAATATTAAAAAAAAAAACTCATTTTTTTTATTTATAAACCTAAAAATCTAAGAGAAACTGGTTGGATAAAAAATTATAACTCATTAAATAAATTAAGTACGTGAACACTTGTGAGGTTGGCTTAATAATATTTATAAACATCATTTCAGGAACATTTATGTTTATATATTTAACATTTGATGTTTGGGAAAAGTTTATTATTAACCAACTTTAAGTTCTTAAAATTCATAGTTATAATGCTAAATATAATGTAAATTTAATTCTGCTTTATATTATTTTATAAGATAAGATCTGTTTAATGGTAGGTTATAGGTACAAAATAAATTTTAAATTTTAAATTATTATTTTTAAAACATAACTCAATAAACAAATAACGATGTGTCATATGTGGGACGAAAGTCCCTCATCAGTAGAAAAGGGGAAGGGAGGCTCTGCTCATCTCTATAAAAGCATGCTTCCCCAACTTTCTAACGTGTTGAGAAGAGCCTGTGCCCTGTGGGCTTTTGAAAGGCCCTCTCAAAGGCTTTTGAAGTAGAATATTTTTACCCACTAACAAAGTGGATTAAAGTAATAAAATTTAATGGGTGTTGGCTTCAATTAAATGCATTATTTGGTTGTTGAGCACGTTAACCTTTTAATATGATCTATAAATGTGTTAATACTAGTTGTATCGTGTAACTTGTTTAGTAGATAGATACTGTTAAGTGTTGAGGGTTTATGACACAATTATTAATTATTTTGTAGTCAGGTTGAGTCTTATCTTCTTCATGTTAGAGTGACATGAACCCATGTAGACGCTGTTAGACATGAATGGTCAGGTCTACTTTATCTTCTCTCTATCTTAAGGACTCTGTTCATCACCTCCTTCTCAAAAGGCTTTTAAACTGAAGTGCCTTTTCATGAGTGATAGTGCACTGGTATGAACCTTCTATGGATTTTATTTAGATCCATTTAAAAATGACTTGTCTCTTTTGTACTAAAAATAGAATCCTTAATGATGTCACCTTTCGATGCCATTAGTTTTTTAGTGAAGCTCTTCCTTTCACTGTATGAAGCAATTCAGTCTTACAATCCCTTCATATTCTTTCCTAAGATAACTTTATCAAATTCATTATTCAATTATGTTTTCAGATTCAACTAATCCTTAGAAAGTGCCTTCTCTTTGTCCAATCTATCTAGCTCATCAAGCTGGCACAATATCTACCTTAGCTAGTTATATTTTGCTCTGTGAAAATTATATTTTATCATTGTTCAACACCAAAACTTGTTCAGTTTCCTAAACTTGGACTTTTTGGCTTGGTTTTGGGCTGGCAGACAAGCAAAAGATGTTGTTAAAGGTGTAAAGAAGCGCATTGGAAGTAAGAATTCAAAAGTTCAACTTCTTGCCCTAACAGTAAGCTTTGAATCACTTGAATTCTCTTTTCATTATGGAAAATTTATTTATACAGAGAGGGTGTGATCATACTTATGCAGCATCTAGTCCACTGCTGCCACTAATCTAGCTTTGTTACATCAAATAGTTTTCTTTTTCAAGTGGGAAAAAAGAGTTCATGTTGGAATTTATTGAAGGTTTAACTTGCCATATGTATACCAAGGAGTGTGACGTAAGCGGAGGTTTAATTTCCCCCCCCCCCCCCCCCCCCCCCTCTCTCTCTCAATCTATATATATATATATGTTTCAGTGCTGTGGAATGAGGAACCTCACATCCTTCCCTGCATCATAGGATATATTGTTGGACAGCCATCAGTTTGAAATAGGAAATGAAGTAAAAATTTAACTTGGATAATTTATTCATTTCATCTTTGAGATTTGTCTTATACGATCAGCTGTAGAACGAGCAAGTTTATTTGAACTGATCCAATTGATTTTAATTACAGGCCAACTGTGTAGACTATAGGTTTGTTCCATTTGTCGTAATATTTAACTTTTAACTTTTGGTCTGGATTCTATATTCTAGCTATTGGAAACCATGGTAAAGAATTGTGGGGACATTGTACATATGCACGTTGCAGAGAAAGATATTCTGCATGAGATGGTGAAGATAGTGAAGAAAAAGGTGAGAATATTTTTGTATGATTCGGTTGCTCTTTTTTCTTTTGGTAAAACTTGTTTATAGTGTTTTATTCTGCTCTTTTGTAGCCCGACTTTCATGTCAAAGAGAAGATACTGATTCTAATAGATACCTGGCAAGAAGCTTTTGGTGGACCAAGGGCAAGATATCCACAATATTATGCTGCATATCAAGAGTTGTTGGTATGATTTTTACTGAAAGATCCTAGTAGAGGTCACAAGCTGAATGTTTCAGTATTCATTGAATTATGAAACATTTCCAACTAACCAAACTGGATCATTTAATTGCCTAAATATTGTTATCCTAGTAGTTTTGGTGATTATAATGTGGTCATTTCTTTTACATTTGCCAAATCAATCCCTCATTGTTTCAGCGAGCTGGGGCAGTGTTCCCGCAGAGATCTGAGAGGTCTGCACCTGTATTTACACCTCCACAAACACAACCTTTGACATCTTATCCTCAAAATCTGCGCAATAATGAGTATCGGCAAGAGGCAGCAGAGTCTTCTGCAGAGGCTGAGTTCCCAGCATTGAGGTATATCTTGGACTCTTTCTCTGATTTCAGGATGGAATCTATCATAAAAAAAGATTCTGTTCATTGGTGGCCCCTTTTTATGACATTTTCCATGATATTAGTTCTATTGATGGTGCAAAAATTTTTGTTAGGATATCTTTCTATTGATCTTGTTGAAATTATTTTGGTTATACCCAATTTCACCAGCATTGATTTCTAACTTTTTGGTACAAGCATTTATACCTGGTGATTAGTGAATGCAAGTTTTGCTAGATTGTTTTCTCTAGCTTAATGTACATTTTATTCATTGCACATGCATAAATTATATAAATGGAATAAGTGAATGGATTATGCAGTATTGTGGTCACCTTCTGGCTGTACTTTGGTAAAGATCATAGCAAGTGATCTTTTGGGATCTCCTAGTACACATTAGGTCTTAGGTATATGGGTACAAAGATTCAGTAAATTTTCTATGCTTAGATGGCTTGTAATGCATCTATAACATCTATTCTTAATGGTGAGGTGAGGCACATGCCCATTAAGTGGTACCCTTGGTTGCTTGCACTGCTGATCTTGGTATTTCCTCTCGGAAGAAGAAAAAAGAAAGCAGTGTTTCCAGTGACTAGAGTTGCCATAAAATCAGAACATACAAAAACTAGAAATTCTTCTACAGTATTAAAAGTTGCACCTCATTTTTCAATCAACCTTTGCTGCTCCACTAGTAGTATTTATAATGCACTTTTTGTGTTGATTTGGAATTTCTTTTACTAGCTTGACAGAAATTCAGAATGCACGGGGTATCATGGATGTCCTTGCAGAGATGTTAAATGCATTAGATCCAGGAAACAAAGAGGTAAATTTGCCATATGACATTAGAATGGTAAACCCATATGTATTTGGTTAATATGGTGGACAATAAAACCCCAAATTTCAATCGAGCTTTTTGGTGAATTTATGGAGTTTTTTAAGTATAAGAATCTCATATTTTTTCAATTGTTTGAAATCTTTGGTAGTATATGTTATTATTTTTTTTTTTTGACTGAAAATCATGTCTCTTTAAGTTCATCACCTATTTCCATATTGGGTAATATTTTCCCCAATTTGTAGGGACTTAGGCAGGAGGTTATTGTTGATCTGGTGGAACAGTGTCGTGCATACAAGCAAAGAGTTGTACATCTTGTTAATTCAACTGCGTAAGTTATATTTTTCACCCCATTATTTGGTATGATTGTATCGATAATTGCTGTCAATTCTCCTCTGTTTCCAACCACTCTTGCAGTCAGTTACATGGAGTCTTTGCTTGTAGGTTTATGTGTTCTAAGTGGGCATTGGGGACATGTTGACACTAGCACTTGATAGGCATGCAACATGCTAGAATAATAATAATAATAATAATAATAATAATAATAATAATAATAATAATAATAATAAGAGCTTCTAATGAAATCAGACATGGACTAATTAAGACAAAACAATTTTTCAAAATTAATGGCAAGATGCTGATGAGATTTTTTTTTGAAGGTAATAGGAAAAGCAATTCCATGCTAGTTCGTATAGATTTGCTGTATTCTTTATGAGAATGGGTATAACACAGTCATTATCTGGATCTACTTGTTTGATAGTATTGCCAGTAAGATTGACTACATAGTGAACATAGTGATATCTGAAACTAAATATTTTTAGTTAATAATTTAATGGTGTTTTGAGTCCAGTGTCTTTGAAATTTGGGGAAGCTTATTGTCTGATCTTACTCAGATATTTTCATCTCTTTTAGGGATGAATCATTGCTATGCCAAGGGCTTGCATTAAATGATGATTTGCAGCGTGTACTTGCAAAGCATGAGGCCATTGCTTCAGGAACTCGTGCTCCTACTGCACCTGAGAAACCAAAGCCTGAATCAGGTGGAGCACTTGTGGATGTTGGTGGTCCGCTAGTTGATACCGGAGGCAACAACAAAAAACCTGTTGAAGGGTGAGTCCATTTATTCAGAATGTTTCATATTGAGAATCTGGTGCAGAATGTATGCTTGCTAAAAATATTAAAAAAACCTAATATCTAAAAGTTCTGAATTATACATAAGTTCGTGGTGTGGGTTGAATTTTTGTAGTTTACTATTATTTGTAGTACTTATTTATTCAGAATGTTTCACATCAGGAATCTGGTGCAGAATGTATGCTTGCTAAAAAAATTGAAAAAACCTAACATATGCAAGGTATGAATTGTACATAAGTTGGTGGTCCGGGTTGAATTTTTGTAGTTTACTATTAGATGTTTGTGGGACTCATTCGGGAATGGTATGTTGAGTATTAATCATATTTGTCTTAGTAAGAGTATTTTGTGTTCAATTTGGTTGTTAAGAGTCAATTGATTAGAAATTCAGTTGAGTTAAATGGTTGAGACCTGTTCATTAATCAGGTTATTTGTATTTCACTACTCAAATTAACCTATGGTTTTGAGGCTATTTACAATTCATTAGCAGAAGAAATGGGTTTCAGGCCATTGAACACCAAAGAATTATATCTACCTTGCTTTTAGGTAAAACAGTAGCATTATAAGTACTTCCACATGATTCAAAGCTGGTCAAATTTGTAAAATTAAAATGACTTATGAAAAGGTTTTGCTGGAAGTCAAATGTTCATAGTTCTTATATGGTTCAAAACTCATAACTGTTGCTGTTTGAGCTGGGAGTGACAAGATTTTTCTGCAGATCTGCTTCAACTTCTGGTGTAATGAATCAATTGTTACTCCCTGCACCTCCTGCAACTAATGGTCCAACTACTTCAGCATCTGCCAATCCAAAAATGGACTTGTTGAGCGGGGATGACTTTAGCTCACCAAAGGCTGATAATTCACTGGCTCTTGTTCCTGTGGGAGAGCCACAGCCAGCTACTACTCCATCTCAGCAGAATGCACTTGCCCTTTTGGACATGTTTTCTGACAGTAACAACTCCTCTAATGCTGTCAATGTGCAGGCTGCCCATTTGGCTGGATTAACAAATTCTTCGACTCCACAAATCCAACAGCAACATAATTTTCATGCCCCAGAAGCTGGAATTTACCCAAATGGAAGTGCCCCAAATATGGGATCACCGCGGTATGAACATTCACCATATATGCAAGCCACTGGACCTACCTGGAATGGTCTGGTTCCTCAGCAGCCGCCCTCACCAGTTTTTGGTGAGTTTTCTTTTCAAGTTGGCTTTTAGTATTGAACAACATTTTGCTGCTGTGTTGATTTGATCCCATGTATCTTCATTTTCTTAGATATAGTATGAAGGGCAAATTATTTTCCGATTCTTTATTTTAATGCTAATTGTAGTTTAGACTGTAGAGAATCTAAGCATGTAACGTTTTATCATCTATTTCTTTTGCATTAAAATTTACTGAGCATGCATTTTTGGTATGTTGAAAAGGTGCTCAAGGAAGTGGATCACTGCCTCCGCCTCCATGGGAAGCTCAACCAGCAGATGGCAGCCCTGTGGCAGGAGCTCAATACCCTCAACCAATGCAAGTTACTCAGGTGGTTGTGACGCACACACAACCAGTGCCCAGTGGCATGCATCCTCAGGGACTGCAGCCTTCAGGGAATGACCATTTAGTGGGTATGTACATTCAGCCCATCACAACCAGCCATCTGTCTGCGTTTAGTAATCCGGCTATCCAGAGCAATCAGTTAGGTTTGCATCCTCAAGCAGTCCAGGGAGGGCAGTATATGGGTATGCTTCCACAGCCAATGCATGGGCAAATGGCTTCTATGTATCCTCAACATATGTATGGCAACCAAATGGCTGGCTATGGTTATGCTCCGCAACAAGGGACACCGTATCTTGAGCAGCAAATGTATGGCCTGAGTGTTAGAGATGATAGCATTGTGAGAAACTCATCTTACCAGGTTCCCACTTCATCTTACCTGCCACTTAAGAAGCCTTCCAAGCCAGAAGACAAGCTGTTTGGAGAACTGGTTGACATTGCTAAATTCAAGACAACAAAACCTACTCCTGGAAGAGCTGGTAGCATGTGATATCATGATTGATTACTCTGTTTTTCTTTTTCTCATTTTGTTTCCTAACTTGCTTCTTTTCTGTTTTATTTTTTTTTAATTCAATATATATAATATATATGCATTTTTTTTTCCTTTTGGTCTCATTTGCTCTCATATTTGTAGTTTCTGTTTGGCAACCATGTACATTCCTTGTAGAGAAGAAAAGAAAAACGCTGAAAATCCAAATTTGGTTGATTTTGATATTTGGTTCATCCAACCAGAAAAACATCATCTTTGTTGAATTTTTGTTAATTTTGGTTTATCTGGAATGTAGATTGAATAGATATTATTGAATTCTAGAGCTTTGTACATGTGCATCTGCCAGCCAGGTCGTGATTTATTTAATATGTACTGCTAGTTGTAGAATGGAAAAGATTGACTGAGATTATGGCTACAATCTGGCTGATGAGGGATGGTGCTTTAGTGAACCGAAAATGTGATTTCCAAGTTTCTGTTGTTTATTGTTTAGATATGTTGAGCTTACAAATTTGTGGCTCTGCCCACGCATTTGGTCTGGATACGGGTACAAAAGTTGATTCCTTTGGGAAGCTAATTTGGTATAAGCAGTTGTTGGTATAAGCAGTTGTCGAGCGTCATTGGATACTATTGCAGAAAGGTTGACATTGCCAGAGGTCTTCCCTATGGGGAGGCTTTTGGGGTTCCTAATACTTGAGCTCACATGGCATCAGTGTCTGCTGCAACACTCTTTTCTGGTCCTATAATTGATATCTGCAGCAAAGAGTATTGAGGGCAATCCAGGCTCCTGCTGCAGCAGCCTTTTGCTATCCCGTATATGCCTTCTCCAGGTAATCTGGGGAAATTTTTAACTCATTGGATGGTTTTGCTAGGTTCCTTTGATTTTTCCTCTTCCATTCCATGTATTGATTCTTTAAGTTTTCCTCCTGAACTTGGCACATATATGTTCTAGGTTAGAAGAACAAGAAACTACATTAAGATTTAACTCCTTTTCTGCTTTGGAAGCTGTAATTTTAAACTTCAATAGACATTGTTAATAATACATTTGATTTTCTTCGTGTAATGATGCAGATAAAAAGGGCTGAAACAGAATAGTGTTACATATTACAGGAAGAGAAAGAAGAACAGTAATAACTAGTTGAGAGATTGGGTAGCTGAGATTTTGGAGGGAAAAAGGTACTTTAGCAATTGACTTTTCCACTGTTTGTTGGAGGCAGTTATGCTACTCTGTTGTTGCAAGCATTTACACTTCTCTTGGATAGAAGGGAAGTCTCCTGTATTCATTCATTTAAGAATTAATAACGAAAATACTTTCTCTTCTTCAATATTCTCTTTATTCTCTTCTTATCCAATCTTCTACAATTCTGCTCTAATCTCTATTCGAGAGATTTTTTCAGATCTGATCCTTAACAGATATTCTATCAGTGAATTTCTTTTAGTCATCAGCAGTCAACCTATCACTTACTAGAGGCACTCTTATGTTAACAACCTTATAAGCAAAAATACTTCTCTTCTCAGCCCGACAATACAATATCTTAGATTGTATCAGTTATAAGCCAAAAAGCCAATAAGAAGTAGAAATCCTTCAAGAAACTTTGCGTCAATTCATTTTCGCCATAAGGAGAGAACAAATTCAGGCATTTCCGATTCTTCCTTGCAATGTTTGATACTTGATCAAAATTTGCCCTTGCGTATTAGAGTTGAAGAAAAAGATACATGTGAAAGCAGCATAGATTCTTAGCTTCCATGATAAAAAGAATGCGGTCACCAAGGCGTAGATTTACCTGCAAAAAAAAAAAAAAAAAAGAGGTTCTGAGGCAAACAATTACCAAAATTCTTCGATGAAACTGCATGATGCAAAATTCACGACTGGCTTGCTGAAAGATTAATACTCACGATATATGCATTGTAATGAATATAAGTACTGTTTAGTTTAACTTATGAAAATTAGTTAGTGTTTATAAGCTCATTTAAACTTATAAGCATTTAAAATTTTAAATAATTATATATTTAGTTAATATGCTTATAATTGGCTAATAAATAACAATTATTAAACTAGCTTATAAGTATATTTATTATTAAAATTACTAAAAAGATATTAAATAAGATGTGTAATGAATTTTAAAATTAAATTCCATATGGTAAAATACTTGGTTAATCCCTTATAAGCCAAAAAAAATAATATAAACAAACAATAAACTTTTAGAATTAATAAGTTGGTATGACCAACTTATAAGTTAAGACAAGCACTCTTAATTTTAACATAGATCAATTTTATTTTCTTTTTAGGTCAAAATTCATAATTACATTATTGAGGATTGGAGTTGCTATTAATTATTTACAAAATATTTAATGAATCATTGAATTAGACCAAAATTGTTGAATGTATTTTCTATGCTTGCCCCTGAAGCTAAAGAAAGAGAAATTGAGTGAGATAGGAGCTCAGTGAATAGAAACATACTTTAGAAAAATAAAAAATAATCATAAAATAATTAATCAAGCACATAAATATGCAATAGTCACATGATGTTCAATAGCATAAACAATTCGTAACAAGGTAGTCATATCACTAATGGTCCCCTATCCATCATATATGTCCAAAGTGTTCGATTCATTAAAGGAGCTCCTGAAGATTTCCTCTTAATATAATACATAATGAATATCAGGGCACTAAAGTCATAACTTACTTGAGGTGGATCCTGTAATCCTTGGTATCTGAATATTAGATACACAGAATTATCATACCCGACATCCCTTTTTCTTTTTAGGCATATGGATCTTATGCCCCCGTCTTGGAGTATGCCCATTCTCCTTAGAGAGTCTACGAGTCCATTTAGTATGCATGCATTTCCTTTTTTTTCCTTTCCCAATAAGAACCAGTGAGTCATCTATGAACTACCAACAAAACACAATTAATAATGTAACATCTTTGTGAAATGCATTACTAATAGAATCAATTATGCAATTATACTTAGTAAAATCATATAATATCATAATGCATGATTATGCTAGATATGCTTTTAAACATTTAAGTAAAGAAATACATTCAAAACAATTTAAGTAAGTTCTACTCACACACCGAATGGACCTATCAAGTATGCTAATAGTTTATTAGACACTTGAACATTAATTAACTTTAATTACTTAAATAACTTAACTTAATTATATTGATTGTTTTAATTATCTTGTCGAAAATTTGGCAAAGTCTTCCATATAATTAGACTTATCCACCTACAAAGCAACACAAAAATAGGGCATCAAGCACACAACAACAACACAATGCCCATTCGGTGTCTAAAACAAACTTAGTATAAGTCCAGCAGTTCAATTATTAAGTCAGGGTCCCTAACTCCTTCTATAGTTCAAACAATTATGTTTAGTGCTCCAAATATTATAGGAATATTTTTAGAGGTCCTTTACATAATTCTTATGAGCTAGGAATATTTTATGATTTAATAACGGAACATTAGCTTTAGGCAAAACTACCAAAGTTGAGATCGGACTTACCAATGCTGATTTTGCTACTTGGAACGTGTCTAGAACATCCGAGAACTCTAAGATTGACCGTAAACATGATTAGGTTTCGAGTCGACCCATCAGGTACCAAATCGAGCTAGAAAGCCAGTCCAAAAGCTAAAAGGCTATCATTGATCTGATTGTACCTACACATAACCCATAATATGTTAATAATTATTATATATTTATATTTAACTAATAGGATCAAAAGGGCTCAGAAATCTCAATGAGCAATCTAGACCATTGTATGATCGCATTTTTCTAACAATATCCGATTAGAGTGGGGTTGGTCTCATCTTAAAGGTTTCAACGCCTGAGTTCATTAATAGACTCAGATCGTCTAAAGGCAAGATCATTGAAAATCCCATCGAAAAAGTACTACTCCTATTTTCCTTGATCTGTGCAAATCCAATAGCTAGAAGTGCTATCGCCGATTGGATAAGCTTCATCCAACGATGGTGCCTTAGTTTACCGACTAGAACACTAGACAACAGCTAGGAGGCTTCACAGGTTCAATGGTTCACAATGGATGGGTTTCTCTACATTTCTCGTTGCCAACATCAAAGGGAGGTGCTGGTTATCTCTAGAGCCACTGGCTCGTTAGAGGTGTTGGGCTGAAGCAGGTCATGGTGAAGCAGACCAACAGAGACGATGGGGAGAGGGCTTGGGTAGTTGAATCATGGAGGAAGGGAGGGAGAAAAATTAGGTGGCTAGTTCTTTTAATTTTGATTGGTGGGTTTGTACATAATAATAATAATAATAATAATAATAATAATAATAATAATAATATTATTATTATTATTATTATTATTATTATTATTATTATTATTATTTAATAACTTCAACCACGCCCAACCACCAATATGGTTTTGATTCGAACTTATTTGGAATCGACACCTTGAACCCCCAAGATTCCAATCTGATTAAGGCCTTAGTCCCAGTTCGATCTGGTTCAAATCCAATGGTCTATTTTTTTTTTTAGATTTTTATATAATTATTTAAAATGAAGAAAAGACAACTCGGCCCAAAATTGTTTGATTCCAATTCAATTCAAAGATGGATTTGATCAGGTTTGATTTTGATCCAGTCCTATGACTAGTATAACTTCAATGTAAAATTTACTAATAAATGGAATATGTTTTATTTTGATATATGATTGTTCATGAAACCATACTACTACCCACACGTGGTTACGAAATATAATATTTTTATTTTTTAAACTAATGTATTAAAGCTTACATAATCATATATAACATACAGCAAACATAGATAACATAATAGTTCAAATGAAAGGGTCTACTCTAACACCATAGATTCCCCAATTCCTTGTGTAATTGTTATATAAATGAACTGTCATAAATCTAAGCCAAGTTGTCTTTGTTTTTCTCCATCAAAGAAAGAATGGTGCATGGTCACTTGGATGCATCTATCACCAACATGAAAGGGGTTTGCTCCAATAAGTATTGTTCAAAACTGCTGCTGCAAAATGTTGCAAAAGGCAATTTACCTTTAGAGGAGTAGCACACAACATGTAAAAGCAATGACAGTTTCTCTTGAGATATGACACTTGCCAAAGGATCATTACAGTTAATAAGTCCTAATCATAGCCCCTGAAATCATCCCTCTCTGATCAAAGCGATTGCAATTCAAGAAAGAAAAGATTTTAAATCTCTCAAACAGTAATATTCTTGGCATTTCCAAATGCTTTCAAACTACACAATATGAGGAAGGGCAGTAACTTTAAACCATTGGGAAGGGTTGTAAATTCAATCTTTGGTATTTTTAAAGCTCTAAGCTACTAGAAAACAAAATATTTGCAGCTTTAGCAATCCATTTTAAATTCAGTAACAACAAACTAATCACCTTAGAATTAAGTAATAACAATAAACTCAACTCAACTCAACTAAATCTTTATCCAAAAAATTTGGAATCGGCTATATGGATTCGCTTTCTCCACTTTAAATGATTTTGGATTAAATTCTCAGAAATATGTAATGCTTCTAGGTCATGTTATACTAGTCTCCTCTAAGTCAATTTAGGTCTACCCCTTTTTTTATTTCTATCCTAATGTGCTCTACTTGTCTAACTGGAGCCTCCGCATGTCTACTCTTCACATGACCAAACCACCTCAATTTCTCTTCTCTCAACTTATCCTCAATTGGCACCACTCATCCAACTTAACATTCTCATCTCTGCAACTCTTATCTTAGATGCATACGACTCTTTCGGTGCCCAACACTCACTACCATATAACATAGCCAATCGTATGACTGTACTGTAAAATTTTCCTTTCAACTTATTGAGAATCTTGCGATCACATTTAAGAAAATAAAAAGAAAATAAATAATTACATTTAAGAAAATGCAAAATATATATATATACACACACATACATGCCTAGATAGAAAATAAATAATAAATTTTACATGGCTCTACCTGCTTGTCAACATATCTCATACAATTTGGTTGACCATCAAATACAGATTGTTTAACAGGGAATGATGAACTCAGAGACATGCAAAAATTTCACAACGAAAACGTTGCAATGAGATTAAATTGTTTTAAAAGAAGCAAGTGTAAGGAAGCATTAATTTTCAATTAAACAAGATCAACTTTAACTAAGTATGGAATGGTGATAATTAAAATGAAATTATTTATTAAATTACCTCAAACAGCTTGTGGAATTTTCTAACCACCGGACCGGGTTGTAGCAAACCACCAGCCGTCCAGATGTCCGGCCTCTGATGGTATCCACACAGACCGGTTATGAGGAAATTCTCCAAGACACTCTTAGAGAATATATTGGGAGTTTTTATGAGTGCTAGCTCTTTTCTAACTTCTCTATAATGGAAAACAAGCTTCCCTATTTATAGGGAACAACTTCTTTTAATTATAAATTTAACCCTTTAAATTTGTTAATTATAAATTGACCCCTTATAGGAATTATAATTCACATAATTAATTCCTATAATTTTAGAAACTTTAAATTAAGTCTATACTTAATTATTAGGACATTAAACAGTATAAATAAAATTTATACTTCAGTCCTTAAGTCTCTAGAATTATTTTTATCAAGTCTAACTTGATAATCCAATTTAATTCCTCACTTACAGTCTTTATGTGTGTGAACCATTAGGTTCCTAATATGTTGGCAACAAATATAATTAAATAAAATTAATACTTTAATTTTATCATCAATTCACAATTGATTAATTATATTTGTAGATCATTATTGACATCTAGCAATGTGTAACGACCACCCAAATATTAGAACTTGTCAAAGTGGTTTGACTAACCTTTTATGATCAGTCTGTCAGTGTAATTAATATCCCTTCAACATAATATTTCGATTTATACATTGATGCATGGAATGTGTCTACTATATATAAATCATTTCTATCTTCCTAGTATGATTGATTAATTAAATAAGATCTCAATCTTATTTTACCTTGCGCAAGGATTTAATAATCCATACTGGCCAAGAACAATTGAAATATTTTCCTTAATTACCTAAGGTGATGAATTCTATCTTGACAATTAAATATCTCCACATAGTTCATACTATATCCAATAGCTGCCACATTTGTTATCTTTATATAAAATGACATGTGAGCAGTATCAAAATACAGTAATTCCTATATAAGATAACTTAATGTCTCAAGTCTAAGGATCATTTACACGACTGTCACATGAGTCTTTCCATAGACACAGGTAAACTTCCATATGGAATCCTCATGCGGGTCAGTTCAGTAAACTTGTCACCACAAGTACTTACACGTTGGTTCTAGGTATCTCACATACCTCAGCTTAATGAGAACTGCTGCTTCCTTTCATAAAAGAAAGAATGCAACGTGTATTGGTCTCAACAGTTATATCAATGTCCAATCTTGATATAACATTGACCAAGAACATTTTTGGAACAATGCTATAATGCAGTCAGAATCTCATAATTATAACAACATTATAATTTCCACTGCTATGCATATAAGTCCCATGGACTTTATCTTTATTAATTAATATTCATTAAAATTAAATGATATAATTAAAGATAAAGCAGCCTTTTATTAAGAATAATATATATATATATATATATACATGAATTAAGTGATCACACTTGCAATTAACACATTGGCTGCAGTGGACATACACTAACAATCTCCCACTTGAACTAAAGCCAATCACCCATGTATCTAATACCATAACCCTGTAGGTGGTGATCGTGTCTTTGTTGGGACAATGCCTTAGTAAGAGGATCTGCAAGATTTTCTTCAGTGTGGACCTTTTCTATCATTGCATCTTTTTGCTCAATGATCTCTCTGATCAAATGGAATCTCCTAAGCACATGTTTGGATCTCTGATGAGACCTTGGTTCCTTAGCTTGTGCTATGGCTCCATTGTTATCACAGTATAGAGTTACTGGATCAACAATGCTAGGAACCACACCAAGTTCAGTGATGAACTTTTTGATCCAAACAGCCTCTTTTGCTGCCTCAGATGCAGAGATATACTCAGCTTCAGTTGTAGAATCTGCTGTAGTTTCCTGTTTGGAACTTTTCCAAATCACAGCACCACCATTAAGTATGAAAATATAACCAGACTGGGATTTGCTATCATCTTTGTCAGATTGAAAGCTGGCATCGGAATACCCTTGAACTACCAGTTCACCATCTCCATAGACCAGAAATATATCTTTAGTCCTTCTCAAGTACTTAAGAATGTTCTTTACTGCTGTCCAGTGATGTTCACCTGGATTAGCTTGGTATCTACTAGTTATGCTTAAAGCATAAGATACATCTGGTCTTGTACATAGCATCGCATACATGATAGATCCAATAGCTGAGGCATAAGGGATCCTATCCATTTTCTCTTTCTCAATCTGTGTCTTAGGACACATATTTTTGGAAAGAAAAATACCATGCGATATAGGCAAGAATCCTCGTTTTGATTCTTCCATGTTAAACCGTTTTAACACTTTGTCTATGTACACAGATTGTGACAGACTAAGGAGCCTTCTGGATCTATCTCTATAGATTTTAATTCCCAAAATATAGGCTGCCTCTCCCAAATCCTTCATGGAGAATTTCTTGGATAACCATATCTTTACAGATTGGAGTAATGGCACATCATTTCCTATTAATAATATGTCATCTACATATAAAATAAGGAAAATGATTCCACTCCCACTAACCTTCTTGTAAACACAAGGTTCATCCACATTTTTAATGAAGTTAAACTCTTTGACTGTTTCATCAAAATGGATGTTCCAACTTCGTGAAGCTTGCTTTAGTCCATAAATGGACTTTTGAAGCTTGCATACTTTGTTAGGAAATTCTTTGGATTCAAACCCCTCAGGTTGTGTCATGTACACATCCTCTTGCAAATTCCCATTTAGGAATGCGGTTTTGACATCCATTTGCCAAATTTCATAATCATGGTATGCAGCCAAATCAAGCAAAATCCTTATAGATTTTAGCATGGCTACTGGCGAGAAGGTTTCATCAAAGTCAATGCCTTGCCTTTGCCTGTAACCTTTAGCAACCAGCCTGGCTTTATATGTTTGTACATTGCCATCCATGTCAGTCTTTCTCTTAAAGACCCACTTACACCCAATGGGTTTTATCCCTTCAAGTGGTTCAACCAATGTCCATACTTGGTTGATGTACATGGAATCCATCTCAGATTTCATGGCTTCAAGCCATTTCACGGAGTCAATGTCACACATTGCTTCCTGAAAGTTAGCAGGTTCTTCTGGTAAGAATGACATGTCATTATCAGCTTCTATTAAAAGATCCAATCTTGTAGGAGCATGACGTATTCTACTAGACTTTCGAAGTTCCTGTGTTACTTGAGTTTCAGGCTGTGCATCTGATGCTACAGTCTCACTCATCGGTTCCATTTGGATGGTAATTTGTGGTTCTTGAATTTCTTCAAGATCTATTTTACTCCCACTGCTACCTTTGAGAACAAATTCCCTTTCAAGAAAGGTAGCATGCCTTGAGACAAACACTTTTTGCTCAGTTGGATGGTAGAAATAATATCCAATTGTTTGTTTTGGATATCCCACAAATTTGCATTTATCTGATTTAGAACCTAGCTTATCAGAAATTTGACGCTTCACATAAGCATCACATCCCCAAATCTTTATATGTGACAGTGAAGGTCTCTTGCCCATCCATATCTCATATGGTGTCTTTTCAATAGATTTGGATGGAACTCTATTCAGAAGGTATGCAGCAGTTTGTAGGGCATAGCCCCAAAAAGAAACTGGAAGGTCAACATTACTCATCATGGATCGCACCATATCTAATAGGGTTCGGTTCCTTCTTTCAGAAACACCATTATGTTGTGGCATTCCAGGAGGTGTCAACTGGTGAAGAATCCCATTCTCCTTCAAATAATCTTGAAACTCCTGACTTAAGTATTCTCCACCTCGATCAGATCGAAGTATTTTGATACTTTTTCCAATTTGTTTCTCCACTTCATTTCTGAATTCTTTGAACTTTTCAAAAGATTCAGATTTATATTTCATTAGATATACATGCCCATATCTCGAATAGTCATCAGTAAATGTAATGAAATATATGTATCCTCCTATAGCATGAATAGTCATTGGGCCACATACATCTGAATGTATTATGCCCAATGATTCAGTAGATCTTTCACTCTTTCCAGTGAAGGGTGATTTGGTCATTTTTCCCATTAAGCAAGCTTCACATGTTTCATATGATTCATAATCAAAAGGATCAAAATATCCTTCCTTATGTAACTTTGTGATTCTTGTTTCATTTATATGACTTAATCTACAATGCCATAGATAGGATGGATTTTGATTATTTGATTTTAATTTCTTGCTATTTATGCTAAGAACAGGCCTTTCAAGATCAAGTATATACAAACCATTTGCATAAATACCAGATCCATAGAAAATATCATTATTATAAAAGGAACAACATTTGCCTTCAATAATAAATTTAAAACCATTCAGTGCTAGGCAAGATACAGATATGATATTTCTAGTTAGTACTGGAACAAAATAACAGTTATCAAGTTCAAGCAAAAGGCCCGTAGGCAGAGACAAAATACATGTTCCTACGGCTAAAGCAGCAACCCTTGCTCCATTTCCAACCCGTAGGTCCATTTCACCTTTCTGTAAAGGTCTAGGTCTTCTTAGTTCCTGCATATTATTACAAATATGAGATCCACATCCGGTATCTAATACCCAAGAACATAAATTTGACATAGATAAATTTATCTCAATCATAAACATACCTGAAGTAGAAGCTTCATTAAGCTTCTTCTCCTTCAGTGCAGCAAGATAATCAGCACAGTTCCTCCTCCAGTGACCTTCTTTGCCACAGTGATGGCAAGTACCTTTGTCCTTTTTAATGCCCCCAGTAGGCTTGAGTGCTTTAGGGAAAGTCCCTTTCTTCTTATTGTTCTTTTTCTTGGACCTTTTGGATTTGGTCTTAGAAGATTGAACCATAAGAACAGGGGACTTGTTCTTCTTAAGTTCCCCTTCAGCAGTAGTTAGCATCCCCAACAGTCCAGGCAATGTAGTTTCCAACTGATTCATGTTGAAGTTCATTATGAACTGTGAGAAGCTAGGAGGTAGAGACTGTAAGACCAAGTCAATACTTAACTCATGATCCATGACAAAACCCAATTGGCCTAATTTTTCAATATAGCCAATCATCTTCAGAACATGAACATTCACTGAAGATCCTTCTGTCATCTTACAGCGGAACAATTCCCTTGATACCTCATACCTTTCATTCCTGCATTTTGAATCAAACAACTCCTTGAGATGCAAAATGATTGTTCGAGAATCCATATTCTGATGCTGCCTTTGAAGTTCAGCAGACATGCTAGCCAACATCACACATGTGGCTTGCTCATCATCATCTGTATGACGAATGAACTCACTTAGTACCTCTTCAGGAGCATCAACAGGAGGAATACTGGGTTTGGCATGTTCAAGGACATATAGCCTCTTTTCTTGCTTGAGAACAATTCTCAAGTTTCTATACCAGTCCAAGAAATTTGGTCCAGTCAACTTATTAGCATCCAGTATGCTACATAGGGAATGGTTGTTACTCATGGTGATATTAGTGATCTACAGATACAAAGATAAAAATTCTATTAATTTCATGTATATGATTTTCATTAACCAAATTAATATAAGGTCTTTAATATCCATTTGGTCTCCCACTATTTTACTCAAATTAATAGCCCTCACCATTAATTCGGGAAATTTAACGCATTAATTTCCTTAGTGGGCTAGGACCCCATTTAATTTTATTTGACCTTGAGTGTGCTCAACAAATCAAAATAAAATTAAATTAGGTAGATAACTATTTATCAATCACATCTCTATGTGACTCCTAGATCAGTTAGGTGACAACTATTTGTCTAAACATAATTTTATGTTTCTCCAAACTATGCCTCTGATTCTACATGATCATGAGTGTGCTCATCCAAATCATGTAAATCAGTTAAGTAAAACCCATTGTTCACAAATATCCAATATTTCATAGCCATAAACATGTTCGAGAGAAAGCAACCTTGAGTGTGCTCAACAAGTTAACTTTAATATAGAACTCAGATTTATACTATAACAATGGAAGGCATCATGTTCATAACATGTACTTAATATTTGAATGAGGGATTTTGGGTCTATGCCAATTTTTAGATCTCATTAATTAACATGCTAGCAATATCATACATCACATATATAACATACACCCTTAGCATGTATTTCTAATTGGATGATTATGGACTTTACTAAATAATTTTCTCGAGCCATTTGAGAAAATTATAGGGTCAAAAACCTAGGTAGTAGCATTGTAGGACTTCACAAGTCTTCTTAGCAGCTCCTTGAAGTATATTCATCAGCTCCTCTTTCTGCTTACATTCATAAATAATTTTCTTATCTACTCTTCCTAAAAACTATATAACGTTTACATATTTCAGAAATTGAAACCCTGAGTTTCATTCGAGGGGAGTAAGATGAGAAAAGAATTTACAACACAGAATATAAGAGAAGGCAGGGAAAACAGTCCCTATTTATGAATATACAAACATTCAACCATATAAAGAGCAATCGCATTGGTCTTTAGTCCATAACCATCCATCATGCATCATAATCAAATTAAAATGCATAAATAAATTTAATCATCCTTATTGTTGTTGTTGGTTTCATGTGTAATTAAAATAATATTTCTACCAATTAGAAATATTAAATCAAAACAAATATATATAATGTTCCTCCCACTAAATAATTCTATTTAATTGTCTTGGAAACAATTTCCTTTAATTAATTAATAAGTAATTTAATCACAATTAAATACCTATTAATTTAACAAAACAATTAAATCAAATTTTATACTACCCAATGCAATACATAATTTAGAAACAATTTTCTAATATTATATATATATGAGTTAAACAATTTAATTCAATATCTAATCTAATTAGATAATTAAAATCTAAAACAATTTTAGACGCTACATAATTTGCCATCAATTTTAGAAAACACATTTTCAAAATTGATATTGAATTAAACAATTTAATTCAATAAATTCCTTTATTTCAAACGCCCTAAATTAATTTTAGAAACTAATTTTCAAAATTAATATTAAATTAAACAATTTTAATTTATCTTCCAATTGAACTAAAATAAAATCATAATTTTATTTATTTAAAAAAAATTAATTTTAATAAAATAATATTATGGACTTATTAATTTTAGTCAATAGGAAATTCAAGGGCAAAACTGGAATAAGGAAATCTTAATGGCATAATTACAAATTCTGCCAAAACAAGAACCTATTTGCAGCCACATGACCGGTGGCAATTTTGTAAATAATAGCAGTGGCAGTTTTGCAATTACAAGCAAAAGTAATGGCAGTATAATACAGTGGCAAAACTGTAAATATCATGAAACAGAGTGGCAGCAAACTGCTCCTTTCTCCTTCCTCGTCCAGTCTGGTTTTCCAAAAACCAGTAGCCCACACTTGAAACCACCAAGTGCAGCAGGTTCAGCAGCCATCTCCATGGCTTTTTCGGGCCGAAGGAGCGTCGTTGACACTGCCAGAACCAGCCAGCAGCAGCATCAAGCTGCCATTCTCCTGTCGCACAACCAGCAGCCTCGCATGGTTTTGATGGCCATAAATCTGCAGCATTTGAGGTGGTTGGACGACGCATCACCACCATGAAGACCACCGGACGTCCAACATGCATTCCGAATGGTTCTTTGGCGGAGCCAATCTCCAGCAAACGAGCTTCCTTGCTTGATCTGGAAGACCCTCAAATGGGTTTCAAAAACAGAAAAAAAAATCCC
Organism: Hevea brasiliensis; assembly: GCF_030052815.1. NCBI lineage: Eukaryota > Viridiplantae > Streptophyta > Magnoliopsida > Malpighiales > Euphorbiaceae > Hevea > Hevea brasiliensis. The sequence goes on from NC_079496.1 coordinate 104,521,621, forward strand.
AGATTTTTCCTTCCTTTTTTTTTATTTTATATTATTATAGATTAAAATCTATAAGAAACAAAACCCAAATCTTCAAAATTTTCAGATCCAAATTTGAGCAGAGGAAAAAAAAAAATTTGGGAGAAACAATATATAATCACATGAATTTAATACTCAAACTAACACCAACAACAACAAAACATTCCATAATTAATTAAAATGGCTATGATACCACTGTAAGGAAGCATTAATTTTCAATTAAACAAGATCAACTTTAACTAAGTATGGAATGGTGATAATTAAAATGAAATTATTTATTAAATTACCTCAAACAGCTTGTGGAATTTTCTAACCACCGGACCGGGTTGTAGCAAACCACCAGCCGTCCAGATGTCCGGCTTCTGATGGTATCCACACAGACCGGTTGTGAGGAAATTCTCCAAGACACTCTTAGAGAATATATTGGGAGTTTTCATGAGTGCTAGCTCTTTTCTAACTTCTCTATAATGGAAGACAAGCTTCCCTATTTATAGGGAACAACTTCTTTTAATTATAAATTTAACCCTTTAAATTTGTTAATTATAAATTGACCCCTTATAGGAATTATAATTCACATAATTAATTCCTATAATTTTAGAAACTTTAAATTAAGTCTATACTTAATTATTAGGACATTAAGCAGTATAAATAAAATTTATACTTCAGTCCTTAAGTCTCTAGAATTATTTTTATCAAGTCTAACTTGATAATCCAATTTAATTCCTCACTTACAGTCTTTATGTGTGTGACCCATTAGGTTCCTAATATGTTGGCAACAAATATAATTAAATAAAATTAATACTTTAATTTTATCATCAATTCACAATTGATTAATTATATTTGTAGATCATTATTGACATCTAGCAATGTGTAACGACCACCCAAATATTAGAACTTGTCAAAGTGGTTTGACTAACCTTCTATGATCAGTCTGTCAGTGTAATTAATATCCCTTCAACATAATATTTCGATTTATACATTGATGCATGGAATGTGTCTGCTATATATAAATCATTTCTGTCTTCCCAGTATGATTGATTAATTAAATAAGATCTCAATCTTATTTTACCTTGCGCAAGGATTTAATAATCCATACTGGCCAAGAACAATTGAAATATTTTCCTTAATTACCTAAGGTGATGAATTCTATCTTGACAATTAAATATCTCCACATAGTTCATACTATATCCAATAGCTGCCACATTTGTTATCTTTATATAAAATGACATGTGAGCAGTATCAAAATACAGTAATTCCTATATAAGATAACTTAATGTCTCAAGTCTAAGGATCATTTACACGACTGTCACATGAGTCTTTCCATAGACACAGGTAAACTTCCATATGGAATCCTCATGCGGGTCAGTTCAGTAAACTTGTCACCACAAGTACTTACACGTTGGTTCTAGGTATCTCACATACCTCAGCTTAATGAGAACTGCTGCTTCCTTTCATAAAAGAAAGAATGCAACGTGTATTGGTCTCAACAGTTATATCAATGTCCAATCTTGATATAACATTGACCAAGAACATTTTTGGAACAATGCTATAATGCAATCAGAATCTCATAATTATAACCACATTATAATTTCCACTGCTATGCATATAAGTCCTATGGACTTTATCTTTATTAATTAATATTTATTAAAATTAAATGATATAATTAAAGATAAAGCAGCCTTTTATTAAGAATAATATATATATATATATATATATATATATATATATATATATATATATATATATATATATACATGAATTAAGTGATCACACTTGCAATTAACACATTGGCTGCAGTGCACATACACTAACAGTAAGTACCTTATCACTTCTTCTTTCATTAACTATTGCTGTTGGGAAACATTTTGTTGCAAAAGCATACGTTTCTTGAAAGTGGATAAAACTGAAAACAAAAGAAAAAAGAATCAAGCTCACAACTTCCTAAATTACATTTACATTCATCTATCAAAGTTCACTACTTTGTCATCAATTTTCTAATATAGCATCTTTATTCTTACAATACAAATAGCTTGTTATCTAACAAATATAATCAGTGTTCAAGTGGTCATATATTATCCTTTTATAGTTTATGACCCCAATTAGGGTCAAGCATGAATATATGTGAACTTGATTAAAGCCCAAAAAAAAAAAAAACTCAACTTTGAAAACGTCAAACTTTACGAAAAAAATAAAAAAATAAAAAAACATCCCATTACACATTTCACCTTTGAAAAAGTGAAATTAAGATAACCCTGTAATCAACTTACTAAAGAACATATTATACAAGACATGTCACAAGCACTAACATGACAAAATCACGCTAACATGGACTAATTGCCCAATAATTGCCTTACACATGTATATAAATTTTTTGTCTTTAAATTTTGTCTTTTTATTTTTACTTTATAAATAAATCTTTTTATTTTTATTTAATTAATATATATTGTTATTATATTATTAATGAAAAAAATAGAAGCTTATCTAGCTTGCTCGTTCTTCTTCCCTAAGAGCCCTTCCCATCAATAACTCCCCTTCTGTCTTTGTAGCTCTCGCTCTTGACTCCAATCCAAATTTGTTGATTCCTCTCCCTCTTTCTATTGACGTCTTCTTTGTTAGATAAATCCAAAAACTATGTACCTGGAGCAAAAAACAAATCCGAACATTGAAGAGCAAAAATTACATTACATTACAAGCTGTACAAAATAATAAAAACAATATGTTAACAAACTTGCTTCAAATTTTTAAAAATTAAATGGAATTTTAATAGATAAATTAATATAATTTAAAAATAATAAAAATAATCTTTTAATAAACATTTTTAAAATTTTAAAAATTAAATATTATATATCTTTATATTATCTGTCAAATATAATTTATGCTTAGGTGTTGGTTTTGATCAACATCATTGTCTACACTCTATCTCATGTCGATATTGGATAATGAAATAAAGAAAGTGGAAACTGGTCTTGCTTTGAGGTCAAAAACATAAAGCTTGCAACTTTTTTATTCCTCAATTGTTGTAAGACTGATATTCTTGATCTTATAATTATTTTTTGTAGATGTATAGATTTCCAAGTTTTATAAAACAAAATATAGATTGCAATCAAGGTATATGTGTCATCTTCATGAAATGAATACATTTTTGAATTAGAACTTGTAGTGATATTCTTTCATAAAAAAAAATAGGTCCTACTAGCATTTGTTGTTTGCATGTTTTGCATTTTAATTACACTTTTTTTCACATCATATATATATATACATATATATATATGTGTATATATATATATATAAACACACCATTAATTAGCACTGGTATAATTTCAAAAAATAATTTTATTTAAAAAATATAAAATATTTAAAATTGAAATTAATTCTATTATATAAGGCCTAACTGAATTTGAAATTTCATTTTAATTTATTTTTTTAATTTTAGGAACAACTCAAGTAAGGTTAGAAGAAATAGTGTAGCTCGAACAAAGTGGTGGGAGTTCAAAGGAGTAAAGCAAGTGAAGTTCAAAAATGAGATTCTCGAGTTTGAAGTATGGAAGCTAGATATGGAGGCCAATGATATGTAGATACAAATGGCATCAAAGATTAGAGAAGGAATTAGAAAAGTACTTGGAGAGTTTAAAGGACATGGACCACCCTCAAAAGACAGATGGTGGTGGAATGAGGAAGTACAAAAGTCAGTGAAGAGAAAAAGAGAATGGTATAAGAAATTACCTAAATGTGATAATAATAATGCATATGAACAGTACAAGATAATAAAGAAACAGGCAAAAAAGACAGTTAGTCAAGCAAGAGCACAGGCCTTTGAAAAGTTATATGAGAAACTTGGAAATAAAGAAGGGGAGAAATATATTTATAGATTAGCAAGGAGGAGAGAAAGGAAATGTCAAGATCTCAATCAAGTTAGGTGCATTAAGGATAAAGAAAAGTGTTAGTGAAAGATGAGGACATTAAAGAAAGATGGAAAAATTATGTAACAACCAAAAAAAAAAAAAAACGGAAAGGGGGATGCGACTTGGCATGTGACAGTGGATTTCCACTGTCACTGCCAGTTAAAAATATATATATATATATATATTCAAAACAAAATCAGAAGGAGCCCCCCCCCGCCCCCAATTTCTCTCCTCTCCTCTCCTCCCCTCTCTTCTTCTTCTTTCCTTCTCCGGTGACTGGTCGGCGACCTCCCAAGTGGCTCCCCACCTGGCCGGCGACCTCCCAAGCGGCGGCAGCAGCCCGAAATCCGGCCAACAGTGGAGAGAGAGAGAGAAAAAAAAAAAAAAGGGGTCCCAAACTTTGAATGCTTGTATCCGGCGATCCCAACGTCCGATTGGAGTGATTCCAGCGGCTATGGACTCCTAAGAGCGAGCCCTTTCAAATGAGACCAGCCTCGCCGAATTTGGTGGCCGTTTCAGGCGCCGGCGAGGAGAGACAAAATCGGCTTTTCTTTGACTTTTCGACGAGATTTCCGACGATCCGACTGTTGGATTGACGATCCGAGACCACCTATGGACTGAGGGAGAGGAGAGGAACATGATGGTATGATCAGATCTGGCAAATGTCGCTAGCGACTGGCGGCCAGCCACCGTGCACAGTAGTTCCAGTGGTGGCTCCGGTGGGCTTTGGAGATCATTCAACTTCCCAAGGCTTCCTCATAAATTTTTGGAATTTTTGAGACAGATAAACTTCGGGTAAGACTATTTTCATTATTTCTCTGTCTGTGGAGCATAAATACAGTGTTTCTTAAACAGAAAAAAATTGGAGAAAAATTCTAAGAAAAATATATGATGAAAGTAAAATTATTTGGAGATATTCTACGGTGTTTATTGAATTTTTGAGTGATTGTAGAATATTTTTGAAAAATATAAATGGATTTTAGTTAGATTTTTAGCATACGAGCATATAAGATTATTTGAAATTAAGATATTTAAATTTTATATGATTGGTTGAAGCTTGAAGATGGAGGCTTAAATATGAGAATATTGAATTGGGTTGAATTAAGAATATGTTAGCTGTTGGAAACTTATGAAATTGAGTAATATTCTTGAATAAAATATTCATGGGTGATCAGAAAATTACCATTACTTTTGCGATAGCTTTATAACTTTATTAAGGACCACGGGGCAAAAATTTTAGAATTTTTAGAGCTTGTTTGAGTGGATTTTTGTAAAATGTCAATTATAGGGACTAAAACGTAATTTTTAAGATTTTGAGTATTGCTTGGTTTTGGAGGGCCCAGGAGGGGCCATATAATGATGATGAGATATGAGTTGAATATAGAAGTGTTATTTGAGCCTTTTTGCAAGTTGGGTAGGTCTCAGGTATAGGGGAAACTCTGTCGGATTTCCGGCATAAATTAGGCTGTTTGTTGCCTCTTTAGAGTTTTATCTTAACTTAGTACTAATAAATTTATAATTTAATTATTAGGTGATCGATGTCAGCTATTTTTCTGCATCCATCAGCCACAATAGTCATCGGTGTACTATGAGTAAAATATTAATTTTAATTGTAATTTCGATATTATTATATGTTCAAGCATGCCCATGCATCACTTATAAATATGTATTTATGTAGTTAAACACTAGGCACGTTTTTATGTAGCATTCATAATTGTTAAAGTGTCATGGATGTTGTTGTGGTAATTTGGAGCAGTGTGCATGTGTTAGCGTGCGTGTGGTATAGTGTTGGCTATAGACAGGACAGGTAGACACGGCTTGAGATCTTCGCTGGGACTCGGTCCTTCGGGGCAGACACGGCTTGAGTTCTTCGCTGGGACCCCGATTTGGTTTATTAAGTGGAAGTCCGAGCTTGAGTTCTTCACTGGCACAGTTTAGATTAAGAAGGTTGTATAGGGGATCAGCTCTCATATATGTATTGTTTGACCTTATGGGGTGTGTGAGTGATTCAAATTGCCTTTGTATGTGATTTATATGAAATTTGTGACGATATTGCATTTTACTCCATAGGGTGCATTAGCTTTAGATAGCTATAGAGATTATGGTTAAAATTGATATTTTACTCTCTGAGTCGAATGCTCACTCCTGTTTACCTATTTTTCCAGGCTACATGAGGAGTTCTTTTACAGAGCAACCTGTTTTCTTCCTTGCAGGTTTAATGTCGGTTATTTAATTGTTTTATTATTTTTTTCAAAATTTAAAATCTAGAACTCCGCATGTGTTAGTAATAGTGTGAACCTTATTAGAAATCATGTTAATTTAAAATTTTGAGATTAATAAATGAAGATTTGTGTGGTGTTTAAACAATTTGTAAGCGGTGGTAACAAGGTTGAGTGAGGCTCCCCTTACTTCAGTTTTTTATGGTTATCGTGTTGGGTTGACCAGAATAAAAATATTTTATTTTATTTAATTTTATTTACATGTTGGGCCTAAGTTTTTGGGCCTTGGTTATGGATTTGAGAACAGTAAGGCTTACTATGGGCCTCGGGGGCTTTAAGCCGGCCCAGGTCCTAGTGCCGGTCCTGCCCATAGGTTGGGTCATGACAAAGTTGGTATCAGAGCTTAGGCTCTAGATTCATGGGAAATAATATAATTGGGAGTGTAAAAAGGAGTCTTGTTAGGATGTTACATACGGAGTATAGAATTCTGTTTTGTCTTTTCTGTAATTCTTTGTTTCTATATTCTGTGTTATACCTCAGAAAATATAAAAGTGCCTCAGTTAGTGTCTTGATTTTCGTGGAGTATATAGAAATGTGAAATAAAGTTAGAGGACATATTGAGGTCTATCATGAGGATACATACTCCAAGAAATGCTATGTTTCTATCTGTATGGGTTTAAATGGTGTGCCCATTTCGTGCAAGGCACGAGTACATAAAGGTGAGTCTTGAAATTACAGTTGCCCTAGATAAGGATGAGGATACCACTGTTGGCAGTCATCAATGGATGATCCAGTCAGAATAATTTTGTGATAATAGAAGATTCAAGAGAGATAAGAAATTGGGAGACCTAGTCGGTCAGGACGTATCGTAGTAACTATACAATGTTCTAGATGTCTGCTCTGTAAGCTGCAGATTACAGTACTGATATGAGATTATTGTATAGAGCTGCATGCATCCCCGTGGTGCTCCATAATGAGGGTGTTTACGGATGACTTCTGTTTCGGTACAGTTATGCCAGAACAGAGTTCTATATCTACAGCGGACTTGGGAACTCCTAGTTAGGGGTCTAGAGTTAAAATAATGAAAAGTCACAGTTGGGTGATAACTAGAGTCAGTGACTCAGTTACCCTAGCATGAGCTAGAGTTACATCAAGAGTTACCATCAGACCAGAGGTTTTGGATCAGTTGCAAAGTAAAGGTGACACCTATAGAGTGAGATCATCTAGTCTTCATTATGGAATTTTGGATCATTTTTGTAATACGACAGACATTTTGCTTAGAGCTTAGTGAGAATAATATACCTTGTGGGTATCAGTAAGGTGTAAGGTACAACCCTACTACTTAGAGAAGGTCGAAACTATGAATTGATGATTTATAGAGGTATGATATGATAAAAGAGTTATTAACTTGACATGGTTTTGGCAAGGTGGCAAATGTAGTATCTTTGTTGCAGCAAGTTAGGGTATAGTCCTATCTTTTCAGAAGGGATCGAAGGTTATTACTAATAATGGTGACTGACAAAATAGTGCCCCAGATGGGACTGTAGAGTGTGGTAAAGAGTAGTTGGCTTGGGTATTCTGGAGATTGATACAAGTTCTATTATAGGAATCATATATAATCAGATCATGATGGATGTAAATCCTTTGAATTGGATGACGGGTTTGGGTGCCCAGAATCTTAAGTTTTGGCTAATTGAGTAAATATTAAAAAAATAATAATAATAATAATAACAAATAAATAAAATTAGTGCAGAATCAGTTCTCGAGGTAGTAAGGGTATTATGTAAGCTAAAGTATAAGAATAGAAATCATACGATAAAGGTATGACTGCAATTTCCTGAGTTCCTTTCTAACTTCATATTGTTCAAAATAATAGTATAATCTAATTATAACAATATTAAGAGTAATAAATTAGGGAAGATAAATCACAGAAGGCCAATGGATAGAGAAAGTACAGAATGAAAGTTTGGACAATTGATTACAGATGCAATATAATTTAAATGCCAGTGGAAGTACTAGCTAGAGTGGTCAAAGGACCAAATCTGAGTAGCACAGATATGTGATAATGTGGTGTAGACTCTGAAAGATATAGTTAGCAAGTACAGCTGTCATGTTAGGAAGAAGAATGGAACCAGGGATAGAATAGTCAAGTTCTATTTTGGGTAAGATAAAAGAAATAAATGAAAAGACAACCTGAAGAGCGCATAATAAAGGGAACAAAGTTAAGATATAGGGTAGGCTAAGTGTTATTCTTAGCAAGGTAAATGACAAAGACGGAGAACCCAAAATGGGACCACATTAGTGAGAATAGTGATGGAGATATGGAATCTAGTAATGTGATACTCATAGCATGATGTAGTTGAGGTAGTGCCAGGGGCTAAAATATAGAGCTTGGAGTTACATGATCGGATCATACTTTATCTATTCCCTATTCCTAAAGTGAAGTGGATAGCAATGGGGCAAGATTCTTTTAACTTGTTAACAGTATCAAGAAAATTAGGCGAGGAATACAAGAATAATGAGTAAAAGCTAAAAAGTGTGCGATGGTATTGCGGACTATCTAATTAGGCAGAGAAAAAGAAGTTAGTAAGTAGTAAGTTGAATAAAAGTCAATCTAAGGGATCAAATAGGTATGATGAGTGGAAAGAATTATAGATAATAAAACATAGGCTTTAGGTTAGACCTTTGAGATAGTGAGAAGGTAGTTAGAGGTTCGTTGTGAATGTTAGATAAACATTTTTAGTGTGATCAACAGAATCACTTTGTAGTGAAGCAATAACGATAGAACAATAGTAGGGGTAGAACGAAAAGTGACAAGTATGGGTGGTTATAAATCACTAGAAAGTTCAAGGATCAAATTAATGACCATAGATAAGGGTGGAATTAATGCTGAAAGAATCTATTAGTGAGAGAAATCTTTCAGGATTCAACAAAAGTTAAGGGCACAATATAAGCAATGATAAATATGAATCATAGGTCGAGTATAAGTAAAGTTAATAAATTATAAAATAATATGTCAGGAAGGATAATGGTACGGTAAAGGGTTCATGCAGATGATACCTTATAGGTAGAGCACAATTGTGCTAGGAGATGATGAAATTTGAAGAGAAAGACCAAGGAACATAGGTTAAACGTTATTATATGGATAATCGGGCGTAGTTGAATATAACAGAATATTTTTCTTTCTTTTCAAGATTAGCTCGTGCTTTTGATTCTAGAGCGTTATATAAGGAACAGAAACTGAGTCAAGGAGACCTAGTTATTTGAGAGTTTGGTAGGCACCGATTCATACACAATTTCCTGATATGAGAATGACAGTAAGTGCATACCTAGTGTTAAGTATGAAAGGATGATCAGAGTAATGACAGGAGTTAAATTGAGTTATCTACTAAGGCTTGCAACCGTTTTAAACTATGAGCTAGAGGAAGTACTATTTATGGATGAGTTTCAATAGATGAAATTGTTACTAATGGGAAAAGTTGAGGCTGAAGTTTGAAAAGCTATAGGCAGTATTTGTGATTATATTAAGGAGAATGAACACATTAAGAATGTTGTTTAGAATTAAGGCATGACACACATTTCCCATAGCCGTGTTAGTTCAGATGGAACTTATAGTTTCAAGGGCTCCTATCCATCGAGGATGAGCAATTTCCTACTGAGGCTGGTGGGGAATGATAATGTTCTGATAGTTAAGTTTGGAAAGGGGATACAAGAAGAATTTTCTATGGTTAATTATAAGTGTTACAAAAGGTGAAGAATGTGCTGGCAGGAGTAAACTGTAAGGTTAGAATTCCCAAAGTAATGGAACTAGTAATCAAGATAAGACAAAGAAATAAAATGAAAGTTAAAGTTGATGATGGGATGGACATCCTTAAAGGAAAAAAGTGTAAGGGTGAAATAGGACTAAGATTAATGAATAAGTATAGCAGGTTGAAAAGATATCAACAATACCAGAAATAGGAAAAAAGAAGTGGATAAGATCCAAAGGATAGGAAGAAAGCTCGATAGAGCTAGTTATAATGATGAGGATAAGAAGGAATAGGTATGCTAGGAACACACTAAGAGATGTTTAAAACAAGTTATTATGAGATGATAGATTAAAGAAGTAGTAGAGCCTCGATCTAAGTGCCAATGTGTCAGAAGTAGGCCACATACTAAGAAGCTTTAGGAAAAAGTCTAGATATTCTCATTCCAGAGGAGGAGTGAGAATTGATAAAGTCGCATAGATTGAGTTGTCAGGGAATATAAACACTTTTGTTACCTAGAAGGAGAGACCTAGTTCACTTTCCAATGTTGATAAATGATACACTTGGCCCTTGGAGGAGACTCTACCTGACTAGTTACATAAGATGGACAGAGGTTGGTCTAAGTACCTTAGTAATGACACAAAAGAGATTAAAAATTTAAAGTATCATGGGAGTGAGAAGATTTATAGGTATTGACCACTGAGGTCATAAGAAGAGTGAAGATCTCGAACAAGATGCCTAGATTAGGTGCTACAGGAAAGCTACTCATAGGATACCATGGAATAAGGAACATAAGTTATGTCATTGGGGAAACAGAGATTATTGAAACAAAGGAATACGGACTGAAGTCACTAAGAGACACGTTAGGGCGTAATAAAAGTGAGGTAAGCGCCAAAATTGATTGAAGTTATGAGACATCAAGTCAAGAGCAGTGAGGTATAGCGAATACTTGAAATGTCAGAAAAATTGTCAATGAACAGTTACAAGATAAAAGCCCTCTAGAAAGAGATGATGACAAATAGGACACTATAATAAAATCAGAGAGCAGTAGAATATCATATATAATATACCAGGAGTTTGAACAGTAAATGTTTTACCAATCTCTGTATAGCTGGAGGAGTAATGATTGCACTTGTTCTAATAATCTTCTTTTCCTTATTTCTTGTTTATTCGAAAATTCGAGGATGAATTTTTCTTAAGGGGGGAAGAATGTAACAAAAAAAAAAAAAAGGGGAAAGGGGGATGGGACTTGGCGTGTGACAGTGGATTTCCACTGTCACTGCCAGTTATATATATATATATATATATATATATATATTTTTTTTTTCAAAACAAAATCGGGAGGAGCCCCCCCCCCCCCCCAATTTCTCTCCTCTCCTCTCCTCCCCTCTCTTCTTCTTCTTTCCTTCTCCAGTGACCGGCCGGTGACCTCCCAAGCGGCGGCAGCAGCCCGGAATCCGGCCAACAGTGGAGAGAGAGAGAGAGAGAGAGAAAAAAAAAAAAAAGGGTCCCAAACTTTGAATGCTTGTATCCGGCGATCCCGACATCCGATTGGAGTGATTCCAGTGGCTATGGACTCCTAAGAGCGAGCCCTTTCATATGAGACCAGCCTCGTCAGATTTGGTGGCCGTTTCCTGCGCCGGCGAGGAGAGAGAAAATCGACTTTTCTTTGACTTTTCGACGAGATTTTCGACGATTCGACCATTGGATTGATGATCCGAGACCACCTATGGACTAAGGGAGAGGAGAGGAACATGATGGTATGATCAGATCTAGCAAATGTCGGCGACGGCCGGCCACCATGCGCGGTGGTTCCGGTGGTGGCTCCGGTGGGCTTTGGAGATGATTCAACTTCCAGAGGCTTCCTCATAAATTTTTGAAATTTTTGAGACATAGATAAACTTTGGGTAAGACTATTTTTATTATTTCTCTGTCTGTGGAGCATAAATACAGTGTTTCTTAAACAGAAAAAAATTAGAAAAAAATTCTAAGAAAAATATATGATGAAAGTAAAATTATTTGGAGATATTCTATGGTATTTGTTGAATTTTTGAGTGATTGTAGAATATTTTTGAAAAATATAGATGGATTTTAGTTAGATTTTTAGCATACGGGCATATAAGATTATTTGAAATTAAGATATTTAAATTTTATATGATTGGTTGAAGCTTGAGGATGGAGGTTTAAATATGTGAATATTGAATTGGGTTGAATTAAGAATATGTTAGCTGTTGGAAACTTATGAAATTGAGTAATATTCTTGAATAAAATATTCATGGGTGATCAGAAAATTACCATTACTTTTGCGATAGCTTTATAACTTTATTAAGGACCACGGGGCGAAATTTTAGAATTTTTAGAGCTTGTTTGAGTGGATTTTTGCAAAATGTCAATTATAGGGACTAAAACATAATTTTTAAGATTTTGAGTATTGCTTGGTTTGGAGGGCCCAGGAGGGGCCATATAATGATGATGAGATATGAGTTGAATTTAGAAGTGTTATTTGAGCCTTTTTGCAGGTTGAGTAGGTCCCAGGTATAGGGGAAACTCTATAGGATTTTCGGCATAAATTAGGCTGTCTGTTGCCTCTTTAGAGTTTTATCTTAACTTAGTACTAATAAATTTATAATTTAATTATTAGATGATCGATGTCAGCTATTTTCCTCCATCCATCAGCCACAATAGTCATCGGTGTACTGTGAGTAAAATATTAATTTTAATTATAATTTCGATATTATTATATGTTCAAGCATGCTCATGCATCACTTATAAATATGTATTTATGTAGTTAAACACTAGGCACGTTTTTATGTTACATTCATAATTGTTAAAGTGCCATGGATGTTGTTGTGGTAATTTGGAGCAGTGTGCGTGTGTTGGCGTACGTGTAGTATAGTGTTGGCTATGGACAGGATGGGTAGATACGGCTTGAGATCTTCGCTGGGACCCGGTCCTTCGGGGTAGACACGGCTTGAGTTCTTCGCTGGGACCACGATTTGGTTTATTAAGTGGAAGTCCGAGCTTGAGTTCTTCGCTGGGACCACGATTTGGTTTATTAAGTGGAAGTCCGAGCTTGAGTTCTTCGCTGGCACAGTTTGGATTAAGAGGGTTGTATAGGGGATCAGCTCCCATATATGTATTGTTTGACCTTATCGGGTATGTGAGTGCTCCAAATTGCCTTTTTGATGTGATTTGTATGAAATTTGTGACGATGTTGCATTTCACTCCACAGAGTGCATTAGGTTTAGATAGCTATAGAGATTATGGTTAAAATTGATATTTTACTCTAAGTAGAACGCTCACTCCTGTTCACCTATTTTTCTAGGCTACAGGAGGAGTTCTTTTACAGAGCAATCTGCTTTCTTTCTTACAGGTTTAACGTCGGTTATTTAATTGTTTTATTATTTTTTTCAAAATTTAAAATCTAGAACTCCGCATGTGTTAGTAATAGTGTGAACCTTATTAGAAATCGTATTTAAAATTTTGAGATTAATAAATGAAGATTTGTGTGGTGTTTAAACAATTTGTAAGTGGTGGTAACAAGGTTGAGTGAGGTTCCCCTTACTTCAATTTTTGATGGTCATCGAGTTGGGTTGACCGGAATAAAAATATATTATTTTATTTAATTTTATTTACATGTTGGGTCTAAGTTTTTGGGCCTTGGTTATGGATTTGAGAACAGTAAGGCTTACTACGGGCCTCGGGGGCTTTATGTCGGCCCAGGTCCTAGTGCCGATCCGGCCCAGGTCCTAGTGTCGATCCAGCCCATAGGTTGGGTCGTGACAAATTATTTTAATGATCTCTTTAATAATAGTCAAAATGGTAATAGCGTGAATATAGATTATAGAACAATAGAAAAGAATGTGAATTATACTAGAAGGATTAGATCTTTAGAAGTAAAGAAAGCACTTAAGAGAATGAAAGTGGGTAAAGCTTGTGGACCCGATGAAATACCAATTGAAGTGTGGAAGTGTTTGGGAGATATGGGAGTGGCATAGTTAACTAAATTATTTAATAAGATTCTAAACTCAAAGAAAATGCCTGATGAATGGAGAATGAGTATCTTAGTACCTATTTTTAAAAATAAGGGAGACATACAGAGTTGCTCAAACTATAGGGGAATTAAACTCATGAGCCATACTATGAAGTTGTGGGAGAGAGTTGTGGAGCATCGACTATGTCATGATACTTCTATCTCTGTCAATCAATTTGGTTTCATGCCTGGTCGTTCAACTATGGAAGTGATTTTTCTCATTAGAAGCTTGATGGAGAAATATAGAGATGTGAAGAAAGATCTACACATGGTTTTATTGATTTGGAGAAGGCTTATGATAGTGTTCCAAGAGATGTCTTATAGAATGTGTTAGAACAAAAGAGGGTATCTATTAGGTACATTCAAGTGTTGAAAGATATGTATGAAGGAGCAACTACTATTATGCGCACGGTGGGAGGGGACACAAGAGATTTTCCGATCTCAATTGGATTACATCAAGGATCAGCCATAAGCCCTTACCTTTTTACATTAATTTTAGATGAATTGACGAAACATATATAAGAGAGTATTCCTTGGTGCATGATGTTTGCGGATGATATTGTTCTGACAGATGAGACACGAGAAGGAGTCAATAGAAAGCTAGAGCTTTAGAGAAGTGCTCTAGAGTCAAAGGGTTTTAAGTTAAGTAAAACGAAGACAGAATACATGCATTGCAAGTTCAGTGAAGGCCAGACTGGTGATAGGGAAGGAGTTAGTTTGAATGGAGTGGTACTATCCCAAAGTAATCACTTTAAATATCTAGTTTCAATCTTTCAAGTAGATGGGGGATGTGAGGAGGATGTTAGTCATAGGATTAAAGCCGGATGGTTGAAGTGGAGACGTGCCACGGGAGTTTTATATGATCATAAGATTCCCAAAAAGTTGAAAGGAAAATTTTACCGTACAGCCATACGACCTGCTATGTTATATGGTAGTGAGTGTTGGGCACTGAAAGAGTCGTATGCGTGTAAGATAAGAGTTGCAGAGATGAGAATGTTAAAGTGGATGAATGGCCATACTAGACTAGATAAAGTCCGTAATGAGAGTATTAGAGAAAAGGTAGGAGTGGTGCCAATTGAAGATAAGTTGAGAGAAGGGAGATTGATGTGGTTTGGTCATATGAAGCGTAGACATACGGAGGCTCTAGTTAGACAAGTAGAGCACATTAGGTTAGAGAATAGAAAAAAAAAGGGTAGACCTAAATTGACTTGGAGGAGAGTAGCACAACATGACCTAGAAGCATTACACATTTCTGAGGATTTAACCCAAAATCGTTTAAAGTGGAAAAAGCGAATCCATATAGCCGACCCCAAATTTTTGGGATAAAGGCTTAGTTGAGTTGAGTTGAGTTGAGTTAAGTTAGTTTAAACCGAATTAACTAATTGAATTAAAATTTTGAATTGATATTTTTTTATTGGATAATTTTGATGTAATTAAATCAAGATTTTTTTAACAAATCAAATTAATTAAATTGGTTTTTAAAAAATTTAAAATGAACAGGTTAAAGTTTAATTTATTTAGGTTAAATAAAAATTAAATATAAGAAATTTTAATTATTATCACGCAAGTCACGAGTGAATGACTAATTAGAGATAAAAATGAAGGAGAAAGTGGTGAAGGGGTGGAGGCGTAGCTAATGTTTAGCGTTGGAGTAGGTATTGAAGTAATTGTAATCATTGGTGATGCAGTTGAAAGTAAAATAGAGAGAGAGAGAAAAGATTTGAAGGTAAAATGAAATTATAAAATATTCTGTTTTGGAAGACTATGTTTTAATCCCTTGAATAATAAATATTTTATTTAAAAAAAAAAATTTACTATTTAGTTATTTTACAAAATTAATTATTTGTTCTTTTTTACTTTAAAAAATATATTATTTATATATTCTATTTACTCTTTAGCCATTTTATTCATTTTAAATTAAGTTTTTTTTAAAAAAAAAAGTAAATGTAGTGAAAGGAGATAACAATTACCTTTATAGGGCTAAATATTTCAAGACTTAGAAAATAAAGATATCAAATAATTACGTTTTTAAAATTACATGGACTAATGAAATTCGCATTAACGTTTAAATGATTAGAGAAATTAAATAGTAAATAAAATAAAAATACATAAACTAACTAATGTACTTTTCAAAATAAAAAAAAATCAAGTGGTTAATTTTATTATAATAGAAGGATTAAATAATAATTTTTCTTATTTAAAACTTATAAAAGGACTGATTAATAGAATCAAATTATATAAGAAAAATATTATTAAGCCTCTATATTAAACCATAATTAACATTTGTTGTAATACCCACCATTTTTTGATGTCAGAATATTTGTCTTTGATGAAATATTTTGGTAAAAATTAAAAACTTCACTAATAAAGGAGTGACAATAAGATGTGAAAATATGTTTATATATGCGTATATGTTTGTTTATGTGTGTTTAATATGTTCAAAATGTATTTAAGAATGAAAATGATTTAAAGGTTTTATTTCTTAAAAGTTTTTAAGTGAATGTTTTTGGTAGAAGGGACTTTTGCAGCCAAATGATGGAATTTCAGCAGTTAAAGTCCATTTTCCTGTTCAAATACTCTTTTTGGATAGAATGGACTCCAAAAGCCAAAAGCTAGACTTTCAACAGACAAAAGTCCCTCGATAGTGATAGTACAAAAAGGGTCCAAAGCTCAATTTTGCTGCCAAAATACTTGAGTTTTCTCTTCTTCTCTCTCTCAACTACTGGAGTATACAAGGAGTTTTTTTGAAGAGATTTCCTTGGGGTTTTTCAAGATCTGGAGGTAGATTCTTTCATTTAGAAGTTTGGGAGAGTAAATTCAAGCTTTGGGGCTTTGATTCTCTCACCTCCGAGCTCTAAGAAAAGAGGTAACATTCTTTTCTTCTTGATCTATTAGGTAGATCCAAGAAATTTGATGAGGGATTAGGTTTCTATAACTTTAATTTCATGAAAAGTTGTTTTTAAGATGAGTTTTGAGAAGTTTATTATATATGTTAGAGTTAGGGTTTTATGATTTATATTGAAATTTGCATGTTTTGTTGTTAGAACAATTATATTCAAGTGTTATGGGTTTTAAATGGCTAGTTCCCCTTGATAGATTTGAAGAAATCCATGTATATGCTATGTTAGGTTTAGGGAAACCCTAGGATTTGAGTTTTTGGTTAATGTATGTGGCTATTAAGTATGATTTATAGTTGTTTTAGGCCCTAGAGATGTGTCTACGTGTTTGGTTTAAGTTTTGAAACTTTGGAGTGAGTTTGGTTATTGATGGGAGAAGGATTTTGCAGTTTTTCGACTTGGGAATTTTGGAAATTCCAAGGTTCAGCGACTGAAAATCATAGGTTCAGTAGCTAAAGCTTGCAATTTCTTGAAAAATCTGAAAAATTTCTAGGTTCAATAGCCAAAGTCCAAGATTTCAATAGTCATAGTTAGCATTGGATAAAAGGGATGTCCGAAGCTTGAGACTTAGGCAGCTGAAGTTCAGGACTCTGACAACCGAAGTAGGTTTTGCCTAACTTTTTCTCTCTTCTTTTATAAGATTCCAAACCTAATTTCATGGTTCCTAAGAGCCTAGAATATGATGTTTATTGGGTTTTAGACTCTTGTATAACTCTCTAGAGTCCAATTTTATAGGATCAGACTTGAGGGACTCAAAAGATTGAGGATTCGAGGATAGCTATTGTTCGAGTTAGGTGGTTGATAGGCTACAAGAGGTGAGTAATTCTAACCTTAATATATGTAAACTTTCTAAATTTAATTTATGATCATCCTCATGTATCATGTCATATTTATTTAGGATATATGTATCTAGAACACGAAGATATTGCATAATTGCATAATTATTAGTGGTGTATTGATGGATGATGGATGACCCATTGACTCCCCCATATTTATGACTATGTTATGTTATATATGTTATGGATCTATAAGTAAATCTCATGAGGAGATCTTTATAATGCCTCGTCAGGGGAGATCTCTAAGTTGCTTTGGGTGCATAATACATGTCATGTCTGTATGAACCGGGCACATTGGATTTAGGGAGTCACTAGTGACAAGTCCATCCTATGTGAAATGTTTGTGATACGAAAATCCATTTAGATGATGTGTTTCATATGTATGAAATGAATAATATAATTAATATTAGTTAATTTACTCACTAAGCTTGTTTGAAGCTTACCCCTATCCCCCTAACCCCCAGATGTAGGTTTGCAGGATTATAAAAGATCTTTAGAGAGATGTCATCAGAGATAGTTTGAGTGTTTTTTTTTTCTTTTTATGTATGATGCATGGGTAGATGAACATGTAAAATATGAATAGATAGTACCGTGCTGGTAATTATGGAAAAAATTGGAGATATATAATATTCTAAGTATGAATGATGATGTTAATGTTATGTTAACTCTTTTGGGAGTGTATATGTTAAACCATTACGTTTTAGAGCTTATGTATGCTAAGGTTCAAATTATGAACCACTTTTATGTTAAAGATGTTTATGTATGGATGTAAAGACTAAAGTTTAATGGTTCGTGATACGTTTAAGTATTAATAGTGCAGATGTTAAAGGTATATTAATAGGTTTTAGGCTTACTAGTTTCGGTAACCTTAAGCTGATCTGATCCCTAGCGCCAGTAATGGCCCCTAGCTTGGGTCATAGCCAGGGGCTGTTACCAAGTTGGTATCAAAGCTTTACATTAGATGAGTGGACCTAGATGCTAGTAAAAGTATAGAATAAAATTGAAAGGAAGTATGTTAACCAGCACAGTTAGGGAAATGCATGTCCCTTAGGGTTGAGTCCTTGTATGATTACATGTTGTATGTTATATATATGCTATGATTGATGATATGTTGTGTGTTCATGTGATTCTATATGAACTTTTTTTATGTATTCAGCACTTCATGTTTGCTTTTAGAAATGCGAGGTTCGAAACTATCTGCTAGGTTGACCGGTGCTCCACTCAAGAATGAGGGGATTAGAGTACTACCCGCCAACCCTATTGTCAAGGAGAAAGCAAGTAGAAGTGGAAGGAAAAAAAAATCTTTAAGAGGTCCTAAAAGGTCCTTTGAAGTCAATAGGGAAACTGCAAATGCACCCAGAATGTCTATAGATACATGCAGGGGTTCTCATGTTTTCTCCCAATAGCATGAGAATCCTGAGTCTACAAGCATGGGATGAGTGGGAGAATATAGTTTTATGAAAGCAGAAGATGAGTTAGAGTTTGTATCTCCTTTGCAGGCAAAACCAGAGAATAGGTTTAGGTGTCAACATCCTCAGTAGAGAAGTTTTGGAAACCCTGGGTTTACGGGCTATCCCCAATATCCTCCTTTCATGCCCTACCCCACCTTACTTCCCACCATGTAATCCATATCCGATGTACTCTCCACAACAGTACCCCCAAAGTTCTTCAACCACTATGGGAAATCAAAATCCCATGGAAAGAGTTACAAGAGAGCAAGTACCTCTACCACCCCTCACAGCCCCTAAAGTTCTTACACAAAGAGACTAGGACAAGTAGTCAAGGTAAGGAAAAGATGACGGACTACTTAAAACTGGATGCTCCTAAGTACAAGGTAGGAGATGATCATTTCGAGTCTATTAAGGTAGTCAAAATGATAGCTAATGAATTGAACATTGGTGATAGTAGGGCCATTCAGATGGTCGACTTTACCTTAAAATGTAAAAAGGTGAAGGATTGGTACAAGTCATATGTTATTAGCAAGGTTAACAGTATGACCTGGTCTCAGTTTATGGCAGAGTTTATCAATTGGCCTTTCCCAGAAAGCTAGGGAACTGAAGGTGGTGGAGTTTGAACAGTTGAGATAGATTATTGATATCAGTGTAGACGAGTATACAGATAAATTCATTGATCTTCTACAGCATGTGGGGCAGTAGTATGATACTGATAAGAAGAAAACAAAAAGGTATAAGTAGAGGTTGCACTCCAAATACTCCTCATTGATTTTGGCTATAGAAACCCACAATTTCCATTTTATAGTTGATGCTGCAGGAAAGATGGAGGCTAGGGTTATCATTGAAGGGAGTCTATACTTGAAAAGTATAAAAGCCAAGCAATCCACAATTTTTAAGGCTATAGATGCTAGGAGGTTCATTCATTTAACCAAGACCACTTCCTCATCCAGAAGTAAGAAAGAGAAAGAAGGGAAGTTTGGCAAAAAGCAAAAAAAGAATAAGTTTTGGAGCAGAATCAAGTCACACCTTGGGTTGGGAAGCGGATTTAGTTTGGGATTGGATACCTTTGGTTGTGTTAAATGTGAGAAGCCTCATCGAGGAGTTTGTAGATTTAGAACCTCCCAATGCTACAAGTGTGATTAAAAGGGGCACATATCTAGGGAGTGTCCTAACATGGAAAGGATGTGTAGACCTTTATTTTGTGATTTATTATGAGAATGTACATTGAGGCTGTGGGAAACCCAATGATGAAAAAATTATATGACTGTAAGATGTAATTGGAGACATGGAACTGAATTATTAATTTCGTGGCATGATCTTAAAAAAAAAATAAATGTTTTTTTTTGAAAAATTAATTCAATTAAATTTAAATAAAATTTTGTTTTGTTTAAATTTAATATGGGTAGTTCTTAAATGGACCTAATTAAGTTTAATTGGGCCCCATAGACCTAAGAAAGCCTAGTTAGAAACTTTAAATAGGACTCATTTAATTTATTTTCAGAAAATTAAAATAAGAAAATACATTTTTCTCTATCCCTCTCCCATACAAACTCTCTCTCCCTATTGGCCCCACTCTCTTCCTTACTCCCTATTGGTGCTGCCCCTTTCTTCTCTCTTCTTATTGGTTGAAACACCTTACTCATATCTCAGTCTCACCCAAATTCTCCAATCCCTATTGCTTAAGTTATCTGAACCTTATCACACTAGGACTCCAAACCCTACACCACCTCTTCCTCAATTCCTATTGGTGTCATCCCCTTTGCCTCTCTTCTTATTGGTTGGAACACCACACCCATATCCGAGTAGCACCCAAATTCTGCAACCTCAGTTGTTTAAGTTATCTGAACCTTATCACCTTAGGACTCCAAACCCTATCACACCTCTCTCTCTCAAAACTGTATAAATGCCCTACTGAGGAAGAAAAAAAGGGGGGAAAAGATTCAAAAAAATTCAGAGCTATTTATAGATATTTTAGAGCTATAGGAAATTTAGAGATATTCAAAACTCTTTTAGTTCTTCCTTCTTTTCTTCAAGAAGATTTTCATGCAAGATTTCTTGAAGGTTGCTTTTGGTTATTTTCTTTTCAAGATCTATGCCATGTAATATTTAATTCTATATTCTTTGTCTTTTAATTTATCTTGCATGTTCATCTGGATCATGTAATCATGTTTAATTTGAGGGGATGCACAACTTTGCATATATTTAATTTTCTATCTCTTAAGTTTTTATTATTTTTTGTTATCTTTTGAATCTGTAAAAATTTTAATAAACTTATATTCATATTCTACACAAAATTTTATTAATTTTAGGCTCAAGAATCACTAAAAAAGCTTTTGTATTTTATAAGTTATGGCTATTTAAATTTAAGGTTCCTATAAAATCCGATTTGCAGTATACCAAACTTGTGAAGCCCATATCTCCCTTATTTCTAAATAATTTTGTGCAAATTTAGTATCTAAAATTAATTTGAAAATCTTATTAATTTTTTCCAATTGGTTTCGCATTCATATCTATTGTGATTAATGAGTTATGAATTTTACAAAAAAGTAGTGTGATTCTGTCACTTAGAAAAGTTACAGTTTGTGTAGACCATTTGGCTAAGGTTTTATTTGGTTTATAAATTTTATGATCTTGTATCATGTGTTGGCTATCCTTTGTAATTTTTTCATAATTTTTAGGCATGTCTAACTATTTTTCAAAAATTGGATTTCTTACTACTATCAATTTACCAGAATTTGGAAATTGCATGTTTATGCATGTTCTTATGTGTTCTTAGGTTCTAATTAATATTTGATCTATTTTTCTGTGTTCTTTTAATTCAAGAGGTGTTATGAAGTATTTGGATCATGTTAGAAGACTTAGACCATTAGGTAGTTGTAACTGATTAGGAATTTTAACCCCTTTAGGATATTAGAGTTAGAATTCAATGTGAATTGTTATTTGTATTTTTTTATTTTCTTTAATTTTTTTTATTACAAATGAAGTATTTGGATCATGTTAGAAGACTTAGACCATTAGGTAGTTGTAACTGATTAGGAATTTTAACCCTTTAGGAGACTAGAGTTAAAATTCAATGTGAATTTTTATTTGTATTTTCTTATTTTCTTTAGTTTCTTTATTTTTTTTATATTACAAAAAAACTTGGTAAGTAGCCCTAAGATAAATACCAAAGAGGGCATTTGTGTGGAGCTTACATAGAGCTAAACTGGAGTAAGCCAGGGATATCATTGCCATACTAGAAGAGAATGCCCTTTTTTAAGGGTAGCTTGCCTCAATGGCAATTGCAATTATCAACAAGTAAGTAGCCCTAAATTCCTAAAATAATTGTTGACATGAAAATGTAGTAATAATAAGATTTTTATTTGGTAAATTAAAATTAACTTTTTTTTTAATTTAACTGACTTTTACATGTAATTAGTTTAAATAAATACTTGGTAAATTAAAATTAATCTTATTTATAAATTAAACTAACATTGGCATATAAAATAAATTTAATTTAATACTTGGTAATTGTAAAATAAATTTGCATATTAGAAATCTTTATTAGGTTCTGATTGTTTGGGCCTTATGAGATATTATAATAAATTATACATGTACATAATTAATTTTGTTTAATTATCATTAGGGTAACTTGGTGAAAAATTAATTAATTAGGTTAAATAGAAATTTAGGGTTATTTGAAATTTAATTTATTTATAAATCAAATTCTCAATAATAAAATAATTTTAGTCATCTGGTAAATATCATTTAAATAATTAGCAACCCTATAGATAGGAATTACTTATGCATGAAAATTATTTGTAAATAACAATCCTTTTATGAATTACTTGCGTATGTAGGACTAGAATTGCATTTTTAGGATAAAGTTTAATTGAGGAATAATAAACAAGACTTTTAGAAACATTAGTGGAGGACTGGCACTCGAATTAACGAGGTTAGACCAAGCGTAAGGGGGTGCCTAACACCTTCCCCTTACGTACTCACTATCCCAAACCTAGACTTTGAGCTATGGTAATTATGATTATAGAAACTCTGCAAGGAGTAAGTTGTCATCCATGACCCTCGGAAGAAATATTGAATATGTCCCAATTATTACTCGGGTGGCGACTCCTGTCTATCTATGCCTTCGTGGCATAAATCTTTAGTACTGTGGTAGTATTATAGGAAGACAGTACTTACTAGTAGTTTGATTCTATTAGGATTGTATAAAGTGTATGTCTGAGAAATGCTGTCTAAGGAGGTAGTACTTAAGTGAGACCATTATGACTCCACCATCTTTCCTGGGCATTACCTAGTGTATTTTATATAACTCTAGTAGATGATATTTTGCCTCATGCCCCATCTCACAGTTTGGCGACTCCACTGGGAATTAAATGGATAGTTACTCCAACATGTTTCTATTAGTCTAATATTATTCCTTTGTTAAACTTTTTGCATTGCACTACACTATCACACAGATCACCCTTACTCTTTTAGCCCCGCTAATACTAGCCAAGGAGACCAGAGTTCCACTCGAGCTATGATAAATTAGTGAATGCTAGCACCTCATGCCTGTACCATTGAGTATATAAAAGAGCCACAGCTCCAACAATTGTGCTTAATGGACAAGCTCTCGCATGGGTGACCCTTTTCCTACCCGATGAAGCCCATGAGCCATAGATTTTAATCCTAAGTACCTCATAAATTTTTGTTGTACTAGATTTATAACCTTACTATTCAAACCATAAGTTCTAGTGGTAGTTGATATGAACTTAGGCCTATGCATAAATCCAATGTGTATATAGGCCCAAGTCCATTTCAAAACCCGTGTTAAGCAAGAGGAGGCTTACTTATGGTTAAACTTTAAGGATATAAATCCTTTGCTTGTGAGGGAAGGATCGTCCTGGACCACCCCCTATTAGTGTGTCCAGTGTACCATAGCCTAAGATATAATTTTTTTTACCTACTCTGCACGTGAGAGTTGAAGGTATAAGGGTGCGAAGATTCAGTTCTGGAGATTTTTTTTTTCAGTTTTGATTCATTCTTTAGTCTGATTTTAGTTCAGTTTATATGGTTTAGTTTTGGTTATATTGGTATGGTTCGGTTTTGGTTTTGTGAAGGTAAAGGTAAAAAAAAGCAGAAAAAAGAGGTTCATTCATTCATTGCATTCATGTACATAGCATGTTTAGGTTAACTCTTAAATCCTAATTTTTTTTGAGCAAACATAGCCTCGAAACACACCAAAGAGACTTCTAACCAAGTCACTTGGGTTAGGAAAGGGAAGAGACTAGTAAGGATTTCACCTGCACTACTTAAGATGGAAAAAACTATGGCCATGCATGATGAAACCTTGAATGCTAAGATGTTTGAGCTGAAAGAGAAAATTGTGGTCAACTTTAGAAAGAGGACTTGAGGTAGGCCAATTAAGTCGCATTAAAGTTATTGAGGTTCAAATTGTATCTCGCACTCCAAGGAGATTTTCCCAATTCAACCAACCCTTATCCAAAGTTTTTGAGCATCTCAAAGCTCAAGATCTCCTACAGCTCTTAGCACCCAGACCACTACCCAATCCACTCCCACCTAGCTAAGATATCAACTAATATTGCCAATTCCACCAAACCCATGGTCATGACACCGACTGATGCTTTCAACATAAGTATGATATCTAAGACATAATTGATGTCAAAAAGATAATTAACCTAGAAAATCGACCAAACACCCACACCAGCCCTATGCTTAACTAAATTTTTCACCTCCACCAGATCTCTATATGATCTCCACCACCCCATATAACCCTGACAGGATTATTGACTTTATTCAACCCATCCAAAAGCTCAATGAACCTCAGTATATAATGGTTGTTGACATTTGTGATAATTCTAGCCATGATGGGGGTCTTTTGGATGTTTGAATTGATTCTGATGAGGAGGTTGTTGCATTGCAACTAGATGGTTCAATTCCACTAGTGTCTAATTTTCAAGTTATTGGGATCTATGAAAACTAGATGTATTTAAAAGTGGTTACTATGAAGAAAGGGGTGAAGTTTTTTCTTAGCATAGGCCTAGGAGAAAGTATAGATGGCCTGGTGACTTTTCTTGAGATGAAGGGATAGATCATGAGTTATGGTTTGGGTTATGAGCCAACTGAAGAGGAAAAAGAGAAAAAGCCTTTTAGGTTCTTGAAAGAGGGGGTAATAACCTGGACATTTGATTAAGGGTTATCACATGTGAAAGAGCTAAAGCAGAAAATTAGCACCATTGATCTAAGGACTGCATGGAAATCCAAGCACCTAAAGCTACACCCCTAAGTTTGAGTCTATCTATTGTGATCCTCACAGTAGTGATACTGATGTTCCCATACTTAATGCCTATTTTGAGGTGAAGATCAATAGCATGACCAGTCCTTTTGCTTACTTGTTTGGTGTTTATTCTAATGGGCATATGCATGGCATTCATAATCATTTAGAATCTATTTCTGTTAATGCATCAGAATCAATCTCTATTAATTTGGGTACACCAAATAATCCTAAAGAAATTAAGTTAGCTAAAGATTTAACCTAAGAAGAAAGAGATAAATTTATAGTCTTATTAACAAAGTACAAAAAAGCATTTGCCAAGTCTTATAAATGTCGAGAATTGACTAAGACATAGTACAACACAAGATCCCTAAAGATCTGAATATGATGCCTGCATTTGTGGCCTAAAAGCATTGATAGATGTTAAGGTAAAGAAAGAAGAGGTAATTAGAGATTCGATGTTAGTAGTTTGTTATATTAAAGTAGAATGGGAATTGAAGGAAGGAGAATTAAGGCCATACTTGGAATATATAAAGAAACTATTAGCTAATTTTTGATAAGGTGACCATGAAGCACATACCTCGAGCTTAGAATCAGATGGCCAATTCCCAAGCCACGTTGGTGTCTTTATAAGGAAAAGAGTGATCAAAAGTTGACTTAGTTAGTTATCCTAATGAAGAATAAAATTTCGTGCTATGAAGGATTAGTAATAGCACATGTGGACCTCGAGGGTGAAGAAAAATGGTATGTAGGCATAAGGAGGTATCTGGAGTGAGAGAGTACCAGCAATCAGCCAATAAAAGAGATAGAGCAACAATTTACAGATGAGCCACTCAATTTACTTTAGCTGGGGGGCAACTTTACAAACTCTTATGTGTGATAGAAAAATAGGCTGAGCAAATAATAAAAGAATTACATGCAGGAATATGTGGCCCCCATATGAATGGAAAAGTTCTATTTAGGAAAATTCTAAGGTTCGGTTATTACTGGTTTACCATGGAGATTGACTGTGCTAAGTTTATTAAGAAATGCCATGAATGTCAAATCCATGGGAATCCAAATTATCTACCTCTAAGTGAACTCTATAGTATGACTTCGCTATGAACGTTTTTGCTTTGGGGTATAGACATCATTAGGAAGATTTCTCCCACAGCTTCTAATGGCCATAGATTTATAATGGAGGGGACTACTTCAATAAATAGGTTGAGACTAAATTCTACAGAGTAGTGGGTGCTTTGACAAAAATGTTCGAAACATATAAGGATTGGCTCAAAAACTCCCACATGTTCTTTAAGGTTATCACACTGCTATAAGAACATCCATGGGAGCAACTCCATTCTCTTTAATGTATGAGACTAAAGCAATGTCACCCATTGAACTAGAGGTCAAATCCTTGAGAGTGATGCTAGCAGCTAAGATCCTGGAAAATGAGTGGGCTTAGAAGAGATATGAAGAACTAGCTTTGATTGATGAAAAGAGGATGCAAGCCTTATATCATATGCAGGCTTATCAAAGGAACATAGCTAGGGCCTTTAACAAGAAGATGAAGCCAAGAAAGATCAAAGAGGGAGACATGGTTTTGAAACAAGCCTGGTTCATCCCTTTTAATCCAAGAGAAAAGTCTAAACCAAACTAAGATGGTCCATGCATAGTCAGAAAGATCTTGCTAGGAGGTACTGTAAGGATATCAGACCTGGATGGAAATGAATTTCAAGAATAAGTCAACTTAGACAGGCTCAAACATTACATTGTGTGAGATAGGCCTACTAAGCTGAAAACTTGTAAAAGGCAGTCTAGGCAAAAGTAAGGTTCAAAGGAAAAAAAAAAAAAAAGAATGCTAGATTGAAAACCTATAAGAGGTGGTCTAGGAAAAAGGAGAGATAATAGAAGATCTGGATGGAAAACCTAAAAAGGTCATTCAGCAGGTTATAAAACTTATTTCTAACTTTGAAAGATTAGAAATTTGGCAAAACTAAATGTAAGAGGGAGTAATGGTGTACCTGAATAAATAAAAAAGTTTTTATTACATTAACCAGGAATAGGTTTTATTTAATTATGATTGTGAATTTTGTGTCTTGAGGGATACATCAAATGATTAAGTAATTGAACTGCATTATTTTGATTTAACCTATGTCTTATGAGCATGACAGAATAGGTGCTTGATATGAATGCCCTGGTGATTGTCTAGTTTCAAAATAAAAAAAAAAAAGAAGAGGAAAAAGAAAAACAGAAAAAGAAAGAAAGAGAGCTCGCTAAGTGGAAAATCCAAAAGGGCCGCTTGGGCAAAGTTTAGAGCAAGCCCACTGAAATAAAAACTCGAAAGAACATTTTAGGCAAAAGTTAGGGCACAAAGAATTGAATTTATGGAAGAGAAATGAGTCAAGGAAAAACAAGGTTTTGAAATAGCTTTAAAATAATGAACCATAAGGGGAGAGAAGAAAAAGAAAAATCAAAGAGAAATTGTATTGTGACCTTAAAGAAGTCATTTTGGTGAATAGTTTTCCTCAAAAAATTTTAAAGTTACCAGAAAGTTTTTGCAAAAAGAGGTTCCTCAGAGGACTAAGTTTTTTTTTTTTTTGAATCTCTAGCAAAATCATCATGCCTATGATAAGCAGTAGCACAGGAAGCACAAAAATCACAGAGAGTTTTGAGATCCGGTCATTCCAATTTTTTCAAATCATGAATTAGATTTTTTTTGGTAAGTGCTTAGACATTGTTTAGGGTGTACGACATAGTTGTGTAAGGCATAAAAGAACATGAATCAACATGTCACCTATATGTGCGTAAGGCGTAGAAGAACATGCATCACCACAGTTTCAAGTGTCAAACTACGAGGGGGTCTGATTCTTCCTCAGGATAGCGAGGAGGATACGTAGATAGTTTAGGACCGTGGTCTAAAATACAAACCCACAACATTTCATGAAAGATATTTTTTGGTAAGTCCTTAGACATTGTTTAGGGCATATGGCATAGTTGTGTAAGGCGTAAAAGAATATGAATCAACATGTCACCTATAGGTGTGTAAGGCATAGAAAAACATACATTACCACAGTTTCAAGTGTCGAACTACGAGTGGGTCTGATTCTTCCTTAGGATAGCGAGGGGGATACGTAGGTAGTTTAGGACTATGGTCTTAAATATGAATTCACACCATTTCAAATCACAAAGTTGCCATTATCATGAGACCGTAGCTAGTGTAACACCCCTATATTCGGTAATGCGTTCTACTGTTCCGATGATAAGTATCTATCCGGACAGCTAAAATGCCTAGAATTATACTTAAATGTTAGTGAAGAGAAATAAGATAATGAAATACAATGGAGAAAAATATAAGAAAACAAAGGAAAAATAAGAGCAATGAAATGTAATGAGATTAAACGAGCCAAAAACCCCAGCGATGGGTGACCGCTCCGGAAAGTTGCGACGAGGACCATTGACTAGCCCTAGACCGTGGAGAACCCTGGGAAATATTTTTAAGACTTAAATAAACATCTATTGAGGTATAATTGATGTTTAAAATGTCAAAGAAAAATTAGTAAGTCAGTATAAATGAAAATGAAAATTTAAGATATCGGCGGGACAAGGATTAAATTGGTGCTACCGAAAAATTCGAAATGCAACCCGAAAAGAGGTATTTTGGTCATTTGACACCTAGAGTTGACTTTTGATCTAAATGTCAATAAAAAATTAGTAGTGTTAAAATTTAATAATGCCATAAAAATTTGAAGTCACATGTGTGGAGTAATTAAGAGGAATTAAGGGTAAAATGTGGAATAATTAAAAAATTATATTATTTAAATGTTAATTATGTTAGTGGAGCACTATGAGCATATAAAATCATTAAGTGGACATGTGTAAAACCCAATTTCATCTTCTTCCTTATCAAATCTTCATCTTGGCCGAATTCTAAGTTTCTCCCAAACCACCATTGATGTCCCATGTTCAAGCTTTATCCATCCCTCACCAAGCTAATTTCTTCCTAAGTACCTTCACAAATTCTTGTCTACACATCTTGAGTAGCATATTGGGAGCAGAAAAAAGAAAGTTTGGTGAAGATTTAACAAGCTCCAAAAAGAGGTAAGTGTGCAAACTTCTTCCTTTCTTAATTAAAGTTAGTATTAAGCTTGAGATGAGTATTTTGATGAAGAAATTTTAAAGTTTTGATGAGTTATTGAAGTGTACCATTTTGGGCAGCCATGGAAGTGAAAGTTAAGTGATTTGTTCTTCTATGAATTTGATGGGTAATGAAGTTAATTAGAGTGCTTAAATGCATAAGAGTTTGATTTTTATGTATATGTGTGAATTGTGAATGTAAAGTGAGATCACATATTGAAATTGGGAAGCTTGATGTATATGAGCAATTTGGGCAGCCTTGATGTGCTTAGGAGGGCCTTAAATTCATGTATAATTAAGGTTAATTTAAGAGCAATGGAATTTTATGGATTTTGATTAGTTGAATTAGGTTTGGAGAGTTGAATTGTACTTTGACATGGATTAAATTGCTAGATACTTGATCAATTAAATTGTGGCTGGATATTAGTTGTATTGAACTATTGTTGGACATTTTATTCATTAAACTGAGTTGTTGCTGGACAAATTGCCAAATTGAGTTGTTGTTGGTCATTTGACCAAATTGAAATGTGAATGGTAAGCATTAGAAGTGTAAATTCTCAAATGCAGATTTAGGTTAGTAAGGGCAGTATGCAAATTGGGCTATAAGTGAAAAATTGCAACCCCAATTGATATGAGGCCAATTGGAGGCAAAACTAGATACAAAATAGGCCAACTTTCATGAAGAAAGCAGACCTAAATTCTTTTTTGAAAGTGACATGAAAACTGACCTAATCCGAATTGGTAACATTGCAACCCTGAAATTTGACCAATTGAACAGTATTTACGAAAATGACCATAACTCCTTGTACACAGGTCCAAATGACCTGAAATTTATATCGTTGGAAAGCTTAGACATAGGGCTACAATTTTGGTTAAGAGCACAAAGCCCAAAAAATGACCATAAGTAAGTCAAAATGCTTATACAAGTTCGGGCATAAAACCTGCCAGAATTGGAAATGACCTAAAAATGACCTAAGTTCACAATAAAAATGCAATTTGACCAATAATAGTAAAATGACCATAACTTGGTCCAGAAAACTCCAAATGACATGAAATCAGTGCCAAAATGTCACTAAAATATAAACCTACAATATTGCTCTTTTGACTAGGACCCAGAAATAAAAGGAAATAAGTCAATTAGCTAGATCAAAGCAATGCATCAAATCTGAAAATTTGCACTAAAATACAATAAGCTTTAAAATGAAATTAGTAATATATACTAACACTTGAGGACTATAAAATGTGACATATTGGTAACATTAAAATTAATTCATCTAGTGTGTATTAAAGGTCAATATTACAGGTTGACTAATAAAATGAATTGAAGTAAATAATACCAAGCAAATTTAGTTATTGAATTTTATTATTATAAGCAATTTAATTGAGTACTGAAACAATTAATTTTGTGTTTCAGTAGAAAAGGATATTGAAAAGCATAAGGAACATTGAGTCAAGGCCTAGAGGCGACTCAAATCAGGTTTGTGCACAATAAACCTATTTAAGTATTTCTTATTGAAATTTTGATTTGATATGCTTTATGAAATCTCTATGTTAATTATGAATTGTGTTGCCACTTTGTGAATGAAAATGTGACTTTGAAAATTGATTGGATTTTTCATTAAATATTTGAATAAATTGTTTTGAATTGATTTTGGATTCACACTTAGCATGACAGTACCATATTATTCCTCTTCCATTTATGGGGTTGAGATCGATTATTTTCCTCCATCTCTGACTTACCAATTGAGGTCGTAGATTGGATGAGTACTCATTAGCTAGCTAGCTACCTCCCTCATTGATTTCGATTAGTGAGGTTGTAGATAGCTTTGTCGTGGTGTACAACGTGGCATTGATAGAAAATTTTGTGTCATGACTTAAGATGTGTATGGATTAGCAACACTGTGTTTATTATATTATTTGACAAAATTGTATTATAAATTTGATTTGAAAATTGTGAAATGGGACTGTGATTTGTTTGACTTATGAATTAATTGTGAATGTTTTATATTTAGCATTTTAAATTTTTATTGTGCACCACTGAGTAAATTTTACTCAGTAATAGCTTATTTTGCTATTGTAGATAAGGGTAAGAAAAAAGCAGCAGAGTGAGCTGCTATTAAGACAGAGGATTGCATTGACCTTTTTGTATGGGTATTTACTTATACCTTGTAGTTATTTTGATGTAAATATTGTAGTGTCATATGTACTAGTATAAAGTTGAGCAGTTGTACAGTAAATTTTAATAATATTATTTTGGATTTTCTTTCTGTAAATTAAGACATGTATATATAAATTAAATATAAAATGCAATGTAGATGAATTTATGAAATATTTTGAGATGACAAATTTGATTTTAATTGTTAACTTTGAATTGAATTGTGTCGAACTGAGTTATATTTGGAGGTTGGGAGTTGTGAAAACAATTATTAAAAGTGCCTTTTTACAAGTGTTTGAAGAACTATTTTCTTAAAATACAGACGGCACTCTGCCGCAATTTTTACAAATTTGTGAAAAAATAGAAATTGTCAAAAATTGTACCTAACATTTAAAATTCAAATAAAATTTTTTATTTCCTGTTAAAGGTACTCACCACCTTCAAAAAGAAATAGAATTGTTTTAAAATCCCTTGTAGTGTATTTAATGGGTTATCGGTAGGGGAAATATGGTAATTCATTAAGTATACCACGGGATCATATTATGTCTTACAGAGGGGTAAGGTGTGACAGCTAGTCTCATAACGCAGAGTGTATCGACAGAGTAAGATGCACTTGATTTTCACATGACACAGTTATCACTGTTATGAGACCGTAACTAGTCTCATGACGTAGAGTGTATCAACAGAGCTAGATACACTCAATTTTCACGTGATATAGTTATCACTGTTATGAGACCGTAGCTAGTCTTATAACATAGAGTATGTCGACTGAGCAAGATATGCTTGATCCTTATAGCTAATGTTTCATAATTATTAGAAGATTGAGTTTCACTTTAATGAAACTTGAGCAATACTTTCGCATTGATTTCAACTTTCACTAAAGTGGGGGGGGGGGGGGGGTGCAAATTGTAGACCCGTATTATGTGATTTATTATGAATATGTGCATTGAGGCTGTAGGGAACCCGATGATGAAAAAATTATATGATTGTAAGATGTAATTAGAGACATGGAGCTGAATTATTAATTCCATGACATGATTTTGAAAAAAATAATAATAAATGTTTTTTTTGAAAAATTAATTTAATTAAATTTAAATAAAATTTTGTTTTGTTTAAATTTAATATGGATATTTCTTAAATGGACCTAATTAATTTTAATTGGGCCCCATTGACCTAAGAAAGCCTAGTTAGGAAATTTAAATAGGACCCATTTAATTTATTTTTTGAAAATTAAAATAAGAAAATACATTTTTCTGTATCCCTCTCCCATACAAACTCTCTCTCCTCGTTGGCCCCACTCTCTTCCTCACTTCCTATTGGTGTTGCCCTTTCTTCTCTCTTCCTATTGGTTGAAACACCTCACTCATATCCCAGTCTCACCCAAATTCTCCAATCCCAGTTGCTTAAGTTATCTGAACCTTATCACACTAGGACTCCAAACACTACCACACCTCTTCCTCACTTCTTATTGGTGCCATCCCCTTTGCCTCTCTTCTTATTGGTTGGAACACCACATCCATATCCCAGTATCACCCAAATTCTACAGCTCTAGTTGTTTAAGTTATCTGAACCTTATCACCCTAGGACTTCAAACCCTATCACACCTCTCTCTTAAAACCCTATAAATACCCTACTAGGAAAGAAAAAAAAGGGGGAAAAGATTCAAAAAAATTTAGAGCTATTTAAAGATATTTTAGAGCTATAGGAAATTTAGAGATATTCAAAACTCTTTAGTTCTTCTTTCTTTTCTTCAAGAAGATTTTCATGCAAGATTTCTTGAAGGTTACTTTTGGTTATTTTCTTTTTAAGATCTATGCCATATAATATTTAATTCTACGTTCTTTGTCTTTTAATTATCTTGTATATTCATATGAATCATGTAACCATGTTTAATTTGAGGGGATGCACAACTTTGCACATATTCAGTTTTCTGTCTCTCATGTTTTTATTATTTTTTGTTATCTTGTGAATCTGTAAAAATTTTAATAAAATTATATTCATATTCTGCACTAAATTTTATTAATCTTATGCTCAAGAATCACTAAAAAAGCTTTTGTATTTTATAAGTTATGGCTGTTTAAAGTTAGAGTTCTAGCAAAATCTGATTTATAGTATACCCAACCTGTAAAGCCTATATCTCTCTTGTTTCTTAATAATTTTGTGCAAATCTGGTATCCAAAATTAATTTCAGAATTTTATTAATTATTTCCAATTGGTTTCACATTCATATCTATTATGATTAATGAGTTATAAATTTTACAAAAAAATAATGCGATTCTGTCACTTAGAAAAGTTACAGTTTGTGTAGACCATTCGGCTAGGGTTTTATTTGGTTTATAAATTTTATGATTTTGTATGATGTTGGCTATCCTTTGTAATTTTTTTATGATTTTTAGGCATGTCTAATTATTTTTCAAAAATCGGATTTCTTACTATTGCCAATTTGCTAGAATTTGGAAATTATATGTTTATGCATGTTCTTATGTGTTCTTAGGTTCTAATTGATATTTGATCTATTTTTCTATGTTCTTTTAATTCAAGAGGTGTTATGAAGTATTTGGATCATGTTATAAGACTTAGACCATTAGGTAGTTGTAACTAATTAAGAATTTTAACCCTTTTAGGAGATTAGAGTTAGAATTCAATGTGAATTGTTATTTGTATTTTCTTTTTTTTTTATTTTCTTTAGTTTCTTTATTTTTTTTATTACAAACAAAATTGGTAAGTAGCTGTAAGGTAAGTATCAAAAAATGCATTTGGGTAGAGCTTACATGGAGCTAAATAGGAATAAGCCAGAGATATCATTGACATACTAGAAGAGAAGAACATTTTTTAAGGGTAACTTGCCCCAATGGCAACCGCAATTATCAATAAGTAACCCTAAATTCCTAAAATAATTATTGGCATAAAAATATAGTAATAATAAGATTTTTATTTGAAAAATTAAAATTAACTTTGTTTTTAATTTAACTGACTTTTGCATGTAATTAATTTAAATAAATACTTGGTAAATTAAAATTAATCTTGTTTGTAAATTAAACTAATCTTAGCATGTAAAATAAATTTAATTTAATAATTGGTAATTGTAAAATAAATTTGTATATTAGAAATCTTTATTAGGTTGTGATTGTTTGGGCCTTATGTGATATTAGAATAAATTATAAATGTACATAATTAATTTAGTTTAATTATCCTTAGGGTAACTTGGTGAAAAATTAATTAATTAAGTTAAATAAAAACTTAGGGTTATTTGAAATTGAATTTATTTGTAAATTAAATTCTCAATGATAAATTAATTTTAGTCATCTGATAAATATCATTTAAATAATTAGTAACCCCATAGATAGGAATTACTTGTGCATGAAAATTATTTGTAAACAACAACCCTTTTGTAAATTACTTATATGTGTAGGACTAGAATTGTATTTTTAGGATAAAGTTTAATTGAGGAATAATAAACAAGACTTTTAGAAACATTAGTAGAGAACTGACACTCGAATTAACGAGGTTAAACCAGGCGTAAGGGGGTGCCTAACACCTTTCCCTTACGTACCCACTATCCCAAACCTAGACTTTGAGCTATGGTAATGACGGTTGTAGAAACTCTGCAAAGAGTAAGTTGCCATCCATAACCCTCGGAAGAAATACTGAAGTGATTAGTACCATGGTAGTGTTATGGGGAAATGATACTTATCAGTGGTTTGATTCTATTAGGATTGTATGAAGTGTATGTCTAGGAAATGCTGTCTAAGGAGATGGTATTTAAGTGAGACCATTGTGACTCTACCATCTTTCCTAGGCATTACCTGGTGCATTTTATATAATTCTAGTGAATGACATTTCGCCTCACGCCCTATCTCACAGGATGGCTTCTCAATAAACTAGGTCAGGCAGTGTGGCTCAATCGGCAGTAAGACAGACTTCGATAGGTCCCACATCAGGAAGGGAATAGGGTAAAGGACAAAATTGTTCTTCCTTTATGGCAGACTCACAAGGGAGGGGTTCGACGGCATCAGCACAGATCTTTATCATAACACAATAGGAAGTTAATACCTCTAACACTGTGGTGTCAAGTAACCTTTGCATTGAAAGTTTCAATGTGCATGTTTTGATTTATTCTAGTGCGTCACATTCTTTTGTTAGCCCCTAAGTGGTCCTAAGATTATGTTTAACAGTCTTAAGTCTACAATGTCTGTTACTTGTTAGTAGGCCCAAATGTAATCCTTCAGTGATAGAGATGATCTGTTATGCTTGTCCAATGATGATGAAGGATAAATGCTTTCTAACTGACCTGATGGTCCTAGAATTTATGGATTTTGATGTCATTTAAGGGATAGATTGGCTTTCATCCAATTATGCCACCTTAGATTGTAGGAACAAGGTAGTGAGGTTTAGAGAATAGGATGGGTCAATGGTAACTTTCTAGGGAGATTAGACACCATCAGCGAAGGGAATGATCTCTGCCATGCAAACTAAGAAGATGCTCTAAAAAGGATGTTGAGGGTTTCTAGGCCGTGTTAGAGAGGTTGTGGAGAATAAAAGTGGATCGAGATTAGTTCCTATGGTAAGAGAGTTTCCAGATGTGTTTCCTGAAGAACTACCTGGTTTGCCACCTGACAGGGAAATAGATTTTACAATTGATCTAGTGCTTGATACTAGACCTATATCTATTCCTCCTTATAGGATGGCCCCTGTAGAGTTGAAAGAATAACTACAAAAATTAGTGGATAAGGGATTCATCCGATTGAGTACTTCTCCTTGGAGTGCTCCAGTACTATTTGTAAAGAAGAAGGATGGATCCTTGAGGCTGTGCATTGACTATAGGCAGTTGAACAAGGTCACTACAAAGAACAAATACCCTTTGCCCCTTATTGATCACTTATTTGATCAGCTAGATGGAGCTAGTTGTTTTTCAAAGATAGATTTGAGGTCTATATATCATTAGTTGAGGATTAAGGAGATAGATATTTCAAAGACTACCTTTCAGACAAGATACAGGCATTATGAGTTTCTTGTAATACCGTTTGGGTTAACCAATGCCCCAGCTACATTCATGGATCTCATGAACAGGGTGTTTAGGCCTTATTTGGATCACTTTGTGATCGTTTTTATTAGTGACATACTAGTGTATTCTAGAAGTCCTGAAGAGCATGCACAACATTTAATAAT
The DNA here is from genome assembly GCF_030052815.1 of Hevea brasiliensis. Taxonomy (NCBI): domain Eukaryota; kingdom Viridiplantae; phylum Streptophyta; class Magnoliopsida; order Malpighiales; family Euphorbiaceae; genus Hevea; species Hevea brasiliensis. Next base: position 104,558,437 of record NC_079496.1, read on the forward strand.
AGTTCTTTAGACATTGAGAGAGCATTAATTAAATGCCAAGTTCTCTAAATATGAGTTCTAGCTAAAGAGTATATCCTTCTTAGGGCATATAGTGTCAGAGAATGGAATTGAAGTAGATCCTAAGAAGGTTGAAGGAGTAGCAGATTCACCGAGGTAAACAATAGTGACAAAAATCAAGAGTTTCCTAGGTTTGATAGGCTATTATAGGAGATTTATACTTGATTTTAAAGAATAAAAAGTTTGAATGGGGTGATGAATGTGAGGAGAGCTTTCAAAAGCTTAAAGAGTGTCTGATTTCAGCACTGGTATTGACTCTGCCTATAGACAATAAAGATTTAACTATTTACTATGATGCCTTTAGAGTGGATTTGGGATTTGTTTTTATGCAAAATAAAAAAAGTAGTAGCTTATGCTTTAAGATAGTTAAAGAAGCATGAAGCTAGTTATCCCACTCATGACTTAGAGATGGTGGTTGTAGTCTTTGCCCTAAAGATGTGGAGACATTATCTTTATGGAGTAAAATGTGAGATCTTCACAGACCATAAGAGTCTCCAGTACATTTTCAAGCGGAAAGAGCTAAATCTCAGACAAAGGAGATGGGTGGAACTGCTCAGTGATTATAATTGTATAATCCAATACCCTCTGGGAAAGGAAAATGTTGTTGTTGATGCCCTTAACCAGAAATCCTGTAACGATCGGGCTCCAACCACTAAAGGAATTGTCTGCTTTGGCCATAAGCCTCACGGTTTTGTCCCATAGGTGGAGTGGAGAACTTCTCAGGAGGTCACCAATCCTATGATTTCTCTCAAGCGAACACGCTTAACCCTGGAGTTCTTCTAACTCTCCAGGCCATTCTACCAAAAGGCGCCTCTTCCAAAAAGTAAGTAAATAGTTTTAAAATCCCTTGTAGAGTATTTATTGAGTTATCGGCAGGTGAAGTTCAGTAGTTCATTAGGTATTCTATGGGATCATGTTATGCCTTACAGAAGGATAAGGTGTGATATGTTTTAGTGGTATCAGAGGGACGCAACGGAAGCGTGGTGGGCCCATAACCCACAGGTTTCAAATAAATTTTCTAATAGCAAATCGAAAGTGAAAAGTTATTGTGTACAAACCTGATATGAGTCGCCTCTAGGCCTTAAATTAGTTTGCCCTATCCTTATCCAGGTCTTTTTCGGCTGAAACACGCAATTTATAGTGTTTTAGTATCTTATCTCACAATAAATTTAATAATTAATTCATATATACTTAATTCTAGCCCCAATATGCTTAAACTAACGTTCTTGAAAATTTTCATTTCGGAGTTACTATTCACGACACTATTCAAGTCAATTTGTTGACTTTCTTATGCTTAATAGGTATAGGGATTTCAATTTTACCCTATTTCTTACTGTTCCATTGGTCTGGTTACTGTGAAAATTTAAAATGAAAATTGATTAATATTTTACATGAAATGTTGAATAATAATATGATCTTGAAATTGTTTTTGATTCACACTTGTCATGATAGTCTCTTACTATGTTCCTTCTCCATTGGTGGGGTTGAGTTTGATATTTGATCATTTTCCTCCCTCTCTGGCTTTCCAATCTAAGGTGAGTTTGGATGAGTACTCATTAGCTAGCTAGCCACCTCCCTTATTGATTTCGATTAGTGGGGTGAGTTTGCCTTGTCGTGGTGTATAACACGGCATGTTTGGAAATTTTGTGTCATAGCCTAAGTTGTGTTATTAATTGGCAACACTGTGTTTATTAAATTGTTTAATTAAATTTGTGTCATATTAAGCTTTAAAAATTGTGAAATATTTAAATTGTGATTTGTGATAAATGTGATTTGAAAATTAAAATATGATTGTGAAATATTTGAACTGTGAATTAATAGCAAATATTTTATATTTTGCATTTTATATTTTATTGTGCACCACTAAGTATTTTTATACTCAGTGATAGCTTCTTTTGCTGTTGCAGATAGAAAAAATGACATAGCAATAGAGTGAGCTGCTACAGTAATAGGGGAGCACAACTTGAAGATTCTTGTACGGGTATATTATTTATACCCATTGTGTTTTGGTTGATGTAAATATGGTATCGTCATATGTATGTATATAAAATTGAGCAGTTGTATAGTAAATTATAATAATATTACCTTTTGAATTTTTATGCCTGTAAATTAAATTGTGATTGCAAATTATTTATTTTGAATGCAATGTGTATAAATGAATTTAAAATATTTGAAATGACAATTTTGTTTTGAATTATGGAGATTGGGTTGATTTGTATTGATTGAAAGTAATGGTGGTTGTGATTTGATGAAGTGTATATTTGGGAGTGTTTTTCTACAGGTAAAATTTTCAGTTTTTGCAAATACTGTCCACACTTTGTCGAAATTTTTCAGAATTTGCGGAAAAATAAAATTGGTCAAAAAAAATTTTACATAGCTTTTCAACTTCAATTAAATATTTTTAATTCCTACCAAAAATGCTCACCATTTCCAAAAAGTAAATAAATGTTTTTAAAATCCCTTGTAGTGTACTTAATAAGTTATCGGTAGGTGAAGTTCGATAGTTCATTAGGTATTCGACTGGATCATGTTATGCCTTATAGAAGGGTAAGGTGTGACAAATCCTTTAGCAATTTAGCTTATATATCCATAAAAAAAAAGCGGCCTATATTGAAGGAGTTGCATTAGCTGATTGGAGAAGGGTTGCAGCTGGAGTTATCAGCTAAGGGTATCCGGATAGCTTAGATGAATGTGACACTAATACACCTAAGCTAAATAGCAGAGAAATAACATGAAGACCTTGAGTTAGTAAAGATAGCAGAAGTGTTATAAAAAGGTAAGATTTGTGAGTTCCATTTCGATGGAAAAGGAGTGTTAAGGTATGGCAATAAGTTATGTGTACCAAATGACATTCAACTCAAGGGAGACATCATGAGAGAAGCTTGCAATGCTAGGTATAGTGTGCACCCTAGTGCCATAAAAATGTATCAAGATTTAAAGAAGGTGTGTTGATGGCCTTCCATGAAAAAAGAGATTGCATAGTTTATGTCTGCTTGTGAGGTTTATCAAAAAGTGAAGCTGGAGCATCAAAAACCAGCGTGAATGCTCAACCCACTACCCATTCCAGAGTGGAAATGGAAAAATGTAGCCATGGACTTTGTTGTGGGGTTACTAGTAGCCTCCAATAGACATGACTTGATATGGGTTATAGTAAATAGGTTGACAAAGACTGCTCACTTTATTCCTGTTAGAGCTAACTATTTTATGGATAAGTTGTCACGGGTTTATGTGATAGAGAAAATAAGGTTGCATGGAGCTCTAGTTTAATAGCCTCCAACAGAGGACTGTAGTTCATATTAAGGTTTTGGCATTGTCTTCAAAACAAGTTAGGCACCAAGTTAGACTTCAGCACGACTTTTCAACCTCAAAAAGATGGATAGTCAGAAGACCATACAGACTTTAGAGGATATGCTAAGGATGTGTGTACTTGACTTTGGAGGATCATGGAAAAAATACCTTCCCCTAGTTGAGTTTGCATACAACAACAGTTATCACTCTAGCATCAAAATGACACCACATGAGGCTTTGTACAAGAGAAAGTATATGTCCCCTATCTGTTGGGAAGAAATAGGTGAAAGAGCCTTAGCAGGAATAGAGTTGGTGAAAATCACCAATTAAGCCTTGCCTTTAATCAAGGCAAGGTTGAAGACAGTAGCCAGTAGACAAAAGAGCCACGCAAATCTCCATAGGAGAGAAGTGATTTTTCAGGAAAGGGACATGGTGCTTTTAAAGGTATTTCTAATGAAGGGTGTCATCCAGTTTGTAAAGAGAGGCAAATTAGCTTCGAAATATATTGGACCGTATGAAGTGCTGTAAAAGGTTGGGAATGTATCTTATAAGTTAGCTTTACTACCAAAAATGGAGAGAATCCATCTAGTGTTCTATGTTTCTATGTTAAGAAAGTTCGTGTCAGATCCGAACAAGGTTATAAGTAACTATGGAAATTTTGGAAGATCTTTCTTATGTTGAACAACCTATTCGGATTGTGGATACTCAAATAAGGAAGTTGAGGAACAAGGAGATATTTATGATCAAGGTGTTATGGAACCACTATAACCTAGAAGAGTGTACATGGGAAACTCGTAACACCATGATACAATAATATTCTCACATTTTCTAGGTATGTTATGTTTGTTATGTGTTTGTTTTAACAATAAAGGATGAATGTTCTTAAGGGGAGGGGGGGGGGGGGAGAATGTAATACCTTCCATTTTTCGATGTTAGAATATCTGTCTTTGGTGAAATATTCTGGTGAAAATTAAAAACTTCACTGACAAGAGAGTGGCGATAAGATATGAAAATATGTTTATGGATGTGCATATGTTTGATTATATGTGTTTGAGAGGTTCAAAATGTATTTAAGAATGAAAATGATTTAAAGGTTTTATTTCCTAAAAGTTTTTAAGTGAGTATTTTTTACAAAAGAAACTTTGACAGCCAAAGGATGGACTTTCGACGGTCGAAGTCCCTTTTCATGTTCAAATAACCTTTTTAGATAGAATGGACTCTGACAGCTAAAAGCTGAACTTTTGGCAGTCCAAAGTCCCTTGACAGCAAGGCATAAAAAGGGTCCAAAGCTCAATTTTGCTACTAAAACACTTGAGTTTTCTCTTCTTTTCTCTCTTTCAACTACTAGAGCATACAAGAAGCTCTTTTAAGAGATTTTCTTAGGGTTTTCAAGATCTGGAGGTGGATTCTTCCTTTTAAAAGTTTAGGAGAGTAGATTCAAGCTTTGAGGCTTTGATTCTCTCACCTCCAAGCTCCAAGAAAAGAGATAACATTCTTTTCTTCTTGATTTATTCAGTAGATATAAGAAAGTTAATGAGAGATTAGGTTTCTATAACTTCAATTTCATGAAAAGAGTTTTAGGAAGTTATGTATGTTAGGGTTAGGGTTTTGTGATTTATTTTAAAATTTCTATGTTTTGTTGTTAGAATAGTTATATTTAAGTGTTATAGGCTTTAAATGGCTATTTCCCATTGATGGATTTGAATGTATATGCTATGTTTGGTTTAGGGAAATCCTAGGATTTGAGTTTTCGATTAATGTATGTGGGTATTAAGTATGATTTTAAGTTGTTTTATGCCCTAGAGATGTGTAGATGTGTTTGGTTTGAGTTTTGGAACTTTGGAGTAAGTTTGGGTGTTAATGGGAGAAGGATTCTATAGGTTTTCAACTTGAAAATTCTAGAAATTTCCAGGTTCAACTGCTAAAAATCATAGGCTCGACAGTGAAGCATGTAATTTCTTAGAAAATCTGAAAAATTTCTAGGTTTGGCAGCCGAAGTCCAAGACTTCGACTGTCACAGTTAGCACTGGACAAAAGTGTTGTTTGAAGCCTGATACTTCGATAGTCAAAGTAGGTTTTACCTGACTTTTTCTCTCTTCTTTTCTAAGGTTCTGAAACCTAATTTAATGGTTTATAAGGGCATAAAATAAGATATTTATTATGTGTATAGAGTTTTAGAGCCTTGTAAAACTCTTTAAGGTCCGATTTTATAGGATCGAGCTTGAGGGACTCAGAAGGTTGAGGATTCAAAGATAGCTACCGTTCGAGTTAGGTGGTTGATGTAACACCCTCCCGGTAACCACTCTGTACATTCTACTGTTCCGGTGACCGGTGTCGGTCCGGACAGCTAGAACGTCTGGAAAAATATTTAAATTAAAGTCAGGAATCAAAATTAACTCAAATATTAATAAGAAAAATTTAGTAAAAATTTTAGAAATAAAATACAACTGAGTCAAACGAGCCGGTGCCCAAGCGATGGGTCACCGGAGGGAAGTTTCGGTTCTCGCAACGAGGAGCCCTAGACCCGGGGGAAAAATTATAAAATAATTTTTGGGACTCCAGAGAAGGGTCATTGAGGTTCCTATGGCATTAGAATGCCAAGAAAATACCTAAAAAAATTTTTCTATCGGTACAGACAATTTTGGCCCGTTAAGTCAAACGGAGGGCATTTTGGTCATTTCGCCTTCCGAGGTGATTTTTGGCCGACTTGCCCAGTTGAGTAAATAATTAATATGACATAAAATATAAAGAAAGATTACTAGAAATGAAATTTAAAATGAGTAGTGAAGGAAAGGAAAGAAAATGAAGAAAAAGATCAATTATGGCATCATGGTGATGTCATTAAGGGAGTTGGACCAATCATACTTAAGCCATTGTTTGACTAACTATTAAAAGAGACTAAATAAGACCAAAATAACAAAATTTCAGCAGCCATCTTCCTCACCCAAAAACGTTACATTCTCTCCCAAAACCCTATTCTTCCATGGGAGCTTAATGGAAGCTTGAGACAACCCACCAAATCACCATAAAACCTTTAGTCATCTTCACAAAAATTTGCCCTAGCACCTTGCTAAAGCTTTTGGCAGCCAAGAAGAAGAAAGAAAGTGAAGCTTTCTCAAGCTTGGATTGGCATACAACAAGGTTAGTGCACTATATACCTAAAACTCCTTAATTTCATGAATGAGCACTTGAATTTAGTAAGAAAATGTCATTTAAATGAACAAAATTCATGTGTGTGTGTACATGAATTTTTTGGCTGCCCTAGTGGAGAAATAGTAAGGAGTGTTTTTGATGAGCTTGAAGTGAACTAGAATTAAGTTGAAAGTTTATAAACATAAGAATAATAATTTGGTATGCTAACTAAGGCATTATGTAGGAAACATAATGTGAAGCTAGGGTTTTGGAGAGTGAAATTTGGTTTTGGCTTATGAAGTGGTAAGTGAACATTATAAGGGTCAATTAGTGACCATTTTAGGTATGTTGACCATAATTAGAACTTAAAAATAGAATGGCAAAGTGAAAGTAAAATTCTGCCCTATGGACAAAGCATAGGGACTGAAATTTCAGTCCCTTTGCACTGCCATAACTTGGGCAGTGGTAGTCCAATTGAAGTTTGGCCAATTGGACATGAAACTAGGCTTATAATGGCACATTTTTGCTGAAGAAACCATGCCCAAAAGACCAAAGCAAAAGGGTCAAAACCCAGCTCCAATCCGGATTCCCTGCACTGAATTCTGCAGAATTTGACCAAATGAACAGTAACTGTTCATTTGGCCATAACTCACTGTAGATTTGGTCAATTGGTCTGAAATTTTTACAGCAATAAGTTAAGACATAGACAAACAACTTTCATGAAGGAATCTACCCCAAATTATGGCCAGAACCCAACCAACCAAGTGACTCAAGTTACTGTTCCTGCACTGTAGATATGGTAAATTTCTGCAGAATGCAATCCGGACAGCTTGGGTTTTTGAGCCATATCTGAGCTACAAAACTCCAAATGGAGTGATTCAAAAAAGGAAATTCAACTAGACAAAATAAGGAACAACTTTCATGTTTTACATTTCTTCAAATTCCAACAGTAACAGTGTCCAATGGAACAGTGAAGTAAGGGCACCAAAACTGAAATTTTCTGCTAGTGTGGGTTGCACTGTGAAATTGCAAAACACTTAATGCCAACAAGTTTTAAACACCAAATGTGGTATGTTGGGAGTGCCAAAGTTGATGTACACATTTTTATGCTAAAAGTCAACATTTTTGGTTGACCAATGATGAATAGTGACACCAAAAAAGTTGAAATTCACAAATTGAAGAATTTAAAAGTTTCAAATGCCCTAGTATACCTAACAAGATTGGTTTGGATAGTTTGGCATGCCAATAGGGTTCCGTTATCAGAACTGCACATGGAAAAAATTCCATTCTGATTTCATGGCTTTTAGCCATTCTGGCTTTGTATTGAGACTTGGCCTTGTGCACGATATTATTCTGACTTGTTAGGCGTTACATTTGCACTGGGAGATACATATGTGACCGATGGTGTGACGGCACAGGTACTAGGTACCCAGTGCCAGTTTACCCGTTATCCAGTCCAGTCGTCTAGTGTAGGTTACTTGGGGCAACCAAATGAATAAAAGTGAATAAAGCTAATGATTTAATGAATATACCAAGACCAAACAAAGAAAGCATACACATTGTATACACATTTATTTTCTTGCTATTTTCTTCTATTATATTATTGCACCACTAAGCATTATTGCTTAGCGCGTTGCTTTGCCACGCGTGAGGTCTTGGAGATCCCGATCGTGAGCCCGGTAGACCACAGTGGGTGAGTCTATCCGGCAGTTACGCTCGATGTCCGTGTCACCTCACTACTGCGGTGCATCGGTAGGGCACTAGGTGTCATTTTGTCATTTTGATATTTTGTATGATTTGTATTTTCTCATATGTATTTGAACTCATGTAATATATTTTGATGTATATGTAAATTATGAAAATTGTATTTGTTAATGGAAAAGTAGATGTTTACTTGTGATTTACATGCGAACATCACATGTGAATGATGAATGAAAATGGAAATTGAAATGTGGAAATCATGATATTGAATTTGGTGTTGATAATGGATGTTTGAGAAATATTGTGGAGATTTTGGGATATTGGAGTTTGAGATGATGAAATAAAAATATTGGAAGTGTTTTTAACAGTTCAGAAGAGCAGTTTTCTCCATTTTTAGCCAGTACTCATGGATTTTCTTTAAAATTTTGGAACCTTAAATGAATAATACTTTTGATAAATGGCTTAAACAGATTATATTTCATAAATTATATGCAAAAGCATTGTCTAAATTAATTGAGGAATATTAGAGTGTGCTTGGTACACGGTGGCATTACTTACTCGGGTATCTTGTACGGGTAAGGGTGTCACATTTAGTGGTATCGAGCACGGTTTAGGCGTTCGGGCCTAGATTGAGTCCATACCATGCATTGCATTTGTAAGAGTCGAGGTGACACTAACGCAGATCTGTTTGTCTTTGTTAAATAGGATATGGACCCTTCATCGCAAAGGCGGTCGAGGAGGAAGTGGAGAGTCATGCTCCACTGCGGTGAGGCCCAGGGGCATGAGAGAATCTGCTCCACCGGCTCGAGCGAGCACCTTTCGGCCTCCACAGGCCATGTTTCAACAAATGGCCGACTTCTTTAGACAGATGGTGGGGCAATGCCGGCACCACCACCACCACCACCGGCTCCACGGTAAATCACACTGGAAAGGTTAAGAAAATTTGGGGCGGTGGATTTCTATGGTAGAGAGAAGATGACTCTATTGCGTAGAGAATTGGTTGAGCAGGCAGGCAGTACTAAAACAACTTCACTTTGCACTCGAGCAAAACACAGGAAGCGCCATTTCTTTCTTTGCAAGATGATGCCTATGAGTGGTGGGACACGGTGTCGATGAAATCTGACGGAAGTCGTAACTTGGGATTTCTTTCTCTCGAATTCAAGAAGAAGTATGTAGATGCTGTATATTTGGAAGAGAGAAGAAGAGAATTTATTAACTGAGGCGAGAGACAATTGTCGGTGGTGAGTATGAGAAGGAGTTTGTTCGATTAAGCCGTTATGGAAGGGAGATAGTCCCTAATGAAGTGAAAGATGTAAGAGATTTGAAGAGGGACTAAATGACAACATCAAGATCCAGCTCCGCCTTGGGAATCACAGAATTTACCAAGTTAGTGGAAGCTGCCATAAAGGTTGAAAAAGTGAGAATTAGTGAGTGGACTAGAAGAGAGAGGCAGCAGAAGAGGGGCCGGTCGGTCGAGTTCGGCTCTGCATCGGGAAGAAGTTCAAGGGTCCTCTGCACAAAGTTCAGCTCACCACGGTCGTGAGTCGATCTCGGGGCGAGCCACGGTTACCCCTAGGAGAGGTCACCCACACCATCGGTGGGCGGCTCTCGAGGATGGGGTTGAGGACCACCCGGCATCTTCTGCATGTCCACACCTTGTCAAAGATGGCATAAGGGAGTGTTGGAGAGTGGCCAGTGCTTGCTTTAGATGTGGGTCAACAGAGCATCGGTTGAAAAAGCATCCGCAGAACTACTACAGCTACTCCAACACAAGCGAGCACTGCTCTGCACCACGAGAGGTAGAAAATCGGCAAGTCCGAGGTGTAGGACCATCACGAGGCACGCATCGAGCCGCAGAGAGGCCCGACAGCGGACCACTGCAAGAGCCTATGCTATTAGAGCTCGGGAGGAGCAAGATGCCGGATGTCATCGAGTGCGTTCTCCTCTACACTACACTGTGCATGCATTGGTGGATCCGAGATCCACTCACTCATACATCTGCATCAATCTACCCGTAGAAAGGGGATCTTGGTAGGGAGAGTGACCAAGACATTCGGTCACTAATCCATTGGGTCACAGATGTGGTAGTGAACAAAGTATACAAGGGTTGCGTTGAGGATTGAGGTATGAATTCTTGGCGGACCTAATTGAGTTACCCTTCCATGAGTTTGGCGTGATTTTGGGAATGGGTGGCTATCACGTCATCAGGCAATAGTTGATTGCAAATTGAAGAGAATTTCTCTAAAAACTTGAGGGTAATGAGATCACGGTTGTGGGGAAAGGATGATTTCTTGTCCAATGTCATCTCACCACGATTGCAAGAAGAATGATGAGAAAAGGTGTGAAGCCTACCTAGCACATGTGGTGGATACTTGGCGAGCTAAGCCAAACACGAGTGACATACCCACGGTGAGAGACTTCCAGTATTTCTGAAGAGTTACAGTTTGCCACGAAAGGAAGTTGAATTTGCCATTGAGACAACTGCCGGATCTGACACCCATTTCCATTGCTCCTTATAGGATGGCACCACGGAATTGAGGAGTTGAAAACTCAATTGCAAGAGTTGTTGGATAAGGGGTTCATACGCGATGTGTCACCATGGGGAGCTCCGTCTTTGTTGTGAAAAAGAAGGATGGGACTTTGAGGCTTTGTATTGATTCTGGCGGTTGAATAAAGTGGTATGAAGAACAAATATCCGTTGCCTAGAATTGATGATCTGTTTGATCAGTTGAAGGGAGCAGGAGTATTTTCTAAGATTGATCTCAGATCAGGGTATCATCAGCTGAGGGTAAAGGATGTAGATGCGCCCAAAACTGCATTCAGGACCCGGTATGGGCATTATGAGTTTCTGGTGATGCCCTTTGGCTTAACAAATGCACCAGCGGCATTCATGGACCTTATGAACCGTATCTTTCATCCATACTTAGATCGGTTCGTAGTGGTCTTTATTGATGACATTTTGGTGTATTCCAAGACCAGGGAAGAACATGATGAGCATTTGAGGATTGTTAAGAAAACACAGCGGGAAAGGAGCTGTATGCTAAGTTGTCCAAGTGTGACTTTTGGCTGAATGAGATTGCATTCCTTAGACACATAGTGTCAGCTGATGGGATTAGGGTGGATCCCAAGAAAATAGAAGCAGTGATAGAATGGAAGCCTCCCAGAAATACAACTGAGGTCAGAAGTTTCTTGGGGTTAGCTGGGTATTACAGGAGATTTGTGAAGGGATTTTCCCTAATAGCTGCTCCAATGACCAAGTTGTTACACAAGAATGTCAGATTTGACTGGAATGACAAGTGTCAGACCAGTTTTGAGAAATTGAAGGCTATGTTGTGAGGCACGGTGTTAACACGGCCCGGTGTCAGGGAAGGACTTTGTGGTCTACAGTGATGCCTCTCATAATGGGTTAGGATGTGTGTTGATGCAAGAGGGGAAAGTGATCGCCTATGCTTCCAGACAGCTAAGGCCACATGAACAAAATTACCCTACCCATGATTTGGAGCTTGCAGCAATTATCTTCGCACTGAAGATATGGAGGCATTACTTGTATGGTGAAAAGTGCTACATATACACAGACCACAAAAGCCTGAAATACTTGCCAACCCAGAAGGAGCTCAACCTTAGACAGAGGCGATGGATTGAGTTCCTGAAGGATTATGACTGTGTAATTGACTACCATCCTGGGAAGGCAAATGTAGTTGCTGATGCTTTGAGCAGAAAATCCATGACAGCTTTGAGATCATTGAATGCCCGTCTATCCTTGGTTCGAGATGGAGCTATTTTGGCTGAGTTGCAAGTGAGGCCAAACCTGCTACAGCAGATACTAGATGGGCAAAAGGCAGATGAGAAGCTAATGGCTATTATGAGCAAGATCTCAGAGGGAAAAGCAACTGACTATGAGGTAAAGGCAGATGGGTGTCTGTATTACAAAGGAAGACTGTGTACGGATGATGGGGAATTGAAGACCAGTATTCTAAAAGAGGCACACACTAGTGTATATGCTATGCACCTGGAAGTACAAAGATGTATCATGACACGAAGCTTGATATTGGTGGCACAGTATGAAGAGAGATATAGGCGACTATGTGACTAAATGCTTGACATGTCGCAAGTCAAGGCGAACATCAAGTTCCATCGGGTTTGCTACGACCTACGCATACCTGAATGGAAATGGGATCGGGTCACCATGGATTTTGTAAGTGGTTTGCCTCTCACCCAGAAGAAACACGATGCAGCATGGGTGATAGTTGATAGATTGACCAAGTCAGCACACTTTCTGCCAGTTAGGACTGACTACTCACTGGAGAGGTTAGCAGAATTGTATATTAGTGAGATAGTTAGACTGCATGGAATTCCACTTTCCATCATATCTGACCGAGACCCAAGGTTTACATCGAGATTTTGGAAGAAGTTGCATGAATCCTTGGGTACACAACTCCATTTCAGCACTGCTTTCCATCCTCAGACGGATGGGCAATCAGAAAGAGTAATCCAGGTCCTTGAGGATATGCTGAGGAGTTGTGTCATTGAGTTTGAGGGAAGTTGGGATAGATATCTCCCACTGGCAGAATTCGCATACAACAATAGCTACCAGGCTAGCATCCAAATGGCCCCATATGAAGCACTATATGGAAGAAAATGTAGAAATCAGGTGTCTTTGGGTGAATTGGGTGAAGATAAACTGGTAGGGCCAGACCTGGTGAAACAGACTGAAGAGAAGGTAAAGATAATCACAGCTAACTTGAAGGTTGCCTCAGACAGACAGAAATCTTATGCCGACCTGAAGAGAAAAGAAATAGAATATGTGGTTGGCGACAAAGTGTTCCTCAAGGTGTCACCGTGGAAGAAAGTGTTGAGGTTTGGAAGGAAGGGTAAGTTGAGCCCTAGGTTCATTGGCCCATATGAAGTCATTGAACGTGTGGGTCCAGTGGCCTATAGGCTAGCTTTACCACCAGAGCTGGACAAGATCCACAATGTGTTCCACGTGTCCATGCTCAGGAGATACCGCTCAGATCCTTCACATGTCATCTCCAGAGAAGAAATTGAAATACAGCCGGATTTGACATATGAAGAAGAACCTCTACGGATCCTGGCTCGGGAAGTAAAAGAATTGAGGAACAAGCAGATTCCACTGGTGAAAGTGCTTTGGAGGCACCACAACACCGAGGAGGCAACTTGGGAAAGTGAAGAAACGATGAGGCAACGATTCCCTCAGCTGTTTGCATCGGGTAAATTTCGAGGACGAAATTTAAATTAGAGGAAGAGTTGTAACACCCTCCGGTAACCACTCTGTACATTCTCTTTATTCGGTGGCCGGTGTCGGTCAGGACAGCTAGAAACGTCGGAAAAATATTTAAATTAAAGTCGGGAATCAAAATTAACTCAAATATTAATAAGAAAAATTTAGTAAAAATTTTAGAAATAAAATACAACCGAGTCAAGCAATGGTGCCCAAGCGATGGGTCAGGAGGGAAGTTCGGTTCTGCAACGAGGAGCCCTAGACCGGGAAAAATTATAAAATAATTTTTGGGACTCCAGAGAAGGGTCATTGAGGTTCCTATGGCATTAGAATGCCAAGAAAATACCTAGAAAAATTTTTCTATCAGTGCAGAGACAATTTTGGCCCGTTAAGTCAAGCGGAGGGCATTTTGGTCATATCGCCTTCCGAGGTGATTTTTGTCCGACTTGCCCAGTAGAGTAAATAAATAATATGACATAAAATATAAAGAAAGATTACTAGAAATGAAATTTAAAATGAGTAGTGAAGGAAAGGAAAGAAAATGAAGAAAAGATCAATTATGGCATCATGGTGATGTCATTAAGGAGTTGGACCAATCATACTTAAGCCATTGTTTGACTAACTATTAAAAGAGACTAAATAAGACCAAAATAACAAAATTTCAGCAGCCATCTTCCTCACCCAAAAACGTTACATTCTCTCCCAAAACCCTATTCTTCCATGGGAGCTTAATGGAAGCTTGAGACAACCCACCAAATCACCATAAAACCTTTAGTCATCTTCACAAAAATTTGCCCTAGCACCTTGCTAAAGCTTTTGGCAGCCAAGAAGAAGAAAGAAAGTGAAGCTTTCTCAAGCTTGGATTGGCATACAACAAGGTTAGTGCACTATATACCTAAAACTCCTTAATTTCATGAATGAGCACTTGAATTTAGTAAGAAAATGTCATTTAAATGAACAAAATTCATGTGTGTGTGTACATGAATTTTTGGCTGCCCTAGTGGAGAAATAGTAAGGAGTGTTTTGAAGAGCTTGAAGTGAACTAGAATTAAGTTGAAAGTTTATAAACATAAGAATAATAATTTGGTATGCTAACTAAGGCATTATGTAGGAAACATAATGTGAAGCTAGGGTTTTGGAGAGTGAAATTTGGTTTTGGCTTATGAAGTGGTAAGTGAACATTATAAGGGTCAATTAGTGACCATTTTAGGTATGTTGACCATAATTAGAACTTAAAAATAGAATGGCAAAGTGAAAGTAAAATTCTGCCCTATGTACAGACATAGGGACTGAAATTTCAGTCCTTTGCACTGCCATAACTTGGGCAGTGGTAGTCCAATTGAAGTTTGGCCAATTGGACATGAAACTAGGCTTATAATGGCACATTTTTGCTGAAGAAACCATGCCCAAAAGACCAAAGCAAAGGGTCAAAACCCAGCTCCAATCCGGATTCCCTGCACTGAATTCTGCAGAATTTGACCAAATGAACAGTAACTGTTCATTTGGCCATAACTCACTGTAGATTTGGTCAATTGGTCTGAAATTTTTACAGCAATAAGTTAAGACATAGACAAACAACTTTCATGAAGGAATCTACCCCAAATTATGGCCAGAACCCAACCAACCAAGTGACTCAAGTTACTGTTCCTGCACTGTAGATATGGTAAATTTCTGCAGAATGCAATCCGGACAGCTTGGGTTTTTGAGCCATATCTGGAGCTACAAAACTCCAAATGGAGTGATTCAAAAAAGGAAATTCAACTAGACAAAATAAGGAACAACTTTCATGTTTTACATTTCTTCAAATTCCAACAGTAACAGTGTCCAATGGAACAGTGAAGTAAGGGCACCAAAACTGAAATTTTCTGCTAGTGTGGGTTGCACTTTGAAATTGCAAAAACACTTAATGCCAACAAGTTTTAAACACCAAATGTGGTATGTTGGGAGTGCCAAAGTTGATGTACACATTTTTATGCTAAAAGTCAACATTTTTGGTTGACCAATGATGAATAGTGACACCAAAAAGTTGAAATTCACAAATTGAAGAATTTAAAAGTTTCAAATGCCCTAGTATACCTAACAAGATTGGTTTGGATAGTTTGGCATGCCAATAGGGTTCCGTTAGCAGTACTGCACATGGAAAAAATGCCATTCTGTGATTTCATGGCTTTTAGCCATTATGGATTTGTATTTAGACTTGGCCTTGTGCACGATATTATTCTGACTTGTTAGGCATTACATTTGCACACCGGGAGATACATATGTGACCGATGGTGTGACGGCACGAGTACTAGGTACCCGGTGCGGTTACGTTATCGATCCGATCGTCTAGTGTATGTTACTTGGGGCAACCAAATGAATAAAAGTGAATAAAGCTAATGATTTAATGAATATACCAACACCAAACAAAGAAAGCATACACATTGTATACACATTTATTTTCTTGCTATTTTCTTCTATTATATTATTGCACCACTAAGCATTATTGCTTAGCGCGTTGCTTTGCCACGCGTAGGTACTGGAGATCCCGATCGTGAGCCCAGTAGACCACGTGATCGGGTGAGTCTATCGGCGATTACGCTTTCGATGTCCGTGTCACCTCACTACTGCGATTGCATCGGTAGGGCACTAGGTGTCATTTTGTCATTTTGATATTTTGTAGCGATTTGTATTTTCGCATATGTATTTGAACTCATGTAATATATTTTGATGTATATGTAAATTATGAAAATTGTATTTGTTAATGGAAAAGTAGATGTTTACTTGTGATTTACATGCGAACATCACATGTGAATGATGAATGAAAATGGAAATTGAAATGTGGAAATCATGATCTTGAATTTGGTGTTGATAATGGATGTTTGAGAAATATTGTTGAGATTTTGGGATATTGGAGTTTGAGATGATGAAATAAAAATATTGGAAGTGTTTTTAACAGTTCAAGAAGCAGTTTTCTCCATTTTTAGCCAGGTACTCATGGATTTTCTTTAAAATTTTGAACCTTAAATGAATAATACTTTTGATAAATGGCTTAAGCAGATTATATTTCATAAATTATATGCAAAAGCATTGTCTAAATTAATTGAGGAATATTAGAGTGTGCGGTACACGGTGGCATTACTTACTCGGGTATCTTGTACGGGTAAGGGGTGTCACATTTAGTGGTATCGAGCACGGTTTAGGCGTTCAGGCCTAGATTGAGTCCAGACCAGGCATTGCATTTGTAAGAGTCGAGGTGACACTAACGCAGATCTGTTTGTCTGTGGTAAATAGGATATGGACCCTTCATCGCAAAGGGCAGTCGAGGAGGAAGTGGAGAGTCATGCTCCACCTGCGGCGGTGAGGCCCGGGGGCATGAGAGAATCTGCTCCACGGCTCGAGCGAGCACTGCTCGGCCTCCACAGGCCATGTTTCAACAAATGGCCGACTTCTTTAGACAGATGGTCGGGCAATGCGCACCACCACCACCACCACGGCTCCACAGTAAATCACACTGGAAAGGTTAAGAAAATTTGGGGCGGTGGATTTCTATGGTAAGAGAGAAGATGACTCTATTGCGGTAGAATTGGTTGAGCAGGCAGGCAGAGTACTAAAACAACTTCACCGCACTCGAGCAAAACACGGAAGTCGCCATTTCTTTCTTTGCAAGATGATGCCTATGAGTGGTGGGACACGGTGTCGATGAAGTCTGACGAAGGCTGTAACTTGGGATTTCTTTCTCTCGAATTCAAGAAGAAGTATGTAGATCTGTATATTTGGAAGAGAGAAGAAGAGAATTTATTAACCCGAGGCGAGACAATTGTCGGTGGTGAGTATGAGAAGGAGTTTGTTCGATTAAGCCGTTATGGAAGGGAGATAGTCCCTAATGAAGTTGAAAGATGTAAGAGATTTGAAGAGGGACTAAATGACAACATCAAGATCCGACTCCGCCTTGGGAATCACCGAATTTACCAAGTTAGTGGAAGCTGCCATAAAGGTTGAAAAAGTGAGAATTAGTGAGTGGACTAGAAGAGAGAGACAGAAGAAGAGGGGACCGGGTCAGTCGAGTTCAGCTCCTGCATCAAGGAAGAAGTTCAAGGGTCCTCCTGCAC
Organism: Hevea brasiliensis; assembly: GCF_030052815.1. Classification (NCBI taxonomy): domain Eukaryota; kingdom Viridiplantae; phylum Streptophyta; class Magnoliopsida; order Malpighiales; family Euphorbiaceae; genus Hevea; species Hevea brasiliensis. The sequence continues at coordinate 104,575,945 of NC_079496.1, forward strand.
AGAGTTCGGCTCACCACGAGTCGTGGTCACCTCGGGGCCCAGCCACGATTTACCCCTAGGAGAGGTCACCACACCATCGGTGGGCAGCTCTCCGAGGATGGGGTTGAGGACCAGCCCGGCATCTTCTGCAAGTCCACCCTGTCAAAGATGGCATAAGGGGAGTGTTGGAGAGTGACTGGTGCTTGCTTGAGATGTGGGTCAACAGAGCATCAGTTGACCACCGGTCCACGCCGCCCTCCTACAGCGACTCCAACCCACGCAGACAGACCTGCTCCTGCACCCCAGAGAGGTAGAAAATCTGGCAAGTCTGAAGCTGTGGGACCATCACGAGGCTGCATCGAGGCCAGAGAGGCTGACAGCAGACCACCTGCAGAGCCTATGCTATTAGAGCTCGGGAGGAGCAAGATGCCGGATGTCATCGAGTGCGTTCTCCTCTACACTACACTGTGCATGCATTGGTGGATCCAGATCCACTCACTCATACATCGCATCAATCTACCCGTAGAAAGGGGATCTTGGTAGGGAGAGTGACCAAGACATTCGGTCACTAATCCATTGGGTCACGATGTGGTAGTGAACAAAGTATACAAGGGTTGCGTTGAGGATTGAGGGTATGAATTCTTGGCGGACCTAATTGAGTTACCCTTCCATGAGTTTGGCGTGATTTTGGGAATGGGTGGCTATCACGTCATCGGGCAATAGTTGATTGCAAATTGAAGAGAATTTCTCTAAAAACTTGAGAGGGTAATGAGATCACGGTTGTGGGGAAAGGATGATTTCTTGTCCAATGTCATCTCACGATTGCAAGCAAGAAGAATGATGAGAAAAGGTTGAAGCCTACCTAGCACATGTGGTGGATACTTGGCGAGCTAAGCCAAACTGAGTGACATACCCACGGTGAGAGACTTCCAGTATTTCTGAAGAGTTACAGTTTGCCACGAGAAGGGAAGTTGAATTTGCCATTGAGACAACTGTAAGATCTGACACCCATTTCCATTGCTCCTTATAGGATGGCACCACGGAATTGAGGAGTTGAAAACTCAATTGCAAGAGTTGTTGGATAAGGGGTTCATACGCTGATGTGTCACCATGGGAGCTCCGTCTGTTTGTGAAAAAGAAGGATGGGACTTTGAGGCTTTGTATTGATTCTGGCGGTTGAATAAAGTGACTATGAATAACAAATATCCGTTGCCTAGAATTGATGATCTGTTTGATCAGTTGAAGGGAGCAGGAGTATTTTCTAAGATTGATCTCAGATCAGGGTATCATCAGCTGAGGGTAAAGGATGTAGATGTGCCCAAAACTGCATTCAGGACCCGGTATGGGCATTATGAGTTTCTGGTGATGCCCTTTGGCTTAACAAATGCACCAGCGGCATTCATGGACCTTATGAACCGTATCTTTCATCCATACTTAGATCGGTTCGTAGTGGTCTTTATTGATGACATTTTGGTGTATTCCAAGACCAGGGAAGAACATGATGAGCATTTGAGGATTGTTCTGCAAACCCTGCGGGAAAAGGAGCTGTATGCTAAGTTGTCCAAGTGTGACTTTTGGCTGAATGAGATTGCATTCCTTGGACACATAGTGTCAGCTGATGGGATTAGGGTGGATCCCAAGAAAATAGAAGCAGTGATAGAATGGAAGCCTCCCAGAAATACAACTGAGGTCAGAAGTTTCTTGGGGTTATTTGGGTATTACAGAGATTTGTGAAGGATTTTCCTAATAGTTGCTCCAATGACCAAGTTGTTACACAAGAATGTCAGATTTGACTGGAATGACAAGTGTCAGACCAGTTTTGAGAAATTGAAGGCTATGTTGACAGAGGCACCAGTGTTAACACAGCCAGTGTCAGGGAAGGACTTTGTGGTCTACAGTGATGCCTCTCATAATGGGTTAGGATGTGTGTTGATGCAAGAGGGGAAAGTGATCGCCTATGCTTCCAGACAACTAAGGCCACATGAACAAAATTACCCTACCCATGATTTGGAGCTTACGGCAATTATCTTACTTGAAGATATGGAGGCATTACTTGTATGGTGAAAAGTGCTACATATACACAGACCACAAAAGCCTGAAATACTTGCCAACCCAGAAGGAGCTCAACCTTAGACAGAGGCGATGGATTGATTTCTTGAAGGATTATGACTGTGTAATTGACTACCATCACAGGAAGGCAAATGTAGTTCTTGATGCTTTGAGCGAAAATCCATGGCGACTTTGAGATCATTGAATGCCGTCTATCCTTGGTTCGAGATGGAGCTATTTTGGCTGAGTTGCAAGTGAGGCCAAACCTGCTACAGCAGATACTAGATGGGCAAAAGGCAGATGAGAAGCTAATGGCTATTATGAGCAAGATCTCAGAGGGAAAAGCAACTGACTATGAGGTAAAGGCAGATGGGTGTCTGTATTACAAAGGAAGGCGTGTGTACGGATGATGGGGAATTGAAGACCAGTATTCTAAAAGAGGCACACACTAGTGTATATGCTATGCACCCGGGAAGTACAAAGATGTATCATGACACGAAGCTTGATATTGGTGGCACAGTATGAAGAGAGATATAGTGACTATGTGACTAAATGCTTGACATGTCGGCAAGTCAAGGCAGAACATCAAGTTCCATCGGGTTTGCTACGACCTATCGCATACACGAATGGAAATGGGATCGGGTCACCATGGATTTTGTAAGTGGTTTGCCTCTCACCCAGAAGAAACACGATGCAGCATGGGTGATAGTTGATAGATTGACCAAGTCAGCACACTTTACGCGATTAGGGTGACTACTCACCGGAGAGGTTAGCGGTGTATATTAGTGAGATAGTTAGATGCATGGAATTCCACTTTCCATCATATCGGCCGAGACCCAAGGTTTACATCGAGATTTTGGAAGAAGTTGCATGAATCCTTGGGTACACAACTCCATTTCAAGATCGCTTTCCATCCTCAGACGGATGGGCAATCGGAAAAGAGTAATCCAGTCCTTGAGGATATCTTTGAGGAGTTGTGTCATTGAGTTTGAGGAAGTTGGGATAGATATCTCCCATGGCGAGTCGCATACAACAATAGCTACTGGGCTAGCATCCAAATGGCCCCATATGAAGCACTATATGGAAGAAAATGTAGAACTCAGGTGTCTTTGGACTGAATTGGGTGAAGATAAATGGTAGGGCGGACACAGTGAAACAGATGAAGAGAAGGTAAAGATAATCACACTAACTTGAAGGTTGCCTCGCATGGATAGAAATCTTATGCCGACCAAGAGAAAAGAAATAGAATATGTGGTTGGCGACAAAGTGTTCCTCAAGGTGTCACCGTGGAAGAAAGTGTTGAGGTTTGGAAGGAAGGGTAAGTTGAGCCCTAGGTTCATTGGCCCATATGAAGTCATTGAGCGTGTGGGTCCAGTGGCCTATAGGCTAGCTTTACCACGAGTGGACAAGATCCACAATGTGTTCCACGTGTCCATGCTCGGGAGATACCGCTCGAGATCCTTCACATGTCATCTCGGAGAAGAAATTGAAATACAGGATTTGACATATGAAGAAGAACCTCTACGGATCACGGCTCGGGAAGTAAAAGAATTGAGGAACAAGCGATTCCATTGGTGAAAGTGCTTTGGAGGCACCACAACACCGAGGAGGCAACTTGGGAAAGTGAAGAAGCGATGAGGCAACAGTTCCCTCAGCTGTTTGCATCGAGTAAATTCGAGGACGAAATTTAAATTAGAGGAAGAGTTGTAACACCCTCCGGTAACCACTCTGTACATTCTCTTTATTCGGTGACGGTGTCGGTCAGGGCTAGAACGTCGGAAAAATATTTAAATTAAAGTCGGGAATCAAAATTAACTCAAATATTAATAAGAAAAATTTAGTAAAAATTTTAGAAATAAAATACAAGCGAGTCAAGCAATGGTGCCCAAGCGATGGGTCACGGAGGGAAGTTCGGTTCTATAACGAGGAGCCCTAGACTGGGAAAAATTATAAAATAATTTTGGGACTCCAGAGAAGGGTCATTGAGGTTCCTATGGCATTAGAATGCCAAGAAAATACCTAGAAAAATTTTTCTATCAGTGCAGACAATTTTGGCCCGTTAAGTCAAGCGGAGGGCATTTTGGTCATTTCGCCTTACGAGGTGATTTTTGGCAGACTTTCCCAGTTGAGTAAATAATTAATATGACATAAAATATAAAGAAAGATTACTAGAAATGAAATTTAAAATGAGTAGTGAAGGAAAGGAAAGAAAATGAAGAAAAGATCAATTATGGCATCATGGTGATGTCATTAAGGAGTTGGACCAATCATACTTAAGCCATTGTTTGACTAACTATTAAAAGAGACTAAATAAGACCAAAATAACAAAATTTCAGCAGCCATCTTCCTCACCCAAAAACGTTACATTCTCTCCCAAAACCCTATTCTTCCATGGGAGCTTAATGGAAGCTTGAGACAACCCACCAAATCACCATAAAACCTTTAGTCATCTTCACAAAAATTTGCCCTAGCACCTTGCTAAAGCTTTTGGCAGCCAAGAAGAAGAAAGAAAGTGAAGCTTTCTCAAGCTTGGATTGGCATACAACAAGGTTAGTGCACTATATACCTAAAACTCCTTAATTTCATGAATGAGCACTTGAATTTAGTAAGAAAATGTCATTTAAATGAACAAAATTCATGTGTGTGTGTACATGAATTTTTTGGCTGCCCTAGTGGAGAAATAGTAAGGAGTGTTTTTGATGAGCTTGAAGTGAACTAGAATTAAGTTGAAAGTTTATAAACATAAGAATAATAATTTGGTATGCTAACTAAGGCATTATGTAGGAAACATAATGTGAAGCTAGGGTTTTGGAGAGTGAAATTTGGTTTTGGCTTATGAAGTGGTAAGTGAACATTATAAGGGTCAATTAGTGACCATTTTAGGTATGTTGACCATAATTAGAACTTAAAAATAGAATGGCAAAGTGAAAGTAAAATTCTGCCCTATGGACAGCAGCATAGGGACTGAAATTTCAGTCCATTTGCACTGCCATAACTTGGGCAGTGGTAGTCCAATTTAAGTTTGTCAAATTGGACATGAAACCACGCTTATAAAGTCACATTTTTGATTAAGAAACCATTCACAAAAGTCCAAATCAAAGGGTCAAAACCCAGCTCCAATCCGGATTCCCTGCACTGAATTCTGCAGAATTTGACCAAATGAACAGTAACTGTTCATTTGGCCATAACTCACTGTAGATTTGGTCAATTGGTCTGAAATTTTTACAGCAATAAGTTAAGACATAGACAAACAACTTTCATGAAGGAATCTACCCCAAATTATGGCCAGAACCCAACCAACCAAGTGACTCAAGTTACTGTTCCTGCACTGTAGATATGGTAAATTTCTGCAGAATGCAATCCGGACAGCTAGGGTTTTGAGCCATATCTGGAGCTACAAAACTCCAAATGGAGTGATTCAAAAAAGGAAATTCAACTAGACAAAATAAGGAACAACTTTCATGTTTTACATTTCTTCAAATTCCAACAGTAACAGTGTCCAATGGAACAGTGAAGTAAGGGCACCAAAACTGAAATTTTCTGCTAGTGTGGGTTGCACTTTGAAATTGCAAAAACACTTAATGCCAACAAGTTTTAAACACCAAATGTGGTATGTTGGGAGTGCCAAAGTTGATGTACACATTTTTATGCTAAAAGTCAACATTTTTGGTTGACCAATGATGAATAGTGACACCAAAAAAGTTGAAATTCACAAATTGAAGAATTTAAAAGTTTCAAATGCCCTAGTATACCTAACAAGATTGGTTTGGATAGTTTGGCATGCCAATAGGGTTCCGTTAGCGATCGCACATGGAAAAAATGCCATTCGTGATTTCATGGCTTTTAGCCATTACGGCTTTGTATTGAGACTTGGCCTTGTGCACGATATTATTCTGACTTGTTAGCCGCTCATGCACACCGGGAGATACATATGTGACCGATGGTGTGACGGCCCGAGGTACTAGGTACCCAGTGCCAGTTTACCCGTTATCCAGTCCAGTCGTCTAGTGTAGGTTACTTGGGGCAACCAAATGAATAAAAGTGAATAAAGCTAATGATTTAATGAATATACCAAGACCAAACAAAGAAAGCATACACATTGTATACACATTTATTTTCTTGCTATTTTCTTCTATTATATTATTGCACCACTAAGCATTATTGCTTAGCGCGTTGCTTTTGCCACGCGTAGGTACTGGAGATCCCGATCGTGAGCCCAGTAGACCACAGACTGGGTGAGTCTATCTGACAGTTCTGCTCAGTGTCCGTGTCACCTCACTACCTGCAGTGCATCGGTAGGGCACTAGGTGTCATTTTGTCATTTTGATATTTTGTAGCAGATTTGTATTTTCTCATATGTATTTGAACTCATGTAATATATTTTGATGTATATGTAAATTATGAAAATTGTATTTGTTAATGGAAAAGTAGATGTTTACTTGTGATTTACATGCGAACATCACATGTGAATGATGAATGAAAATGGAAATTGAAATGTGGAAATCATGATATTGAATTTGGTGTTGATAATGGATGTTTGAGAAATATTGTTGAGATTTTGGGATATTGGAGTTTGAGATGATGAAATAAAAATATTGGAAGTGTTTTTAACAGGTTCCGAAGAACGGTTTTCTCCATTTTTAGCCGGTACTCCGCCGGATTTTCTTTAAAATTTTCGGAACCTTAAATGAATAATACTTTTGATAAATGGCTTAAACAGATTATATTTCATAAATTATATGCAAAAGCATTGTCTAAATTAATTGAGAAATATTAGAGTGTGCCGGTACACCAGGTGGCATTACTTACTCGGGTATACTGTACACGGGTAAGGGGTGTCACAGTTGATATGCTACAAGAGGTGAGTAATTCTAATATTAATAAATGTAAACTTTCTAAATTTAATTTATAATCATCCTCATGCATCGCGTCATAATTATTTAGGATGCATGTAATAAAACACAAAGACGTTGCATAATTACATAATTGTTATTGGTGCATTGATGGATGATGGATGACCTATTGACTCCCTCATGTTTATGACTATGTTATGTTATGTATTGCATGGATCCATAAGTAAATCCCATGGAGAGATACTCCATCAGGGGAGATCTCTAAGTCGTCTTGGGTGTATGATACATGTCACACCTTACTCCTCTGTAAAGTATAACATGATCCCATAGTATACTTAATAAATTACCGAACTTCATCTACAGATAACCCATTAAATACATTACAAAGGATTTTAAAATAATTTTATCTCTTTTGAAGGTGGTGAACATTTTTTGTAGGAATTAAAAACTTTTAACTGAAGTTTAAAACCCAAGTAAAATGTTTGATAAATTCTATTTTTTGCAGTTTTTTTGTAAAAATTTCGGCAGAGTGCCGGCTATAATTGAGAAAAACCAGTTCTTCAAAACCTATGAAAACACTCCTAATAATTTCATTTCTCAACCCCAACCGCCAATATATTCTCAAATCAATACAATTCAACCAAATTTCAATTCAAGATTCACAACTCAAAATTTTTCTTTTCAAAATAATTCGATAGACTCATAAATATTGCATTAAATTAAATTTACATACACAAGTCTTAATTTACAAAAGGAAAATAAAAAATAATATTATTACAAACTTTAATGTACAACTGCTCATTTAACTACTTAGATACATATGAACAAAAAATTATTTATGTCAAATCAAATTTACAAGGGTATAAGTAAATACCTGTATAAAAAGTTAGTGTAGTCTTATCAACAGCAGCTCACTCTGCTGCTTTCTCCTTATTCCTATCTGCGATAGCAAAAGAAGCTATCGCTGAGTATATTTTACTCAGTGGTGCACAACAAAATTTAAAAAACTGAACATAAACCATTCAATGCCAAATCATAATGTAAACATTACATGATTACATTTCACAAAATCCAAATCACATTTATAACAAATCACAATTTAAATATTTCACAATTTTCAAAACTTAATATAACACAAATTTGATCAAATAATTTAATAAACAAAGTGTTGTCAATTAATAACACAATTTAGGCCATGACAAAAAATTTCCAAACATGCCGTGTTGTACACCACGACAAGGCAAACTCACCCCGCTAATCGAAATTAATGAGGGAGGTGGCTATCTAGCTAATGAGTACTCATCCAAATTCACCTCAGACTGGCAAGCTAGAGAGGGAGAAATATAATTAAATATCAAACTCAACCCAACAAGTGGAGGAGGAATATAGTAAGGAACTGCCATGCCAAGTGTGAATAAAAAACAATTTAAAACTATGATGTTCAATTATAATTGATACAACAATCAAACAAACTTCATTTCAAATATCAATTTCTAAAGTAGGCAACACACAAATTCTCAAATAAAATTTCCAAGGCCATAACCAAATTCAAAACCATATTGTTCAAATATTTTATACAAATCAATAAATAATTTTTATTTTAAATTTCCATTGTAAAATAGGCAACACAATATTCTCGAAATTCATAATGAACAAAACACATTCACAATGTATAACAAATCAATTTTCATTATAAAAACTATAATTTAAAAATTTTTATGTACAAATCTGATGTGAGTTGCCTCTAGGATTTGACTTAGTTTGCCCTATCCTTTTCCATATCTTTTTCAACTGAAACATGTAATTTATAGTATTTCAGTATCTTATCTCATAACAAATCCAATAATTTTATTTCATATTTATTTAATTGTATCTCTACATAGGCCTAAATTGGCATTTTCTAAACTTTACATTTCAGGATTACTATTCATGGTACTATTCCAGTCAAAATATTGACTTTCTTATGCTTAATAGGTATGTGGATTCCAATTACATCCACATAACACATTTTGGGTGCCTAATTTGTTGGTTTTGGTTGCCATTTCAATTTTTAAGTCTCCTAAGAGAAAATTCAATTTTTTCAGTTTTGGTGCCTTGTTTTGCATTGTTCCATTAGTCTAATTTCTATGGAAATTTGGCTACGTGTCCTTCATCAAAGTTGTTCCTTATTGTCTTATCTTTAATTCTCTTTTTGAATCACTCCATTTAGAGTTTTTTAGCCTAAGATATGACCATTTAACTAAGGTTGGGCGGATTGGTGTTAACCAGAATTTCTGGGCATTTTACTGGTTCTAGCAGTTTTGGACAATTAATTTTTGGTGGCAAAAAAACTTAGTTATGGGCAGAATTTAGGTTAGTGTTCTTCATAAAAGTTGTAGTTCTATGTCATATCTTTCTAATTTTACAAAAATCAGGTCATTTGGTCATTTTTGTACAGTGGCAGTGCACATTATCCGGATTTAACCTAATTGTTCACTATCTAAATGTCATTTTCCGAGCATGGTCTCTAAATGAAAATTGTGTCTTTATGTGTCTAATTTCATTCCCAATTGGTTTCATACCAATTGGGTTAGCAAAATTTCAGTTTTGGTCCCTGAAAAGGACCTAGGTTAAACTGCCAGATTGAGACCCTTCACTAATCCGAATTGCACTTCATTTTCACTCATTCAAACACATTCCAAATGACTCAAAATGACCATTTCAAACCTTAATTAAGTCAAAATACATCAATTTACTAATTTCTCAAATTTTCTCCTCAAAACCCTAAGGGTCAAGAACCCTAATTATGCAATTCATGCAACTAATGAGACTAAGGTGTACAATCAACATCTATACACTAATCTAAGCTTAAATATACTTTTAATTTCATCAAACTGAATCAAACCCTAGTGGATCTAATGGTGGCCGAAATTTTTCCATGGTTCAATTCATAGAATTTTTCAAAGTTTTCATAAAATTTTATCAAGCATAACTTAAGTTCAATCAATTTTTATTAAAGAAGAGGATTAAATTACTTACCTCACTTGAAGAATTTCAAACTTCTTAAATCCTTCACCTTTCTTCAATTTCTTTCTCCCTATCTTCTTTTCAAGAGTAATTTAAAAATTTTCTAGGGTTCAAAGTTAAAAATTATGGGAGAATTTCAAGTTATTCAAGCTTGAATAACTCATCAATGGTAGAATTTCATGGAGGTGAGAGAGAGAAGTGGGAGAGGAGAAAGTGCCACGGCAAAAAAGAAAATGAAGATAGAAAATTGGCTTTTTTTTTTTTTTTTAATTTTGTACATTTGACTTTTATTTGTGTGCAATTATCCACCTTTTTCCATAATTAAGAAATTTTAATTATTATCTCATGGTGATGTCACTATAATGATATCATAATTCTCTTTTTAATTTCTTTTCTTTTCCTTTGTTTTCTTCATACTTCTTTAATTTAATTTCATATTTCAAAATTTTTATTTCTCAGACTTTATTGGATAGTTAGGTCATGAGTCACCTCTAGGGGTGAATTGACCAATTTGTCCCTCGCCGGATTGATCCGGTTTGCAAATAATCTGGTATTTCTTTCGGAGTCCTGACCTAATTATTTACCCTACTTATCAACTCTTTTCTGTGATTTTCTCTTTTCTACTAGGTTCGCAATATTCCTTAGGACTGCGGCGTCACATTTTTTAGTTCAGAATTCGGATTAAAACTGACCTCGTAGTCACTTCCCGGGAAGGTCACCTATCGCTGTGACCCTCGACTCATTTAACTTTTTGTGCTTTATTTTTCTTATTTATACTTAACCTTCTAGCACTCACTATTTATTTTCATTAAGGGATTTTCTAGGTGTCTTAAACATAGTTCTAATTCTCTTAATTGTCCGGATCGACACCGATCACCGGAACAGTAAATTACACATAGTTATGCATATAGGGGTGTTATAATACTTGTCATGTTTTAAGCGAAAGTCATGTCATGTATGAGCTAGGCATATTGGATTTGGGGAGTCACTGGTGACAAGTACATCTTACGTAAAATGTTTGTGATATGAAAACCCATTTGGATGATGCATTGCATATGTATGAAATGAATAATATAATTAATGTTGGTTAGTTTACTCACTAAGCTTGTTTAAACTTACCCTTTCCCCCCCAACTCTCAGATGCAGGTTTGCAAGATTAAAAGAGATATTTGAAGAGAGGGCATCAGAGATAGTTTGAGTGCTTTTCTTTATGTATGATGCATGGATAGACAGACATATAAAATATGAATGGATAGTATTGTGCTGATAATTATAGAAAAAATTAAAGATATGTAATATTCTAAGTATGAATGATGATGTTAATATTATGTTAACTCTTGGGGGAGTGTAAATATTAAATCATTATGCTTGAGAGCTTATATATGTAAAAGTTCAAATTATGAACCACTTTTATGTTAAAGATATTTATTTATGGATGAAAAGATTCAAGTATAATGGTTTGTAATACATTTAAGCATTAATAGTACAAGTGTTAAAGGTATATTCATATATTTTAGACTTATTATGGATTTCGATAGTCTTAAACTGGCTCAATTTCTAGTTTTGATAACGGCCTTAACTTTATCATTACTAACTCTTTTGTTTCTCATTTATCGATTTTTAATTATTAGACTATTGATTAAATTGACAAAAAATGGACACAGGACCAAATAATTAATGAAATTAAATGTGAATTAAATTATATGTTTTGAGAATATGAGAATCAAGCCATTGATTTTAACATAATCAAAGGAGTAAATTAGTAATTTACCCATATATTAAACTTAATAATTTATTTTCAAAAATATTAAAATTAAAGAATTAAATAATAAACTACCCATAATTAGGAAAGCCGGCGACGGTGCCTAATTTGTTCTTTCGCTTCCCACGGAGCAGCCGCAGCATCGTCTTCTCAGATCTGTCTCCCTCGTCACTGAGAAAGAGAGAGAAAACAGAGGTCTCTTTGCCGTTGACATGGCGATTAGGGTTTTTCTTATTTCCCTTTTATTCTTGTCGACCACAATCACTACCTTTTCACTTTACGAAGATCAAGTAGGCCTCATGGACTGGTGAGCTCCCAATTTTACTTGATTTAACTTCCGTTTGGTTCTCTAGAAAAATCGCAGAAAATAGTAAAGAAAACTTTCTCATATGGCACCTGTATCGCGTTACGTAACTTCGATTTCTATACCTTCTCTGGAATTCGCTGAATCCTAACGGAGTTCGTTGCCTTTGTTCTATTATTGAACTCAACCTTATTAGTAATTGAACTTCGCTTTTTATGATGTATCATCATCGACCTGCTGAATACTCAGATTCTTAGTTCAATCCTAATGTAGGCATCAACAATACATAGGGAAAGTGAAGGACGCAGTATTCCATACACAGAAGACTGGTAGAAAGCGCGTTGTTGTTTCCACTGAAGAGAATGTTATAGCTTCCCTTGATCTTCGGCATGGCGAGATTTGTAAGTCGTAGTTGTGTTTTATGATTTTATGTAATTGGGGAGAGACTCTTTGTTCTATTAGCTAGTAGTTTGGAATGGTTAGTTTTGATGTACAGGTAAATTTTCTATTTTCTTATACATGTTTATATTTGTTGTTGAAAGCTAATTGATGTTTTGTTTATGCAGTTTGGAGGCATGTTCTTGGGAGCAATGATGCTATCGACAGAATTGATATTGCCTTGGGGAAATGTAATTAAGTTCATATCTATAATTGCTTTTGTTGTTTACCAAGTTGTGTAAATGAATGATTTCATTCTTGAGCATATAGTTGCTTGATCATAAGTGGAGCTTGTCCTATAAGAATATAGTTTTACTTGATTGTGGTTTTAATGGGATGCATTTTTATAGGGATGATACGAGTCTAATATTGATTAGTATGGTTGTTAAGCTTTAGAACAGTTATTCTAAACTGATGTATAAAAAGAACTCTTAGGGACTTGTAAAGGTGTATTGATTGAATGAAATATTGCATTTCTGTAAATCTCTTCTTCCCCTGTAATGCTTATGTGTTCTTCCCTTTCTAGTTCAATTCTTCCTTTGGTTTGCATCAATGGTGTCAGAGATGCAGACTAATATCTTGAGACTCTTTTCTTTTTCTCTGAGTTCTTCTTCCTTCTTCTCTTTCTAATTCTTTCTTTTCTGAAACTGTAAGCATCATTCTGCTGATTCTTTTCCCTGGTTATTCTTCCTCTTCCATTCTTGAACCTGGGGTTCTTCCCTCTCACCTGTTCTCAAAGTTTTCTGTTCTCTTTGTTTCTTGGTTACCAAACCATCTATCAAGATTCATCTACGTTTCTCTTATTGTATCCCTAAATTCACACCCATTTAATTACATAAAATTCCTGCCCAATTGATTACACGAAACCCTCCCATGGATGTTCATCTATCAGTCACAAAGACTTCATCAGAAATTGAATGATTGAAGGTGCAAGGGCTTGTGCTTGTGGTGTGATGAGCAATTTACTGCTAACCATGATTGTGACAAGGCACCATTTATGTTGAGTATCATAAATGACATTGTAGATGAAGAAGGTGATGATGAAAATAGCAAGGAATTGCAGCAAATCCAAGAAAATATTCCTACCATTGATGATAATGTTCAACAAGATTGGCCATCAGTAGCAAATGTTTTTGTCGTCAATGGCAATGTTCAACAAGAGTGCCCACCAATCTTTCAGCCTCTTGAATATTCTAAATGGAATGAAGAAGGCCAAGATTCTGAGAATTCAACCTTTTCCTTGCTTCAGATATCACTTTCGGATGATCAAAATTTTTCAAAGATGGAAAATCATGCAACTGTGCCTTTGCTTTTGGTTTGCCTAGTGCAAGAAATTCATGACGTGGAAAAGCCATCAATTCCTGCTGAGAATCTTCCACTTTGTACCACTAAGCTAAGCCTAATGAAGTTTGGGTTAATATCCTTGATAAGAGATGCGAGGGGCTTTGCCAATTGGATAAGCCAAAATGCGAGGTTTCAACTTCTTGGATATCCATGATATAGCTAGATTAGTTAGAGGTGCCTATGCGGGGAAAGAGTTGGGAATCAGTTTCTTATCTCACAATTATGCAGTTGATAGCAATTTTTATTTGTTTAAGAATGTTTTAGATTCATTTGTTGGTAGTGAAATGGATGCGATGGATCATTATGAACAAAATTTTAGAGTATGCACACTTCAAGAATCTAGATACTGGTCTTCACTATTTTCCTAAGGTATCAAATTGGATTTTGGAGAATGCTTATCCATATTATATGCTGAGGGTTCATTTGGGAAAGATTAGATGCAAGATGAAACAACTATTAAATCATGATTCCATTGGGCATTTGAACAAGATCAAATGCAAGATGAAGAAGATGTTCTAGAAAATTTTATTGTTCCCTTCAGGTTCCATTAGCAGAGACTTCTTAGACCTTAGAGTTTGTTTTCAATTTTCCTTCCTTGAGGGCAAGGAAGCTTGAGGGGGAGGTATTGATATGTGTCTGATACTGTTTAGTACGGGTTGTTAAGCTTTAGAGCAGTTATTCTAAACTGATGTAAATCTTGCATTCTTCGCTGTAAATCTCTTCTTCCCCTATAATTCTTTTGTGTTCTTCCCTTTCTAGTTCAATTCTTGCTTTGGTTTGCATCAAGGGATTATGGTCAATCTAGGATTCTTTTGGCCATCAACCTTTCAATTTGGTGTTATAATGGCCGGTGATATTCTTTGTGATTCCATAAATCCTTCTTTTTTTTTTTTTTCTCTTTAGCGTGACCACTGTATAAAATACTGAAATGTCATCGCGCCTTAAAGTTTTTAGTTTATTGAGATTCAAGAAAACAAAATTAGTACTCTGGTTTGCTGAATGGTGGTTTGTATTATGTACACATATATTAATGCATTTTGTTGAGCTAATTACAACATTTGTTCATGATTTTATCATATGTGGAGCATTGCTTATGGTATTATTATTTTGTCTAGACATTATTTTTTTCCTTCTGGTGTACCCTGGAAGGAATGAGCATTTGACTGTTCTAGTTATCCAGATTCTTAAATCTTCTACCTCATTTTCTCAGACGTCATTACCCTTTCATCAGAGGGGAGTATTCTAAGAGCATGGAATCTTCCTGATGGGCAGATGGTGTGGGAATCATTTCTTAAGGGCCCAAATCACTCAAAATCGTTATTGTTGGTGCCGGTTAGTAAATGAATTTTTTATTGGTTACCTAATACAATCTCTCAGAGATACGATGATCGTTGAATTGCAGTTAATGAGCAATTTTATGAGGTCTTCCTGCTATATATATATTGTTTTCCAATTACAATCAAACATATCTTGGATCATTTGCAAAATCAGTCATCAGATAATGCTGAGATCATTTGTCATAATGTACTTACTGTGATGAAAACTTAATTTTCTCCCATTTGTTGTTAGCATAATTCACCCTCTTTGGAGGATCTCAGTTCTTCTTTCAAGTCTGCTCTTATACATCATGCTTTCTATAAATTTTCATAACAATTCGTGGTTAACTAAGGTTTCTATCTCCAGACAAGCTTGAAAGTTGACAAGGACAATGTGATTATTGTGTTTGGTAAAGGAGGCCTCCATGCTGTTTCTAGCATACATGGCGAGATTCTCTGGCAGAAGGATTTTGCTGCTGAAAGGTTTGCCCAATTTGAAGTATTATGTGTTAAGTGTTGTTTTTGTTTTCAGCAATCACCAGACCATTGATTTTGTGATTGTCCTGGTTCCTGGTTGCAGTTTTGAGGTTCAGCATGTGATTCAGCCTCTTGGAAGTGATATAATATATGTTGTAGGATTTGTTGGTTCATCTCAGTTTAATGTGTACCAAATGAATGCAAAGAATGGAGAGCTGCTGAAGCATGAAAGTGCGGCATTATCTGGTGGTTTTTCAGGGGAAGTTTCTTTAGTTTCTAGTAACACACTTGTTATGCTGGATTCCACTGGTTCAACTTTGATAACAGTGAACTTTCATAATGGAGAAATCAACTTTCAGAAAACAGACATATCAGATCTGATTAAAGAGTCCTTAGGGATGGCAACGATATTACCTTCAAAACTTGCTGGAATGTTTGCTTTGAAAACCACTACATTTATGATATTTATAAGAGTGACAGATGAAGGAAAGTTGGAGGTGGTAGATAAAATCAATCATGTAACAGCTGTTAGTGATGCTCTCTCATTCTCCGAGGGTCAACAAGCATTTGCATTGGTTGAACATTACAACAATGACATTTACCTTACAGTGAAGCTTGGGCAAGAGTGGAATAGTGATTTGCTTAAGGAAAGCATTAAATTGGACGACCAAAGAGGTTTGGTCCATAAGGTTTTCATAAACAATTATATCCGGACAGATAGGTCTCATGGGTTTAGGGCTTTGATTGTCATGGAAGATCATTCACTTTTACTGCTACAACAAGGTGAGATTGTCTGGTGTAGGGAGGATGGCCTTGCCTCTGTTATAGATGCAACAACATCCGAACTTCCTGTGGAAAAGGAAGGCGTATCGGTAGCAAAAGTGGAAGAGAACCTTTTCGAATGGCTCAAGGTATGATCTGAGTAACTACTAAGATGGTTTTGTGAAGAAGAAACTTGACAAATTTCCAGAAATTTAATAGTAAAACATAATATCACCCTGCTTAGGCTTGAATGAGATCAAGCAATCAAGGTTAAAGCTAGCCCCCCACTGCCGCCCCCGCGCGCGGCCCCCCTGGCCCCACCCCCCCTCCCCCTCCTTGATGATTACTTATTTTCATTTGTTGACTGGTGGGAAAATGACATACTCATAAAAAGATTGATACTGTTCTGGTTGAGTATTGGATTGCAGATAGAAAAGTCTTGATTTCTGTTTCTTTCAAATGAATTATTCATTTTTTACTGCATTTTCTCAAATATTTCTTTATTTCTATATGCACATGGGATGCTTTATCATAATTGCAACTATCATTATTCAAAAGCAATGCTCTTCAGTGTCTCTTCCTGCGGGTGTTCTCTGTGTGTCCAACGAAGACTTGATCAGAGAGTAGAGTTTTTCCATGCAACCTGGTTTTATATTTAATTAGAAGACCTACCATATAGTTTTTGGTTCCCCCCTTTTGCTTGACTGTAATAAGGTCATAGGTCTGTGTGGCCCTATGATGGTAATCACCAGCACAAAAGAGGAATTTTGACAATTGAACTATCAATCTCTCACATCCTGATTTAACCGGTCACATATCTTTGAAGATTAGAGTCCTTAATTCTGCGAACATCCGTCTTTGCCCCCTTATTAAGAAATGTGGATGTACATTTTGCAATGGCAGGATGTATGATTGCATGTTTGTATATCTTGTTTTATCTGATAATTCTTTTTACTACTGTGTTCATTGTTTATTTTGATGATAAATTTCATTGATTGTCTCTTCTCTGATACTTGAATTTTTGACACATGATGTTTTATTGTTGTAAGGGACATATTCTGAAGATTAAGGGCACCTTAATGCTTGCAAGCCCTGAGGAGGTTGTGAACATACAAGCCATGAGGTTGAAAAGCTCTGAGAAGAGCAAAATGACCCGAGACCATAATGGGTTCCGGAAGCTGCTAATTGTGCTTACTAAATCTGGGAAGGTTTTTGCCTTGCATACTGGAGATGGACGGATTGTGTGGTCTCTCTTGTTAAATTCTCTGCGTAAATCAGAAACATGTGAAAACCCAACTGGGCTTAATTTGTATCAGTGGCGGGTTCCTCATCACCATGCGATGGATGAGAATCCATCTGTTCTGGTAGTTGGCAGGTGTAGATCAAATTCAGATGCACCTGGTGTACTTTCTTTTGTTGATACTTACACGGGGAAGGAGCTTGGTTCTTCCAGTCTTGTTCATTCTGTTGTCCAAGTGATTTTGCTTCCATTTACAGATTCAAATGAACAACGGCTACATCTGCTAATAGATGCTAAACAACGAGCACATTTATACCCAAAAAACCCTGAGGCTGTTGGTATTTTTCAGCGTGAGTTTTCTAACATTTACTGGTACTCAGTTGAGGCTGATGATGGCATTATTAAAGGACATGTGTTGAAGGACAATTGCATTGGCGAAGTATCAGATGAATATTGCTTTGAAACCAAGGAGATATGGTCGATTGTATTTCCCTTGGAGTCAGAAAAGATCATCACAACTGTGACAAGAAAGTTGAATGAGGTATTGCTTTTTTCCCTTTGAAATGTTGGCAGTTAATTTACTGCCACTTCATTCTTTGTTTTAAAAATTCTTGTTGCTTGGTTAATCGATTTTGCAGAATTGCAGTTCTTAATTCATTAACAACTTTCATAATTGGCGCTTAATAAATTTGTGTTGTTTAATTAGGTCAGACAGACAAATAGGCATATTTTCTGAATTTGTATTGGAGTGGCATTTGATATATGGATTTTGACTACTAGTAAAAAAAAAAAAAATAGTGATTTTCCTGTCTACCTCTCATTAACTCAATATTAGAATGTGATATTAATTTGTAACTTTGTATATTTTCAACGCTATCAATTGTAAATAGAGAGAAAGATATCAATTTTTTTTCTAGAAAATAATGAGGGTACAGAAAGGAAAAATGGAATTAAAAGTGAGAGTTGGCATAACATGAATTATGTTTTATTAAACTCTGTAAAAATGGAAGGTGACAACCTTTTTGGGCATAGGGAGTATTATTCCTCTTACATACTTGCTGGTGCAAAAAAGAGGGTGTCTTCTTCCTTAGTGTAATATCATTATTTCTTCTGTAAAATGAGTGTTTCTTGTACATGTTTGAACAGTAGAACAATCATTTAAATATATCCCCACCCGATTTTTACCTTCCAGTTTATGGGCAATGATTTTGTATTGTGGCAGGCATTGTAGCAAGTGTGCTACCTGGATTAATATGTGATGTGCTTTATGATTGTTGCTTCCTGCATCTATCTATCTCCATAGGATTGCTTACCAAATGCTTTGCTACTGTACGTTTTAATTCTAAAAGTTGCTGTTTCATTTGTTCTCCAGGTGGTTCATACTCAGGCAAAGGTTATAGCAGACCAAGATGTGATGTATAAATATATATCAAAAAATTTACTTTTCGTGGTGACTGTTGCACCAAAGGCCACTGGAGGTATTGGATCAGCTACTCCAGAGGAATCATGGTTGGTTGCTTATCTTATCGATTCAGTAACTGGTCGTATATTGCATCGCATGACTCATCATGGCTCACATGGTCCTGTCCATGCGGTAAGTTTCTTTTGTTTTTCTCTGTTTTGAATAAAGTTATATTTACTCACGCATGTTCACATTCTGCAGGTTTTTAGTGAAAACTGGGTTGTCTACCACTACTTTAATCTTAGAGCACACAGATATGAGATGTCAGTCATTGAAATTTTTGACCAGTCTCGAGCTGTAAGCATATGATCTAGGAATACTTTGTGCAGTATTTATATGCATTTTGATTCCAAACAATTAGCTTTTGCAAAATGAATACAGGACAACAAAGATGTTTGGAAGCTTGTTCTGGGAAAGCATAATCTCACTTCTCCCATTTCTTCCTATTCTCGACTAGAGGTCATAACAAAGTCACAGTCATACTTTTTTACCCATTCTGTCAAAGCAATAGCTGTTACATCTACGGCCAAGGGTATAACTTCAAAGCAGTTGCTTATTGGTACAGTTGGTGATCAGGTTGGTTAACATCTTCAAACTACCTCAAATTCCGAAGTTGGTTCATGATTTCTTTTGAGACTTTATTTCTGTTC
This sequence comes from Hevea brasiliensis, assembly GCF_030052815.1. NCBI lineage: Eukaryota > Viridiplantae > Streptophyta > Magnoliopsida > Malpighiales > Euphorbiaceae > Hevea > Hevea brasiliensis. Next base: position 104,595,587 of record NC_079496.1, read on the forward strand.
TGGTTTAATTATTTTTGTACCTTGTGGAAAATATGGCCATGGGCATCTTAAATGGCAGCTATGCTTTTATGTGCACTGAGTGCAAGTGAATGCTAACAGGTTTTGGCACTGGATAAGCGTTTCTTGGATCCCCGTCGATCAATTAATCCCACACAAGCAGAGAAAGAGGAAGGAATGATACCTCTTACAGATTCATTGCCAATAATTCCTCAGGTTAGTTGTTAGTTACCTGATATCTTCTTCTTCTTCTGTGCTCCTCTGCAATAATCAGTGCTTAGTTTTTATTGTTCTGTTGTTTTCTTGGGAGCACACATTTGATTTGGTTGGATCTTCTTTTTTTTTTTGAGCATGCTTCACGTACATACTGAATCTCCAAGTATAAGATGGAGTATAGAAATGGATTCTACAGTGGTTCACATAGAGTTAGTGATGTAGAACTAGAAGCTTAGGGCACAAGAGAAATGAATTCTCTAGGATATTGAGAAAAAAATTCTCAAAATTGGAGGGGAAACTAGTTCTCAAGAAAATATTTTATGTAGTTGTTAATAATGATCATAATTAAAAGCTACTGAACGATAGAAACTAGCCCTATTTATAGAGTTTACAACCCTAATCAAATTAGGGATAAAAATCCAAATTCAAATCTAGTTAGGAATATAGATTAAGACGAACTTTCTAAATATGATAAAATACTTCCTAAATAAAATACTAAACCTAATAGAATTCTTGAATAATAAAAACTCTAAGTTTCCTTAAATACTAAACCTAATATAATTCTTGAGTATTAAAAGCTCTAAATTTCCTTATTTTACATGGAATAAAATTCCCAAGTATCCTAATTTTATTCTTCTTCCAATACTGCATTAGTTTTTAGTGATCAATTATTGTTGGGTTCATTATCTTGTTTTCCCTTCCAACTCTTATGTGTGAAATGATTTATTTGTATGTGAAAATAAGCTGATAATGACCTAACTTGGACACATTTTGGTGGTATAACTAGCTAGAACCAAGCACATTGCTTGGTTGAATTTGGTCTTGGCAAAATATATATTGGAATTATCAAAATTGTGACAAACAACAACTAAACCTTAATTCCAAACTAGTTGGGTTAGGCTATATGAATCCTTTTTTGCTATTAAGCTTCGTCTGAAATCAATTCCACAATCAATTTTCAAAAATTGTAATTTTTTTTTATATTACTTCTCTTTACATCATTTTGGTTTCCCCTTTTCTTCTCATTCATCCTGCACTAATTTATCACACTTTTATATGGGGCATTTGATGTTCTATATTGGACATGATCAACCCATCTTGATTGAAATATTCTCATTTTATCTCCAATGTGCTACATGCAATTTTTGGCAACTATGGTCGTTCTTAATCTTATGTATTATTATAATATTAAACAGCCATTTTAACATCTGCATTTCTGTCATGCTCATTTTGTGGGTCTATTGTTTCGTAGATGCCTAACATTCACTTTCATAAACATAGCTGGTCTGATCATAATTCTATAGAACTTACATTTACTTTGTTAGAATGTTATGGTCATACAACACACCTATTGCACTTCTCCATTTCATCTATCTTGTTTTGATCCTATGATATATATCCTTATTTACTATTCCGTTCTTATGAATCATAGAACCTAAATACTTGAATTAGTTACATTTTGACACCAACTCCAACCAATCAAACCTCCTCTCCATTCCTTCTACAAGAGCTAAACTTACTTCTACTTGCCTAAAACCCTTACTTTCAAGAGTCCTTCACAACTCCAAACTTTTTGTGAACTCCTTCAATAATTTAATCCACTGACAATATAATTTACAAATAGCACGCATCATTGGACATGTTAAAAGATCTGAGTCGGATGCCTTCCTTAAAATGACAAGGAAAGAAAATGAGAAGTATAGAAACTAAAATCAAGTTGCGGAGCCAAAATGAATTTCATGCTTGTTTGGATACAATTACTGGATTGTCCAAATATCATGGGTATTGAGTTTGTTAGTGCACTTGATAATATTGGGTGCATTGGTTATAAGAGCTTCGTGTAAGAATTTGTTTGTCTATTCTAGTATTATTCAAATAGGGTTTATCAAAACTATCTAGTTTCTATGATAAGGAGCTCTGAATTTCAAAATATTTCTGATATATTGATGGAGGGGGAAGTGATTTTGCTATGTGAGTATGGGATTGATGCATGAGTTTATGTATGCATTAAAAGAGAGCATGAGTTTACTTAGGGAATTATAGGTCATCTTGTAAAAGAGAACATGAGTTTATGTATGCATTAAAAGCTTTCAAGTATGTACTTGTGCTTAGACCAAAACAAGGTTCTTGGGCGGAAGAATCTACAAGAATGTCCTAAACTTTAGCTCCAAGGGATGAAACTAAATTAGGTGTTCTTAGGACTTAGAAGTCCAAATCAACAAAATATACACGCATAATCACACTCAAAGTGAAAGATAATTTGTATCTTGAGGCATTAGTCTGCTTGTGAGTCTTCAAATAAAAAATCAAAGCTGAAACAAGTCGAGTTCAGTTCCTTGATTGATGCAAGTTCTTCTTGAGATTCTCGGGATTTTAGGACGACTTGTTTTAGAAAAGAAAATGATAAGTAGATTTTATTTATTCAGGAATTTTTGGGGATTCCTAGTTAATATTTGTTCAAATGTTTCTTGTGAAAGATTTATAATATTAATAATTATACTAGTAGGAATAATAATTCTATTATAAATGGTGCAGTGGGTAGCAAAGAATTCAAGTTCACGGTGAGAATGCCAAAATAACTTGGTGCGAGCCAAGCCAACAAGTTTGGCACACTAAAACTTAAAAGAAAACTTCTGAAATTATATTGATGAATAATTCATCCATGATGCCTCTATGGCTATGTAGAAAAGATCTACTTGTTCTACAAGTATTACAATAATTACTAAGTACTTGAAGAGTCTCCTTGAAAAACTAAGTTATGATAAGTACTTAAAAAATACTTCTTGAATAATTAAGTTCTAATAAGTACTTAATAAATATTCCTTGAAAAGGTAAGTTATGATAAGTACTTAATAAGTACTCCTTGGTGGCTAAGTTTGCTTATTGGGCTGGATATGTGCATTGAGCATGTCAATAAATACTTATGACTTTTAGGTATTTTGTTAGACCTTTTCTGTTATTGATAATTGATTCGAGAATTAATAAAATTGAGAATTTATTTCTCTTCTTTTTTTTTTTCTATTGGTTCTACATTAATGTGCTATCAGAACATCTTTTTTACATGTTGCTTGTTAGCAATCAAAACTCCGTTTACTTCCTGCAAAATTTTATGTCCGTTGTTACTGTTCTTTCTTTCTTCTTGCCCTTGCAAAGCCTGTGCCTCACATTTTTTTTTGCTGTTGGGCTTTCTCGCAAAATAGTCTTATTGACCTTCCCTCTTTCACAATTTTTGTTTTATTGTCCCTTGGTGTTTTAGCCCCCTTCTTAAGCCTTTGTTAAGTGTTGTCCCATCACCTAGCCTCGTGAAATAACCTCTTGTAACAACCCAGCCAACAGTTCTTCACCCTACCATTACTATCGGCCACCAAATAGCCACAATGCCAGGAAACCTTTTCCCAGCTTGATCGCCACGCCAAAAAGTCCACTGGAAGCTGAGATTTGTCGGAGTCAAAATTGGGCCCGAATCCAAACCCAACAAAAACTGTGCAGATTCTGACATTTGGACCTTCACCGTGCCTTGCTAGCCGATGATTGTCTCCTTCCTGATGCTAGAAGTTAAGTTTGACATCCCTACAGCAAGTAGAGGTGAGCATTGAGCATACAATGGTTTTAACCAAAAAACTTAACGGAACTGATTTAGGTGTTTTGGTCTATTGATTCAATCTTTTTTCTTTTAGAATTTTCAGCTTTTTTTTTTGGTTCGATTATCAAGGTTAAAAGCTGAAAGAACCAAGCCAAACAGATGAGTAATACATCTCTGTTTTGGTCAGTTAAATAATCCTTCTTCCTTAGTCCCTACCTCTCTCTAGACTGCAAGGCAAGCCATAACATTTGTAGCCACACTGCAAGTCATACGGTGGTTCCTGTCCACACCAAAATCCATACCACAAGCCACAAGCCATACAACGGTTTCTATCCACACCACAAGCCATTAAGTGGTTCTTGTCCATACTGCAAGCCATGCCACAGTTCCTGTCCATACCGCAAACCATACTGCGATGGGTATGAATATGCGTCTGCATTGAAAATCAATGAACCAAACTGATAATTTTCAGTTCAATTTGATTTCTTCTATACTTTGGTTTGATTTGGTTACTATAATTTTAAATTTTGGTTTTTTGGTTAGTTCGATTTGAAAACGAACTGAATAATTGCACACCCCTACTAGCGAGTTCCATCTGCTTTGGGTGAAGATCTGCCCATAATTGCAGCAAGGTCACGTTGCTTACTGTGCACTTGCCCATACATGTTCTTATGCCAACTCATTGCCACTTAAACTACATGCTCATTGCCAGGTCACATGCCACATTAGCACTTGTGCCACGTCAACAAATTTTTGGCAGAAACCCTCCTTACTAATTTAGATGCTCTGATTTATTTTTATTTTTCTTTGGATAAAGGCTAAGTTGAGTTGAGTTGGGTTGAGTTTATTTTGACATCTGTTTTAGGCAAAAATGAATTTTTAGGGCTAGTAAAAGCTTTGAATTGTGTTTTTCAGTGAGGTACACTTCTCTAGTGAAACTTGATTTGTATTTATATATTAGGTAGTTAGATAAATTTTGTTGGTTCCCAAGACTTTGGTTCTTTATTTACTTTAATTGCTCAAACAATAGCCTTACCCAATTTATTTTGAGCAAAAAAAAGGAACACGTAGAACAAGAAGAGCAAAGGAATCAAGAGACAAATTCTCTAGATTCAATGGAAGGGAAACAAATTCTCTAGGGAAATTAATTCTCAAATTTTATTTATTCTCAATAATGATATTGTAAGTTCTAAGAAAATACTTAAATTACATAGGTATTTATAGACTATTGTTTAGGGGTGAGCAGATTTTGGTTCAAACCGAGAAATCGAACCGAATCAATTTGGTTCAATCGGTTCGGTTTTAAAATTTAATCAGTTCGGTTCGGTTTTATATTATTTTGATTATTTCGGTTTGGTTCGGTTTTGAAGATAAAAAGATCGGTTAAACCGAACTGAACTGAATAGTAATTTTATATATTCAAATCGAACCGAATCGATTTTTGAATTGATTTAATTTTATGGGAAATTTATGAATTATATTTAATTTTATATATGTAAATTGTTTAATTTCATTGATTAATGGTTATTAGGTTTAAACCAAGGTCAAAATTAGATCAAATAACTTGAAAATCAAGTTTAAATTAAAAAATAATCAAAAATCAAAACCGATCGGTTTGAACCAAACCAAACGGAAATAGACTGTTTGATTTGATTTTTCATCAATTTTGGTTCGGTTCATTTTCTAAAATACGTAATTCGGTTTTCATAATTTAATTTGGTTTGTTTCGGTTCAGTTTGAACCGAATGCTCACCCCTATTATTGTTCCTAATATTAGGATCAAAAAACCCTTGATCAATTGCTAGTTAAGAATCCTAAACAAAACAAACTAGAAAAATAATAATAAGCCTAGTAGAATAATAAACTTAATAATAATAGAATTCCTAAAAAAAGGTCTTAAACTTCCTAATTCTACAATGACTATAATTCCTAAACTTCCAATATTGCATCATTTCTCCTGATTGGAGAAAATTTGATCTTGAGTCTTGTATTGTAGTAGGAGTAGGAACTTGATTCAAAGAACACACAACTCTATCGTCTTCAATGATAGCAACGAAATTGAAACAAAGAGCTTAATGTTTTCCTTTGCATCCTTGAAACATCGGAGCATAGAAAATAAATCACAACTTCAATTGAAAAATTCTTCAATTTAGTAGAGGAATAAGCTTGGCTTGATTTTATTCAATTTTCTCCTAGGGTAGATTCCTTGAGCTTTTCTTGCTCTACTTCATCAACTTCTTGCTTTAGAACAGACTGATCAAAAGTTCCCAACTCAAGCTTATCAACTTGGATGCCAATATGTGCAACTAGAGCTGAAGGAGTAATAACCAAAGTTTCAATTTCTGGTTCTCCAAGCTCATGACTCTTCAAAGTGCTCTTTTTTTTGGGTCAATTTTCAATTTGATCTTCGAATTCTTGTTCATCTTCAACTTTAAGTTGCTCTTGTTCAAATTGCTATTTCAGATGTTCTTCCATTCTTTCCCTAACTTGTAAAATTTATTGGGCATCTTGATATTCTCTTTCCTTATCTCGTAAAATTTATTTGATTTCTCGATATTGATCATGTAAATAATAACATAACTAACATTCATGACCATTGTTATCTATCCACTGACATATATATAGTAATCGACTCTTTATGGTATTTGATTTCATAATATAGTTCTTCAATGACAACTTTGTAGTAATTGATTTTATCTTTGTAGTATCTTGATGTAAGTCCACAGCATAAAATTCTAATTGAAGAAGTACCTCATTGCAAAATACAAATTTCAACCTTTAAGAGTTGTTTCCACCATAAATGGATGCTATAATCAGAATTAGCACGCTGAAATTAGCAAGGAGAGTGCTGTCAAATTTCTTTTGCTAACATGGCATTGTTGTTGATATGTCAGTTAGCTTGCAGCTAATGTGGCACTTGAGCTGGTGCTAATATGGCGAGAGCAGGGGCAGGCTCTGGTGGAATGAGTGCACAGTAAGAGACTGACTCAGCTGGAATTCAGGAGCGGATCTGACTCGACCCAGTTAAATCTCACACAGGAGTGTTGAAATGGAGTTTTTATAGCTGGGGATTGGTTGATAGTTGCCAGCGAAGCTCCAGATAATGTCATGATATCGAGATTTTCCAACTTGACTTGATCAGATGTCCTATTGTGGCTTTTGGATGCCAAAGTTGCAGTGTTGGATTCTCACAGAGCTGATGAGGTTTTGGGGAGGTTCAAACGATAAAAATTTTACAAGATTTGGCCTGGTCTTGAGTTGGGTCACCTTACGATCTAAGTGGATCAATTTTTTTGCCCTCCTCTTTTTTCATAGAAAGAACAGCATAAACGTCGCAGGAATAGTAAAGGAATTTTCAAAACTCTAGTTGCAAATTGATGTAGAATAAGAAAATGATCAGGGAAACAAATTGTCTAGATTCAAGTGAAGATAAATTCTCTAGAGAAATTAATTTTCAAAAACTTTATTTAATTCTTAGTGACTTTCAAAAGTGGGCAACATAGAAGCCAAATCGACTTCCTCTTAACCAGGAAGACAAATAGAGCTCTATGCAGGGATTGCAAGGTCATTCCAGGAGAGGCTTTAACAAGTCAACATCGGTTGGTGGTCTTGGATGTCAAGTTTATGAATAATTCAAGTAAGGTCAGAAGAAATAGTATAGCTCGAACAAAGTGGTGGGAGTTCAAAGGAGTAAAGCAAGTGAAGTTCAAAAATGAGCTTCTCGAGTCTGAAGTATGAAAGCTGGATATGGAGGCCAATGATATGTGGATGCAGATGACATCAAAGATTAGAGAAGTAGCTAGAAAAGTACTTGGAGAGTCTAAAGGACATGGACTACCCTCAAAAGAGAGATGGTGGTGGAATGAGGAAGTACAAAAGGCAGTGAAGAGAAAAAGTGAATGGTATAAGAAATTACCTAAATGTGATAATAATGAGGCATATGAACAGTATAAGATAGCAAAGAAAGAGGTAAAAAAGGCAGTTAGTCAAGCAAGAGCACAGACCTTTGAAAAGTTATATGAGAAACTTGGAACTAAAGAAGGGGAGAAAGATATTTGTAAGGAGGAGAGAAAGGAAATGTCAAGATCTGAATCAAGTTAGGTGCATTAAGGATAAAGAAGGAAAAGTGTTGGTGAAAGATGAGGACATTAAAGAAAGATGGAGAAATTATTTTAATGATCTCTTTAATAATAGTCAAAATGGTAATAGCGTGAATATAGACTATTGAACAATAGAAAAGAATGTAAATTATACTAGAAGGATTAGATCTTTAGAAGGAAAGGAAGCACTTAAGAGAATGAAAGTGGGTAAAGCCTGTGGACCTGATGAAATACCAATTGAAGTATGTAAGTGTTTGAGAGATATGGGAGTGGCATGGTTAACTAAATTATTTAATAAGATTCTAAACTCAAAGAAAATGCCTGATGAATGGAGGAGTATTTTAGTACCTATTTTTAAAAATAAGGGAGACATACAGAGTTGCTCAAACTATAGGGGAATTAAACTCATGAGCCATACTATGAAGTTGTGGGAGAGAGTTGTGGAGCATCGACTACGTCATGATACTTCTATCTTTCTCAATCAATTTGGTTTCATGCCTGGTCGTTCAACTATTGAAGCGATCTTTCTTATTAGAAGCTTGATGGAGAAATATAGAGATGTGAAGAAAGATCTACACATGGTTTTTATTGATTTAGAGAAGGCTTATGATAGTGTTCCAAGAGATGTCTTATGGAATGTGTTAGAACAAAAGAGGGTATCTATTAAGTACATACAAGTATTGAAAGATATGTATGAAGGAGCTACTACTATTGTGCGCACAGTAGGAGGGGGACAGGAGATTTTCCGATCTCAATTGGATTACACCAAGGATCAGCCATAAGCCCTTACCTTTTTACATTAGTTTTAGATGAACTGACGAAACATATACAAGAGAGTATTCCTTGGTGCATGTTGTTTGCGGATGATATTGTTCTGATAGATGAGGCACGAGAAGGAGTCAATAGAAAGCTAGAGCTTTGGAGAAGTACTTTAGAGTCAAATGGTTTTAAGTTAAGTAGAACGAAGACAGAATACATGCATTGCAAGTTCAGTGAAGGCCAAACTGGTGATAGGGAAGGAGTTAGTTGAATGGAGTGGTACTGTCCCAAAGTAATCACTTTAAATATCTAGGCTCAGTCTTTCAAGTAGATGGGGGATGTGAGGAGGATGTTAGTTATAGGATTAAAGTCGGATGGTTGAAGTGGAGACATGCCATGGGAGTTTTATGTGATCGTAAAATTCCCAATAAGTTGAAAGAAAAATTTTACCGTACAGCCATACGACCGGCTATGTTATATGGTAGTAAGTGTTGGACACTAAAAGAGTCATATGCATCTAAGATATGAGTTGCAGAGATGAGAATGTTAAGGTGGATGAGTGGTCATACTAGACTAGATAAAGTCCGTAATGAGAGTATTAGAGAAAAGGTAGGAGTGGTGTCAATTGAAAATAAGTTGAGAGAAGGGAGATTGAGATGGTTTGGTCATGTGAAGCGTAGACATACGGAGGCTCCAGTTAGACAAGTAGAGCACATTAGGTTAGATGATATAAAGAAAAAAAAAGGGTAGACCTAAATTGACTTGGAGGAGAGTAGTACAACATGACCTAGAAGCATTACACATTTCTGAGGATTTAACCCAAAATCATTTAAAGTGGAGAAAGCGAATCCATATAGCTGACCCCAAATCTTTGGGATAAAGGCTTAGTTGAGTTGAGTTTATTTAATTCTTAGTATTAATATTATGATAAGTTTCAAGAAAAATATACAAATTACATTGGTATTTAGAGACAAGCAATTCTGTGATAATTAGGATCAAAAACAATAATCAAATCCTAATTAGAAATTTTAAACAAAACAAACTAAAAAAAAAATAATAAACCTAATGATAATAAAATTCCTAAAAAAAAAACTTAGACTTTCTAATTCTACAATGACTATAATTTCTAAGCTTTCAATATTTCATCACTTTGTCTCTATATCTGCTCACTTTTGCCTATTTCTATACATATATCCATTCATTCATAACTTTGACATAACACTTGAAATTGAATTTTGTTTAATATTGTGAAATTCTTTGATCCAAAGAGTGTGGATGAATGTCGACAAGGTTCATATGTTTAGCTTTGTCTCCACTAAAACGGCTCAAGCCAATTTGGCTTGGCTTCTCTTGCTTTATATTTCCTTGCTTTTTCTTGTTTGTTGGCAATGCGGCACATCCAACACTTCCCTCTCAAATGCAACTAGATTGGACTCAAGATTATAGGTCCAGTTATCACTTAAACTGCATGCAGTCGCCTATCCACTAGAGTTTGGATTCTTCTTTTGCCTCAACCCTACGAGTTTTGTCCTTTTTACTAGTCTATGGATCCACCGGATTTTGGATCGTTATGGCATTGCCCACTATGCTTTTCGTGTCTCAAAATATGACCTGCTTTGATGCCATATGAAATTTAGAAAAAGTATTGGGCATTAATTCATTTTCAACACGGACATATATAAGTGATTGAGTTGTTTATACACTAAAATGACTAGCAAATTTAATGTTACAATTCAACCGTTTATATTATGCCCTTTCACTATGTATATTTTCAATGTGTGATTTCCTTACATATATTTATATTGGTGTGTCTTCATCAAGTTTGTTATTTGCATTACTTTTTGACAATTTTTAGTCTCTCAGCACCATTCATCACCATGATCAATAAACACCATTCCTTCACATCACACAGATTCCCAACTTTAATGTGTTGAACTTGTTGAACTATGACAAGTGGCAAAATCACTGCACAAATGAGTTAAATTCACAAATCTTTGGGTAAACGTTATGGATGAAGGATAGTTAGGCAAACGCTTGGTTTTCCTCATTTTGTTGAGTCTACACCCGTTATAGTTTATATTTCAGGATGCAACATGCATCTCATAGAGCAAGAAATATAGCTCAAAGGTATGTGCAATTTTCCTCTACTGGTAATCTTTCTCTGGATGATTGGGAACCTTTTGTGTATGATGAGCCTTTTCCTAAAGAACCACTTCACACTCCCTGCTATTATGAGACAACTAGTCCTCATGGTGGAGCCGCTAATAGGAATTAGGCCCATGTATCGTTTTTGGGGGTCCCAAACTGAATTGAAGAACCATACCAAATCAACAAGAACAATGCCGACAAGAACTTATTTAGATACTTTAGTTTGGTTATGGTTCTAATTCTGGTTCTTCACTAAGAACCAAGCTGAATTGAGAACTAAATTTATACATATGTTTTTCTATGATTTTTTCAGATGTGTTATATACTTTCAATATAATTATATATATATATATATATATATATATATATATATATATATATAATTATGGACTAAATACAATATAATATTATATTTTATTTCTTTACATTTTCTTAATAATTTTAGTTATAAATATATTCAATTACCTTATAATTCTTAATTATAAGTGTACTATTATGTTATATATACTTAGTTCATAATTATATTTATATTTTATAGTTAAATATTATATAATTAATAAATAGCTAAAAGGTATATTTTATAATATACTTGTACTACTATATTATGTAGTATGCTTAATCTTAAATTATATACGTATCTGGTACTTAAAGATTATATAATTTAGAAATAGTTAAAAGATACATGATATATTATGAATTAATAATCTAATTAATAATTTAAATACTAATTCAAATATGACTTTTTATGAAAATAATTGTATAAAATTATTTGAAGAACTGAGAATCGAACTGGAATTGAAGAATTGAGAACCTTGTCGAACCAGAGGTGAAGCAACAAAGAACCAAACTGAATCGTATCGAAAACAATGAAGAATTGAATTGGAATCATACCAAAATTTCATTTTGGTTCCTAGGTAGATCCGGAATTGGAATTGCATACTCTTAATAGGAACCATAGACAACCTCCTAGGCATGATTATGATGAACGCGTTGATATCACTAGGAATGTCAAAATCAATAGTTTGATGAAAGATTGAATCTTAATGCTTTAATTGAATGGATGAGAATGAGATGGAGGATTATTGTGGTTATTATGATATGTTTGATTTGGACTATGTTTGTTTTGTCAAAATGAAATGTGATTGGGGCTGTTAAGAAATATTGGCAAACTGTTCAGCACAATTTGGAGCATTTAAGTGAACCACCTATTACAAATGGCCGGTCATGAAACACAAATTGAAAGAGAAATGTTTGTTCACCTAAAGTCATTTATTAAACTATGATAAACTTTGAATAATTGACTCATTCTAGTGTGACTGATTACATGTAAAAATTTGATAAACTTTTGCTTGGATGTGTTGCTTTATAAAACCTTTTTATTATACTTTACATGTTTATTAACGGTTGAGAATAGGGAAATTATGCTTCTAAGAAAACAGAGAATGCCTATAAAAGGCTTTAGAGATAGAAGTATATGACAAATTGTCATCTTCTAATCATGTAGCTTCATATTTTATAGGGTTATATCACTCTAAATCTTTTTTTTTTTTAATTATTATCTAATTCTAGAAATAGCACTGATAAAACCAAAAATAAAAATATCACTTGCGTAAGTGAAACAAGTCTCTCTTCTAATTCTCATTCTGATGTTGCATATAGTGGATCTCGTGCTAGTAACTCTTCCCCTTTATTCTATTGCTTATACATCACTCCTCTAGTGTAGCAACACGGGGGTTGTATTTGCTGTTTTGATCTTCATTTTATTGTTTCTTGCCTATTGATTGTGTCCTTTAAACTGATGTGAAAATTATTCTCCAGTCGTATGTTACACATAGCCTTAAAGTGGAGGGTCTCCGAGGCATTGTAACAGTGCCTGCTAAGCTTGAATCAACCGCGCTGGTCTTTGTCTATGGTGTGGATCTCTTTTTCACTCGGCTTGCGCCCTCGAGGACCTATGATTCACTTACTGAGGATTTTAGCTACGCATTGTTGCTAATGACAATTGTTGCACTTGTCGTGGCAATCTTTGTCACGTGGATTTTGTCAGAGAAGAAAGAGCTACGAGACAAGTGGAGGTGAATTTAGTTCTCTAGTCTCTGTGCCATAATTTATTTTCCTCTCTTCAGATTAAAACAAAACGTCATCTTGACTTAAACTGATTTTGTAGTGCGCCTTCTTTTAGCTGCAATTTTTTGCGTCATTAATACATTAGGAAATGTTAACATCATGTATTGAAATTTAGATGTCGCAAGGAAATTGTTCCTCGATAATTGTTTTTTTTTATTATGGTGTCATTTTTATTTACCTAATTAAGCTGGAGCAAAATGCCAAAAAATATGGGAAAAAATGTAGATTTCCTTGTAATAAATAAAAGTATGGGAAAATTAAAAATTATGTCTTTGCTTCATAAATCCTTTTGGGAACAATTCCAAGACGAGGATGAAAATATATTTTTATGGAATCCCATTTATAAATAGTGTCATGAAAATTAAAATTCTAATTAATGTATACTTTTTCTATAATATTTAATCATTTATCACTTAAAAATTACTTTTATTTTAATTTTTAATTATGGGTTCATTTTTATTTATTTGAGGGGTAAAATATCTTAATTATCTATGCACATATTTTATATGTGAGAAAAATAAAATAAAATAAAATATTTATAAAAAATAAAATATTTATAATTTTAATTTATATTTTTACTGAATTTAGATATGAATTAATTTCAATTCATTTTAAAATATTGATGATAATCAATAAAAAATAAATATTTATTAATGTATAGTATATTATAAATGCACGTACAATTGTCTTAAAGAAAATAAATTTATATATAAAAGAATGTAAGGCGGGACGAATTTGTGAACTCATTAAAAATATATGATTAATTTGTAAGTATTAATAAAAGACATAATTATTAAATTAAATTTTTATTTATAAAAATTTTTGTAGATAAACTTAGTATAAAATAGTTTATTTTTATAACTGAATTTAAAATTTTATTTTAAATAAATAAGAGTGCAGAATTGAAATGTGAAAAAATTAAATAAAATATTTTTTATTCAAAATTATGCTGAATAATAATATAGGGCAAATCCTTCTATCAATGATATAGTAAATCAGTAATACAAGGTGCTCGTGGTCGTAAAAAAATGAGAAAAAAAAACAGTAATACAGCAGAATAAAATCACAAATTTTTTCATATTCCATCTACACAATCAAAGGAACAATCAAAACCATGATTCAAGAATCAAAATTAAGAATAAAAAGAAGTCGAAAGAAGAATCAAAACTTATCAACAATAAAAGAATCTGAAAATAAAATAAGGGATTACAAAAATAAGTTTGAAATTTTGATAATTTCATTAAAAAAAAATTCATTCTCTGAAATTAAATAACAATTAAAAGAAGAGCAGTGACAATGGACGTTTGCCATTGTAGTGGAGTTGAAGGAATGGGCGATCCGATATGCAGAGCAACTAGACCAGATGGGACCTTAATTAGACCACCTACTGCTACTGCAATGCGCAGATCTACCGTCGCTTGGCTAGCCATTATCTGATATTAAACTACCCGTTCATTCCACTTGAAAATGTCTTCTATTTTTCATTTTTAGATTAAGAATCAGACCAGATGGGCGTACCGTGACAAGCAAATGACACGTACACTCCAGCTTGAAGGAGAGTGTTGAGATATTTGACCCTTAATTAGCTGTTCTAGTTATGTATTATAATTAGGGGGTACTGTAAATCAGCCCAAAATTAAATCTTTATTATTCCTGTTTTTGTAATCTTTATAAATTGCCAATCAAGCCTGAGGAAATAATCAATCTTTAAATTGCCAATTAAGGCTTCGTTTGGGCATTTTTACATTTTTTTAGCATTTAGGCATTTAAAAAATTAGTGAATGAAAATATTTTTTATTAAATGAAAACTTAAGTAATTTATAAATTTTGATAAACTTATTAAAACGTAAAAATATTTATACATATATTACATAAATATATATTATTAATTTAATATTATAATTAAATAATAAAAATATTTTTATAAAAAATATTTTTTAAAAATAATTTCTTAAAAAAAAATATATTTTTTTACATACATATATTTTTCACGAAATAAAAGGTGGTGCTTTAGACTGTAAATCTATAAGCATAGTTCGTTCTAGAGTGTAGTCATGTTTAGGAATAGACGAATAGCGAGACGTTGAACAAGAACTTGTGATAACCCATAACGGCATCCATGTAAGAAATGTGTGTTTGGAACGGTGTATGAAGTAAGCTGATGGGAAGCTCAGCAAAACGTGATGTAAAAGAGAATTGAGTGCGTCATTTTTATTGTTAAAAGGGAAAAGTGGTGGGGAGACCACTCCAAATAAGTTGTGTCTACGGCACACAATCCATCCACATTAATTCCAAACTTTGACAATGTGAACATAATTTACCAATACTCTCACTTTCTAAGTCGATAATAACAAAGCTGTATCCTCATGCTTCACATTAAAAACTTTGCGTACAATTTAGGGGACAGTAACATTATGGTTTCCCTTCCAAGCATTGACCTCTTGCTTTCCAAAATTCATTAAATAGGAAGCAACTGTGCCTGCCTTTGCGCAAATAATTTCTATTTGATTCAGAATTTCCAGGGCCTGATCAATGGTCTACTCATGGTGTCTACTTGGTGCCGTGCATCTTGTTCTTCTTTGGGGTCTAACCCCAATAGCTGTCCTTGCCATGCCACCTCCCCCACCGATTCGATGCAATGATTCTGGCTGCACCCTTTACAACTCCTATGGTGCCTGGAATGATCGGAAGGCTTGTAATGTTCCTAATGTCTCGTATCCTTCATCTGAAGAAGAACTACGCTTGGCTGTGGCATATGCTAATAGAAATAAACTCAAGGTTAAAGTGGTTAGCGGATTTTCACACACTATACCCAAGTTGGCTTGTCCTGGTTCACAGTATGAGAATTCGATGCTAATAAGCACACTGAATGATAACTCTGGCATTGAAATTGACATGGCTAATTTAGCTGTCACAGCTGATGCTGGAGTGGGTCTGCGTGAGCTGATTGATAGAGTTGAAGAAGCTGGATTGAGCTTGGTGGCAGCTCCATATTGGGAGGGTGTGAGTGTGGGGGGACTTATTAGCACAGGAGCACATGGAAGCTCATGGTGGGGAAAAGGTGGAGCTGTCCATGATCACGTCATTGGCCTTAGTCTTGTAGTCCCTGCAAAGGAGTCTGAAGGGTATGCAAAAATTATCAGAATTGAAGCCCAAGATCCTCTGCTTAAGGCAGCCAAAGTATCTATAGGATTATTGGGTGTCATCTCCAAGGTCAGTTTCTAAATTCGATTGTTCTTTTTGCTTGAATGTATCCTAACTTGTGAATTTTATTGAATTATAACCTGAAAATCAATAACAGGTGAAGTTGTCCCTGGAGCCTGCATTCAAAAGAAGCATAACATACAATTTCACAGATGATGCTCACATAGAGGATATGTTCATAGATCATGGGAAGAAATATGAATTTGGCGATATTACTTGGTACCCATCAAGGAAAACAGCAGTCTATAGATATGATTTCAGAGTTCCTCTCACTGCCTCCGGTAATGGAGAATTCGACTTTCTTGGATTTCAATCAAATTC
Organism: Hevea brasiliensis; assembly: GCF_030052815.1. NCBI lineage: Eukaryota > Viridiplantae > Streptophyta > Magnoliopsida > Malpighiales > Euphorbiaceae > Hevea > Hevea brasiliensis. The sequence continues at coordinate 104,612,042 of NC_079496.1, forward strand.
TATTGTGGTATCACAATCAACTAGAGCAGCAGGTACTGTTTATGACTCCCTCTTCATCTTCTGTTTCTTGTGTTCAACTTCTGACTGATTAAAAATGTAACATTATGCAGAGAAATCGTTGGAGAAAGCAAATAATGTGAATGGAAAGTGCTTATTGGCAATTTCTTTTGTGGGGTTTAAGAAGTTGATAGCCAATGGATTGAAGAATGGCCTAATCTTTACTGGCTATCCAGTAGTGGGTCATCAGGGGAAAATGCAGTCTTCAGGTTCTTGTTTATATTCCCCTGCAACAAGAATCGATACCTCTTGTGCTTGGGATCCAAGAATTAAAGGGCTCTTCTTTTACGAAACAACTGCAATATTTCCTGCTTCAAAGTTTGGAGATTTTATCAAAGATGTTAAAGAATTGAGAGACCTTCAACCAGAAAATTTTTGTGGGGTTGATATCTACAATGGGTTCCTGATACGATTCATCAAGGCTTCTCAAGCATATCTTGGTCAATCTGAGGACTCTGTGGTTCTTGATTTTAACTATTATCGAGCTGATGATCCTTCAACTCCAAGATTAAACCAAGACATTTGGGAAGAAGTAGAGCAAATGGCATTCTTCAAATATGGGGCTAAACCTCATTGGGCTAAGAATAGGAACCTGGCATTCTTGGATGTGCAGAGCAAGTATCCTAATTTTAGCAAGTTCCTTGCAGCAAAGAAGATATTAGACCCTCAAAACATGTTTTCTAGTGAATTGTCAGATGAGATATTCATGTTAAGAAAAGAAGCTGTGAAAGGCGATGGCTGTGCCCTGGAGGGGCAATGTATATGTTCAGAAGACAAGCACTGCAGCCCAAAAAATGGGTATTTTTGCAGACCAGGTCTTGTATACAAAGAAGCAAGGGTCTGCAGGTATTCATCGTCCTCAAGGACCTCAACTACATTAAACATTCTCAAAAGAGTGATCAATTAAATTCCTCGGTCACAGTTGATCTACATAGTAGCTTAATAGTCTGAGTGTTTATCAGGTAAAACAGGAGGTGTAGAACCTTTTTCTTTATTTGTCATATGTGTGAGACTAAGAAATTTTAATTTCTTACGCGTATTTCATTCTTTCATTAGATGGATTTTTTATGTTTTAATTCAAATAAGCTAACCTATATGGCATTAAATAGAAAAGATGGCAACCCAAGTGGGTCTAGTCTCATGGTGCACCTCATGAATTTGATTTAACTGTTTAACTGTGAAGTTTACAGTTTAAAAAGGGCTTCACTTTACATATCCAACGCTAAATTTTTATGCCCACTTTACTCGTCCAACATTTGTGATGGATTAGTCTTCTATCAATTATGAAATAAAAACGGAAGATAGCAAATCAATATAACTAAAAATAGAAAAGATGAGGAAAGAAGTCATGGACAAATTTAGTATAACTTAATTCTTTAATTTTAATCTATTTTTTAATGTTTTTTTTTAGCATAATTGATTTCAATTAAGATTTAAATTTGAGATTTGACAATTTTAAAAATAATTTCAGTATTATATATTGAGTTAAAGTTAATTGATTTCTAATTATTAAAATTTAAAATTCAATATTGTTGAAATTTTTTGTTAAAGAATCACTTAATATGAAATTTCAAATTTACAAATAAGAGTTTAACGAATAATTTTATAAATTTAATATTTCAATAGGTATATATCATTCAATTTAAAAAATTAGTCTAAATTCAATCATCATCTCTTAAAAAATTCTAGATATATGAATGATTTCTTTATAATCAAAAATAAAAATGTAAAACTATAAGATTAATATATTTAATACACACCACATACAACAAATCTCATCTAATTAACCCTTAAGTTCATTATGAATAAATCATCTGAAAAAAAAAATTCAATTCTCATATAATTATATTTATTTTTTATTTTTTTAAATAAAATTTATTAAAAATTAAAAAGAGATAGAATTTTTTCATTTACTTAAAAAAATTAGTTTTAGTTAAATTTTTATAAAATTTTAATTTTTAAATAGAAAGTAACTGTTTACATTTCAGAAATTAAATAGCTTTAAATTAAAAAATAAGAAAATAAATGTATAATTATGATTATATCTAAGAGGACATTTTTATGAATTATCTTATTTAATTTCGATTTTATTTTTTTTATAAATAGAATATACGCATACACGAGTTAGTGATAAGAATGTATTACTATTAAAATCATGATAATTTTAATAGAGTTTTTATTTTTATATATAATCCACATACACTTCACATTCGACGTGAAATCTGATGCATGCATTTTAGATCATCATTTAGGTATAATTTTTGCACATAATTTACCCTTGTTCATAGCTATTATTATAGATATTAACATATATTTAGTCAATTTTATAATTTTTACACTTAGTTTAATTTTTAGAATTTATTTGTTTTGTAGGTTAAATTTGAAGAAATTTGGTGTATTTTGATCAGAGTAGCCATTTGGAGGAGATTAGAGTTGAATTGCAAAAATTTTTGAAGTTAAGTAAAAAAATGGCTGAGAGCTTCACAACCTGCAGCACAACCGATTTAGCTTATGTCGCAGGTTGTGTCGATCGTCAGATATTCAGGCCGAGAGTTACACAACCCACGACACAACTGATTCAGCTTATGTCGTTTTTACTAGAAATGGCTGACGTGGCATTTTCGTTGCTCTGATTTTATACCTCACTTTTTCTGGAATCTTCCACCTTTTTACCCATTCTAGGGCAGACCCCTAACTCATATAAAGTCTCCTTTATCATTTTCTTTCCATAAGGAGGAAGGGAGACATTTTTGGCAAGAAAGAAGGAGAGAAAGAGAGGAGCACGTGAAGCAGATTTTGCAGTAGCAGCAGAGGCGTTTTGCAACTCTCCAGCGGCAGATTTTTGCAGCATTCTTCTGGGTTTTTCTATTCCTTAACTTAGATTTCCATTATTTCTTCATTTATACATTTGGGTTTGTCTTGAAACTATGATTTGTGAGTAGTTATTAGAGATTCTAGAGATGGGTTTGTAAATACTGTTTTGTATTATGGTTTTGAACTGATTTAGTCATTTAATGAGGTTTGTTACATTTTGATTTATTGCTTGTGAGCTTGTTGCCTTGCTTGATGAATGGGCCCTCATTAAGTTAAGCTTTAATCCTTAATAGATGGACTGAAAAGTGAATATTTGGGATAGATAATCTTGCAATAAACTTAGTTTTCTTGGTGTTAGAGATAAGCTAAAAGGATTAAGGGGACTTTCCAAAATCAATTAGAGCTTTAATTGGGTTTTTGTTAGATTTGAAATACCGTGAAAATAGGGTTTGATTTAATGAAAACCAACTTTGAGATGCTTGAAAAATGTTTCAAAAATTTAAGAATTGATTTCCCTCAAAATTGCAATTCTCATGTGTTTGGCTAAATTAGGGATAAACCACATGCAAACAATATTGAAAATCCAATCTCTAGAATCACTTTAATTTTTATTGACTCTAGATTTAATTCCTCTCAATTTGATAAATAGAATTTTCAAATTAAATTTTGGTAATCTAGTTTAATTAATTTTAGTTAATTGTTTGATTTAGCATAAATTCCTCAAATACCAATTTTAATTTTTAGATTTAATTTGTTATAGCTTTAAATTTTGTTATTCTAATTAGCTTATACTTTTATTTCCAATTTAAGCACAATTCCCTGTGGGATCGATATCATTCTTTTAAAAATATACTACTATGACCCGTGCACTTGCGGACACACCATCAAGTTTTTTTGGCACCGTTGCCGGGGAATTGTTTGTTTTTAAGTTGGATTTTAATTGTTTTAAGCTAATTAGAATTTTTATTTTCTTTTATTTTCACTATTGTTCCTTGTGTTTTTCAGGTACTTTTCTTGTTTATGAGACGATCGAAAAGCACAAGTGATACTGAATTGTTGTTCAACCCAGAAATTGAAAAATTCTGTCGAACCAACAAAAAGGAATACAAGAGAAGAAAGGAAGCAGAAAAAGAAGAACAACAAATATTTGAGCAAGAGGAGACAATTGAAAATATGGAGAATCAAAACAGAGCTATTGGTGGAGATAATAGAGGAAATGAACAAAATAGGCAAAATGAAGTGGTTAATCAAAATGATCCTCAGAGAAGATCCATGTTAGATTATGCTTTTCCTAGATGTGCAGATGTGAGAGATAACAGACCTATCATTGGAGCTAATCAATTTGAGTTAAAGACTGGTCTCATTCAAATGGTTCAGAATTCACAATTTGGAGGTAGTCCACTTGAAAATCCTCATTCTCATTTGAAGAAATTTTTGATGATATGTGGTACACAAAGGCAGCCTGGAGTTTCAGATGAAGTGATTCGGCTCACCTTATTTCCATTCTCTCTTCGGGATTCAGCATTGGAGTGGTATGACTCACTTCCACAAGCTACTATAGCTACTTGGGAGCAGCTATCTCAAGCTTTTCTATCTCAGTTTTTCCCACCTGGGAAGACTACTCATTTAAGGAATTTGATGGTAGCTTTTAAGCCAAGAGATGATGAAACTTTGTATGAATCTTGGATGAGATTTAAGGAGCTTGAAAGGCAATGTCCTCATCATGAAATACCCAAATGGATGATTGTTCAGAATTTCTACACCAGAGTTACTCCAGCCATAAGAAACACAATTGATTCACAAGCAGGAGGAGATTTCATGAGAATGACAAGTGAAGAATGCTATGATCTATTAGAGAAGATTGCTCATAATACCCATTTATGGGGAAATCCTAGAGCACTTGAGCCAAAGAAGGCTGGGATTTATGAACTTGACTCAGTTAGCTACATGAATGCAAGATTTGATCAGTTGACTCAGCTTCTTAGTGATTTTTGCACAAAGGCAACAACCTCAACTCCTACAACTATGCAACAAGTTGCCTTCACAGATGGAACTCAAAGTTGTGGAGTTGATTACTCTTCTTATGGTGATGATTTTTTACAAGAACAAGCTGCTTATACAGGAGGTTATCAACAGAAACCTATGGGAAATTCTTACTCTAATGTGAACAACTCAACATGGAGACCACAAGCAACTTTTGCTCAACAAGGTCAAAGCTCAAACTATGCTCATAACCAATAATATATGCAGCAGAATAGGCCTCAATTTTAGCCAACAAGGCAGCCACAACCTGGATATCAAGCAAGAGCACAACAATCCCTTCCACCTCATGAGCCGAAGCCAACCTTGGAAAGCATGATGGAGAAATTTTTTGTTGAACAAAGCAAGATGAATAGCAAATTGGAGGAAGAAATGCAACACATGAGACAAACCATGGATCAATTACAAGTCCACAATCGCATGTTAGAGACTCAATTGGCCCAACAAGCAAGCTCATCGGGAAGCAAATCCTATGGTAAACTACCTAGCTTACCACAAAACCCTCATGAACAATGTAAGGTTGTGACCTTGAGAAGTGGTAAGAAAGTTGGTCAAGAGAGTGAAAACAAGAGAGAAGAAAAAGAGAGCACAAAAGAAGAAAATTCAATTGAGAGCAAGAAAAATGAAAAAGAAGAAGAAAGCAAAAGTGAGCAAGATGAGGGAGAGAAACCATACATCCCACCTGAACCTTACAAGCCCACCCTTCCCTACCCTCAAAGATTCATCAAGCATAAGCTAGACAAACAATTTGGCAAATTCCTTGAAGTGCTAAAGAAGTTGTATATCAATGTGCCATTCACTGAGGCACTATCCCAAATGCCAAGTTATGCCAAGTTTTTGAAGGAGATTCTTACCAACAAAAGAAGGTTAGAAGACTATAACACCATCAACTTGGGAGAGCAATGTAGTGCTATAATTCAGAAGAAGTTACCTCCCAAACTCAAAGATCCGAGTGTGTTTTCCATTCCTTGTCATATAGGTGATAATTGTGTGGCAAATGCCTTATGTGACCTTGGAGCTAGTGTCAGCCTAATGCCACTTTCAATATATGAGAAGTTGAATATGGGAGAGTTGAAGCCCACAAACATGTATCTTTCATTGGCTGACCGTTCAATTAAGTATCCAGAAGGCATTCTAGAAAATGTGCCTATCAAGGTTGGAAAATTCTACATTCCAGTGGACTTTGTCATTTTAGATATGGAAGAAGACACAAAAGTTCCTATCTTATTGGGAAGACCCTTTTTGGCAACAATTGGTGCATTAATTGATGTAAAGGGTGAGAAATTGACACTTAGAGTGGGAGATGATCAAATGATATTCAACATCAATCCAGCCATGAAAAGGAAACATGAAGAAGTTGAGTCTTGTTTGCGGGTAGACATTATTGATGAGATTGTTCAAGAGCATTTCAGAAAAAGCTATCCACAAGACTCGCTTGAAAATTGCTTAGTCCATGGTGGGAGCATTGATGATGACAATCACAATATAGCTACTTTTGCACAACACTTGGAGAGCTCTCCACCACATCCTGAAGCCACAATTTTTCAACTTGAAGGAGTGCAAACTTTGGAGATCAAACCACCATCATTATAGGTAGAGGATGCCCCAAAGGTAGATCTTAAACCTCTTCCTTCCAACCTCAGGTATGCTTTTCTTGGACCCAATGGAACATATCCTGTTATAATTAATGCATCTTTGATTGATATTGAGAATGAAAAATTGTTGAGAGTTTTGAGAGAATATAGAAGAGTTTTGGGTTATGCAATTGATGATATAAAGGGAATTAGTCCAACAGTTTGTATGCATAGGATTTTCCTAGAGCCAAATAGTAAACCTTCCATTGAACACCAAAGAAGATTAAATCCTACAATGAAGGATGTTGTGAAAAAGGAAATCTTAAAATTACTAGCTGCTGGAATTATTTACCCCATTTCTGACAGTGAGTGGGTTAGTCCTGTGCATGTTGTACCAAAAAAAGGTGGGGTGACAGTTGTTAAAAATGAAAATAATGAATTGATACCCACTAGAACTGTTACAGGTTGGAAAATGTGCATAGACTATAGGAAGTTGAACAATGCTACAAGAAAAGACCATTTTCCCCTTCCTTTTATGGATCAAATTTTAGAGAGATTAGCCAAGCATTCTTTCTTTTGTTACTTAGATGGATATTCTGGTTTCTTTTAAATTCCAATCCATCCTGATGACTAAGAAAAAACTACCTTTACCTATCCCTATGACACTTTTGCCTATCGAAGGATGCCATTCGGATTGTGTAATGCACCTGGCACATTTCAAAGGTGCATGATGGCCATTTTTTCTAATTTTATTGAAGAAATTATGGAGGTCTTCATGGATCACTTTTCAGTATATGGTACTAATTTTGATTCATGCTTGACTAATTTGTCTAAAATCTTGCAGAGATGTGCTGATAATGATCTGGTATTGAATTGGGAGAAATGCCACTTTATGGTCCAAGAGGGGATCGTTTTAGGGCATTTGATCTCAAACAGGGGAATTGAAGTAGATAGAGCCAAAATAAAAATTATTGAAAAAATGCCCCCTCCAACCACTGTCAAAGGAGAGCGGAGTTTTCTTGGACATGCCAGGTTTTACCGGCGATTTATTCAGGATTTTTCTAAACTTGCTAAACCTTTAACAAATCTTTTGAATCATGATGTTAAATTTGATTTTAATCAAGATTGTATGGTTGCTTTTTGCAGGTTAAAGACGACATTAACAACAACTCCTATCATGCAACCCCCGGATTGGACTTTGCCATTCGAAATCATATGTGATGCAAGCGAGTTTGCTGTTGGAGCTGTCCATGGCCAGCGAAAAGATAGAAAACCTTATGCCATTTACTATGCAAGCTGAACCCTTGATGAAGCTCAAGTCAATTATGCTAAAACTGAAAAGGAGTTCCTTGCGGTAGTATTTGCACTCAATAAATTTCGTTCTTATTTGGTCAACTCAAAGGTAATAGTTTTCACTGATCATGCAGCAATAAGGTATTTAATGAGCAAGAAAGAAGCTAAATCTAGGTTGATTAGATGGATTTTGTTACTTCAAGAATTTGATTTGGAAATAAGAGATAAAAAAGGTGTTGAGAATGTGGTGGCTGATCACCTTTCTAGGATAAAAACTGAAAATAAAGATGATGAAATTGTGCCAATTGATGAGTGTCGCAAGGGGTTTTGCGGTCGCCTGGACGAACACTCACCGAAGTGGGAAAAGTGAGGAGTCGCCACTTTAATTTTGAGAGAAATTAAAGAAAACCATTTGTGAGAGTAAGTTAGAATAAAACCACTTTAAAAACAGAGATTCTAGGTTCGGGGTCCATGAACGGGTGGGGAAGGTGTTAGGCACCCCACCTCGTCCCTCAATGAGGGTAAGCAGATTTAACTTCACGTTCTTCATAGTTAGGAGGGTTTGAATGGAAATGTTAATCCTTTTGACCGAAAGGAATGTTTGATTTTCACTAATCCGGGTTACCCAGATACATAAGTAAATGAGACGACCTTAGTGAGTTGTGGTTACGTATTAATTTTCTTTTAGAGGGAATCATCTTACGTATTTGTTGAAATTTAATTTGGAAATCGGATAAGAACTCTCCTCCGATCTCCTTTAAATATTTATTAAAATTTTTAAGCTTGAGAATCGGATAAGAACTCTCCTCCGATCTCTTTTTTAAATGTTTATTAAGAGTTTTTAAGCTTGAGAATCGGATAAGAACTCTCCTCCGATCCCCTTTTAAGTATTTATTGAAATTTTTAAGTGGAAATCGGATAAGAACTCTCCTCCGATCTCCTTTTAAGTATTTATTAAAATTTTTAAGTGGAAATCGGATAAGAACTCTCCTCCGATCTCCTTTTATTTATTTATTAAAAATTTTAAGTGGAAACCGGATAAGAACTCTCCTCCGATCTCCTTTTATTTTAATAGGGATCGGATAAGGACTTTTCCGATCTCTCGAAACTTGATTACAGCTGCCCGTCACGAAATCCTAGAACTAAGGGTTTTGGCATTTAAAGATGCAGGGGCTCGGAATAAGGCTTCTTTTAATTCATTGGTACCTTGTATCTAGTCAGGAGATACCAAACCGAATTTTCCGACCTTCCTATGTGGTCGCCTTACCAGTACCCTTTGATACCCGATCTATCCCATTTATCTATCTTAAAGTTCAGTTTTACTCTGCCTTGTGTTGTCTTACTCAATCGTCTTTTGCATTATTCTAGTGATTCGGCCTTACTATTTTCCCGACTCATTGTTTAGACCTTTTATTATTTTTAAAGAAACCCTTAAGATACGATTACCTACATTTTACCCGACCCCTTATACATTACTCGAGACTAAAAGAATTGCATTCAGAAATAACAAAGATTAATAAAAAGAATGGACTGATCAACAAAGAAGTAAACCCGAGAGTAACCTTTTGGTATTCTTTAACGCAATATAAACTAAAAAAAAAACTACGTATATAAAAGAACAAAGGAAATACGAAAAATGCAAACGAGCACTTAATAAAATGGCAATACGAACACTCACCTGTAGGGAGCCAAATCTACTAAACTAGGTATTGAATCACAAAGCTTAATAGATCTGTAGATTGGTAACTGGAAGATTAAGGTCCGCCTTGAAACAAAGGATGCTTCGCTAAAATGCAATCGGGTCGAGATAATACCCGAGTTTAAATGAGGTTGAACCTGGACAATGGGAGTGGAACTAAATAAAACAAAGAGCTGAAAATGAGAGCACCACAGGACAATGAACGAACTGAAAATAGAGAGTTTCAGTATTCAAGAATCCCTTTTGCAAGAAAATACTTCAGAAAACTGGTTTCAAGAGTTTTTCTTATGAAAGCTTCAAAAATAGCAGAGTAACGAGCTGAATTAAGTTTCAGAGTTCTTCCACTATAATCACTGTCCTCCTTTTTCGTCCCCTGAACAGCTTTTCATGCAGGTATTTATAGGAACCGGGTGCTCCCCATGAAGGGTCAGGATCTGTTTTGGGGGAGATGGAGGGTTAAGATTTTGAAGGACATGATCTAAGGGCTCGGGAATTAAAGAGAATCAGAATGGACGACTGGGATCCCTTCCGGAGTATTTGTCCTTTTCTTTCTTCTAATCTGACGGCCCAAAATTTCTTGTCAAGAGCGATCCGAGGGCTAGGAGTGAAAGGCGTTGATCTTGTCGTTTTCTTCTTCGATCCGAGGGCTTTGAGCTCGTCCTTACAAGTAAGATTAATGGTGGAGATTAGGATGTATAGCGCTGTCCTGACGTACTCTGACACATGTCAGTAATGCAGGCGATTCTGGGGCGTGCGGTTGAGATCTCACCTGCAACGCTTTAACTACCTCGGTTCTGATTATGACGATAATCGGCAGGAGCTGTCTTATTCTCTTTGTCTTCCAACCTCCCCTCCTTTCCGGTCTTTCCAATGTGATCCTTTTCCAATCTCTCATACCGGGTTCCTCTCTTCCGATCTCTCCTGACACGCTCTCTTCCGATCTTTCATGCCGGTCTCTCTTCTACCGATCCTTACCACACCAGTCTTCCTTTTTATCGGGTTCGGTCCCGTCAAAGCATTTATTTCCCTCAATTCTCGAGGCGTCCGCTTCATTTTCTGCTTGCAATAAATGCTCAAATTTTCCTATATATACCTTCAACTGGGAAGCCCTACCTCATTAGACTTTCTCCCCTATTCTCCTCATTTTCCTTGTTCAAGCTGCTCCGGTAACAATCCCGGACAAAATGACCGCTTTTAATCTTTTTCCGGTTGTCCTCTTTGTTCCTTGCCTGAAAATTTACGATCCCGGTGATCGAAAAATCATGATGACCTTATCTGATGACGATGAGAGAACTGGACTAATTAACCGATCTGGATCGAGGACCTCGATCGTACCTATCTCGAATCGTTCGCCCGATATAATTGACGAACTAGTTTCGGGCAAGAAGACTGCTAATATTCCCCTCAACACCGGTGACTGCTCTTTGGCGTTCATCTGGCTCCTCTCCACACTGGGTGTTTCGACAGCGGCTCGGTTTCGAGTGGTAACTTTGATGACGACCTCTCTCATTCTCATGAGAGTCATAGTCCCCCCAGCTGGTCTCCTGGTCAAACACATCTTTTGACTCAGCCACGAGACTAGGCTTTGACATAGGCCTTTTAGATAGGATGTTTCGTCGGTCTCTAAAGATCGCCCTTATAATGTAATAAGACCTTTAATGTAACCCAATCTTTAGAGATCGCCCAAATGATGTAATTAGACCTTTAATGTAATCCGATCTCCAGAGATCGCCCAAATGATATAATTAGATCTTTAAATGACCTGGAGACTTGGTATTAATTAAATTCCTTTTGAGGGGAGATCGGAAGTGTGGTCGGTTGGCAAAGGGGACTGTGTTGGGGATCGGCTTCAAAGTTTATTAATTTCGGGGGATCGGCCAAAATATGGTGTCGACAACTGCCCCTCTTTACATAATTTCTATTGAAGGGAAAAATTTTCCCGTGTAGGAATTATGTAAAGATTCAGACCCATATTTTGGACGATTTAAAATTTGAAATTTGAAATTAAAGTCCGGAGGCTAAAACCCACTTGGGTCGAAACCTTGAGGTTGGTCACAGGAAATTAAAATGCTAGAAAATTAAAATCAACTTAGATCAAGGAACCAGAGGTTGATAACAGGAAATTTAAATGCATGAAATTAAAATCAACTTAGATCAAGGAACCAGAGGTTGATAGCAGGAAATTTAAATGCAGGAAATTAAAATCAACTTAGATCAAGGAACCAGAGGTTGATAACAGGAAATTTAAATGCAGGAAAAATTAAAATCAACTTAGATCAAGGAACCAGAGGTTGATAACAGGAAATTTAAATGCATGAAATTAAAATCAACTTAGATCAAGGAACCAGAGGTTGATAACAGGAAATTTAAATGCAGGAAATTAAAATCAACTTAGATCAAGGAACCAGAGGTTGATAACAGGAAATTTAAATGCATGAAATCAAAATCAACTTAGATCAAGGAACCAGAGGTTGATAGCAGGAAATTTAAATGCAGGAAATCAAAATCAACTTAGATCAAGGAACCAGAGGTTGATAGCAGGAAATTTGAATGCAGGAAATTAAAATCAACTTAGATCAAGGAACCATATATTAACTACAAAGGTACAGTGTCAAAGGAGAAGGGTACAAGGATAGATCTCACATATTCCTTGTAGTTAGCTTTGAAGTCATTTAACTGCCATTATTTCAAGTACTCTGAAGCCTCATGCCATGACGGTTTATTTCCATCCTCAGTTTCATTGCCCCATTCCTTAGCATGGGTGGCACAGTTCCCTTCATGAGTCTCGAAAAGGATTTTCTTCGCCTCTTTTGCATCCACACATCTCAACAATTTGCCATTGGAGCTCCTTTTGTATAGGATTTCCCCACTGGGGAAGTATCCCAATGCTAATCTCCGAATCATCCTCCTTTCATTTTTGCTCGCCCCAGAGGGGAATTCTCTGGTTCTGATGTAGAGCAAGATGTCATGGTACCAAGGTTTACCATCAGGTTCTTCTTCGATCATGAAGCAGTAAACCGGCTCGCTTCTTGCTTTAATCTTTAGCACCTGGGTCGTCTGTCCTTCTTCCATCTGAGTCATCACAGCCAGGGTGGCTAAGGCATCTGCAAATTGATTCTTGTCTCGACTAAGGTGAGTGAAAGAGATTTCCTCGAATTTCTTAGTCAGCTCCAGTAAGTACTTCTGATATGGGATTAGTTTCGGATCTTTAGTTTGCCATTCTCCTTTGACTTGATAAATAATCAGGGCCGAGTCTCCATACACCTCCAGCTTCCTGACTTTCATTTCGATGGCCGCTTGTAAACCCATTACACAAGCTTCATATTCTGCGACGTTGTTGGTGCAGTCAAATCTCAACTTGATAGCTATCGGAAAGTGTTTCCCATCCGGGGATACCAATACAGCTCCGATTCCATTACCGGACAAATTGACAGCTCCGTCGAAATACATTTCCCAAACATCAGCTGGCTCTTCTTCTCCGCAGTCTACTTCATTAATATGCTCATCAGGGAACTCAAAATCCAGAGCTTCATAATCCTGGATAGGGTTTTCTGCTAGGAGATCAGCGATCACGCTACCCTTCACCGCTTTCCGGGTCATATAGACAATGTCATATTGGGATAGTATGACCTGCCACTTGGCTATCCTTCCTGGCACGAACGGGCTTTCGAATACATACTTGATAGGATCCATTCTGGAAATGAGCCATGTCTTGTGATTCAACATGTAGTGCTTGAGGTGATTCGCTGTCCAAGCTAGTGCACAGCAAGTTTTCTGTAGGGAAGAGTACCTTGACTCACAATCATTGAACTTTTTGCTCAGGTAATAAATTGCTCTTTCCTTCCGGCCGGTATCATCATGTTGCCCCAAAACACATCCCATTGAGCTTTGCTGGACTGCCATATACAGAATCAGAGGTCTTCCAGCCACTGGTGGAACCAATACTGGTGGGTTTGACAGGTATTGCTTGATTTTCTCAAAAGCCTCTTGACAAATTGAATCCCATTGAGTAGTGTTGTTCTTTCGGAGTAGTCTAAAGATAGGCGCAGCCTTAGCGGTGAGATTGGAGATAAACCTTGATATGTAGTTCAATTTCCCCAAGAAACTGCGTACCTTCCTTTCTGTTTTTGGGGATGGTATCTCTTGAATGGCTCGGACTTTATCAGGATCAACTTCTATTCCCTTCTCGCTCACTATGAATCCCAACAATTTCCCAGATTTAGCTTCGAATATGCATTTGGCAGGGTTCAGTTTCAGCTGATATTTCCTGAGTCTCTCGAATACTTTCCTCATCACCTGCACATGGCTCTCCTTTCCCCGGGATTTGATAATCATATCATCCACACAGACCTCCACTTCTTTATGCATCATATCGTGGAATAATGTGACCATGGCGCGTTTGTAGGTGGCTCCAGCATTCTTTAATCCGAAAGGCATGACCCGATAGCAAAATACCCCCCATTGAGTGATAAAGGCAGTTTTCTCCTTGTCTCCCTCATCCATTGGGATTTGATTGTACCCTGATGCCCCATCGATGCACGAACACCGGCCTGATCCTGCTGCATTGTCTACTAACACATCAATGTGAGGGAGAGGGAAATCATCTTTCAAGCTTGCTTTATTAAGATCCCTGTAGTCAACACATACCCTAGCTCTCCCGTCCTTCTTCATTACCGGGACAACGTTAGCTATCCATTGGGGATATTTGACTATTTCCGTGAATCCAAAGATCATCATCGCTTTCTTGACCTCATCCCTAACTTTGAGCAAGGTGTCGATTCATTCTTCTTAGCTTTCGCTTACGGATCGCCCCTAATTAGGGGAATTTTATGCGTCACTATCTGGGGGTCCAAACCAACCATATCATCATAGCTCCATGAAAATACGTCTAGGAATTCCCTGAGCAAACTGATCATATCTCCCAATTCTTCACTTTCCACTACCTTAAGTTCCCTTTTTACTTATTCCGTGCCTAAGTTTATGGTATGCGTTTTGTCTCCACAAGGTACTAGGGAAGGTTCATCCCTTTCATCCCTTTCTTCTGTGAGCTCCACCTCAGAATCACTTGAAGTAATGGCAGTTATGGGGATTTCAAAGTTAACTAGAGGAATTTCTGAGTCTATTGAATTATTAGGTGTTAATTGATGAATGGTCCTGAATAAACGAAAATAGAATATATTATAAGGATGGAATTCCAATGGAGAGCAAAAAAAGAATTGGAAATAAATGCGCTATTAATTCATTAAAAATTTATGACATAAGAAAAGGGTCCATTTACAATGTTACACTTGTCATCATGGACAAAATGATCAAGTGTAGATAACCAAAGGTACTTTACTCGAAATTAAGTACAGGGATGTCCTCTGCTGTCCAGTTATCCAACTCTTGCCCCTCAGCTATTGGCGAGACCAGAGCCTCATACAAGGAATCCAAGTGGATGACATCAATAGATGGTTCATCGGGTGATTCTTCAACCTCTGCCGAATTTTCGATAACCGGTTCAGTGAAGACCTCTGTGATTCTCGGGACTACTTTCATTCTCCCGACTTTCTGGTCAAATCTCTGATCCCGAAGTCTGTTCCTCATCCAGAACCATCCATCTATGAGGACATCTTCCTCAAATCCCAAACCGCAATGGCCCACCTTCTGGATAGCCGGTATAGGTTCAACAATTCCTTGTAACGTAGCGCCTAGGCCTTTGCCTTCTTCATACCCATTCCTCGACATTATCTTTGCTACCATAGCCATAGCCCCTTCATTTCTAGTTTCTTGTAGTTCAAGGGCCTGGAAGGAGCTTTCCAACGACTCCTCAGCCGCTTCCACATAAGGAAGTGATTGTGGCTTGGTGACCAAAATGGATTCTTCCCCTCTCACAGTGATGATTTTGCTGTCCATGATGTACTTTATCTTCTGATGCAAGGTTGAAGGAACGGCATTCGCTGAATGGATCCACGGCCTCCCCAGCAACATAGTGTAGGCCGGTTCAATGTTCATCACCTGGAATGTGACGTTGAAGGTGCATGCGCCAATTTGGAGTGGCAAGTTGATGTCTCCCAACACTTCTCTTCTTGTACCGTCAAAGGCTATTACCACCATAGCACTTTGACGTATATCTGATCGGTCAACTGGCAGCCTAGCCAAGGTAGCACTAGGCAGTACATTGAGGGCTAATCCGTTATCAGTAAGGACCTTGGCCACTATACAACCTTTACATTTCACTGTCACATGGAGGGCTATAGTGTGTGCCAAGCCTGCAGGATCTATCTCTTCTTCAGAAAAAGTGACAAAACTGGATGCCTGAATTTATCCCACTATCTTCTCGAACTGCCCCGGTGTGATGTCGGGGTTCACAAAGGCCTGATCCAGGATTTTCTGCAAGGCATGACGGTGCACCTCAGAGCTCAAAATCAGTGATAACAGTGATATTCGGGCAGGTGTCTTTCTCAACTGTTCCACCACATCGTACTCACTCTGCTTCATTATTTGGAGCAACAGCTCCTCCTCTTCTTTAGGCCCGGCGGGCTCTACTTCCCCCGTTTTCTCAATCTCCTCTTCTGTGTTCTTCTGTAATTCTCCCATTTTTACTTTCCCCTTCTTCTTTTCTTTCTCTTCGTTCCCGTAACATCTCCCACTTCGAGTTATAAACTCGACTTCTTGCTCAGGTGGGGAGGATTTTGTGGCAGCGACGGGCTGAGGATTAGGTTGGGGAGTAGTATTGCTGGTAGGTCCGGCGTAAGTCATTCTGAAGTGCTCATGGGGAGTGAAGCACGGTTTTGGAGGTGCCGGAGGTGAAGTAAGATTAGGAGCCGGCGTACTGCTCGATGCTCCTTGGGTGAAAACTTGGAAATTGTAGTTCCAAGGGACAGCATGAGTATTTGTGACTGGGAGCTGAGGCGGGGTTCGGATAATCGTTACTGGTGGTGAGGGCATTGGGGCATTGGGGATAGAGAAGGTTAATCTAGGATTGGGGGTAGAGGTATTCTGGCCAAACCTGGCGGTATTTACTTCGCCCTCCACTTTTGATCTCCTTTGGCATCTTAAAATTTTGAGGGACAGCAAGTTCTGGACCTCTTGCCGGAATCCCTCACAGTCTTGCAGCTCATGATCAGCTACCCCTCCATGGTAAGGACATCCCGTACCTTTTCCTGATTCCGATACCTGAGGGTAAAGGTAACCTTCCCTCATCGCCATGGCAAAAATTTCTTCAAAGTGAGGAATTAGCTCTTTTACCTCTGGCGCCAACCTCTCTCCATCCGGTTCTATCATATTTACTCCATTTCCCGCATTATGATTAGGCAACGGGTTTGAGGTAACATTGGGGAGGGAATCATTTTCCTCAATCTTCAACCACCCGTTCCGGATTAAAGCGTGCACTCTCCCTCTGAGTGCCCCGCAGTTGTCAGTTGAATGCCCTTGTGCCCCTCCATGATATTCACAACGGGCAGTGGCATCATACCACCTGGGGTATGGTGGCTGAATTGGGTCTAGGGGAACTGGTACAATCTGGTTTATACCGATGAGGTATCGGTATATTTCACTGAGTGGGAGAGGAAGGGGTGGATCAGGGTTTCTTGGTGGTCTGGGATTATTTTGAGGTGGCCTGGGTTGGGTAGGTGAAGGAGGTGGTCTGGGTTAGTAATTTGTAGGTGGGTATTGTGGGCGCGGGTGTGGATAATTTGGGAAAGGAGGTGGAATGTTTGCAACTGTTTGGCCATAAGGGGGAGGATATGACTGGTAGTTATTTTGGGTAAGTGGGGAATAATTATTCTGACGGGTGATGGAATGCACATCACCCTCCTTCTTCTTGCCAAAACTGGCAGTCTTCTTCGCAGGGTTCTCGGCCAACTCCTATAGTCGTCCCATCCTTAAGTTGGCTTCAATTCTCTCACCCGCTTGGATGATATCCGAGAAGCTGTTGGAGGTATTCCCAATCATCAGATTGAAATAAGGAGCCTTCAATGTTTCGATGAACAGGGTGCATAGTTCATTGTCAGTTACTGGAGGATATACTTCTGTAGCCTTCTCCCTCCATCTTTAAGCATATTCCTTGAAGCTTTCCCTGTCTCTTTGCACCAGGTTTTGAAGGTCTCTCCTCGTGGGGGCCACATCACAGTTAAATTTATACTGTTTTAAGAATGCATCAGCTAAATCCTTCCAGGAGCGCAGTTTGCTTCTATCCAACTGAATGCACCATCTCAGGGCTGCTCCGGAAAGGCTCTCGTGAAAGAAGTGGACGAGAAGTCTATCATCTTCCGTCAAGGCAGACATTTTGGCAATGTAGGCTGCCAGGTGAATGCAGGGATCTGAGTTCCCGGTGTACTTGTCGAAATCCGGGACATTGAATTTGGGTGGCACCACCACATCTGGCACTAATCTCAATGACGCCACATCAACTGAACCATACATGTTCAGTCCCTCTATTGCTCTCAGTCTTTCCTCTAGAGCAGACAGTTTTTCATTTTCCCTGGCCTTACTTTCTCCTCCTACTGCAAAAGATACTCCCCCAGCTGGGAAATGAGGGGTGGAGTGAATCGGAGGGATTACTATTGAAGGGTATGGGTCAGCATTTGAGACGGCTGGGTAATGGGAGAAGGGTAGGTCATTATTTACGGCAGCTGGGTTGACAGTGACTGTCGGATCCGGGATAGGTGACTGAAAGGTGAAAGAGGTTGAAGCTTGGTGAGGATCCATTATTGTAGGTGGTGGGGGAGGTAATGATAGGTTAGGTTCTGAAGTGGGTTTATTTTGGGACATCTCCCTCATTAGTCTCATAAGTTCTGAGACCTGATCCTTCAATTCGGAAACCTGTCCTTGTAGGTTCTGTACTTGTTCCTGATCTTCCATTATCTTCTTTGTTCGGGATCTTGTTAAGTACACTCGCTTGGGTTGAACCGTGTGCTTGGTCAGACTTGCCTTGTTTGAAGCAATGTTGATTTTCTGTAGGGAGATAAATAAAAGCTTTTAGTGAATTTTGAATTTCATAAAAAATTAAAGGTCCTGGTTCAGACAAAGGATACAGTGGCATTTGGGAGCCAAAATGAAATCAGCTGAAGGATGATTGCATTAATTTTATCATGGCATCATTCGATAGTTTGACTGTGAATGACAGGATTGAATGTGCGTCTTATGATACCTGTCCATATGGCACATCCAATTTTTCGCATAACCCTAGCGAGGGGGTTCCTACGGGAGTTATACTATTCATTCATCATTTTGCTAAACAATGGCCCAAAAAGTTTTCCATTAATTGAATATTTATACACAGCATTCTTTACATCGGCCTAGGCTCGGGGAGGCTCTTTATAATGAGATGACATTTTCTGAGATACTCGTATAACCTTTCTTCTTGTTTGGCAGGGTCGAATGCTTTTAGAGCATACTCGGATTCAGGAAGGAGTTCTTGTTTTCCCTGTGCTATCGTTCTCTCCAGCTGGTTAACATTCTCTTTCAGCTCTTGATAGAGAGCAGCTTGTCTTTCTTTCTCCTTCCTTTCCTTAGCACATTCTTTCAGGATATCGTTGATGAGCAGTGCCTGTTCCTTTAATTCAAGCTTCTTTTTTTTGTTTTCTTGTTTATACTCTTCTACGAGTATCTCTTGGTATTTCATTTTTTCCTGAAGCTTACTATTCTGCACTTCTACTTCCCTTACCACAGCTTGGAGAGAGCCTTTTTCCTCTTCCCACCGTGCCTCTTTCTCTCCGAAGCTCATCTTTTCGGGCCTTACCTCTTCCCTGAGTCTTCTCACTTTTCTTTTAAGGTTCTGCTGTTGATCCTCCAACTATTTTATTTGTTCTTGCAGTTGCGAGTTCTCAATGTTTGCCTTCTGTAGTGAGTCAGTCAGGTGATTATTAGCTTCCTCTGATAGGGCATTTTGGCGAGGGTTGCTGTCTTCGCATTTTGTTGAACCTGCAGTTAAGTGTTCCTAGTCCCTGTTAGCCCTCCATTTAAGATAATCGCCCGTGGTACTCGGACCTTTAGGCGACCTCTCCACCAGAGTGATGTTTTCCCAAGATTTGCGAGCTATCTTCAACCCTGCCTCTTCCTTGAGCTCATGGTAGAAATGGCTTTGGTGGTATCCTTCAATGTTGATTCTGGATTGTGTTGAGCCAAACTGTCTCATTACTAATGCCGGAGTGTAACTCGTGTATCCAGTCACTCCGATTAGGGATACAGATTGATTGTTCCCCGTGCTGATTAGAATAGATTGACTTGACGTCCACAATTTCTTCCAACAATAGTTATGGCTATTGAAGCCCAAAATCCGCTCTTGCCACTGTGGCTCATTCTTCGGGCTGATTACTAATCGGGTCATCTTCTCGATGAGAGGCTGGTCAAGATACCAAGTTAATCCCTTCGTCTCCATAGGACACATATGACTAATAATCCAGAGGTGCAACAGCTGAGAACAACATTTAATGGACCCCTTGCCTTGCTGTCTACAGTAAGTGAGGGTTAAAAAAGTCTCGGCAAGTATTGCCGGTACTTGATTGACTTTCTGTTTCTCTACTGCCCAGAACATTTCCACAACACCGCAGGTTATGATTCCGGAAGGCCCAGGGAACAAGATCAAGTCGTAAATTGCTAAAGCGAGCATCAACGAAGCTTGATCCCACTGTTGATCTTGGATGCATTGATCCAACCCTTTCTTGAGGTAAGTCCAATACCATCCATGCGTGTTTCCTTTAACGGTTTCTCTCGCCTTTGCTTCTTCTGGTGGGATCCCCAGCATATGTGCAAGCCGTTTCCCGGTTTGCCTATGTTCGAGGTGCAGTTAGATCCGATTCTGCGCCGCATAAGGGATTTCTAGCAATGATTGATATTCTTCCATAGTGGGAGTAGTATCGATATCATTGAAAGAGAACACTCCAAACTTAGGGTTCCAAACTGACAACATGGCCTTTAGTGCCGGGACTTGAACTTTAACTTGTATCAAGGTTGCAATCCTCCCGTATTTCTTCTCAAATTGTGCTTTGACCTTATCAGGAAATGACTTCCAACCATTGACTAGACCTTCGAGATTGTTCATTCTGACTTCAATTTGGCTTAGGTCCAGTAGAGGAAATGAGTTAGTATATCTTCGTAGGGGTACTGAGCAATTTTTGGGCCACGGTTTAGCATTTTGTTCTGATTTAAGAACTTCTTCTGCCGACTGACTTGAGGATGCCATGTTAAAAAATGATGCTTATCCTTTTACAGACCTTATTTCAGAGATGCCTGCAGGAAAAACTTGTTAGCAGGATAAATTCAGGTAATCTTGAATTATACTATTGGCAGAGTGACACCTGCACATTTATCTCAGTAGGAAAATGTGTAGGTTTTCTTAACAGTATGATTCAAGATTACCCTTAAAAATAAGAACAAAATAAAATAAACAAAATAGGGTAAGAGTAAGTATGCCCCTTTTGTCCTAAAGTAAAGGAAAGTCCTAATACCGGCTGGGTGCTACCTAATCGGACAGTTTTATCTTACAAGGTAGGTCGCTACGGCTTCCAGCTATCGTGATAGTTTAGCTCAAGGTCTAATTTTCTAAAAGCCATAGGTCCCCAAATTGCCCCTACTGTAAACAGTAGAGCCCCATTCTATCCCCCACGATACTATCGGGAAAATTCCACGGGTATCACGGTGAATAGAACGAGTTTCAATTTGAGCAGAAGCCTTCACGGATACTAATGGGGTAAAACCCACGGGTACCGCTGCATGACTCCCTCCTACTTTCCTAAAAGGGTAAGAAAGCCCGGGTATAGGGCTGAAGTGTGTAAGGACATCGTGTGAGTGTTCAGTGTGTGAAGGGACATCTTTACCTCTTCCCAACTCAGGGGAATTTTTATTTTTCCTTTTTTTCTTTTAAATGAAGAGCGCTGTAGAAAATAAAACAAGCAAGACAAGCAAAATGGTTAGCAGGGATAACAATAATTAATATATAGAACTTTGCGGAATAAGCCTACCTAACTATGATTTGATCGCAAAATTAAATCTACCTTTGGACCTCTAGATCGAGGTTAAGTTTTATGTCTCCTTCCCCAGTGGAGTCGCCAAGCTGTCGCAAGGGATTTTGCGGTCGCCTGGACGAACACTCACCGAAGTGGGAAAAGTGAGGAGTCGCCACTTTAATTTTGAGGGAAATTAAAGAAAACCATTTGTGAGAGTAAGTTAGAATAAAACCACTTTAAAAACAGAGATTCTAGGTTCGGGGTCCATGAACGGGTGGGGAAGGTGTTGGCACCCCACCTCGTCCCTCAACGAGGGTAAGCAGATTTAACTTCATGTTCTTCATAGTTAGGAGGATTTGAATGGAAATGTTAATCCTTTTGACCGAAAGGAATGTTTGATTTTTCACTAATCCGGGTTACCCAGATACATAAGTAAATGAGACGACCTTAGTGAGTTGCGGTTGCGTATTAATTTTCTTTTAGAGGGAATCATCTTACGTATTTGTTGAAATTTAATTTGGAAATCGGATAAGAACTCTCCTCCGATCTCCTTTAAATATTTATTAAAATTTTTAAGCTTGAGAATCGGATAAGAACTCTCCTCCGATCTCTTTTTTAAATGTTTATTAAGAGTTTTTAAGCTTGAGAATCGGATAAGAACTCTCCTCCGATCCCCTTTTAAGTATTTATTTAAATTTTTAAGTGGAAATCGGATAAGAACTCTCCTCCAATCTCCTTTTAAGTATTTATTAAAATTTTTAAGTGGAAATCGGATAAGAACTCTCCTCCGATCTCCTTTTAAATATTTATTAAAATTTTAAGTGAAAACCAGATAAGAACTCTCCTCCGATCTCCTTTTATTTTAATAGGGATCGGATAAGGACTTTTTCGATCTCTCAAAACTTGATTACAGCTGCCCGTCACGAAATCCTAGAACTAAGGGTTTTGGCATTTAAAGATGCAGGGGCTCAGAATAAGGCTTCTTTTAATTCATTGGTACCTTGTATCTAGTCAGGAGATACCAAACCGAATTTTCCGACCTTCCTATGTGGTCGCCTTACTAGTACCCTTTGATACCCGATCTATCCCATTTATCTATCTTAAAGTTCGGTTTTACTCTGCCTTGTGTTGTCTTACTTAATCGTCTTTTGCATTATTCTAGTGATTTGGCCTTACTATTTTCCCGACTCATTGTTTAGACCTTTTATTATTTTTAAAGAAACCCTTAAGATACGATTACCTACATTTTACCCGACCCCTTATACATTACTCGAGACTAGAAGAATTGCATTCAGAAATAACAAAGATTAATAAAAAGAATGGACTGATCAACAAAGAAGTAAACCCGAGAGTAATCTTTTGGTATTCTTTAACGCAATATAAACTTAAAAAAAAAAACTACGTATATAAAAGAACAAAGGAAATACGAAAAATGCAAACGAGCACTTAATAAAATGGCAATATGAGCACTCACCTGTAGGGAGCCAAATCTACTAAACTAGGTATTGAATCACAAAGCTTAATAGATCTGCAGATTGGTAACCGGAAGATTAAGGTCCGCCTTGAAATGAAGGATGCTTCGCTAAAATGCAATTGGCTCGAGATAATACCCGAGTTTAAATGAGGCTGAACCTGGACAATGGGAGTGAAACTAAATAAAACAAAGAGCTGAAAATGAGAGCACCACAGGATAATGAACGAACTGAAAATAGAGAGTTTCAGTATTCAAGAATCCCTTTTACAAGAAAATACTTCAGAAAACCGGTTTCAAGAGTTTTTCTTATGAAAGCTTCAAAAATAGAAGAATTGCATTCAGAAATAACAAAGATTAATAAAAAGAATGGACTGATCAACAAAGAAGTAAACCCGAGAGTAATCTTTTGGTATTCTTTAACGCAATATAAACTTAAAAAAAAAACTACGTATATAAAAGAACAAAGGAAATACGAAAAATGCAAACGAGCACTTAATAAAATGGCAATATGAGCACTCACCTGTAGGGAGCCAAATCTACTAAACTAGGTATTGAATCACAAAGCTTAATAGATCTGCAGATTGGTAACCGGAAGATTAAGGTCCGCCTTGAAATGAAGGATGCTTCGCTAAAATGAAATCGGCTCGAGATAATACCCGAGTTTAAATGAGGCTGAACCTGGACAATGGGAGTGGAACTAAATAAAACAAAGAGCTGAAAATGAGAGCACCACAGGATAATGAACGAACTGAAAATAGAGAGTTTCAGTATTCAAGAATCCCTTTTGCAAGAAAATACTTCAGAAAACCGGTTTCAAGAGTTTTTCTTATGAAAGCTTCAAAAATAGCAGAGTAACGAGCTGAATTAAGTTTCAGAGTTCTTCCACTATAATCACTGTCCTCCTTTTTCATCCCCTGAACAGTTTTTCATGCAGGTATTTATAGGAACCGGGTGCTCCCCATGAAGGGTCAGGATCTGTTTTGGGGGAGATGGAGGGTTAAGATTTTGAAGGACATGATCTAAGGGCTCGGGAATTAAAGAGAATCAGAATGGACGACTGGGATCCCTTCCGGAGTATTTGTCCTTTTCTTTCTTCTAATCTAACGGCCCAAAATTTCTTGTCAAGAGCGATCCTAGGGCTAGGAGTGAAAGGCGTTGATATTGTCGTTTTCTTCTTCGATCCGAGGGCTTCGAGCTCGTCCTTACAAGTAAGATCAACGGTGGAGATTAGGATGTACAGCGCTATCCTGACGTACTCTGACACATGTCAGTAATGCGGTCGATTTTGGGGCGTGTGGTTGAGATCTCACCTGCAACACTTTAATTACCTCGGTTCTGATTATGACGATAATCGGAAGGAGCTGTCTTATTCTCTTTGTCTTCCGACCTCCCCTCCTTTCTGGTCTTTCCAATGTGATCCTTTTCCAATCTCTCATATTGGGTTCCTCTCTTCCGATCTCTCCTGACACGCTCTCTTCCGATCTTTCATGCCGGTCTCTCTTCTACCGATCTTTACCACACCAGTCTTCCTTTTTATCGGGTTCGGTCCGATCAAAGCATTTATTTCCCTCAATTCTCGAGGCGTCTGCTTCGTTTTCTGCTTGCAATAAATGCTCAAATTTTCCTATATATACCTTCAACTGGGAAGCCCTACCTCATTAGACTTTCTCCCCTATTCTCCTCATTTTCCTCGTTCTAGCTGCTCCGGTAACAATCCCGGACAAAATGACCGCTTTTAATCTTTTTCCGGTTGTCCTCTTTGTTCCTTGCCTGAAAATTTACGATGACCTTATCTGATGACGGTGAGAGAACTGGACTAATTAACCGATCTGGATCGAGGACCTCGATCGTACCTATCTCGAATCGTTCGCTCGATATAATTGGCGAACTGGTTTCGGGCAAGAAGACTGCTAATATTCCCCTCAACACCGGTGACTGCTCTTTGGCATTCATCTGGCTCCTCTCCACACTGGGTGTTCCGACAGCAGCTCGGTTTCGAGCGGTAACTTTGATGATGACCTCTCTCATTCTCATGAGAGTCATAGTCCCCCCAGCCGGTCTCCTGGTCAAACACATCTTTTGACTCAGCCACGACACTAGGCTTTGACATAGGCCTTTTAGATAGGATGTTCCGCCGGTCTCTAAAGATCGCCCTTATGATGTAATCAGACCTTTAATGTAACCCGATCTTTAGAGATCGCCCAAATGATGTAATTAGACCTTTAATGTAATACGATCTCCAGATATCGCCCAAATGATGTAATTAGATCTTTTCGGAAATAAAATTTATTTTGACAACTATTGTTTTATTATTATTGCATTGATTATTTTCCGATCTCTAAAGTATTTATCCGATCCGACTCTTAATTTGAATGACACTTTTCTGATCCGTAATTCAAAACACCTTAATCTGCCGCTCTATAGTTAACCGATCTCTTTATGGAATCTCAGGAATATTCATGAGACGTGTCAGAACAGCTGGCGAGTCCCGCTATCTGATGCACTACCTGGAACATCGTGAGCATTAAATGCTCGAACGAGTATAAATAGCGGTGGGGTTAGCCAGTTGCTCCTTTATGTCATTTTCAGTCTCTCGTAAACAACTTCCAAATTCTCTCGTTTTCTCAAGTTCCTCCGACACCGATCAAGCTCCGGTAAGGGTTTTGATCTTTCTTTTAGTTTAAATTTTCTGTTTCCTTTGAAAATGAGCGGTGCCGAGGGTCAGAGAGCAGTAAGCCCCCCTTCCATTCAGTTCTCGTGGTCGTCCGATGAGGTAGAGGTGGTCGGACCAAGCGCGCAGCCTGAACTTCCTAGGGTCTCCGTTCCAGCTCGGGGATAACCAGCACCATCAAGGCATGTGCCTTCTTCGGGGAGGGAAAATCTTCCCATGGACGAGCTGCAATCAATCTTGCAAGAAACTGACCTGCAGTCGTTCAGCCAGGAGTACAACATCCGGCCTGATTCGTATGAACTTATCCGGTGTCATGGCGACCTTCAAGCAGATCACTTCTTTGAGAGGAATGATATGATCATGGTGTATGAAGAACAGTTAAAAGCCGGGCTGCGGTTCCCTCTTGACGACTTCTTTAAAGAAGTTTTAAAATATCACCGAGTGTGCATCGCCCAAGTTCACCCGAACTCATGGCGGATCTTAGTAGCCTTCCGAGGCCTATGCCGATCTAAGGGGCTCAGACCTACAGCTAAGGTGTTCAGCCGAATCAAGACAGCTAACTCGTCGTAAGGACGACGAGTATTGGTTCTTCCAGGTGAAACCCCATTGTGGGCTTTTTACAGACCTACCTTCGTCCTTGAAGAATTGGAAGAATCGCTTCTTCATCTTGAGGAGTAAAATTCCGAACGCTTTTGAGGGCTTCCCTCGGTCATGAGGTGTCTTCTCTCCGATCCCAACTTTCGTCTGCTCAGGACTACATATCTCAAATCGAGGGACGAATGAAGTTCTATGAGGACAAGCTAGCCGAGCAAGCTCATGTTCTGGCCGAGCGAGATCGTGTTCTCGAAGGAGTTCAGGCGGCCCCGAGCTGATGAAGCTACTCAAGTCGCTCATCTTGCTGAGGAGCTCAAGGCGAAAGAAGAAGAATTGGTGACCGGAGTGGCCGGCGCTTGTGTGAATGCTCACAGAGATCTCCTGGCTGAGCTCAAGAAGAGTTATCCCGAGGAGGACTTCTCCTGGATGGCCAACCTGGCTCCCGAGGACGAAGCTGAGGATAGCGAAGGGGAGGCTGAAGGTGAGAGAGAAAATGAACATGTAGTTCAGTGGGCGATCCTCACCAATGACTTGTATAAATTTTGAAATGAAATGAAATGAAAGTTCCCCTTTTGTTCAATGATTGATTGTGATCGAAAAGTTTCTAAATTGCATAAGCACTTGATTGTTTGAACATATTAGAATGACAACTGAAAGTGATTATTAATCTGAGTATAGGAGATCGAAAAACACAATATGCATGAGATCAGTTACGAAACGAGACTTAATTAAAATTAGAAATTTGGCTTTGAACACTTAAGATCGGGATCATCTTTAAACCGAGTCGAAACCTTTATCATTCTCAAATTTTCAAATGAGAGACCGGCAATAAGACTGGTTGTACGAAGGCCTTATGTTAGTTCAATCTTATTTGACAAGAAAGATCGGAAATATAATTAAATGATCAGGGGACTCGAGAATTGGTTTGAGGGATCAGTAAGGCTTTAAATGACCTGGAGACTTAGTATTAATTAAATTCCTTTTGAGGGGAGAATGGAAGTGTGGTCGGTTGGCAAAGGGGGCTGTGTTCGGGATCGGCTTCAAAGTTTATTAATTTCGGGGGATCGGCCAAAATATGGTGTCGACAGCTGCCCCTCTTTACATAATATCTATTGAAGGGAAAAATTTTCCCGTGTAGGAATTATGTAAAGATTCAGACCCATATTTTGGACGATTTAAAATTTGAAATTTGAAATTAAAGTCCGGAGGCTAAAACCCACTTGGGTCGAAACCTTGAGGTTGGTCACAGGAAATTAAAATGCTAGAAAATTAAAATCAACTTAGATCAAGGAACCAGAGGTTGATAACAGGAAATTTAAATGCATGAAATTAAAATCAACTTAGATCAAGGAACCAGAGGTTGATAGCAGGAAATTTAAATGCAGGAAATTAAAATCAACTTAGATCAAGGAATCAGAGGTTGATAACGGGAAATTTAAATGCAGAAAAAATTAAAATCAACTTAGATCAAGGAACCAGAGGTTGATAACAGGAAATTTAAATGCATGAAATTAAAATCAACTTAGATCAAGGAACCAGAGGTTGATAACAGGAAATTTAAATGCAGGAAATTAAAATCAACTTAGATCAAGGAACCAGAGGTTGATAACA
Organism: Hevea brasiliensis; assembly: GCF_030052815.1. Taxonomy (NCBI): domain Eukaryota; kingdom Viridiplantae; phylum Streptophyta; class Magnoliopsida; order Malpighiales; family Euphorbiaceae; genus Hevea; species Hevea brasiliensis. The sequence goes on from NC_079496.1 coordinate 104,639,799, forward strand.
GGAAATTTAAATGCATGAAATCAAAATCAACTTAGATCAAGGAACCAGAGGTTGATAGCAGGAAATTTAAATGCAGGAAATCAAAATCAACTTAGATCAAGGAACCAGAGGTTGATAGCAGGAAATTTAAATGCAGGAAATTAAAATCAACTTAGATCAAGGAACCAGAGGTTGATAGCAGGAAATTTAAATGTAGGAAATTAAAATCAACTTAGATCAAGGAACAAGAGGTTGATAGCAGGAAATTTAAATGCAGGAAATTAAAATCAACTTAGATAAAGGAACCAGAGGTTGATACCAGGAAATTTAAATGCAGGAAATTAAAATCAACTTAGATCAAGGAACCAGAGGTTGATAGCAGGAAATTTAAATGCAGGAAATCAAAATCAACTTAGATCAAGGAACCAGAGGTTGATAGCAGGAAATTTAAATGCAGAAAATTAAAATCAACTTAGATCAAGGAACCAGAGGTTGATAGCAAGAAATTTAAATGTACTTACAAAGCAAGCCTAATCCGGACACAAGAAGTTCTTTCCCGATGAAGTGTACTTAACAGGATCCCGAGGGCCAATGATTAATGGAGGACAAGTTATAAGACTTGACCTACGACTTCATTTCTTCGGATGCCCCTTTTTTGTTTTTGACTTTCTCCTTACTTTTCGAAAAGCGCCCTTGCGGGTTTTCACTTTCCGTCCATTTGACTAGAAGCGCCCTTCCAGGTTTTCACCTCTATTTTTTTTTTTTAGGCCATTCCCTGCAAATCTCATAGTAAAGTACGTGAGATTATCAATTTCAAATCCAAATCTTATAGGAAAATTTTAAATGATTAATAGCACATCAAGTAAAAATATTAAAGAAGGACAATGTTGAAGAAGGAAAGATAAAAGCAAATAGATAGGAAAATATGACTTTATTATGGTTTTAGGAAACAAAGGTACAGTGTCAAAGGAGAAGGGTACAAGGATAGATCTCACATATTCCTTGTAGTTAGCTTTGAAATCTTTTAACTGCCATTATTTCAAGTACTCTGAAGCCTCATGCCATGACGGTTTATTTCCATCCTCGGTTTCATTGCCCCGTTCCTTATTTCTCCCTTTTGGTTCTTGGGATGCCCTTTCGGATTTTCATCCCTAGATTTTTTTTTTAGCTCGCTTTTTCAGGACGCCCTTTTGGGTTTTCGTCCTTCACTCATTTTACAGAAAGCGCCCTTCGAGGGTTTTCGCCTTCTTTCACACATTTTGCTAGGAGCGCCCTTTCGGGTTTTCACCTCTACTTCTTTTTTTTTTTTTTTTTAGGCATAGTATCTCTTGACGGTGTCAGCATTCACAGGTCTTGGAAATTCTTCACCGTCCATGTGGGTCAAGATCAAGGCCCCACCAGAAAATGCCTTTTTAACCACATAGGGACCCTCGTAGGTTGGTGACCATTTGCCCCGGGGATCGTTTTGAGTTGGCAACACATTCTTCAGAACTAGGTCCCCAGGTTGAAATTCGCGTAGGTGAACACCTTTGTTAAATGCCCTGGCCATTCTTCTTTGGTACAGCTGTCCGTGACATGCCGCCGTTAGCCTCTTCTCATCTAGCAAATTTAATTGGTCTAACCTTGACTGGATCCATTATGACTCGTCAACCCCTGATTCTTTTAGAATTCTTAGAGAAGGAATCTCCACCTCAATAGGTAATACAGCCTCCATCCCATAAACCAACGAATAAGGAGTTGCACCAGTTGAGGTCCTTACAGAAGTCTGGTATGCGTGAAGAGCGTAGGGAAGCATATCATGCCAATCCCTATATGTGACCATCATTTTCTGAATTATCCTCTTGAGATTTTTGTTTGCGGCTTCCACTACTCCATTCATCTGGGGACGGTATGGGGAGGAATTGAGATGTCGAATCTTGTATTGGTCACATAACTTCTGGATCTTTGGGCCATTCAAGTTCTTGGCGTTGTCAGTGACAATTTCATTGGGGAGACCGTGCCGACAGACGATATTATTTTTGAAGAATTTGAGAAATGTGTTCTGAGTAATGTGAGCATATGATGTCGCTTCGACCCATTTAGAGAAATAATCGATAGCCACCAGGATAAATCTATGCCCATTGGATGCCTTAGGGTTAATGGGACCAATCACATCGATGCCCCACATTGCAAAAGGCCATGGCGAAATGAGATTGAACAGTTGGTGAGGCGGAACATTTATCGGATCCGCGTAGATTTGACACTTATGGCACCTTCGAAAATACTCGATGCAGTCCTTTTCCATGGTAGTCCAAAAATATCCCCGTCGCATGATTTGCTTAGCCATCATATGCCCATTAGCATGGGTGGCACAGTTCCCTTCATGAGTCTCGAAAAGGATTTTCTTCGCCTCTTTTACATCCACACATCTCAACAATTCGCCGTTAGAGCTCCTTTTGTATAGGATTTCCCCACTGGGGAAGTATCCCAATGCTAATCTCCGAATCATCCTCCTTTCGTTTTTGCTCGCCCCAGAAGGGAATTCTCTGGTTCTGATGTAGAGCAAGATGTCATGGCACCAAGGTTTACCATCAGGTTCTTCTTCGATCATGAAGCAGTAAACCGGCTCGCTTCTTGCTTTAATCTTTAGCACCTGGGTCGTCTGTCCTTCTTCCATCTGAGTCATCACAGCCAGGGTGGCTAAGGCATCTGCAAATTGATTATTGTCTCGACTAAGGTGAGTGAAAGAGATTTCCTCGAATTTCTTAGTCAGCTCCAGTAAGTACTTCTAATATGGGATTAGTTTAGGATCTTTAGTTTGCCATTCTCCTTTGACTTGATAAATAATCAGGGCCGAGTCTCCATACACCCAGCTTCCTGACTTTCATTTCGATGGCCGCTTGTAAACCCATTACACAAGCTTCATATTCTGCGACGTTGTTGGTGCAGTCAAATCTCAACTTGATAGCTATCGGAAAGTGTTTCCCATCCGGGGATACCAATACAGCTCCGATTCCATTACCGGACAAATTGACAGCTCCGTCGAAATACATTTCCCAAACATCAGCTGGCTCTTCTTCTCCGCAGTCTACTTCATTAATATGCTCATCAGGGAACTCAAAATCCAGAGCTTCATAATCCTGGATAGGGTTTTCTGCTAGGAGATCAACGATCACGCTACCCTTCACCGCTTTCCAGGTCATATAGACAATGTCATATTGGGATAGTATGACCTGCCACTTGGCTATCCTTCCTGGCACGAACGGGCTTTCGAATACATACTTGATAGGATCCATTCTGGAAATGAGCCATGTCTTGTGATTCAACATGTAGTGCTTGAGGCGATTCGCTGTCCAAGCTAGTGCACAGCAAGTTTTCTCTAGGGAAGAGTACCTTGACTCACAATCATTGAACTTTTTGCTCAGGTAATAAATTGCTCTTTCCTTCCGGCCGGTATCATCATGTTGCCCCAAAACACATCCCATTGAGCTTTCCGGATCGCCATATACGTAATCGAGGTCTTCCGCATAATCGGTGGAACTAATACTGGTGGGTTTGACAGGTATTGCTTGATTTTCTCAAAAGCCTCTTGACAAATTGAATCCCATTGAGTAGTGTTGTTCTTTCGGAGTAGTCTAAAGATAGGCTCAGCCTTAGCGGTGAGATTGGAGATAAACCTTGATATGTAGTTCAATTTCCCTAAGAAACTGCGTACCTCCCTTTCTGTTTTTGGGGATGGCATCTCTTGAATGGCTCGAACTTTATCAGGATCAACTTCTATTCCCTTCTCGCTCACTATGAATCCCAACAATTTCCCAAATCTAGCTCCGAATATGCATTTGGCAGGGTTCAGTTTCAGCTGATATTTCCTGAGTCTCTCGAATACTTTTCTCATCACCTGCACATGGCTCTCCTTTCCCCGGGATTTGATAATCATATCATCCAAACAGACCTCCACTTCTTTATGCATCATATCGTGGAATAATGTGACCATGGCGCATTGGTAGGTGGCTCCAGCATTCTTTAATCCGAAAGGTATGACCCGATAGTAAAATACCCCCCATTGAGTGATAAAGGCAATTTTCTCCTTGTCTCCCTCATCCATTGGGATTTGATTGAACCCTGATGTCCCATCGATGCACGAACACCGGCCTGATCCTACTGCGTTGTCTACTAACACATCAATGTGAGGGAGAGGAAAATCATCTTTCAAGCTTGCTTTATTAAGATCCCTGTAGTCAACACAAACCCTAACTCTCCCGTCCTTCTTCATTACCGGGACAACGTTAGCTATCCATTCAGGATATTTGACTATTTCCAGGAATCCAGCATCATACTGTTTCTTCACCTCATCCCTAACTTTGAGCAGTGTGTCAGGATTCATTCTTCTTAGCTTCTGCTTTATCGGGACTGTCCCCGGAATTAGGGGAATTTTATGCGTCACTATCTGGGGGTCCAAACCAACCATATCATCATAGCTCCATGAAAATACGTCTAGGAATTCCCTGAGCAAACTGATCATATCTCCCAATTCTTCACTTTCCACTACCTTAAGTTCCCTTTTTACTTCTTCCGTGCCTAAGTTTATGGTATGCGTTTTGTCTCCATAAGGCACTAGGGAAGGTTCATCCCTTTCATCCCTTTCTTCTGTGAGCTCCACCTCAGAATCACTTGAAGTAATGGCAGTTATGGGGATTTCAAAGTTAACTAGAGGAATTTCTGAGTCTATTGAATTATTAGGTGTTAATTGATGAATGGTCCTGAATAAACGAAAATAGAATATATTATAAGGATGGAATTCCAATGGAGAGCAAAAAAAGAATTGGAAATAAATGCGCTATTAATTCATTAAAAATTTATGACATAAGAAAAGGGTCCATTTACAATGTTACACTTATCATCATGGACAAAATGATCAAGTGTAAAAAACCAAAGGTACTTTACTCGAAATTAAGTACAGGGATGTCCTCTGCTGTCCAGTTATCCAACTCTTGCCCCTCAGCTATTGGCGAGACCAGAGCCTCATATAAGGAATCCAAGTGGATGACATCAATAGATGGTTCATCGGGTGATTCTTCAACCTCTGCCGGATTTTCGATAACCGGTTCAGTGAAGAGCTCTGTGATTCTCGGGACTACTTTCATTCTCCTGACTTTCTGGTCAAATCTCTGATCCCGAAGTCTGTTCCTCATCCAGAACCGTCCTCTTCTTTAGGCCCGGCGGGCTCTACTTCCCCCGTTTTCTCAATCTCCTCTTCTGTGTTCTTCTGTAATTCTCCCATTTTTACTTTCCCCTTCTTCTTTTCTTTCTCTTCGTTCCCGTAACATCTCCCACTTCGAGTTATAAACTCGACTTCTTGCTCAGGTGGGGAGGATTTTGTGGTAGCGACGGGCTGAGGATTAGGTTGGGGAGTAGTATTGCTAGTAGGTCCGGAGTAAGTCATTCTGAAGTGCTCATGGGGAGTGAAGCACGATTTTGGAGGTGCCGGAGGTGAAGTAAGATTAGGTGCTGGCGTACTGCTCGATGCTCCTTGGGTGAAAACTTGGAAATTATAGTTCCAAGGGACAGCATGAGTATTTATGACTGGGAGCTGAGACGGGGTTCAGATAATCGTTACTGGTGGTGAGGGCATTGGGGCATTGGGGATAGAGAAGGTTAATCTAGGATTGGGGGTAGAGGTATTCTGGCCAAACCTGGCGGTATTTACTTCGCCCTCCACTTTCGATCTCCTTTGGCATCTTAAAATTTTGAGGGACAGCAAGTTCTGGACCTCTTGCCGGAATCCCTCACAGTCTTGCAGCTCATGATCAGCTGCCCCTCCATGGTAAGGACATCCCGTACCTTTTTTTGATTCTGATACCTGAGGGCAAAGGTAACCTTCCCTCATAGCCATGGCAAAAATTTCCTCAAAGTGAGGAATTAGCTCTTCTACCTCTGGCGCCAACCTCTCTCCATCCGGTTCTATCATATTTACTCCATTGCCCACATTATGATTGGGCAACGGGTTTGAGGTAACATTGGGGAGGGAACCATTTCCCTCAATCTTCAACCACCCGTTCCGGATTAAAGCGTGCACTCTCCCTCTGAGTGCCCCGCAGTTGTCAGTTGAATGCCCTTGTGCCCCTCCATGATATTCACAACGGGCAGTGGCATCATACCACCTGGGGTATGGTGGCTGAATTGGGTCTAGGGGAACTGGTACAATCTGGTTTATACCGATGAGGTATCGGTATATTTCACTGAGTGGGAGGGGAAGGGGTGGATCAGGGTTTCTTGGTGGTTTGGGATTATTTTGAGGTGGCCTGGGTTGGATAGGTGGAGGAGGTGGTCTGGGTTGGTAATTTGTAGGTGGGTATTATGGGCGCGGGTGTGGATAATTTGGGAAAGGAGGTGGAATGTTTGCAACTGTTTGGCCATGAGGGGGAGGATATGACCGGTAGTTATTTTGGGTAAGTGGGGAATAATTATTCTGACGGGTGATGGAATGCACATCACCCTCCTTCTTCTTGCCAAAACTGGCAGTCTTCTTCGCAGGGTTCTCGGCCAACTCCTGTAGTCGTCCCATCCTTATGTTGGCTTCAATTCTCTCACCCGCTTGGATGATATCCGAGAAGCTGTTGGAGGTATTCCCAATCATCAGATTGAAATAAGCAGCCTTCAATGTTTCAATGAACAGGGAGCATAGTTCATTGTCAGTTACTAGAGGATATACTTCTGCAGCCTTCTCCCTCCATCTTTGAGCATATTCCTTGAAGCTTTCCCTGTCTCTTTGCACCAGGTTTTGAAGGTCTCTCCTCGTGGGGGCCACATCACAGTTAAATTTGTACTGTTTTAAGAATGCATCAGCTAAATCCTTCCAGGAGCGCAGTTTGCTTCTATCCAACTGAATGCACCATCTCAGGGCTGCTCCGGAAAGGCTCTCGTGAAAGAAGTGGACGAGAAGTCTGTCATCTTCCGTCAAGGCAGACATTTTGGCAATGTAGGTTGCCAGGTGAATGCAGGGATCTGAGTTCCCGGTGTACTTGTCGAAATCCAGGACTTTGAATTTGGGTGGCACCACCACATCTGGCACCAATCTCAGTGACGCCACATCAACTGAACCATACATGTTCAGTCCCTCTATTGCTCTCAGTCTTTCCTCTAGAGCAGACAGTTTTTCATTTTCCCTGGTCTTATTTTCTCCTCCTACTGCAAAAGATACTCCCCCGACTGGGAAATGAGGGGTGGAGTGAACCGAAGGGATTACTATTGAAGGGTATGGGTCAGCATTTGAGGCATTTGGGTAATGAGAGAAAGGTAGGTCATTATTTACTGGCGGTGGGTTGTGATGGATCGCTTGATCCGGGATAGGTGACTGAAAGGTGAAAGAGGTTGAAGCTTGGTGAGGATCCATTGTTGTAGGTGGTGGGGGAGGTAATGATAGGTTAGGTTCTGAAGTGGGTTTATTTTGGGACATCTCCCTCATTAGTCTCATAAGTTCTGAGACCTGATCCTTCAATTCGGAAACCTGTCCTTGTAGGTTCTGTACTTGTTCCTGATCTTCCATTATCTTCTTTGTTTGGGATCTTGTTAAGTACACTGGCTTGGGTTGAACCGTGTGCTTGGTCAGACTTGCCTTGTTTGAAGCAATGTTGATTTTCTGTAGGGAGATAAATAAAAGCTTTTAGTGAATTTTGAATTTCGTAAAAAATTAAAGGTCCTGGTTCAGACAAAGGATACAGTGGCATTTGGGAGCCAAAATGAAATCTGTTGAAGGATGATTACATTAATTTTATCATGGCATCATTCGATAGTCTGACTGTGAATGACAGGATTGAATGCGCGTCTTATGATACCTGTCCATATGGCACATCCAATTTTTCGCATAACCCTAGCGAGGGAGTTCCTACGGGAGTTATACTATTCATTCATCATTTTGCTAAACAATGGCCCAAAAAGTTTTCCATTAATTGAATATTTATACACAGCATTCTTTACATTGGCCTAGGCTCGGGGAGGCTCTTTATAATGAGATGACATTTTCTGAGATACTCGTATAACCTTTCTTCTTGTTTGGCAGGGTCGAATGCTTTTAGAGCATACTCGGATTCAGGAAGGAGTTCTTGTTTTCCCTGTGCTATCGTTCTCTCCAGCTGGTCAACGTTCTCTTTCAGCTCTTGATAGAGAGCAGCTTGTCTTTCTTTCTCCTTCCTTTCCTTAGCACATTCTTTCAGGATATCGTTGATGAGCAGTGCCTGTTCCTTTAATTTAAGCTTCTTTTTTTTGTTTTCTTGTTTATACTCTTCTACGAGTATCTCTTGGTATTTCATTTTTTCCTGAAGCTTACTATTCTGTACTTCTACTTCCCTTACCACAGCTTGGAGAGAGCCTTTTTCCTCTTCCCACCGTGCCTCTTTCTCTCCGAAGCTCATCTTTTTGGCCCTTACCTCTTCCCTGAGTCTTCTCACTTTTCTTTTAAGGTTCTGCTGTTGATCCTCCAAATATTTTATTTGTTCTTGCAGTTGCGAGTTCTCAATGTTTGCCTTCTGTAGTGAGTCAGTCAGGTGATTATTAGCTTCCTCTGATAGGGCATTTTGGCGAGGGTTGCTGTCTTCGCATTTTGTTGAACCTGCAGTTAAGTGTTCCTAGTCCCTGTTAGCCCTCCATTTAAGATAATCGCCCGTGGTACTCGGACCTTTAGGCAACCTCTCCACCAGAGTGATGTTTTCCCAAGATTTGCGAGCTATCTTCAACCCTTCCTCTTCCTTGAGCTCATGGTAGAAATGGCTTTAGTGGTATCCTTCAATGTTGATTCTGGATTGTGTTGAGCCAAACTGTCTCATTCCTAATGCCGGAGTGTAACTTGTGTATCCAGTCACTCCGATTAGGGATACTGATTGATTGTTCCCCGTGCTGATCAGAATAGATTGACTTGACGTCCACAATTTCTTCCAATAATAGTTATGGCTATTGAAGCCCAAAATTCGCTCTTGCCACTGTGGCTCATTCTTCGAGCTGATTACTAATCGGGTCATCTTCTCGATGAGAGGCTGGTCAAGATACCAAGTTAATCCCTTCGTCTCCACAGGACACATATGACTAATAATCCAGAGGTGCAACAGCTGAGAACAACATTTAATGGACCCCTTGCCTTGCTGTCTACAGTAAGTGAGGGTTAAGAAAGTCTCGACAAGTATTGCCGGTATTGGATTGACTTTCTGTTTCTCTACTGCCCAGAACATTTCCACAACACCGCAGGTTATGATTCCGGAAGGCCCAGGGAACAAGATCAAGCCGTAAATTGCTAAAGCAAGCATCAACGAAGCTTGATCCCACTGTTGATCTTGGATGCATTGATCCAAACCTTTCTTGAGGTAAGTCCAATACCATCCATACGTGTTTCCTTTAACGGTTTCTCTCGCCTTTGCTTCTTTTGGTGGGATCCCCAGCATATGTGCAAGCCGTTTCCAGGTCTGCCTATGTTTGAGGTGCAGGTAAATCCGATTCTGCGCCGCATAAGGGATTTCTAGCAATGATTGATATTCTTCCATAGTGGGAGCAGTATCGATATCATTGAAAGAGAACACTCCAAACTTAGGGTTCCAAACTGACAATATGGCCTTCAGTTCCGGGACTTGAACTTTAACTTATATCAAGGTTGCAATCCTCTCGTATTTCTTCTCAAATTGTGCTTTGACCTGATCAGGAAATGACTTCCAACCATTGACCAGACCTTTGAGACTGTTCATTCTGACTTCAATTTGGCTTAGGTCCAGTAGCGGAAATGAGTTAGTATATCTTCGTAGGGGTACTGAGCAATTTTTGGGCCACGGTTTAGCATTTTGTTTAGATTTAAGAACTTCTTCTGCCGACTGACTCGAGGATGCCATGTTAAAAAATGATGCTTATCCTTTTACAGACCTTATTTCAGAGATGCCTGCAGGAAAAACTTGTTAGCAGGATAAATTCAGGTAATCTTGAATTATACTATTGGCAGAGTGACACCTGCACATTTATCAAAGTAGGAAAATGTGTAGGTTTTCTTAACAGTATGATTCAAGATTACCCTTAAAAATAAGAACAAAATAAAATAAACAGAATAGGGTAAGAGTAAGTATGCCCCTTTTGTCCTAAAGTAAAGGAAAGTCCTAATACCGGCTGGGTGCTACCTAATCGGACAGTTTTATCTTACAAGGTAGGTTGCTACGGCTTCCAGCTATCGTGATAGTGTAGCTCAAGGTCTAATTTTCTAAAAGCCACAGGTCCCCAAATTGCCCCTACTGTAAACAGTAGAGCCCCATTCTATCCCCCACGATACTATCGGGAAAATTCCACGGGTATCACGGTGAATAGAACGAGTTTCAATTTGAGCAGAAGCCTTCACGGATACTAACGGGGTAAAACCCATGGGTACCGCTACATGACTCCCTCCTACTTTCCTAAAAGGGTAAGAAAGCCCGGGTATAGGGCTGAAGTGTGTGAGGACATCGTGTGAGTGTTCAGTGTGTGAAGGGACATCTTTACCTCTTCCCAACTCAGGGGGATTTTTATTTTTCCTTTTTTTCTTTTAAATGAAGAGCGCTGTAGAAAATAAAACAAGCAAGACAAGCAAAATGGTTAGCAGGGATAACAATAATTAATATATAGAACTTTGCGGAATAAGCCTACCTAACTATGATTTGATCGCAAAATTAAATCTACCTTTGGACCTCTAGACCGGGGTTAAGTTTTATGTCTCCTTCCCCAGTGGAGTCGCTAAGCTATAGCAAGGGGTTTTGCGGTCGCCTGGACGAACACTCACCGAAGTGGGAAAAGTGAGGAGTCGCCACTTTAATTTTGAGGGAAATTAAAGAAAACCATTTGTGAGAGTAAGTTAGAATAAAACCACTTTAAAAACAGAGATTCTAGGTTCGGGGTCCATGAACGGGTGGGGAAGGTGTTAGGCACCCCACCTCGTCCCTCAACGAGGGTAAGCAGATTTAACTTCACGTTCTTCATAGTTAGGAGGGCTTGAATGGAAATGTTAATCCTTTTGACTGAAAGGAATGTTTGATTTTTCACTAATCCGGGTTACCCAGATACATAAGTAAATGAGATGACCTTAGTGAGTTGCGGTTGCGTATTAATTTTCTTTTAGAGGGAATCATCTTACGTATTTGTTGAAATTTAATTTGGAAATCGGATAAGAACTCTCCTCCGATCTTCTTTAAATATTTATTAAAATTTTTAAGCTTGAGAATCGGATAAGAACTCTCCTCCGATCTCTTTTTTAAATGTTTATTAAGAGTTTTTAAGCTTGAGAATCAGATAAGAACTCTCCTCTGATTCCCTTTTAAGTATTTATTGAAATTTTTAAGTGGAAATCGGATAAGAACTCTCCTCCGATCTCCTTTTAAGTATTTATTAAAATTTTTAAGTGGAAATCGGATAAGAACTCTCCTCCGATCTCCTTTTAAATATTTATTAAAATTTTAAGTGGAAACCGGATAAGAACTCTCCCCCGATCTCCTTTTATTTTAATAGGGATCGATAAGGACTTTTTCAATCTCTCGAAACTTGATTGCAGTTGCCCGTCATGAAATCCTAGAACTAAGGGTTTTGGCATTTAAAGATGTAGGGGCTCGGAATAAGGCTTCTTTTAATTCATTGGTACCTTGTATCTAGTCAGGAGATACCAAACCGAATTTTCTGACCTTCCTATGTGGTCGCCTTACCAATACCCTTTGATACCCGATCTATCCCATTTATCTATCTTAAAGTTCGGTTTTACTCTGCCTTGTGTTGTCTTACTCAATCGTCTTTTGCATTATTCTAGTGATTCGGCCTTACTATTTTCCCGACTCATTGTTTAGACCTTTTATTATTTTTAAAGAAACCCTTAAGATACGATTACCTAGGTATTGAATCACAAAGCTTAATAGATCTGCAGATTGGTAACCAGAAGATTAAGGTTCGCCTTGAAACGAAGGATGCTTCGCTAAAATGCAATCGGGTCTAGATAATACCCGAGTTTAAATGAGGTTGAGCCTGGACAATGGGAGTGGAACTAAATAAAACAAAGAGCTGAAAATGAGAGCACCACAGGATAATGAACGAACTGAAAATAGAGAGTTTCAGTATTCAAGAATCCCTTTTGCAAGAAAATACTTCAGAAAATTGGTTTCAAGAGTTTTTCTTATGAAAGCTTCAAAAATAGCAGAGTAATGAGCTGAATTAAGTTTCAGAGTTCTTCCACTATAATCACTGTCCTCCTTTTTTGTCCCCTGAACAGTTTTTCATGCAGGTATTTATAGGAACCGGGTGCTCCCCATGAAGGGTCAGGATCTGTTTTGGGGAGATGGAGGGTTAAGATTTTGAAGGACATCATCTAAGGGCTCGGGAATTAAAGAGAATCAGAACAGATGACTGGGATCCCTTCCGGAGTATTTGTCCTTTTCTTTCTTCTAATCTGATGGCCCAAAATTTCTTGTCAAAAGCGATCCGAGGGCTAGGAGTGAAAGGCGTTGATCTTGTCGTTTTCTTCTTCGATCCGAGGGCTTCGAGCTCGTCCTTACAAGTAAGATCAACGGTGGAGATTAGGATGTACAAAGGTCGTCCCGACGTACTCGACACACATGCGAATGCGGGCGATTCTGGGGCGTGCGGTTGAGATCTCACCTGCAACGCTTTAACTACCTCGGTTCTGATTATGACGATAATCGACAGGAGTTGTCTTATTCTCTTTGTCTTCCGACCTCCCCTCCTTTCTGGTCTTTCCAATGTGATCCTTTTCCAATCTCTCATACCGGGTTCCTCTCTTCCGATCTCTCCTGACACGCTCTCTTCCGATCTTCCATGTCGGTCTCTCTTCTATCGATCTTTACCATACCAGTCTTCCTTTTTATCGGGTTCGGTCCCATCAAAGCATTTATTTCCCTCAATTCTCGAGGCGTCCGCTTCGTTTTCTGCTTGCAATAAATGCTCAAATTTTCCTATATATACCTTCAACTGGGAAGCCCTGCCTCATTAGACTTTCTCCCCTATTCTCCTCATTTTCCTTGTTCTAGCTGCTTCGGTAACAATCCCGGACAAAATGACCGCTTTTAATCTTTTTTTGGTTTCCTCTTTGTTCCTTGCCTAAAAATTTACGATCCCGGTGATCGAAAAATCATGATGACCTTATCTGATGACGGTGAGAGAACTGGACTAATTAACCGATCTGGGTCGAGGACCTCGATCGTACCTATCTCGAATCGTTCGCCCGATATAATCGGCGAATCGTTTCGCAAGAAGATCGCTAATATTCCTCAACACCTGGATCGCTTTGGCGTTCATCTGGCTCCTCTCCACACTGGGTGTTCCGACAGCGGCTCGATTTCGAGCGGTAACTTTGATGACGACCTCTCTCATTCTCATGAGAGTCATAGTCCCCCCAGCCGGTCTCCTAGTCAAACACATCTTTTGACTTAGCCACGAGACTAGGCTTTGACATAGGCCTTTTAGATAGGATGTTCCGCCGGTCTCTAAAGATCGCCCTTATGATGTAATCAGACCTTTAATGTAGCTCGATCTTTAGAGATCGCCCAAATGATGTAATTAGACCTTCAATGTAATCCGATCTCCAGAGATCGCCCAAATGATGTAATCAGATCTTTTCGGAAATAAAATTTATTTTGACAACTGTTGTTTTTATTATTATTGCATTGATTATTTTCCGATCTCTGAAGTATTTATCCGATCCGACTCTTAATTTGAATGACACTTGTCCGATCCATAATTCAAAACACCTTAATCTGCCGCTCTATAGTTAATCGATCTCTTTATGGAATCTCTGGAATATTCGTGAGACGTGTCAGAACAGCTGGCGAGTCCCACTATCCGATGCACTACCTGGAACATCGTGAGCATTAAATGCTCGGACGAGTATAAATAGGGGTGGGGTTAGCCAGTTGCTCCTTTATGTCATTTTCAGTCTCTCGCAAACAACTTCCAAATTCTCTCGTTTTCTCAAGTTCCTCCGACACCGATCAAGCTCCGGTAAGGGTTTTGATCTTTCTTTTAGTTTAAATTTTCTGTTTCCTTTGAAAATGAGTGGTGCCGAGGGTCAGAGAGCAGTAAGCCCCCCTTCCATTCAGTTCTCGCGGTCGTCTGATGAGGTAGAGGTGGTCGGACCAAGCGCGCAGCTTGAACTTCCTAGGGTCTCCGTTCCAGCTCGGGGACAGCCAGCACCATCAAGGCATGTGCCTTCTTTGGGGAGGGAAAATCTTCCCATGGACGAGCTGCCATCAATCTTGCAAGAAATCGACTGCGATGCTCACCAGAGTACAACATCTGGCCTGATTCATATGAACTTATCCGGTGTCATGGCGACCTTCGAGCAGATCACTTCTTTGAGAGGAATGATATGATCATGGTGTATGAAGAACAGTTAAAAGCCGGGTTGCGGTTCCCTCTTGACGACTTCTTTAAAGAAGTTTTAAAATATCACCAAGTGTGCATCGCCCAAGTTCACCCGAACTCGTGGTGGATCTTAGTAGCCTTCCGAGGCCTATGCCGAGCTAAGGGGCTCCGACCTACAGCTAAGGTGTTCGCTGAACTGCACAGGCTAACTCGTCGTAAGGACGACGAGTATTGGTTCTTCCAGGCGAAACCCCATTGTGGGCTTTTTACAGACCTACCTTCCTCCTTGAAGAATTAGAAGAACCGCTTCTTCATCTTGAGGAGCAAAATTCCGAACTCTTTTGAGGGCTTCCCTCGGAGCTGGCTGCATCAGGGTCCTTTGCTTATGAAGCACATAGCCCTAAATAGGGAAGAGGGTGCAATGGTGATGGAGTTGAAGGAACAGGCGTCCAGAGAGAAGTTCTCTTGTTTGGATGCAGTGACGGCCGAGCTACACCATTGGACTATGCAGCTGGTCACCGGTCAAGATTGTGGGCTTCAGCTCTCTGATCTCGGCATCGGTATTTTCCATATCTCAGATCTTTGGACCTTAGCGATCTCACTGACCTCTTCTTTGTGCAGGTATGGCAAGCGGTGAAGCCTCTAAGGATTGCCGGAAGCGGAAGAGAGAGATCTCTTGGAAGGTACGAGAGATGAAGCGTTTCGAGCTGCTTCAAACGCCTGGTCATGAGCCCGGGGAAATACAGGAAGGCTCGTCTCAACCTTCTGGGCCTCCGGTCATAGAAGTGGTCCGATCTCCTCCTCACCGAGAAGAGCCGCCTCCACCTCCTCCAGTCACTCCGAGTGCGGAAGGGGGTCCTTCTCAAACTACTGTGAGGCCTTTTTCCCGCGGTGCTCAAGTGCTGATCCACTCACTGGAGAAGAATCGCATGGTTCGAGAAAACCTTGGTTTCACTAAGGTCTTGGCGTCCTCCATCTGTCTTCGAGAAGATCGGGATAGGCTATCTCCGGATAACCTTGATGACATCTTGACCAGATCTATGAGCCTGAACGTGGAGTGTTTGGTGAACCAGCACATGGTCCGAGAGAAGGTTCATCGCCTGGGTAAGGAAGTCGAGAAGATGGGTCATGAGGTGTCTTCTCTCCGATCCCAACTTTCGTCCGCTCAGGACTACATATCTCAAATTGAGGGACGAATGAAGTTCTATGAGGACAAGCTAGCCGAGCAAGCTCATGTTCTGGCCGAGCGAGATCGTGTTCTCGAAGGAGTTCAGGCACTCCGAGCTGATGAAGCTGCTCAACTCGCTCATCTTGCTGAGGAGCTCAAGGCGAAAGAAGAAGAAATGGTGACCAGAGTGGCCGGCGCTTATGTGAATGCTCACAGAGATCTCCTGGCTGAGCTCAAAAAGCGTTATCCCGAGGAGGACTTCTCCTGGATGGCCAACCTGGCTCCCACGGACGAAGGTGAGGATAGCAAAGGGGAGGCTGAAGGTGAGAGAGAAAATGAACATGTAGTTCAGGCTGGGGGCGATCCCCCAGCCGAATAACTTGTATAAATTTTGAAATGAAATGAAATGAAAGTTCCCCTTTTGTTCAATGATTGATTGTGATAGGAAAGTTTCTAAATTGCGTAAGCACTTGATTGTTTGAACATATTAGAATGACAACTGAAAGTGATTATTAATCTAAGTATAGGAGATCAGAAAACACAATATGCATGAGATCAGCTACGAAACGGGACTTAATTAAAATTAGAAATTTGGCTTTGAACACTTAAGATCGGGATCATCTTTAAACCGAGTTGAAACCTTTATCATTCTCAAATTTTTAAATGAGAGACCGGCAACAAGACTGGTGGTACGAAGGCCTTATGTTAGTTCAATCTTATTTGACAAGAAAGATCAGAAATATAATTAAATGATCAGGGGACTCGAGAATTGGTTTGAGGGATCAGTAAGACTTTAAATGACCTGGAGACTTGGTATTAATTAAATTCCTTTTGAGGGGAGATCGGAAGTGTGGTCTGTTGGCAAAGGGGACTGTGTTGGGGATCGGCTTCAAAGTTTATTAATTTCGGGGGATCGGCCAAAATATGGTGTTGACAATGAGTTTTTTATGAATGAGCAATTGTATGTGTTGAAATCTGCACTTCCATGGTTTGTTGATATTGTGAATTTCTTTTCATGTGGTGTCTTCCACCTGATTTATCTTGGCAACAAAAGAAAAGATTCTTGCATGATGTTAAATTTTATTCTTGGGAAGAACCTCTTTTGTTTAGGAGATGTAATGTTGGAATAATTAGGAGATGTATACCAGAGGAAGAAATAAATGATGTTATTTACCATTGTCATTCCTTTGAATATGGTGGTCATTTTAATGTCTCAAAAACTGTTGAAAAAGTCTTGACATCAGGTTTCTATTAGCCTAATATGTTTAAACATGTGAGAGACTTTGTAAGCAAGTGTGATAGGTGTCAAAGGGTAGGTAATATTTCCAAGAGAGATGAGATGCCCCAACAGTCCATATTAGAAGTTGAATTGTTTGATGTGTGGGGAATTGTTTTCATGGGGCCATTTCCATCTTCTTATGGGAATAAATATATCTTGGTAGGGGTGGACTATGTATCTAAATGGGTAGAAGCTATTGCTACACCTACCAATGATGCAAAAGTTGTGGTGAAATTTCTGAAAAAATTTGTTTTGACCAGATTTGGTGCCCCACGTGCCATAATCAGTGATGGTGGTAGCCATTTTTGCAACCACCAATTTGAAAAATTGATGAGAAAGTATGGGGTAAAGCATAGGATTGCCACACCATATCACCCTCAAACAAATGGCCAAGTAGAAATCACAAATAGAGAGCTTAAGCAAATCTTAGAGAAAACTGTTAATAAGTCCAGAAAAGATTGGTCCCTTAAATTAGATGACACTCTTTGGGCATATAGAACAGCATTTAAAACCCCCATAGGAACTACACCTTATAGGTTAGTTTTTGGGAAATCATGCCATTTGCCCGTAGAGTTAGAACATAAAGCTTATTGGGCCATTAGAGCAATCAATTTTGATTTACAAGCTGCTGGACACAAAAGACTTTTACAACTTGATGAATTAGAAGAATTGAGACTTGATGCTTATGAAAATGCTAGGATCTATAAAGAAAGAACTAAAAAATGGCATGATAAGCATATCAAGAAAAAGGACTTTAAAGAAGGAGATTTGGTTCTCTTATTCAATTCAAGGTTAAAATTTTTTCCAGGAAAATTAAAATCAAGGTGGTCCGGTCCATTTAAATTTGTGAAAGTTCTCCCTCATGGTGCTATGGAAATTTTTGGTGAAAAATCGGGTAATTTCAAGGTAAATGGGCAAAGGTTGAGGCATTATTCAGTTGGTGAGCCAATTGAGAAGATAGCAACCTGCTATCTCTCTCATTCTCCATAAAATCTTGAGTGAGTAAGGTCAAGCTAAAGACCTAAACTTAGTATTTTTGGGCATAACTCACAATTTTTCATTGATTCTTTATTTCTTTCATATATATATTTGTTTTAAGTTTTTCTATACTCCTTATTCAGAGTTTGACATTGTTCTAATTTCCTTGTGCAGATGGGATGCAATGCATTGCAAGCAAATGAGCATAAAAAAATTTTTATTTTAGTTTTAGCTTTAAATTTTAGCTTTAAATTTTAGTTTTAAACTTCTTCACTTATAATTTTCATCTTTCTATTGTTGAGTATTTGCTGGTGCATATTGCTGGATTCATTGCCCTTTTTTGTTAATTTTAAGAGAAAATTTTTCCAAACCTTGTCATCTTGGTTTAATAAGAAAATTATTTGAATGTGGATGTGTGAATTGGTGCTTTGAAAAATTATTTTGTATGAGTATTTGATGAACATAACAGGTTGAACAATTAGAATTCATTTTATGAAGGTTTAATCATTTGAAATCTAATTTGTTTTAATTTTTTAGGTACTCTCTAATTCTGTCAAATTTGGGCAGCAGATTTCACAACCTGTGACATAACCGGTTTTGCTTGTGTCGTCGCTTGTGTTCACTGGGCACATTTTGGGCAGATTATTTCACAACCTGCGACATAACCGATTTTGCTTGTGTCGTCGCTTATGTTCACTGGGCACATTTTGGGCAGATTATTTCACAACTTCCGACACAACCCCTATCCTTATGTTTTAACTTATGTCGTTTGTTTGTTTTGCAGGATAAGAACTCACTTCACCAGAATGGGCCAGCAACTACTCAAAACCCAAGCCCAAAAGCCCACTAACCCATTCTGATATATATAAAAATAAAAATAATAATAATAATAATAATAATAATAATAATAATAATAATAATAATAATAATAACTAAACCAAACCCAAAGCCCAAAACCCATAGGCCAAGCCTAAAACCCAAACCCAAAGCCCATAACCCGAAAAACCCATTCCCTTCTTCTTCCTCTCGGCTTAGCTCAGACACGACCCCCCTCTTCACCATTACCTTCGTCTTCACAGTCACCTCCACCACCCACCATTCCTCTTCTGCTTCTTCCCATTATTCTTCTTTTTCGGTCCCTTCTCTCCATTTAGCCATGCCCGATTCCCCACTCTCCTTCGAAAACTCACCTCCCCATTCCTCCCACCCTACGCCGCAACCCCAAACCACTCCACCCATGAATGCTAACTCACCAGCTGGTGACGCCCCCATCACTACATACAAGAAGAAAAAGGCGAAGAGCATTAAGCCACACAAAATCAGCGGTCAAGCGCCCAGGTACATCAAAAGGTAACTTCGCAATTCCTTCCTCTTTGCCTACTGCTAGACATTGGGTGTTGCCTACTGCCAAAATGAAAAGAAATAAGACAAGAGTTGAAGCTCGAAAAATGGTTCAAACTCGGTATTTGGATGTGTTTACACTTAAATCTTTGAAAATATATGATGAAATGCAGACTCTGTTGGATGCTTTAGGTTGGGTGCGATTTGCCCATAAGAAGGAACTGGTTTACCCCATTCTAGTGCAGGAATTTATGGCCTCCCTGTCCACTAGTAAGCATAAAAATGACTTGCATAATGACTTGACAATCAATTTTAGATGCCTTGGTCAAGATAGGGTGATGTCTATGGATGATTTTCACCATATATTCGGCTTTCCAACTGATGGTTTGGTCAAAATGCCTACTAGCCGAAGGGATTATAATGGGTATGAATTTTGGCAGCAAATAGCACCCTCAGCAGGTGTTTTCAAGCCGGGGCACAGTAAGGCCTCTAAAATTGAGAGTTACTCCTTGAGATTGCTTCAAAGATTAATTGCCAATACAATTTTAGGAAAAGGAACTAGTGTTGGCACAATGTCTCAGTATGACTTATTCTTTTTGTGGTGTGCAAAAACTGGTAAAAAAGCTTCACCTAGTTATTATTTTTGCCGTCATGTGATCCGCCAAACTACTAGGGGTACTGGTAAAATTGTGTTTAGAGGTTTGGTCACACCCATTGCACATTATTTTGGTTTTAATCCTCAAGTTCACAAGTGTGCTGCTGTTCCAACTAGTTTGCTATTTTTGGATGGACCTCATTTGGCCAACCAAAAATTTTGCATCAAAGATGAGGCTACACAGCTCTATGAGATTCCTGCACCAACAGCAACACCACCTGGCTCTCCTACTGCAATTAGCTCCTCCTCAGCATCTGAGAAACCATCTGAGCAGCCTTTTACACAACCTCCACGCCAAGCTCCACCACCAGCACAACCTGCTTCATCAACAGCTTCTGGACCATCCATGGCAACCCTTCTAACATTCATGGAGAATCTCAGTGATGAGATCTACTCTTTTCGGCAAATGACGGATGTCTCTTTTCAAACATTAAGGGATTTAGCTGATATATATTTGGATAGAAGTGCTGAAATGCAAGACGAATTGAAAGTCATGCGAGCTAAGCTAGAGCAGATCGAAACTAACCAGGCACTCATTTTGAGCATCGTTTCTCCACAGCAACCACCAAAAGCACCACCACCCCCACAAGATGGAAAGGGCAAAGGAGTTCTCATACATGACTGACCAGCTTTTATTTTCAGTTTACATTTCATGTCTTTATTTTTAGTTGCTTAATTAATTAGTGTTTTTAACTTGTTTAGTTAATATTTTGCTTGTGTGCTTTTCTTTTAATTGACACATTTGTTTATTCAGTATATTTTTAGTTGCTCATTCGTATATTTTTCCTTTGAATCTTTAGTACTTTGCTCACTTGCTTTTATGTGCTACTTCGGATTTACACTTGATGGTTACATTTTTGAGCTTAACTTCTCTATTTCAACTTTTTGAGTTTTAATTGATTTAATGGATCCCATTCCACTGTTTCTTTTGTAATGAGTACAGCAGCTGTCCAAATTTTATTTAATTAAATTGGCTGCACCTTCAATGAGGTAACAATTCTTATCTCAGCCTGTGTCAATTTTAACACAAGTTGTGCTATCACTTATGCAACAGGGTAATAATTCTTTATGCACATATGAGCCACCCATTTTCTGCACATATAGCCAAATTATCCCATTCCTTGCAATCTTTTAACATTGAGGACAATGTTCATTCTGAGTATGGGGGAGAGGGTAAATTTTTTGCAAAAATTACTTTTTCCTTTTTCATTTGCATATAGTGACATACTCATTCATTACTTCATACTTGTACATATTCACATATATACACTTGCATATAGCTTCATACACTTAGTTATGCATACTTAGTTACATATAGGTTGATTATACATTTATACACTCATGCATTTCATTTATTCATTTAAAATTTTTGGATTTTTAAACCAGTCTTTGAATTCCATAAGCCACTTATTCAAGCAATCCAACTTGCCTTTAGATGGTTAGTGGAATGAAAGTTCCAGCTGGGTACAAAGTCTTAAGCATTATTCTTTCTCTTACTTAATAGCTGAAAATTAATATATTTATCTAGGTATGCAGATTCTGATTAGTTATTTTGAGTTTTGAGTGTCTGAATAAGCCTTTAAGGAAGAAAATGGTCATTATCGTCTCACCATTCCTAGAACAAGCATCTTAGATCTTTCAAAGCGAAATTTTTAACTTGCATTTGATAAGAATATGATTTAGGCATTCCTTCATATTTTAAACCTCACATTTAGCCTTAACCTACCCTAATTTCATTTCAACCCTTGCAAACCCCTTTGAACCTTAATTCCCTAATTTCTTTGGAACCTAAATTATTTACCTAGCCATTAAACCTAAACACTACCACCTATTTATGAGAATAATATTTTAGCAATTAAGTGCATAAAAAAATATATAATAAAAAAAAACTTGGAGGATTGAAACATCTTGAAAAGTGCTAGAGTAATTGTGAAAAGTTGATAATAAAAAAAAAATGGTCACCAAAATATCCCAAAGGTAATTTTGGGTGTGACATGAAATAGGGACAAGTACACAATAAAATATATAAAAAAAATTATAAAAGTAGTCCCTTTATATAATCATTGTGATAGCACTTGAGATTCATTGTGAATTTCTTTCCTCTTGATAAAAAAAAAAAAGGGAATGCACTTTGAGTTTCATGATTAATATTATTCTCATATTTTGTTTACCTTATTTCCTTTCTTTGTTAACCACAATTTTACCCTATTCGACCACATTACAACCCTTAAAAAGACCTAATGATTCTTTGAAAAATGCTTCTTACATTAGTAGAGTTAGATCTTTTATGCTTGCATATGGGTTTGGCAATATAATCTTCCATACATTACTCACCATCTATTTGAGACACATTGGCTGTCTATTTCATTTAGGTTTGTTTTGGCACAATTGACTCTTGTAGCTGGTTGGTATTTGTTGCTTGAGTTGATTGGTTAATTCTTAGCTATTCTGTAATTGTTGAGAGTGATTGCTTCATTCTTTGTGCTTCGCTGGTGGGAACTTGGAATGTTGGTGGCTAGAGGTAAGTTGGTGGTTTGGATTAGTGATTTTTGTGTTTTCAAAGACTGATTCTATTCCCTTCCAAATGAGTTTTAATGAAATTTTGCTTGGGGACAAGCAAGAGTTTGAGTATGGGGGAATTTGATGCATGCATTTTAAATCATCATTTAGGTGTAATTTTTGCACATAATTTATCCTTGTTCATACCTATTATTATAGATATTAACATATATTTAGTCAATTTTATAATTTTTACACTTCTTAGTTTAATTTTTGGAATTTATTTGTTTTGTAGGTTAAATTTGGAGAAATTTGGTGTATTTTGATCAGAGTAGCCATTTGGAGGAGATTAGAGTTGAATTGCAAAAATTTTTGAAGTTGAGTAAAAAATGGCCGAGAGCTTCACAACCTGCAGCACAACCGATTTAGCTTATGTCGCAGGTTGTGTCGATCGTCAGATATTCAGGCCGAGAGTTACACAACCCGCGACACAACCGATTCAGCTTATGTCATTTTTACTGGAAATGGCTGACGTGGCATTTTCGTTGCTCTGATTTTATACCCCACTTTCTCTGGAATCTTCCACCTTTTTACCCATTCTAGGGTAGACCCCTAACCCATATAAAGTCTTCTTTATCATTTTCTTTCCATAAGAAGGAAGGGAGGCATTTTTGGCAAGAAAGAAGGAGAGAAAGAGAGGAGCACGTGAAGCAGATTTTGCAGCAGCAGCAGAGGCGTTCTGCAACTCTCCAGCAGCAGATTTTTACAGCATTCTTCTGGGTTTTTCTATTCCTTAACTTAGATTTCCATTATTTCTTCATTTATACATTTGGGTTTGTCTTGAAACTATGATTTGTGAGTAGTTATTAGAGATTCTAGAGATGGGTTTGTAAATACTGGTTTGTATTGTGGTTTTGAACTGATTTAGTCATTTAATGAGGTTTGTTACATTTTGATTTATTGCTTGTGAGCTTGTTGCCTTGCTTGATGAATGGGCCCTCATTAAGTTAAGCTTTAATCCTTAATAGATGGACTGAAAAGTGAATATTTGGGATAAATAATCTTGCAATAAACTTAGTTTTCTTGGTGTTAGAGATAAGCAAAAAGGATTAAAGGGACTTTCCAAAATCAATTAGAGCTTTAATTGGGTTTTTGTTAGATTTGAAATACCGTAAAAAGAGGGTTTGATTTAATGAAAACCAACTTTGAGATGCTTGAAAAAGGTTTCAAAAATTTAAGAATTGATTTCCCTCAAAATTGCAATTCTCATGTGTTTGGCTAAATTAGGGATAAACCACATGCAAACAATATTGAAAATCCAATCTCTAGAATCACTTTAATTTTTATTGACTTTAGATTTAATTCCTCTCAATTTGATAAATAGAAATTTCAAATTAAATTTTGGTAATCTAGTTTAATTAATTTTAGTTAATTGTTTGATTTAGCTTAAATTCCTCAAATACCAATTTTAATTTTTAGATTTCATTTTTTATACATTTAAATTTTGTCATTCTAATTAGCTTATATTTTTATTTTCAATTTAAGCACAATTCCCTGTGGAATCGATATTATTTTTTTAAAACTATACTACTGTGACCCGTGCACTTGCAGACACACCATCAAAATCCCAAAGAACCAATTTAATTTAATTTCGATTTTACTTACTTGGTTAATTTTGTAACTTGTAATCTTTTGTCTTCGTTTATTTTAAGAATGCGTTAAATTTAAAAAACTTTGTGGTAAAGTACTACTTATCATAATATACAACTCAACTCAACTAAGCCTTTATCCCAAAAATTTGGGGTCGGCTATATGGATTCGCTTTTTCCACTCTGAACGATTTTGGGTTAAATCCTCAGAAATGTGTAATGCTTCTAAGTCATGCTGTACTACTCTCCTCCAAGTCAATTTAGGTCTACCCCTTTTTTTCTTTCTATCCTCTAGCCTAATGTGCTCTACTTGTCTAACTGGAGCCTCCGTATGTCTACGCTTCACATAACCAAACCACCTCAATCTCCCTTCTCTCAACTTATCTTCAATTGGCACCACTCCTACCTTTTCTCTAATACTTTCATTACGGACTTTATCTAGTCTAGTATGGCCACTCATCCACCTTAACATTCTCATCTCTGCAACTCTTATCTTAGATGCGTAGGACTCTTTCAGTGCCCAACACTCACTACCATATAGCATAGCCGGTCGTATGGCTGTACGGTAAAATTTTCCTTTTAATTTATTGGGAATCTTACGATCACATAAAACTCCCGTGGCACGTCTCCACTTCAACCATCCGGCTTTAATCCTATGACTAACATCCTCCTCACATCCCCCATCTACTTGAAGGACTGAGCCTAGATATTTAAAGTGATTACTTTGGGACAGTGCCACTCCATTCAAACTAACTCCTTCCCTATCACCGCTTTGGCCTTCACCGAACTTGCAATGTATGTATTCTCTTGCTCTACTTAACTTAAAACCCTTTGACTCTAGAGTACTTCTCCAAAGTTCTAGCTTCCTATTGACTCCTTCTCGTGTCTCATCTATCAGAACAATATCATCCGCAAACATCATGCACCAAGGAATACTCTCTTGTATATGTTTCAGTTCATCTAAAACTAATGTAAAAAGATAAGGGCTTATGGCTGATCCTTGGTGTAATCCAATTGAGATCGGAAAATCTCTTGTGTCCCCTCCCACTGTGCGCACAATAGTAGTCGCTCCTTCATACATATCTTTCAATACTTGTATGTACCTAATAGATACCCTCTTTTGTTCTAACGCATTCCATAAGACCTCTCTTGGAACACTATCATAAGCCTTCTCCAAATCAATAAAAACCATGTGTAGATCTTTCTTCCCATCTCTATATTTCTCCATCAAGCTTCTAATGAGAAAGATCGCTTCCAGAGTTGAGCGACTGGGCATGAAACCAAATTGATTGAGAGAGATAGAAGTATCATGACGTAGTCGATGCTCCACAACTCTCCTCCATAACTTCATAGTATGGCTCATGAGTTTAATTCCCCTATAGTTTGAGCAACTCTGTATGTCTCCCTTATTTTTAAAAATAGGTACTAAAATATTCTTCCTCCATTCATCAGGCATTTTCTTTGAGTTTAGAATCTTATTAAATAATTTAGTTAACCATGCCACTCCCATATCTCCCAAATACTTCCACACTTCAATTGGTATTTCATCGGGTCCACAGGCTTTACCTACTTTC
Source organism: Hevea brasiliensis (assembly GCF_030052815.1). Taxonomy (NCBI): domain Eukaryota; kingdom Viridiplantae; phylum Streptophyta; class Magnoliopsida; order Malpighiales; family Euphorbiaceae; genus Hevea; species Hevea brasiliensis. The sequence goes on from NC_079496.1 coordinate 104,665,258, forward strand.
ATTCTCTTAAGTGCTTCCTTTACTTCTAAAGATCTAATCCTTCTAGTATAATTTACATTCTTTTCTATTGTTCTATAATCTATATTCACGCTATTTCCATTTTGACTATTATTAAAGAGATCATTAAAATAATTTCTCCATCTTTCTTTAATGTCCTCATCTTTCACCAACACTTTTCCTTCTTTATCCTTAATGCACCTAACTACTTATCATAATATAATATTTTAAATTGACAAAAGCAAGGAGTTAACTATCAAAAGTTCGATTAGGGTCAAACAAGAGTTAAAATAAAAATTAAATTAAATTATTAAAAATATAAACATAAATTAATATTTTATTAAAAATCCTAAAAATATAAAAGAAATGAAAATTACATTATGTAAATTAATAAAATAAGTACATAATTTTTATTATAAATAATGCCAAATTTTAAATTAATTTGATAAAAAATTATTATATTAAAATTTTTTAAATCACAATAAAAATTAAGGGTGGGATTCATGGCTAGCTAATAAAGAACCATGACAATTTTATTCTAATTATACCGTCAAACTTGTCTTCCTCCTATTTTTTATTTTTAAAGAAAATTATAAAAAAAAAGTATTTTGTAATTTCACTCATTTTTTTTATTTTAGAATATGTGATTCACTTTATAATAAAGTGATATTTGAGATTTAACTTCATTAAAAAATATTTAATTTTATTATAAAACTTCCTAATGTGGTATTAAATATTTAATTAAAAATTATTTTTTATATAATTATGACTTCCACTTTATTTTTTTTTTCTACGTGCTTTCCCTAACCCAACTTTTAATTTCTCCTTATTTTTATGCCTCGTTCTTTAAAGCAACAAAGTTCTCTCTCTCTCTCTCTCTCTCTCTCTCTATATATATATTTAAAAACTTAAAATGTTCAAATGCCTTATAGGAATTACCGTATATGTAGTTGTAGAAAAATATAATTTTAAATTTATTATCACTGTTTTAGATAAAAGAAAATGGATAAGTTTTCTTTAAAAACATACGAATAGATTAAAATATGAAAAAGAATTGAATATGCATTGCAATTAAGCTACGAATAGATTTCTTTACAAAAAAACTTAGGAATAGATTAAAATGAATTGAATGAATTGTTTACATAACTACAATTTATAGTAACACAATATTAGCATATCATTCTGACTACCATTAATCTTATGTTTAAAAGTATTCTGCAAAAGGTCGGTAATTATTGATAACACGTATTTAGTAGGTAAATTTAAAAGGAAAATGTAAAAAATAAAATTTTAAAAAATAAAAAATATTTTACTTATCATACCGATATAAAAAAGAAAATAAAAAATAGAATTTTAAAAAGTTAAAAAATGTTACCTACCATCAACTATGGGTAATTACTTACCAATTCGGATTTAGCAGGAAAAATAAAAAATAAAATTTTTAGACTAACACGTATTTGATATACAAATTTAAAAGGAAAAGAAAAAATAAAATTTTAAAGCGCTAAAAAGACATTTAATTAGTTAAATAATTATCGATTAAAATGTACTTATAGGTAAATATAAAAAATAATAAAATATAAAATTTTAAAAAATTAAAACAATGTTACGTACCATTGCTTGGGTCGGTGACTACCTACCAATTCATATTGAACAGGCAAATTTAAAAAGAAAATAAAAATAAGAATTTTGAGAGTTAAAAAATTTACCTACCATCGAATTTGGTTAGTAATTAGCAACCAAAACATATTCGGTAGCCAACATTCCAATGGTTGGTAATATTTTCTTTTAAATTATTAAAAGAAAATAAACAAAGTTTTCTATCCATATTATTTTTACCTTATACAATTACACAAAAAAAAAAATAATTCTACAAAAAATTTAGCTACCATTTCAGTGGTTGGTAATTTTTTTTAAATTAAAAAAAAAATACCTACCAAAGTATGTGATTGGCAATGTTTTCCTAAATTAAAATGTGCATCAAAATTTACCTACTGATTTGTGTTGGCCAGTAATTACCAATGAAAGTTTGGACGGTAATTGGAAGCTAATCCAGCAATTACCTATCGATTGTTTGGTCCACAATTTTGTTGACCAATATGAATATTGTCAGTGCTTTTGGTCAATACTTCTTTTTTTTTTTTTATTTCTTGTAGTGGAAAATTTTGCCTACTTTATTGTACATATACATAGATAGATCTAAGATAAAATATATAAATACTATGAGATATATGCATGAGCATTAAAAAAAAATATATTAATTATATATTTGATAAACCAAAAAAAAAAGGATATAATAAATTTAATTATTGAGGCCTTGAGTTTTGGTAATCAATTAATAATTAAAATAATCATTCAAATTATGAAAATTGAAGTAATAATGGCAGTAATAAAAATAGTTAAAAAAACAATAGAAAGAAAATTAAATACCTAATATAAATGGCAATAATTATTAATTATAAAGAAATTAATCTCCATAAGGTATGTGCCACGTGACACTCCAAAGAAAAATTTACCTAATATATATATATATAGGGGTAAGCATTATTCGGTTCAACTTGAATAAACCGAATTGAACTGAATCGAACCGTCTTACTTCGGTAATTCGGTTCGGTTTTTAAGATAATTCGGTTCGATTTTATATTATAAAAATTTCAGTTATTTCAGTTTGGTTTGATTTTAAAGAGAAAAAAATCTATTAAACCGAACCGAACCGAATTGAATAGTTTTATTGATTTTAAAATTGATTCATTTTTTTAGGGAATTTATGAATTATATGTAATTTTATATATCTAAATTATTTAATTTTATTGATTAATGGTTATTAGGTTCAAACCAAGATCAAAATCAGATCAAATAATTTGAAAATCAAGTCCAAATTAAAAAATAATAAAAAATCAAAACCAATTGATTTGAACCGAACCGAAATAGAGCGGTTCGATTCAATTATGCTTTTATCCATTTTGATTTGGTTTAATTTCTAAAATATGTAATTCGATTTTTATAATTTAATTCCGTTCGGTTTGAACCAAATGCTCACCCCTATATGTGTGTGTGTGTGTGTGTGTGTATGTAACACCCCTATACTAAGTAGTCTATACATTCTACTGTTTCGGTAACTAGTGTCAGTCCGGACAGTCAGGATGTGTAGAACCATATTTATATCATCTAGAAAAGCCATAAATAAAAATTAATAAAAATTATATGAAGGTGAAATGAAAATAAGAAAAACAAAGCATAATCGGTTAAATGAGCTGAGGTCCCGGCGATGGGTGATTGAACCGTGAAGTGATTACAAACTCAGTTGCTACCCTAATTTCGTGTGGGACCCCATGACACCTCAGGCTTGGGGATAATTGCGTAGCTAATGGTAATGTGAAAACCACATAAAAGAATATAGAACATGTTCAAATAATAGAATCAGAGTTCAGGAAGTAACCTAGTGCTATTGGAAAAATTGATCAGACCGACTAGGGGCAATTTGGTCAATTCACCCTTAGAGGTAACTCTTAGCCTAAATGTCCATTAAAATATATGAAATTAAAATTATGAAAAATAAATTAAAAGTGAAGGGGTGTATGGAAGAAAAGAACAAAAGAAAAGAAAATTCAAAAATTAAAGTGATTATGACATCATCCTTATGTAAGCATGACACAATAACAATTTATAATTTAATTTAATTGTTTTGGATAAGCATATAATGGGATAAATACAAATTAAAAAGAGAACAAAATTTGGTCTTCTTCTACCCTAAGTGCCATCCCTTTCTCTCTCATAATCTCTCTCTAAATTCCACCATAGTTAAACAAATTTAAGCTTTCAAAGCTTGATTTCTTCACATAAACGCTAATAACAAACCAAAGAAAACTCCAAATTGGTCCTAGAAAAGAAGAATTGAAGAAACTGGAAGAGAAATTGAAGGTTTAGAAGCACCATAGAGTTCTTCACTTAAGATAGTTTATGCTTGTGAAAATGAGATTAAACAAGTAGAAATTAACTTAAGAATTGAAAAAAATTCATGTATAGACTCAAGCCATAAATTTTGGTCAACTTGATGGGGCTAGGATTTGATGGAAATTGATGGAACTAAATGTATATTCAAGCTTAAATGAGTAAGTAGATATGATTAGAATACTTGAATTGCATGAATTGTGGCAATTGGAAAATTAGGATTCATAGTGATTACGGTTTTGGGAGAAATTAGGGATTTTTAGAATTTTTAACCAATTGATGTGTATAATGGTCAATTTTGATCAATTAATGTGCTTAGAATTGAAAATTGATGAATGGAATTGAGATAAGTTGAGGTAGGTTGAGTTGCTAAATTCTGGACCAATGAGTACAGTAAGTTTAAATATACGTAAGTTGAAGTGTGTTACTTCAATTGGTGTGAGGTCAATTGAAGATGAAATTAGGGTCATAATACTACATTTTTTATGAAGAAACTTTGCCAAAAACTAACCACAAGTTGGTCTAAAATTAGGTTGAATTCGAAATTGGTGCCCTGATTCTGAGCAGAATTGACTAAATGAACAGTATATGTTCAAATGGTCATAACTTTGTGTAGAGAGATCCAAATAACCTGATTTTTGAACCATTAGAAATCTTAGACATAGTAGAACAACTTTTATGAAGAACAGAAACTCAAATTGCTAACCAAAGTTAGGTCATCAAAACTACCAGTACCAAAATTTGCCCAGAAATTCTGGACATAGACTAATCCGGCCAGTTATGGTAAAAATATCATAACTTGAGTTACAAAACTCCAAATGGAGTGATTCAAAAAGAGAATTAAAGTAGAGACATTAAGGAACAACTTTGATGGAGAAAGTTTAGCTAAATTTCTACTATAGATTAGTCAAATGGAACAGTAAATATTAGTAATAAAAACTGAAATTTTAAAATTTCTCCTAATAAGCCTTGAATTGCAATTGGCAATCAATACTAACAAAATTGTAACTCAGAATGTGGTAGGACCATATGTTTAGAAATTATATACCTATTAATTATGAAAAAGTCAACATTTTGAATGAATAGTAGTATAAATAGTAACCACATAATATCAAATGCAAAGAATTCAACCCTTATGAGAATTTATAAGTAAAATTAAGTATGCAAAATTCAATTTGTTGGATTAATTAGTAGAAATGATTTGGATAGATATTGAAATACTTTAATTATGTGTTTCAGTTGATAAGGAGTCATCTAAGGAAGGGGAAAAAGTTAAATCAAGTCAAGATTGGCTAAAGAGGTTTGTGCACAACAACTAATTTCTTTTTGTTTTTCACATTGAATTTTGTACTGAATGAATTGTGAAAATAGTTTATGAACTTTATTACATTAAATATCTTGATTGAAAAATTATGTATCGTTAGCCATTTTTGGGAAATTAATTTGAATAAAATAGGAATGTGAATTGATGAATACTTTTGGTGCTTGGAAAACTTTTGAAATGGTTTGAAACCGCAGTTGACATGACTATGTGTTTTGAATTCCTCACTAGTTTGCCTAGTGGGACGAATTGGATTGTTCTCTCTCTGGCTGAAGTGTTGAGGTGTATGACAGTTGAGGACGAATTGAATGAGTACTCATATATATGTGCTAGCTAGCCTTTGCATTCCCCATTAACCTTTGGTTATTGGGACGAATTAGATATTCGTGTCATGATCAAAACCGTTTGATTTTTCAAAATTTTTGTTTTATGATTTATGGAATAAAATTTGTTTTTGTTAAGTGACTTTTTGGCTATGATTTTATATGCATTAACATTTCAATTGATTTAGTTTGGAAGATTGTGATTTATATTGATGTGTAAATTATTATTATTATTATTTTTAAAGATGTGCACCACTGAGTCTTTGACTCAGCGATAGCTTGTTTACACTGTCACAAGTAAAGAGGCAGATAAAGCAGTAGAGTAGACTGCTTGTAACATGAAGTGATCAGCATTTTGGAGCCATTACCGGATATATAGATTATACCCTTGTAGATTTTCTTTTAATATATATGTATCTGTGTGTATGTACATAACGCACTTGAGCAGTTGTGTAAAGATTTTGGAATTTTATTTTTTATCAGTGTAAATATTTGTAATGTAAACCTGTTATTTCTTATTAATGAAATGCCTAAGTTCTTTTGAATTTTTCAAATAATGAATTGCTATTTTTAACTGAGTTGATGTGATTGAATTGTGTTAAAATTACTGGAGTTGTGGTTAAAATGTATATTGGGAGTATTTTTAACATGTTTTAAAAAACTGTTTCCTTAATTTATTGACGGAACTTTGTCAAAATTTCCATAAAAATTTTAAAAATTCCGAAAAGAAAAAAAAAATTATTGTTATGATATAAACCCCAAATAAAAAGTTCTTTAATAGTTATTTATCATCTCTTTCCACTTTAAAAGAAATTGAAATTGTTTAAAATCTCTTGTAATATATTTTATAGATTATCGGTAGGCGAAGTTCGATAATTCATTGGATATATTACGGGATCATGTCATGCATTATGTAAGGATAAGGTGTGACAATATATATATATATATATATATATATATATATATTCATGATAAGAATATATAAATATTATTAGGTATACATGTATGAGCATTAAAGAAAAAAAATATTAATTATATCTTTGATAATTTAAAAATAATATGAGAAATATAATTATTGAGTCCTTGAGTTTTGATAATCAATTAATAAATAAAATAATCATTTAAATTATAAAAATTAAGGTAATAATGACAGTAATAAAGATAGTTAAAAGAAAAATAGAAAGAAAATTAAATATCTAACATAAATGACAATAACTACTAATTGCAAAGAAATTAATCTCCATATGATAAACGCCATGTGGCAGCATCATGGATAAATGCCATATGGCAACTTCAAGAGAAATTTTACCTACTTTATTATTACACTACTTTATTGTTACGGACAAATAGATACATGATAAAAATATTTGAATATTGTGAGATATACATGCATAAGCATCAAAGAAAAATATTAATGACTAAGTATATTATCACACACTTAAACTTTTTAAGATTAACCTATTGTATACCTGAATTAATTTCATGACCTATGAAACACCTAAACTTAAAAAATTTGGTACAACTAGACACAAAATTACATTGGTACAGGAATGTGAAAAACACGCGTATTGACCTGTTTATTTTTATGCCAGGTGTCAAAAACACAAGCTGATGTGTTTAAATTGATACTACAACCATAAAATGGTTGCAACCATTTTATCAAAAACTGGATTTTAAGAACACGGTTAAACTTAGATTCTAGTGGAAAAGAGTCGTAATATAAGATCATAAAGCTCAAAGTCTCCAAGTTTGGAAATGCTGACAGTTACCTCGGATCTTTCTAAAACATTATCAGCAAATACTCAGATCTGAAGAGCTGGCATTTAAAGTGTACCCACATCACTCTTCCTTCACTAATGAAACTGATATTACTCGCCCAAAATATCCAACATGGTAGTGAAAATGTCAACACATAAAACAAAATATCCAACATGGCTGTCAGAGTCTCAACGCTCATTAAGAGAGTCAAAGACCGAGTGAAAGGCTACTCAATCACCTAAAACCGAACAGGGTTGCGCCGAATAAAACATAGTTGGTCGAGGCCCAGACTGGATAAGGAATAATGCTTTCACTCGCCCAACGAGCTGAGCGAAACCTATGCCGAATAGAAGCAGCATCAAGCAGAGATGAAGCCAGATTTTTAGAAGACAATCACGGCATGACAATCGAAAATCATCTCCATATCCAAAATCATCTCCATGATTAAGGCAATAACTATTTTCCTTAAAGGCTTATAAATATCAAAGAAGAACAAGGAATGAGGTATGCATTCATACTGTCCAAATCAATAACTAGATTAATCTCTTATTCTTTCATTCTTGAATTGATATTTTACGATTAGAGCATCGGAGTGGTTACCCAAAAAGGGTCATCGATCTCACCTCTCTTTGTCTTATAGGTCTACGTGGTAATAAGATTGGACCCCTGAAGCTTATGGCAGCATCAAAAACTATCATCACCTTATTAGAGTTCTCTCCCAAACAAAGCCTAAAGTTGCCATAGCTAACCAAAACTATATTGTTAGAGTTTAACAATACATCTTCTCATCCTCTAGCAATCATAAGCTTAGTGAGTTGTTCTAAAAGTTCAATCGGATTTTTATTTATGATCTCAAAGATAAGAAGTGAAGTTCAAGTATAATGATTGTAGGCCAAATGAAGTGTACTTCAAGTGCCACTGGGATTCCAAAATTAGTATTGGTGACTACCATATTAGCTTCTCACTACGTAAGAGTAATGAGGAAAGCCTACAACCTCCATTCAAATAGAGTATGAATTATGCTCTGTTATACCCTATTTTGACATTCCAAAAACAGAGTTTTTCTTTTTCGTTTTTTTTTTCCTCACAGGTTCCCACTACTGACCAGACTTGTATTGCAATTTGTATCATTTTTTTTTTAACTTGAAGAGGCCAGGATTCCTAATATACCAAATTTCCTTTTTCCCTTTTCTTCTTCTTTTTTTTTTTCCTCACAAGTTCCCATTACTGACCAGACTTGTATTGCAATTTGTATCATTTCTCTTTTTTAACTTGAAGAAGCCAAAATTCCTACTATACCAAATTTCCTTTTTCCATCAAGAGGAATTTTTAAATCAATATACATTTCGAGGAATGGGGAACTTGACCCCCTAACAAAAATTTGTGTCAAAATTATCATTGTTCTTTATGTGAAACATAATATAGACATGTGTGGTTGGATCACATGGCATGAGATAAAAAATCATCTACTAGGATTAGTGCACTAGGTAATGCCCAAAAAAGAAGGTGGAGTCATATCGGTCTCACTTAAGTACCACTTCCTTATATAGCATTTTCTATACATGCATCAAGTCCACTAGTAAATATCATCTTCCCAAAACACTATCACGATACTAAGGATTTATGCTACAAAGACATAGATAGATAAAAGTTGTCACCCGAATAATAACTAGGACATATTCATTATTTCTTTTTCGAGGGACATCTGATTAAGGCATCAATTTCCGAAAAGACAATCGAAGGGACTTGATTGATGCACTCAATTTTCTGATAGGGTCATGGATGACAACTTTTTCCTTGTAGAGGTTCCACAACTGTAATCACCATAGCCCAATGTATAGGCTCAAAATAGTAGGCAGGTAAGGAGAAGGTGTTAGGCACCCCTTACGCCTGTTCTAACCTCGTTAATTCGAGTGTTAGTCCTTTACTACTATTACTAAAAGTTTTGTTTATTATTCTTTTATCAACTTCTTACGTAAAAATGCAATTTCTAAATCTACACACACAAATAATCTAAGGGGACGTTATTTACAAAGAGTTTTCATGCACAAGTACTTTCTATTTATTGGGTTACTAAATTTAATTAAGTGAAATTTATCAAATGACTAAAAATAATTTATTGTTGATAATTTAATTTACACACAAGTTCAATTTACAAACAACCTTATGTTTCTATGTAACTAATTAATTTATTTATTTACTAAGTTACCATGAGAATAATTAAACAAAATAAATTATGCACATGTGTAATTTATTCTAATAAACACATAAAAGTCCCAAACAATTACAACCTAAAAAAATTGTTTCTAATATGCTAATTTATTTTACAATTTATCAAGTGTTTAATTAAATTTAATTTATATACTAAACATGAGTTAAAATACAAATAAAATTGATTTTAGTATTTATCGAATGAATTCCTATTAGTGCTACTACACATTACATACAAAATTGTTGTTTTTAAAAACTTCAAGGGGTATTTATTTTTTAATTATTGTAGTTGCTATTGAGGCAAACTACCCTTAAAGTAGGGCCTTCTTTTTAAGTATGGTAAGTTTATTATTATTTTACTCTCGTTAAGCTCCATGTAAGGTCCACGCCATTATTTTTTTTTATACTTATCTTAGGGCTACTTACAAATTTTATTTATAATATAAAATAAACTAATAACAAATTGCATTGAAATCTAATACTAATCTCTTAAGTAGTTTAGACTTCTATTTGGTTAAGACTACCTAATGGCCAAAGGTATCCTAATTCATAACACTATATCCCATCATATACATCATTGAAATTAGATCAAGATACAATTTAAAACTTGAACACAAGAAAAAATATAAATAAAATAAAAATTTCAGATCTAGCAAATTCATTATGTCTTTGTATTTGAATTTTTAAAAATATCTAAACATGTATAAAAATTATAGAAAAGTTACAGGGGCAAGGTAAAACATCATATTAGATTGTAAAATTAATAATTAAGTCAAAATTATTGCCAAATAATTTACAAAAATTGAAACTTTTAATAGTGATAGATTTGCACTTTTTTTAAAAAAAAATTGCGATATCTTTCAAAATACAAGAGATTTTTTTCATGAAACCAAAAAGCTAGACAAGATCTTAAATTTAATTTTAAATCCAAGAATCACAAAAAAAGATGAAAAATTGAGGGAGATATGATCCTTAAAATTCGACTGCACTACAAATCACGATCTACAGACATCTTAAGTTTGGATAGCAATAACTTATTCAATTTAATAACTTTTTAAACAATTCTTGAGGCTAATATTATTATAATTTCATGAAAATTACAAATATAACTTTTATACAATTTTTATAGAAATAGAAGTACACAAAAATTAATTGAAAATTAAGTAACATAAACAAAAATATGTGCAGATTTGTTATCACCCTCAAATTTATTACATATACATGCAAATTATAAACTTATAAGGCTGATTAAAGGCATATGAATATGAAATAACTATAATATGGCATAAATCTTGAACAAGAGGTATCAAGAACCCTGACCTTGATTAAATATTGAAAAACCTTTCTTGAACTAAAGAAAGAAAATAAAATAGAGAAAAGGAAGAGAGAAATTTAGAGAGAGCTCTAAGGGTTGATATTTGAGTGTGTTTTTTTGTTGATCTCTGAGTCTTTTTTTTTTTCTTCTCCCTAGCGAGGGTATTCATAGGGTTTAGGTGTAGAATTGTTAAACAATTAAAAGACCTATTTAGGTGAGCTTTTTATTTAATTAAAATCCATATTCAAACCTTAATGGGCTCATAAAGTCCAATTAGGCTTAGTTAGGTTTTTTTAATAAAATAAATTCCCATTATTAAATTTAGACAATAAATTTTATTTGAATTTAATTTATCATTTTTCGCTCTTCAAAAAATTTTCTTTAAGGATCATGCTATACATATAATTATTTATTGGCTTAATGGTTAAAATTTTGGCCAAAAATTTATGCGAATTATCAATTTTGGCCAAAGCTTTTTTTAAGTCAATTTTGTTCTATTTTCGCAAATTAGACTCAATCGTAGCAAGGAGAGAGAGTGGGGATTGGAAATGTAGATGTAGCTGCTAGATCAGCACAAAATAATAATATTTAATTGTGGGACCCACATTAATTAACCATGGGTATACCATGGTTAACATCATGAAAAAAAAGGTCTGCATTTTTGCCCAAAACGCAACCGTTCAATTTCCTTCCATTAAGAAGGTCTCCACTATCATATTGTTCTCTTATTATTCCCCTATGCAACTTACTTTTGCTTTTCTATCTCTATAGTCATGGGTATGATTTTATGTTTCTTAAATCGCATCTCTTTTTTAACACTTCGTATTTGTTATGATCTAATTTGATCTGATTTGTTTTTGTTTTTTCTGGTTCTGGATTTTAATTTGCAGGGAAGGTTAAGTTCAGGATCCATGGTAATAGATTCTTTTTTTTTTTATTCTCTCAATTGTAAGAATTTATTTTGGTTTGATCTTGGTGATTAAAACCTAATCGATGTTGGTGGAAATGGAAAACTAGGATTTTGAAGGATGGGAAGGTTGGTGGCCAAAGTGGCTCTGTAGAGAGACGATGTTGAGCTCATCTCCGTTCATGATCCCTTCATTTCCGTTGAATACATGGTAATTACTTCTCAAACTCTGTACATGGAGATTGATTTTTTTTTTAATTTCATTTTATTTCCATTTTTTTTAATCTACTGTGTTGAGGTGATGCTAGTCTTTGTAAGTATGATACAATTCACAATCAATGGAAGCATCATGAGTTAAAAGGTTAAAGATGATAGACCTTTCTCTTAAAGATAAGGAGATTGAACAACTGTGCTTTGGGCAAAACACAGTTGTTTTTTCATGATGTTAACCATGATATACCCATGGCTAACTAACATAGGCCCCATATTTAAATATTATTATTTTGTACTGACCTAGCTGCCACATGTGCATTTCCAAACCCCATTCTACAGTTGAGTCTAATTTAAGAAAATAGGCCAAAATTAACTAAAAAAATTAGTTTTGGCCAAAATTGACTGTTAGGCCTTATTTATTTTTAATGCATTTAGATATACGTTATAGTCATACCATTATTTCATCATTGAGTTCCTTACGACATTAATACACATGCCCATAAGGTTACAAAAATAAGGGTCTACAACATGTAAGATAAAGGTGGTTCAATCAATTTATAATAAATTGTATGACCAGTTATCTTTTGTTCTTCATATGTGTTTTCTCCATCTCCAGTTTCAATCTCTAAGCAAAAGGTTAATGGTCCTTCTAAAAAAGCAACCCCCACTTGACCAAAATTTCATATTGTAATTAGTGCCCAACAATGTCAAGTAACTCATGCTGCAAATGTTTTGATCCTTCTTCACTAATAGGACAAACATTCTCATCATCAAACCCTTATCACCTACAATGCCCATGATCAACAAATGCAGCATAGTGACCACCTCCCATGCCTCCACATATAGCTCATAACAATTAGAAAATTGGCCATCCTTGTGAGACATATAAGATGAAATGATGAAATATCAAAATCCTTCATTGGAAGTCAACATACGTTTCCAGCTTATTAATCTTAATGATTCAATTATAGAAAAACCTTTTTGAATAAACAACCAATATTTTAGGCAATCTTCAAAGATCCAACTTTTTTATTTCTTATCAAGGCCCTTTATAGCTGGGACTAGCATTAAAATTCATTGATTAAGGGAAAAAAAATAACGGAGGGCTAAATATTTTAATAGACTAAAAATATGGGAAATAAATAATTTTTTTTAAATAGAGGGACTAAGTAATTAGTTTCATTAAAATACAAAGATAAAATAGCAATTTTCCCTTTTTAAAATCTTCTCACCACATGTAATAATCTACACACAGTCTATTAGTTTCATTAATAGTCTCATGAATGGAGACTAGTGTGGCCAATTAAGAAATTGGCCTAATAGTTAAAAAAAGTCCAAACTTTGTAAGTTTTGTCAATAATAGCCAAAACTTTTTTTTATTATTAATTTTGGCTTAATTTGAAACTTTAGTGTTAATTGTGGCCTGAGGCCCAAATTAAGTAAAGTGAACGATGATATGGCGGTTAACGTGACCAAAAAAAATTTTTTTTGGCTAAATGGTCAAAAAAAACACAAACATTGCGAGTTTTGTCAGTTATAGGTCCCCTTTTTTTTTTGTCAATTTTGGCTAATTTGAAACTGTCATATTAATTATGACCCAAGCCCTAAATTAGGTAAAGTGAACATTGATGTGATGGTTAACATGACAAAAATATTAACTTTTTTTTTTATATTGTTGGTGATAGGGCAGTTGATGTGGCATAAACTTTAATTTTTTATGATGTTATTGCTGATGTGGTAAAAATATTATTATTTTATATATTGTTGCTGATGTAGCATAATTTTAATAATAAAAAAGTCAAAACTTTTGTTTCATTTAGAGCCAATCGATTAATTTTGATCTAATTTAGTTAAAAATTAATATTTTATTACTTAATACAATTGTCAAAAATGAATATTTATGTTAATTAGTATGACAAAAAAATAATAATTTTTCCCTTTCTCTCCCCTAATATTTTTTATGGTATTTATGAAATTTATTTGTGAAAATAGATAAAATTTTTTATTTATTTAAAAATTAAAAATTCATGTAAAAAAGTCAATAATAAATGTTGTGGGAGGAGAGAGAGATAAGTGGGCGGATGCTGTATACATGTTATTGGATGACAGTGGGTGGGAAGACCATGAAAGGGAGAGGCGGAGAAAGTGGCAAGTGTAGGGATATTTTTTAGAGAGAAAGGTGGGTAGAGACATATTTTTAATTTTAAATAAATAAAATTTATCTATTTTTATAAAAAAAAAGTTTTATAAATACTGATAAAAAAATAGGAAATAGAAGGGAAATTTATTTTTTATTATACTAAGTAATATAAATTTTATTTTTTGACAATTGTATCACGTAATAAAATATTAATTTTGACTAAGTTAGGTCAAAATTAGTCAACTAGGTATAATAGATAAAAGTTGAAAAATATTGACTTTTTTTAATATTAAAGTTATATCATGTCATAATAATATATAAAATAATAATATTTTTACCACGTCAATCATCATGTCAACAATAACATAATAAAAATATAGGAAGAAAGCTTAAATCAATCCCTCAACTTTCTCTCAAAGTCCAAATAAGCCCAATTTAGAATTTATAGTCAAATAAATCCAAACCTTTTGATTTATGACAAAATTAATCCAAATATAATAAAATATTATATTTTTAATAATAAAAACATTATTTTTTAATTTTAAATATTAAAAATTATTTATTATTTCAATTAAAATAAAAATAAAAAAAATTCTATTTTGAAGAACATAACCCAAAAACCCAAAAAACATACTTCATTTTTTATCATTAGCAAATCACTTTTTACCATCAATATTTCCAAGATTACATCAACCTATTATACAATGTTATGTTAGTGAATGACCCAGTCTGAAGAAAATTTGGCAAAATATAATTGATATCATTCAGTACACATGCTAATTTAAAATAGCTTAAACCATTTTGTGTAGATCTCCATTCTACAGCAATGCCTTGAAAGCATGGCCCCAAATGCACGTTCATATTGCAAGTTTAGCAGGAAACTTGGTAAGCAAAATGGAGTAATAAATGCAATGTGGAAAAGCTTTGATTTAGCTAACTAGTAATCAGATTACCGTTTTAAAGTCACGTTGATGATCTGCTAAGCACTCTAGCTTCATCTAGTGAAGAAGAAGATTCTTGGCCATGCGAAGTATTCCAGCTTAATCTAATGACACCATCGATTTTGAAGAGAGGAGCAATGCATAAAGGGAGACAAATATGGGATTTGTGCTAATGGTGGCAGATCTAGGATTTAGGCATTTAACGAATCTTCAGCCACCTAAGAATAGAATCGGAAACCAAAAATTGAAGCAACCAATAATCAAAAACCCATAACTAAAGCAAACAAAAAAAGATCAAATTAAAAAAAAAGAAAAGTAAAAACTGAGAACCGAAGTAACCAAGAATCAAAAACCAAATAACAAGAGTAAAGTTAATGAACCCCAAATAAGACTAGAAATAAACAATTTGAAGAAGAGAAATTAATGGATGATGATAATGGGTAACCAAGACTTTGGGTAATTGACAAGGGGTGGTAGTTTTGGAGGAATCTGGATTATTTCTTTGGGTTTCATGGTTTTTTTTTTTCTTTTATTTTTTACTGTTAATTAAAATTGTTTATTAATTTCAAAATATAAAATTAATAATTTATTATTAAAAAATAAAAAATTATTATTTTAATATTTCTAGAAAAAAAAAAAGATTTCTATGAGCTTAAATGAAAAGTTGAGGGATTTATTTGACCAGAAATTTTAAATTGGACTTATTTGGACTTTGAGGAAAAGTTGGGGGGCTTGTTTAAGTTTTCTTCCGTAAAAAATTAAAATTCATGTCACATCAACTATTGCGTTAGCAATAACACATAAAATATTAATATGTTTACCATGTCAACCACTACATCACCATTTTAAATTAGGCCAAAATTGATAAAAAAAATAGTTATAATTGATAAAACTTATAAAGTTTGGGTTTTTTTTTAATCATGAGGCATATTTTTTTTTATATGTTATTACTGACGTAGTAGATGATGTGATATAAACTTTATTCTTTTTTTATTATGTTGTTGCAGATGTAATAGCTAATGTAGCAAAAATATTATTATTTTATATATTGTTGCAACATGACATAATTTTAATAATAAAAAAAATCCAAAACTTTTCAATTTTTATCGATTATAGTTAATATTTTATAAGTTTATTTCATTTATAACCAGTTGACTAATTATGATTTAACTTAGTCAAAACTAATATTTTATTATATAATACAATTATCAAAATGAATATTTATATTACTTAGTATAATAATAAATAATTTTCTTTTCTCTTTTCTCATTTTTTTTGTCAGTATTTATGAAATTTATTTAAATAGATAAATTTTTATTCATTTAAAATTAAAAAATATGTCTCTACCCACCTTTCTCTTTAAAAAATATTCTTATACCAACCACCACTCTCTCTCCACCTCTCCCTCTCTTCTCATCCATTATCATTCAATTACATATATACAACCCTCCACTAACCTCTCTCTCCTGCCACAATATTTATTATTGACCATTTTATTTATTTTCACAAATAAATTCTATAAATACAAAAAAAAAAATATTAGGGGAGAGAAAGGAAATTTTTTTTATCATAGTAATTAATATAAATATTCATTTTTGACAATTTTATTAAGTCATAAAATATTAATTTTGATCTAATATTTTTTACTAAATTAGATGAAAATTAATCGACTGGCTATAAATGAAATAAACATATAAAATTGACTATAATTGATAAAAATTAAAAAGTTTTAGCTTTTTTTAATTATTAAGATTACACCATATTAGTAATAATATATAAAATAATATATTTTTATCACGTCAGTTGCCACATTAGTAAAACATAATAAAAAAATTAAAGTTCATGCCACATCTGCTACTACGTCAATAACAATATATAAAAAAATTAATATTTTTATCACATCACTTTATTCAATTTAGGACGTGTCATAATTAACACAAAAGTTTCAAATTAACTCAAAATTAAAAAAAAAATAGTAATAATTAACAAAACTCACAATGTTTGGGCTTTTTTTTATCATTTGGCCTAATGGATTTCATTGAAAACATAACTAATATAACTAAAATATTATTCATAACAGTTATAATAGGAAAAAGAATCAAATAAGCCGCAATACGTTCCGTGAAGACTAAATAATTCCAAAATACTTATGGCTAAAAAAACCATTCTAATTAAGTCCAAATTAATCCTAATTTAATAAAAAATTATTTTTTTCTAATTTTTTTAAATATTATAAATTATTTAATATTTTAAATGAAAATAAAAATTAAACAAACAAAAGAAACCCACAAACCCAGAAAATGCCACATACCCATCATTTTCTTCGCTTCTTACTCTCATAGCTTTGTTTCCTCCAATTTTTTCTTTTTATTCTTCTTCTTCCTCTCAAGCCAATATGTTACAAGCTAGAATTTCATAGAAGTAGAACAAGAAGAAGAACAATCACAGAAGAAGAATTTAATACAGGAGTTTCCAAAGAGAAAATACACTCAAGAGTGTCCACTAGTTCATTATTCAACAACACATCCCAATTGTTTATGGGTTACAAGTATTTATTCTACTATCAGCTCATTTACCGTTATAATAATCTCTCTCCAAGCCGTTATTCTAACTGCCTCCACCAATCACAGAGCTTCAATCCGCTGAGAGATAATGTTACGTTTCATCAATTCTCATCCTACCAATATAACACGTATAAATGCTCCCCTCCTCAAGATTCCATATTCTCAAGGAATCTAACTTTGCTACAAGTTGTTCCATCTTAATTTAATTTTAGCCAAATGCCCAATTGAATCATCACTCCATATTTGTATCATTTTGCATATAATCTTCTCCAAAAATACTTTCAGCTTTTTAGTCCATTGAACCACTTCTTGGTCATGATGGAAAGATTCACTATATTGGTACCACTCCTCCAATTCATTTGCAAATGAATAAGGTGCTTGCCCTGAATTGTGACCAAAACCTTCATCAATTTTTTACGTAACCTCTTTATGCATGGAGTCCCAAAATTGGATGTCCCTTCTGAAAATCTAAATAGTGTGGAAGAAATTATTGAATGGCATTCAAAAGCACAGGAGAGACCTCTTTCACTGGAATCCTGAAAATCCTGTGAGAAGTAGGCTCAGAAAACTTCAAACTAGCACTCGTAACATACCCAAAAACCAAATTCAGAAAAGGAGTTACCAACCACTACAAGAACGCTCAAGAACAACTATAAGAAGCATCTGCTTACAAACTTTCACCAATTCTTCAATATACATCATCATTCTTCCCATTTTCTCCTCTGAATTCAAAATCTTCAGTTACTTCCTCATATTCAACTTCATTTATAATTGTAACCCACATTAGTTCTCTATCACAGCTATGATCCACTATCCACATTTCTTCGCACTAGAGATAAAGACCCTTACATCTTCTATCATTCAATTCTGATAATGTCTTTGTGACTTCAAGAGGAATAAGGTCCATGTTTTCTTGTTGCAGATGAGAAATAGAATTTCAGGGAAGGATGAAGAAAAATTGAATCAAGAAGAGAGGATTTCAGAAGAGAATTACAGATTGATGAGAACTATAGATAGAATCAAGAAACAAAACGGGGATTGAGGCATTTTGCAAAACGAAAATGGAAGTAGAGAAAAGAAACTCAATTTCAAAAACCCAAGAAGAACAGAGAAAACGGAAAATAATTTCAAAGAAAGGAACAAGAAACTTGTAATTCCTTTTTTAATAGCAAGCTTTCTCTACCATGGTTGAGAATCGATTGCTCTGATACCAATGTTACACACTAGAATTTCACAAAAGTAGAACAATAAGAACATTCACAGAAGAAGAGTATAGAAGTTTCCACAGAGAAAATACACTCAAGAGTGTCCACTGGTTCATTATTCAACAACACATCCCAATTGTTTACAGGTTACAAGAATTTATTCTACTGTCAGCTCATTTACAGTTATAATAATATCTCCCTAAGTCGTCATTCTAACTGCCTTCACCAATCACGGAGCTTCAATCTGTTGAGAGACAATGCAGCGTTTCATCAATTCCCGTCTTACCAATAACACATATCACAAGGTCCAGCTATAGCCTCACATTAAACCTCCTATATACCACACTAGAAACCAACGGAACCCTTGATAACTCTCCCTTCATCCACTGCCCAAGACTTGAACCCACCCGCTTCGACTCCCCTTCACCTCCATAAAGATCCGCACCTTCAATCAACAGTTGTTGCTAGCTTAATTTCGGGCTTGTAATGTTGGGCATTCGACTGCTGGTGCGATGCAATGCTGTGCATTCAACTACTGCTACATTGATTTTGGGCTTGTGAGTGATGGGGTTGCTGGTTTTCTATTATTTTCTTTTCTTCTTTTTTTTTTTTTTTCAAACTTTAATGGATTTGTGATATGGGCTTGCATGAAATTAATCTAGGGTTTGATTTTGAGGAGAAGAAATTTCAGTGAGCTTGCTTTGTTTTTGTTTCTGGGTTATGTTTCATGTTGAATTGCTAGATTGATGTTGTTGAATCTGGGTTAAATTGCCGGATTGATGTTCTTGAATCTAGGTTTAGGATTTTAGATTTGGTGTTCTTGATTTTGTTCCATTTTTTAAATCTTTTTAATTTTCACTAAAATTTTAAATAATTTCTAAATTTTAAAAAGTGAAGGTTAATATTTTATTATTAAAAATTAATGTTTTAATTTTTTTTTTCCAAAAATAGAGCCTATATAAGGCTTATTTGATTTTAAAAAAATCATAATTTTATTTAAATTAATTTAATTAATTTGAATGCATATTGAATGAACAATAGTGTAATTAATTATTTTTTATAAATAAATTTATATAATTAATAGGAATGTTAGAGTTATAAATATTGAGACCATTATCTTTCTTTCAAATAAATTTACTGTTTTTTAAAACTGAATAAAATAATATTATTTTTATGAAATAAATGCATGTTATCAATCTCGATTAGATATATAAAAATTCAGTGCTACAGAAATTTTATATATCAAGTATTGCGTAAAGAAGAATTCATTAACATTCTTTGCACAATGTGAATTATTATTTTTACCAAATTTAATAATTACAAACACCATAATTATACGAACTTTATAATTTTTTTATTCATTTATTTTTAATTACTATAATTAAATAAGAAAAAAATGAGATTATCAATGAAGTTTCGACTTTAATAGAAAATATTTCTGAAATAATAATTATGAATACACTAAATTAATATGGGTAATGCGTTTTTAAATTCATTCCGAGAAAAAATTAATTTTGATATGCGTAAATTAATCTGAAAATATCTTATTCTAAGTAAAATGAAAGTTTATGTATATATATATATAAGGAAGACTGGAAGAGAATTTGTTTGCAGGCCTCTGTCTCTAGTTCTTTAGAGAGAGAAGCTCTCTTTCTTATGTTTCTTCGACTCTGGGTTTCAGGTCCTCAGTTCTACTGCTCCATCGGCCTCTCCCCTACCTGGCTTATGGCTCCCCTCCCCACAGTTGGGTTGTGTTGTATATATTTTTGCATATAGTTGATTGAGCAGCCGGTTCTACGGGTGGGGATGTTCCTTGAGGGCTGCACTTGGTTTTTTTTTTTTTTTTCTGTTGAGTGGAATTTTTTGCAGGCATATGGGGTAGGTTCAGATCTCCGGGTTGAGTTTGGTTGAGAATGTCAACAGGATGAAGGGGCTATTTGAGGGGTATCTCGCTGGGTCCAAATAGACAAACCATAAGACATGAGTGAGACGCCAATGAGCTCTACCTCTCCCATCCTCTGGCTACTACAGTGAAGATCTATTGCTTGAGTTTACATTGCCAGTTCTCTTGAGTTGCTTTTGCTTTTTCTAGCTTCTTCTTCCAAAACCTTGGGTTACGATTACAAGGGTCTCCTTTTATTAGGCGTTCCAGCTGTGTTTTGCTCCTTGGTGCTTCAGTTGGTCTTCTTTCTTCTTCCGACAATAGTCCAGGCGACGGTTCGGTGATATCTGCTCCATGTAGCACTTGTCGCGTGAAGGTGAAGTTTCCTTCAACTGGGACGATTTTTTGGGTCTTACCCAATCCCAGCTAAGGTTGTCCTTTCATAGGTTAGGTCTTTGTACGAGCGAGAATTTTGGCCATGGACCTCTATTGTACGAGGCTTACATGCCTCAATCTTTATGAGTTGAAATGACAGCGTTAGGTGGAGTGGGATGTGAACGATGAATACGAAGAGAAAATTGTCATCAGCAATGTATCTTATTCTTATGGGGAAATAAATTAAGTAAGCCTTTGTATTTTTTTAGTAAGAACCAAATAAATTTTTATATTTTATAATTAAAGTCAAGTAAATTCACATTTAAAAATATATTTTTTTAATAATAAAATATTATTTTTTAATTTTTTAAATAATAAAATATTAAAATAATAATTTATTATTAAACAATTTTTTCACCATGTTTTTAATTTTTTTAATTTTATTTTAATTAAAACTAAAGAATAAATTTTAATATTTAAATTTTTATTATTAAAAAATATTTTATTAAATGTAAACTTATTTGTTTTTATTGAAAATCATATGAATTTATTTAACCCATAACTTAATTTAAAATTTATTTAACTCTTTATTGAAAAAATACGAGCTTATTTTATCTTTTTTACTATTCCTATGTCTACTTATTTATGTCTGATTTATGATTCCATGCATTCGCAAGCCCGCCAATTTGTATCAATTTATATTATGTTCATGGGTAAATTAAAATTACAACAAACCAAATGATTATATATTATGCAAATCATTATTTAATTTCTTTTGGTAGATAAGTAAAGACACTTAAAGTATTTTACCATCCATTTTTTTTTATTTAAAGACACTTAAAAACATTTATACTAATTTTAAAAATAAAAATAATCATTAAAAATTGTGCTAAAGTTTTAAAAGTAAAAAAATTTGTAAATTTTCATCATCTTGATAAAAATAGAATAGCAAGGAAAGAAAAACAATATATTTTTTTTTTCATAAAAAGACGCAAAAACCAAAGGTCTGTAACATGTGCCAAAATAATATCAAGTAATGGCCTCGTTGGTACGAATTCAAACTGGTTTTTGTAATCTGGTTTCAGTTAGGTGTAAATGAATTAAGCCACTCCACCGAGCTCTTTCTGACTCAATTTGATAAAAATTTAATTCAATTTAACTCATTTTCTAAATGAGTTGAATTTGAACTCAATTGTTAAATTATTTTAATAAATAAGTCAAATTTGAACTTAGTAGTATTTGGTTTAAATTCAAGTTTGGCTTGTCATATAGGCTCGTAAACTAACTCATTAAACAGATTTGCAAGCTGACTCATTAATCAAACTCGTTAAAAAGTTCATAAGTAAACTGGTTTGTAAAAACATTTATATTCATTATTGTATTCCATAATGATTCCTAATGTTGTAAATATAATTATTTTATTTATGATTATTCTAAAATTAATATACTAATTGAAAATATGATATAATCATTATATAAAATATATTTAAAATCATAGTTATTTATACTTTAAATTTAATTTTTTTAAAACTAAGTTAATTTTTATAATAGAAATAAAATTATAACATTAGATAATAAATATATGCTCTCAATATAAAATCATTATTATTTTAAATTATGATATAATAAAAATTAAAATTGCATTTACAACATAAAGTTATTTATTATTTGAACTATTTTATATATATTAAATTCATAAATAAATCAAAATTACGTAATTTTGGTGTTGGTGCAATTTGAAACCTAAACCATCTCCTTCTTATTCTCTCTAAATCTTTAACTTTTAAAATATTATGTTTTAATTTTAACACTAATATATCCAACTATTATTATTACTTTCTCTCTCCCCCTTCCTCCTATCTCTTTAACTAACTTTCTCTGAAGTGAACTTTAAACCTTGAAAATGCTAATATTCAATTTTAGCACTAAGATTTTAACAATAAACTACTAATCTATTATTACTCTCTCATTGTTCTAGTCTCCACATCCTTTATAATCTCTCTTTAAACACACACAGCCCACTACTTTGTGTTGTCCACTTATCCCAAAAAAAATTAAATTGTTCATATATTAAATTTGAATCACTAATAACATTGAATTTGTTTAAGAACAATAAAATTAGATAAAGTGTGTGTGTGTATATAATAAAATTAAAATTTTCTTCATTATAGCTTATATATAATAGTTAAAGGTTTTAATCAGCATTCAAGTGAATGTTACAATTAATTGCTAAAAGAAAATAAAAAAAATAAAGAAAAAATACAAAAAGGAAGGAAATTAAAAAGAAAAAAAAAACTATAAAATGCAAAAGAAGAAAAAAGCCTAATCACAAAACTAGGAATCAAACCCACACCAAGTTAACGAACACTGGCACACTTTTGCCATTGGACCATAGTTGTATATTGGTTCAATGTTTAACATAGTTATTTATGTATAAACCTATTGATTGGATGAGAATTATATCATTTTTGTCTCACATGAGAAACTTTGGTTAATGGTGAGAGGTTGACTTCTCTATAAAAGGAGAATCCCCTCCTTACTTTTTTTATACAGATTAAAATAAAATAATTAGTTTTAATGAGATAATAGTTAAATTAAAAACTTATTTAAGTCTTTTAAATGACTTATTTAGTATTTTGAAGTATTCCAAAATTTTGGCTTAATCTTTATAATTTAAACGAACTAAGCTAGAGTTTAGCTTATAAACGAGTTGAGCTTGAGCTTGCTTATATTGTAAACGAGTAAAGATCGAGCCTAGCTCGTTTATAATTTAAACAAGCTAATGACGAGCCAAGCTTGAGTTTAGCATATTTTAAAATGAATCGAACTCGAGCTGTAACACTAAAGCTCAAACTGAGCTCGAACCTGAACAAATTATAAATGAGCCGAGTCTAAACAATTCAAAACTCGGCTTGGCTCGGCTCTTTTGCACCCCGAATTTTAGCAACCAAATTGAACAGATGATTAAAATTTACTCAACCATCCATTAATGAGCACATAGTTGTGGCACCTAGGTTTTGCATTGGGATCAGCAAAATTACACAGAAAATATGGCATTCTCCAACCTATCCATAAATGATGATGGGTTAATAGAACCAAAAACCGTCCTACAGCAAATGAACAAAGGTCTAATCAAGCAGTAAATCTTCAAGAGGTGTTTAATGCATAGTTTCCTCAACAGATATCAAATAGCAGTTCATTATATCAAACTGTATGCAGGATATGCTTGTCTCTATGAATTGTATGCAGGACATGCTTGTCTCTATGAATTGCCATCCAAATGGGTTATTTTCCAAACCCAAAAATTGCCAATGTATCACCTTTCCTTCTATACTTAGTTTCAAGCAGAGTTGAATAATGAAAAAATGATCCATATAACTGACCTAAACTAGTTTTGCATTAAAACTTAATTATTGTTGTTGTATCACCTTTCCTTCTATACTATATAAATAAAGAATTATAAAAATGAAAATAACGAGCGAACCCTTGACTGCTGATTTATTGCTGATTTATTGATGAACCTGTTTTGAATCTCAGGCCACTGGTATTCAACTACATCATACCATCTAATTTTCTGCTGTTTGTTTCCATTCTAAGTTCCCCTCTAGAATGGAGCAAATGCTTTCACTGAAGTGCAAAGAAGCCCTTTCCAGAGCTAGGGGCAGCATCAGGCTTCTATATAACCTTTTAACATAATCAACAAAACCACGTATAATGAGCATACGAAAATACAAGAAGACATACATATAAAGTTACTTTTGATGGTCAAGGCACATGTAGGTATATACAAGCCCGACCTTGCACCTAGTGTGTCTTCCATTACTCAGCAAGACCTGAAGTCAAAGGAATCATGGTTACAGAATTAAAAATTGACATGCGTGCAAATATTTTCTGTCATTTACCATTTGATCTGTTGTGAAGCTTCCAGTATATTTTTCAGTTTGAAGAAGCTGGTAAACCAACTGCAGCTTTACCTGCTGAGAAAAGAGAGATCGGGTTAAGAGCAAGATTCAAGAACATGCCCATGCACGGTCGTCAGAAAGAAAAACCATATAATCAACAGCCAATTAAAGATACAAACTTTAACCAACACGATGACAGAGGTTTTAAAAAGCTACCAGCTTTAAAACTGGCAATGATCATGAAAGTAGATGTCACCGATGTTCTTTCACAGCAGGCAGCTTCTTCGGTCTTTTCTTCCGCCCCACCAATTTAGTTGAGCCATTCCCATTTGACAAAGGAACCAGCTTTCCAAATTTTAGATCTTCACCTGCAATCATGTATAAATTTCCAGATTCTGGCACAGTAAAATCAGCAGGATTTCTGTTCACACTGCAGGCTCCAGTCTCAGAACTGCTTTTATTGGGGTGAACAGGTTGAGTGCCACTAGGGGATTTCACCTTGTGTTTAGTTAAATTTTCCAGTCTGCAAACTTGTAAAGGAGACACCATAGAATCTGATGCACCGAAAAACATTGTCTGCATGCTATGAACTGGAATGGATCCACAATTAGTGCCAAAATTTCCACCTGGAACTATAGGCTTTTGTGATCTACAGCCTTTATTCTGCGTGCACGAATCAGACCCTCGTCCCTTTACTTTATCTGGAGAAACTTGACAGGAAAAGCCAGTGGACTTCTTGAAACATTTATCATGTTTAAATGAAGAAGCAGACGAACCAACTACTGCTGGAATGGCAGAAATACATCCATTGTAATCCTCTGCAAGTTTATTTTTACCCCGGCAATCATATGATGTGTGCTTCATGGTATTGGTGGCTTTATAGGCCCCAGAATCCAGCTTAGAAAATTCATTAGGCTTTTGATCATGTGTTATGGAAGGTCTGTTCAGGAACTTTGGGGTTACAGTCAGATTTATTGGCGCATGGGACGGAAGTCCTGCATCCATGAGGCTGAGCAAATGCATTGCTGGTATGGTTTCATTAGAATACAGATCTAATGATCCCATAGGCTTTTGATTAGGCTCGATCCCATTATGTTTGCAAGCAAATGGGTAATCTGCACATGTCCGAGTCTCAGAACTAAAGTTACAATTTTGCCTTCCATACCTGGAAGCATTCTGATTCAGAAACTTTAGATCACGATTGCCATTTGTATTTTCTTTAGGAATACTGCTGGTAGAACTTGAAAGGACATCTATATTCGTAGATAGAGGAGCACATTTTTGAGGAATGCTATACACAAAAGGCATGTGATTTGGCATCATGGTGGACCAAAGATGATTTGTTTCTTTACTCTGCTGGGGAATGCCCTGGCATGCATTACATGTTCCTGAGGTCTGCAAACAGTTACGGAAGGATCTCTTCCCCACCACATCCCCAGCCCACTTGCAATTTTGAGTGCTATTTTGCCTGCCAGAACTGGAAGGTGAATGGTGGACTCTACTTGATTGCTTCTCTTGATGCTGAAAAAATGCATCAAAACCTGCAGGAGCAAGATTTTGTTGCAGTTTTTTTACATTGAATTGGTTTAGATCAGCCTGGGAAAAGTACTCAATTGACTTCTGTTCGGTGGGTTCCACATTTTCACTCCTCTTGGTTATTCCATTTCTTCCATTTTTAACAAGAGGGTTTCGCTTTTGGGAAGTTTCCTGCTGAAATAGGCTCATCTCTCTATTCCCATATGCTTTATTAAAATCCATCGCCTGACCAGTCTTAGCATTATTAGCCATTTCTAATTGGCACCTATCATATTTAGCATCAGGAAGCCCCCTCTCATACTGATGCTTTGCCATGAGTTCAACAATTTCCATCGGAACATCATCTAAAGTTCCCTGTTCAGAGTCACTATCTTTCCTTGTAGCTGCTGAACATTCCTGAATTCCAATTGTTTTCATGTTGCCGCTTGTATTAACAAAATTCTGCAAAAAAAAAGATGTTTTTTTCCCAATCAAGGCATGCTGTAAAACACTGATCATTTTAGTTCCACATAATTAAAAAAGAAAAACCCCTAACCATAATAAGCACTGATTTACAATGACATGTGTTGCTATATAAATATCCAAATATGTGCTATGAAGATGACCAATGAATGAGCTACATTGCTAACTATCCTCAAGTATGGAACAAACATATTTTGCTTCAGTGCATTAGTGAATCAACAATACAGCATACATAAGCATATTACAAACCAACTAAGAAAAATTATGCCATAAAATTCATACCATAATCAAAATGGAAAGAGATAGTCATCATCATTCTAAGAAACCTGAATGTTTATCTGGAAAATCAGAAATTTTCAATTTCAAATTAATCAATTATCAAAGTTGAAGTTCTTTTCTTATAACACACTAATGGCAGCTACTGATAGATTATAAAGGATACCAGCAATATAACCTTCGGATGGACACTGAAACCAGATACAAATGATGATCTAAACAAGTGCAAATTGCAGATCTTTCTTAATCCATTATAAATGTTAAAGGTAGAAAATAAAAACCGAAGCCAGAAGGATGTTTCCTTACCTAAAAGTCATAAATATTCATAAGTGTTGGGAATCCACAAGTCCAAACAAATCAATCATATTCAAATTATTGATGCTTATTAAAAAAAAAAAATCATTAAAAATTACTGAACCAAGAAAAAATAAACAATGACAAAAAATCATACATAAAAATTTTATTAATGCTTATTCAAAAATAAAAAAAACAACATAAAAATTTTATTAATGCTTATTCAAAAAAAAAAGTCTAAACCGGAAAAAAAAAAAACAATGACAAAAAATTATATATTCAAGTTTTATTGATGCTTATTCAAAAACAAATGACTTAACTGGGAAAAATAAACAATCAAGAAATGCATACCCATCTCCAAATATAAATCATCAAAACATACAAAACCATGCCATTCTAGCAATAGCAGCAAAACTCTTACCTTTTTGTTGATATCAAACTGAGATGTGGGAATTCTATTAGTAGTTCTCTTGCTACTCAGGTCGTCAAATACTCTCTTGCCAAAAGGCACATCCGGTATCAATTTAGAAACAAAACTGAAATTTCCAACATGCTTGGTTTCTGCAGCATTCTTGTTTACCTGATCTTCTGCAGTGCCCTCTTGCTGAGTAATTAAAGACATTCGCCTGCCTTCAACCTGTAAATTGTGCTGCATGTCATATTTTTGTGTGGTCAAGTAGCTGTTAAGAGAAAGATTTAGTCCTTTTTCACTGGATGCATCCGGCACTGAATAAAATGGAAGCCTTACAGGCTCAGTCTGCAAGAACTCAACATCTTTTCTATTTATGGGATATTCTTTGAGCATATCATGATTCCAAGGAATTAAGGAAGCCTGCAGATTATCAACTTGAGGCATCTTATTTTTCTTCTTAAAACTTGATTTCCTATCCATTCTTTGAGGGGACAAAGGTAAAAATTCTGCCTCTCTGCCTGTAACTTCATTATGCATGAGCTTGAGCAGAACTCCATCAGAAACAACACTGTTAGATACATCTCCAGTTTTGTTTGCAATTTCATTTGGCACTTTTTCTTGTAAAAATGCTAAGGATGAACGTTCATTAAAAATCAGAGATTTTTTGTTTTTCTTCTTACCTATACTGGGACTTCCATCAATTCCACGTTTGGTAAAATTATTCTTCATACTAGTTTGCAAATGCATTCTAGAAAATGCTTTGGCAATTGCATCAGTGAATTCCACATCTCTCTTTAAGGTCCTAACTTCTTTACAGACTTTACTGGGAGAGCCTGTTTCCAGGGGTCTCCAATCTTCATCCTGATCCAACTTCCTTTTCCTAGGTTGACCCAAACCCCTTCTGACATTTCCTGAGATAGCCACCTGATCTAGGGGAACATTAAGCTTATCACCGACTGCAGATGCATCAGGAATGACATTGGACAGAGAATCATCAGTCCTGGCGTTATCTGTGTCTCCATCACCATTTTCACGCAATAAGTCAGTTAGCAGGCGCACTTTTCTGGTTTTTCTCCTGTGCAACCCACTTGAATTATGATCATGAAGATCCTGAAAATTATTCCCAACCACGGTCTCAGCACTCTCAGATGAAGCATAATTACACTCATCCAATTCCAGGGAAGGGTATCCACTTGCTTGACGTTTGTCAGCATTACATGCCTTCTCAATATTACCCGCTTCTCCTGATATTCCACTAGCTGTTAACTTATTGTGTTGATCAGCTGCAGAAATTACTTTCCCCATTTCATGAATCTTAAAAGAACTTGTAACCGTGCAATTGAGATTTCCAGCCAATTCAGCATCAGCAACTTCATGACGTCCACAGGCTGGCTTGCATAGGTCTATAGATCCATTACACCTTGATTTGAGATTTACTGCAGCAGATATCAGGAGCATTACTATTGGAATGAGAGTAGGAGCATCAATGCTAGAACAAATAGTGTTTTAATAACTGCAGATTGCAGTAGCAAGCGTATGTTATCATTAGCAAATTTACCTATGCAATCTGCATGATGTGTTTTCTGCATCAGGCTTGAAATTTCTGTAGTCAATCTATGTGTTTCCTTATTAAAATTACCAGTTGACTCCATATTGTGCTCTGGAAAGAAGATAAAAGCAAACCAAATAATTTAATAAAGAGAGCATGATTCTGTACCAGAGCTTGGATTGGAGAAAATATACATACCTATGGCGGGAATTGCAACTTCAGTTTTATTTTCTTTTTTATCAATGCCTGACACAGGATGATATTCAGTGGTGTTATTCAGAACAGTTGAAGCATTAGCATCAACCTTTTTCTCAAGAATGTGTCGTTTTAGAGCTTGCTGAAAACCAGATAGCAGCATTGCAACATCACCAAGGATTGATGCATGGAAACAAATGCTATTTGATTTTAATCCACCACCACAAGATTTAATGATGGGGCCATAATCATTTCCAATGCATTTGGCACCAATATCTGACAGGCAGTTATGGCAACGCCAATATCTGAACTTTGGAACATGTAAAGAAGGAAGCCCACATGCTTGTTCATCATGCTTATTACTGTCACCCTCTGAAGCAAATGGCCAACACATCTTCCAGTCTTTCTTGCAAATTTCAGATACATATCCACTACAATAAAGGCAACTAGTAAGGGATAGTTTTGTAGGAAATCCACAAGTCAATCATATATAGCAGCAACATGATAGCGCATAACAAGCTATTCTCAGTAGGAAAAGAAAAATCTCGACATGTACATCAAATCTCATTTTATACATATCCCACAACATCTAACTGTAATTATAATTTCACGTCACAAACAACAGTAAGCAGCTCCATTGTCATTAGATGATTAGGTATAAAACAAATTCTCTCATTCAGCCATTATTGAAAATATCTTCAAAGGAAAAGCAAAAACAAATATACATATGGAAGCCTGAGATTGCATATACGAACATAAAACAATTTCAAAAAAATATCCTAAATAAGTAACAGAAATTATATACATGCATATAAATTCCTCCTGAACAAGGTGATAAAAACTTGGCCATTAATGAAGAGTCTCAATGATAGCAGACATATTCTCTCTATTCATGCGCATATGCAAACACAATAGCGCACGTATACGTTTAACTAAGCCATATGGCATCAGACTATTAATATAAAGCCTAAAAATTAGCAAAAAGAAAAAATGGCAATCAAGGCTTACCGTATTGAAAAATGTTCACAGTTTTCTGCATCTGTCTTTTCATTGGCGTTGATGAGATCTATAGATATTGAGTCAATCTTAATGGATGACTCCATGGACTTGGAAAGAATAATAGAATCGCTACTTTGACGATTCTGGTCTTCTACCACAATATTCTTCTCCATGTTACAATAAACTAATGTCCAGTGTTCAAAATGAATTACCTAAGTGCAAACCAGCAGAATCTTAAATGAAACCATCATCATATGCAAAATACTAAACATAGATCAGTTGTAATAATGAAATATGGCTAAATACCAAACCATTCAAATTTTTGCACATCACATTATCGTAAGAAAAAGTCCCAAACCACCATGTTAGGGTTAATTTATTGTAAAGATATTTACAGTGAAAACAAAACATTCCATGTGTGAATCTCATTCTAAATGGGTAAGAAACTAAAAGATCGCCATTTAGAGTGATTTAGCACATAAAATAACAACCTCTTGCAAAATAAAAGCACATATATAATGCTTAATAGGAAAAAAGTTAATTAGAAACCCTAGGTTCCCATGATAGCAAATATAGGGATCCAGTTACCATATGTTAATGCTTTGCAAAGAACACATTTCAAACATGCAATTGAACCCATTCATATCAATTGCAGATTAAATGAGAAAATGACGCCAGTAAAACAGCATAAAATTAGGGCTACATAAAACTAATTAGAGTGTTCCGCAGAAGAGAAGAAATTGTTTATCTCATAATAATAACAAGAAGAAACACGTACCCACTTTCTCAAAATGACAACTAGAAGCTCCAACTTACATATCACAATGGTGTGCATCAATCTATAAAATAAAATAAAATAAACTTAGGGTTTCCTGGGTTATAAAATTGATGATCATAGAACAGTCAACACATCTTCTACCACCAGAAGACCTACAAATACTACATGAAATACCTCAGAAATTCAAAGAGTCTTCCATCAAACAAAACCCAGAAGATAAAATACACAATAATGACCAAAGTTAACGTACTAAATACAGTGAAATGACGTAAACACCCCAACCAAACCAGCTGAAACTCAGCTAAAACCAATAGAAATCACAAAAACCCCAACCCCAAACACAAGAACGAATACAAAAAACAGTAATTAAAGCATAATACACACCTTATCTCAGCTAAGCATGAACAGACCCACTTGGTTCGATTCTTCACGGCTAGCCGAACAAATGGTACTAACAGATAGGGCATCCGGCGGCGAGGAAGGTGGTGCAAGCTATGATCTGAGATTCAAAGGTGATGGAGTAGAATTAGATTGCGATGTTGGAGAAACCGTAACTTTTGCGAGGAGAGAGAGAAAGGTTTTCGATTCCACAGGTGGAGAGAGAAGAGAGTTTGTACCTTGTGTCTTTGAAAGCAGGATCTTGGTGTATTAAAATTGTCCATTACGCTTGCCCATGCCATTTCCATGTCATAATAATGTATAAACATTTATTTATTTACATATACAGATTTTTAGAGAGAGAAAGGAAGAAAAGGTCGAGAGAACTTGCGTGACTAGAATCCACGTGGCTGCAAGGTGCGGGTCCTGTCACAATCTATTGCGCTTTGTGACGCTAAAAGGAAAGCCCTAGATACAAACAGCCAAAGTTACTGTTCTCCCTCGCGTATTTTACACGCACTGTTCCCAGGATAACTTAAACTAGTCCTTGTCATGTCATCGTCATCTAGTCTGGAGATGCCTTTTCCACGTATGTGGATTGTAATTGGTGTGTGTAAGCTGATTTCAATGTGAGAGAGTGGGGTTAGTTTGACATGATAACCCTAACTTTATTTTTTTTAGTTAATTAATTTTTTTTTTTGGCAAGTGGAACCCTAAGCAATGCATTCTTGGTAAATAAATATCTAACCCTAAGCTTGGGCCAGAGAAATGAAGGATACACATACAATTGCTCTTTTCCTTTTTGACAAATTTAGGAATAGAAGCAAAACTTTTATGTTATCAAATGGGTACTAGCCTATCCAAATTATTATTTCTTTTTAACAAAAACGGTAGTTTATTCTTATTATTAATCTGTGTCATGTGTTTTATTTATTGATAAAAAGAAAGGCGTTTGAATGAAAATAAGGGAGAGCTGAGTATTCAAGTGTGGCTCTGATTAAGGTCGACGAGTGAGTTGGGTATGCTTAGAAACTGGTCCTTCAGGATTCTATATTGAATATGAAGTGTGCATGTATGTGGATTATATAGAAATAAGAACTCTATTAAAATTGTCATGGTTTTAACTCGATCCATCCTTGTCACTAACTCATGTGTATGTGTGTTTTGTCTGTTAACAAAAAAAACATCTTTTTTCCTTTTAGAGAAATATATAAAGGCTCCATTGAATTAATCATAGCTATCAAATACTAAAAAAATATAATTATCTTCTTTTCTTTAAAAAAAAAAATTGTTACACACACACACACACACACACACACACACACACACACACATATATATATATATATATATGTATATATATATTCACTTTCTATATTTGCTTTTTTTGTACTTATATAAGGGTAGATCAAAATTTAAGGTATTTTACCAATATGTACTAAGGATATCAATTATTATTGGTAATGATGGATCAATTATGTTTTTAATAAACTCTCACATTTGATTTCAAAAATTCTAACAAAAATTTAAGATAATTATATTTATTTATCGACCCAATTAAAAAAAAATAATTCATTTTCTAAAAACTTAAGATAAAACATGTTAAAAGATAATTAAGTTTATGTTAGAGTCCAAGTTAAAATTGAAATTAGGAGATTAAATAAAATAGAAAGTCTAATAGAATTTAAATCTTGGAGTTTAATAATTAGAGTAAAAAAGGACTAGATTTTTTAATGACTATGTATATGAGTACTTGGTTGATCATTATATTGTCGAGAGCTCACGAAGTGAAAAGGTGTATCGAATCCCTTGAGTTTTGTTCGAGTGACTTATAAGGGTAAGAAAAATAATTAGTAGTTGTAATTATTTTTCTTTTGTTAGTGGATTTATTGGTGGAGCAGGCTTACGCCAAACCACATTAAATTTTGTATTCATTAATTTATGTGAGTGTAATTTTCACAATAAGTGACATTAGAACTGTGGTTCGAGATGTTAAAAATGGAGTATAAAATTTGAGGCTAAACCGTTCGATAGGAAAAATAATTTTAGTATGTGGCAAAACACTGTGAAGAATGCCTTATGTAACAAGAATTAATTAAAGTATTGAACGAGAAGCAACTAACGATCATGAAAGATGATGATTGGGAGGAGCTTCAATAAAGGGTAGTGAGTACAATTCGATTGATGTTAGTTCCTGATGTGAAGTATAATGTCTTAGAAAAGATTTCACTAGTTTTTTTATGGAAAAAATTAGAGAGTTTGTACACGTTAAAGTCACACACAAATTACTTGTACTTGAATAAGGAGTTGTACTAACTCAGAATGGATGAAGGTACTGATATGAGGGATTACTTTAATATTTTTAATAAATTAATTACCTAATTGGCTAGTGCTGGTGTGAAGGTAAATGAAGAAGATAAAGCTCTCTTGCTTCTAACCTCTCTTCCACAATCTTATGAAAGCTTGGTAGCAGCCCTAATAGTTGGAAAAGAGACTTTAAAGGTGAAGAAGGTTATCACAGTTATCTTAGATGATAAGAAGTTTAAGAAGACAAGTAGTAGCAATGAAGGTGGAGTCTTTATTGTTGGTTCCAGTCATGGTAGAAGAAATCCATGTGAAAATAATTAGAGAAAGAATAGTGGATCAAGCTCAAGACCACACGAGTAGACCTTGAAAATAAAGAATGCTACTACTATCATGAGAAGGACTACATTCAATACCATTATATGAAGACAAAGGAAGATCTTGTAAAGTTTAAATAATTAAATAAGAGTCACAGAAAAGAAAAATATGAAACTACTACAATTGCAATTGATGATGGTGTTGACAATGAATGTTTTGAATGTAGATGATGATAAGAAAAAAGCAAAAGATCTATCACAAGATGAGTTGTTAATGGATCCTACTTGCCCATTCTATATATGCTCAAAGAATGAGTAGTTTGATGTGATTGAAGAAAAAAAAGGAGAAAAAGTCAAGCTAGCCAATGGGAATAAGATGGAGGTTGAAGGTTTGGAAGAGTGAAGATTAAGCTGCATAGTGATCTGGTGAAATTATTTGATGAAGTGAGGTATGTTTTTAAATTTGAAAGAAACTTAATTTTTCTTGAGTAAGTTGGATTTTTTGGGTTATGAGTATTCAATTCATGGTGGAGTAATAAGAGTTAACAGATGTGCTCTCGTAATCATGAAGGGCGAGAAAGTTGATGCAAAAAACCTCTATAAATTGGAAGAAAGCACATCGATTGGAAGAATACAGGTTAAGGCAAAAGGCAATATCAACAATTAAGAGTGCAAAGAAGTATCAAAGAGAAAATTAACTTTTACAGAAGTATTGAAAACTAATTCCATTTGATCTGGAGGTGAAAATTATTGGAATACAAGTTAAATTGAAATTAGGAGATTAGATAAAATAAGAAATTTAATAAAATTTAAATTATAAAGTTTAATAATTAGAGTCCCAAAAGGAATAAATTTTTTAGTGGTATATATATATATATATATATATATATATATATATACGAGTAATTGATTGATCTTTGTATTGTAGAGAGCTCATAAAAATGGAGAGGTATGTCAAATTCCATGAGTTTTGTTCGAGAGACTTGTAAGGGTGAGAAAAATAAATAGTAGTTATAATTATTTTTCTTTTGTTAGTAGTTTCATTAGTGGAGTAAACTTACGTCGAAACACGTTAAATTTTATATTTTTTAATTTATGTGGATGTGATTTTCACAATAATTTAATTATTACGTCCATCATTAGTCCTTAGATTTAAATACAATACACCTTACATCTATCTTGGCCCCTAAATTTAAATTAAATACTGCATCCATCACTAAATTTATTAATATATATTGACTTAAAAATATATATACATAGAAACAGAAAACTTATTTTTGAGTTTAAAAAAAAAAATCATATTTACGAAGAAAATAGCAAAAAATAAAACCACAATGGTTTGACATGATGTGTTTATAAAAGAAGAATAACTATTTGACATTGAATATGAATTGGTAGCTTAAATATAATAC
Source organism: Hevea brasiliensis (assembly GCF_030052815.1). Taxonomy (NCBI): domain Eukaryota; kingdom Viridiplantae; phylum Streptophyta; class Magnoliopsida; order Malpighiales; family Euphorbiaceae; genus Hevea; species Hevea brasiliensis. The sequence goes on from NC_079496.1 coordinate 104,701,175, forward strand.
TAATGCATGATTTGGTTAATTATATCGTATTTAATCACTAATTAATGAATAATTTTCCTAAAAAAAAATAATTAACGAATATTGAATTCATAATTTTTTTTAAGCTTACGATATGCGTTTCATAAATCGTGTTTCATTAAATCCTTATATTAACTTTAAGATTTAAAGACTATATTTTCAAAACATTAAATATATATTTAACAAAATATAATTGAATGTAATGTAATAAAATTTTTAATTTATTATTTTATTAAATTTTTTTATTTACATTATTCAAACAAATATATATTCATCACCATATGAATATACCATTGGTTTGGTTGAGCATTGTTATTAAATTTCCCATAGCTTGAGGAGTACGTACTCTAGATGCTGAATAAGAAAGAAATCATAATGATATGGTATTTTCCCTCGTTAATCATGTAGGTCTAGAGTTTCAATGGGTCTAAATTAGGTGCACAATAATTAAAAAAAAATCATCCTTTTTCTATTTAGTTCGATCTAATAATTTCGTTTCTCACCTTCTCTAAATATGCGTAACCGATAAGCAAAGTCATTGATAAATTTTGTTTTATGAATTTATTTAATTTTAATTGAAATTCAAAATTTTATAATTTTGAAAAACACTTCAATATAAATTAAATTTATTGAGTAGTGACAAATAGAATAACATTTAAAACTAATAAAATTTTGTCTTAAATAAATAGCTATATGATAGAACTTGAAACTATTGCTTCATGAGTCTCACTTTCGTCGTCTCAACTATAAGGATCGGACAAAGAGAAATCGTCAAAGGTCCGTTGGGGTTATCCTCGATAAAAACTTTTGATGCTTAAGTAAGAGAGGGAGATATTATGGTAGAGATAGAATATTGAAAGAGTAGAGAGAAGTGCAAGAAAGTGAAAAAGAAGAGTGGAAGTAGAAAAAACACTTTTCTATCTTTACCTACCTTATTTTTTAGAAAAAATAATGAGGGCATATTCTTTCATATATTTTAAAGAATATTTTTAATAGGGTATATTTTTAATTAAGGAATATACACATTTTATGATTATTTTATATTATACTATTAGAGTAATAAATATATTATTTATCTCAAAATATACTTCTAAAAGATGATATTATAATACAGTAGTAAATAAATAAATAAATAAATATATATATATATATTTGCTCTTTTGTGTTTTTTGTTGAAACTTGAAAGGGATGTTTCATCCTTCAATCTTTATATACATATTTACATATGATATTGAAAATTAAAAATAAAATAATATAAAAAAAGTCCTTTCACATCATCCATGTCATCATCATTATGATGCATACATCCAATATTATAATACTAAAGTAATGTTTGCTCCTTAATTTTCTCAAATGTGCTGTATAGCTTTTGCCCATTCCACTACTACAAAGAAAGTCTTCTATGAGAATAATTAAAATTAATTAGATATTAATTTAATGGAATATTCAAAAATCCAGAAAACATACTGTGCAGATCGATTCTCTCTCTCTCTGCTTGGAGAGTTGGTGATCAGTGCTGAGGGACCCAGTAGTCCAGGAATTTATTTTTTTTAAGCTATATTATATTTAAAAGTTCCGAAGGACAAAGATTACAACTTAGGTAACAAACACTTGTTAGAAAGGGCGGTCCACTCTGATTAATAGTAATCAGTCCAACAAAACAAACCAAACCAATCCACCCAAAACCAAGCCCACATTAATAAACCCAACCCCTAAACCTAAAATCCCCAGGTGGAATAAGAGGGTGTAAGCACAGAGAAGCTATGTGACCACCATCTACAATTGCTACCACCACAGACGTGCCGAGCGGATCGAAGCCAACAACACTAATCACCAACACAAGGAGCACACTAAGATGACCCATCCACTTGCAGCATCTCAAGGAACAATATTTGCATCCTAACTTCCGCAACAAGGACATTTACACATAGCTACATGGTTAAGAGGGCCGTTGCAAAGCTTTGACTCACGATGCCAAGGGCATGATCTTTTCAACCATAGTGTAGAAGCAGATCCCGGAGATACAGACTGGTTAAAGCAACTGAAACCCACTCAACTAGTATAGCCACCCAATTGAGTCTAACGCTTGACAAGTACCAGTAAGCAAGAAATGAAACTTTCTTCAAGAGACCGCCATGCATCACCTTTTCGCTGAACACAAACTCCGATCTAACTCTGAAGATCCAACCTGCAAACAAAGATCAAAACCAAACATCGACATGCAAAGACTCATGTACAAACTAACACAACTAGGGGAGGGCTTGCCGCTAGAAGTTAGAAACCAAAATCAAGACCCAAAAGCCTTCTCCTGCTCGAAGGCAAAAAGGAAACTAAGAAGGAGACGATCAGAGACTCGACGAACTTGAGAGAGCTGAAGCGACGAAACCAGAAATGAGAGAATTTCTCTCTCCCAAACAAAGAGAGAAAATGCTATATTGAACGTAATATCCATGGATTTTTCTGGTTCTCTGTTCTTACTCATTCATTAGCTTTATTGGGTTCTCCGCTAAATATTATACATACACAAGACATCCATGGCCTATAGCTATAGACCCATAAGTCATGTTGTACTTTTTTACCTTCGATTATTGTACGTAACTTTTTTATTTTATGATTGGGCACTGCCTTTTACTTTTAGATTATAATAACAGTGCAATATACTATAAAAAAAAATAGTTTTTTTTTTAATTATAAAAATAATAAGTTAAAATTAAAACCCGAAATTTTCTTACTTTTTATATTTTCAAAATTAAAGGGAAATCAATATTATATATTGAATTAAGAATACTTAAGTGTAACTGATACTTAAGAGAAAAAAAAAAAATATATATATATATATATATATATATATATATATATATATATATATATATATATATATATATATATACACACAGAGAGAGAGAGAAAAAAAAAAATTTAGGGAGTAAGAATTCGACAAAGCAATGATGCATATATATAGTCATGAAATTCACATATATAAAATCTCATAGTAATTTTTAAGAAATTTATAATTTAATCTCTAATTTTTTTATATTATATTTTAATTTTTAAATTTTAAAAAATTAATTATTTAATTTCAAAATTTTATACTATATTATATTTTAGTTCTTAAATTTAAAAAAATTAATTATTTAGTTCATAAATTTTTTATTATATTTTATATATTAAAATTAAAGAGAGTAAATAATTAATTTCTCAATATCTAGAGACGGAAGTGTAATATAGTATAAAATTAAAGGACTAAATAATTAATTTTTAAAATTTAGAGCCTAAAATATAATATAAGGCAAAGCTCAAATATCAAATTATAAATTCCCTGAATTTTTATCATATTTTTATATTTTTCTACTAAATGTAGAATTAATCGAAAATTGCAAAGCTTGCATATACCAATGTTATCATATACCTAATTATACCCATATGTCTCTAGATTTAAAAGGACAATGAAACACCTAACCTTTAATTAATTAAATAGTGAAATTTTAATTAATTAAATAATGAAATTTTGACAAATAATTAATAAGATGCCAATAAGAAAGGTGTTAAGAGCCATAAAACTATTAGTCAACGTTTTACTTTTACACACAAGCTTAAATTTTTATATTGAATAATTTTTTAATATAGTATTAAATCCTCTCATATTAAAAGGTTCAGAGTTTAAATTTTTACTATTTATTTATTAATTAAATATTTTAATATAAAGTAACGTCAACCAAGTTGTTAATTATATCATATATATAATTCATGAGCGCATTTGTACAGACACAATACTGTTATGTGGATATTGTATGCAAAAAAAATATTTGAATATATAATATGGACATGGTATAAATTTTTGATAATATTAAAATTATATTTAATAAGACATAATGAAATGTAATATAATTAAATATTTTATTATATATATATATATATATATATATATATATATATATATATATATATATATATATATATATATATATATACTTTATCAAACGTAATCTAAATACATAATTAATATGTGAACACTAAGTATGAATGAGTGTATATTAGAATACCACTTAAGGTATATAGCAGCATTGAAATCTATCAATTGGATGTTCTTAAAGTACATGCTCCATTCTAACTAAGAATTCTTGTGATTCTGAAAGATTCAACTATAGGAAAATTAAGAATGAAAAGCTTTCCGTTTTCGTATACTCTTTGATTTTAAAAATGCTGATTTTAAGAGGACTTATTGTCTTTTTTGGATCCTTATTGCTCAATTTGAAAGCGAACAGATAATGCATTCTACTTATTGAAAAATTATGAGTTTCATTTTCTATTAAAAAAAATTAAATATTTTATTTTTAAAATATATTATTTTTTAATACTTTGATGTATTTATTAAGAAGGCCTTTTTACTGTTCTTAGATTGTCTTCTTTGAGTATTGCTGAATGTATAATATTCGTATATCACAAATGAATGATACATGTAGTAGTGTCTAGAGCTATATGCCAGAGAGTATGGATACGATTGAATAGACGAGTGGTTTGTTATTTATCCAAATGATGCCTGGAGATTTCCAGGGTCACTTGATACTATCTACAAGATAAGAGAAAGGTCAGAAAGCTAAAGGGGTATATTTTCTAGCGGCACTCCAATGCTTAAATTAGTGAAAGTTTAGGTAGAAAATTGACAACAAAAGGAATAATAGTGAAAGTGTGAGTTCAGTGTTTTTATCTTATGGAAACAAGGCCTTATATATCAACAGTTTGATAACTAAGGGAGTGCCAGATGTCCTAGAGACGTAGGTTCATGATATTTTGTTCAACTTTGGCGGCATGTAATATAGGATATGTTTTCTTTGATAGCCAAATGGGTACTCTGTCACCTTTGGCTATGGCAATTATTGTGTAAGAAAAGATACTGGCCTCTCACACTTATTATGTATGGATATTTGGCTCATTAATTAGCTTGTCCTCATGTCAATAAATGACTCTCCATATATTTACGAGGGTTACTTCTATTTTTGAATATGATTTCAAGGAGTTAAGCTTGTATGCAGATTGGTGAACTTTTTAGAATGTGAACCGTAAAGACCTCAACCATCCACTTGGTTCAACCATCTTCACATACAAGTATGGCTCTTTCCATATATACAGTTGTTTTGCTCTGTGGACATCCACGTGTCATCAATTCTAGAGCTACATATTTTTTTAGTGTATCAAGTACATAATAATAATGGTGTTTAAGGCAAAACATGCACTCTTGCTCTTAGCCTTAGGTTGTTTTGCTATAAGCCTTTGTTTAATAACTTTTATTAAAAAAAAAAAAGATAAATTAAATTAACGGTATTAGCCCAACTCAATACCGAAATAAGGGAGAAATTTAAGTCTTACCATTGGTGTTTGAGATATTGGGGATTAACTTGGATGAATTATAGAAATTACGGTGTAGTCTGTGAAAAAAGTTTTAAATGTATGATGCCATTCCAGACATACCAAGCAATTGAATTACTGGGTCACCACTCACCGACTCAATCAATCAATCAATTAATTAATTAATTAATTATTAGTAGTAGTGTGATATTTTTACTGTTCTTTAAAAATAGCAAAAGTATCCTTTTATCCTATACTTGAACATTTACACCGTTTTAGGTAAATGGTTTACACTGCGTTATTTCCCAATAAAAGTGTATAGAAGTAACTATATTTTAAATAATAATTAAAAATTAATCATTTTATTATTATAAAACCCAATCCCAAGTCATTGTATAAACAATAACTTGGATAGAGTCCAAATATTCAAATTGCTCGGCTGAAATAAGTTGTTATTAACAATAGAATTTGTAATCAATTTATGGTTTTGGTTTTTTTTAATGAAATAATTAATTTTTCAAAATTTAGTAACTAATTCAAAAGTAATCGATTTATAATTGGTTGTTAAATCACTTGCTAATTGATGTTAAAATAACCTTAAATATATGATTAATAACCGATTTTAAAATTGATTTTTATTAGCAACTAATTTAGAGAATCGATTACTAAATTAGAGAGTTATTTTAATTGACTCTAAAATTTAGCAATCAATTTGTAATCAGTTATAAAAATTAGTTGTTAATACCACAAAATTTGCCAATAGGTTGCTAAATTTAGAACTTTTATAAAAGTCTTTAAATTTACAACTGATTTATTGTCAGTTGCTATTAGCAACCGATTTTTATAACCGACTTAAATCGGTTACTAAATTTTTCCCTAAAAAATTTTCACCTATTTTTTTTTATTTGCAACCTATTTTCGAATGGATTATTAATGGTAATCAATTTTTGCAACCAAATGAAATCAGTTATTATTAAAAACCGATTTTACAACCGATAGGGAATCGTTTGTAAAATTTCCCTAAAAAATTCCCACCTAATTTTTTATTTTACTTTTTGATTTGCAACCGATTTGTGTTAGTAACCGATTGAAATCTATTATTATTAACAATTAATTTTATAACTGATTGCGAATCAATTGTAAAATTTTTTTTAATAAAAATTCTCACTCAATTTTTTAAAACAATTAAAAACCGATAATCAGTTGCTAAAATTTATTGTTAATTTATTTATATAAATCACTACTTATTTTCCTTCTCTCTTTTTCTTCTCTTTTCTTTCATTTTCTTAATTTTTTTTTCTTTTTTATCTATTTTATTCATTATCTTTTCATTTCTAATACATTTTTTTATCATCTTTTTCTTTTTTATATATTTTCTTCTTAGTTATCTTTTTCTTTCTCATTTTTTTTCTTCATTAACTTTTTATTTCTCATCTATTTTCTTCCTCATCATCTTTTTCTTTCTCATTTTTCTTCTTCATCAACTTTTTCTTTCTCATCTCTTTTCTTCTTCATGTTCTTTTTCTCTTATTTTTTTGTTTAATTTATTTTTTTTATTATTGTTTACATCACAATTTAATTTTAATATTTTTGAGCCCCAATTAATTAATGGGTCTAAAATATTAAATTAAATTGTCAATTTAATGTGACTAAGCCCATAAGTCAAGTTGGCAGAAGACTAAAAGTCAGTAGATATTAATTATATGAAGATAGAACAATTAAATAATTACTCATACAAGTGGATATTATTTATTTAGTGTCTAAAAATATCTACTAAAGATAAGCATGGAAGTAGAGAAGTGGGCAAGTGGACAAAGTGGTGTGACTGGGTTGTTATGGGAGATAGTGGGTGTTTGTGGTGATTACAGGCGGTTACAGGAAGTGTAGTAGTTGTGAGAAAAATGTGGTAATAGTGGAGAAGGTGGTAACCACCAAACTTGACCACCAAGTAGAGCTTTTCTATAAGTTGACGTGCTGAGCTTCATTCAAACAAAAAAATAACTAATCAATTAACACCTGACAGACATAATATCTTAACTCAAATTCTCTTCAGTTCAACAATCTCTTTACTTTTTCAAGCTATCTTTTACTTTTTCAAGCTATCTTTTACTTTTCAGTTTAGCATTCAGTTTCAATTCTAGCCTTTCATTTTCAATTCAAATAAGTAATTTATATTTTCTCTGCACATATTTTGATTCCTGTAAGCAATCTTTTCAATTTTCAATGCAATCTATAGCTTTCATGTCCATATTTCATTTCCTGCGAATCTGCTTTTAGTTTTTCAATGCCAATTTATAATTTCTTCACATATTTATTTTTCAAACAATCAACCTATTTAATTTTCGATGCACAATTTACTTTTCAAGCAATGATTTAATTTTCTCAAAGCGATCAATTTATTATTCATGCACAGATTTACATTTTCCAAGCGATAAATTTACTTTTCTAAAAAGCAATTAATTTAATTTTCTAATGCACAGATTTAATTTCTTGTAAAGTGCTCAATTTACTTTTCCAACACAATCTTTACATTTTTTGTAATGACCAATTTACTTTTCAAGCACAATTTTACTTTTCGATGCACAAGCCTCCTTTCAAGTTTTCTTAAGTGATCAAATTTTCTTCCATTTTTACAAAAGCTGAACGAGTAGAGATACTAATAAAGTGCATCCTAGTGGAGTTAGGAAACCCAAGGAAAAATTAGGTCATTTTTTTCCTACCAATCATTCTATTTTAGAAGTTAAATCAGCGCATATTTATTTTACATTGGGATCATATACGTCCCTGGCATGCTAGCAATCTAATTCACACATGTGAAAAGACCATACATGTTTTTAACTTGTGTAAATTGAGTAAAATCAATTTTATGGGGAAACAACAATTTGGCACACCTAGTAGAACTACATTTCTACTTAAGTGTCAACATTACAGACTCTAGACTATTGTTCTTAGCCAAAATGCTGCAAATAGCAATTGGCATGTCTAGTGGGATGCCATTTTGATCTCTTCATTCACAGTCGCTCATCATCTTTTTGCTCTTTTCATTTATTCAAAGATCACATTTGCACACAAGAGTTTTGGTCATTACGGCCAAAACAAGAATTTTTTTTTATGAAAAAGAAGCCATAAGGTCTAACTGTGAAACAATAGCTAATGAAGCTGATCTCAATCTCAATGAGAACGAACAATAAGATCCTGACAACAAGCCACCCCCAGCATAAGAGGTGATTCCAATTGCATTCAATATAGCTAGCATTAGAGCTCAAATTGCTTAATAAGTCACAGACCAAATTAGAGCCAGTATTAAGGCTACTTTTGAAACTGGTTTTAAATCCTTGCCTATTCAACTGGAATGGGCTAGCAAAGAATCCATAAGAAATTCACTTGAAGCTAGACTACTCGGTTGAGATACATCAACTTTGGCTAGCCAACCATTGGCTAGCCAACCTGAGTCCAATAAGGTGCAAACAACTCCAACCCAAGTGCAATCGCACTACCAGTCACCTCATAGGAGAGAAGCAACTCCAATGTGTTTACCTACACAAATAGTAAGGTCATTCATTGGTCATCAAGGAGGTAATATGTCTACTAATACTAACCCTAACACTCATCCACATGTATATAATGCTGCACAGGTAAATACTATCCTAAAATAATGCGGAGAATGCTATGATCAATCATGTAACACCACCACCACCTATGCATGCACTAATAGTTCATCGCTTAAAACCTCATATTGATCGTTAAGCATTTAGGATTGTAGTTCAAGTTGTATGGACTGGCCTTTAACAAGCAGGCCATCTTGAGTTACATAAACCTTATCCAACTTGGGTGCAAAGGAATAATCTCTACCCTAGGAGTTATAAGATACCTGAGTTCACTTTGTTCTTAAGAGATGGGATATAGTCTACCCTAGAACATATTAGTAGGTTTACTATTCAATATTGTGAGCTTGCTAATTATGACAATTTTGACATGTTTAAGTTAAGGCTATTTCTCAATTCCCTAACTGCAATGACTTTTCTTGGTATGCCTCATTGCCTAGAAAATCTGTGCACACTTGGCAAGACATGGAGCATTTATTTCATATGTAGTTTTACAAAACTAAACATGAAGTGTCTATTGCTGAGTTATCTAAGATTTACCAAAGGCTAGGAGAATTTGTAAACTCATACATTATTACGTTCAAGAATATGTGTAATAGGTACAAAATATTTTTACCCGAATTGAGTTTGTCAAGTTGGCCCGAGTTGGTTTGGATATTGAACTTAGAAAGAAGTTTCAAGGCATGGAAGTTAAGGATTTCTTTGAGCTTGCTACGAAAGTAACAAGCTATGAGGAACTGCTTAGGGTAGAAAACCAGAAAAGGAAAACCTCCATGGGCATATATTTTTTGGAAACATTTCGTGATATGGGTATTGTGATTTTGTTAATATGGGAAGTTGTTTTTGTCCTGTTTTATTTAAACTGGCAAAACCTCTAAAACCATAGAGAAAAATCTTTTCTAACCCTCTGTTGCCCTAACAACAGTGTTCATTTGACATAATAAAGGCAAAGGCGATTTTTTTGTTCTTTTGCATGAAAAGTTTTTTACTTTTCCATAGGGACTCAAGATGTCATCTAAAGAAGAGGTGAAAGGCCAAGACTACTGCAAATATCATGATGTTTGGACTCATCATACCAACTACTATTAGGCATTCAAAATCTTAGTCCAAGACAACCTTTTAATCCTTTTTTCACCTTTCATATATGAATTTAAGAGGATTTTTTTTAATTTTCTTTTAATTATCACCATTAATTATAAATACATACATATCATTATGTTTGAATATGAAAAACAATAGTATGGTTGAGACTTACATAGATATTTTGCTAAATTCATTATTATATTTTTATATATAAATATACATAAATTATTAGATAAAGTTGTGCACCGCATATATGTGTAAACTGCAAAGAAATAAAGTAAACATACAAACTACTAATATTCATGTGGTCACCTTTTTCACATAGGATTACATCCATGGACATGCCATCTTTTATTATTATCCAATAAATAATTGTCAATTACAAGTTCAAACTATACTACCCATCAACTAAATTACACCTAAGAGATAACTCACTATAAACTGCTCATAATAAATACATTAGTTAGTCATCTCAATCTCTTTTAGACATAACTCAATATATTTACTATTATAACTGCTACACCATAAAAAGTGTCTTCAATTATATGGGCAAAAGTCTTCTCACCAATGAATAAGAATTCCTTCATCTTGAATTTTGTGCCCTTTCTCTGTCTTACTCGAAGCCTTGATGCAACTTGAAAGAGTAATGAGAAAATATTCTCACATGTCATTAACAGAGAATGAAGTTTGCTTTATATACAAGATTGATCTAGTAACTACCCTTATCATCTATTGACAACTTAGTAAAAAAAAAAAAAAAAGCTAACAAACTACCCGCCTACTGATAAAAAAAAATTAAATCAATTCTATACACCCCCCCCCCCCCCCCCCCCCCCCCCCCTCTTAAAAATGGAGATGGGTTGAGATTCACCAATCCTATCTTGGACAAGAAAAAATAAAAGAGCTGGGAATTCAAAGGCTTTATAAAAAGATCTACCAATTAAAGCTTAGCAAAAATATGGCCCATTTGAATGAACCCTTGAAGCAATTGTTGACGCATAACATGGCAATCTATCTCTAGATGCTTGGTTCACTCATGGAAAATGAGATTTTTAGAAATGTGAACAATAGCTTTATTGTCACAATGCAATGGAATTGGAAGCTGCAAGTGAATTTGGAAATCTATCAACAAATAGCTAATCCCTTACAATTCATAGACCACTGAAGCCATGCTCCTGTATTCTACCTCGATCGAAGATCTGCTAATGGTGGCTTGTTTTTTGGACTTCTAGGAGATAAAGGAAGACCTAAAAAACACACAATACCTTATAATTGTGCGTCGCATAGTGGTACAGGTTGCCCAATTAGCATAGCTAAAAACTTGCTGCTGATAATTATTTAAAGAAGGAAAAAAATAATCCTTTGGCTGGTAAGCCTTTCAAGTACTTCAACAGATGGATCACTGCGACCAAATGTGATGTGCATGGCACTTGTAAATATTGGCTAATTTGCTAGATGGCATAAGTGATGTCTGGCCTCATCAATTTGAGATAAAGCAATCTTCCAACAATGCGTTGATACTAGAAGGAGATCACTTGATGAATCAATGAGCTTAAAACCCTTAGACATAAGGTACTCATCTAATTTGGCATCCAATAATCTAATATCCTTAAGAATATCTAAGATGTATTTGCATTGGTTGAGAAAGAGACCATTGTCACTTCGAGCTAATTTCACTCTTAAAATATACTTGGCATAGCCAAGATCTTTGATCGTAAATTAGTAGTGGAGATATTTCTTGCCAGTAATTTAAATTGTCTTCAGTGGCACTAGTTATCAGTAAATCATTTACATAAATGAGAAGTGCTGCAAAATGAATACGTGTACCTTTGGTAAACAAATAGTTATCATGGCCAGATTACATAAAGCCAAAATCACAAAGCTTAGCTATCAATTCTTTGTTCCATTGATGCTCAGCTTGCTTAAGTCCATAAAGAAACTTAATGAGTTTGCAAACTAGACCTAGCTTGGCTTTAGTATATCCTTCTGGTGGCCTTATGTAAAGTTCCTCATCAATGAGAGCATGCAAGCAATGTCTTGAATTTTTAAATAATTATTTTATATGAGAATTAATTGGTTTGGCAGGCTTAGGACAGGCATTGTGTAGTTGTTGTGTTGTGGGCATGAGGCCTTTTGGATTGAGAAGTGTTAGTTGAATTATTTTGTAGGTTGGATAGGTCCTAGGTAAAGAAAAAATTATGTTGAAATTCTGACATAAACTTAGAGTGTTTTAGGCTCTTTAGTTATTTATTTTAAGTTAATATTGATAAATTTCTTGAATATGATTGTTAGGTGATTCGAGTCAATCTTCCTCATATTCTCAGCCGCTCCAGTAACATTTGGATAATCTGTGAGTAGATATTGATTTTATTTATAATTTCAATATTATTATTATATATACAAGGCATGCTTATGCACTTACTTATATATATATATATATAGTTAAATATTAGGCACGCCCTTATGTTGCATATTTTATTGGTGAAATTATTGTGGATGTCGTCTTAAGGTAATTTGGAGTTGTATGTATATGTTGGTGTGCATGTGGTATGGATATGAATATGGGTAGAACGGGTAGTTGCGATTGGAGTTTGACTCACTGGGATCCGATCCTTATATGTGGATAAGTCGGGGTGAGTACAGCTTTGAGTTAATCTTGCAGACCCCCGCATTTGGATTATTAAGAGAAAGTCCGGCTTCAGTTGACATCGCTTGTAGGTATTAGAATTAAGAGAGCTGGATAGGTGATCGACTCCCATATGTATATATGTTGATGTGATACACGGGTGTGTGAGTGCTTTAAATTATCTTTTGTGTAAACATTATTTGAATTGTTTAAAATTATGTGTGTATGTTGCATTTTATGCATAGGAATGCATTAGGTTTAGATAGTTATAGAAATTGTATTTAAAATTAATATCTTACTCTATGAGTCGAATGCTCACTCCTATTCAACTATTTTTCCTCAAGCGATAGGTGGACTTATTGAAAATAACCTGCTTTATTTTCTTGTAGGTTAAACCAGAAAGTTTAGTTTACTTTTATTATCTTTTATTAAATTCTAGAACTCCACATATACCAATAGTGTATTATCCTTATCTGGGGTTATATTACCTAAACTTTTGGAGTTGTAACTTTATTTATGTGGAAATGTTTGGATACATGAGATATTCATTTCTTTGGATGAGGGAGCTGAGCTCCCATTTGATTATTTATCTGCTTTGAGGATTATAAGGGTGAGTTAAGCTCCCTATATTATTGTTTTATTGGTTTACAAGTCAAGTGAGTTAAGGCTCCATATTGAATAGTCTAATTTATGGTTAGACTCTGTCCGTTTGATTTCTTGAAATTAGACTATATTTATAGGCTTTATGATTGGGCTAGAAATAGTTAGGCTTACTATGGGCTTCGGGAGCCTTATGCTGACCTAAGTCCTAATGCCGTTCCAGCCTAAAAAATGGATCGTGACAAAGTTGGTATTAGAGTTTAGGCTGTAGATTCATGAGAAAATGTGTACCTGGAGTTGTCATATGCAGAGTATAGGTTCCTGTTTCGTCTTTTTTTTTTTGTAACTCCTTATTTTTAGATTCTATATTATTCTTTAGGTAGTGTAAGAGTGATTCAATTTAGTGTCTCAGTCTTCATGGAGTACATAGTGATGTCAACTTTAGCTAGCAGACATGTTGAGATATGCTAGGGGGATACGTACTCTAAGAAATGTCATGTTTTTGTCAAAATAGGGCTAATTAGCATGCCTATCTAGTGCAAGGCCCAAGTACATAAATGTGAGTTATGGTAGTATAGCTGCCCTAGATGAAGGTAAGGGTACCACTGCTGGCAGTTATTAGTGGACAGCCCAATTAAGGCAAGTTTATGGTATCAGTGGGTTAAAGAGAGATAAGAGGTTGGAAAACCTAATGTGTTGGGACATACTGTAGTGACCTATATAATGCTCTCATTATTTATGCAGTAAGCTGCAGATTATAATACCGATATGGGATTATTGTGTAAAACTACGTGCATCCCTAGTGTGTTCTATGCTGATGTTTACAGCTAGCTTTTATTTTGGTATGGACATACCAAAATAGAGTTCTATTTTTGTAAAGGAGTTTGGGACTCCTAGATAGAGATTTAAAACCCTTGAGCCAGGATATCGAAGGTTCCAGTTGGGTGATAACTAAAGTTAGTGATTTAGTTACCTTAGCATGAGCTAAAGTTACATTAAGAGTTGCCATAAGATTAAAGGTTTCAGTATCATCGCAAATAAAGGTAGTACTTGTAGAGTGAGACCATCTAGTCTCTAATATGGGGTCTTGGACAGTTTTAACATTGCAATGGATGTTTTGCCTAAAGTTTAGTAAAAATAGTACCTTCTTTGTGTGGTAGCAAGGCGCAGAGTACAACTTTGCTCCCCTAAAAAGGAGGCTGGATGTAATGAATGGTGTTCATAACCTGTGCAATGATGTTTTAAGGAGTTTACAGTATGATAAAAGAGCAGATAACTTGACACGATTATGGCAAGGTGACAGATACAATACCTGCTTTGCAATTAGTTGTAATATAGGATATGATCTTATCCTTTTAGGATGGAAAGAAGGTTACTATTAGTGATAATGACCTACAGAATAGTGTCCCAAATGGGACTGTAAAGTGAGGTAAAAGTTGTTAGCTCAAGTATCCTAGAGAGGGTACAAGTTCCACTGTAGAAATCATAATGATCAGATTATAATGGATGTAAAGCCTTTGAATTGAATGATAGGTTTGGGTACCCAATATCTTAAGTTTTGGCTAATTAAGTGGATATGGAAAAGTAGAATTCCTACAGATCCCCTCCTTAAAGTAGTAGGGGATAGTATGTAGTCTAAAGAATAGAGACAGAGATCACATAGTAAATGCATGGCTGCAATTCTTTGAGTTTCTTTTCAACTTCTTATTACTTAATAAACAGAGTACTCTAAACAAAATAATATTAAGGATAGTAAGTAAGTAAAGGCAAATTACAAAATGCCAGTAAATATAGAAAGTGTAGAAATGAAAATTTTAACAGTTGGTTACAGATGCAGCATAACCCTAATGCTAGTAGAAGTATTAGCTAGAGTGGTCAAAGGACTAATTTTGAGTAACATCGAGGTGTAGATAACTTGGTAGAGATAATTAAAAGGTACAAGTTTTTGACATGACAGTTAGGTCAAGAAAGAGAATAGAGCTAAAAAATAAAATAGTCAAAGTTTGAATCTGGGTAAGATAAAAGGAGTAGGCTAAAGAGCAAATTGAAAAGGCCAAATTAGAATAAGATTAGGAAGAGAGAGTCAGAATACAAAGGAAAACATTTGTCGCGGTGTAGAATCCAAAAATGCAGAACTCAGAGCAGGTCATAGTTGGTGCAGTGTTAGGAGCTAGAATATGAAGCTCAGAGTTATAAGATTTGGAATAGACTTTGTCTATTTTTTGTCCCTAAGGTAGAATAAGGGACAATACGATAAGGACCTTCTAGATCGTTAATAGTATGACGAAAGTTAGGTGAGGTATGCAACCAAAGTAGGTAGTAACCAAAGGGTGTGCAATGGTAACTTGAACTATCTTATCAGACAAAGAAGCAAAGTCAGTAGATAGTAAGTTGAATAAAACTCAACCTGATGGGTTCAAATATGCCTGATGAGAAAAAAGAATGGGGGATAATGGCACAGAGATTTGACATTAGAATTCAGAATGGTGAGACCTAGAGTCTGTAATCAGGAGTTAGGCAAGTGTTTTCAGTGTGACCAATTAGGTAACTTTGTGAAGAAACATGAGTGACAATTTGATAATAAGTAACAGAATAATAGTAAAGGATAGGACAGGTATAAATGTTACTCACAAGTTACTAAGAAGTACAAAGATCAAAGTAATAAATATAAGACTAGAGATAGTTCTGGAGGGATTTGATAGTGAGAGGTATCTTTTAGAATACCACAAAAAATAAGGACACGGGATAATGATGCTAGGTTTGAAATACAAATGGAGTGTAAACAGATATAGTAAATTATGAGATTATATGCCAAGCAGAGCAATGGTACAATAAGGAGTTGGTGCAGTGAAATCCTGTAGGTAGAGCACAATAATTACAAAGAGATGATAAAAATTGAAGAGGAGGATCAAAAGATGTGGGTAAATTTAGGCTTGAAGTCTAGAAAGCTATAGGCAATAGATGTGACTATATCAAGAAGAATGAATGCGTAAAGTATCTTGTCTAGGATTGTGGTACAACTCCCATTTCTCACTACCATGATAGTTCAGGTGGAAATTATAGGTTCAAGGATACTTATGTAACCATGAAGAGTAATTTCGTACAAAGGATAGTAGGGAATGATAATGTTTTGATGGTCATGTTAAGAAAGAGATACAAGAAAAATCATCCATGCTGAATAGCCTATGTTTCATAAAATGAGTAGTAGGTTAGTACTATAGTATGATACTATATGGTGAATGTCCTGGTGGAAACCAATTATAGAGTTAGAATTTTAGAATTAATGGAGTTAGCAATCAAGTTAGGATTAAGAAATAATAAAAAGGTGTATTTTCATATTCCTATTGTGAAATATTTTAGCTTTGATGATGATAGGAGTGTAGCTCTATACAATCTAGTGTTAGCCAAAGTGTCAGAAAGATGTTAAGGCGTGGCTATCAAGGTTATGTGGCACTAGTGAGGGACACATCTATTGAAAGTACTTGTCTAGAAAATGTACCTGTTGTTAGGGAATTTATGGATGTTTTTCCTAAGGAGCTTCTTGGGATGCCACCTGATAGGGAGATTAAATTCTGCATAGATATTGTACCGGGTACAAACCCCATTTCTGTACTACCCTATAGGATGGTGCCAGCGGAGTTAAAAGAATTGAAAGAATAGTTGCAGGAGCTTCTGGACAAGGGTTTTATCTAGCCAAGCACATCACCTTAGGGTGCTCTTATTTTGTTTGTAAGGAAGAAGGATGGGTCATTGAGGTTGTCCATTGACTACAGATAAGCTGAATAAGGTGCAATTAAGAAGAACCCCTCAGATTGATGACTTGTTTAACTAGCTGAAAGGAGACCTCAGATTGATGACTTGTTTAACTAGCTGCAAGGAGCAAGATACTTCTCTAAGATAGACCTATGATCGGGCTATCATTAACTAAGAATAAGGAGTGAGGATGTACTAAAAACATCATTTAGGACTAGGTATGGTTATTATGAGTTTTTGATGATGTCATTTAGACTCACTAACACACCAGTAGCCTTTATGGTTTTAATGAATAGGGTGTTAAGACCATTCCTAGATTGCTTTGTCATTGTTTTCATATATGACATTTTAGTATATTCTTGGACCGAGGAAGAACATGCTTGGCATTTAAGGATGGTGTTGCAGACCTTAAGGAAGCATCAGCTGTATGCTAAGTTTTCAAAGTGTGAGTTCTTGCTAGAAAGTATTTCATTCTTGTAACATGCGATCTCAAGTGAAGGCATTCAAGTGGATCCTAAGAAAATTGAAGCAGTAACTAATTAGCTTAGGCCTACTATGGTCACCGAGATGTGAAGTTTTCTAGCCTTAACAGCTTATTAAAGGCACTTTATACAGATCTTCTCCAGGATAGTAGCTCCTCTAACACAGTTGACTGGAAAGAATGTCCTATTTTTCTAGTTAGATGAGTGTGAGGAAAACTTTTAGAAGCTTAAGGACTGTTTAATTTCAGCTTCTGTGTTAACTTTGATTGTGAGTGGAGAAGGGTATATGGTATACTATGATACTTCTAGAGTTGAATTAGGGTGTGTTTTGATACAGCATGGTAAAGTGGTGGCTTATGCTTCTAGACAGTTAAAGAAGCACGACCCACTCATGATCTGAAAATGGCAGCTGTTGTCTTTACACTGAAAATTTGGAGGTACTACCTGTATGACAAAACGTGTGAGATATACACCAACTATAAAAGCTTGAAGTATATCTTCCACCAGAGGGACTTAAATTTGAGGGAAATGAAATGGATGGAGCATCTAAAGGACTATGATTGCACTATCTAGTACCGCCTAGGTAAAGCAAATGTGGTGGCAGATGCTTTGAGTATGAAGTCTTCTGGTAGCTTGGCACATATAACAATAGAGAGAAGACCATTGATATAGGAGTTGCATGAACTGATGGATCAGGGTTTGATGTTGGATATAACTGCTTTGGGTGCACTTTTGGCACATTTCAGAATATGGTCAAATTTGCAAGACAGAATTAGAGTTTCCTAGCATAGAGACCCATAATTAATGCAAATTGTGGATAGGGTGCAGTAGGGAGAAGATTATGAATTTAGGTTTGATGGAGATGGTACCCATATGCAAAGCTCTAGGGTATGTGTGCCAGATGTAGACAACCTAAGAAATGAAATTATGCAAAAGGCATACTATACACCTTACAGTGTTCACCCATGATGTACAAAGATGTACCATGATATGAAGGATAGGTACTAGTAGAATGGTATAAAGGGAGATATAGCAGACTTTGTGTCTAAGTGCCTAGCTTGTCAAAAAGTAAAGTTTGAGCATCAAAAGCCATCAGGGAAGCTGCAGGAGATCCCCATCCCAGAGTGGAAGTGCGAAATAATCATCGTGGACTTTATAATTAGGTTGCCTCGTACTACCAGAGGGTATGATTCTACATGGGTGATTGTGGACTGTATGACCAAGTCAGCTCACTTTTTGCCTATACGGGCCACCTATTATGTTGCTCAGTATGTAAGGCTATACATCCATGAGTAGTCAGATTGCATGGGATTTTTGCTTTCATAATATTTAACAGAGGGCCATAGTTCACTTCTCGATTTTGGAGAAAACTTCAGGAAGCACTTGGCACATAGCTAAATTTTAGTATGGCTTTCCACCCACAGATAGATGGACAGTCTAAAAGGATAATTCAGACATTAGAAGATATGCTTCGCATGTGTGTCATAGATTTTAGAGCTTAATGGGATGATCAGCTACCATTAATGGGGTTTACTTATAATAACAATTATCATTCCAGTATTAGAATGACACCCTATGAGGCATTATATGGCAGAAAGTGTAGGTCTCTTCTGTGTTGGGCAGAAGTTGGAGGACGAGAGTACATAATTTATATCTAGTGCAGTACACTTTAGAGATAGTTCCCTTGACTAGAAAATGTTTAAAGATAGCTTTTAGTAGGCAGAAGAGTTATGCAGATCCAAGAAGGAAAGATGTAGAATTTGCAGTGGGTAATTATGTGTTCTTAAAGGTCTCTCCTATAAAAGAGGTTATGAGATTTGGAAAGAAAGGCAAGTTGGCACCTCATTACATAGGACCTTTTGAGATCACAGACAGAGTGGGAGCAGTTGCTTATCGGTTGGAGTTGCCACCAAACCTTTCTCATGTCCACCTAGTGTTCCATATTTCCATACTTAGGTAATATGTTCTTGACCCCTCTCATGTGCTACAACCAGACACAGTGGGTTTAAATGAGAACTTGACTTTTGAAGAACAACTTGTGGCCATAGTGGATTATCAGATGAGACAGCTTCGGTCAAAATAGATCTCTATGATTAAAGTCCTATGGAGAAGTCAATTTGTAGAGGAATGCACCTAGGAGTTAGAGTGGGACATGTGCAACAAGTACCCATATTTGTTTAGTATGTAACTTAGTGTATTTATTCTAACTTGTATAAAAATTCGAAGACAAATTTTCTGTAAGGAGGGAAGAAAGTAATGTCCTAAATTTTTAAATAATTATTTTATGTGGGAATTCACTAGTTTGGCAGGCCCAAGAGGGGCATTATGTAGTTATTGTGTTGTGGGTTTGAGGCCTTTTGGATTGAGAAGTAGTAGTTGAGTTATTTTGCAGGTTGGGTAGGTCCTAGGTGCATGAAAAACTCTATCAAATTTCCAGCATAAACCTAAGGTGTCTTAGGATTACTTTGCCTGAATCTCTATTCAATCTTAGTCTAAAGTTCTCTAGCCGTAGTAACATAGGTAAAGGATTCCACCAAATCTTTAGAAATTGCATTAAGAATCCACAATATAACCATACAATCCACCTTATGCCATTTTTCAAAACCACTGGAATTCTCATCTGGTTTTTCAATTTTCCCATCTATGAACCCTAATTTATCCTTTGCACCTAGGGCAATTACCACAGATCTTCTCCACGTCAAGTAATAAGTGCAATTGAGAGGAGCACTTACCAAAATCATGCTTGGATTATCAGAGTTTTTGCAACTTGAAAGCTTCTTCCTCAAACTTGTTGGTCACAATTCCATCGTCTTCCATCTTGATCTCAGATTAGAATCACTTGAAACTTCAATTTGGATTCCAAAAAAAAAAAATGAGTAGAAGAAGAATTTCTGGTAGATCACAGTGAATGATCAACACCAGAGAGAAAAAAAAATGTAAAGAACCCTAGCTACATAGGTAACCGCTCTAATACCATGTTGCAACTTGAAAGAGTAATGAGAAAATATTCTCGCATGTCATTAATAGAGAATGAAGTTTGCTTTATATACAAGATTGATTTAGTAACTACCCTTATCATCTATCGACAACTCAACAAAAAAAACAAAACAAGCTAACAAACTTCTTGCCTACCGATTAAATAAAATGAAATGAATTCTCTACAAGTTTTTTTCCCTTAATGGGACTGCCATAGGTTAGAGCCCCTCATTAATTAGCAAAGTCAAATGCTCAATGATTGGCAAGGCCACTCTCTGCAATGAGCGAAAATCCCTCTCTATGGGCAAAGCTACCCTCATGGGTAATGCCAAATAATTTTTTTACCATTTTCCTATTTACAATATTAATTTCCTCAATTATAATCTAATTAAAAATCTCACTCAATTTAAAAATAACACTAAAATAAGAGTTAAGAGTTTTACTGTATATAGAAAATATTTCTTCATCCTATTAAAAAATTTTCTCCCATTCAAATTATTAAGAAAGAGATTAACTGAGATTTTAGGTCATAAATTATATATATATATATATATATATATATATATATATATATATATATTATTGAAAAATATTGTACCAAACGCGTTGGATGCCGTAGATAGGGATGAGCATTCGGTTCAAATCGAATCGAACCGAATTAAATTATAAAAATCAAATCGTAAATTTTAGAAACCGAATCGAACCGAAATGGATGAAAAATCGAATTGAACCGCTCTATTTCGGTTTGGTTTAAATCGATCGGTTTGATTTTTTAATTTAGACTTGATTTTCAAGTTATTTGGTCTAATTTTAACTTTGGTTTAAACCTAATAACCATTAATCAATGAAATTAAACAATTAATATATATAAAATTAAATATAATTCATAAATTTTTCATAAAAATAAATTAATTTAAAAATCGATTCGGTTCGATTTAGTTTGATTTGACTATATAAATTAATATTCGGTTTGGTTCGGTTTAACTGATTTTTTCTCTTTAAAATCGAACCAAACTGAAATAACCGAAATTTTTATAATGTAAAATCGAATCAAATCGATTTAATTTTAAAATCGAATTGATTGAATCAAATTAATTCGATTCAATTTAATTTTTCGATTTGAACTGAATTCTGCTCAGCCCTAGCAGTAGAGGTGCATCTTTTACTGTAAAGAGTCTCCTTTACCTTTTCTTTTTTACTGTGTAGAGCACGAGGCAGCTAAGGTGAAAAGGCTCTGAATTTTTTATTTTTATTATTATTATTGTTTTTAATTTTTGGTTGATGGATCATGTACTCGGTTATTATGCTTCTACTTAGGTGGCTTTACAGCCACTTTGATATGGTCAGATGGTCGTGAGGAGAAGTCATTGTCGTAGTGAGTTTGTAGGGCAGTGACGTGGTTGTGGATTAAAAAGGCCAATTGTTTTTTCATTTTAATTTTAATTTGAATTATTTTTAAATTATTTAATTATTATTTTCATTAAAATAATGTTATTTGTGATAAAGTATCAGTTTACTTTATGACACTTTTTTTTTTAATGTATTTATTTTTTAAATTTTTTATTTTATTACAATAACAAAGAAGTTCTTGCCACAAAATAAATAAATGAATAGACTTTATTTTTAGTTTTACATGATATATCTTGAAAATTTTTATGTGCTATCTCACTTTTTTTTTAATTATTTTAATTTTTTAAATTAAAAATGGCGCTTTAATTTCCTTTAAATTTTTATTTCAATATTTTTTTTTTTATAAACTGAACCTATTTCTATAAGAATAGTGTTTAGATCATTATCAAAAAAAAAAAAAAAGAATAGTATTTAGACCCGTTATCGGTCAATTCAAATCATGGACTAAGGTATGGAGAGCTAATTTCGGCCCCTCCCTTTTGAATTTGAATTAAAATTTTCGATTCCAAATTGGTGATTCTAAATTGAAATTGACTTGATTCAAAAAATTATTTAATCTTTTTCAAAAAAAAAAAAAATTTGGGAACCATCGTAAACTGAAATCATTATAAATCGAAACTGTTTTTAACTGTAATTGATCTGAATTAGTGGTTCAGCCGGAAACCAGACCATAACCGTGTGTGTATTCTATGTCACTTTTATAATTGTGGCTATGGAAAGAAAGAAATTAATTAAGATAGCGACACTAATGGTGAGTAGGCTGTGGCTAAACAAAGTATAGCTAGCTAGTCTATATATATTAGGTTCCATATGCTAGTAACTGCTTCATAATACCCCAACTTTTAAATCAAGTGATAATAATAATAGGTTAAACTATAATTTAATCTTTGAGATTAATTTGGTGAAATTTATAATTTAATATATATATTTTTAAAATTAAGTAATTTAGTATATGTGATTCAATAAAATTTATAACTTAATTTATGTATTGAAATTCTGTTAAATTACCCTTGATTTTAATAAAAATAATAAAAATATCATTATCTTTATTTTTAATATGAAAACAGTTTAGTTTAGTCATGTGTTTTTAATATGTAGGTCTCATTAAACTAAAAAATTTTAAATTTAAATTATTAAAAGATGGATTAATTACTTTAATGCCTTAAAATTTTTGGTTAATTATAAAATTATCTATACATTTTACAAATTGATCCTTAAATGTTATAACTATTTATAAATAAGCTTTTATAATTTTGTAAAATTCTATTTATGCCATTATTATTTTAATATTATATATATATATATTTATAATATTTTCATATATTATATTATATTATATTATATTATTATATATAAAAAAAGAAAAAATATGAATATGGATGCAAATTGTTATTAAAACAAAATTCCAATAACTAAATTGTTTTCAGATTAAAAATATAGTTAAAAATATTTTACTATTTTTACTAAAATTAGTAAGAAATTAATTGTCATTCCAATGGTAGGACTAACTTATAAGTTTATTAAAATGTCAATGACTAAATTACTTGATTTTAAAACTACAAGGACTAATTTATAGGTTTAACCAAATCTCTAGGACTAAATTGCCAATAAAATAAAATATCAGGGACTAAATTATTTTTATATTGAAAATAGAGTTAAAAATATTTGGGTAATTTTTGCTAGAATTAATTGTAACTTAATTGAAATTCTAATTGCAGGAACTAAGTTATAGGTTTTTTATTTTTTTCAAAGCTTAAACACTAAATTGCTTGGTTTTAAAAATGCAGGGACTAAGTTATAAGTTTTGTTAAATATCAGGGACTAAATTATAGTTTATCATACTATTGGTTATAAAATCAACTATTATAAGCTAAAATAATAAGCAGAAAACCAAATTTTTATTTGTGCTTATAAACATTATGTGATGCTGATATGATTTCCTTTGACCAATATGAAAATGATGTAAGCCTGCAACACAAAGAGATGGTGAGGTCGGTAGCCTATTGGATAGTCATTATAAGCAGTTCTGAGACTATCACTTGTTCTGTTAAGATCCCGAGATTATTAGCGGGTATGCTTATTGTCTGTTGTATATTTTTCATTAGTTTGTTGTCCAAGCTATTTGGGTTGTTGACCTAAGATCAATCCATTGTTTATATGGTTATTGCTCGGTTTGATAATCAAGCTACCTGATGTTCAATCTTTTTTACTGAGCATCTTTGATCAGTTTGATTCTTTGACCGCTGTTTTGACACTTTGACCAAGTCATGCATGCAATTTGGCTATTTAACCGTGCCATTTTAACCTTTTGACTCGATTTTGTTGGGTGGGCTATATCATTATACTTACAAGTTAGTTTGACCAAGTATTTGATCATATTATCATCATTTAATTTGAAAATTTTACCACATATTTCTGTTAATATTTCTTAATAATTTTAATGATAAATATGCTTATAAACTACTTTTTACTAAATATGTTAATTACTTGTTAGCAACTTTTAAGCAATTAAATTAAACATGTAATTGTTTAAATGTTAAATGCTTATAAATTTAAATTAGCTTATAAATTAATTTTCATAAATTAAGTCAAACACTATTTTAGAGCAACAAATCTGCCCAGTCTAAAATTATTATGCCACAAGAAAAATGCGCTTGTGTTCATCTAAATGATGACATTTTAGCATGCAAGTGCAATGCTTTCCTGATAAAAATGAATTCTTAATTCAAAATTATCTATAGATATAAGACTATGTTTCGTATAACGTATTATAATAGAATGTAATCAACCATGTAATGAAATCAAAGTTGTAATGTAATGAAATGTATTAAGCATTACATTAGTTTGTTTGGAAGAACAAAAAAGTAATCTAAGTACCATTACAATCTCATGTTTGTTATATACATGCTATTGAAATATAATCAAATTAGTAATAAAATTTTACTATATAATGTTATTTTGTAAAATATTATTTTAATTTGAAATTATTAATATTTTCACCATCACCACCACCATGTGGTGGTGGTGATGGCGGTCAAGTGATAATGGTGAAGACAGTGGGGGTCAAATGGTGGTGATAGGGTAGTGGTGGCGGCAGTGATGGTGGTGGTGGTAAGGTAGTGGTGGCGATGATGGTGGTGGTGGTGGTGGTGGTAGGGTAGCGGTGGTGGTGGTAGTGATGATAGCCGAGTGGTGATGATAATAATAGTGGTGATAATAGTGGAGGTGGCTAGGTGGTGGTGGCGAAAAGGTGGGGGTGGTATTAGTGGTAGGATGGTGGTTGAGTGTTGGTGATAGTAGTTGTCACGACCCAAATCTCAGGGCCGGATCAGCACTAGAACCTGAGCCAACATAAAGCTCTCAAAACTCGTAGCAAGACTTACTGCTCTCAAACCCATGATCACACCAAATTTAAGGTCCAACATGCAATAAAATAAAATATTATAAATTTATTTGGCCCAATTTAACCCGATAACTATCAGAATCTACCATTAGGGAAGCCCAGCTCAATCATAATGTCAGCATGTAGAAACCATTTAATTTTTCATTAATTAATACTATATATTTATAAAATAGTGTCATAGTGGAATTCTAAAATAAAATAAATAATTAAAGAAACAAATAAATAAATATAAATTCCTAGTTATCAATATTGTATCCTATTGGAAAAATGGTACAGGTTAGACTCTGAAGAAAATTACTCCTTCAGCAACCTAGGGAAAAATTATTAAACAGGAGTGAGCATTTGACTCAGTGAGTTTAGATGTTGATTATAGACGCAATTTCTATAACTACATAAAACTAATGCAATTCTACTATGAAATGCACATCCAATACATATAACAAATAATTTACTCAATATTCGCACGAGAAGATAATTTGTAGCTACTCGTATCACATCAATGCATAAGTATGGGAGTTGATCCCCTATACAGCTCTCTCAATCGAAATCCTACCAACAAGCTCAACTTAAGCAGGACTTTCGCTTAAATCCAAGCGTCGGGGCTAGTGAGATTAACTTAAAGTTGTGCTTCACCCCGACTTTTCATATCCATAAGGACCGGGTTCTAGTGAGACTAGCTCAAGCTGCGACTACTCTTCGAATCCATATCCATCATATGCCATATATAACACACCCATACAGCTCCAAATTATTCTCCACGTGGAAAACACAAATAATTAACAATCAATAAATATGCAACAATAAAAATGCTCCTAATTTATTTAACTAAGTATGTAAATATATTTATAAAATGTATGAGCTTGTCAAATATATAAATAATATTGAAATTAAAAAAATAACCAAAATCTAACTCATAGATTGGTTGATCCAACTGCAGCTGGTCCGAATAAAGAAAAAAAGATGGCCAGCCCAAACACTTATATAGGCACACTAACCTCTATTAATGGATTGACAAAATAATTAAATTATATCTAAGAAGCAAGAAATTAATCCTAAGCTATTGTCAAAATTTCGGTAGAATCTACCCTAAAATTGGACCTAACTCCCTACAAGAAAACTCAAATAAAACATAACACACAAGGTCTCAGGCTCACAACAGCAAACAAAATGCCCATCCAGGGCCTACAAGAAACATAATCTAAGTTCAATCATTCAAACTCCAGCTCGGGATCCTAACTCCTCTACTGTCCAAATAATTATTTTTAACACTTCAAAAATTATGAAAATATTCCTAGAGGTTCTCTATATCGTCCTTTTATTATTTAAATTCATTTTACTCCATTTCATTCAATTAGAAATATTTCATAGATTTTATCAGCTAGCTTAACTAAAGTAAGAATTATACAACTTGAGTTTGGGATTAGCTTTGTAATTTTTGGAACGCGTCCAGAATGTCTGAAAATGCTAAAAACAACTATAAACATGACTACCTTCCAGGATAGCCCACTAGGTATCCAGATCGAGCCAAAAACTCGGTCCCGAGTGCCGGTGAGTTATCATTGATCTAATCGCACCTATACAAAGCCTATAAATTGTTAATAATTATTATGTAATTATTTTTAATTTACGGGAATAAAAAAGGCTCGAAAATTTTACTAAGCAATTTAGACCATTTGATGATCGCCTTTTTCAAATGGTGTTTGATCGGAGTAGGGTTGGTCCCATCTCGGACGTCTCATTGTGTTGAGCTCAACGGTGGTCTTGGATCGTCAATCCAATGGTCGAATTGTTAGGAAAAAGGCCAAAAGGACGCTGCCATATCCATTTTCTTTCTCTCATCGATTCAAGGGCTGCCATCCTCTTTCCTTGTTACTTTTAGCTCCATGGAGGTCGTCGGAGGGTTGGGCTAGCACCAAGGAGTTCATGAGAAACTAGAAACATCGTCGGTGTTAAAGGATGGGCAGGGGAGAGAAGCATCATCGTGTGTTCCTTTCCTTTCAAACCCTACCACTGCAGTTGCTATGGTCACATTAAGAGCTCCACTAGCATCGTCTAAGCTAGCCTAAGCTGGTGGAAGATCATTGGCATGACAAGTCCATCATCGGAGAAGACAATCAAAAGGAGAGGGACGAAAATGGTGCTATCGGGTTTGACATATGAAGAGATGAAAAATGTGGGTCTCTACGTTCCCATTGGTCCATCTTTTCCTTAATATATATATATATATATATATATATATATATATATATATATATATATATATATACATATATATTACACCATTATAATTCCATCTTACAAATATATATTAAACACCAAAAATATGTACCATAACAATAAGAATGAAATCAACATTTTTTTAACTAATAATAAAATTAACCATAACTAAAAAATTATTGAACTATAACTTAATAATAATAATAATAATAATAATAATAATAATAATAATAATAATAATATAATTAAAATATTGTATTCTCTATTTAATCATATGCTACATTATAATGTTATAAATTATATAATTTAAGTACCAAAATATAACATCCAATAATAAATCATCTTTATTTAATAATATAAATAATACAATCAAATAATTAAAGAAAGATTCAATTTAATATAATAATGATATTTTTAAATAGAGTATTTTTAAATACAGTATTTAAATAATAACAATATTAATAAAATAATGTTAAAAGTTATATTTTATTATTTAAAAAAATTTAGATTATTACATTCTTCCCCCCTTAAGGAAATTCGTCCCCAAATTTTTTTTTATTTAGAAAAAAGGGAATAAAGAAAAGAAGGTGATTGGAACAAGAGCAAGCACTTATTTTTTAAACTTTTCATATTCTATCAAACATGTTATACTGCTTTCTGACTTTCCTGTAGTGTCCTAGCTGTCATCATCCTTTCGTAGCAAAACTGTTATCTTTAATTACTCATTGACATTTTCCTGACATCTCTGGTACCCA
This sequence comes from Hevea brasiliensis, assembly GCF_030052815.1. Classification (NCBI taxonomy): domain Eukaryota; kingdom Viridiplantae; phylum Streptophyta; class Magnoliopsida; order Malpighiales; family Euphorbiaceae; genus Hevea; species Hevea brasiliensis. Next base: position 104,729,449 of record NC_079496.1, read on the forward strand.
GTGTGCTTCCACTGCACTCTAATGTAGTAACTTATAATACTAGTCTTTGTTTCCTTCTATTGCCACTATGCAGTGCAAAGATGTCACTTATACTACCTATTTTGCAATGTCTCATGAAATGCATTTCTAAAGTAATTACTTTTACATGCACTTTACCAGAGATCATTGCTAATCTTGTTGGCCATTGAAGCCTTAACTAGATCCTCTCATACTTAAAACATTTGTACCTTCTTAATTCCATGATACTGTGAGCTTCCAATGTACTTCTGTCATCAATGGGGTCCCTGCACCAATTCCTACCTATCGTAGGCAATTAGCTATGTAGAGTTCCATCCAAGCACCAAACGTCCCTTGCACTATCTATCGACATCGGAAAGTGAATTGGGCCTGTTCTTTGACATGACAAAGTTTATGTATTCCCGAGCCACCCAGTTACCATGACTTATCATTTCCTACTCCTTTTCTGAAATTGGGGTTCCTTGACTTCTAATTGAAACTTTTTACTGTCTAATGTACTTTCTGACACATTGGCACTTAGATTAAGGCTACACCACTCATTTAACGGTTCATTTTACCATAACTTGTCTTAAACATCCCTTAATGTGTCCTTTTCATACCATTTCTTTTTATCCTCCTCCTTGTAACCAACTTTACCTAAGCCTTTTCACTGTCCTTTAAGTCTTATTTGCTCTCTCTTTCATGTTTCTGCTCCTATTGATATCTTCCCCCACCTACTATACTTTCCTTTTAATCTCTATCTCAAGTCTTGAGCTTATAGTACTAGTAACTGTCCATCCTGCCTATCCTCAATATTGTCCTTTCTCACCATATGCCTTTTCCTTTGAAGATATTCATCCCATTAGTGTTAACTTTAGCCTTCTTACTTTTTAATTCTAACTTGATTGCTAGCTCTATTACTTCAGGAATTCTAACTCTGCAATTGGTACCTACCAACACATTCTTCATATAGTATCATATTATGGCATTAACCCACTATTCATATTATGGAACACAGGTATTTCACCATATATGATTCTTTTTGTACCTCCTTCCCAACATGACCATCAAAACATTATCATCCCCTACTAACCTTTGTAAGGAATTGCTCATCATGGTTAGATAGGTGTCGTTGAACCTATTAGTTCCAACTGAACTGACAGTATAGTGGTAAACAGGTGTTCTGCCATAATCCCAGACTAGATGCTTTACGAGTTCATTCTCCTTGATAGAGCTACATCTACTGCTTATTCTCTATTTGTCTTCTATATTATCATCATTTGTCTTGTGCCCCTTATACACTGCTATTTTCTAGAAGATATCTTTTATTGACAGATTCTTCCAAAACTAACTCCAATCTTATTAAAAATCATTCCTTTGATCCTTGTACTTCCTAGTAACTTGTGAGAAACACTTGTACCTATTTTGTGCTCTACTATTGTTTTGTTACCTATTATCATGTTGTCACTTATATTTCCTTGCAAAGTTACCTTGTTGATCACACTGAAAACGTCTGCCTAACCCCCAATTATAGAATCTACGACTATTGTCTTGCTATATGAATTCTAACATCTAGCCTCTGTTCTATTATCTCTCATTCTTTTCTCTCATCAGACATATTTTAATCCATTGGCTTAACTTTTATTCAACTTACTACTAACTATCTTCACTTCTCTATCTAATAAGATAGTACAAGTTCTGCATACCCTTTAGCTAATACCTGCTTTGGTTGGATACATCACCTAATTTTTTGCATACTGTCAATAAGCTCAAAAGGATTTTGTCTTATTACCCCTTATTCCACTTTAAGGATAGAAAATCGATAAAGCCCAATCCAAATCCTGCAACTCTGAGCTTTACATTGCCTCAACTACATCATGCTCTGAATCTCGCACTAAAGGATTCTATACATCGATCACTATTCTCATTAATATGGTCCCATCTTGGGTTCTCCATCCTTATCGTTTACCTTGCCTAGAACAGCACCTAGTCTAATTTACTTCTTAACTTTGTTCTTCCAATTTTAGGCCCTTCAGGTTGCCTTTTTAATCTATTTCTTTTATCTTACCCAGAACAGAACTCTGACTATTATATTCCTAGCTCTATTATTCTTTTTGATCTGACAGTTAAACTAGATAACTGTACCTTTTAGTGTCTCTGCTAGGTCATTACACCTCTATGCTACTCAGACTTTATCTTCTGACCACTATGGCTAGCACTTTCACTGGCATTCGGGTTATGCTACATTTACAACCAACTATCCTAATTCTCATCTTTGCACTTCCTCTATATACTGGTATTTTGTGATTTATCTTCGTCGACTTACTACCCTTACTATTATTCTATTTAGAGTACACTTTTGTCTTGGGCAATAAAAAGTTAAGAAGGAACTCATGAAATAGTGGCTATGCATATATTGCACTATCTCTTTTCCTGTTTGCTAGGTTCTAAAGTACTCTCTACTACCGTAGGGGGGGGGGGGGAACTATAGGGTTCCCTTCTACCATTGCTACTTATTCAATTGAACTTAAGGTACTGAGTACCCAATTTCCATCACTAAGCTTAAAAGAACCACATCTACCACATTGCCACACAAAAAAGAAACTATTCTCACTAAACTCTAGGCAAAACATCTATCGTAATGCCAAAACTGTTTAATATCCCAAACTAAAGACCAAATGATCTCACTTAGCAAGAGTCATCCTTACATGGCAACTATACTAAAACTTTAATCCCATGACAACTCATGATATAACTCCAACTCATGATAGGGCAACCGAGTCACTGACTTTAGTTACCTTCCAATTGTGACCTTTGATACTCTAGCTCAAGAGTTTACTTAACTAGGAGTTCCAAACTTCTCTATAGAAATAAAACTCTACTCCTGCATAACTATATTAAAATAGAGGCTATATGTAAATACCCTCGAGAAACACATTGGGGATGCTCATAGCTCTACACAATAATACCATGTTGGTACTATAATCTGTAGTTTACAGCATAAATATCGAAAATATTACATAGGTTATTGCAATACATCCTAACTAAGTGTCAGTTTTACCCCTTTAATCCTCTATAAAACCCATATAAAGAAATGCGTCTTGATAAAACACTCCACTATCTACCTGCTAAAAATGGCACTCATGCCCTCACTTAAGGCAGTTATACTACCAACTCAATTGCCTACATCTGTGCCTTTCACTGAGTAGGCACACCATATGGCCAACACTGATTAATCACATTATTTCTTAGGATACATCTCATTATGAAAGACCTTGGCATATCTGCTCACTCAACTTTATATTACTTTGTGAGTAACCAAAAAACAAGATACTGAACAAACATCACAATACACTACTCAAGGGATAACGCTGAAACTAGAAGTAAGGAATCACAGAAGATGAAGAAATAGGATCTTATACTCTGCATGTGATAACCCATGAGACTATTTCTCATAAATCTAGAGCCTAAATTTTGATATTAAATTTGTTATGACCCAACTCTAAGGGCCAGACCGGTACTAAGACTTGGGTATAAAGCCCCTGAAACCTGTAGTAAGCTTTACTGCTCTCATACCCAACATGCAACAAAATAAAATATTATAAATTTATTTGGGCCAACTCAACCCGATAACTATCAGAATCTACATTAGGGGAGCCCACCTCAACCCCGATGCTAGCATGCATAAACTATTTAATTTTTCATTACTTAATACCATTTTTATAACATAATATCACAGTGGAGTTCTAAGAATAAAATACATAATTAAATAAATTAATAAATAAATATAAATTTCTGGTTATCAATATTGTACACTATGGGGAAAATGGTGCAGATTAGACGCTGAAGAAAATTACTCCCTCTTTAACCTGGGAAAAAATTATTGAATAGGAGTGAGCATTTAACTTAGTAAGTTTAGATGCTAATTATAGATGTAATTCTATAACTACCTAAAACTAATGTAATTCTACCATAAAATGCACATCTAACACATATAACAAATAATTCTCCCAATATTCGCACGAGAAGATAATTTCAAGCTATTCACGCACCCAGTATATCACATCAATGTACAAGTATCGGAGTTGATCTCCTATACAACTCTCTCAATCCAAATCCTGCCAGTGAGCTCAACTTAAGTCGAACTTTCACTTATGTCACAAGGGTTTTTGCGGTTGCCTGGACAAGCTCTCACCGAAGTGGGAAAAGTGAGGAGTCGCCATTTTAATTTTAAGGGAAATTAAAGAAAACCATTGGTAAAGGTAAATTAAAAAGAAACCACTTCAAAAATAGAGATTCTAGATTCGGGGTCCGTATACGGGTGGGGAAGGTGTTAGGCACCCCACTTCGTCCCTCAACGAGGGTAAGCAGATTTAACATTATGCTCTTTATAAATTGAAATTGGTAATTTGGGGGTTGGAGTGATGATGTTAATCCTTCATAAGGGTAAAAGGAATATTTGATATTTCACTATTCAGGACTGCTCAAGGACATGAGTACATGAGATGACCCTTAGTGAGTAAGTGTCAGGTAGCAGATTTTGTCTAGGGGTTATTTTGTGCATCGAAGTTGTGGTGTTTTAATTCGAGTTTTAGTTGAGAGAATTCGGGTAAAGACTCTCTCCCGATCTCTTAATGTATTAATTTAAGTGGGAGATTTCAGATGAGAACTCTCCTCTGATCTCTGCATATTTTATTAAAATTTTGGCTGAGAATCAGGTAAGAACTCTCCCCCGATCTCTTAAAGTATTCTGTTCAAAGTTTTGGGTGAAGGATCTCGGATAAGAACTCTCCTCCGATGTCCCTATATTTTATTGAAATTTCAGACGAGAATCGGGTAAGAACTCTCCCCTGATCTCTCAAAGTATTCTGTTTAAAGCTTTAAGCGAGGGATCTCGGATAAGAACTCTCCTCCGATCTCCCTATATTTTATTAAAATTTGGACGAGAATCGGGTAAGAACTCTCCCCTGATCTCTTTAAGTATTCTGTTTAAAGTTTTAAGCGAGGGATCTCGGATAAGAACTCTTCTCCGATCTCCCTATATTTTATTGAAATTTCAGACGAGAATCGGGTAAGAACTCTCCCCTGATCTCTTAAAGTATTCTGTTTAAAGTTTTAAGCGAGGGATCTCGGATAAGAACTCTCCTCCGATCTCCCTATATTTTATTGAAATTTGGGATGAGAATCGGGTAAGAACTCTCCCCCCGATCTCTTAAAGTATTATGTTTAAAGTTTTAAGCAAGGGATCTCGGATAAGAACTCTCCTCTGATCTCCGCATATTTTATTAAAATTTTGGCTGAGAATCAGGTAAGAACTCTCCCCCGATCTCTTAAAGTATTCTGTTTAAAGTTTTAAGCGAGGGATCTTTGATAAGAACTCTCCTCCGATCTCCCTATATTTTATTGAAATTTTGGACGAGAATCAGGTAAGAAGTCTCCCCTGATCTCTTAAAGTATTCTGTTTAAAGTTTTAAGCAAGGGATCTCGAATAAGAACTCTCCTCCAACCTCCCTATATATTGTGTTTAAGAATTAAGCTGAGTTCGGGTAAGAACTCTCTCCCGAGCTCTTAACGTTTGCTAGAATGGCATTTTGTAAGGACTTTGAGACTAAGAATTCAAGTAAAGGGTCTCTCTTGACCCCTCATTTTTAAGGGGTGGGGTACCAAAAACACAGGAAGTTCGGGTAAAGCTTTTCCTAACCTTCGGGACCCTATAACTAGATAGTGGATGAAAGACTGAACTCTTTACCGATCTTCCGTCTGATCATTTTATTAGAACTCTTCGACTAGCAATATCTGATCTCTATTATCGCTAGCTTGGGATCCGATCTCATCTTAATCCCCGATCTATAGTACTTTTGCCTAGTTTTGTTTTTGAGGCCCGATCTCATAACTTATTTATTTAACCTATTGATTTATTCGACCTTTTACTACGCCTATCTTTTGTCATTTTTTTTATTCCTTCAGGCCTGAAGCTTTCATGTTAAGATACTTCTACCAATATCTTTTAGATTATCTACACGTTGTCCATGACCTGAACATCCATGCTCAAAGGAAATGAAAACTATGAGGAGATAAATAGAGTTTACGAATGAATAGAAAAAGAAGACTCGGGAAATGACTATTGGCCTGGACAATCTACTTTAGGATTTTAGTGCGACTGAATATAACAAAAATTTTAAGAATAAAAATGGAGAAAATTAAAGCACGAGTATTCGACAAAATGACAATCTAGACACTTACCTGTGAGGAGTCGAGGAGACTAATGGGCTAACTCCGGTGTTCACAAATCTTGTAGAGATGAAAGCTGACAACCAAAAAACTAATACTTACTTGAAGTAGTGGGAACCAGGTCGGAATGAAGTTGAGCTTGGAGGGTAATATACTGATATTGGAGCGCTGAGAATGAAACTGAACAAAGAAAATAGCCTTATAGAGCAATGAACAGGCATTGAAAATGAAAATTTCAGGGTTCAGAACTCCTTCGATGAAGATACTTAAGAAAACTGGTTTCTAAAGTTTCTCAAAAGCTCAGAATGGCAAAGTAGCAAGACTGAATCAAGTTTCAGAGTTTTTTCACTATAATCACCACCACCTTTTTTTTGTCCGTCCCTTTTACAGTATTGCATGCAGGTATTTATAGGGAACGGGTGCTCATCATGGAGGGTCAGGATCTGATCAGGGGAGACGGAGGATTTAGATTCAAAAGGACACAATCCGATGCCTGAGAATTAAAGAGAATCAAAATGGAGGGTTGGGATTTTATTCATAATATCTGTCCTTTCCTCTTTTAATCCAACGGCTCAGGGTCTTGCCTTATAAGATGAATCCGAAGGCTGGAAATTAAAAAGCGTCGAACTTGTCGTCTGCTTTTTTGTCCAAGGACTCTGGGTCCATCCTTACAATTGTGATCATCGGTGGAGATTGAAAGGTACAGGACTGCCATAACTGTTTTGGCGTCTGTCAGCTAGGTAGGCGTTTCTGCAAATAAGGCATGCGGTGAAGATTTGATCATGCCTGCAACACTTTAACTAACTCAGCTCTGATTATGAAGAGAGTTATCTGAAGGCTATTCAATCTCTCGGTGCTCTCCGATCTCTATTTCTTTTGATCTCCTTATTATGACCCTCTCCTTTTTCAATCTCTCTAGTATCAAGTCCCTTCTCATTTCCCGATCTCTCCCATTCTAGATCTTTCTTTCTTATATAACTTGCATTGGTCAACGCAATTAATTCTTCAGTTACCGATGCATCCGCTTCGATTTCTGCATGCAATAAATGCCCAGCCCCCCTATATATATGCACCAACGGGGAAATCCCCTTCACACTTCACTTTTCTCCTTCAGTTTTTTTTTTCAATGCTCTTTTTCTCCAATTCAAGCTTTTCGGGTAAAAAATTCTGATTATGGCCGCTTTTGATCTTTTCCCGATTGTTTCCTTTGCCCTTCGCCTAAAAGTTTATGACCCTGGCAGTCGAAGAACTATAAGGACGTTATCTGATGACAGTGATGGAACCGGACTAATTTACCGATCAAGATCAAAAGTGATGAACGTGCCGATCTCGAATTAGTCTACCAATGTAATGGGTGGACCGATTTTGGGCAAGAGGATTGCTAATTTCAATCTTAATGTCGGTGACCGCCTCTTGAAGTTTATTTGGCCCCTCACCACATTGGGCGTCCTGACTGCAGCTCGGTTTTGATCGATGACATCGGCGATGACTCCGCTCAATATCATGAGAGTCATAGTCACCCTATCTGAACTGCACATCTATCCAATACTTGTGGCTGGCTTTCTGATCAAACACATCTTTTGATTCAGCCATAAGACTAGGCTTTGACATAGGCCATTATTAGGTAAGATGTAGTGCTGATCTTTAGAGATCGCCCAAATGATATAATTTGATCTTTAAAGATTCCCCCAATGATGTAATCCGATCCCTTGAGATTGCCCAAGTGATGTAATCTAATCTTTTGGAAATGAAATGAAATTTTATTAGAAGGTTTTTATTTTATTACTGTATTAGTTATTTTTCCGATCTTTGATATGCATATCCGAACTGATCTCTAAATGAATCGCCATTAGCCAATCCGTGGTTTTGAAAGTTTGCTCAATCTGATAACCCTAACTAACCGATCTCATTTATTCGATTTTATTATTGTGTTTCTGGAACCTTCCCGCGACGTGTCAGGAAAGCGACCCAATTCCGCTAACAGATGCATCGCTTGGGACTTCGTGAGCATTAAATGCTCAGACGGGTATAAATAGGGGGAGGGTAAGTCAGTTGCTTCCTTATGTCATTTTCAGAACTTCCCTAGCAACAGCATTCTCTCATTTTCTCAAGTTTTTCCGGCACCAATCACATTTCGGTAAGGATTTTGATTCATTTCTCGGTTAATTTCTTTTGTTTTTCTCTGAAAATGACCCGCACCGAGGGTCAGAGAGCTGCGAGCCCGCCTTCTGTCCATGTTTCGTGGACCTCGAAAGAGGGCGATGTGATTAAATCAGGCGATCGAACCAGCACAGCCATCATTCTGGTTACTGGTCTGGCTACTAGACTGAGGTGAGGAGCGTCTTTGAGAAGAGAAAATCTGCAAGTTGATGAGTTGCCTTTGGTCCTGAGAGAAATCGATCTCCAATCTATAAGCCAAGAGTACAATCTGCAGATCGACTCTTTCGAGCTGATCAAGTGCCATGGTGACTTTCAAGCCGATCACTTCTTTGATGAAGGCAATCTCCTCATAGTATACGAAGAACAGCTAAAGGCCGGACTCCGTTTTCCTTTGAACGAATTTTACAAGGCCGTCCTAAAGTTCCACCACGTCTCGGTAGCTCAAATGCATCCGAACTCCTGGCAAACTTTAATAGCTTTCTGGGGCCTCTGCCGAGTTAAGGGACTGGAACCCATAGCTAAAGTCTTTGCCAAGCTACATAGGCTTGCTCGAAGGAAGGATGACGAGTTCTGGTTCTTTCAGGCTAAGCCGAACTACTCCCTCTTTACTGATCTCCCTTCTTCATTGAAGAATTGGAAGGACCGCTTTTTTATATTGAGGAGCAAAATTTCGAACGGCTTTGAGGGTATCCCACAGAGTTGGCAACACTTGGTCGCTCCAATCCCGAAGAAGATCTCCTTAAATAAGGACGAAGACGCCATGGTGAAAGAGTTAAAGTCTCAGGCGTCCACCCAGAAATTCTCTTGCTTAGACGCGGTGATGGCCGACCTGAAGTATTGGATGATGCGGCTGATCACTGATGAAGACTACGAGCTTCAGCTCTCTGACCTCGATCTTGGTACTATCCATATCTCTGGCCTCTGAATCTTAGCGAACTCACTGACTTCTTTTTTGTGCAGGTATGGCAGGCGGCGACTCTTCCAAGTAGAGCCGTAAGCGAAAGAGGGAGGTCTCCCAAAAAGTGCAGGCGATGAAGGGGGCCACCATTGCCGATGTTCAGACCCCCCAGCGGGAATTGGTAGAGGTACCGAGCTCACCTCCCTGACCTCGGGAGCAGCCGATCCCAGAGATAGAGATCATCGCTCCTGCTCTTCAGCAGATCGAAGTTTCGCCTCCCCCACCTCCTCCGATCTCTTCCAATGTGGAAGGGGAGTCCTCGGGTCCTACAGTTAGGACACTTTCCCGGGGCACTCAACTTCTGATCCAATCGCTGGAAAGAAACCACTCTACCAGAGGGAACCCCGGGCTAGCCAAGGTTATGGGCGCTTTTATCTGCTTCCAAGAAGATCGGAATAGGTTAGCAGAGGAGAGCATCGATGATATCTTAACTCAGACAATGAGCCTGGGCTTGGAGGCCATCGCAAATCAACACGTAATCAAAGAGAAGGCCCACGCCTTAAGGAGGGAGATCCTTAAGGCGGTCCAGGACGCCTCAGCTGAATAAGCTCAACTCTCCTTTGCTAATGACTACATCACCGGAATGGAAGATCAGATGAAGCATTATGAGGAGAGGATAGCGGAGGTGGAGTGGGAACTTGAAGACTCCTAGGCTGGTTGATCTGCCAATCTCGCTCATTTTACTGAAGACCTTCGAGTGAAGGAAGAGGAGCTCCGAGCCAAGGAGGAGGAGCTCCGAGCCAAGGAAGAGAAGAGCACCACAAAAGAGGCCGGGGCTTATGTGAACGCCCATAATGACCTTCTAGCTGAGCTGAGGAAGCGGTATCCTGAAGAAGACTTCTCCTAGATGAATGAGCTCGCCCTAGATGCCGAAGAGGAACTAGAGAGAGAGGGGGGGGGGGGGAGAGAATCAGAGAGTGGAGGATGTACCTGGGGAGTAGGCTGGGGGTGATCCACTTGCTGAGTGACTTGTATATATTTTCCTTGAAATGAATAGAAGTCCTTTTGTTTACTTTCTTTGTTGAGATCAGAAAGCGCCCAAGTCATATGAGTACTTAATTGTTTACACGTATTTGAACATTAAACTTGAAAGCAACCATTAATCAGAGTATAAGAGATCGGCAAGACATTACACGTAAGCTTGAGATCGGACTAAACGTACGCTTGAGATCGGACTAAACGTAGGCTTAAAATCGAACTACATCATGACTAAACACGAGGTAAAACTTTAGAACATTAGAATCAGAAAACTTGACATTGACTTGAACCTTTAAGATTGGAACCATCATTAGATCAGAAAGAAACCGTAACTTTATTTTGAAAACATCGTGGGTCTTCAAACGAGAAATTCAAAACACCTCAATAGTCAAATGAAGTTTTCCAATATTTGTACAGAGGGATCTGAGAGCATCGGTTGGCAAGAATGGAAAGCCTGGAAACCCAATATTGATTCGGACTCATTTGATAAGAGATCGGAAACAATTAACTAAACCTGGGATCAGTTTATTCCGTGGTCGAGCAATCAGTGAGTTCGGAAGAGTCATTTGTGACCGAATGACATCGGTTGGGAGTGGATGATGAAGTCGATTTTTTAAAAAAAAAATCCCTTGACTTCGGAGGTCAGCCAAAATATGGTGTCGACAACTTAGATCCAAGTGCAAGGGCCAGTAAGATCAACTCAAAGCCATGCCTTACCCTGACTTTTCATATTCGTAAGGACTGGGCTCCAGTGAGACTAGCTCAAGCCATGACTACCCGTCCAATTCATATCCATCATATGCCATATATAAGACACCCACATAGCTCTAAATTATTCTTAATGCAGCAAACACAAGTAATTATCAACCAATAAATATGCAATAATAAGAATACTCCTAATTTATTTAACTAAGAATGTAAATATATTTATAAAATACATGAGCATGCCAAATATATAAATAATATTGAAATTATGAAAATAACCAATATCTTACTCACAAACTAGTCGACCCAATTGTAGCTGGTCCGGTTGGAGGAAAGAAGACAACTGGCCTAAACACCTATACAAGCACACTAATCTTTATTAATGAATTGATAAAATAATTAAGTTATATCTAAGAAGCAAGAAATTAATACTAAGGTATCACCAAAAATTTTGGTAGAGTCTCCCCAAAAACTGGACTTAACTCCTTACAAGAAAACTCAAACAAAACACAACACATAGGGCCTCAGGCCCACAACAGCAAACACAATGCCCATCTAGAGCGTAGAAGAAACCTAATCTAGGTCCAATCGTTCAAACTCCAGCTCGGGACCCTAATTCCTCTACAGTCTAAATAATTATTTCTAGCACTTCAAAAATTATGAAATATTGCTGGAGGTCCTCCATATCGTCCTTTTATTGTTTAAATTCATTTTACTCTATTTCATTTAATTAGGAATATTTTATAGATTTTATCAGCCACCTTAATCAAAGTAAGAATTACGCAACTTAAGTTTGAGATTACTTTTACAATTTCTGCTACTTAGAACGTGTTTGCAATGTCTAAAAATACTGGAAATGATTGTAAACATGACCACCTTCTGCGATAGCCCACCGGGTGTCCAAACCCGGTCGAAAACTCCCGAGTGTCGGTGAGTTATTTTCAATCCAATCGCATCGATATGAAGCTCATAAATTGTTAATAATTATCGTATAATTATTTTTAATTTACAAGAATAAAAAAGGCTCAAAAATCTCATTAAGCGAATTGGACTATCCGATGATTGTCTTTTCCAAATGGTGTCTAATTGAAGTAGGATTTATCCCATCTCAAAGGTTTTGTTGTATTGAGCTCAACGGTGATTTTGGATCGTTGATCTGATGGTCGGATCATTAGGAAAAAGGCTGAAAGGAGGCTGTCATACCTATTTTCTTTCTCTCATCAATTCAAGGGCTGCCATCCTCTTTACTTATTGCTATCAGCTCCATGGAGGTCACCGGAGGGTTGGGCTAGTATCGAGGTGTTCACCAACAACTAGAAACATCACCAGCATTGAAGGATGGGTCGGGGAAAGAAGCATCACTGTGTGTTCCTTTCCTTTCCTTTCAAACCCCGCCACTGCAGTTGCTATGAGGAGCTCCACTAGCATCGTCTAAGCTCGCCTGAGCTGGTGGAAGATCATTGGCATGACAGGTCCATCGTCGGAGAAGACAATCAAAGGGAAAGGAATGAAAATAGGGCTATCGGATTTGACGTGAAGAGATGAAGAATGTGGGTCTCTTCTTCATGCATTCCCATTGGTCCATCTTTTCCTTTATATATATATATATATATATATATATATATATATATATATATATATATAAAGGAAAAGATGGACCAATGGGAACGCATGAAGAAGAGATATATATATATACATATATATATTAAACACCAAAAATATGTACCATAACAATAAAAATGAAATCAATGTTTTTTTTAGCTAATAATAAAATTAACCATAACTAAATAATTATTGAACTATAACTTAATTAGCTAATAATAATAATAATAATAATAATAATAATAATAATAATAAGATAATTGAAATATTGTATTCTCTATTTAATCATATGCTATATTATAATGTTATAAATTATATAAATTAATACCAAAATATAACATCCAATGATAAAATAATCCTTATTTATTAATATAAATAGTACAATCAAATAATTAAACCAAGATTCAATTTAATATAATAATGATATTTTTAAATAGAGTCTTTAAATTATAATAATATTAATAAAATAATGTTAAAAGTTATATTTTATTATTTTAAAAAAAATTCAAGTTGTTATAGTAGTGGAGGTGGTTAGGTGGTCATGATAGCGATAGTGATGGTGGTGGTGGCTAAGTAATGGTGATAGTAGTGGAGGTAGTCAGGTGGTAGTGGTGGTGGTGGTTTTAAATCTGGAGACAATGTTAAGAAAATTACAATATAATTCATTTTAATACGGACTTATATAAATAATTAGACTGTTTTACACATTAAAATAATTAGTCAAATTAATTTTGTAATTTAACAATAAATCTCAACACTCCCTCTCAAATACAATCACATAGTTGTTACTTAATAATTAATTTGTATTTTTAATCCTATACAAGTTCAATTATACAGCTTTATGGGTGGCTAAAATCCATAATCCAGTCTGAACTTTGGTACCATATTAAATTTTAAGAGAATGTTGGTCAATTATAATATAATTTATTTTAATATGAGCTTACATAATTAATTAAATTACTTTACACATTAAAATGATTAGCCAAGTTAGTGTTTCAATCTAACTGTATATTTACTCTTTTAGATTTATACTTTCTCGATATGATATTTATAATTTTAACAAGTGGTAGTGATAGTGACCGAATAATGGTGATAATAGTGAAGATGGGTGGATGATGGTGATGTTGACAATAAATAAAAAAAATTAAAATAAGTAATCTTAATTACATCTATTTTTATATGTAATGATTATTATGTTACTTAAAATGTAATTGATTTCAATATATAATTATCATTTTATTATATTAAATTTTTTATATTATTAAATAAAATAATTAAATATATAATATAATCATGATTAATTACGTGATACTAAACATAAACATAGTATAAAGTTATTTGATATTAACGTAGAAGTTTTTAAAAACAATTAGTTTTTAGCAGGACGTGAGTTTACATAATTATAAAAAAACATAACTTTATAATTTATAAGCATATAGAAATATATTTAATTTATAATAATTTTATTTAATGTATGAATTTTACTTTTTAATGTCTAAGGCATAGAGACAAGAACATACAAAGCTACATTAATTTAAATTTTATCTTCTCCTCATTAGCTGAAAGTTATAATATGCGTTTATGCTATTTTTTTAAAACTATATATAAATAATAAAATAAAAATTACCCTATTGCTTTCCTTTTGCTGTTGCTTTTATAGCAGCCGTGATTTCAATAATAATAATAATAATAATAATAATAATAATAATAATAATAATAATATTATTATTATTATTATTATTATTATTATTATGTCTTTGTTTTCGTATTTTTTTTTTTACTTTTAACTTTGCATAGGTTTAAGTTTCCTTATTAAAGTAGAAATTTTCTAAATTAAAAATATATTAAATAGTGTCTAATTATTTAAAATTAAAAAATATTTTAATCAATTATTATTATTATTATTATTATTATTATTATTATTATTATTATTATTATTATTATGTCTTTGTTTTCGTAATTTTTTTTTTACTTTTAACTTTGCATAGGTTTAAGTTTCCTTATTAAAGTAGAAATTTTCTAAATTAAAAATATATTAAATAGTGTCTAATTATTTAAAATTAAAAAATATTTTAATCAATTTATAATCATCGTCTAATTTATATATTTATATAATAAGATAAAAAAAAATGTGTTTTTAAATATATTAAAAATTAATTTAAATAAATTTTAAAACAATTAAATAATTTTTAAATTACTTTCATATTTTTTTAATTAATTATTTTATTAAAAATAAAATAATTATAAATTTCTATTTTTTGACACAATTAGTTTTAATTGAATTTAAATTTAATACTTCATGGTAGTGATCGAGGAATGACAACGTGTAGGACATTTATAAAAGTTAATTTATCCAAATTTAAATTTAATTAATATATTAAAAATTTAAATTCCTATTATTACTAAAAAAATATTTAAATTATTTAGTTATATATATTTTAATTAATAATTTATATAAAATTATTTTTTTATTAATAATTTATATTTTAAAAATATAATAGTTTTATAAATATTTAAATTTTATTTTATTTAAAATAAAAAATATATATTTTATATTTAATTAAATATTAATAAATATTTAATATATAAATTTAAAATTATCTAAATTTACACTCATTCAAATTTATACATTACTTAAATCCATTTTATTTGTGTTCGATTGAATAAGACTGCAAAAATTTGACCATCGCCGTTCACAAGTGAAGATAATTTTAATATTATGAAATTAATATTTATTAAAAGAATTTTATTTTTTAATAATATTTAAATAATATTTTTTTAAATGAGCTTTTGACGCGTCAACGCCATATACTTTTCTTGCTTATCCTGAAAGTTTCAAATATCAACCGTCGATCTAAATTCATGGTCAAGGCAGAACTAGTTAGCACCGTACACGTGTGTTACAGAAGCAAAATCCCATCCCTATTCCATTACCGCCAAATTCCTCTACCATCGCTTTCCATTGAAAATACCTAAAAGCCCAAAAGGGCTTCTCACTAATCCAACGGCTCTTGAACAATCGTACCTTTTACTCAAATCAGAACCGTTAATGAACCACTTTCAAGTTCATCCGTCAGATCAAACACCAACCCCATCCTGCCCTCCAATAGTGCTAAAATTAAAATTTCAAAACTGACGAGGGGGAGAGCACATATTTAATTATTAAGAAAATAATAATAATAATAATAACAACCCTCAGCTCAGCGCCCTAATCTTTCTGAACTACTCCATTGCTGAGCTCGAGCACGCCGTTTTGCTCGGGTTGTTGTGAGGATTTCAATTTTGGTTGAAGATTCAATTCTAGCTTATGATTGTCTATCGAAAGACTCTGTGATTTGCGTGGCAATTTGAGTTTTTCTTTTGGTGATTTATTTTGAAAATTGATGGGACAAAGTGAGGCGACTTCAGATTTTGCGCCAAAAAAATTGGCGCGGCAGTTGGACTTTACGACGATTTGTAGAGCATCAGCGAATTTGGTTTTCACGCCGTCGCAGGCGCAACCGCAGAAGGTTCAACCGCAGCCTCTATTGAATTTACAGTTACAAACGCCACCAAAGCAGCAGTCGGCAATGCCTCAATTTCATGTCCTGCCACAGCAAGTGCCGGTGGTGCGTCGGATTCCTCATTCCGTGCAGAAACTTCCGTTGCCAACATTGCCACCGGGGTAAGTTTCTTTCTCTCATTCTTTTGATGGAAGATTTCAATCATAGAGTCAATTTCGAAGATAAATGAGTTCTAACATAAGATGTGATTAGCGTAAAACAAAGTTTTTGATAAAAATATGGAGAATCACAAGCTATAAAATACACGCGCTATGCTGATGATATAAATTTTTTTATTATTAAAATTTTATAATATTATTAACAAATAAGATTTATATGTACATATATAATAATATTAAAAAAAATTATTATTTATAATTTATTGAATTTTTTTTAATTATTTTTATTTTTACATACGTAAAATACATGGATATATAGGCTGGCCTAAAAAATTATAATTATATGATTTTATAAATTAATAAGCGAAAGTAAATAATAAGAGTAATTTTTTTTAATAAAAAATTTCTTTTGTCTCAATTACAATATTAATTATTGTATGATTTTTCTAGCGTACCTTTAGAAATAATATAAAATGATTAGACTATATCTAATTATTTAAAAGTTAAAACCAATTAAAATATGATAAAATTTTAAAATTAGATATTGCAAAAATGCCAATGTGGGTGAAGGGGAAGACATAGAAAGTAGAAAGTTTTCGAATTCGAGTCTCCTTATCTATTTATTATATGATTATTTACTTTCGAGAAAGGAAAATGACTATTTTCCATAGTACTTACATTAAATTTAAGAAAAAGATATATTGCTTATTCTCCATAGTACCTACATTAAATTTAAGAAAAAGATATATCGCTTGAAAAAATATAAAGGCAAAAACTAATATGGTTCAACCAATTAAAATAAAAAGGAAAAAGAAGAAAAAACACCTAATAAAATTTTATAACATTGTTGTTTGTTGGAATAATAACATGAAATTGAGTTTTGACACATATATATATATATATATATATATAATTCGCATTATTTTTTAAATATCAACAATATAGATTATTTTTAATTTATTATCACTATTATATTTATAAATTCATATTTTAAATTATTTATTTTTGAAAAATAAAAGTATCTTTTGCATTCGATTTATAATTTAATTTGTATTTTTTAATTATTTAAAAATATTTAAATAATATTATTTTTTATGTGAATATTGAATAAGTTTAATTATATAAAAAATTAAAAAAACAAAAGGAAAGAAATAAAAAATAAGATTAAGAGTAAAATAGCACTTCACTGTTTAATTTATAATTTAATTAAATTTTATTTAAATTCTATAAAAATATTTAAATTATATTAGTTTTATAAATATTAAATAAATTTAATTACATGAATTTTTTTTTTTAAATAACTGCACCATATTCTTGCTCTTCAGGTTTTCTAGTGTAGTAGGTAACATCTTCAAAAGTCGAAAATAATTTAAAATAAAAATTAAAAAGAAGAAAAAAAAGGGATGAAGAGGCATCCATCTTTTAAGTACATAGCAAGCTTTTTAAAACTAGCCCATCATTTAACTAGTGCGGACAAAGAATTAATTGTTTAATATTTGATTAGTACTATAAATAAATATATAATTAATAATCTCTTAAAAAAAATAATAACACATTATTACAATTACTAATTTCATATATTTTATAAATAATTATTAAGATAAAATTAATTTTATTTTAAAATGTAAATTTAAAAATATTTTAAATTTTTTAATTAAATTTTAGATTTAAATAATAATAGTTTTTAATAAAATATAATAATTTAAGTTAATGTATTAATAAAATAATTTATTAAAAAATTATTTAATGAATTAAGTTGAGACTTATTAATGATTTTATATTAATTGATGTGTATATATGAGAAGAGGAATGTGTATGATGAGAACAAGTTAAAAGATATGTTTATGTATATATAAAACAAGAAAAATGACAAAAGTTATGCCCAGCTAGGGCTATAAATGAGTCAAGCTACTCGAAACTCAACTCGATAAAAACTTGGCTCGGTTTGATTTATTTAGAAAATGAGTCGAGCTCTAACCCAAGTTTTAGGCTCGAATTTAATAGTATTTAACTAGTTAAGACTCGTGAGCCTGCTCGTTAATAGGTTCGTTTGTAAAAACATTTATAGTAATTATTATATTCATTATATTATAAATATTTATTATTTTATTTATGAATATTCTAAAAATAATATTTTATTTAAAACTACGATATAATCAATATTTAAAATATATTTTTATTAAATATGGTTGTTTATAAGTTAAATTTATTTTTTTTTGAAAATTAAGTTTTTTTTTTAAATATATATGAGAGAATTAAAATTACATAGTTTAAACTTCATAACTTTAAATTTAAAACTTACTATGTAAATGAGTTGAACTACTTACATATGCTGCTAGAGATTCCATTGAATAAAAGCTCAACTTGGCTCGTTTAGAGCTCATTTTTTGAACGAGCCATGCTTGAGTTTATTGATATTCAGCTCGAGTTTCGAACTCAGAAAAATTTTGACAAACTAAGGTTGAACTCTTCAAAACTCAGCTAGGCTTATTTACACCCCTATGGCAAGCTTAGATGGTTACATGTTGTCCATGTGTTACACGTTCTCAGGCTCGAGACTTCATGCATGCAAGCTTCAATAAATTCTTTTAGTAAGTTGATCAAACTGTTTAATGTTGGCCGGATTGATTGAGTTGACTCCGATTTTTCACAAATAGAGTTTGCTATCTAAAGTGAACTGGCTATTGGTCTGGTTCCTAATTAAACTGGTCCAATCGGTCAGTTCTAATAACAATGTTATATAGTAATAATGTCAATGGAAAAAAAAAACAGAATTGAGTGAAATCCTGTTTGAAGCTTGCAAATACACTGTGAAAGAGAATTAGAAAACTATGAGGGGCTAATATGTGCTTAGATTTTGTATAGTGATTGCTATGGAAGTTGTTTAGTAAATGAATCAATATAACTTTGTTAATTAATGAATTGTGTTGACACTGCATTTTTTATCCCCTTCATTGTGACTATTATTTTGTTTTTCTCATCAGTGATCTGTTTGCTATATTAATTGCTGTGCAAATCTGTTTTCGTTCAGCATGCAAGAGTCTCCTGGATCAGTTCCGAGAAATGATGTAGAAGCAAAAGATTGTACTCCTAAGAAAATAAAGCACTGTAATTGCAAAAATTCGCTATGCTTGAAGTTGTAAGTACTTAACTCTCTTTTGTGTGCATTTTTCAGGATGAAGTTTGGTCTATTTGTGTTTGTCTTCTTATGGATTTTAACATGTTAACATGCTCCATGGGTCAATGACATAGGTTACCTACAAAGACTGAATGATTAATAATTTTTTCGAAGTGTCTACTGTCTAGTATAGAAAAAAAAAATTGTTAGACATTTTTTTCCTCATTAATCTACGTATCCTGTTGATTCCCCAGCCCGCCCTTTTTTTTTCCAACGATTTAAATTTTGCATTTAATTTTGTCCTCTCTTCTCCTGTGGTTGACCTTTTCTATCAACCATTAGCTTAAACAACTATGTATGCGCAAAATTATTTTTAAAAACACATAATTCAGTTACAATGATGTTTTTCTCCATTCTTAGATTCCTGCAGAGCTGCAGTTAAATATTCTCCTTTGACCATCACAATATAATATTATCATGTTTTTCATATATCTTTCTTTCGCTGTTATAAGAAGGAAGCTTTTGCAATTTTTAGGTATTGTGAGTGCTTTGCTGCTGGATTGCATTGCAATGGTTGCAGTTGCTTAAATTGTCATAATAATGTGGAGAATGAGGGTGCTAGGCAAAAGGCTGTTGGAGCTACCTTAGAGCGCAATCCAAATGCTTTTAGACCTAAGATTGCTAGCAGCCCGCATGGATCTCTGGATGGTAGAGTATGTATTTGTCTCCTCTGAAATTGAGTCAATAATGTCTATTTGATAATATCACTAGTCTATGATTTGATCAAACAGTCAGTAGTCCCTGTTTTTTGACATTCAATAACTAATTAGCTGCTTAAGCATGCTTATCTTAGCAAGAAAAAAAAGATCGTATATTATACAAGTACCTTTCATTAAGTTTTTCTTGTTGGTTTTGGCATATGGCACAAATTCCACTTACAATCAGTGGCTTGGCATAAGAATATTGACTTTATAGTGAGTTCTCTCTGTTCCTTTCTTAGATGTTATAAAGGCCATGTTATTAAGTGGTGCCTGTGCTCTCTGTCCATTTCTTCTTTGACTTATCTTTCACTCTGAAGCAAGGCATTGGATAAAGCAATTTGTGTGTTGCTGCATAAGATGCTAGAACAAGAAGAGAGAGGTGTATTAATTCCTTGGACAAAAATGAACTTAGCAACTTATTTTTGAATTTCATAAATTTATTCTCCATTCTCGTTATGAATTGCATGCATTTAAGATGTCATAAATAAAATCCAGGAAGATGCAAGGGGCGCTCAAATGACTGGAAAGCACAATAAAGGATGCCACTGCAAGAAATCAGGATGCCTCAAGAAGTACTGTGAATGCTTCCAAGCCAATATTTTGTGCTCTAACAATTGTAAATGCATGGACTGCAAGAATTCTGAAGGAAGTGAAGAAAGGAAGTCTCTCTTTCATGGGAATCATAATAGCATAGCCTGCATTCAACAAACAGCAAATGCAGACATTACTGGAGCCATTGGATCATCTGGCTATTGTACCCCTATAACATCCAAGAAGAGGAAAAGCAAGGAAATCTTAGGCAGTGTAACTAAAGATCAATCTGCAAAATACCAACAGGTATTGTGACTATGGAAAATCAATTTGATACTTATGAGCATTTTCTTTGATATCATTTACTTTTTCATATCAAAGAAAATGCTCATTTATTTATTTTAGATAATATCATGTTGAACCCTCCATTTACAGGCATCGGAGGTTTTATTAATGGTATTGTACTTAAACGAACAAAAGTCTGTTTTCAAGTTTGCTGTCAATTGATCCTTGTTCTCGTACTTCTGGCTTTACTCATTCAAGCTAACTGTGATTTTATACAGTAATTTAGATGTCATTAATGTTCTGAATGATCTTTGAAATGGACTGAAAACTTTAATATTTGATTTCCTTTTTAAGGTTGGTGATTTTATTATTTCATCAGTTGCTTTTTAGCTCCATTTATTCATTGGTTAAAAATGCAAATTATTTTTAATTTCCCACTTTCCTTTTTCTCCTTTTTGCCCTTTCATCCAGGAAAGTCATGTGAAAAATTCTGCTGCTTCTTCTTCTCCCTTATCTATCCCTGTTTCGCATTCTACTACTGCAACTGTATTGGGAGCTTCAAAATTCAGATACAAGTAAACACTTTTCTGTATCATTTTCCTTACATTGTTCATGGAAAACTTCTACTTCTCTCTATCTCTCTTGTTTTTTTCAAGTGCTGATTAACAACTGATTCATGTGAATGAAGGTCTCCTTTGTCAGGCATACTTCAACCACAGGATGTGAAGGAGATATGCTCACTCTTGGTCATACTTTCACAAGAAGCTAAAAAGGAACTTGCAGGTTTTGATTAATATATAAAAACATACAGCCAAATATTTCCTTTTTTTTTTTTCCTTTCAAAGTTATTATGAAATCTGAATGACATGATTGTGATGGATATTATTGTTATATTTCTTTCTGTTTGTTTCTCTACTTTTTGAGTCAACATCAATAGAAATGTACAAAGTAGCTTTCGGAAAATTTCACTATGATCTTTTACCAGATTATTTGTAGTTATTCTAGATATCTGGAAACATATTCTATTTAATAATCATGAAAACTGACAAAGCATTAACATGGATTATAACTATTTCATTTAATATTATTTTTAAGTCTAATTGCTTTTATGAGATGCATACTGAAGTATATTTACTATATTCATGGAGATTCAGTTTATCATCAGGAAGTAATGGGGAGGCAGTTTTAGAAGGAGGGAGAAGAGTGTAGGGCCATTAAGGCTAAGGAGAGAAGATTTACTTTCTGTAGGGAGAAAAATCTCCTTATGCTGTCTATATGTTTGTGATAAAGGCTGTGTTTTGCTTCTATGAATGAGTTAGTGTAGAAGGTTTTAAATAAGTTCCATTATTTTTATTCATATACATTTATTTTATTTCTAAATCTGTAACTAAACATTATCAGGGAAAATGGATAGGCAACCTGAGGTAGAAAACAATCATAATTTTGAACCTACTTCTGCTTCGTCCATACAACGGAGGGAAGACAGTGGACATGACGTCCATAGAACCTTGCCCGATGATTGTGTGAATGGGAGCAAAGCAGGAAGAGAGAGAAATAATGCTTCAGGAATTGATGGAATTGATATGGAAAATGGAATGCCAGCATCACCAGAAATTGATTTGATGTGCCATGAACAAGAAATGGTATTTATGGAAGCTGGGCCACCAATACGGTTGGGAGGACTCTGTCAAAACAAAACCGGGATATCATCTAATAAGCATGAGTGCTCAGAGGTATATGCTGAGCAGGAAAGGCTTATCTTGACCGGTTTCCGGGATTTTCTCAATAGGCTCATCACTTGTGGGAGCATAAAAGGTAAGATTCTCAATTTTGAAATTATTTAGATTTTATTTGCCTGGTTAATGTAAGGCCACTTGGGGTTCTCCTGACTATTAAAAAACCATCTTGCAAAAGGTTTTGTTGCTTCAAATATATAAATATTTTTGGATAGTTAAACGAACTTTTTCTCAATAGAATGATTAAATTGACTTTGCAATGAAATAGGCTTCCCCTAGTTATTTTTTCGGCCTTGACTCTATGCAGTTGTCACATATTGGATGGTTGAGAGGTCTTTTAATTACTGAAACAGTGGGTCTTTTTCTCTTCATCAGCAAGTTTTGATGGATTCTCTAATTGTAATATAATATTTTGATATTCTCAACTTATTTTACATTGCAGAAACAATGTATTCTTCTTCAGCCAAGGCTAAAATGGGGAACCAACAAGAACCAGCAGAGAGAGAGGACATATATGCTGGAACTGAAATTGGAAATCACAAGAAGTCTTACAGTAATGGCGATGCGAAATCTTCTATAGTTGCAACTTCTGCTTCTAATGGTGTTCTGCCCATAATGTCAGCATTTCCTGTGAAAAATAGTAATACAGAGATTAATCCGGAGAGTAAGAGCTAAATTGTTGGAAAACAGTTCAAAATAGCATCATTTGTCTGTGAAATGAGGTAACCATTTTCGGCTATTCTTGAGGAATTAATTTCTGATTAGATAAAAAAATTTCTTTTCGATGGTTGCCGTCTGATGTTTCATTTAATTGTAAATTATTTTTGTAAATGTTTAAATATTTCCATTTAACTAGATTGAACATAATGATCACATTGTGGATATCTGCAAATGAGCCATTCATGTACACCTCTCTCTCTCTCTCTCTCTCTCTCTCTCTCTCTCTCTCTCTCTCTCTCTCTCTCTCTCTATATATATATATATATATATGAAGATGGTATCTTAGCTTATTAAAATCAGCGAGTAGTTATAAGCTAATTTGAACTTATAAGTATTTAAAATTATAAGCTGTTGATGTGATTAGTAAAAAAATAATTTATAAGCACATTTATTATTAAAATATTAAAAAAATATAAAATTTTAAAAAATTAAATGAAAAGAGTATAGTAAAATATTTGATCAAACTAGCTTATAAGGACACTGTTTATAAGATCTAAAATAAAAAATTAGGCCTTCTAGTTTATTTTTTTAGCTTATAAATTCAATTTATAATATTATAAATAAAATTAACTTATTTTTAGAGCTAATAAGCTGGTTTGATCAGCTTATGAGCTAAGAAAAATACTATGTAGGTCCTCTTGATCTACTTCTTTCATGTGTAATATGAATGGGAGTAAAGTGAACTTAACAATGCTTAAAACAGAAAAGGTTAACACTAAATTAATCCTACCTAGACTTGATTCATATAATCTATATAATTGTATAAAGATTAACATCTAATTATTGTGGTCTTGTGTGTTCGAAAACACACGGTATGCTTTTTATTTTTATTTTTAATAATTTATAATTTAATATTTAAAGTATGATAAAAATTATAATTTTGTCCTCTATTTTAAAAACAAGTAAATTTTTATATATATTTTAGTTAACAAAATGATCATTCTATTAAAATTCATCATTTGTGAGTTAAAAATTGAAACAATTTAATCTATCACATTTAACAGTTTAGTTCTTATAGTTTTAATTAGTTCATTAGATTTGGATTGGATGTTTCAATTACAGTTAATTAAAGAATTTATAACAAAAAATTATTATATATATATATATATATATATATATAAGATTGGTTTATTTTTCATTAAAAAAAAAAATTTAAACTACTGAGGCAAAATTATGAAATAATTTTTTTACTACTCACATTGAGCAAAATCACTAATGTAATTCTAATGGCTTCTGACCTCTCAGGACAGTTGTGCAAATGCAAAAAGATTTTCAGCTTTATTTGAATTTGTAATTAAATTATTATTATTAACCACTCAAACTATTTGCAACAATTTAGACTAGTCCTTTGTAGAGTAGTGTTGATGGGGTCGCTAATATATTTTTAACATTAAAAGGGAAATTATATTTTATAGAGTTTAAATAATTTCTTTTTGAGTATGGAGTTGATAATACTTTTTTGTAGCGGATAACAAATTAAATATAGATTCATAAATATTTATTATAGATTTGTACATTATTGTTTTTTATTTATCTCCAAAAAAAAAATCAACTTAGATTTTAACAAATAAATGAATTTAAATATGCCTTTATAGGTCTTATAATTTTAGAAATGACTTTAATATTATTAAGTTTAAGTTTATTAATTGAGTCTTTCCAATTTTACTGCTTTATATTATGTTCCTAAATTTTTATTAAAATATTTATTCAAAGTTAATGGTATATAAAATATACACATTTGCATATGAGGATGGATATATTGCGTGAAGGAAGAGAAAAGAGAAAATTCACACATAAAGATAATAATATGGTGAAGCATTGGCCTTAATAATCATAGGGCAAGACAATAATAATTCAGTCCCGAGGAAGAAAACAAAGATATTGTTGGATTCCCACGTTTGAAAGTTATAATAACTTAAAAAGGGAATATAAGTAAAAAAATAATATAAGTAAGGGAAGTCAATTCTAATTAGCTTAAACAATTTTGATAGAGATAAATCGAGCTCAATTATTAAATCATATCAATAATTTTCAGTACTTTCTGTATTAAAGAAAACTTTATTAACATAAGTCAAAAAAGACCCAATAAACCCAAAGGAAAAGAGTGATTTTAGGGATGCTAAAAGTTCTCGAATCCGTTCCAAGTCGCTCTGAACCCGATCAATTTCTTCTAGGAATGACAATGGATAGGGTTTTTGCGGGTATTCAATTTGACTGAATCCTAATAGGATTAGTTTGGGTAGTATATAATCGAATTTGTAACGGGTTCAGGTTTTACATGTTAGGTATCTGTTATCCAAACCCGTTTATATAAATATTTAATTAAATATAAAATATATATTTTTTATAATAATATTTATAAATTTTTAAATATTTTATTTTATATAAAATAAAATTGAAATATTTTATGAAATTATTAAATTTTTAAAATATAAATTATTAATAAAAATAATTTTTTATATAGATTATTAATTAAATATATAAAATTAAATGATTTCTGATAGTTTAGAATAAATTTTAATCGGATTTGGAACGAGTTCAGATTTTGAAAATATTAATCGAGTTCGAGTTCAAGTTCAAGTAGGTAATTTTCGTGGTACTTTTTCTCCCTAATTTCCTCAATTCTGCTTTGACTCCAATTTATATAGAACGAGGATGGAGAGACCTCTTCCCCACTTTGAATCTTCGTGACCCACTCTCATAATAACATTTCATTATTTTTTGTTAAAAAAATAATTTATTTTTATGTATTTATATATTTAAATATTATAATTTAAAAAAATATAGATATATTGTTAAAATTATGTTTCAAATTTATATTTTTAATTATATATTCTTTTTTAATAAATAAATTTATATTATATATTTATAAATTAAAATAAAAAAATAAATAAAAGAAAACTTCTGGCGGAAAAATTCTTCTCGCCTCACCCTGGTGGAGCCGCTCTCCACAGGAATTTCTTGCCTCGACCCAAACTCCTATAGGGCAGGAATAAGAGGAAGAATTCCGCCCTCGCACCGTTCCACTGTCATTCTTAGATTGTTTATAAACTATAAACAAAGAAATGAGTTGATGGACAAAATGGAAGTCAGAAGAAAAGTTGCAGTCACTCATAAAGCTTTGAGAGAGAGAGGACGAGGTTTCGAGTAGAAACAAAGGAGAGAATTCAGATCATTGGGCAGAATAGGCCAGAGCATCACCTGATTATCATCTTTTTTTTTTTTTGTTTATTATCAAATATTTTTTTAAGATATTTTTGATTGGTGGCCCTAAAGCAGAAACAGAACAACTTATTATGGTGGTGAAGAAGAAGAACAAGAAAGGACATTTCAAGTACTAATGAATCTACTGAGCAAGCATCCATGCTTTGAAAAGAAGGAATCTTCTTCGTAGCTTCTGAAATTACTCTTTTTTAATTCTTACTTTTATTTTTCATTTTGTTTTTTTATTGTAGTCTTGTTGGTTGGAGCTTCCTTCCACGTCCTTCATTTCTTGATCTGCACAAAATATGACTCTTTGTTCGTTCACGAGAAGTTTCTCTTATATTATCTCTGTGATTTAGTTTAATAGTATTAGACTAATCGTAAAGTTTCACATACAAAATTTAAATTAATTATAAAAAAAACTAATTACACCAAAAGAATTTATTTATTGACGATTTTATTATGTGTCATTGGGAAAATTAAAATTTTGTATATTAATCTGGTAACCTGTCAATTACTTTATAAATAAAATTACCTAATAATAATTTCTATATAATAAAATTAAAATTTAATATATTTTATAAAAGATACTAAATTTAGTGACTTTTATGAAAACAATCATAAAATTGAATGATCATGATATTTGCCCAACTTTGTTGACATTGAATGGAATGAAAATGTGTTATTATTATTATTATTATCATTGATCATGATTTATCCTCAAATTGGATTTGAATGTTGATAAAATTTCTTTAAATTGTAAAATTTGAGATAATCAATTTAAAATTGAGACATTGAAATAAAATAGTCAATAAATATTTGATCCAATTAAAAAAATATATATATGTTCATTATACTATATATATCACATGTTTTAATTTAAATTCAGCATTTCTCCAAAAAAAATAATAGCCTTGTTAAAAATTATCAATCTTGGCCTTTTAATATGCATAGGATTTTCTTCTAATTTCAAAGTAATAAAAAAAACAAAATTAATAACCAAAACCTATGGAAATTAATAACATTAATGAAAAATAAGTAATATTTTTTTTTTGTTTTTAGCTAAATAAATCCAAACATTTTCACTTGGTGCTGATTATATTTAAAACTTTTAATTTTGGACAATTTAAGTACAACTTTCAAATTTGAAGAATTTTTATCCAAAATTCAAAAATCAATTTGGAAATTTTGATTTTTTATATTTGGATTGTCGTGTGGCATGCCATGTCACATTTTCTATTTTTTTTTATTTGATTCATATCTCTCTCTTTCTCGCTCTTTTGTTCTTTATTCTTAACAATTAAGCTCACAAGCTTACTTAGTGTGGAATTTCTACTCTTTTGTTGAGAGAGAGAGAGAGAGAGAGAGAGAGAGAGAGAGAGAGGAAAAAGAAGAAGAAGAAGAAGAAGAAGAAGAAGAAAAATTAAATAAGAAAATTAACAAATGTGATGTGGCATTCCATATGGCAATTTAAGTATAAAAAGTCAAAATATTCAAATTGGTTTTTGAATTTTGGATAAAAATTCTTTAATTTTAAAAGTTACGATTAAATAAAAATTTTGGATATAATCATCGATCAACATAAAGATTTGGATTTATTTAGCTAATAGGTCATTTTTTGTTAATTAATTCGCACGTATGCATGTGAAGAAATATATTTCATAGGTAAATTATATTAAATCTAAGTAACTATTCATGTTTAGAGAGAGAATTTTCTCTCGTTTTAGTGTTAGTCCCGTTTTCTCTTTAGAACAGCCAAAGTTGCTTCTTTAGTGGGTTCCCTTACCTTAGGGGTAAAGGGAAACATTTCCCTAACCAGAGTGTTGGTGTATCTTCCTCCACATCCTTTGGTTGTAGATACTATTTTGGTTTTGGGTGGATGTAGATCTTCTATCTTCTTAGGAGGGTCTATATTTTTGTGATCTGTGTTTCCTGTTGGTGTGATGGCTTTGATGCAGGTTCACAGCTTCGGACAAACTCAAGGAAGACAACTTGAGTATTAAGAGTCAGCGTCCTATTCAAGCTGCTTGTTGGTTCTTCATGGCTAGAGAAGCCATGACCTCTATTTTCCTCTCTCATAACTCAAAGGTGATAGTCTCCCAATGGCTCTTTTGGAGATGAAGGTTTCTTGTTGAGTTTTTCTGGTGTATTCTTAATCCAGTGTGGTTTTCTAGCCTTGCATGGGTATGACAGACTCTCCATCTTTATGGTCTCCTATGAGTGTCCTAGTTCTATTGTTTATCTTGATGAGGCGGTGCCAAGCAATGTCCGGACTTCCTATGTGAAGTGCAGAATCTAGGGCTACGGTGGGAAGGGTCTTGGGTTTTTGTTGCTGGGCCTGCATAATGTGTTGGGTCCTTTATTATAAAATCAGGCATCGGTTATTGTAATTGTAGTGTGCCCAATGAGCTTTTATGCAATTAAATATGCATTTCAAATAAAAAAAAAAAGAAAGATAATTATTCATGCAAAACATATAAAAATATAACATCTCCATTAGCATGGGGATGAGAATACTTGATTAACTCTTCAGAAAATATTTCCTCATCTGAATTTGATAACTCAACTCTTACCTTAGTTTTAATCACTCAGAAATATATTTTTATATTGCAATTTTAAATTATAAAATATAATTTATTTAAATAATAACTATATTTTAATTTTCAACCGCCAAGATTCGATTAAGCTTTATATCTAGCTTAGATCATGCTTCTGTTCTGTGATCTTTTCGTTATACTTTCTACCATAATCTTTTACTTTGAAACCCATTATATATCTGCAATGGCTAAAATGTCCAAGCAGGAGAGGGGTCATCACTAACTTACTTTGCTTAACTTGGACCACCCCATAATGTCGCTAGTAAGTGTTCCTCTTATTGGGGAAAATTATCTTACCTGGAGCAGGTCCATGTTAATCACATTAAGGGCCAAAGACAAACTCAGTTTTGTCAGTGGCACGTGAGAGAAACCCAAAGATGGTTCCCCAGATTGTCAGAAATGGCTTAAGGTTGATAGCATAGTTATTTCCTGGATTTGAGTTCATTGTCCAAGGAAATTATTGAGGCCTTCCTTTATGTATCTTTGGCTAAGGATCTGTAAACGAGTTAGCCTAGGGATTTGGCAAAAGCAATAGACCATTATTGTACTAAGTCAATAGAGAGATCAGCTATTTAAGCCAAGGAAAACCTATCACTTTGTGGCTTCCATCACCAAGATGAAGAAATTGTGAGATTAGTTAAGTTGCCTTAAGCCTTTTCCAGTATTTGAATGTGGTGCTTCAAAGGAGTTTGTTGAAATGGAGAATAATACAAAGCTAATTCAATTCCTCATGGGTTTGAACCCTTCATATGACCATATCAGAAAATCAAATTCTCCTAATGGACCGATTCCCAGAAATTAACAAAGATTACTCTATCGTGTTGTGGGTCGATAAAGAAAGGGAGGTCAACACATTCATAATTGATATCTTTGAATCTTCCATTGCCATGATAGCAAAAGCACAAGCTCCTAAGAAGACATGTGAAGGTGAGAACAACAACAATAACAAAAATCAATTTAAGAAAAGGGACAGGTTTAAGAAAGATGAGAAGTATTATGAGCATTGCATATCCACGGGCCATTTTAAGGAAAGTTGTTTCAAATTAATTAGGCATCTTGATTGCTTTAAACAAAGGAGGGCTAAGCAATTTGTCAATCTTGCTTATTCCACTTCCGAAGATGGTGCATCAAGTGAATCTGCAGCACAACCTAAGCAATCTAGAGAATGGAATGGCACAAATCTTACCAATATTATTTAACAAGAAATTGTAAAAATTCTGAAAGGTAATATGCTTAATGAAGTTGGTTGTGTGGATTTCTCTGGTTTTGCTAGTAAGAGCCTAAAAGCTTCTATTTCATATAAATGTGGTGATTAGATTTTTGACCATGCTGCGACCACTTATATGTGTTTTGGTCAAAGCTTATTTACCACTTTTATACCATTAACAACACATACTCTTATTCATTTACCTGACGGTTCAACCAAAAGAATCACATAGACTAGCACCATAGATTTATACCCATTTTTACAACTTCAAAATGTGCTTTATGTCCTAGATTTCAAGTACAATCTATTGTCCATCCACCAATTGTCCAAGGAATCCCATATCCATTCTCTTTACTGACAACCATTATTATCTGCAGGACTATTGGATTAAAAAGTCACTAACCATTGCAAAGTTGAACAGGGGACTAAATCGGCTGACCATAGAATCATTCAATCAATCACAACATTCACCAAAGTCTGCTACATCTACTTACTTGAATCAGTGTCCTTTTAATTGTAATAAATCCCTAAATGCAAAAGATGATGTTTCTAGTTCCTTTTTGTGGCATACCAAGCTTGGTCACGCATCTGAATCCAAGCTCACTCATATTGCTAATATAAAATATGTTGCAAAAAATTTTGATTGTGATGTTTGTCCTCTAGTCAAACAATAACGAATGCCATTTCCCAAAAACACCATCATAAGTTTTGCCATTTTTCAATTGCTTCATTTGGACTTATGGGGTCCATATAAGACAAGATCAATTCAAGGTGCAAACTATTTCTTAACTATCATCGATGATTATAGTAGATCAACTTGGACCTTCTTGCTTGCTGATAAAACACAAGTTCCTTCCGCCATAGCCACTTTCCTAAACTTCATTGAGAACATTTCCATAGAAGAACCAGGTTCATTCGCACAGAAAATAGCTCTAAATTTATCAATCTAGAGTGTGAAAATTTGTTCAATCAGAAGCGAGTAATCCACCAGAAGTCCTACACTTACACTCCTCAACAAAACGGTGTCATTGAAAGGAAGCATAAACATTTGCTTCAAGTCACAAGGGCAATTCTATTCCAATTTGGCTTACCTAAAACATTTCGCGGTTATTCAATCCTTCATCCTACCTTCATCATAAACAGGTTGCCCACTGTTGTTTTAAATTGGAGAAGTCCATATAAGTTACTACATTCCAAACCACCTGATTACCATGCCCTCAAAACTTTTGGCTAATTATGTTATGGCACCAATATTAAAATGTAATAACCTGGATTTTTTTTATATAAAGTTTATTAAATTTTAATAGTATTTAAATATTATTTTAATATTATTTAACAAATTTATAATCTTGTAATAGTTTTATTTAT
Organism: Hevea brasiliensis; assembly: GCF_030052815.1. NCBI lineage: Eukaryota > Viridiplantae > Streptophyta > Magnoliopsida > Malpighiales > Euphorbiaceae > Hevea > Hevea brasiliensis. The sequence continues at coordinate 104,761,268 of NC_079496.1, forward strand.
ATATATTATTTTTAATGTTATTTCTAATCATATTTTATGAATTATTTTTAATTTTAATTTAAAAGATTAGTTTTAAAGATTAATATTAAATCAATTAACAAAGTATATTATTTCATTATTGTTAACTTTGGTTCTAAGATTTGGTTTATTTATTATTATTATTATTATTATTATTATTATTATTATTATTATTATTATTATTATGATGATCAATATCATTTATTGTATGTTTTATTATTTAATTATATAAATATTTATATTTTGGGACCCAATTTAAAAGATTATAGGACTTGGTTAGAAGGCTTTAGGAAGTTTGAGGTCTTACTAAGTAATTAAAAGAAAAAAAAAAGGAGGAATTTCAAATCGAGTAGCAGTGCGCCCTTTCCTTTCCTTTCTCTAGCCAATCCATGTCTTCACTTCCGGCAAGGGTCCCGATAAGTTGCAATGGTCTCTGATGAATGCAAAAGAACCAGGTGCAGTAGCCATGGCTTTCGGGCGGCGAGGAACATGAAGGAGAAGAGGGGAGTGTTGCCAAGCCTTCTCCATGTGTTTTTGACCGATCCTGACATCGGACGGCTAAGATCTGACTGGCAATAGACCCCTCACATGCCTAGCTTCAAGACCCGACCTTCCTTACCGGATTTCATGGTGTTTTCCAGCAAGGGAGAGAAGAGAGAAAGGTGGGTTAGGAAACAAATTTTCAGCCAATTTCTTGGTGATCCAACCATCAGATCAGTGATCTGAGACCACTGTTGAACTCAGAGCGATGAAACCTTCAAGATGGGACTGACCTCACTCCGATCGGACACTGTTTGAAAAAAGTGATCATCGGACGATCGCTTAGTGAGATTTTAGAGTTTTTTTAATGCCCGTAAATTAAATATAATTATATGATAATTATTAACAATTTATGAGCTTTATTTAGGTGCGATCAAATCGGCGATAGCTCATCGGCGCTTTGAACCAAGTTTCGAGTCAGTCCGGCCGCTTGGAGGGTTGTCCCGAAAGGTGGTTGTGTTTACAGTTATTTTTAGCATTTTCAGACATTCCAGATGCATTCTAGGTAGCAAAATTTGCAAAAGTAGTCCCTAACTCAAGTTGTGTAGTTTGTGCATTGATTAAGCTAGCTGGTTAAATTTGTAAAATATTCCTGACTTAGTAAAATTAAGTAAAATAATTTTAATTAATACAAAGACAATGTAGAGGACCTCCAAGAATATTTTTATAATTTTTAAAGTGCTGAAAATAATTATTTGGACTGTAAGGAATTTAGAGATCTAAGCTGGAGTTTAGAAGGTTGGACCTAGATTACGTTTCTTGTAGGCCCGGATGGGCATTATAATTGCCGTTATGGACTTGAGGCCTTGTGTATTGCGATTATTAAGTTTTTCTTACAGGGGGTTAGGTCCAGTTATAGGGGCGACTCTGTCAAAATTTCTGCAAGACCTTAAGAATTATAATTCTGTCAGTAAATTAATAGAGATCAGTGTGTCTATATAGGTAATCGATATCGGCTAGCCTTTCTTCTCTCCAGTCAGACCAGCTATAATCGGGTCAATTAGTCTGTGAGTTAGATATTGATTTTTTTTTAATTTTAATAGTAATTATATATTTGGCATGCTCATGCATTTTATAAATATTTAATTATGCACATAAATATTATATATTAGGGGCATTTTGGTTATTACATATTTAATTATTGTTATTTATTTGTGATTGCCGCCCTAAGAATAATTTGGACCTGGGTGTTATATATATATATATATATATATATATATATATATATATATATATATATATATATATATATATATATATATATATATGGATTGGATAGGAAGTCACAGCTTAAGCTAGTCTAGTTGGAACTCGGTCCTTATGAATATGGAAAGTTAGGGTGAGGCACGACTTTGAGTTGATCTCGTTAGCCCCTGCATTTGGATTAAGCCAAAGTTTGACTTAAGTTGACCTCGCTAGCAAGATTTGGATTGAGAGAGCTATATAGGAGATCAGCTCCCATATTTATGTGACACGCTGGATGTGTGAGTAGCTCCAAATTATCTTCTTATGCAAATATTGGGTGAATTATTTGTTTTATGTGTTGGATGTGCATTTTATAGTAGGATTGCACTAGTTGTAGGTAGTTATAGAAATTACATCTATAATCAATATCTAAACTCTCTGAGTCGAATGCACATTCCTATTCATATATTTTTCTCAAGTTGCAAAAGGAGCAAGTTTATTTTTGGATCTAACCTGCATTTTTTTTTTTTTTGCAGGTTGTGGTGCCTCTTCGTTAGTAATGTTTTTAGTTTTTATTTAATTATCTATTTATTTAACTATTAGAACTCCGCTGTGACATCAATATATTTATGTATTACATTAATCAATAGAGATTAATTGGTTTGTGCATGATGGGTATTAGGGTTGAGCTAAGTTCCCCTAGTTTTGGTTTTTTTTTTTTTATAGTTATTAGTTTATTTTGGCACAAGTAAATTTATAATATTTATTTTATTTTATTTGGGGTTGGGCCTTGATTTTGGTCCTGGTTATGGGTTTTGGAATAGTGAGGCTTACTACGAGCCTCGAAGGCTTTATGCTAGCCCAGGTCCTAGTGTTAGTCCGGCCTGTGGAATCAGGTTGTGACAAATTGATATCAGAGCTTAGGATCTAGATTCATGGGAAAGTGTGTACTTGCTATTGTCACATGTGGAGTATAGGTTTCTGTTTCATCTTTTTTTGTAATTCATTGTTTATAAATTCTACATTTTTCCTTCGGTAGTGTAAGAGTGCTTCAGTTTAGTGTTTCAATTTTCGTGGAGTACATGGTGATGTGAATTAGAGCTAGCAAACTTGCTGATATTTGCCTTACGGATATTTACTCCAAGAAATGTTGTGTTTCTATCATAATGGGGCTAAGTGGTGTACCTATCTAGTATAGGACATGAGTACATAAAGGTGAGTTATAGTAGTATAACTACCTTAGATAGGGGTGAGGGTACCGCTACTAACAGCCATCAGTGGATAGCCCAGTTAGAGTAAGTTATGGTATCAATAGGTTTAAGAAAGATAAGAGATTAGGAAACCTAGTCCGTTAGGACATACCGTAGTAACTTTGCAATGCTCTCAATATTTGTGCTATAAGTTGTAGATTACAATACCAATATAGGATTATTGTGTAGAGCTGTGTACATCCCCATGGTGTTCCATGATGAGGGTGTTTGCAAACAACCTCTGGTTTGGTATATATATGCCAAAACAGAGTTCTATATCTACAAAGGAGCTGTAAACTCCTAGTTAGGGGGTTTAAAACCCTTGAGCTAGAATATCAAAAGTCACAGTTGGGCGATAACTAGAGTCAGTGACTCGATTACCCTAGTATGAGCTAGAGTTATATCAGGAGTTGTCATAAGATTAGAGGTTTCAATATAGTCACAAAGTAAAGGTAGCACCTACAGAGTGAGACCAACTAGTCTCTAATATAGGGTATTGGACAAATTTGGCATTGTAATAGACATTTTGCAAATTTGAGTGAAAATAGCATCTTTTTTTATGTGGCAGTAAGGCGTAGAGTATGACTTTACCCCCCTTAAAAGGAGGCTGGATGCTATAAATGATGTTCATAGCCTGTGAAATGGCACTTTAAGGAGTTTGCAGTATGATAAGAGAGCAAATAACCTGGCACAGTTGTGGCAAGATGGCAGATGCAGTACCTCTTTTGCAGTCAGTTGTGATGTAGGGTATGGTCTTATCCTTTAAGGAAAGACAAAAGGTTACTATTAGTGATGGTGACTTACAGAATAGTGTCCCAAATGGGATTGTAGAGTGTGGTAGAAAGTTGTTGGCTCAAGTATCCCGGAGAGGGTACAAGTTTTATTGTAGGAATCATAAGTAATCAAATCTTGATGGATGTAAAACCTTTAAATTGAATGACAGGTTTGGGTACCCAGTAACTCAAGTTTTGAATACTTGAGTGGATATGGGAAAATAGAATCCCTGCAAATCTCCTCCTCGAGGTAGTAGAGGGCAGTATGTAGCCTAAAGGACAAGAACAGAGATCACGCAGTAAATGCATGGCTACAATTCCCTGAGTTCCTTTTTTAACTTCTTATTGCTCAAGACAAGAGTATACTCTAAATAGAATAATGTTAAGGGCAGTAAGTCAATGAAGACAAATTATAGAATGCCAGTAAATAGAGGAAGTGCAAAAATGAAAAATTTGGATAGTTGGTTGTAGATGTAGCATAACCCGAATGCTAGTGGAAGTACTAATTAGAGTGGTCAAATAACCGATTCTGAGTAACATTGAGGTGTAGATGACTTGGTAGAGATGGTGAAAAAGCACAACTTTCTGACATGACAGTCAATTCAAGAAAGAGAATAGAGCTAAAGAATAAAATAGTCAAAGTTCAGTTTTGGGTAAGATAAAAGGAGTTGGCTAAAGAACAAATTGAAAGGCCTAAATTAGGATAAGATTAGGAAGAGTAGAGTCAAGATATAGAGGAGGCAAAATGCAGTTCTAAGAAAGGTAAATAAGCTAAACAAAAAAATAAGAATAGAAAGTTAGAAAAGGTCGACATTAGGGAGAATATTTGTTAAGATATAGAACCCAGAAGTGTAGAACTTAGAGCAGGTCATAGTTGGTTTAGTGTTAGGAGCCAGAAAATGGAGCTCAGAGTTATAGGATCTAAAATATACTTTGTCTGTTTTCTATCCCCAAGGTAGAATAAGGGGCAATGGGACAAGGACCTTTTTATCTTGTTAATAGTATAAGAAAAGTTAGGTGAGGTATGCAACCAAAGTAGGTAGTAACCAGAGGGTGTGCAACGATAATTGAAACTATCTTATTAGACAAAGAAACAAAGTCAGTAGGTAGTAAGTTGAATAAAACTTAACCTACTAGATTCAAATATACTTGATGAGAGAAAAGAATGAGGGATAATGGCATAAAGATTTGATGTTAAAATTCAAAATGGTGAGACTTAGAGTCTATAATTGGGGGTTAGGCAGGCATTTTTTGGTGTGACCAATAAGATAACTTTGTAAGAAAGCATGAGTGATAGTATGATAATATGTAACAGAACACTAACACAAGACAAGATAGAACAAGATAGGTATAGATGTTACTCACAAGTTATTAGGAGGTACAAAGATCAGAGGAGTAATTATTGGTAAGACTGAAGTTAGTTCTGAAAGAATCTATTAGTGATTTATCTTCCAGAATATAGTAGAGTATAATGGGCACTAAACAAATGATTATAAGAATGGAGGACAAATGGAGAATAAGAAGAGATTATACATTCTCAGATAATATGTCAAGTGGACAACAGTACAACAAAGGGTAGGTGCAACTGATATCTTATAATAGAGCATAATAATTGTGAAGAGATGATGAAATTTGAAGAGAGAATCAAGAGATATGGGTAAATTTGAGACTGAGGTCTGGAAAGTTGTAGGGAATAGATGTGGTTATATCAAGAAGAATGAATGCATAAAATATCTTGTTTAGGATTATGGCACAACACACATTTCTCACTACCATGATAGTTCAAATGGAAGTTATAGGTTCAAGGATACCTATCTAACATGAAGAGTAATTCCCTATAAAGAATAGTAGGGAACGATAGTGTTTTGATGGTCATGCTAGAAAAGAGGTACATAAGAACCATCCATGGAGAATGGCCAATGTTCCATAATATGAGTAGAAGGTTAATACTAAGTATGATACTATATGGTGGATGTGTTGATGGGAACCAATCACAGAATTAGAACATTGGAAGTAATAGAGTTAGCAATCAGGCTAGGATTAAGATATAATAAAAAGGTTAAAGTTAACACTGATGGGATGAATATCTTCAAAGAAAAAGGTATAAGGTGAGAAAAGATAAAAAAAAGAATGGTATGAGAGGGACACTAAGTGATGGAGACCCACCAGCATCTAGTCCGAGAGTGACACTTCAAAGTTCAATTACTAAAGCCAGAACCAGAATGCTATAAGGCCTAGTGTAAGAGGAGCTGAGTAAGGATTGCAAGGAAGCACCCGGAGATGAACCGGAGCATAAGTGGATCACTTTGGCCCAAGTCCATTCAGCCCACCATGGCTTGGACGTGCATGGCAACAGCTCATATGGCACATTAGACGTGCATGGAGTGTGAGTGCAGCATGGGCATGTGGTTAGCATGTCCCCCACACATGGGAGAATACATGGGCTGGTCCCCTACATTTTTGTCATGAGGACAGTAGCTAGATATCTTTTGGCTGGTCTCCTACCTTTTTCTCATGACGATAGCAGCTAGCCATTTTTTAGGTGGTCCCCCCCCCTAAACACCACTTTTTCTCTAGCAGAAGATTTTCTTGTTTTTTCCATATTTGTCCTTAGTTATTATGAGAATATTATGGTTTTTATGTCTTTTAGCTTATTAGAGTTTCTAGGAGAACCTATATAAGCCCATTTATTCAGATTGTAAAAAAGAAAGCTTTGGTTGAATAGATGAGATATACAGATTTTGGGAGAATCAATTCTCTCCTTGGTTCTTTGAACTACTCTATAAATTCTTGCTTAGATCTCCAAGTTGCATTAATGTATACTTGTAATTCTTAAGCTAATTCATAATATAATGAATTCAAGTCAAGAATACTTGTGTTTTCTTTGTTATTTTCCATCTTGTGTTTCTACTAAGAGAGGATCTCTTCTCCACCAATTCTGATTTTAAAGCTTTCCTTAAGTTATTTGCATTACTAATTGAGAGAATTTGATCATATACTAGAGGCTCACATCAGATTTTGGTATCAGAGCTTTGGGCTCTTCAAAATCAGGTTCATATATTTCTAATTTTAGTGTTTGATTTTTGTTTCTAGTGTTTTCTTTGAGTAATTTTCATCTTCCTTGTTGTTTACAACCTGTTTGATTTTGCATCTGCGTTCTTCTCATATTCTTTTTGGTATAAAAAAAGAGAAATTCTGTTTGGTTTGCATTTATATTTTTTTTTCTTTGTTGATTTGAGTTAGTTAATGTTTAATTAGGTTCAATTAAGTATTATTGCAGTCCCTAAATTGTTTGTAATTTCAGTTTGCTTATTAAAGTGTTGGAAGCGCCATTTGTGAGAATTGTTTGGTGCTTATTGTAAACCTACAAACTGATTACATTTGAACCTAACTAGAGTATTTTCAGTCTTTTAATTTCGTATTTTAATCCTAGTTGTGTTCCATTTGTATTTTCCAATTCGTGCTTGACTTTGAGCTTAATCATTGAATTCCTGAGACATGGGTTTTGGTGTTTGTTTGGGAAATTATTGTCTACCAGCAATATATATCATTGATTTAGGTGATTTGGGGCTGAATTAAGCTATTTATAAGTGATTTTGAGTTGTTTGGCTGTGTTGTGCATCGATTTAGCATATTCTACATAATTAAACAACACTTAGATTTTTACATGTGCAGCCATTTCTAGGTTAGTTTTTACTTATTTGGTGTTGAATTAAGTTGATTTTAAGCAATTTGCATGATAATTGGTTTTGGGCTAGAATTCTACCTTTGGTATTGTGTATTCAGTCAGTAAAAAACAAAAAAAAGGAAAAAAAATTGATTTGGACTTGCTGAGATATATTGTTTACATTTGATTTAGGTTGTTTTGGACCATATTCTCATATTATATTAATGTTTGCTTTGTTGGGTAGTTTAGGTGCAGGTTGTGACTGTGACCATTTGCATTTGGTGAGTTGCAAATTAGTGCACCATTGGTTTGATTTTGGTGTGATATAGCTAGATGCACTTGGTTTATGGTGCATATTTGCTGGTTGCATCATTCCATTTTTTGGTATCATCTTTCTTTGGTTCTTTGGGTCACATTGCACTCAATATATTTGAGCTTTTCTTTTCTTGATTCTAGAGTCTCATTATTTTCTTTTCTTGATTACTTCGTATTGTTCGTCTTGTTTAAGAATTACATTGTGTTCATTTTTCATGATTGGGATTTTTGAGTTGAGAATTACTGAGTTCCTTAAAAGAATTGAAGCAGGGAATTAAGAGAGGAAAAAGGCATAGAGAGGTGAGACATAAGAGGGTAAAAGCCTATTTTGAGTGAAACACAAGCGGTGTGCCATCTATTAAGTGCAAACACATGGGGGAGTGTGTGAGGTGTTTTATACTAACCACTTTATTGCAGGTTTAAGTCACGCATCATAGAAGTGGAGGTAGTAAAGGAGAGGGTGATAATCCTTTCTATATGTAGGCTGTGCAACAATAATTTTAGAGGATGAATGTGGTGTTTGGTGACATTGTGGATAGGCTAGAAAGGTTGGAGTAGAGGGATAGACCGAATGGTAGGAGGCAAAATAGGAGAAATCCGACACTTCTTGTAGTTGATTCTGATGACGATGAGGTTAACAATGTTAGATCTGAAGAAGATAGGCCTAGGAGGGATAGATATGAGTGAAGATATGATAATGGTAGGAGAAATAATAACAGGAGACCGAGAAGGAAGGATAGAGGAAGAGATAGGATAGATGATAACATCAGGAGTATAAATGTAATGCCCCTGCTCCTACCACTAGCGGAATTGTCCACTTTAGCCCATCCAGTCCTCAGCCTCACAGTTTTGTCCCATAATAGAATGGAGAACTTTCTAGGAGGTTACCCATCCTAGGATTTCTCTTAAGCGAGCACGCTTAACCCCTAAGTTCTTCCAACTCTTCTGGCCATTCCACCAAAAGGCATCTCTAGTGATTAGTTTCCCCCATTTCAATGTATGATTCGATTCATTCCTGTGCCCTGCATTTTACTACCCTAGGTAGCCTCGCCATCCTAGAAGCCTGCCCAAAGTTTACTCTCTTAAGCCACTCTCTGCCCTCATCAGACTGCTTTCTCGGGTCAGGTAATCATAGGCCCACCAGCTTCGGCCTGGTTCTTCTTTGAACCACACATCTACTAGAAGAGGTTTGGCTCTAATACCATCTATAATGCCCTTGCTCCAACCACTAGAGTAATTGTCCACTTTGGCCCACCCCATCCTGAGCCTCATGGTTTTGTCCCATAGGTGGAATGGAGAACTTTTCAGGAGGTCAACCATCCTAGGATTTCTCTCAAGCGAGCACGCTTAACGTCGGAGTTCTTCCAACTCCCCATGCCATTCCATCAAAAGGCGCCTCTAGTGATTAGTTTTTCCCATTTTAATGTATGATTCGATTCATTCCTGTGCCCCGCATTCCACTACTCTAGGTAGCCTTGCCATCCTAGAAGCCTGTCGGGAGTTTACTCTCTTAAGCCACTCCCCGCCCTCATCGAACCACTTTCCCTGGTCGAGTCATCACAATAAAGATGAAAATACCTTCTTTCTAAGGTAAAAATGATCCAGATGTATATTTAGAGTGGGAAAGAAAGGTTAAGTTAGTGTTTGATTGTCATCAATATTCTGAGAAAAAGAAGGTAAAATTGGCAACTGTGGAGTTTATTAACTATGCCCTTATCAGGTTGTTTTGAGTAGGAGGAGAAATTTGGAAAGACCAATTAATAGTTGGGCTGAGATGAAAGCAATTATGAGGAAAAGATTTGTACCTAGCCATTATTGCAGAGAGTTGCATCAGAGGTTACAAAGGCTTACCCAAGGTTCTAAATCTATAGAGGATTACCACAAGGACATGGAGATTACAATGATTAGAGCCAATGTGGAGGAGGATAGGGAAGCTACAATGGCTAAATTCTTGAATGGGTTGAATAGGGAAATTGCTCATATGGTAGAGTTACAGCACTATGTGGAGTTGGAGGATATAGTGCACATGGCTATAAAGGTGGAGAAGCAACTCAAAAGCAAGTTTAAGTTTGGTGCGAATACTAGTTCTTATTCCTCATGGAGGTCAAGTTAGAGGAAAGAAGAAAAGGAAAAGAGTTTTAAAAAGTTTAAGAAAAATAAGGAAAAAGAGAAATTTAAGGAAGAAGAAGGAAAGAAGAAGAAGCAAGTAGAAGGTAAGGCTAAGGAGATGACTGTGACCCAGACTACTAGGAACAGGGATATTAAGTGCTTCAAATGTTTGGGTAATGGACATATTGCTTCACAGTGTCCAAATAAGAGAATTATAATCATGAGGGAAAATTGTGAGATTGAGACTAATGATGAGGATGATAATGAGTCTAAACCATCTACAGATGCTGATGATACTGATGTTGAGTATGCAGTGAAGGGGCAAGCATTAGTGGTCATACATAGTTTAAGTGCTCAAATTAAGGAGTTTGGTGATGAGTTACAGAGAGATAACATATTCTACACTAGGTGTCTTATTAAGGATAAAGCGTGCACTATGATTGTGGATAGTGGGAGTTGTGTAAATGTGGCTAGTACTATCTTAGTGGATAAATTGGTTGAGCATTATTAAGCATCCTAAGCCATATAGACTATAATGGTGAGTTAAAAGTGAACAAACAGGTGTTAGTAGCATTTTCCATTGGGAAGTATCAAGATGAAGTTATGTGTGATGTAGTTCTTATGAATACTGCACATCTATTACTTGGATGACGATGGCAGTATGATAGGAAAGTGATTCATGATGGATATAGGAATAGGTATTCTTTTGAGATGAATGGTAGGAAGATTACTTTAGTGCCTATGGCTCCTGTTTAGATTTATGAAGACCAAATGAGATTGAAATAACCAGCTGATGAGAAGAGAGATAGAGTGGCCGAAAAGAGAGATGGTGGCAAGAAACTGAGTGAAAAGAATTTGAGTGAAAAGAAACAAATTGAGTGTGAGAGAAAAAATGAGCAAAAGAGAGTATTTGAAAAAGGTGAGCCTTCGACGCAAAAGGAGAGTTGTAAGGTAAAAAGTGAGAAAAACTTAAAATATTAATAAAAAATGAGGAACCATAATTAACTCAAATATTAATAAACAAAATTTAGGAAAAATTTTAGAAATAAAATACAGCCGAGTTAAATGAGCCGGTGCTCTAGCGATGGGTAACCTAGTGGAAAGTTACGGTCTTCGCAGCTAAAGGCCCTAAACCCGGGAGAAAATTCATAAAATAATTTTTGGGACTCCAGAGAAGAGTCATTGAGGGTTCTATGGCATTAGAATACCAAGAAAAGGTTTAGAAAAATTTTTCAATCGGTACAGACAATTTTAGTCTGTTAAGCCAAATGTGGGGCATTTTGGTCATTTCGTCTTCAGAGATGATTTTTGGCCGACTTGTCCAGTTAAATAAATAATTATTATAATCTAAAATATGAATAAATATTGCTAAAAATTGAATTGAAAATGAGTAGAGAAAAGAAGAAAAGAAAATGAAAGAAAATACATAATTATGACATCATATGATGTCATTAAGAACCTATCCACCAATCACAACTCAACAAGCCATTATAAATCAAATAACAAGGATAAATTGAGACAAAAATGAAAACACAAATCTGCTCCTTCATGCCCAAACCAGCCGGCAACATAGGAAAAGTGAGAGAATAGAGAAAACCTCCATGGAAGCCTTGATCCCAAGCTTGCTTTCCACCCAAAACCACCATAAAACCTCATCCTCCCTTCATAAAAATTTATCCTTACACCTAGAGCAAGACTTGGACAGCAAAAGGAAAGAGAGAAAGTGGAGTTGGCATGCTTGAGAATTTCTTCAATTGAGGTTAGTGCATATTAACCTTTAAATCTTGTTTATTCCTTGAAAGTTAGCTTAAATATGAGCAAATGATTAAGAGATTGAAAAAAATCATGTATAAAAGTGAGAAGTAAAATTTGGGCAGCAACCATAAGAGGAGGAATTGATGTGTTTTGTTGAATTAAAACTTGAATACAAGCTTAGATAAGGATATATATATATATATATATGGTTGATAACCTTGGTTGGTATGAATTTACATGAGAGTTGATTTTGGAAATTGGAGTTAGGGTTTGAGTTAATTTTGTTAACTTGGTGATATGGCTTGAGATTGATATAGTTGAGGCTATTTGTTGATCATTTGAAGTGTTATGAGTGATAAATTATAGTTGGGAGTAAGGAGGATGGAATATTGGAAGTGATGTTTCATGTGCAGGAAATTTGGACGTATGAGTCCAGGGCCTTGTTTGACCTATAACTGAAGTTGTGTGACTCCAATTGGTATGATGCCAATTGGAGGTGAAACTAGACTCAAAATACCCCATTTTTCATGAAGAAACCATGCCCAAATTCTGTCCAAATCTTGACCAATTTACTATCTCAATCCGGAAATCCAAACATTGAACCCAGAAAATTGACCAAATGAATAGTATATGTTCATTTGGCCATAACTTTCTCTAGACAGGTCCAAATGACCTGATTTTTGTGTCATTGGAAAGATTAGACATAGGACTACAACTTTCATTAAGAATACCAAGCCCAGAAATGCCTCTAACCAAATGAAATTGCTAGCCCAAGTGAGGTCACCAAACTGACCAAAACCATTCTGCCCAGAATTTCTTGGACTAAAGCTCACCCGACCAGTTTTGGCAAAATGGCCATAACTTGGTCTACAAAAATCTAAATGCAATGAAACCAATGGAAAAAGTTTTATAAGACATAATGGCACAACTTTAGTGAAGAAACCCTGCTAAGAAAACCAAACCAAGTTGACCTAAAAATTACCCTAATCCGGGTGACCAACAGGCTATCCCTGGAAAATGACCAAATGAACAGTATTTATTCAAATGGTTATAACTTAGTGTAGGCAAGTCCAATTGACCTGAAATTTTACCAGAAGAAAGCTGAGACATAGACCTAAAACTTTTATGAAGAACACAAATCCAAATTCTGATCATAACCTAGTCAAATTGCCAACCAAACTTAGGTCACCAAATCTGGCAGAACCAAAATTGCCCAGAAATTCTGGGTATAGGTCAATCCGGCCAGTTATGGTAAAATGACCATAACTTGAGCTACAAAACTCCAAATGGAGTGATTTAAAAAAAGAAATGTAACTAGACACAACAAGGAACAACTTTCATGAAGTCAATTTTGTCAAATTCCTACTGTACAAATGACCAATGGAACAGTAAACTTAGTGCTTGAAATCTGAAAATTGTGAATAACTAACACTAAGCTTTGAAATGGTATTGGCAACCAATACCAACAACTTTAGAATGCAAAATGTGGTATCTTGGTGAATTTAGGTTCAATAAATTTATTATATATAAAAAAGTCAACAATTTGAGTGAACAGTAAGGTGAATAGTAATACAAAGACACAAAGTGTAAGAACTAAATTGGTAGAGGAAATTAAGGCATAAAATTTGGAATCCATAAAATGTTCATGGATTACTTGGAATAGGTAATTGAGATTTATACTCCCAACACCAGTGGAATTCATAATATATTAGCAAAATAACTTAAAGTATGAAATGTTCTTTACATGAATGGATTGTTGAATGTATAAATAAGATAAAAGTGCCATTTGGGATTTAAGTTCCTATCAAGAAAGAAATAAAAAATGTTTTGAATACAATGGTACTTGTGAACCATTGTTTAGAATTGTGGTCAATATTAATAACATAATGAATGAATAAATGAATCATATTAATGTATGAATGAGACATTAGTTCTCATTATTGTAGAAAGGAAAAGTACTTTGAGTACAATGGTATAAAAGGATAATTGATGTGAATTGTGATCATATAAATGATCAAATGAATGTATAAATTATAATTGAAATTTATCATGAAATAATGAAGTCATAAAACATAATTTATTAATATTTAATGATATTATGTGCCCTTGTATTGCCTAGACATGTGTGTCAGATTGGATAGTTTGGCATGCCAATAGGGTATTGTTATAGCAGTACTGCGAAAGGCTTTATGCCTGTATTCATGGCTTTATGCCCGTATTCATGGCTTTATGCCCGTACTGATGGCTTTATACCCGCACTCATGGCTTAATGCCCGATTATGTGTTATCATGGCTTTTTAGCCATTCTGATTGCATACGTGGTTGACGTTCCGCGTCCCATGGTATGACGGCCCGAGGCTCCGCGGTGTCCAGTGCCAACGACCCATTATCCATTTTAGTCAGCCTATCATAGGTTACTTGGGCAGTCTAATTTATTAAAATAAGTTATGAATATTAGCAATTAAAAATGCTAGAAAGTAAATAAATGAGAAGAAGTTTTGAAATAAATTAGATTAGCTCCAAAAATTTGTTCCTTAGAATGATATGAAGTAAATTAAACTAGTTCTAAAAATTTTAAATATTACGAAATGATTAGAAACAACTTAAAAGGTATCAAAGAAGTGATAAAAAGACTAGTAGAAGAATTATAACTTAAATAACATTACAAATGTGACTTTCATAAGAATATAAGTATAAGTATAAATTTTATATTTATTTGTACATGATATAAATGATTATTGTAAACTTATGAAAGAAGTGATTCTAGAGAGCAACATAAATGACGAAAGATATATTATATGGAAAATTTCATATGAACCTAGGAAAATTTTTTAGTATAGAAAATATACTCCAATTATTTTTACTTGTTATATTATTTTTCTTGTTATATTATTGCACCACTAAGCAGCAATGCTTAGCGCGATAGATTTGTTTCCTCGCGCAGGTACTGAAGTTAAAGCCAACGAATACCAAACAGAGATTTTGGAGTTTTGATCTGCAGAGTGTTCAAGGTTGTCACCTCCTCAGCAATGCATGTAGATAGGGCCCATATAGATCATACTATGTATTTTGAACATTATAATTAGTTATTATTTATAATATAAACTATGAATTGTATGTTGAAATATAGATTATGGAACTGTAATTAATTTGTAAAGCATATAAATTAATGAAACTTGACAATTTATATATATAAATTGTGCATGAATGGAAATGTATGGAAATGAATATGAAATTGAGAAATATGAATAAGATGTGAATTATTAGATAGTTATGAGAATAATTGATGAGATTTTTATTGTAAAATATTATTGAAAATTTCAAGCAGGTGAATAGTGAAGTACGCCAACTGATAATAAAATAGGGGAAACTCTGCTGGTTTCTCCGTTTAAAAATAATTGATATTAAAATATAACGAGATCAAATTATTAAAGGAATAAAGTAAGATAAGATAGGGTGCTCCGGCACCGAATGTAGCACGCCTTGCTCGGCTACACTGTAGTCGGGTGAGGGGTGTTACATTTTGTGTGAGGTAAAGCACAGGAAAATGCGTTTTAGTTGAGCTTAATTTTTCTAAGACTTTTGAGATTGAATGTCATGCTTCTGGCATAGGTATTGGTGTTGTATTAATGCAAGAAAGGAGACCAATTGCATATTTTAGTGAGAAGTTGAATGGAGCTACTTTGAATTACTCTACATATGATAAGGAATTGTACACATTGGTTCATAGTTTGGAGACTTGGCAGCACTATCTGTGGCCTAAACAATTTGTCATTCATACTGACCATGAGTCATTGAAGCATTTGAAGGGATAGAACAAGTTGAATAGGTTGCATGCCAAGTGGGTGGACTTTTTTGAGTCATTTCCTTATGTGATCCAGTACAAGTAGGGAAAGGAAAATATGGTAGCTGATACTTTGTCTAGAAGGTATAATTTGCTTGCTATCCTAGATACTAAGTTACTTGGTTTTGAGTTTGTGAAAGATTTGTATGCTGAGGATGTTAATTTTGCTATCATGTTTGTTGCTTGTGAGAAAACTGCATTTCAGAAGTTTTATAGGCATCATGGATTTTTGTTTAGGAAAAACAGATTGTGTGTGCCTAATTATTCAATGCATGAATTGCTTGTGATTAAATCACATTTTGGTGGTTTAAATAGGACATTTTGGTATGGCAAAAACTCTAGACATTTTGAGGGAGCATTTCTTTTGGCCACACATGATAAGGGATATGGAAAGAGTATGTGCTAAATGTGTTGCATGTAAAAAGGTATGTTCTAAATGTGTTGCATGTAAAAAGGCTAAATCTAGGGTTTTACCATAGGCTTTGTGTACACCTTTACCGGTGCCTAATACACCTTGGACTGATGTGTCTATGGATTTCATTCTTGGTTTACCTAGGTCTATGAAAGGTCATGACGGCATATTGATAGTTGTGGATAGATTTTCTAAGATGGCACATTTCATTCCTTACCATAAGACTGATGATGTTACATATATATTGTTGATTTATTCTTTAGAGATGTTAGCATTCCTAGGAGTATTGTTAATGACCGAGATACCAAGTTTTTTAGTCATTTTTGGAAAGTATTGTGGGGTAAGTTAGGTACTAGACTGTTGTTTTCTACCACTTGTCACCCACAAACTGATGGTCAGACTAAAGTAGTAAATAGGACACTGACAACTCTCTTGTGTGCTGTGGTTAAGCAAAATTTGACATCATGGGAAGATTGCATATCATTTATTGAGTTTGCATATAACAGGAATGTGCATTCTTCTACTGGTTTTTTACCATTTCATGTTGTATATGGTTTTAATCCTTTGACACCATTAGACTTATTACCATTGCCTGTTGTAGAACTTGTTAGTTTAGATTGACAAAAAAAGGTAGAGTTGGTGAAAAAGAATTTGAGCAAGTTAAGTTGCAGATTAAGCAAAAGAATGAGAAGTATGCTATGCAGGCTAACAAAGGTAGGAAGAAAGTTGTGTTTTAACTTGGTGACTCAATGTGGGGTTCATCTAAGGAAGGAGAGATTTCTTATTCAAAGGAAGTTTAAACTACAGCCCAGATGTGATGGCCTATTTAAAGTGTTGGCTAGAATCAATGACAATGCATATATGATAGATTTGCCAAGTGAGTATGCTGTAACTGGTTTTAATGTTGCTGATTTGTCTCCTTATATTGATGCAGGTCCATATTCGAGGATGAATCCTTTTGAGTAGGACAGGAATGATGGAGATCCCTCAGCATCCAGTCCAGGAGTGACACTTTAGGGTCCAGTTACCAGAGCCAGAGCCAGAGTGCTACAAGGCCTAGTGCAAGAGGAGTTGAGTAAGGATTGCAAGGAAACACCCGGAGATGAGCTGAAGCATAAGTGGATCACTTTGGTGCAAGTCCATTCAACTCACCATGGCTTGAACGTGCATGGCAACAACTCATATGGTACATTTGACGTGCATGGAGTCTGAGTGCAGCATGGGCATGTGATTGGCTGGTCCTCCACACATGGGAGAATACATGGGTTGGCCCCCCACCTTTTTCTGATGAGGACAGCAGTCGACTATTTTTTGAGCGCACCCCCCCCCCCCCCCCAACCACCACCACCACTACTTTTTCTCTAGTAGAAGATTCCCTTATTTTTTCCATATTTATCCTTAGTTATTATGAGAATATTATGGTTTTTATGTCTTTAAGCTTATTAGGGTTTCTGGGAGAACCTATATAAACCCATTTATTCATATTGTAAAAAAGAAAGCTTTGGTTGAATAAATGTGTAACACCCCTAATTTTTAAATTTATTATTTGGTGAGTTAATATTAATATTTTATTTTATTTGAATTTTAGAAAATTATTTGAAATTTTTCAGATTTTAGAAATCGGGTTTGATTTTTCAAAAATACAAAACTTTGATGATTTTTAAAAATTAATTTAAAGACCACGTGGCAAAAACTAAAAATATATTTGGACTTTACGAATTTTTCTGAGTTTTCAAGAATTTTTTTCGGAATTTTTGGGCCTCGTTTTCGGTCCCAAGGTAGAGTAAAAATTTAAAATTTTGTATCTTGAATCGGACTGGCAGAATCAAACTGGACCGGATCGGACCGGTCGAATCAGACCTGCCCATTTTCTTTTTCTTTCCTCTTCTGCGCGCCCCGTCGCTCTTCCTCTCTTTCCTGTTTTCTCTCTCCTCCCTCCTCCCGTCACTGGCCAGCCGCTACCCAGCCCTCCCCAGCTCGCCGACGCACCTCTAGGCCTCTTCCCCGCTGCCGGCCGACGCTTTAGGCGGCCGAAAACGTCGCTCGAAGACCCATCTGCGTGCGCGCTCTGTTTCAACTTCCCAGCCAAAATCCGGCAGATTCGACCATCGTTTGGGCTGAGTCTTATGTGAAAACTCATCTACACCTTGAGAGCTTTCCATAGACACCAAAAACACCAAAATCCATCGAGCGGTTTGCCTAATTTTTATCTGGGAAGTTTTAGCTCATTTCGACTTTTGGGCTAGATTTCTCGTAAACAGTAAATCTCACGAGGAAACCGAGAGTACCGGAGCGCTCCACTCGTCGAGAGCTTCGCGGCAATATAAATTTCAAAATTTTCTGACACCGTTTTTCGATGGGTCCCACAAAACTTCGTAGTATTTTTCTGAGCACTAAATGAGCTTAGAAAATTCCGTAAAAATTATGTACTAACCCCCATGTTATGGGCTTCGTATGGGTACCTTTAATTCGCGGAAATTCAACGGTTGCCCAAGTCTATAAATTTCGGGCCAGACGGACAGGCTACAGAAAAAGTCTTGGAATTGGGTCAAGATTTTAGCTACCCCACAGTTGTCAGACGTCCCGAGCGCGTTCCCAAGGTCAGAATCGGCATAGGTAAACCCGAACCTTACTTTTTCTTAATTATTTAGTGCTTAAATTGGATTAAAAATCCATAAAATATTTGTGGTAGCTTAGAAAATTATGATTCTTTTTGCATTAGCTTAGTAATATTGCTAAGGACCCCGGGGCAAAGTTTTAGAATTTTTAAAGCTCATTTGAGTAGTTTTTGCAAAAGGGTCAATTATAAAGACTAAACTGTAATTTTACACATTATGATTGATGACTGTTTGGATAGGCCCAGGAGGGGCTGTGTGATGTGATTGAGCTATGGGTGTATGGTTTGTGGATATAGAAGTGCGTTTTAAGCCCTTTTGCAGGTTGGGTAGGTCCTAGGTATAAGGGAGACTCTGCCAGATTTTCGGTACGACTTAGGACATCTTTGGTCTTTTCTTAGTTTGTATTGAGTCAAATATATTAAATAATTATAATAAAATTGTCAGATGAGCCGAGACAGCCTTCCTCCTCCGCCCCACCACCACAGTAACTTCGGTTGAGTCTGTGAGTAGAATATTAATTTTAATTATAATTTCAATATTATTATATGTTCAGGTATGCTCATGCATCACTTATATGTATATATCTGTGTAGTTAAATACAAGGCACATTTTATATTGCATTCTTAATTGATGGATTGCCATGGGTGTTGTTTGTGGTAATTTGGAGCAATGTGAGTGCGTTGGCGTGAGTGTGGTATGGTGTTGGATATGGACAGGACGGGTAGACACGGCTTGAAAGATTCACTGGGACCCGGTCCTTCGGGGTAGACACGGCTTGAGATCTTCACTGGGACCTCGTATTTGGTTTATTAAGTGAAAGTCCAGCTTGAGATCTTCGTTGGCAGAGGTTGGATTAAGAGGGTTGTATAGGGGATCAGCTCCCGTATATGTATTGTTTAACATTATCGGGTGTGTGAATGCTCCAAATTACCTTTTTGATGTGATTTGTATGAAATTTATGACGATGTTGCATTTCACTCCACAGGGTGCATTAGCTGTAGATAGCTATAGAGATTATGGTTAAAATTGATATTTTACTCTCTGAGTCGAACGCTCACTCCTGTTTAATTATTTTTCCAGGCTACAGGAGGATTATTGTTGTGGTTAACCTGCTTTTCTTCTTCGCAGGTCGTCTATTAATGTCCGTAATGTTTATGTAATTCTGTTAACTCCTAGAATTCCGCATGTGTTAGAAATATTCATTTGATTTGGATCTGTAATATAATTGCCATGTTGTACCTATAAACTTATTAAATGCATATATGTTGGACTGGATGAGGGAGCCGAGCTCCCATTTATTTTTATGGCATCATGATTATATAGAGGGTGAGCTGAGCTCCCCAGATGATTATATAATGTGTTTACAGGTCGGGTGAGTCAAAAACTCCCCGTTTTATGGTCCATTTTATGGCTGGACTCTGTCCGGTTGAATTCTTGAAATTGAGCCCAAATGGGCCTTAGAGTTGGGTTGAGGAATAGTTAGACTTACTACGGGCCTCGGTGTAACACCCCTATTTGTATAGCTAGGTATATTTCACTGTTCCGGTGATCGGTGTCGGTCCGAACAATTAAGAGGATTAGGACCACACTTAAGACAACTAGATAAGCTATAAACAAAAATAATTAGTAATTGCCAATTAGTTAAGTATAAATAAGAAAAATGGAACACAAGAAGTTAAACGAGCCGAGAGTCACAGCGATGGGTGACCTTCTCGAGAATGACTACGAAGTTTATTTAAAGTCAAATTTCAAACCGTAAAATGTGACGCTGCGGTCCTTAGGACCATTACGAACACAGTGGAAAAGACAAAATCACGAAAAAGAACTGTTAAGCCAGTCAAATAATTAGGTCAGGGAGTCAGAAGAAATATTGAATTATTTCCAAACCGAGATGAACCGGCGAGGGGCAATTTGGTCAATTGACCCCGAGAGCTGACTCCTAACCCAACTGTCAAATAAAATCGGAGAAAACAAAATTTCAGAATCGAGAATTAAATTAAAGAACTAATAGAAAAATAAATAAAAAAGAAAGAAGAGAAAATGAAAAAGGTGTAGGGAGATGACATCATGCATGACATCATGCATGATGCCATAAGTATTTTAATTAAAATTTTATTTAATTGGAATTTATGGTCTTCCATAAGATAAACATACATAAAAAGGAAAAGAAAAGAAAAAAATAAAACAAAGTCTTCTTCTACCCAAAGTTGCCGCCTCTCTCTTCTCTCCCTCACAAAACCTCCATTCAAGCTCTATTGTGAGCTTGAAGAACCAAAAATCCCACCATAAAAAAATAGTCTACCATAGATAAAACTTGATTTAATCATTTGAGAAGAAGATTGGTCATCAAAGAAAGAAGAAAAGAAGAAAGAAAATTTGGAGAAAAGGGGAGTTAGAAGTTGCTACACAAAGGTTAGTGATTTAAGTTACAAATGAGTTTATTACTTGTGTTTATAACTTAGTTAACTTAGAAATATTCTCAAAATGAAATAAAAATGTGTAGAGGGACTATGAATGATTTTTGGCCAGCTTGGGTATAAAGGTATTGATGCATGGTTTGATGGATTGGAAGGAGTATTTGAACCTTAATTAGATGGATGATTATAATTAAAAGATTTGAAAGTAGCTAAATGCATGAGGTTAGTGAATTAGGGTTTGGACATTAGGGTTTAGAGACCAAAAATGTGAAAAACTTGTAAATGGTGTCTTTGACCTAATGTGAAGTGAGAAATGGTCATTTGTGACCTAAAGTGGTGTGTTTGAAGTGTTTGAATCAAAGGCCAATTCGGATTGGATATGGTCATGCTGCTGCAGCATGACCAAATCGACTTTGAGGGACCAAAAATGAAATTTTACAAGTCCAATTGGTATGAGACCAATTGGGACTGAAAATAGGCACTAAATGACACAATTTTCATTTAGGAAGCATCCCCAAAAAGTGACTAAAACCTAGTGAACAAATTGACCAAATTTGAAAAATCACAGTCTGCCTCTGTATAACTGACTAAATGAACAGTGTCTGTTCATTTAGCTATAACTCGAGCTTAGCAGGTCAAAATGACCTGAAATTTTACCAGTGGTTAGATGAGATATAGATCTAAAACTTTCATGAAAAACACTAACCCAAATTATGCCATTAACCCAATCAAATTACTGAGCAACGTTGGGTCACTGAATCTGCAGACTGCAGATTTACCATATGAACAGTAAAGTTTCAATGGCTATAACTCTCGATTTAGGTGATTCTTGAACCGATGGAAACCTAAGGCATAGTAGAACATTTCATATGAAGAAAATTAGACCAAATTATGGACTTAACTTGATCAAATTGCTGAACAAAGTTGGATCAATAAATCTGCTAGAACAAAAATCTGTAGCATGAACAGTAACCGTAATTTGGCTATAACTTGAGCTACAAAACTCCAATTGGAGTGATTCAAAAAGGAGAATAAACTTAAGACATTAGGGAACATTTTCTATGAAGAAAGTTTTACCAAATTCCAACAGTAAAGTGACCAATGGAACAGTGCAACTTAGGATTCCAAAACTGAAAATTGGCAATTTTGCCTAAAAGACCTAAGTTTTGAGAAAACAACCAAAACCAACAAATTTAGTGACCAAAATGTGGTATGTGGGTGAAGTTGGAATTCTCATACCTATTAAGCCTTAGAAAGTCAACAAATTGACTTGAATAGTGTAGTGAATAGTAACTCCGAAATGAAAATTTCCAAGAACGTTAGTTTAAGCATATTTGGGTTAGAATTAAGTATTTATGAATTAATTATTGGATTTATGCTAAGTTATGATACTGAAACACTATGAAACTGTGTGTTTCAGTGGAAAAGAACACCGAGAAAGAACCCGAGGAATCGAGTCAAGGCCGATAGGCGACTCACATCAGGTTTGTGCACAAAAATTTTTAAATTATAGTTTTCATAAGGAAAATTGATTTGTTATACATTGTGAATGTGTTTTGTTCATTGTGAATTTTGAGAATATTGTGTTGCCTATTTTTCAATGGAAATTTGGAATGAAAATTATTTATTGATTTGTATGAAATATTTGAACAAATGGTTTTGAATTTAGTTATGGCTTTGAAAATCTTATTTGAAAAATAGTATGTTGCCTATTTTGAAGATGAAAAGTTTGGAATGAAATATGATTTGTGAATTGTGTGAAATGTTTGAATAACTTGATTTAAATTGTTTTGAATAATTTGAAATATTGAATTGTGACATTACCATGATGAAGTATTTATGATGCTTTTGATTTAAATTGTTTTTAATTCACACTTAGCATGACAATATTAATATGTTCCTCCTCCACTTGTGGGGTGAGTTTGATATTTGATCACTTTCCTCCCTCTCTGGCTTTCCAGTCTGAGGGGCGAGTTTGGATGAGTACTCATTAGCTAGCTAGCCACCTCCCTCATTGATTTCGATTAGTGGGGGTGTTTGCCTTGTCGTGATGTATACACGGCACGTTCGGAAATTTTGTGTCATGGCCTAAGTTGTGTTATTGTTTGGCAACACTATGTTTATTAAATTGTTTGAATAAGTTGTGCTATATTAAGCTTTGAAAATTATGATTTGTTATAAATGTAATTTGAGAAAGAAATTGTGAAATGCGATTATGAGATTTTTGAACGATGATTGGTTCCTAAATGTTTTATATTATACATTTTATTCTTTATTGTGCACCACTGAGTATTTATATACTCAGCGATAGCTTTAACTTGCTGTTGCAGATAGAGAAAAGGACATAGCAGTAGAGTGAGCTGCTACAGTCAGAGAGGAGAATGGTTGAAGAATTTCTGTACGGGTATTGTCTATACCCTGGTAGTTTAGTTTGATGTAAATATGATAGTATGCATATATATCTCTGTAGTTTGAGCAGTTGTACAGATAAAATTGTAATAATATTATTTTTGAGATTTTGTGTTTGTAAATTTAATAGTGAATGTAAATTAAAAATTTAAAATGCAATGTGCATGAGCTTATGAAATATTTTGAGTTATTAATTTTTGATTTGAAATTTGGATTTTGAGTTGAAGTATTGCCATTGTTGTTGATTTGAAGTTTGGTGGTTGCAAATGAAGTTGTAATTGAGAAAAATATTGGGAGTGTTTTTATTTTCAGGTTTTGAAGAACTGTTTTCTCAAAATACAGACGGCACTCTACCGAAATTTTTGTAAAAATTACAGAGATTTTAAATATCCAAAAATTTGATTTATGTTTGGACTCTAAATGAAGGTTTTTAATGTTTGAAAAAAATTTTACCCACCAATTCCAAAATGAACGAAAATTGTTTTAAAATCCCTTATAGTATATTTAATGGGTAACCGGTAGGTGAAGTACAGTAATTCATTAGGTGTGCTACGGGAACATGTTACATCTTACGAGGAGTAGGGTGTGACACTCGGGGACTTTAGGCTGGCCCAGGTCCTAGTGCCGGTCTGGCCCATAGGTTGGGTCGTGACAAGATGAGATATATAGATTTTGGGAGAATAAATTCTCTTCTTGGTTCTTTAAACTACTCTATAAATTCTTGCTTGGATCTCCAAGTTACATTAATGTATGCTTGTAATTCTTAAGTTAATTCATAATCTAATGAATTCAGGTTAAGAATACTTGTGTTTTCTTTGTTATTTTTCATCTTGTGTTTCTACTAGAAGAGGATTTCTTCTCCTCCAATTCTGATTTTGAAGCTTTCCTTAAGTTATTTGCATTGCTGATTGTGGGAATTTGATCATATACTAGAGGCTCACATCATTAAGGGATGTTAAGGACAGGTTATGATAAAATGGCAGGTTAAAGGAGTGATGGAGCCTTGATCTAAGTACCAATATGTTAGGAAATACGTCAGATAATAAGAAGTTTTAAGCAAAAGTTAAGGAACTCCCTTTTTAGAAAAGGAGTAGGATATGATAAGTTGCATTGATTGGTTGGCTCGAGAATACATAAACTTTTGTCACATCAAAGGAGAGACCAATTCACTTTCTGATATCGATAGATGGTGTAAGAAACGTTTGGCTTTTGGATGAAACTCTACACAGCTGATTACCTATGAGATTGGTAGGAGTTGGTATAAGGAATTTGTTACTAGTACGAAGTAAGTGGGAACTTCACAATATCATAGAATTGAGAAGTACATGTACTTTTAGCACAGAGAAAAGTCTTGCTAAAACTCTAATGGCCAAATAGGATCAGCAATGGTCTCAGGTAAGGTGCGTGTAAAAGTAGTTATTTCAGAAGGGCGCTTTATGAGACATTGTAAAATAAGCAGTACGAGTCACTTTTGTGCACCATAAGATTGGTAATAGAAGAGAACTGAGATTAGATTTTCAAGCTAGTAAATTAGAGTGCAGTGGGAGAATAAAGAGTACCAGAGATGTCAGAAAAAGATTAAGGAGTGGTTAGAGGTAAGAGTTTTATTGCAAAAGGATGATGATGGCTCAAACATTACAGCAAAATTAGGGAATAGTAAAACAGGCTCGACAGCATATGTAGAGTTCGAGGAGTAATGAACAACTGTCTTCTTTTCCTTGGCCTTTTTTGTTTAAAATTCGAGAACAAATTTTTGTAAGAGGGGAAGATTGTAATAACCAGGATTTTTTTAATATAAAGTTTATTAAATTTTAATAGTATTTATATATTATTTTAATATTATCTAACAAATTTATAATCTTCTAATAGTTTTATTTATATATATTATTTTTAATGTTATTTATAAACATATTTTATGAATTATTTTCAATTTTAATTTAAAAGATTAGTTTTAAAGACTAATATTAAATCAATTAACAAAGTATATTATTTTATTGTTATTAACTTTGGTTCTAAGATTTGGTTTATTTGTTATTAATTTGATTATTATTATTATTATTATTATTATTATTATTATTATTATTATTATTATTATTATTATTATTATTATTATTATTATTATTATTATTATTATTATTATGACGACGATGATGATGATGATAGTGATCAATATCATTTATCGTATGTTTTATTATTTAATTATATAAATATTTATATTTTGCGACCCAATTGAAAAGATTGTAGGACTTGGTTGGAAGGCTTTAAGAAGTTTGAGGTCTTACTAAGTAATTAAAAGAAAAAAAAAAAAAGAGAAATTTCAAATCAAGTAGTAGCGCTACCCCCCCCCCCCCCAACCCAAAAAAGATTTTCCTTTCTTGCCCCCTTCTTCCTTTCCTTTCTCTGGCCAGTCCATGTCTTCACCTCCAGTACAGATCTTAGTAAGTTACAATGGTCTCCGATGAATGCAAAAGAACCAGGTGCAGCGACCATGGCTTCCGAGAGGCGAGGAATGTGAAGGAGAAAAGAGGAGTGCCGCCGAGCCTTCTCCATGTGTTTTCAACCGATCCCAACATCGAACAGCCAAGATCCGACTGGCAATAAGCCCCTCACATGCCCAACTTCAAGACCCGACCTTCCTCATCAGATTTCATGATGTTTTCCGGTAAGGGAGAAAAGAGAGAAAGGTGGGTTAGGCATCAAATTTTTAGAAGAGAGAAAGGTGGGTTAGGCATTAAATTTTTGACCAATTTCTCAATGATCTGACCATCAGATCAGTGATCCGAGACCACCGTTAAACTCAGAGCGACAAAACCTTTAAGATGGGACCGACTCCACTCCGATCAGATGCCAATTGAAAAAAGCGATTATCGAACAGTCCAGATTACTCAGTGAGATTTTAGAGTTTTTTTAAGGCCCATAAATTAAATATAATTATATGATAATTATTAATAATTTATGGGCTTCATTTAGGTGCGATCAGATCCGTGACAGCTCATTGACGCTCTGGATCGAGTTTCAAGTTGGTCCGGCCTAAGGGTGGCAATTCGGGTTAATGGGTCGTATTCGTATCGTGTCAACACATGACACGAATATGATTAAGATTGACACAAACACGACACGATTAACAAAACGTGTCAAAAATTTAAACATGAACACAACCCTTCTATTATATGGGTTATAGAACACGATTAATATTAAATTGTATTATGTGTATTCAATACGACACGACTCATTTAATTCTAAATGACTCATTTAACATGGTTTGACATGACTCAACTCATTTAACACAATATATAAGTGGGTTCATGGGTCATAGTGGGTCAAATGGATTAGTGGGTCACGGGTCAATATGTGACCTGAATATTAAATTGTGTCATAAACGTGTCAAGTCAAGTTAGCGGGTTAACTCCTAACACGACGTGATTATAACCATGTCATAAATGGGTCGACACGAATTCGACACGAATACGAATAAGCCTAACCCAAACTCTATATTTTTGTATTATGTTCGTGTCGTGTTCGTGGGTCATGTTTAAAATTGCCACCCCTAGTCTGACCGCTTAGCGGGTTATCTTAGAAGGTGGTCATGTTTATAGTCGTTTTCAGCATTTTCAGACGTTCTGGATACACTTCAGGTATCAGAATTTGCAAAGATAGTCCCTAACTCAAGTTATGTAGTTTGTGCCTTGATTAAGCTAGCTAGTTAAATATATAAAATATTCCTGACTTTTGCAAAATTAAGTAAAATAATTTTAATTAATACAAAGACGATATAGAGGACCTCCAGAAATATTATTATAATTTTTAAAGAGCTTAAAATAATTATTTGGACTATAGAGAAGTTAGAAATACGAGCTGGAGTTTGGAAGATTAGACCTAAATTAAGTTTCTTGTAGGTCTCGGATAGGCATTATAATTGTTGTTGTGGACCTGAGGCCCTGTGTGTTGCTGTTGTTGAGTTTTTCTTACAAGGAGTTAAGTCCAATTATATGGGAGACTCTACCGAAATTTCGGTAAGATCTTAGGAATTATTCTTGCTTTTTTAATTAAATTAATTGGTTAATTCTATCAATAAATTGATAGAGGTTCATGTGTCTATATAGGTGATCGGTGCCAGTTAGCCTTTCTTCTCTGCAGCCGAACTAGCTGCAATTGGGTTGACCAGTCAGTGAGTTAGATATTTATTATATTTCTAATTTCAATTTTAATTATATATCTGGCATGCTCATGTATTTTATAAATATTTAATTATGTACATAAATAGTATATATATTAGGGATATTTTGGTTATTGCATATTTAATTATTGTTATTTATTTTTTATTGCTACCCTGAGGATAATTTGGAGTTGGGTGTATTATATATATATATATATGGATATGGATTGGACGGAAAGTCATAGCTTGAGCTAGTCTTATTAGAAACATGTCCTTATGGATATGAAAAGTCATGGTGAGGTACAGCTTTGAGTTGATCTCACTGGCCTCCACATTTGGATTAAGTGAAAGTATGGCTTGAGTTGAGCTCGCTGGCATGATTTGGATTGAGAGAGCTATATAGGAGATCAGCTCACATATTTATGTATTGATGTGACACAATGGGTGCGTGAGTAACTCTAAATTATCTTCTTGTGTGAATATTGAGTGAATTATTTGTTATATGTGTTAGATGTGCATTTCTTAGTAGGATTGCACTAGTTGTATGTAGCTATAAAAATTGCATCTATAATCAATATGTAAACTTTCTGAGTCGAATGTTCATTCCTATTCATATATTTTTCCTAAGTTACAGGAGGAGCAAGTTTATTTTTAGGTCTAACTTACATTTTTTTTCGCAGGTTGTGGTGCCTCTTAGTTAGTAGTTTTTATAATTTTTATTTATTTATCTATTTATTTAATTGTTAGAACTCCGCTATTATATTAATGTATTTATGTATTATATTAATTAATAGAAATTAATTGGTTTGTGTATAATAGGTATCAGGGTTGAGCTGGGCTCCCTAGTTTTTGTTTTTTTTTATAGTTATCAATTTAGTTTGGCTCAAGTAAATTTATAATATTTTATTTTATTTTGTTTGCCTATTGGGCCTTAATTTTGGTCTTAGTTATGAGTTTTGGAATAATGAGGCTTACTACAAGCCTCTGGGGCTTTACGCCAGCTCAGGTCACAGTGCTGGTTCGGCCCGTGGAATTGGGTCATGACATAAAAATTCCAAGGCAAAGTTTGATCCTAGAGCAAGAAGTATTTACTTGGGACATGCTATAGGCTACAAAGCTTATGAACTCATGGATCTTCAAACCCAACATATATATATGTCGAGATATGTAAAATTCCTTGAACACATATTTCCTTTTCTACACGAAAAATACTTGAACCAAAATCATTATATCCCAACCCTGTTTTAGAAGAAGATCTGCATGAATTAAACCATGATCAAATTCAACTTGTCCCACCTCAAATAAATACAGAACCTACAGCTACTACCACTACTAATCCATCTTTTTTCACAAGGAAAAACACTAGAACTCAGAAACTACCTTCTTGGTTGAATGATTATGTGGCAAATGTTGAAATAAGTCTATTTCCACACAATGACAGTGACATTTCTGGTTCAACGACATCTAAAGGTAACCTTCCTTCTCACCCTTTTCAATTTTCAAATGTTTTGCTTTGATAAAAATCATGTTGAGCTTATTGCCTCGGTGTCATTGGCCCATGAACTTGTTTCACATGAGCAAGCCAAAGTAGACGTAAATTGGATATCAACAATGCAACAAAAGCTCGAAGCATTAAAGGTCAATCAAACATGGGATTGGATCCCTTATCCCACACATAAAAGACTTATTGCTTCAAAGTGGGTCTTCAAATTAAGCATAAATAAGATGGTAGTGTGGATAGATAAAAAACGCGACTCCTTGCAAAAGGCTTCAACCAGCTCGAAGGCATCTACTATACTGATAGCTTTAACCCAATTGCGAAATTGGTGACTGTCCGTCCTAGCTATTGCTACAGCAGTTGGATATAAACAATGCCTATTTGCATGGTTCAATTGAAGAACTTTATATGTTACCACCACATGGTTACACAGAAGCCAAGGAAGGTCAAGTTTGCAAGCTCAAAAAGTCACTCTAATGGAATGAGGAATTTACCTCTAAGCCACTACAATTTGGATCCATTCAGTGCCAACATGATCATCGCTTATATACTCGAGGTACGGTGAATGCTTCCTAGCACTAATTATATGTCGATGATGTGTTAATTTTTGGGCCATGTGAAACTGACATTCTTAGTACCAAAGCATTCCTTAACGAAGCTTTCACTATCAAAGACATGCATGTGAATTGCAAATTTTTTCCTTGGGCTAGAGCTTGCTCAGTCCACTGCAGACATGTATCTTAACCAGAAAAAATACATTCTAGATATCTTAAGTGACCTCGGCATGAATAATGCAAAAACAACACAAGTACCAATTCCAAGAGTTATCAAGCTTTCCCTCTAAATCAAGTGATTTTCTTCCCAATCCTAGCAAAAAATAAATAAATAAATAAATAGAGATTAGTTGGTACTTTACTCTATCTGAGTCTCATAAGACCGGGCATTTCCTTCCTTCTCTATGCAACAATTAAGCCATTACATGCAGCAACCTCAAATACACTGGGATGCAGCTTTACTTGTTCTATGGTACTTTAAAGGATGCCCCGGCAAGGGACTTTTCTTCCCTGCAAATAATGCTTCTACATTGACAGCCTTATATAATGGGCATCATGCACTAAAAATCCTGAACAGGTTTTTGCATCTTCCTTGGCACATCTCTAATTTATTGGAAATACAAGAAACAACCAACCGTAAGTCGATCATTAGCTGAAGCCGATTATCGGAGTATGGCATCCACGGAAATGTTGCATATAATAAAGCTAATAAAATGGTGCGTTGTGGTATCAAGAAAATGCACAATGCAATGAGGCACAAGAGAATCAATTTGTTAGATGAAAATATGGGATTTTGTTTTGCATGTAATTGCTGGCGTGAACTGTACATAACTGGGCTATATTATTCTAGATTTTCCTTCGTTTTGTATAAATATAAACTGCATAGTGACAATCCAATATATGAGAAAACAATTTTCTCTTTTTTTTTTTTTTGGGTCTTCTCTAATATCAGAGAGTCATTTCTTCTTCCTTGATATACTCTGTGCACTTTTCTTCTTCTTTTATTTGGACAACAATTATAGAAAACTAAAGAAGAGAAAACAATGAAAATTAAATTTCTTAATTTTTCTCTAAACTTATAAAAAAATTTTCACTAATTTAAAGTGAAAAGAAAATAAATGAGAAAATAAGAAAGTTATAAAATAATGAAATTATGAATATAACTTTGACGCCATATATAAATAGCAAACGCTACATAATTAATGAGGGTACAACAATAAAAATAGGTTTTATAAACTCATTTCTTTTTATATCTATCTATTTTTTTCACATAAAATAATTAGACAATATAATGAAAAATATTCGTTTTTTCTTCTTTTAATGTTATCTAAATTTTTTTAATTTTTCCATAAACAATATACCAACGATTCATTGGCATCACCAATTATCAACCCGTCAATTAATTATTTTATTCAAAATTTTAAATTTTTTCTTGTTTTTTCATATTAATATTACTCAAGGTCGATGTACATAGTTAATCACCAATGACATCAAACAATCAATCGATTATTCATTTATATACTATTCATTTTTTTTATTTGACTTCAACAGTTATTACAACGAAATAAGCCCATCGCTATTTACCGATGCCAATTATCCGTAGATAACATTTTTCTATGATTAATTTCTTTTTCTACTATTTACAGACGGCATGTAGCCATTGGAAATTTCCGGCAATTCCACTTCTGATTTTCCCACCAACGTTTAGCATTATATTTACCAACGATAAGGCTCCACTGATGATATTTTCAGAGGCAATTCCATCAGTAAAGTCGTCGTTAAAATTTATTTGATTTTTCACCCTTAATCCATAGGTAATATTCATTGGTAATTTACCTTGAGAACTGTCAGTAATTTTTATAATTATTTTATGTCTTTCTTGTGATGATTAGGGATGGCAATTGGTTAGATTTTTATGGAATACCCAATCCGTCCAAATCTTAATAGGATGAGTTTGAATAATATATAATCGAGTTTGAATAATATATAATCGGGTTTGAAATTTAATACCATGACGGGTTCAGATCCGATTTAGATTTTAGATATTAGATATCTGTTACTTGAACCCATTTATATAAATATTTTATTGAATATAATATGTATTTTTTATAATTATATTTATAAATTTTTGTATATTTTATTTTATATAAAATAAATTAAAATATTTTACGGAATTATTAAATTTTTAAAATATAAATTATTAGTGAAAATAATTTTTTATTCAAATTATTAATTAAAATATATTAAATTAAATAGATTTAGGTATTTTTCAAGTAATAATGATTGGATTTAGAACAGGTTCGAGTAGTTGAAAATAAATTTTAATTGAATTTGAAACAAATTTAAATTTTAAAAATATTAATCGCGTCGGCGAGATGATTTTCACAGGTCATCTACCTATTACCATCCCAAGTGGTGATTAAGTACTAAAAGTAAATTGTGAATTTTTTAGATGGAAGGAAATGAAATCTTTAAGGGGAAATAATGTAATTATTAAAATACAAAGTTAAATGATAAATGAGTAAATAATTTCAGTAACTAAAGATTAAAAGTAATTCAATTTTTTTTATTTTCGGTCGAAGGTTTTTTTTTAAGATAATTAAAAAAATAATAATTTTGATTCCTTACCAGCTTTGGGATAGAAAAAAATAATTAAAAAGAGGCATTTCTAACGGCTTTACATTCCTTACCAGGCTTGAGATAGAATCGCACCAGGTCTGGCCTCTCCAACTTTTATTCGCCATACACAATTCCAGCCATTGAGCCACGCCCGCTGCTAATTGTTAAATGGTAAATTTATTTTCTGCTGTCCAACAACAAAATGGCACTCTTATTAAGCAAAACTTAAAGTTCGACGCAAGCACTAATCAATTTACTCGTGAAATCATTAAAAGTTAATTCTGAATTCATCTAATCAGCCAAAGCAAACTCTAATTACCGTCACCCTGACAAGGTTATTTAAGGAAATTATCTGGGTGTTTTAAATTGATCCTGACTTATGCTGCGTCATGTTTACTTTCTGTTTAAGATTTAATCATGTAAGATGCGTTGGATGACATGCATTTTTACATGGAGTTTTTCCTCTTTGTATCCAGGTTGATCGATAGGTCAATTTATTCATATTGTGTGCAACTTCATCAGTCTTTACACTTGCTGATTCGTCCCATGGTTTTTTCTTAATACTAATTCTAAATGTTAATTTGGGATTGAATTTATTTATTTATTTATTTATTTATGGGTTGGTCTGTTCCATCAGGAGGACTTTTCATCAGACTATATATCTAAATAATCAATTGTTGTTAATTATTGGAGCTCATTTGATATTCCAGCGTACACAAATAAATAAATAACCATTTACGATTATACAACATGCAGCTAATTGCGCAACCTGGAATTAAGCATCAAATAATAATGGTGCAAGAAGCAAGCGATTGGTTCGACAAGTTCCTCAAGCAATAATGCTGTTCAGTTAAATCATCTGTTTCATGTTGAAATATTTTATTGTGAATTATGTTTATACCTAAACCTAGGAGCTCTTGCTTTAACCTGTCCAAGTCCAAGTGATGTTACAGTGTTTAATCCCTATATTCAAGTTGACCTTAATTGTCATATGCAAATTTAAGATGTTTATTTAATTAAAATATCACTGCAAATATATAATATCTCTTATCAATGCTTGTCCCCTAACTATATAGATTCAGCTTGAATTTGCTAAAGGGCACTAGTAAATTTTGCTTGTTTATGCTAAAGCAATACGTTTTAGGGCTCCATCAACAACAAAATCTGTCCTTCTATTTCTCGTCAAATAAACTTAATTAATTTCATCAAACGTAGATCATCTCTTGCAGCAACCACTGGCTTCAGCATGTATGGTCTGATCAAGTACATGCCTGCATGTTACATAGAAAAATCTCATATGCAACCAAATAACAAATTACACCACATTTTGACCATCTATCTCAAGAATTCCATTACTGTAACAGACTAACAAGACGGCGTAAGATTCCCGTTTTTTCTATAGAACCATCAGGATTCAAGAGAAGTCTTTCCCTGCTAGTAAATCTCACAATTTGGATTTAACAAGTTTGAGTTTGATCTCTTAAGATACAATCTAAAGGCTAGTGGCTAACCTAGTTGATATCTGTGAACTCTCTCTGAACTTTCATGGATCATGGAGAGAAAAGAACGGCAAGAAAGATCAAAAAAAAAAAAAAAAGGAGACATTGCCCAACAAGGTTCTTGAAATAATTTTGTCAAAGATTAAGGCTAGAGCATACAACAGCTCTGAAAATTATTTTGGCATTTATCCTAAAATTGCTCAACACTCATCAGAAAATGCTCTTATTAACAAAGAAATTCCTGCACCTATTCAGCCTTTCTTTGCTGAGGCCGCAAGTCTAGCATACATTCTTGCCATGGATTGATAACCTCTGATATCACCAGAACGTAGAAGATTTCCTGCACAAAAGGAGTGGTCAGTAAGAGGAAACACCATCACCATGTACACAACTGTTGTATGCATGCAGAACATAGGTATTACGTATTTAATCATTCAATGCTCAAAGAACACTTGGTTAACGTCTCAAACCCATAGCTCTCCAACAAAATTCATTCTTTCAGAACAAAACCTTTCTATTGCAGATTTTGTCTACATGCATCTGGTACTTCACATACCAGGGTAAATTAGTACCAAGCCTTCACAATCCCACCCCCACACCCACTCCCCCCCGCCCCCCTTGCTTTCGCTCTCTTCCTATCTCTACCTCTCTGCTGAGCCTGTAACTTTATTCAAGAAACTTAGAAAAGAGCAACATTGATGACAAGGGAACTAGGACTAGTACATGAGAAAAGGACAGCTGACAGCTTCAATGTCTTATGGCCCTTCATTTACAATTAGCTAAATGTCTCATTTTCCTTTTGTTCTTTTGTTTCACCATCCCCATGATTGGTTGTACTAATTGGTTGTACTAATTCTTTAATTTTTGTATCATCCTCATGCTCACACGATTATTTATTAACACATGTTCCAAGTTGAGGGATTCATGCCTTTTAAAACTGAAGATTTAAAGCGCCTTTCCTCTTCAAAGTAAACCCCAACCGTTTAAATAGAAAGTTTTAAACATGAATCAACTTACCTGAATCACAGTTTAAAGGGCTATCAGCTTCAGGGTGGGCCATCAAAGCAATTATAGCCCTGCAAACAGACTGAAGTGTCCAGGCTGGGCTCCATGCATTCTTCAAGATATCAAGGCATATCTCTCCTGTCTGCCAGAGAAATTAATAAAAAACTAATAAATACTCAGCCAACTTCTCATCATTACAATACTCTGCACAAATCTAAAGCACCACCTCATAATCTCTATGACTTAATAAAAGAAGAACTAACGGGTAATCTAGCCCAAAACAAGGGTCAATTAGCAAGTTTCTAATCCAACCATGGTTCCAAAGCATTAATCATAATTCATAAACATTAGAGGTTGATACAGTTTCATATGGTTCTCTGAAAAGATGAGGGCAAAATTGCCAGCTGCGATAATCTACTCAGTTGAAATCATTCAAATGCTTAATTGTCACCAACTAAACGTCCAAAGTCTAATAAACAGAGAGAGAGAAATACCAAGCGAGAAAACTATAATACTATAAAATTCATACCTTAAAATGCACATTTGGATGAAATATTTTTGTTAAGAACCGCACTTGAGGAGGTTGCAGAGGAAACTGCTCTGGAATAGAAAAGGCAAGTTGGAAGACTCCGCCCTCATAAGGAGTCTCTGTTGGTCCCTGTGCACAAAAGGTGAAATCAATCCACTGAACAACTCAATTACTACCAAATTTCCTCAAGGACTAAGCCTACCTTGATAAGGGCAGTCTACTTAAAGATGTTGGAATCATCACAAACTAATTGAATACCAGGATCAACTGCTTTCTCACGCTGCACCTCCTTGTATTCCTTGAATAGCCTTGCCCTTGACGCCTGCCCACGGCACAAGACACACGGAAAAGCTTATAGGTATGGCTCAACTTTCTCAAACCCACATGAAAGTCTGAATTCCATGCGTTGCTTCTCTCTCTCTCACAGAAACACTCACACAATACACCAAGAACAAATGAAGCTAACCTGCATGCTAGTCCTTGGTAACCCAACAGACTTCAAAGAAAACCCAATAAATCCGACGGTGATCCAGTACCTGCTAAATTGGAAATGACAAATTGGGGTTTTTAAAAAAAAATAAAGAAATTGACATATGAAAATGTAACAAATTCCAGCAAAACTAAATATATGAGCACTTCAACAAGAAAACAACCTACAGACCACATAAAATGAGTAAACCTTAACTGATAATTGAGAATGGGAGGAGATTTGCAAACCCCAAAACAGTTATATAATTCAAAACTTTCTCAACGTTTTTCCTGCTGATTTTCTCGGAGTCCAAATAGATGATGCCAATTTTTATTGGCATATCGAAACAAAGTAATTCACTTGATCAAGGTTATTATGAGCACGGAATTGAAAGTCACCTGGTGAAGCCACTGTGATGCGATAAAGATGGCAGAGGACTTCGATGATGTAATCCGATTATTGGGAGAGGGGAGGACTTGTTTATTGCAAAAGGCAAAGAGCTTGCAAATTTAATCCTCTGCATCCCGGTCCATTGATAGTGTTTTGATCAGTAGGCTTTACCATCCCTACCGTCCACACCAAATCTAACGCATCAATATAATTTTATGCGTGAATTTAATTTATGTTTATTAAATAAAATTCAAACTGATTGATCTGTAAAATATTTCTTACTTAGAAAAATTAAATAAAATAAATTTAATTAATACAAAAACGATGTAAATGATTTCCAAAAATATTTTTATAATTTTTGAAGTGCTATAAATAATTACTTGGACTGCAGACAAGTTAAGAACCCAAGATGGAGTTTGGACGATTGAACCTAGATTAAGTCTCTTATAGCTCCCAAATGGGCATTATAATAATTGTTGTGAGCTTGAGACTTATGTTGTTGCTTTTTGTTGAGTTTTCTTGCAAGAGGTTAGATTCAGTTATAGGAGAGATTCTGTTGAAATTTCGAGAAGAATCTAAGATTAATTCTTACTTCTTAGTTTAAATTAGTTAATTATTTTATTAATAAATTGATAGGGATCAGTGTGTCTAATAAGTGATTGGGTCAACCGTCTTCTCCTTCTAGTCAGACCAGCTACAGTCGAGTCAACTAGTCTGCGAGTTAGATATTGATTACTTTTATAATTTCAATATTAATTATAGATCTGGCATGTTCATACATTTTATAAATATTTAATCATGCACATAAATAGTTAATATATATTATGAGCATTTTAGTTGCTATATATTTAATTATTGTTATTTGATTGTGATTACCGCTCTGAGGATAATTTATAGCTGGGTGTGTTATTTATATATGATATATATAGATATAGATTGGACGAGTAGTCATGGCTTTAGTTAGTCTCGATGGAACCTGATTCTTATGGATATGAAAAGTCGGGGTGAGATGCTTTGAGTTGATCTCACTGGCCCCCGCACTTAGATTTAGGCGAAAGTCCGTTTTGAGTTGAGCTCGCCGATGGGATTTGGATTGAGAGAGCTATATAGGACATCAGCTTCCATATTTATGTATTGATGTGATACATTATATGCGTAAGTAGCTCCAAATTATCTGCTCATATGAATATTGGATAAATTACTTGTTATATGTGTTGGATGTGCATTTCATGGTAGAATTGTACCAGTGGTAGGTAGTAATAGAAATTGTATCTATAATAAATATCTAAACTCTCTGAGTCAAACGCTCATTCCTGTTTAAATATTTTTTCAGGTTGCAAAAGGAGTAAGTTTATTTTCGAGTCTGATATGTATTTTTTTCTTCGTAAGTTATGGTGCTTTTAGTTAGTAATTTTTATTTATTTATTTATTCGATTATTAGACTCCGCTATGATATTAGTGTATATATTTATTGTATTAGTAATGAAAAATTAAAATGTTTATGTGTGTTGGTATTAGGGTTGAGTTGGGCTCCCCTAACTATGGATTTTGACAGTAATTAGGTTGAGCTGGCCCAAACTAATTTATAATATCTTTTTTTATTTTATTTTGTATTTTGGGCTTCGAATTTGGGTCTACTTATGGGTTTGAGAATAATGAAGTTTATTACGAGACCTGGAGGCTTTATACTAGCCTAGGTTCTAGTGCCAGTCTGACTCATAAAATCGAATCATGACATATAATTTTAAAAACGATGAAGAAATGAATTAAAATAATATTTTTATCAATTTGAAAATAACAGCTAAAATTCATATAAAAATAAAAAAAAATTGGCTAATATTAATAATTTAGGCAAATATTTAAATTATTTTTGTCAATTAAATAATCCAATTAGACTAATTACTAAAATTAAAACTATTGTGAAAGTTTGAGATTAAGTTGATTAAATTAAAAGGTTTGGTTAAAATTGAAAAAACTTATGAAGGTTTCAATTTTTTAATCATTTAGTCATTAAATAATAATATAAATTTTATTTAAATAGATAATAATTTAAAATGAAAGAACATTTAAAATTCATATTATGACTTTTTATTACACTTTAATACAAAACAAATTTTATTTTTATTTCAAACAATTAATTATCAAAATAAAGTTTAAATAATTTTTAGGAATTTTTTTAAGCTTTAAATAAATTATAATATTTTATTAACATAAAAAATAAAATTTATTTGAAAATAAGACTAATTAAAAACATTATAAGCACTTTTCAATTTTATTTTAAATTTATTCTATTTATAGTTTTATCCTATTTACTTAAATTAGTCAAAATTCAATTACAATTATAATAATTCCATTAAAGTTTTTATTGATAAATAAAGGTTTTTTAATTTATTATATTGAAAAATAATTTGAGAATATAAAATAATTTTTATTTTTCTTTTTAATGAAAATGAAATAATGAAAAATTAAAAAATAATTTTTAAGTTTGGTTAAATCTTTATTTTTATCAATATCAATAATTAAAAAAAAAGACTATATATTTGTGATTAATAAAGGGGTTATTCTATTAAAAATTTAAATTTTTAATTTTAATAATTAGTTAAAACTTATTTGCTACTAATATTTATATTTTTTAAAATAGATAAAAATCTGTTACAATAAAATAGATATTTGAATAACATTACAATTGTATATCTAGTGATATAAATGTAAAGGTTTATTTAATTAAATATTTAATTTTTTTAATAATAATTTTATAATTATGTGAATGATATTTTTGTTTTTCCTATTATTCCCTTTTCATATAATTAAAATATTTTTAATTCAAAAATTAAAATGCAATTTAATATTATAAGTTCGTAAATATTTAAAATAATTAAAAATAAATTTTTAAGAGTAATATTCGTGTTTAATTTTTTTATTAATTTCATTAAAATAAATTAAATAATTTTTAATAAACTAATAATATTTATAAAATTAAAATTATAGAATTACAATATGAAAAATTATAATATGTTTTTCTAGTATAAGTAGAATTATTATTAAAAATTTAATTTATATTAATTATTGTAATATTAGAAATTAAATTTATTAAGTATGTAGTGACAGATAATTCATCGCTAAAAGTTATTAACAACGATATAGTACACTGTGAAAATTGACATTATTAATGATTCAATAACTAATTTTGTGTCACTGAAAGTTATTAGTGGCAATATGCATAGAATTAGTGGTGGCCATGGTCCGGTTTGGAATCGAAATCAAACCGAAACCTGACCGGTCAAACCCGTACCGAAATCGGTCAAAACTGAAACCGTTATTAAACCGAACCTAAATCGTTCATTCATGGTTTAGTTCAGGTTCAAGATATTATAAACCCGTTGAACCGTCGGTTTGATTCGAATTAAAACCGTCGGTTTAATTCGAATTAAAACTGTCGATTTGATTCGAATTAAAACTGTCTGTTTGAAATCGAATTGAACCGGCAGTTCGATTAAAACGTGCATAGTACACACTGCAACAGTGCAGCCCAGCCGCCCACCTACTCCTGCGCAGGCCTAGCACTCCACAACAGCCTACCCCTGCAGCCTGCTAATGTCCATTCAAATGTCATTTCTTTTTTTTTAATTTATAATCATTTATTAAATTTTAAAATCAATTGTTTTTATTTTTTTAATCTCAAACAGTAAAAATATTTACTGTTACAGTTTTTTTTTTAATTATAAAATTACCCTTTAGTCCCTAATAACAGTAAAAAAGTAGTTACTTTTTTGGGATAATTTTAGAAATAACAAATTTATAAAAACTCTATAAATACCTCAATTCATCCACTTAATTCATTCACACAACTCTTAAATTCTCTCCAATCTCTCAAATTCTCTACACAATTATTCTCAAATCTCTCTTTAATTCTCAATATTCTCTAAATTTTTACACTTTATTTTTTTTACACTCATAAAAATTTCTTATATCCCATTATTTTATTCAATAACTCTATTATTATTTTTTTATACTATCATAAAAATTTAATTTTTTCCTTATTACTCTATTTTTTTATATAACTCAACTCAACTAAGCTTTTATCCCAAAAATTTGGGGTCTGCTATATAGATTCGTTTTTTCCACTCTGAACGATTTTGGGTTAAATTCTCATAAATGTGTAATGCTTCTAGGTCATGTTGTACTACTCTCCTCCAAGTTAATTTAGGTTTACCCCTTTTTTTCTTTCTATCCTCTAATCTAATGTGCTATACTTGTCTAACTGAAGCCTCCGTATGTCTACGCTTCACATGACCAACCCACCTCAATCTCCCTTCTCTCAACTTATCTTCAATTAGCACCACTCCTACCTTTTCTCTAATACTCTCATTACGGACTTTATCTAGTCTAGTATGGCCACTCATCCACCTTAACATTCTCATCTCTGTAACTCTTATCTTAGATGCATACGACTCTTTCAGTGCCCAACACTCACTACCATATAACATAGCCGGTCGTATGGTTGTACGGTAAAATTTTCCTTTCAATTTATTGGGAATCTTACGATCACATAAAACTCCCGTGGCACGTCTCCACTTCAACCATCCGGCTTTAATCCTATGACTAACATCCTCCTCACATCCCCCATCTACTTGAAGGACTAAGCCTAGATATTTAAAGTGATTTCTTTGGAACAGTACCACTCCATTCAAACTAACTCCTTCCCTATCATCAGTTTGGCCTTCACTGAACTTACAATGCATGTATTCTGTCTTCGTTCTACTTAACTTAAAACCCTTTGACTCTAGAGTACTTCTTCAAAGTTCTAGCTTTCTATTGACTCCTTCTCATGTCTCATCTATCAGAATAATATCATCCGCAAACATCATACACCAAGGAATACTCTCTTGTATATGTTTCGTCAGTTCATCTAAAACTAATGTAAAAAGGTAAGTGCTTATGGCTGATCCTTGGAGTAATCCAATTAAGATCAGAAAATCTCTTGTGTCCCCTCCCACTGTGCGCACAATAATAGTTGCTCCTTCATACATATCTTTCAATACTTGTATGTACCTATAAGATACCC
Source organism: Hevea brasiliensis (assembly GCF_030052815.1). Lineage (NCBI taxonomy): Eukaryota > Viridiplantae > Streptophyta > Magnoliopsida > Malpighiales > Euphorbiaceae > Hevea > Hevea brasiliensis. The sequence continues at coordinate 104,802,364 of NC_079496.1, forward strand.
TCTTTTGTTCTAACACATTCCATAAGACCTCTCTTGGAACACTATCATAAGCCTTCTCCAAATCAATAAAAACCATGTGTAGATCTTTCTTCACATCTCTATATTTCTCCATCAAGCTTCTAATGATAAAGATTGCTTCCATAGTTGAACGACCAGGCATGAAACCAAATTGATTGAGAGAGATAGAAGTATCATGACGTAGTCGATGCTCCACAACTCTCTCCCACAACTTCATAGTATGGCTCATAAGTTTAATTCTCCTATAATTTGAGCAACTTTGTATGTCTCCCTTATTTTTAAAAATAGGTACTAAAATACTCTTCCTCCATTCATCAGGCATTTTCTTTGAGTTTAGAATTTTATTAAATAATTTAGTTAACCATGCCACTCCCATATCTCTCAAATACTTCCACACTTCAATTGGTATTTCATCGGGTCCACAGGCTTTACCCACTTTCATTCTCTTAAGTGCTTCCTTTACTTCTAAAGATCGAATCCTTCTAGTATAATTCACATTCTTTTCTATTGTTCTATAATCTATATTCACGCTATTACCATTTTGACTATTATTAAAGAGATCATTAAAATAATTTCTCCATCTTTTTTTAATGTCCTCATCTTTCACCAATACTTTTCCTTCTTTATCCTTAATGCACCTAACTTGATTGAGATCTTGACATTTCCTTTCTCTACTCCTTGCTAATCTATAAATATCTTTCTCCCCTTCCTTAGTTCCAAGTTCCTCATATAACTTTTCAAAGGCCTGTGCTCTTGCTTGACTAACTGCCTTTTTTGCCTCTTTCTTTGTTATCTTGTACTATTCATATGCCTCATTATTATCACATTTAGGTAATTTCTTATACCATTCCCTTTTTCTCTTCACTGCATTTTGTACTTCCTCATTCCACTATCTCTACTTTTCAATTTAAAATTTTACACTATTTTTTTGTTTGCAAATTTCTAATTTTTTTTTTTGTTATCTTCTACACTTCTTTTTTCAAATTTCTAGTACCTTCTATTTTTTGTTATCTCTACATTATTTTTTTTTCAAATTTTATCATAGTATCATACCTTTTTTTTTTTTTTTTTGAGAAAATGGCAAGTAGTGGATTTGGAAGTTCATCAAGTGGCAAGGGGAAAAGTAAGGTTGGTGAATCAACATACCCAAATCCAAATGAACTTACTGCAATTGATTTAGACAATGTAATGGAGCAAATTAGGGATGATGATAATGATGTTGAAGTTCAAGAGTTATTTCACCACACTCAAGAAAGCCAAAATCAACAAGCTGAGAAAGATGAAGCAAAAAAAGTACTCACGTCCGATATTTTCAAAATCCACTTTACAAAAAACGAAGATCTGAAAATACATTTGATGTAATTTACAATTACTGTGCCCAAGTCTACAAGTTCAAATTGGGAGGTGGATATGGCACATTCAAGAGGCATTTGGAGCAAAAGCATTCGATCAAAATTGGGAATGATAAGTCTTAAACTCAAATATCCGGGTATACAAATTCTAAATATCAATCTTTATTTCAATATTCTGATCAAAAAAATAAAGAGAAATTAGCAAAAATGATTTGTGTTGAGCATTTATCATTTAATTTTGGTGAAAAACTTGGTTTTATTAATTATTATCAAAATGCTTTAAATCCTAATGCAAAACGTATTCCTAGAAATACTTTAAAACGGAATGTTTTTTCTTTATTTAAAAAAGGAAAAAAGAATTACAAGATATTTTTTTAAATATGAGTGCACAAGTTTCTATTTGTAGTGATATTTGGAGTGATCATTGGCAAATACATTCATATATGGGCATAACATGTCATTGGATTAGTGATGATTGGATCATGCAAAAAAGAATAATTGCATTTCGTGTTTTTGATGAGAGACATACTGCTGATAATATTTATAGGATGATTAAAAATATTTTAGAAGAATATAGATTAGTTTATAAAAATTTTTCAATTGATTTTGATAATGCTATTGCAAATTCTGCATCAATTAATGACCTTAAAAAAATTTGCCAACCCAATTTTGGGGGAAAATTTTTTTATATTAGGTGTGCATGTCATGTATTAAATTTGTGTGTGCAAGATGGTTTAAGAACCCTAGATGAATTTATTTCTCCCATCAAAAAAGCAATTTTATTTTTATGAAGACATCCCCAAATTATGAAAGAATGGGTTAAATTTTGTAAAATAAATAATAAAAGACCAAAAAGATTTCCAAGAGATGTTCCCACTCGTTGGAATTCAACATATGAATTACTAAACGAGTCATTTGGATATAAAGATTTATTGCGCACATTTATTAGCAATAATGTGCCACAAGTTCAACTATATCCACAAAATTGGGATATTTGTACAAAACTTTTGGATATTTTAAAAGTTTTTAATGATGCTACATATACATTGAGTGATGTTTATTATCTTATATCTCATTTATTTATGATTGAATGTCTTAATATTATTGTTGCATTGCAAGACCATGAAAATGATGTTAATTTAAAAGATTGCATTTCTAACATGAAAAAAAAAGGTTGAATTATTTCAAAAATATTCCTTCACTTTATCTTGTTGCTTGTGTTTTTGATCCTAGATGTAAATTAGATGGTTTAAATTATTATTTGTCTCTTTGTTATTCATGTTTAAATCTTGATGATGAGATTGATTTTGATGTTCATGCAATAATTGTTAAAATTAGAAAATTAATTTTTGATTTATATAGTGAATTTTGTTCTTCTAGTCAACAATTAGTTTCTCAATCTCAGCCTTCTAGTCAAGTTTAGAATGAGCCAACCTCTAGAATAAGCATGGGTGATCGTGCCTTATTACAAAGGCAAAAAAGGCCTAGAGGATCCCTTGGTAATAATTCTAAATTTGATATTTATTTAACCACTATTTCGAGTTTGGTGATAGTAGTGCAGGTAAAGAATTTCCAGTACTTAATTGGTGACGTCAACATACAAATACTTTTCCCACCCTTGCATTAATTGCTAAACAAATTTTAGCAGAACCAGTCTCTACAGTTGCATTTGAACAAGCTTTTAGTGCAGGGTATAGTATATTAGATGAGACACGATCTAAGATGGTTCCTGAATCATTAGAAGCTCAAACATGTTTAGATGATTGGATTAAGGCGGCCTTAAGGCAACAAGAGATCACACATGAAGGAAATGAAGATTTATATGACATAGGAATCGATGGAACAACAATGGAATCGAGCGATTGTGGAAGTAATTAGGGTAAGGGGGTTATCTAACTCTAAATAGAAGGTAAGAGAACTACGTGGGCTTTGATTCCTCTAAACCCCAAGAGGATACGTAGGCAACTTAATTTCTACAAAATTAAGTTCAAGCCCTTCTTCCTTTTTTTTTTAACTAAAATTAATTTAATCTCTTTTCATTTCTATAATTTTTTTAAATTAACTCTACACATTTCTTATTAATTTTTATTACAAATACAAATATTTATAATAAATATTTTTTTTTGAAATATTTATTTTACCAAATTTTTTTCTCCCATTTTTGATCAAACCGTTCTAAACCATCCCTCGAACCGCCCTAAACCGCCTCTTGAACCGCTCCAAACAGCCCAACTCTAAACTGCCTATTAAGCCGTTTTAAATCGGGGCTCGATCCGAAATCGGCGATTCATGAAACGCCCTTCAAATCGTCTCTTAGCGGTTCAGTTCAGGTTCAATATTTCTCTGAACCTAAACTGGTAGTTCAAGAATCGTAACCGGCGGTTCCTCAACCGTGGCCACCCCTACATAGAATGCCTCTAATTGCTAAAATTATTAGAGACGTATTTTTTTATTGCTAAATGGTTAGGATGGAGTTATACGGATTAGCTCCATAGCCAGAAGTAATTGTAGCTAATATACATTATGGGTGATAAATTATTTATCTACAACTCAACTCAATTCAACTAAACTTTTATCCCAAAAATTTATTGGGGTCGGCTATATGGATTCTCTTTCTCCACTCTAAACAATTTTGGGTTAAATCCTTAGAAATGTTTAATGCTTACAAGTCATGTTGTATTACTCTCCTCCAAATCAGTTTAGGTCAACCCTTTTTTTTCTTTCTATTCTCTAACCCAATGTGCTCTACTTGTCTATCTGGACCTTTCGTATGTCTATGCTTCATATGACTAAATCACCTCAATCTCCCTTCTCTCAACTTATCCTCAATTGGTACCACTTCTACATTTTCTCTAATACTCTCATTACAGACTTTATCTAGTCCAGTATAACCACTCATCCACCTTAACATTCTCATCTCTGCAACTCTCATCTTAGATACGTACGGCTCCTTCATTGCCCAACACTCACTACCATATAACATGACCAGTCGTATGGCTGTACTGTAAAATTTTCCTTTCTACTTATTGGGAATCTTGCGATCACATAAAACTTCTATGGCACGTCTTCACTTCAATCATCCGGCTTTAATCCTATGACTAACATCCTCCTCACATTCCCTATCTACTTGAAGGATTGAGCCAAGATATTTAAAGTGATTACTTTGGAGGTAATACTACTCCATCCAAACTAACTCCTTCCTTATCACCAGTTTGGCCTTCACTGAATTTGCAATGCATGTATTCTATATTTGTTCTACTTAATTTAAAGCCCTTTGATTTTAGAGTACTTCTCCAAAGCTCTAACTTTCTATTAACTCCTCGCGTCTCATCTATCAGAACTATATCATCTGCAAACATCATGCACCAAAGGATACTCTCTTGTATATGTTTCGTTAATTCATCTAGAACTAATGTAAAAAGGTAAGGGGTTACAGCTGAACCTTGGTGTAATCTAATTGATATAGGAAAATCTCTTGTGTCCCCTCCCACTGTACGCACAATAATAGTTGCTTCTTTATGCATATCTTTCAATACTTATTTATACCTAATAGATACCCTCTTTTATTCTAACACTCTCCATAAGACATATCTTAGAACACTATCATAAGCCTTCTCTAAATTGATAAAAACCATATGTAGATCTTTCCTCACATCTCTATATTTCTCCATCAAGCTTCTAATAAGAAAGATCATTTCTATAGTTGAACGATTGGGCATGAAGTCAAATTGATTGGCAGAGATAGAAGTGTCATAATGTAGTAGATGTTCCACAACTCTATCCCACAACTTCATAGTATGGCTCATGAGTTTAATTCTTCTATAGTTTGAGCAACTCTGTATGTCTCCTTTATTTTTAAAAATAGGTACTAAAATACTCTTCCTCCATTCATCAGGCATTTTCTTTGAGTTTAGAATCTTATTAAACAATTTAGTTAATTATGCCAGTCTCATATCTCTCGAACACTTCCACACTTCAATTGGTATTCCATTGAGCCCACAGGCTTTACCCACTTTCATTTTCTTAAGTGCTTTCTTTACTTCTGAAGATCTAATTCTTCTAGTGTAATTTATATTTTTTTCTATTGCTTTGTAGTCTGTATTCATGCTATTACCACTTTGACTATTATTAAAGAGATCAAAATAATTTCTCCATCTTTCTTTAATGTCTTCATCTTTCACCAACATTTTTCCTTTTTTATCCTTAATGCACCTACCTTGATTGAGATCTTGATATTTCTCTCTCCACCTTGCTAATCTATAAATATCTTTCTCTCCTTCTTTAGTTTCAAGTCTCTCATATAACTTTTCAAAGGCTTACGCTCTTACTTGACTAATTGCTTTTTTTGCCTCTTTCTTTGCTATCTTGTACTGTTCATACGCTTCATTATTATTACACTTAGGTAATTTCTTATACCATTCCTTCTTTCTCTTCACTACCTTTTATACTTCCTCATTCCATCACCATCTCTTTTTTGAGAGTGGTCTATGTCTTCTAGACTATCCAAGTATTTTTCTAGCTACTTCTCTAATCTTTGTTGCCATCTGTATCTACATACCATTGGCCTTCACATCCATCTTTCATGCTTCGGACTCAAGAAGCTCATTTTTGAACTTCACTTGCTTTACTCCTTTGAACTCCCACCACTTTGTTTGAGCTATAATATTTCTTCTAGTCTTACTTGAATTATTCCTAAACTTGACATATAAAACCACTAACCGGTGTTGACTTGTTAAAGCCTCTCTCGGAATAATCTTGCAATCCTTGTATATAGCTCTATTTGTCTTTCTAATTAAGAGAAAGTCAATTTGGCTTCTATGTTATCCACTTTTGAAAGTCACTAAATGTGACACCCTTTTTATAAAGTAGGTTTTGCTAGTAAAATTTTTTTAATAAAATTATTATAGTCTATTTAGAATAGATTTTGTAAGGCAAAAAATATATATTTTACGGTCTGACTTTATCTTAATACAATAAAAATTTTACAACAAATACATTTTTTATAAATATGTTTTAATTTGTTATTTTTATAAATAATAAAAAAAGGGTGTTTTTGGAAATATTAAAGTTCCCACTTTTCACTTTTAAAATTTTCTTTTTAAATTTTTGTTATTATAGTCAATTCTTTAATTATTTAGAATTTTAGCTTGATTTTAAATATTTATTAGTTTTTGTGAGCAATTAAAATTAAAATAAATCAACAACAAAATTATAATATATCAATTGATTGAAACAGAAATCAACAGTCAAAATTATATCACGTTAGCTAATTTAAATTAATTTTGGCTATATATTTGTAACTAATAAAGTGGTTATTTTGCTTGAATTAGATTAAAAAATTCAAAATTTTAATTTTAATAAGAGCTAAAACTTATCCATCGCTAACATTCATATTTTTTACAATGGCCAGAAATCTGTAACAAATAAAATAGATAATTGAATAAGATTATAATTATACATCTATTGATAAATGTAAATTTTTATTTAATTAAATATTTAATTTTAACAATAATTTTATTATTAAGTGAATGATATTTTTTTCTCCTATTATTTCCTTTTTTTCACTTTAATAAATAAATATATATATATATATAATTAAAATATTTTTATTCAAAAATTAAAATAAAATTTAATATTATAAGTTTATAAATATTTAAAATAATTAAAAATAAATTTGTAAGAGTAATAATCGAGTTTAATTTTTTTTATTAATTTCATTAAAATAAATTAAATAATTTTTAATAAATTAATAATATTTATAAAATTAAAATTATAAATTACTATATCAAGAATTATAATATGTTTTTCTAGTATAAGTAGAATTATTATTAAAATAATATTAAAATTTTAATTTATATTAATTATTGTAATAATAAAAATTTAAATTATTAGATATTTAGTAATAGATAATCCGTCGCTAAAAGTTATTAGCAAGTAGAATTGATATTATTAAGGATTTAATGATAAATTTTGTGTCACTAAAAGTTATTAGTGGCATTAATGCATATAAAGCCTCTAATTGCTGCGGCCTATTTTTTTATTGCTAAATGACATTAACAACGAAATTATATGAATTAACAGTAGGTTATTGTAGTTAATATATATTATTAGTGATGAATTATTTATTTGTCACTATAAATAAATTTAAAATATTTTTATAAATAATTAAAAATGATGAAGAATGTTTTTAAAAATCCTAATGTTCTCACTCCGTTCACGCATTCACATTATAGATTAATTTTATTTTTTATTTTTTACTTATTAATTTTTTATTTTAATTAATTACTTTTTATAAAATTTTATATTTACTTAAAGTCATAGTATAATTAGAATAATAAATTTAAATTTATACGAGATTTAAAATTAAAAATTTTAAATATATTTAAATATTAAAATTAATTTAAATAATAAAAATATCATTATAATTAATTTGAAAAATATAAAACATTCCTAATAAAGTTAATATTTCTCTTTATATATTTATATAAAATATATATATTATTTAAAATTATAATAAAATATATTATTAAAACAATTAATATAATGTACTTAAAATTAATATTTATTAATTGGGTGTATGAATAAAGGTCTACACCAGAAATTTCCACCACTAGAATTTGTGTTTGACGCGCTTTTTAGCCCAATCTTTTTGACGAAGAGTTGAAGACTTGGAAGCCAACTTTTCCTCCCCATTCAAGGGTCCTGGCCCAATCTTTTTGACGAAGGAAGAATTGAAGCAGCATGGAAGCCGACTTCTCCTCCGCATTCAAGGGTCCTGGTTGGTTCTTCCTATAAATATTACGCCTTTTTTGCCCGAACACATGCAAATTCCAAATCCCTATCTTTGAGTTCTGAGGAATCAACTTGTTTCAACTTTTCAATACCAATCATGAATTCCATCTTTAGCTCCTTCGATGCACTCTGCGCTGAATTCTTGGGCCAAACTATCAGGTCCTCTTTTGCTTCTGCATCTGCGGATAACTTGATCAAGAAGCCGCAGCAAAGCTCGTCTTTACCGTCAACTGCCGACAGAAAACAGGAGCAACCGCCAAGCCAGGCCCCGAGGTTTGCACCGGAGCTTGATGGGCTCAACTTTTTCGAGACCCTTGTTAAGTATTGATTCTTGATTCTGCTGTTGGGCGTCCATCTTAACATTCTTACTTGTACAAATCAGCAAACTTACTACTGAGATTGTTATGGAATTCTTTCATTGATTCAATCCGAAGTTGTTCTAAGCTTAATTTGAACATCTCTTACTGTGTGATGGTTTAGATTTTCAAACATTACAGAGCAGAGGTTTTGCTTTCACAGGATGAAAGCAATTAGATTGTGGCTTGCCACTGTAGATTAATTAAAACAATCAATTACAAATTGTCAAGCCAAGTGTAGATTCTATGGTTAAAAGATCACCAAACTTAAAACTTGAAGAATTTCTCAATTTGAATGTTAACCCTTTTATCTCTCCTTCAAAAAACAGAAAATTAACTGATTGCGCTTTTATGAAATAATAATAACTAACAGAGGGAGGTTCCTTTTCTGAGACCCATATCATTGGCAGTCTAAAATGATTTTTATACATTGATCAATTACTTTTTTTTTTTTGAAGAAATAAATGCCTTTTCTGGGGAAGTTTGATAATTGTGAAAAAGAAGTTCTATTGGTTCATTTACTGAATACTGCCTACTTATCTAAAATTTTATGGTGATCTTAAAAATTGTTAAGTTCAGGATGTGCCTGATAAGTTTTCAGATTTCTGTAAATATGGTGTGTGGTGTAAACCTTGATTCTTTTCATCTTGGATCTTATTTATGTTTGGGAAGAAACATGTTTAAAATTTTATACCAGAGTGACAGTGCAGAGGACAAATCAAGTTGCCTCAGACAAGCATTTAGCAATCAATATCATAACCTGGGTTGACATGGATTTTCTATATTGTCATTATTATAGTATCAGTTGTGACCTGGAAGATCACAAGTTCAAATCCTGGGAATGGCCTCTAAGATTGCACACATCTAACTTTTCCATAGATTGTTGTGTAGGAACTAGGAAGCCTTGTGTGCTAGAGCACTTAATTTTTCCTGGCCAAAAATGGAAGTTTGAATTAATAAATGCATGACAACACCTCAGTTTTAACCCTAGAGTTTAGTGTTATTAAGGTATAGACTGTAGACTATACTTACCTTGTTTCTTACTTTATTTGCCCTTCTTGGGGTTGAACTATTGAGTGCAAAAACTGTAAAGCTGATAATTGAACAATAATTTGTCCATTGGTTTCTATCTTGATTTCATGGCTTAATTGACTGTCTTCCAATTGATGTTTTATCCCACTTTTTTTCGATATCCACTAGCATACGAGTTAAAAATTATAAGAGTAATAATTATTTCTTGTTAATATTATACTAGACATCTCTTACATTTAGAGTAATATATATAGTTCTTTTTAAATTAATTGCAGAAATTTTTTTTCATCTTTTAAAATGAAAAATAATCTATTATTACCTATAAGATTAATTTTCTTTATTTAAATTATTTTTTAACAAAAATTTTTCATTTATATTTTTTATAAGAAAATAATAGTCATTATATTATTTTTCGTGTACTACATTAATTCGAGTATATATTTTTATTAAATACATATTTTAATCATAATCTCTATAACTATGTAAAGCTAATGCAGCCTGTGGAGTGAAATGCAATATCGTCATAATTTTTATATTATAATAGCAAAAAGACAATTTGGAGCACTCACACACCCAACACTGTCAAGTAATACATATATGGAAGCTGATCCCTAATACAGTCCTCTTAATCCAACATCTGCCAGCGAGTGTCTCTCAAGCCGAACTTTCGCTTAATAAACCAAATGCGGCGTCACAGCGAGTGTCTCTCAAGCCGTGTCTACCCTGAAGGACCGGGTCCCAATGAATGTCTCTCAAGCCATGTCTACCCGTCCTGTCCATATCCAATACCATACCACACGCATGCCACACACACACACTGCTCCAAATTGCCACAAACAATATCCATGGCACTTCAACAATTATGAATGTAATATAAAACGTGCCTAGTATTTAACTACATAGATACATATTTATAAGTGATGCATGGGCATGCTTGAACATATAATAATATCGAAATTACAATTAAAATTAACATTTTACTCATAAACTTAAACCGAAGTAACTGCGGCGGCTGGGCGGAGGAGGAAGGCTGTCTTGGCTCACCTGATAATTTTATTGCAATTATTTAATATATTTGATTCAAACAAGTTTAGAAAAGACCAAAGACACCCTAAGTTGTGCTGAGAATCCGGCAGAGTCTCCCCTATACCTATGACCTACCCAACCTACATAATAGTTCAAATAACACTTTTAAACTCAACCCATATCTCATCATCATTATATGGCCCCTCCTGGGCCCTCCAAATCAAGCAATAATCACAATATCAGACAACTCAATTATAAGACTTCAAAACTAATATTTTTCAAAAACTATCCAAACTAACTTTAAAAATTTTATAAACCTGCCCCGCTATCCTTAACAATATTATAAGACTATTGCAATAGGAATCTTAATTTTCTTATCATTCACGAATATTTTATAAATTTTATTCTAACCCAGAATAAGGCAAAAATTGAGTAATGTAGAGTTCGAGTTTACCTATGCCAAATCTGACAACTGGAACGCGTCCAGAACATCTGAAAACGGTGGGGTAGCCTATAATCTTGACCCAGTTCTGAAATGGTTCCAGCAGCTTATCTGCTCGGCCCGAAATTGCAGATTCGGGCGACGATAAAATTTCCACGAAATGAAAGTACATACGCGAAGTCCACAATACTAGGGTTAGAATAATATATATATATATATATATATATATATATATATATATATATATATATATATATAATAATTATTTAAAAATTAGAGATATTACATTCTTCCCCTCTTATAGAAAATTCGTCCTCGAATTTTACACAAGACAAAACAATGACACATAATTGCATATCAAACTTATGAGTACTTGCTGTGCATATCCCGCTCTAACTTCCAAGTCCATTCCTCCATAGATTAACTCCTCCACAGGACTAACCATAGGGATTTTCCTTGACCAAAGTTGTCTCATCTAATAGTCTACCATGGCTACAAGTTGCTCCTCAAAGATCAAATTCTCATTTAACTCCACTGTGTCTGGTCGCAGCACATGAGCAGGATCAGGAACATACTTTCTAAGCATAAAAATGTGGAATACTGGGTGGACATGAGAAAGGTTTGGTGGCAACTCTAACTGATAGGTAACTACTCCCACTCTGCCCATGATCTGAAAAGGTCCTATATAATGGAGTGCCAATTTGCCTTTTCTTTCCAAATCTCATAATCCTTTTCATAGGAGAAACCTTCAAGAACATGGTCACCAATTGCAAATTTTACATTTTTCCGCCTTGAATCTGCATGGATAGTTAAAAATTTTTATGTCTATCTACTCCTGTCGTAGTATGCCAGCTACCATCCTCCTTCTGAGTCCAAACCATCACATCTGACTACTCGTTTACCCCTCTTTTTTCTTTTTTTGGTCATCTCTAGTACTCATTATAACTCCACTACTCTCGACTTGATATCTAATAACTTTAATCAACTTTGGCGCTTACCTCACTTTTATTACGCCCTAACGTGTCTCTTGGTGACTTCAGTCCTCATTCCTTTATTTCAATAATCTCTGTTCCCTAAAAATATGACTTATGTTCCTTACCTTATAGTATCCTATGAAATGCTTTCCTGTAGCACCTATCATATACATCTCGTTCGAAACCTTTACTTGTCCTATGACCTCAATGGTCAATACCTATAAATCTTCTCACTCCCATGATACTTCAAATTTTCAATCTCTTTTGTGTCATTACTAAGGTCCTTAGACCAGCTCTTGTCCATCTTATGTAACTAGTTATGTAGAGCTCCATCCAAGTGTCAAGCGTACCCTACACCACTTATCAATATTGGAAAGTGAACTAGGTCTCTTCTCTTATAGGACAAATATATTTGTATTCCCTGACAACCAGTTAATGCAACTTTATCGTTTCCCACTCCTTCTTTGGAATGGAAATATCTAGACTTCTTTCTAAAGCTTCATAGTATGTGGCCTACTTCTGACACATTGGCACTCAGATCGAGGCTCTACTACTCCTTTAATCTATCATCTCATAATAACTTGTTTCAAACATCTCTTAGTGTGTTCCTAGCATACCTATTTCTTCTTATCCTCATCATTATAACTAGCTTTGAGCTTTCTTCCTGTCCTTTGGATCTTATCCATTTTCTTTTCCTATTTCTGCTATCGTTGATATCTTTTCAACATGCTGTACTTATTCCTTAATCTTAGTCCTATCTCACCCTTACACCTTTTCCTTCAAGAATGTCCATCCCATCATCAACTTTAACTTTCTTTATTTTTTTTTTATTTCTTAGTCTTATCTTGATTACTAGTTCCATTACTTAGAGAATTCTAACTTTACGATTGACTCCTACCAGCACATTCTTCACATTACGTAACACTTGTAATTAACCATAGAAAATTCTTTTTGTATCCCCTTTCCCAACTTACCTATCAGAACATTATCATTCCCTACCAGCCTTAGTAGGAAATTGCTCATCCTGGATGGATAGGAGCCCTAGAAATTATAAGTTCCATCTTAACTAACATGGCTGTGGAAAATATGTGCCATGCCTTAATTCTGAATAAGATACTTCACGTGTTCATTCTCCTTAATATAATCACATATACTGCCTATAGCTTTCCAAACTTCAGCCTTAACTTTTCCCATTTGCAACAATTTCATTCACTGTAACTCATTAGCAAATAGCACTTCCTCCAGCTTATAGTTCAAAAGGGTTATAAGCCTTAGTAACTAGCTCGATTTAACTTTTGTCACCTCTCTGATCATTCTTTCATACTTAACATTAGATACACCATTATCGTCATTTTAGCCTCAAAAGATTGGATATGTACTAATGCCCATCAAATTTTCAATTAATTGGGTCACTTTGACACGACCTCTCTTCTTAACATAATCTCCTAGAATCGAAACACGAGCCAATTTGAAAAGAAGGAGAAATATTCTCCCACCATTTATGGTATACCATTGTTTGATAAACAAGATTTAGCTCATACCCCTTAGTCTCCCTTTTTAGTTTCATTATTTCTTCATAATTATTGTGTGTTATTACAAGATATTAGTTGTATCTACCATTTGTTATACTGTTGTCCTGCTTGATATATCATCTTAGAATTTACTATTTCTTTTTTACTCTCCATTTATCTTCCATATTTATAATTATTTGTCCAATGCTCCTTATACTTAGTTATATTCTAGAAGATAAAAGCACTCACAGATTCTTACAGATCTACTCAAATCTTACCAACAATCATTCCTCTAATCCATGTACTTCTCAATATCTTATAATTACACCTATACCTATCTTGTCATGTTCTAACCATTATTAGCATTCTGCTACATATTATCATACTATTATTTATTTATTTATTTATTATTACTTTTTTTTTACATAATTATTCTATCGATCACACTAAAAATATATGTCTAACTCCAATTTTTGACTCTAGGTTTCACCATTCTAAATTTTAATATCAAGCCTCTGTGACATTATCCCTCATCTTGCATATTTATATCTCTTATGTTGACTTTTATCCAACTTACTCCTACTGATCTTGTTTCTTTATCTGACAATACAATTCAAGTTACCACAGCACGCTCAACAGTTACTACCTACTTTGATCACACACCTCACCTAATTTCTATTATACTGTTAACAACCAAAAGGGTTCTTATGTCATTGCCCCATTATCCTAACTTGGGGGTAGAAAATAGATAAGGTCTAATCCAGATCCTGTAACTCTAAGCTCTAGGCTCAAGCTCCTAACACTACATCAATTATGACCTGCTCTAAGTCCTGTACTTCTAGGTTCCATAACTTAACAATGTTTTTCCTAATGCCATCCTTTTCTACGCTCTCTTTCCTTTTTTTTTTTTTGTTTATCTCGTTTACCCTTCCCAGAACCACTTTCACCTCCTCCGTATTTTGGCTTTATTCTTCCTAATCTTATCCTAATATGTTTTTCTAGTTTATTCTTTAGCTAACTCTTTTTATCTTACCCAAATCCGAACTTTCACTTTCCATCCTTTAGCTCTATTTTCTATTTGAACCTGATTATCATATCAGAAACTTATACCTTTCCACTATCCCTACCACGTCATCTATACCTCAATGTTACTCATAATTGATCCTCTAACTACCCTAGCTAGACTTCTACTGGCATTCAGGCTATCTCTCCTACTACATTTGAACCGCACTCCATATATATATATATATATATATATATGTACACATATTCTATGATTTATCGATGCTAACTTTTGTCCTTTTTCTTTTACTTTATTTGGAGTATACTTTAGTCTTAAGCATTAAGAAGCCAAGGATGAACTTAGGGAACAGTAGTCATACTTCTCCCGCGTGATCTCTATTCTTACCCTTTTGGACTACGCACTACCCCCTACTACCTTAGGGAGGGGATCTGTAGCAACTCTAATTTTTCATATCCATTTAATTAGCTGAAACTTAAAATACTAGGTATTCAAACCCGTCATTCAATTTAAAGGCTTACATACATCTTAATCTTACATCTTATAATTCCTACATGGAACTTGTACCCTCTCCACAACACCTGAGCTAACAACTCTCTATCTCACGCTATAATCCCATCTGGGACACTACTCCATAAGTCATCATTATCAGTAATAACCTTCGATCCCTTCTGAAAACATAAGACTATACCCTAACTTACTGCAATAAAGGTACTACATTTACCACCTTGCCAAAACCATGTCAAATTAATGACTCTCTTATCATATCATAGCTCTGTAAATCATCAATTCATAGTTCCGACCTTCCCTAGGTAGTAGAGTTGTACTTTACACCTTGCTGATACACACAAGATATATTATTCTCACTAAGCTCTAAGTAAAACGTCTGTCGTACTGCAAAAACCATCCAAAATTCCATACCGAAGACCAGATGGTATCACTCTATAGATGTCACCTTTACTTTGTAACTAATCTGCAACCTCTGGTCTGATGACAACTCTTAATGTAACTTGAGCTCATGCTAGGGTAACCGAATTACTGACTCAGTTACCACCCAACTGTGACCTTTCGATATTCTAGCTCTAAATCCCTAACTAGGAGTTCCCAACTCCTCTGCAAATATAGAACTCTGTTCGGGCATAATTGTACCAAAACAGAGGCCATCCGTAAACACCCTCATTATGGAGCACCACGGGGATGCACGCAGCTCTACACAATAATCTCATATCAGTATTGTAATCTGCAGCTTACAGAGCAGACATCAAGAACATTGTATAGTTACTACGATACGTCCTGACAGACTAGGTCTCCTAATCTCTTATCTCTCTTGAATACACTATTATCATAAACTTACTCTGACTGGGTTATCCATTGACGACTGCTAACAGTGGTATCCTCACCCTTATCTAGTGCAATTATACTATCAAAACTCACCTTTACGTACTCGTGCCTAGCACCAGATAGGCACAACACTTAAACCCATACTGATAGAAATATAGTGTTTCTTGGAGAACGTATTTCCATGGCAGACCTCAATATGTCTGCTAACTCTATTTCATACTTCTATGTACTTCACAAAACTGAGGTGCTAAACTGAAGCACTCTTATATTAACCGAGGAATAATGCAGAATCTAGAAACGAAAAATTATAGAAAGAAGATGAAACAGAATCCTATACTCCGTATGTGACAACTCTAGGTGCACACTTTCCCATGAATCTAAAGCCTAAGCTCTGATACCACTTTTGTCACGACCCAACCTATGGGCCGGACTGGCACTAGGACCTGGGCCAGCCTAAAGCCCCCAAGGCCCATAGTAAGCCTAACTATTCCTCAACCCAACTCTAAGGCCCATTTGGGTCCAATTTCAAGAATTCAATGGGACAAAGTTCGACCATAAAATGGACCATTCAACGAAGAGTTTTTGACTCGCCTGACCTGTAAACACAATATATAATAAATTGGGGAGCTCAGCTCACCCTCCACATAATCAAAATGTCATAACTTAAATTGGAGCTCAGCTCCCTCATTCAATTCCATCATGCATACAGTTAATAATTTTATAAGTCCAACATAACTTTTATAATACAGGCCCAAAATAAAAATAAGTGCTTCTAACACATGCAGAGTCTAAAATTTAACTCAATTATACAAAATACATTAAATGCTATTAATGGACCTGCGAAGAAGAAGAGCAGGTTAGCCATAACAAATAATCCTTCTGTCGCCTGGAAAAATAGATGAACAGAAGTGAGCGTTTAACTCAGAGAGTAAAATACCAATTTTAATTATAATCTCTATAACTATCTAAAGCTAATGCACCCATTTTAATCATAATTTCTATAACTATCTAAAGCTAATGCACCATGTGGAGTAAAATGCAACATCGTCATAATTTTCATATCATAACAGCAAAAAGGAAATTTGGAGTACTCACACACCTAACATTGTCAAGCAATATATATATGGGAGTTGATCCCCTATACAACCCTCTTAATCCAACCTCTGCTAGCGAGTGTCTCTCAAGCCGGACTTTCGCTTAATAAACCAAATGCGGGGTCCCAGCGAGTGTCTCTCAAGCCGTGTCTACCCTGAAGAACCAGGTCCCAGCGAGTGTCTCTCAAGCCGTGTCTACCCTTCCTGTCCATATCCAATACCATACCACACGCACGCCACGCACACACACTGCTCCAAATTACCACAAATAACATTCATGACACTTCAACAATTATCAATGCAATATAAAATGTGCCTAGTGTTTTACTACATAGATACATATTTATAAGTGATGCATGGGCATGCTTGAACATATAATAATATCAAAATTATAATTAAAATTAACATTTTACTCACAAACTTGAACCGAGGTCACTGCGGTGGCTGGGAGGAGGAGGAAGGCTGTCCCGGCTCACCTGACAATTTCATTGCAATTATTTAATATATTTGACTCAATACAAGTTTAGAAAAGACCAAAGACACCCTAAGTTGTGCTGAAAATCCGGCAGAGTCTTCCCTTATACCTATGACCTACCCAACCTGCAAAATGGTTCAAATAACACTTCTAAACTCAACCCATATCTCATTATCATTATATGGGCCCTCCAAACCAAGCAATAATCACAACATCAGACAACTCAATTATAAGACTTCAAAACTAATATTTTTCAAAAACTATCCAAACTAACTTTAAAAATTCTATAAACCTGCCCTGCAGTTCTTAACAATATTATAAAGCTATTGCAATAGGAATCGTAATTTTCTTATCATCCACGAATATTTTATAAATTTTATTCTAACCCAGTATAAGGCAAAAATTGAGTAATATAAAGTTTGAGTTTACTTATGCCAAATCTGACAACTGGAACACGTCCAGAACGTCTGAAAACGGTGGAATAGCCTATAATATTAACCCAGTTCTGAAATGATTTCAGCAGCTTATCTGCTCGGCCCAAAATTGCAGATTCGGGCGACGATAGAATTTCCACGAAATGAAAGTACATACACGAAATTCACAATACCAGGGTTAGAATAATATATATATATATATATATATATATTGTAACACCCCTGATTTTTTATATATTATTATTGGGCTTCGTGTAGGTATCCTCAATTCGCGGAAATTCGACAGTTGTCCGGATCTGTGAATTTCTAGCCAGACAGACCAGCTACCGGAAAAGTCTCCGAATTGGATCGAGGTTTTGGCTACCCCACCATTGTCAGGCATCCCGAGCGCGTTCCCGAAGTCGGAATCGGCAAAGGTAAACCCGAACCTTTCTTTTTCGTAATTTTCTAGTGCTTAAATAGGATTAAAAATCCATAAAATATTCGTGGTAGCTTAGAAAATTACGATTCTTTTTGCAATAGCTTAGTAATATTTCTAAGGACCGCGGGGCAGAGTTTTATAATTTTTAGAGCTTATTTGAGCAGTTTTTGCAAAAATGATCAATAATAATGACTAAATTGAAATTTTGCGTATTGTGATGGGTGATTGATTTGATGGGCCCAGGAGGGGCTGTGTGATATGATTGAACTGTTGATATATGGATTGTGAATATAGAAGTGCGTTTTTTAGCCCTTTTGCAGGTTGGGTAGGTCCTAGGTACAGGGGAGACTCTGCCGGATTTTCGGCACGACTTAGGACGTACTTGATCTTTTTCTTTGTTTGTATTGAGTCAAATTTATTAAATAGATGTAATGTAATTGTCAGGTGAGCCGGGACAGCCTTCTTCCTCCGCCCAGCCGCCACAGTAATTTGTCGTCAAGTTTGTGAGTAAAATATTAATTTTAATTGTAATTTCGATATTATTATATGTTCAAGCATGCCCATGCATCACTTATATGCATATATTTATGTAGTTAAACTCTAGGCACGAATTATGTTGCATTCATAACTGTTAATGTGCCATGAATGTTGTTGTGGTAATTTGGAGCAGTGTGCGTGCGTTGGCGTGCGTGTGATGTGGTGTGGACTATGGATAGGACGGGGCAGTCACGGCTTGAGTAATTCGCTGGGACCCGATCCTTCGAGGGGTAGTCACGGCTTGAGTAATTCGCTGGGACCCTCGATTTGGTTATTAAGTGGAAGTCCGAGCTTGAGTAATTACCGGGCACCAGTTGGATTTAAGAGAGTCAGATAGGGATCACCCCATATGTTATGATTGATACTACAGGGTGTGTGAGTGCTCCAAATTTCCTTTTTGATGTTATGATGTGAAAATGATGTGGATGTTGCATTTCACTCTACAGGGTGCATTAGTTTTAGATAGTTATAGAGATTATGGTTAAAATTGATATTTTACTCTCTGAGTCGAACGCTCACTCCTGTTCAAAAATTTTTACAGGCCGCAGGAGGATATTTTATTCTGGGTTAACCTGCTTTTATACTTCACAGGTTGTTTATCGATATTTGTGTAATTTTATTTACTCCTAGAATTTTCGCATGTGTTAGCAGTAATTATGTGAATTTGGTCTGTAATAGTAATATCATGTTGGACCTGTAAACATAATATTTTAAGTCTGTTTTGATGTATTGGATGAGGTAGCAGAGCACCCATTTAAAATTATATTGATGATTATGTGGAGTGAGAGCTGAGCTCCCTAATGGATTGTTTATTATGTTTACAGTGTCGGGTGAGTCAAAAACTCCCGCTGGTAAGTCCATTTTATGGCCTGACTGTCCGCTTGTTTTCTGAAATTGGGCCCAAATGGGCCTCAAGATTGGGTAAATGAACAGCTTAGGCTTACTACGGGCCCTGGGGCTTTAGGGTGGCCTGTGTCCTAGTGCCGGTCCGCCCATAGGTTGGGTCGTGACAAATGTGGTATCGAGCTTAGGCTCCGGATTCATAGGGAAAATTATCTAAGTGTTGGGAAGAGTCTACTAGGAGTCACATGCGAGTATAGGATTCTGCTTTGCCTTTTCTGTAATTCTTTGTTTCTAGATTCTACGTTATACCTCAGTTAGTGTCTTGATTTTCGTGGAGTACACAGAAATGTGAAATAGAGTTAGTAGACATGTGAGATCTATCATGAGGATACGTACTCCAAGAAATGTTATATTTTTGTCGATGGGTTTAAATGGTGTGCCCATTTCTCGTAAGACACGAGTACATAAAAGTGAGTCTTAAAAGTACAGCTTGCCCTAGATAAGGATGAGGATACCACTCATCGGCAACATCGTGAGATGACCCAATGTAATAAGTTTGTGATAATAGAAGATTCGGAGAGATAAGAAATTAGGAGACCTAGTCCGTCAGACGTATCGTAGTAACTATACAATATTCTCGATGTCCGCCTGTAAGTCGCAGACATGCATCGACATGAGATTATTGTGTAGAGCTGCGTGCATCCCCGTGGTGCTCCATAATGAGGGTGTTTGAGATGGCTTCGCTTTGGTACAGCTTATGCCGTAACGTAGTTCTATATTTGCAGAGGAGTTGGGAACTCCTGGCTAAGAGTTTAGAGTTAGAATATTGAAAGGTCACAGCTTGGGTGATAACTAGAGTCGTTGACTCGCTTACTCCCAAAGATGAGTTAGAGTTTCATCAAGAGTTGCCATCGCACTGCAGGTTTGGACTAGTTGCAAAGTAAAGGTGACACTTATAGAGTGAGAATAGTATACCTTGTGTGTATCAGTATGGAATAAAGTACAACTCTACTACCTAGAGAAGGTCGAAACTATGAATTGATGATTTATAGAGCTATGATATGATAAAAGAGTCATTAACTTGACATGGTTCTGGCAAGGTGGTATATGTAGTACCTTTGTTGCAACAAGTTAGGATATAGTCCTATCTTTCGTAATGGATCAAGGTTATTAACGATAATGATGACTTATGGAATAGTGTCCTGGATGGGACCGTAGAGTGTGGTAGAGAGTAGTTGGCTCTGTATCCCGGAGAGGATACAAGTTCAATTATAGGAATCATATATAATCAGATCACGATGGATGTAAATCCTTTGAATTGGATGACGGGTTTGGGTGCCCGAAATCTTAAGTTTTGGAATTGAGTAAACATGGAAAATAATAATAATAATTATAATAAAAATAATAATAAATAAAATTACTGCAGAATCAGTTCTCGAGGTATTAAGGGTATTATGTAAGTTAAAGGATAAGAATAGAGATCATACAATAAAAGTATGATCAGTAATTTGTCGAGTTCCTTTCTAATTTCAAATTATTCAAAACAATAGTATAATCTAATTATAATAGTGTTAAGAGTAATAAATTAGCGAAGATAAATCACGTAAGGCCAATGGATAAAGAAAGTGTAATGAAAGTTTGGGCAATTGATTGCAGATGCAATATAATCTAAATGCTAGTGGAAGTACTAGCTAGAGTGGTCAAAGGACCAAACTGAGTAGCACGGACATATGATAACGCGATAGAGACTCGAAAGATATAGTTAGCAAGTACAAGCTATTATGTTAGGAAGAAGAATGGAACCAGGATAGAATAGTCAAGTTCTATTTTGGGTAAGACAAAGGAAATAAATGAAAGGACAACCTAACGAGCGCATAATAAAAGAAACAAAGTTAAGATATAGGATAGGCTAAGTGTTATTCTTGGCAAGGAGAATGACAAGGATGGAAAACCCAAAATGGGATCACATTAGTGAGAAAAGTGATGGAGGTATGGAATACAATAATAATGAGTAAATGTTAGAAGGTGTGCGATGGTATTGGACTACCTAAATAGGTAGAGAAAGAGAAGTTAGTAAGCAGTAAGTTGAATAAAAGTCACTAAGGGATCAAATTAATGACCCTAGATAAGGGTGGAATTAGTGTTGGAAGAATTTATCTGAGAGAAATCTTTCAGAATCAACAAAAGTTAAGGGCACAATAAAAACGATGATAGATATGAATCATAGGTCGAGTATAAGTAAAGTTAATAAATTATAAAATATTATGTCAAGAAGGAAAATTGTACAGAAAGGGTTTATGCAGATGATAACTTATAGGTAGAGCATAATTGTGCTAGGAGATGATGAAATTTGGAGATAAAGACCAAGAAACTTAGGTGAAACGTTATAATATGACAATCGGGTGTAGTTGAATATAAGAGGATATTTTCTTTCTTTTCAAGTTTAGCTTGTGCTTTTGGTTCTAGAAGGTTATATAAGGAACAAAAACTGAGTCAAGGAGACCTAGTTATTGAGAGTTTAGTAGGCACAAATTCATACATAATTTCCTGATATGAGAATGACAGTAAGTGCATACCTAGTATTAAGTATGAAAGGACGAACAGAGTAATGACAGGAGTTAAATTGAGTTAGCTACTAAGGCTTGCAATTGTTTTAAACTATGAGCTGGAGGAAGTACTATTTATGGTTGAGATTCAATAGATGAAATTGTTGCTGATGGGTAATTTGAGGTTGAAGTTTAGAAAGCTATGGGCGATATATGATTATATTAAGGAGAATGAACACGTGAAGTATCTTGTTTGGAATTAAGGCATGACACATATTTACTACATCCGTGTTAGTTCAGATGGAACTTATAGTTTATGGGGCTCATATTCATCCAGGATAAGCAATTTCCTACTAAGGCTGATAGGGAATGATAATGTTCTGATAGTTAAGTTGGAAAAAAGGGGATACAAGAAAAAAAAATTTTCTATGGGTAATTATAAGTGTTACATAAGGTGAAGAATGTGCTGGTAGGAGTAAATCATAGGGTTAGAATTCTTGAAGTAATGAAACTAGTATTCAAGATAAGACTAAGAAATAAAAAGAAAGTTAAAGTTGATGATGGGATAGACATCTTTGAAGGAAAAGGTGTAAGGATGAGATAGGACTAAAATTAAGGAATAAGTACAAAGAGTTGAAATGATACCAACAATACCAAAAATAGGAAAAGGGAAGTGGATAAGATGCAAAGGACAGAAGAGAGCTCGATAGAGTCGCTTATAATGATGAGGATAAGGAGTGTCTAACCACGCCCGTGTTAACACTACCTATGAGTGGTGAAGGATACACCGTAATCGTGGATGCCTCTAGAGTTGGCCTAGGGTGTGTTTTGATGCGGAATGGAAAAGTAGTGGCTTATGCTTCAAGGCAGCTGAAGAGGCATGAGCAGAACTATCCCACCCATGATTTGGAAATGCGGCTGTAGTCTTTGCACTTAAAATCTGGAGACACTACCTGTATGGTGAAGTGTGCGAGATATACACCGACCACAAGAGTTTAAAGTACATCTTCCAACAGAGGGATTTAAACTTGAGACAGAGGAGATGGATGGAGCTTCTGAAAGACTATGATTGCATCATCCAGTACCACCCTGGGAAGGCCAATGTAGTAGCAGATGCTTTAAGCGTAAAAATTTTCTCGCGCTTGGCACATTTCACAGAGAAGAGACCGTTGATTCAGAGGTACATGAGTTGATAGATCAAGGTTTAATCCTAGATCTTTCAGATGAGGGATACGTTGGCTCACTTTTCAGTGAGGCTAGACTTGAGGGACAGAGTTAGAGTTTCCCAGCACAGAGACCAACAATTGATGAAGATTATAGAAAGAGTACAGCAAGGTGAAGGTGGTGAGTTCGGATTTGCCAATGATGGTGCCCTAGTGCAAGGTTCTAGGATATGTGTGCCCGATGTGGACAACCTCAGAATGAAATCATGCGAGAGGCACACTACACATCGCACAGTTGTCCACCTGTGTTCCACCAAGATGTACCATGATGTGAAAGATAGCTATTGGTGGAATGGCATGAAGAGAGACATAGCAGACTTTGTGTCCAAGTGCTTGACTTGTCGAAGGTGAAGTTTGAACACTAGAGACCGTCGTGGAAGTTGCAAGAGCTCCCTATCCCGTAATGGAAGTGGAAAATGATCACTATGGATTTTGTGACTGGTTGCCTCGTACCACGCGAGAATATGATTCGATATGGGTAATTGTAGACCGCTTGACCAAATCACTCACTTCTTACTCAGAAGACTACATACTCGTGGCAAGATGTCCGGCTCTACATTCGAGAAATAGTCAGATTGCATGGAGTTCCGGCTTTCATAATATCTGACAGAGGGCCCCAGTTCACTTCTCGGTTTTGGAGAAAGTTGCAGGAGGCACTTGGCACACCGTTGAACTTTAGTACAGCTTTCCACCCTCAGACATTTGACAAGTCCGAAGGACAATATAAACACTGGAAGACATGCTTCGCATGAGTGTTTTGGATTTTGGAGGTCAATGGGATGATCAGCTAGCTTTGGTGGAGTTTGCCTACAACAACAGTTATCACTCCAGCATAGGAATGGCGCCCTATGAGGCACTATATGGAAGAAAGTGTAGGTCTCTCTATGTTGGACAGAAATGGGGAAGCGAAGGTGCATGATGTAAACCTAGTGCAAGACACTTGCAGATAGTTCCTTTAATCGTGGAACGATCAAAACAAATTTTCAAGAGGCGTAAAAGTTATGCAGACCCCAGACGGAGGGATGTCGAGTTTGCAGTGGGCGACTATGTATTCCTGAAGGTTTCTCCAATGAAGGGAGTCATGAGATTTGGAAAGAAGGGCAAGTTGGCACCTCGGTATATTGGACCTTTTGAGGTTACTGATAGAGTTGGAGCAGTTGCCTACCGGTTGGAGCTACCACCCAACCTCTCTCACGTTCATCCCGTGTTTCACATCTCCATGCTCAGGAAATACATTCCCGATCCTTCTCATGTAATCGCAAATGGATGTGATAGAGCTAAAAGAGAACTTGACATTTGAGGAGCAAACAGAGCCATAGTGGACTACCAAGTGAGACACCGAGATCAAAACAGATCCCTATGGTTAAGGTTTTGTGGAGGAGTCGATCGGTGGAAGAGTACACTGGGAGTTAGAACGGACATGTGTAGCAAGTACCCTTTATCTGCTCAATGTATAATCAAGTGCTTTATTCGCTTGTGTAAAATTCGAGGACGAATTTTCTGTAAGGGGGAAGAATGTAACACCCGATTTTTATATATTATTATTGGGCTTCGTAGGTATCCTCAATTCGCGGAAATTACAGCTTATCCGGACCGTGAATTTCTCGCCGCATGCACTACCACCGGAAAAGTCTCCGAATTGGATCGAGGTTTTGGCTACCCCACCATTGTCGTGCATCCCGAGCGCTGCTCAAGTCGAATCGACAAAGGTAAACCCGAACCTTTCTTTTTCGTAATTTTCTAGTGCTTAAATAGGATTGAAAATCCATAAAATATTCGTGGTAGCTTAGAAAATTACGATTCTTTTTGCAATAGCTTAGTAATATTTCTAAGGACCGCGGGGCAGAGTTTTATAATTTTTAGAGCTTATTTGAGCAGTTTTTGCAAAAATGATCAATAATAAGGACTAAATTGAAATTTTGCGTATTGTAATGGGTGATTGATTTGATGGGCCCAGGAGGGGCTGTTTGATATGATTGAACTGTTGATATATGGATTGTGAATATAGAAGTGCGTTTTTTAGCCCTTTTGCAGGTTGGGTAGGTCCTAGGTACAGGGGAGACTCTGCCGGATTTTCGGCACGACTTAGGACGTACTTGATCTTTTTCTTTGTTTGTATTGAGTCAAATTTATTAAATAGATGTAATGTAATTGTCAGGTGAGCGATGCCTTTCTTCCTCCGCCACCGCCACAAGGTAATTTGTCGTCAAGTTTGTGAGTAAAATATTAATTTTAATTGTAATTTCGATATTATTATATGTTCAGCATGCCCATGCATCACTTATATGCATATATTTATGTAGTTAAACTCTAGGCACGAATTATGTTGCATTCATAACTGTTAATGTGCCATGAATGTTGTTGTGGTAATTTGGAGCAGTGTGCGTGCGTTGGCGTGCGTGTGATGTGGTGTGGACTATGGATAGGACCAGGCGATCCACGGCTTGAGTAATTGGGACCCGATCCTTCGAGGGGTAGTCACGCTTGAGTAATTATTGGGACCCTCGATTTGGTTATTAAGTGGAAGTCCGAGCTTGAGTAATTCCGCACCAGTTGGATTTAAGAGAGCTGTATAGGGGATCAGCTCCCATATGTTATGATTGATACTACAGGGTGTGTGAGTGCTCCAAATTTCCTTTTTGATGTTATGATGTGAAAATGATGTGGATGTTGCATTTCACTCTACAGGGTGCATTAGTTTTAGATAGTTATAGAGATTATGGTTAAAATTGATATTTTACTCTCTGAGTCGAACGCTCACTCCTGTTCAAAAAATTTTACAGGCCGCAGGAGGATATTTTATTCTGGGTTAACCTGCTTTTATACTTCGCAGGTTGTTTATCGATATTTGTGTAATTTTATTTACTCCTAGAATTTCCGCATGTGTTAGCAGTAATTATTTGAATTTGGTCTGTAATATTATTATCATGTTGGACCTGTAAACTTAATATTTTAAGTCTGTTTTGATGGATTGGATGAGGGAGCTGAGCTCCCATTTATTATTATGTTGATGAGTATGTGGAGGGTGAGCTGAGCTCCCCAATGGATTGTTTATTGTGTTTACAGGTCGGGTGAGTCAAAAACTCCCCGTTGGTAAGTCCATTTTATGGCCGGACTCTGTCCGTTTGTTTTCTTGAAATTGGGCCCAAATGGGCCTCAGCATTGGGTAAATGAACAGTTAGGCTTACTACGGGCCTCGGGGGCTTTAGGCTGGCCCAGGTCCTAGTGCCGGTCCGGCCCATAGGTTGGGTCGTGACATATATATAATAATAATTACTTAAAAATTAGGGATGTTACAATATGCTTTTCTAGTATAAGTAGAATTGCTATTAAAATAATATTAAAAATTTAATTTATATTAATTATCATAATAATAAAAATTCAAATTATTGAATATTTAGTGGCAGATAATTCATCGCTAAAAGTTATTAACAACGACATTGTAAAAATTGACATTATTAGGGATTTAATAATAAATTTTGAGTCACTAAAAATAACTAGTGGCGTTAATGTATATAAAGCCTTTATTTACTAAAATTATTAGCGACATATCTTGTTATTCCTAAATGGTATTAACAATAAAATTATATAGATTAGTGACAGGTTACTATAGTTAATACACATGATTGGCGATAAATTATTTATCTATCTCTATGAATAAGTTTTTGATATTTTTATAAATAATTAAAAATAATGAAGAGAATTTTTAAAAATCTTAATATTTTCTCTTCATATATGCATATTATAAATTAATTTTATTTTTTATTTTTCACTTATTAATTTTTTTTATAAAATTTTATATTTAATTAAAATCATAGTATAATTAGAAATAAACATTTAAATTTATATGAAGTTTAAAATTAAGAATTTTAAAATTTAAATATTAAAATTAATTTAAATAATAAAAATATAATTATAATTAATTTAAAAAATAAAAAACATTCCTAATAAAGTTAATATTTCTCTTTATAAATTTATATAAAATATATATATTATTTAAAATTATAATAACATATTTTATTAAAAAATTAATATAATTTACTTAAAATTAATATTTATTAATTGGGTCGATAAATAAAGGTCTGCACCAGAAATTTCCACCAGTAGAATCTGTGTTGACGCGCTTTTTAGCCCAATCTTTTTGACGAAGAGTTGAAGACTTGGAAGCCAACGTCTCCTCCCCATTCAAGGGTCCTGGCCCAATCTTTTTGACGAAGGAAGAATTGAAGCAGCATGGAAGCCGACTTCTCCTCCGCATTCAAGGGTCCTGGTTGGTTCTTCCTATAAATATTACGCCTTTTTTGGCCCAACACACGCAAATCCCAAATTCCTATCTTTGAGTTCTGAGGAATCAACTTGTTTCAACTTTTCAATACCAATCATGAATTCCATCTTTAGCTCCTTCGATGCACTCTGCGCTGAATTCTTGGGCCAAACTATTAGGTCCTCTTTTGCTTCTGCATCTACGGATAACTTGATCAAGAAGCCGCAGCAAAGCTCGTCTTTACGGTCCACTGCCGACCGAAAACAGGAGCAACCACCAAGCAAGGCCCCGAGGTTTGCACCGGAGCTTGATGGGCTCAACTTTTTCGAGACCCTTGTTAAGTATTGATTCTTGATTCTGCTGTTGGGCGTCCATCTTAACATTCTTACTTGTACAAATCAGCAAACTTAATGCTGAGATTGTTATGGAATTCTTTCATTGATTCAATCCGAAGTTGTTCTAAGCTTAATTTGAACATCTCTTATTGTGTGATGGTTTAGATTTTCAAACATTACAGAGCGGAGGTTTTGCTTTCACAGGATGAAAGCAATTAGATTGTTGCTTGCCACTGTAGATTAATTAAAACAATCAATTAGCAATTGTCAAGCCAAGTGTAGATTCTATGGTTAAAAGATCACCAAACTTAAAACTTGAAGGATTTCTCAATTTGGATGTTAACGCTTTTATCTCTCCTTAGAAAACAGAAAATAGAAAATTAACTGATTGCGTTTCCACGAAATAATAATAACTAACAGAGGGAAGTTCCTTGTCTGAGACCCATATCATTGGCAGTCTAAAATGATTTTTATACATTGATCAATTACTTTTTTTTTTTTAAGAAATAAAAACCTTTTCTGCTGAAGTTTGATAATTGTGAAAAAGTTCTATTGGTTCATTTACTGAATACTTCCAACTTATCTAAAATTTTATGGTGATCTTAAAAATTGTTAAGTTCAGGATGTACTTGATAAGTTTTCAGATTTCTGTAAATATGGTGTGTGGTGTAAACCTTGATTCTTTTCATCTTGGATCTTATTTATGTTTGGGAAGAAACATGTTTAAAATTTTATACCAGAGTGACAGTGCAGAGAACAAATCAAGTTGCCTCTAGACAAGCATTTAGCAATCAATATCATAGCCTGGGTTGACATGGATTTTCTATATTGTCATTATTATAGTATCATTTGTGACCTGGAAGATCACAAGTTCAAATCCTGGAAATGGCCTCTAAGATTGCACACATATAACTTTTCCATAGATTGTTGTGTTGGAACTGGGAAGCCTTGTGTGCTAGAGCACTTAATTTTTACTGGCCAAAAATGGAAGTTTGAATTAATAAATGCATGACAACACCTCAGTTTTAACCGTGGAGTTTAGTGTTAAGGTATAGACTGTAGACTATACCTACCTTGTTTCTTACTTTATTTGCCCTTCTTGGGATTGAACTATTGAGTGCAAAAACTGTAAAGCTGATAATTGAACAATAATTTGCCCATTGGTTTCTATCTTGATTTCATAGCTTAATTTACTGTCTTCCAATTGGTGTTTTATCCCACTTTTTTCCAATATCTGCAAGCATATGAGTTAAAAGTTATAAGGATAATAATTATTTTTTGTTAATATTGTACCAGACATCTTTAAGTTTAGAGAAATATATATAGTTCTTTTTAAATTAATTGCAGAAAATTTCTTTCATCTTTTAAAATGAAAAATAATCTATTACTACCTATAAGATTATTTTTCTTTATTTAAAATATTTTTTAACAGAAAATTTTCATGTATATTTTTTTATAAGAAAATAATATTGTAGTTATATTATTTTTCGTGTGCTACATTAATTCGAGTGTATGTTTTATTAAATACTAGTTTTTATCTTAACTGTATGTTGATCTACTCATTATATATACTCATTATTTAAATTTCTTTATATATAATAATAGTTAATTAAATTTAATTATTTATTGATATGACTATATTTTACTTTTAATTAAAATTAGTTCAAAACAATTATAATAAAATAAAATTAATAAGTTATATTACTTTAGTCAATTAAAATATTATAAATAATAAAACACATAAAATAAAATTTATATTACTTTAGTCAATTAAAGTATTATAAATAAAATACATAAAATAAAAAATTTCATATATATTATTTTAGCGATTAAAATATTATAAATCAAATACCATAAAAATATGAATATTTTGATTTTATGTTACGACCCAAGCTATGGGCCGAACCGACACTAGGACCTGGGCTAGCCTAAAGCCCCGAGGCTCGTAGTAAGCCTAACTATTCCTTAACCCAACTCTAATGCCCCTTTGGGCCCAGTTTCAAGAATTCAACCGGACAGAGTCCGGCCATAAAATGGACCTTTCAACGGGGAGTTTTTGACTCACCCGACCTGTAAACACAATATATATTCAATTGGGGAGCTCAGCTCACCCTCCACATACTCATAACAACATAAAAATAAATAGGAGCTCAGCTTCCTCATCCAGCCCAACACACATGCATAAAATAATAAGTTTACAGGTCCAAAATGACAATTTATATTACAGACCCAATTCAAATAAATATTTCTAACACATGCGAAAATTCTAAGAGTTAACAGGTTTATACGAACGTTAATAAACGACCTGCGAGAGAGAAAAGCAGGTTAACCTCAAAAATATTCTCCTGTGGCCTGGAAAAATAATGAATAGGAGTGAGCATTCGACTCAGAGAGTAAAATATCAATTTTAACCATAATTTCTATAACTATCTAAAGCTAATGCACCCTGTAGAGTGAAATGCAACATCAGTAATATTTTCACATCGTAACAACAAAAAGGTAATTTGGAGCACTCACACACCCGATAATGTCAAACAATACATATATGGGAGCTGATCCCCTATACAACTCTCTTATTCCAACCTGTGCTAGCGAAGAACTCAGCTCGGACTTCCACTTAATAAACCAAATCAGGGTCCCAGCGAAGAACTCAAGCCGTGTCTACCCCGAAGGACCGGGTCCCAGCGAAGATCTCAAGCCGTGTCTACCCGTCCTATCCATAGCCAACACCACATCACACGTACGCCAACTCATGCACACTGCTCCAAATTACCACAACAACATCCATGGCACTTTAATAGTTGTGAATGCAACATAAAACGTGCCTAGAGTTTAACTACATAGATATATACATACAAGTGATGCATGGGCATGCTTGAACATATAATAATATCGAAATTATAATTAAAATTAATATTTTACTCACAAACTTGACAACAGTCACTGTGGCGGCTGGGGGGAGGAAGAAGGCTGTCCCGGCTCACCTGATAATTTTATTACGATTATTTAATAAATTTGACTCCATACAAACTAAGAAAAAGACCAAAGACGTCCTAAGTCTTGCCGAAAATTCGGCAGAGTCTCTCCTATATCTAGGACCTACCCAACCTACAAATGGGTTTAAAACACACTTCCATATCCATCAATCATACACCCACAACTCAATCATATCACATAGCCCCTCTTGGGCCCATCCAAACAGTCATCAATCACAATATGTAAAATTACAGTTTAGCCCTTATAATTGACTCTTTTTGCAAAAACTATCCAAATAAACTCTAAAAATTCTAAAACTTTGCCCCACGGTCCTTAGCAATATTACCAGGCTATTGCAAAAAGAATCATAATTTTCTGAGCTATCACGAATATTTTCTGGATTTTTAATCCCATTTAAGCACTAGAAAATTATAAAAAAGCAAGGTTCGGGTTTACCTATGCCGATTCCGACTCCAAGGACGCGCTTGGGACGTTTGACAATGGTAGGGTAGCCAAAAATCTTGATTCAATTCAGAAACTTTTTCGGTAGCCGGTCTGTCTGGCCGAAAATTCACAGACCCAGATAACCGTCGAATTTCCGCGAATTGAAGGTACCAACACAAAGCCCACAACACGGGGGTAAGTATAAAATTTTTACGAAATTTTCTAAGCTCATTTAATGCTTAAAAAAATACTACGAAGTTCCGTGGGACCCACCGAAAAACGGTGTCAAAAAATTTCGAAATTTATATTGTCGCGAAGCTCTCGATGAGTGGAGGACTCTGATACTCTCTGTTTTCTCGTGAGGTTCACGGTTTGGAGAAATCTAGCCCAAAAGTCAAAATGGGCTAAAACTTCCCAGACAAAAATTGGACAAAACACTCAATAGATTTTGGTGTTCTTGGTGTCTATAGAAAGCTCTCAAGGTGTAGATGGTGTTTGACACAAGACCCGTCCCAATTGGTAGCCGGATCGGCCGAATTTTGGGGAGGTGGTGGGGCGGGTGTTCTTCGCGCGCTTTTTTCGGCCGCCTAGAACGTCGGCCGGCGATGGGGAGGTAGTGGGGCGGCGCGCTGGCGAGGTGGGGTGGCTGGGGAGGCGGCAGCGCGGCCTGGGGGTGAGGGAGGAGAGAGAAAATGGGAGGGGAAGGGGGAGAGGTCGGGCGTGCAAGGGAGAAGAAGGAAGAAAAAGAAAAGAGCCGGTCCAATTCGGCCGGTTTGATTCAGGATACAAAATTTTGAATTTTCACTCTGCCTTGGGATCGAAAACGAGGTCCAAAATTTCGAAAAAATTCCAAAAAACTCAAAAAAAATCGTAGACTCCAAATATATTTTTAATTTTACCACGTAGTCTTTAAATTAATTTTTAAAAATCATTAAAGTTTTTATTTTCGAAAAATCGAACCCGATTTCTAAAATCCAAAAAATTTCAAATAATTTCCTAAAATTCAAATAAAACAAAATATCAATATTTACCCAAAAATAATAAATTTAAAAATTAGGGGTGTTACATTCTTCCCCCCTTACAGAAAATTCGTCCTCGAATTTTACACAAGGGAGAATAAAGTACATGATTACACATTGAACAGATAGGGATACTTGCTACGCATGTCCTGTTCTGACTCCCAGGTGCACTATTCCACTAACTGGCTCCTCCACAAAACCTTAACCATAGGGATCTGTTTTGATCTTAGCTGCCTCACTTGGTAGTCCACTATGGCTACAGGTTGCTTCTCAAACGTCAAGTTTTCTTTCAGCTCTATTACATCCGGCTGTAGCACATGAGAAGGATCAGGAATGTATTTTCTGAGCATGGAGATGTGAAACACAGGATGAACATGAGAAATGTTGGGTGGTAGCTCCAACCAGTAGGCAACTGCTCCAACTCTATCAGTAACCTCAAAAGGTCTAATATACCGAGGTGCCAACTTGCCCTTCTTTCCAAATCTCATGACTCCCTTCATCGGAGAAACCTTCAGGAATACATAGTCGCCTACTGCAAACTCTACATCCCTTCGTCTGGGGTCTGCATAACTCTTCTCGCATCGAAGTTGTTTCAATCGTTCCTTGATTAAAGGAACTATCTCTGAAGTGTACTGCACTAGGTCTACATCATGCACCTTCGCTTCTCCCATTTTCGTCCAACACAGAGGAGACCTACACTTTCTTC
Source organism: Hevea brasiliensis (assembly GCF_030052815.1). Lineage (NCBI taxonomy): Eukaryota > Viridiplantae > Streptophyta > Magnoliopsida > Malpighiales > Euphorbiaceae > Hevea > Hevea brasiliensis. The sequence continues at coordinate 104,835,546 of NC_079496.1, forward strand.
CACATAGTGCCTCATAAGGTGCCATCCCTATGCTGGAATGGTAACTGTTGTTGTAGGCAAACTCCACCAAAGCTAGCTGATCATCCCATTGACCTCCAAAATCTAAAACACTCATGCAAAGCATGTCTTCCAGCGTTTGGATTGTCCTTTCGGACTGTCTGTCTGTCTGAGGGTGGAAAGCAGTACTAAAGTTCAACTGTATGCCAAGTGCCTCCTGCAACTTCCTCCAAAATTGAGAAGTGAACTGGGGCCCTCTATCAGATATTATGGAATCAGGAACTCCATGCAATCTGACTATTTCTCGAATGTAGAGTCGGGCGTACTGTGTCACAGAATATGTAGTCTTCACAGGCAAGAAATGAGCTGATTTAGTTAGGCGGTCTACAATTACCCATATCGAATCATATCCTCGCGTGGCACGAGGCAACCCAGTCACAAAATCCATGGTAATCATTTTCTACTTCCATTCTGGGATAGGGAGCTCTTGCAGCTTCCCTGACGGTCTCTGGTGTTCAAACTTCACCTTCTGACAAGTCAAGCACTTGGACACAAAGTCTGCTATGTCTCTCTTCATGCCATTCCACTAATAGCTATCTTTCACATCATGGTACATCTTGGTGGAGCCTGGGTGGACATTGTACAGTGTATAGTGTGCCTCTCGCATGATTTCATTTCTAAGATTGTCCACATCGGGCACACATATCCTAGAACCTTGCATAAGGGCACCATCATTGGCAAATCCAAACTCACTATCTTCACCTTGCTGTACTCTTTCTATGATCTTCATCAATTGTTGGTCTCTGTGCTGGGAAACTCTAACTCTGTCTCGCAAGTCTGGCCTCATTGAAAAATGAGCCAACATTACCCCCTCATCTGAAAGATCTAGGATTAAACCTTGATCCATCAACTCATGTACTTCCTGAATCAATGGTCTCTTCTCTGCTGAAATGTGCGCCAAGCTGCCAGAAGATTTTCTGCTCAAAGCATCAGCTACTACATTGGCCTTCCTAGGGTGGTACTGGATGGTGCAATAATAGTCCTTTAGAAGCTCCATCCATCTCCTCTGTCTCAAGTTTAAATCCCTCTGTTGGAACATGTACTTTAAACTCTTGTAGTCGGTGTATATCTCACACACTTCACCATACAAGTAGTGTCTCCAGATTTTTAGTGCAAAGACTATAGCCGCCATTTTCAAATCATGAGTGGGATAGTTCTGCTCATGCCTCTTCATCTGCCTTGAAGCATAAGCCACTACTTTTCCATTCTGCATCAAAACATACCCTAAGCCAACTCTAGAGGCATCACAGTACACGGTATATCCTTCACCACTCATCGGTAGTGTCAACACTAGGGCGGTGGTTAGACACTCCTTAAGCTTCTGGAAACTCTCCTCACAGTCATCTGTCCAAATGAATGGAACATTCTTCCGAGTTAACTTAGTTATGGGAGCCGCTATCCTGGAAAAATCCTGCACAAACGCCTATAGTAGCCAGCTAGACCCAGAAAACTTCGCACCTAGTGACTGTTGTAGGCCTAAGCCAATCAGTTACAGCTTTAATTTTCTTGGGATCCACTTAAATGCCTTCACTAGAAACCACGTGTCCCAAGAATGAGATGCTTTCTAGCCAAAATTCACATTTTAAAAATTTGGCATATAGCTGGTGCTCCCTCAAAGTCTGCAACACCATCCTCAAGTGCTACATGTGTTTTTCCTCGGTCCGAGAGTATACCAAAATGTCATCTATGAATACGATGATAAAACGGTCCAAGAATGGCCTCAGCACCTTGTTCATCAAGTCCATGAAAGCTGCTGGTGCATTAGTGAGTCCAAAAGACATCACCAAGAACTCATAATGACCATATCTTGTCCTGAATGCCATTTTGGACACATCCTCATTCTTGATTCTCAACTGATGGTAGCCTGATCGTAGGTCTATCCTAGAAAAGAATCTAGCCCCTTGGAGCTGATCAAACAGATCATCGATCAGAGGAAGTGGATACTTGTTCTTCACAGTCACCTTATTCAGCTGTCTATAGTCAATACACAACCTCAATGACCCATCTTTCTTTCTCACAAATAGAATAGGAGCTCCCCAGGGTGAAGTGCTCGGACGTATAAAACTCTTGTCTAAAAGCTCCTGTAGTTGCTCCTTTAGCTCTTTCAATTCTGCTGGTGCCATCCTGTAAGGCGGCATTAATATGGGGTTTGTACCCGGCACAACATCAATGCAGAACTATATTTCCCTTCCTGGTGGCAACCCTGGAAGCTCCTCAGGGAAGACATCCATGAAATCTTTGACAACAGGAACATTTTCCATGTTGACACCTTCTACAGATGTATCTCTCACCAATGCCAAATACCCTTGACATCCACGCCTCTACATTTTTCTAGCACTAATTGCTGACACCAAATTATATGGAGCCACGCTCCTGTCATCATCAAAACTAAACTCTTCCACACCAGGTATGTGGAAATACACCTTTTTGTTCCTGCAGTCTAAAGTGGCATAATGAGTTGCCAACTAATCCATCCCCAAGATTATATCGAAATCTATTACTGGTAGAGGAACCAAGTCTGCTGGGAGGATCTTTCCATCCACTACTACTGGGCTACCTGGAAAAACCATATCTACATCTATGTTGTCACTAAGCGGGGTAGCTACAGACAAAGGACATTCTAAAGTTGTAGGGTTTCTACCCAATCATATGGCAAACACTGGGGAGACAAATGAGTGCGTAGCACCCGGATCTATCAAAACACGAGTCTCATAGGAACAGATTAGAAGAATACCTGCCACAACTGCATTGGAAGCCTGAGCATCCTGGTGGGTCAGGGTGAAAACCCGAGCTTGACCCCTACCCTGAGTGGCAGAACCCTGATACTGACTTCTACCTCCTGATCTGCCTCCAAATCCACGTCCCCTTATCCTCGGCCCTATTGGCCATTAAACTGACTGCCTGCGATGCTGGAAGCACCAGGATACAACTGACGAGGAATATTTGCAACAGAACCCTGTGACCCCATCTGTGGCTCGCTGAACACGGGCCATTCCCTAGCAAAGTGACCTTGTTGGCCACATCTGAAGCATACTCCTGAACCCATCATACAAGGTCCTGAATGTCCTCTTCCACACTATGCACAAGGTGCCAAAGAGGATCCTGAACTGCACCTAACCTGTACTCGAATCGTGACCACCGCTTGGATCCGCACTCGGTGCAATCCTCGAGATTTGTGTCTAAAACCACTCCTCTTATTCCTGCTTCTTCCTCTGTAATTAGTTTGTCCACCACTATCCGTAGTACCTATGTGGGGAACACCTGAAGAACCCTTTGCTCTATTTTTCTTTGCCCTGCTGCTGTCATCCACAGCATAGCTAATCTCAATCTGTCTGGCTCGATCAACTACCACATCAAAAGACTGATCAAACATCATAGCTAGGTTTGCATACCTTTTGTCAAGCCCCTTTAGGAACCTCTTCACCTTCATAGTTTATGTAGCTACTGCTGTAGGGGCATACCTGTTCAATTCCAAAAATTCTGTAGCATACTCATCTACAGACCTGCCATTCTGCCTTAAGGCCTCAAAGGCCCATTGCTTTTGATCTCTGAAACTTTCTGATATAAACCGATTGATGAACAGTTTCACAAACTGAGTCCACGACAAACCCTCCATCCGAGGTAATATGTAGTCATTTATCCATTGTCTAGGCATAGGCCCCATGACACGCTGCATACACTCTATAAGTCTTCTATCAGTTAACTATAATTCTATTCCTGCCTATCTGCAGGAATCCAAAAACTGATATGCATCGTCTGACATATCATAAGTACCATGCACCAACTTCTTGAAATTGATTATCTGTTTGTAAGGTTCCTCTCTTAGTGCGGTAGACTGCTGCTGCTGGGGAGGGTGGACCATATACTGTGCCATCATATCGATGGTTCTCTGCAAACCAGCTAGAGTAGCTGCCATTGGGTCCATGGGACCCTGTGCCATAAAAGACTGATCCTGAACTGGTGGCAGCTACTCTTCTACTTGAGCAGCTCTAGGCCTCCTACCCCGCCTCCTCGGGGCAGGCGCCTCATCCTGTGCCAACACCTCGTTAGGCATATCTAGTTCTGGTGCAGTGGCAGCTCTCCTGCTTCTACGCATTTTCTTGAAATTTAGCAACATTAGCCCACAATATGCAAAACAGCATGTTACACAGCTCTATGGACTCATATTACACACAATTATATGAAGCAGAAACTAGAAGCAAAGATGACAATGCAAGACAAATGTGGACCTTATTTTCCGCATGTGACTCCTAGTAGACTATTCTCAACACTTTAGATAATTATTCCCTATGAATCTGGAGCCTAAGCTCTGATACCACATTTGTCATGACCCAACCTATGGGCCGGACCAGCACTAAGACCTGGATCAGCCTAAAGCCCCCGAGACCCGTAGTAAGCCTAACTATTCCTTAACCCAACTCTAAGGCCCATTTGGGCCCAATTTCAAGAATTCAATCGGACAGAGTCAAGCCATAAAATTGACCTTTTAACGGGGAGTTTTTGACTCACCCGACCTGTAAACATAATATATATTCAATTGGGGAGCTCAGCTCACCCTCCACATACTCATAACAACATAAAAATAAATGGGAGCTCAGCTCCCTCATCCAGCCCAACACACATGCATAAAATAATAAGTTTACAAGTCTAAAATGATAATTTATATTACAGACCCAATTCAAATGAATATTTCTAACACATGTGAAAATTCTAAGAGTTAACAGGTTTATACAAACATTAATAAACAACCTGTGAGGGAGAAAAGCAGGTTAACCTTAAAAATATCCTCCTGTGGACTGGAAAAATAATGAACAGGAGTGAGCATTTGACTCAGAGAGTAAAATATCAATTTTAACCATAATCTCTATAACTATCTAAAGCTAATGCACCCTGTAGAGTGAACTACAACATCAGCAATATTTTCACATCATAACAGTAAAAAGGTAATTTGGAGCACTCACACACCCGATAATGTCAAACAATACATATATGGGAGCTGATCCCCTATACAACTCTCTTATTCCAACCTGTGCTAGCGAAGAACTCAGCTCGGACTTCCACTTAATAAACCAAATTGGGGTCCTAGCAAAGAACTCAAGCCGTGTCTACCCCGAAGGACCGGGTCGCAGCGAAGATCTCAAGCCGTGTCTACCCCGAAGGACCAGGTCCCAGCGAAGATCTCAAGCCGTGTCTACCCGTCCTATCCATAGCCAACACCACATCACACGCACGCTAAATCACGCACACTGCTCCAAATTACCACAACAACATCCATGGTACTTTAACAGTTGTGAATGCAACATAAAACGTGCCTAGAGTTTAACTACATAGATATATACATACAAGTGATGCATGGGCATGCTTGAACATATATAATATCGAAATTACAATTAAAATTAATATTTTACTCACAGACTTGACAGCAGTCACTATGGCGGCTGGGCGGAGGAAGAAGGCTGTCCCGGCTCACCTGACAATTTTATTACAATCATTTAATAAATTTGAATCCATACAAACTAAGAAAAAGATCAAAGACGTCCTAAGTCGTGCCGAAAATCCGGCAGAGTCTCCCCTATACCTATGACCTACCCAACCTGCAAATGGGTCTAAAACACACTTCTATATCCATCAATCATACACCCACAATTCAATCATATCACATAGCCCCTCCTGGGCCCATCCAAATAGTCATCAATCACAATATATAAAATTACAGTTTAGTCCTTATAATTGACCCTTTTTGTAAAAACTACCCAAATAAACTCTAAAAATTCTAAAACTTTGCCCCACAATCCTTAGCAATATTACTAGGCTATTGCAAAAAGAATTATAATTTTCTGAGCTACCACGAATATTTTATGGATTTTTAATCTCATTTAAGAACTAGAAAATTACGAAAGAGCTAGGTTCGGGTTTACCGATGCCGATTTCGACTCCAGGGATGCGCTCGGGACGTCTGACAATGGTAGGGTAGCTAAAAATCTCGATCCAATTCGAAAACTTTTTGGGTAGCCGGTCTATCTGGCCGGAAATTCACAGACCCAGACAACTGTCGAATTTCCACGAATTGAAGGTACCTACACGAAGCCCACAACACGGGGGTTAGTATAAAATTTTTACGGAATTTTCTAAGCTCATTTAATGCTTGGAAAAACACTACGAAGTTCCGTGGGACCCACCGAAAAACGGTGTCGAAAAATTTCGAAATTTATATTGCCGCGAAGCTCTCGACGAGTGGAGCGCTCTGGTACTCTCGGTTTTCTCGTGAGGTTCACGGTTTGCGAGAAATCTAGCCCAAAAGTCAAAATAGGCTAAAACTTCTCGGACAAAAATTAGACAAACTGCTCTATGGATTTTGGTATTCTTGGTGTCTATGGAAAGCTCTCGAGGTATAGATGGTGTTTAACACAAGACTCGGCCTAATTGGTGGCCGGATCGATCGAATTTCGGTCGGAAAGACGAAACGGCACGCGCGCGTTGGGTGTTCTTCGCGCGCGTTTTCCTGCAGCCTGGAGCATCGGCCGGCCGTGGGGAGGTGGTGGGGCGGCGCGCCGGCGAGGTGGAGTGGCTGGGGAGGCGGCGGCGCGGCCTGGGGGTGAGGGAGGAGAGAGAAAACGGGAGGGGAAGGGGGAGAGGTCAGGTGCGCGAGGGAGAAGAAGGAAGAAAAAGAAAAGAGCCGGTCCAATTCAATCGGTCTAATCCGGTCCGGTCCGGTTCGATTCGATCGGTTCGATTCAGGATACGAAATTTTAAATTTTTACTCTGCCTTGGGACCGAAAACGAGGTCCAAAAATTTCGAAAAAATTTCAAAAAACTCAGAAAAATTTATAGACTCCAAATATATTTTTAGTTTTGCCACGTGGTCTTTAAATTAACTTTTAAAAATCATCAAAATTTTTATTTTCAAAAAATCGAACCCAATTTCTAAAATCCTAAAAATTTCAAATAATTTCCTAAAATTCAAATAAAATAAAATATCAATATTTACTCAAAAATAATAAATTTAAAAATTAGGGGTGTTACATTTTATAAATTAATATTTATTATTTATTAAAAGTTATAAATTGAATAAGGTTATAATTATATATCTATTGATATAAAAGTGAGTTTTTATTTAATTAAAATTTTAATTTTTAATAATAATTTTATAATTATGTGAAGGATATTTTTGTTTCTCCTATTATTCTCCTCCTTTCCACTTTGAAATATATATATATAATTAAAATATTTTTATTGAAAAATTAAAATAAAATTTAATATTATAAGTTTTTAAATATTTAAAATAATTAAAAAAAATTGTAAAAGTAATATTCGTGTTCAGTTTTTTATTAATTTCATTAAAATAAATTAAATAATTTTCAATAAATTAATAATACTTATAAAATTAAAGTTATAGAATTACCGTATCAAGAATTATAATATACTTTTTCTAGTATAAGTAGAATTATTATTAAAATAATATTAAAAATTTAATTTATATTAATTATTGTAATAATAAAAATTTAAATTATTGTATATTTAGTGAAAGATAATTCGTTTCTAAATATTATTAATAACGATGTAGTAAAAATTGACATTATTAGGGATTTAATAATAAATTTTGTATCACTAAAAATTATTAGTAGCGTTAAAGTATATAAAGCCTTTATTTACCAAAATTATCAGCCACATCATTTTGTTTCTAAATGATATTAACAATGAAATTATATAGATTAGTGACAGGTTATTATAGTTAATATACATGATTGGCAATAAATTATTTATTTATCACTATGATTAAGTTTTTGATATTTTTATAAATAATAAAAATAATGAAGGATATTTTTAAAATTCATAATGTTTTCCCTTTAAACATACATATTATAAATTAATTTTATTTAATTTTTTATTTTAATTAATTATTTTTTATAAAATTTTATATTTAATTAAAGTCTTAACATAATTAAAGTAATAATGTTAAATTTATATTAAGTTTAAAATTAAGAATTTTAAATATATTTAAATATTAAAATTAATTTAAATTATAAAAATATAATTAAAATTAATTTAAAGAATAGAGGACATTCTTAATAAAGTTAACACTTCTCCTTGCATATTTATATATATGCTATAAATATTATTTAAAATTATAATAAAATATTTTATTTAAAAAATTAATATAATTTAAAATTAATATTTATTACAGAAATTTCCAGCAGTAGGATCTGTCTTGACGCGCTTTTTAGCCGAATCTTTTTGACGAAGGAAGAGTTGAAGCAACATGGAAGCCAACTTCTCCTCCGCGTTCAAGGTTCCTGGTTGGTTGTTCCTATAAATATTACGCCTTTTTTGCCTCAACACACGCAAATCCCAAATTCCTATCTTTGAGTTCTGAGGAATCAACTTGTTTCATCTTTTCAATACCAATCATGAATTCCATCTTTAGCTCCTTCGATGCACTCTGCGCTGAATTCTTGGGCCAAACTATTAGATCCTCTTTTGCTTCTGCATCTACGGATAACTTGATCAAGAAGCCGCAGCAAAGCTCGTCTTTACGGTCGACTGCCGACCGAAAACAGGAGCAACCAACAAGCAAGGCCCCGAGGTTTGCACCGGAGCTTGATGGGCTCAACTTTTTCGAGACCCTTGTTAAGTATTGATTCTTGATTCTGCTGTTGGGCGTCCATCTTAACATTCTTACTTGTACAAATCAGCAAACTTACTGCTGAGATTGTTATGGAATTCTTTCATTGATTCAATCCGAAGTTGTTCTAAGCTTAATTTGAACATCTCTTATTGTGTGATGGTTTAGATTTTCAAACAATACAGAGCGGAGGTTTTGCTTTCACAGGATGAAAGCAATTAGATTGTTGCTTGCCACTGTAGATTAATTAAAACCAGCAATTAGCAATTGTCAAGCCAAGTGTAGATTCTATGGTTAAAAGATCACGAAACTTAAAACTTGAAGGATTTCTCAATTTGAATGTTAACGCTTTTATCTCTCCTTAGAAAACAGAAAATTAACTGATTGCGTTTCCACGAAATAATAATAACCAACAGAGGAAAGTTCCTTTTCTGAGACCCTTATCATTGGCAGTCTAAAATGATTTTTATACATTGATCAATTACTTTTTTTTTTTTTAAGAAATAAAAACCTTTTCTGCTGAAGTTTGATAATTGTGAAAAAGTTCTATTGGTTCATTTACTGAATACTTCCAACTTATCTAAAATTTTATGGTGATCTTAAAAATTGTTAAGTTCAGGATGTACTTGATAAGTTTTCAGATTTCTGTAAATATGGTGTGTGGTGTAAACCTTGATTCTTTTCATCTTGGATCTTATTTATGTTTGGGAAGAAACATGTTTAAAATTTTATACCAGAGTGACAGTGCAGAGAACAAATCAAGTTGCCTCTAGACAAGCATTTAGCAATCAATATCATAACCTGGGTTGACATGGATTTTCTATATTGTCATTATTATAGTATCATTTGTGACCTGGAAGATCACAAGTTCAAATCCTGGGAATGGCCTCTAAGATTGCACACATCTAACTTTTCCATAGATTGTTGTGTAGGAACTAGGAAGCCTTGTGTGCTAGAGCACTTAATTTTTCCTGGCCAAAAATGGAAGTTTGAATTAATAAATGCATGACAACACCTCAGTTTTAACCCTAGAGTTTAGTGTTATTAAGGTATAGACTGTAGACTATACTTAACTTGTTTCTTACTTTATTTGCCCTTCTTGGGGTTGAACTATTGAGTGCAAAAACTGTAAAGCTGATAATTAAACAATAATTTGTCCATTGGTTTCTATCTTGATTTCATGGCTTAATTGACTGTCTTCTGATTGATGTTTTATCCCACTTTTTTTCGACATCCACTAGCATACGAGTAAAAAATTATAAGAGTAATAATTATTTTTTGTTAATATTATACTAGACATCTCTTAAATTTAGAGTAATATATATAGTTCTTTTTAAATTAATTGCAGAAATTTTTTTTTGTCTTTTAAAATGAAAAATAATCTATTATTACCTATAAGATTAATTTTCTTTATTTAAATTATTTTTAACAAAAATTTTTCATGTATATTTTTTATAAGAAAATAATAGTCATTATATTATTTTTTCGTGTGCTACATTAATTCGAGTATATATTTTTATTAAATACTAGTTTTTATCTTAATTACATGTTGATCTACTCATTATATATACTCGTGATTTAAATTTCTTTATATATAATAATAGTTAATTAAATTTAATTATTTATTAATATGACTATATTTTACTTCTAATTAAAATTAGTTCAAAAATATTATAATAAAATAAAATTAATAAGTTATATTACTTTAGTCAATTAAAATATTATAAATAAAACACATAAAATAAAATTTATATTACTTTAGTCAATTAAAGTATTATAAATAAAACACATAAAATAAAAATTTTCATATATATAGTACTTTAGTGATTAAAATCTTATAAATCAAATACCATGAATATGGTATAAAAATATGAATATTTTAATTTTATAAATTAATATTTATTATTTACTAAAAGTTATTTTCAAAATAGTTTTATTTTTTAAAAATTTTTTTAATAAAATTATTATAATCCATTTAGAATATATTTTATAAAGCAAAAAATATATGTTTTACTACTTGACTTTATCTTAATTACAACTAATAGATTTTTATAGATACGTTTTAATTTATATTTTTATAAATAATAAAAATAATAAAGGGTGTTTTTGAAAATCTCAATGTTCCCCCTTTTCATTTTTTAAATTTTTTGCCATTATAGTCAATTCTTTAATTTTCAAAATTTTAGCCTAATTGTAAATATTTATTATTTTTAGTGAGCAGTTAAAATTAAAATAAATTGTTGATCAAAATTATGATATTTCAATTGATTGAAAGAGAAATTAACAGCTAATTTAAAATAATTTTGACTATATATTTGTGACTAATAAAGTGGTTATTCTACTTGAATTGGATTAAAAAAATTCAAATTGTTAATTTTAATAATGAGCTAAAACTTATCCATTGATATTTATATTTTTAAAATGGCTAAAAATTTGTAACAAATAAAATAGATAATTGAATAAGATTATAATTATATATCTATTGATATAAATGTGAATTTTTATTTAATGAAATATTTAATTTTTAATAATAATTTTATAATTATGTGAAGGATATTTTTGTTTCTCCTATTATTCTCCTCCTTTCCACTTTGAAATATATATATATATATATATATATATATATATATATATATATATATATATATATATATATATATATATATATATTGTTAATGAAAAATTAAAATAAAATTTAATATTATAAATTTTTAAATATTTAAAATAATTAAAAAAAATTGTAAGAGTAATATTCATGTTCGATTTTTTTATTAATTTCATTAAAATAAATTAAATAATTTTTAATAAATTAATAATACTTAAAAGATTAAAGTTATAGAATTACCATATCAAGAATTATAATATGCTCTTCTAGTATAAGTAGAATTGCTATTAAAATAATATTAAAAATTTAATTTATATTAATTATCATAATAATAAAAATTAAAATTTTGCATATTTAGTGGCAGATAATTCACCGCTAAAAGTTATTAACAACGACATAGTAAAAATTGACATTATTAGGGATTTAATAACAAATTTTGAAAATTGACATTATTAGGGATTTAATAACAAATTTTGTGTCACTAAAAATTTTTAGTGGCGTTAATGTATATAAAGCCTTTATTTATTAAAATTGTTAGCGACATATTTTTTTATTCTTAAATGATATTAACGATGAAATTATATAGATTAGTGATAGGTTATTATAGTTAATACACATGATTGACGATAAATTATTTATCTATCTCTATGAGTAAGTTTTTGATATTTTTATAAATAATTAAAAATAATAAAAAGTGTTTTTAAAAATCTTAATATTTTCTCTTCATATATGCATATTATAAATTAATTTTATTTTTTATTTTTCACTTATTAATTATTTTTTCATAAAATTTTATATTTAATTAAAATCATACTATAATTAGAAATAATCATTTAAATTTATATGAAGTTTAAAATTAAAAATTTTAAAATTTAAATATTAAAATTAATTTAAATAATAAAAATATAATTATAATTAATTTAAAAAATTGAGAAAAGTTAATATTTCTCTTTATAAATTTATATAAAATATATATATTATTTAAAATTATAATAAAATATTTTATTAAAAAAATTAATATAATTTACTTAAAATTAATATTTATTAATTGGGTCTATAAATAAAGGTATACACCAGAAATTTCCACCGGTAGAATCTGTCTTGACGCGCTCTTTAGCCCATTCTTTTTGACGAAGGAAGACTTGAAGCAATATGGAAGCCAACTTCTCCTCCGCATTCAAGGGTCCTGGTTGGTTGTTCCTATAAATATTACGCCTTTTTCCCCCCAACACAAGCAAATCCCAAATTCCTATCTTTGAGTTCTGAGGAATCAACTTGTTTCAACTTTTCAATACCAATCATGAATTCCATCTTTAGCTCCTTCGATGCACTCTGCGCTGAAATCTTGGGCCAAACTATCAGGTCCTCTTTTGCTTCTGCATCTACGGATAACTTGATCAAGAAGCCGCAGCAAAGCTCGTCTTTACCGTCGACTGCCGACGGAAAACAGGAGCAACCACCAAGCAGGGCCCCAAGGTTTGCACCGGAGCTTGATGGGCTCAACTTTTTCGAGACCCTTGTTAAGTATTGATTCTTGATTCTGCTGTTGGGTTTCCACCTTAACATTCTTACTTGTACAAATCAGCAGTCTTACTACTGAGATTGTTATGGAATTCTTTCATTGATTCAATCCGAAGTTGTTCTAAGCTTAATTTGAACATCTCTTATTGTGTGATGGTTTAGATTTTCAAACATTACAGAGCGGAGGTTTTACTTTCACAGGATGAAAGCAATTAGATTGTTGCTTGCCACTGTAGATTAATTAAAACAATCAATTAGCAATTGTCAAGCCAAGTGTAGATTCTATGGTTAAATGATCACCAAACTTACAACTTGAAGAATTTCTCAATTTGAATGTTAACGCTTTTATATCTCTTTAAAAATCAAAAAATTAACTGATTGCGTTTTCACGAAATGATAATAACTAAAAGAGGAAAGTTCCTTTTCAGAGACCCATGTCATTGGCAGTCTAAAATAATATTTATACATTGATCAATTACCTTTTTTTTTTTTAAGAAATAAAAACCTTTTCTGCTGAAGTTTGATAATTATGAAAAAGAAGTTCTATTGGTTCATTTAGTGAATACTGCCTACTTATCTAAAATTTTATGGTGATCTTATATATTGTTAAGTTCAGGATGTACTTTAATAGTTTTCAGATTTCTGTAAATATGGTGTGAGGTGTAAACCTTTATTCTTTTCATCTTGGATCTTATTTATGTTTGGGAAGAAACTCAATTCAACTAAGCCTTTATCAAAAAACTTTAGGGTGACTACATGGATTATGTTTCTCCAGTCTAGACGTTCTTGGGTTAAATCCTTGAAACTGTGTAATTCTTCTAGATTATGTTGTATTACTCTCCTCCAAGTCAGTTTAGGTCTACTTCTTCCTTTCTTTTTATCCACTAACCTAATCTACTCTACTTGTCTAATTGGAGCCTCCGTTTGTTTACTCTCACTTCTCTCAATTTATCCTCAATTGTCGGTGCTCCTACCTTTTCTCTAATACTCTTATTACGGACTTTATCTAGTCTAGTATGGCCACTCATTCACCTTAACATTTTCATCTCTGTAACTCTTATCTTAGATACATACGACTCCTTCAGTGCCCAACACTCACTAACATATAACATGGCCGGTCGTACGACTGTACGATAAAATTTTCCTTTCAACTTATTGGGAATCTTGCGATCACATAAAACTCCCATGGCACGTCTCCACTTCAACCATCTGGCTTTAATCCTATGACTAATATCCTCCTCACATCCCCCATCTACTTGAAGGACTGAGTCGAGATATTTAAAATGATTACTTTGGGACTGTACCACTCCATCCAAACTAACTCATTCCCTATCACCAGTTCGACTTTCACTGAACTTGCAATGCATATATTCTGTCTTCGTTTTACTTAATTTAAAACCCTTTGACTATAGAGTACTTCTCCAAAACTCTAGTTTTCTATTGACTCCTTCTCGCATCTCATCTATCAGAACCATATCATCCACAAATATCATGTACCAGGGATACTCTCTTGTATGTATTTTGTATGTTTGGGAAGAAACATGTTTAAAATTTTATATCAGAGTGACAGTGTAGAGGACAAATCAAGTTGCCTCTAGACAAGCATTTAGCAATCAATATCATAACCTGGGTTGACATGGATTTTCTATATTGTCATTATTATAGTATCATTTGTGACCTGGAAGATCATAAGTTCAAATCCTGGAAATGGCCTCTAAGATTGCACACATCTAACTTTTCCATAGATTGTTGTGTTGGAACTAGGAAGCCTTGTGTGCTAGAGGAGTTAATTTTTCCTGGCCAAAAATGGAAGTTTGAATTAATAAATGCATGACAACACCTCAGTTTTAACCCTGGAGTTCAGTGTTAGGGTCTAGACTATAGACTATTCTTACCTTGTTTCGTACTTTATTTGCCCTTCTTGGGATTGGACTAGTGAGTACAAAAACTGGAAAGCTGATAATTGAACAATAATTTGCCCATTGGTTCCTATCTTGGTTTTCGTAGCTTAATTGACTGTCTTCCAATTGGTGTTTTATCCCACTTTTTTCTAATATCTGCCAGCATACGAGTTTGATTACATTTTCGACTGGACCATTCTAGAGTATCAGCAGACACTTGCAAAGAAACAACCTCAATCATCGGTTAGTGTTGTATCCTCCACCCCTATTCTTTTCCTCTTCTTTCTTTTAAGTTATTTCCAGTGAGTTAACAAATATTTATATGTTGACATTTTAATTTGTCTTCTCCCAACTATTAGTTTTTGGTTTTCCTCAGACATTAATATGTATCTATTTTTTTTATGTGCTTATTTAAATAGTACTATAGTAGATGCATAAATAACCTTATATGTGTAATTAAACTACATAATTTTCATTAAATCCAGGGTTTCTTTAAGTCAATATTGATTTATTTGTTTCATGAAAATTTCTTCATGGCCTGCAGCCAGTTTCTGGAGTTACAAGCAGTGGAGCTGTGGCTGTGGATTTGGAGAAACATATAGCTAAGCTACAGGATTGCCATTACTGTCAGTGGTGATTCTTTTTAGACACAACTAATTATGATTGAATTTTGCTACTTTGAATTATGAGGAAATCTTTTTTTTTTGTGCAAAAATTTGTGGAGGGAAGAATAATTTAGTTATGGTTGGTGGGAGTTGAAGGATGTTAAGGGTACATTATTTATCTCCAGTACAATGGTGTAGTCTATAATTTTTACATTGCATGGTAATGCTTAAGCCAGATACAAGTGAATTTGTTGTAACCATTAGTTCCAAGAAAGGAATAGCAAAATAGGAATGAGAGGTTGAATTTCAGTGTGATCTTGTTCTCTGCAGTTGCTTCATTAGATATTTTAATTATAATGATAGATTCATCTATAAAATTGTCAAATGGTGGTCACTTTCCACATGTTTAACAATTTTACTCTGATAGATTGAATAATGATAAAATGGACTCTTTTAGATAATATGATATAATAATATTGAACGCTGCTAGCACATTGTCTGAACCAAACCTTTTTTTCTTTTGAGACATCTATATTTTGCTTATTTGAGAATGAATATAGATACTTGTTTAAGTTTTCTGCAATCCCCCTTTTGGGGGGTTTGGATTACAATTGGCACTTTTAGTGTGGGGCTTAAAATGCAGATGCCAATTCAAAAAAGCGGGGATGAAGTTCTTTGGTAGAGATGTGCTAATGAAAAAGGATGAAAAAATTTAATTCTTTGGAGACTCTAAGGGCCTTTTCACTTGTGGAAAACTAGAGTAGTTTTCTGAACAATTTTTCTAAAAGAATTGGAAAACAGAATTTTATGTTCAAATGTGCCTGTTTCCCAAATGAAGAACTTTCCGGTTTCCATAATTTAACAAAGATTTGGAAAACAGTTTTAAATTGTTTTCTACTGTTTTTCCTTTATAACAAAGTTCTCTATTTTCCAAATGAAAAATAATGATTTTTCTATAATTAAATTATACTATTACTTTTTCATAACTAAAATTGAATAATTATTTAAGAAAATATTTATTTACAAAGATAAAAAAATTAATCATATTATTATAAAATAAATGAATAACGCATATTGCAATTTCAGGTGTCAATTGCAAATCTTGTTCAGCTGAAGTTACAGAGCACGAAGGATCAAATAATCTTGTTCTTCCTGGTGTTCATACACAGTTAAGATCACCCCAGAATTTAGGCACTGATAATCCAAATGACAAACATGTGAGTTGTCTATGTCCTCTCTATCTCTTATGGAATGGCCTGCGGCCTAGTTTGCATACACATTGTTGCATGTGATGCAACCCTGCCTACTCTTTTTATTTGAAAGGGAGCTTTGTTCCTCACTGGTTTTTATCCAGGAATGATATTTGGACGATTAATTGATGTGCAATTTGTTTTTTTTTTTTTTTTTTTTTTTTTGCAGACAGTAACCAATGCGCCAATGCCATCAACGTCATTTTCTCTACCCAGTTCCCTTGGAAGAAATATTAAGAAACTAGGGGGTTCAAATGAAGCTTTGAATATTGGTCGTGGGTTTGGGAACAAAACTGGTGCCAGCAGCTTGATGAGAATATCTTCAGCTAAGTAATTTGTGTGCTAACTCTACATCCATTTTTTTTCTTTCTTTTTGGTAATATTTTATGGTTAAATTCTTAATATGGAATCCATGGATGCATTTATGACTGTAAATGCTGTAAACTGTGTTTTATTGATCAACTACTAAGATTTTCTTTTTTTTTTGGGGGGGTTACTTTTGGCTACATATTTCAGGGACAGAATCCAGATATGAAGTTAATATCAGAGTTTGAATGCCTTGAACCCAAGAAATTTGGTTTGGTCAATATATCATTCACAAGGTGACTACAAAGTACAGACATTGGATGGTGCTGGGTCCTAGTCCATCGAAGTGTTTTTTTTTTTTCCTGCTTGCATGGATTGAAAGTGATTAAGCCTGTATATGTTTAATTGTTTTGTTGGATGATATGTAAAGCGTTTCTCCCATTATTCTATTAATTGATCATGAGGTTCCTTGAAGCTTGAAGAATGTACAAGTATTTTGAATATGTTTCTCATCTAAGTAATGATTATGGTGCTTTCTGTTCTTTTTGCTTTTGTATTTCTGAATCAAGCTTTGGATTTTTTACCTGAATCAGTTTGAATCTAGGTGCTTGCGTCTGAAAAAAGTAGAGTAAGCTAGTGATTGGGCTTTTATCAGTTGCAATTACCTTTTCTCCATGTAACATAACTTTATGAAGCTTTTTGTGCTTGACCATATATATATTTTCCTTTGCCAGATACTCTACACTATATTATTATGATATGAGATTGGTTAATTGATGAATGCTAAGTCATTGGGAGTATTGATGCAAAATAAGGATGACTTGCTAAAACATTCTTCCAATTGGTGTAGTGGATTCTGGAATCCTTGAGTCCTTGCTGAGGTATTTAATGTATGCCAAGCCTTTTTTTTTACTCTTTTCTTTGAATGCTGATTTTGTTTTTCCATATTCAGCTGTCTACTGCAAGGTGATTTTTACTATTTTCGGAAGCCATTACTCGAATGGAATGGCTCTCACAGTTCAAATCAATACTTGGAAAATTCCTCATGGATTATGGAACATTGGCAGATTATTATCTGTTACTCTGTAAGCCATTTAAAAACTCTCTCTCCCCTTTTTTTTTTTTTTTGGTTTGTTTTTTTTTTTTTTTTTGGGGGGGTGGGGTGGCGGGGGGCGGCCGCGAAGTGTGTTTGGGGGTGTTTCGTGCTATATCTGATGCTTACCATTTTCTTTATCAATGAAGCACGCTTCATTATTTTGTTCACGAGTTTGTAGCTATAGGATTACAGTGTTAAAAAAGCCACAAATGAGCGAAAGGAAAATACGCAAATTACTGCATTGAGGCTTAAGCTTGTGTTTCTTCTTACAGAGGAAGCTGCTGATTGGAAAGGAACATGTACCAATTGCTGGAGTGATCTATTTTATGGTTGGATCCATTGCTCAATGGATGAATATTTCATGTGCCAGATCAAGAGGCTGCTGGTTCGAACCCAGCTGAGTCTTCTCCCTTTGCTAATGATTTTTATTTGTACATTTGATAGTATTATTATCCTCACAATAATTGTCAGGCTTTGTGGAGAGATGTCTGCATATTCTTGGATAACATGAAGGCTCCAGTGGAGGTTTGATAATGCTGAGCAGCAGTAATGGGTTTTCTACTTTTCTTGTCTATAATAAATAACAAAGATTTGTTGTTAGTTGTTGGAGATTGATGTGTTAAAAAATGGTCCAGAAAACATGGGAGCATGGTGGGAATGAAATCCTAATCACTAAATTGGGAATTGTTTATGGATAAATGGACATAAATCATTATTATTTGTATTATGTGCTGAGAAGTTTATCCTAATAATGAGCATTATGGGTGAAAAAGAGGATCTAAAATAAGGGGAATTGTATAATATATTTGATATTGTTTTTATGCATAAAACCATTGTAAACCTACCCAACTTGTAGCCTTAATGGATGTTGAATTGATTTGAATGGGAGGAGATGGGTTAATTGTAGGGTAATGGAGGAATGTGGGTAATGTGGTAGACATGATGAGAATTCAAGTAATGATGAAAAGCATTTGCAGGGATTGCTGCCTTCTGGTGGCTCTGCCTACAATTCACACAACTCCTCCAGGCCCATTTTCACTAAACCACCACCGTACAATACTAATCATTCTTTTTAGAACTTCCTTGGCGGCCCTTTAATACTATGTTTAGTCTATTTTAATGACATAATAATTTTTTTTGTTCCATATGCGGGGAAGAAGAAGGTAATTCTAAGTCTTTCATATTTTTACACGCTCGCTCGCGTGCACACACACATATATATATATATATATATATTTATTTTAAAGAGTTAACTAATATTACTACGTAATATTTCTCATAGAGAAAATAATATATTTTATATTTTTAATCAATATTTCTATTATATTATTATATTTTTATCATGAAAAATTAGAAATAAAAAGATTAAAAATCCAAATTGTTTTGAAACCCATCTAATGGAAAAGAAATAAATACCATTTAAGATAAAAAGTATAATTTATTTAATAAATAATAAAAAATATTAAATAAAAAATAAAAAATTTAAAATATTATTTTATTTTTATATATTAAAATTAAAAATAAATATAAAAATTAAAATTATTAACAGCTCTATATATATGTGGGAAACTATATTTTGACAATTTTTTTTTAATTTATGAATAATAATATGTTATTTCTTTTCTTTTTTCCCCTTATACCCTTATGAGGTTCATCAAACTTAAAAATAAATAACAGGTTTAATTGCTTTTCCTTAAAAAGAAAAAAGTCTAATTTAAACATTAAAATTTTATTTTTTTTAATTGATAAATTAATTTGTATCTCAAACATAAAGAATATGAGGGTTGAAATCTCACTAAACACAATTATCTCTCAATATTAGAAAAAATAATAAAAGGTAAAAGAAAAGATAAAAAAAAAATATTAATTTAAAGTAGAAATATAGACAGGAAATGGACATTGATTCCTGACATTGTTTCCCATTTTTAAGTTCTAGTCTAAACCTCAAATTCAGAAATGTTCCAACTTCTGTCTTTCTTTTTTTCTTTTTTTCTTTTTTTTCCTTTTCTGGTTGCAACAGAAAATACTGCCAAATTTTTCCTTCTTTTCTAGTCAAAAAGGTTCCTTGACAAGATGAAAAGTGGGAAAATATGAAAGGTTAAAATAAGAAAAGCTTCAAAGCTGTGTGCCTTAATTGCTTTGAAATGCCCCCCCTTTTCTTTTAACTCATTTTTCTTGGGTGTATTATTGAGAATCTTTCTAGCAAACAGGGATTTTTCCTTTGTCTCAGAGACATGCAGGTATGCTCTAGTAGTTTCTTTTTAGCCATTCTTGTGGACAACAAATAGCCATCCTACCCTGTAGAAAATCCTGTAATCAATGGATGCAATTGAGAGAATTGAAAGGAGTAGCAGCTTAAAGACCCTCCCTTTTGTCTTACCATAGCCATTCACATATAATAGATTAGAAGCAGCCAATAACGAATTAGCTATGATTTTTTTTTCAAGATAGAAAGATTTCATTCATATGTTACAGATGAAGATAAAATTCATAAATTAAGGAACATAAACATACTCATTTATCTATATTCATCACAAATTTTGAAAAAGAAAAGAGATAACCCTTACAAAGATTTGGAAAATAAAAAAGCAAAATTTTTCATTTACCTTTATATGCATAATGTTGTAGACGGTTGAGAATCGTATTGATCTCCGAATAAATCAGTCTAAAAGTTCTTTACTATCTAGAAATTAGGGCTGAGCAGAATTCGGTTCAAACCGAAAAATTGAACCGAACTGAGTCAATTCGGTTTAATCGGTTCAGTTTTAAAATTAAATCGATTCGGTTCGGTTTTAAATTATAAAAATTTCGATTATTTCAGTTCGGTTCAGTTTTGAAGAGAAAAAAATCGGTTAAACTGAATCGAACTGAATAGTAATTTATATAGTCAAATCAAACTAAATCGAACCGAATCGATTTTTGAATTGATTTATTTTTATGAAAAATTTATGAATTATATTTAATTTTATATATATTAATTGTTTAATTTCATTGATTAATGGTTATTAGGTTCAAACCAAAGTTAAAATTAGATCAAATAACTTGAAAATCAAGTCTAAATTCAAAAATCAATAAAAATCAAACCGATCAGTTTAAATCGAACCAAACCGAAATAGAACGGTTCGGTTCGATTCGGTTTTTCACCATTTAGGTTCGGTTCGATTTCTAAAATTTACGGTTCAGTTTTTATAATTTAATTCAGTTCGGTTTGATTCGGTTCGATTTGAACCGAATGCTCACCCTACTAGAAATTGATGAAATCACATAACCTCACATTGATATTTATAGCTGCTTGAAAATTATTTTATACATTAAGTAAATCGAGGTAAAAATCTTCAAGAAATTGTAGAGTTTATTTTTCCGAGTTGAGGAATAATAAAAACCATTTGAAACTATAATCTCCATCAAACAGAGTAAATAATGAGAAAATCCATAAAATGAAAGAAATCCATAAATTTGAAAGAACTAGCTTTATTTGCTAAGAAAAAAAATTAAAATAGTTAAAAAAAAGAAGGGAAAGGGCTACTGCCAAATAAAGAAGGCTGCAACAATCTTTCAAAATAAAAGAGTGTTTTAAGAGAAAAATAGAGCGAGAGAAAAAGAGAGAAGACACTAAATTAACTATGATTTAGTGATATAAGAATCGCTTTTAAAATTGTAAAATTATAAATTTAAACTTAAGTTAGGAGGGCATTATTTAATTCATGTAATATTTTGGCCACATCAAAGGGTATTTGAAAAGGCAATCGATAGTGATAGATACGACAAAGAACCCTAGCAATGATGATCTCGCCGCTCAAGAAAAAATGATCTTTAGCTCTTTATGTGTAGAACACAAAGGAGTGGAGGTCTAAAGCATATACCTGAAGTTGAGGACAAAGATGAACTGCTCTTTGATAGAGGGCCCTTTCTCTATTATATAATATTAAATCTTTAATTTTTTCTCCACTTTCGTTTTCTTCATTAAAAAAAAAAGGCAATTTCACTTCATTTCCCAAGTTAAATATCCAACTATTCTACTTCTCTTCGTTAGCTTTCTCTTTATTTCTTAGCATGAGAACTTGCACCAAAGGCCAAATTGCAGAAGAGTCAGAACCTAGTGGAGATAGCATGCTCAGAAGTAAGCTTCTTTTTAATGATTATAAAGCTATCTTTTTTTTTAGTGTTAATGGAACACTAATTATATGTGTTCTTTTCATGGGTTTGTGTGATTCAGTGAGCTCTAGCAGCACAAAGAGCTTATCACAAAAGCTGGAGAATATAGATGAAAATGGTCCTGTTCTTTGGCAAGCAGTCTCATGTGACGCACCTGAAACTCCTACCGAGTCCATGGAGTTTCTTGCTAGATCATGGAGCCTTTCAGCCATGGAACTCTCTAAAGTTCTTTCCAAAACACATGTAGCTTCTGAAAACGTTGAGAAGCCTCCTTGGTTTTCTGCTCAAGCTGAAGGGCAAGATGCAAGTGCTACAGCTCCCACAGAATCTGTAAGATCCTTTAACTCTGACACAAGAATCAGTAACTTAGTCCTTAAATATCAAACTGAGGATATTTTATGAGAACAAACACACAAAATCCAACTATTCACAGGAATAGTTAAAATCCTGACTTTATTTTTTGTCATATTTCAGAAATTTCACTATTAAATGGAATCCCATTCTTTAAAATAAATTTTTTTCTTATTTCACAGCATTTTCAACAGTTAACTAGTGGTGGTAATGGCAGCCCTCCAATATCTTCAAGGGATAGTGAAGAAATGAAGGTATTTCTTGTTCCCTCTCTGTTTTCACTGACTTGGAACAGGCATTATGCCCCTACACCCTGCGGCAGGAAATGAGTCAGCTTATTGATC
Source organism: Hevea brasiliensis (assembly GCF_030052815.1). Taxonomy (NCBI): domain Eukaryota; kingdom Viridiplantae; phylum Streptophyta; class Magnoliopsida; order Malpighiales; family Euphorbiaceae; genus Hevea; species Hevea brasiliensis. The sequence continues at coordinate 104,858,360 of NC_079496.1, forward strand.
CACATGGATAAGTAAATTGCATAAATCATAATTTCTAGCTGAACTCAAGCCTGCATCTATTGGAATCAAGCATTCAAAAGAATAAACTGTTTAACAAAATATTACTTCTAATAATAATGTAATCTATGCAGGAACTAATTTTACTTCATCAAGCACTCAACCCAGAATTCCTTTCAAGTCAACAACTGCTCAAAACTGGGGTATCTTATTATTCAATGTTGTCAAAATAATTAATAGTATTAGTGTCATTCTCATTGACCTTATTGCTGTGCAGCTATACAAGAGCATAATTAAAGGGAGAACAATGGGAAGATGGTTGAAGGATCAAAAAGAGAGGAAGAAACAGGAGATCAGAGCTCATAATGCACAACTACATGCAGCTGTATCTGTTGTAGGGGTCGCTGCTGCTGTTGCAGCTCTAGCTGCCTCAAATGCGATGTCAGTGGAAATGGCTTCAACCTGCCAGAAGGCACATTCCAAAACACCAGCTGCAATGGCTTCAGCAGCAGCTCTAGTAGCATCTCACTGCATCGAGATTGCAGAGGAAATGGGTGCTGAACACGACCAAATCTTAACAGTTGTCAACTCTGCTGTAAATGCAAGGACTAGTGGAGATATCATGACCCTAACAGCTGGAGCGGCTACAGGTATCAGAAAACTTATTCAATTGCTCTAAAATTAGGTGGTTCTATGATTTGTATGTCAATTAATTCAATCTCAACCAGTAAACCCAACAAATTTGCTAAATTCAGCTGAAATGTTGGACAAAAATATCAGTCATCCTTCTAGGTAGACCAATCACCCAGTCTGAATAAAGCCAGGATAGAATACAAATTAAACTGCTCAAATTAAAATAAGAATGGCAGGAAGAAAATGAATGCAATGAATAAATGATTTTTGCTGAGATGTTTCCAATATGATCAAGTATTGTCTAAGATTATTTGAAATTTACATGAGCAGCCTTACGAGGAGCTAACGCTCTAAGGGCAAGACTGCAAAAGGGACATGGAAGTACAGCCTTTGCTCTGGTGGAGGAAAAGGGTGAAGAAGGCAAAGAATCTAACATCTTGGCAGCGCTGAACTTTGTGACAAGAGGGGGAGAACTTCTCAAACTTACAAGGAAAGGTACATATTACACATTGATAATCGAAGGATTTGTATGTAGTGGTAAAGTCACATTGACAAAATCCATAAATGAGAAGCAACTGGCACTGACCGTCATGTAAATGTTGATGGCAGGAGCTCTCCACTGGAAGCAAGTTTCTTTTAACATCAATTCAAATTGGCAGGTAAAGCAGGAGACATATAAACCACAAAACTACATCATACAACTAGAAGTGATAAATTTCAGAAATGGTCAAGTTTAAAAGAAAATAAAAGCAATCTTTAAATGAAAAATACCTCCAGGAAGTTCAGCCACATAATTAAATAGATGCAATACTTCTTTTTCTTTCTATTTTTATTCTCTCAGAAAAATCAAGCACCGACTAAAATTTGTAAACAAACAGGTGGTAGCTAAAATGAAAAGCAAGCACATGGCGGGAACATTCACAAAAAAGAAGAAGTGTAAGCAAACACTCAAACCCAAAGTGATAAATACCTCTTTCTCTTCCCGTCCACTGAGTCGAGCCTTGCTTTTATCACAGGCGTAGTGTCTGGAGTATACAGAGACATACCAGCGTGGCCTGGAAGGGAGAAAGAAGACTGCAACGAGCAAAGATCTTACTTTGGGATAAAAACAGCTGAAAGAGTGATAGAGTTTGAGTGCAGAAGTAAAGATGACAAACAGATGTGGACTGACGGGATTCAGCATATGCTCAGTTGCCGTACCAATATAAAATCAGAGGCAAATTTCAATTGCTGCAAAACTAGCTTTTGACTTCGCAAAGTGACTAACAAGAAATGTATATCTTAGACTTCCTTGAAAATGTAAATGCACTTATGACAATTGTTCCACTCACATAAAAAGCTGCAGAAAGGAGGAAGCGGGGTGGCGGAGCGGGCGGGCTTGTGAATGCGAATGGCCATTGGCACGCCCATTCTAGCACGGGCTATTTCTTGTGAGAAAATGGCTATTTCATAAAAGGCAACATTCCAATGGACATAATTGTTAAGAATATTCCCATCGACTGAGTAAAGCCTCCAAATGCTTTGATCACTCCAGTTCCTCGAGAAAATCACCATTATCAACCAAGACTACAAAGAGGGAGAAAGCAAATTTATTTGGTTAAGCATAATCCTAATTAACAACAATAATAAAAAGATTTTAAAAAGAATCAAGAGAGTTACTACCACACACAAAAAAAAAAAAAGAAAAAGAAAACAGGCTATATAGATTAAGATGGTATTTTCTGTTAGGAAAAATCGTAGCGGAATAAATATTTATTTTGACTAATAGGTGTAACAATAAAATTATAAAAGAAAATAGCAATTGAGAAACACAGAATTTACGTGGTTTGGCGTAATGCCTATGTCCACGAGTGAAAATGAATAGAAAATCCACTAATAAACTAAAAGTGATACAAGTATAAGAAAAATAATCACTCAAGCCCTATGACCCAAATACATCAAAAACTCACAAATAAATTTTGAACCTCACTAACTACTCACAAAATGTAGACCTTTTTACTATATATAGGCACATATAGTCGGTTAGGCAATGCCAAAGTCAACAATACAGCAACATCTTCTAAGTGGCTTTTATTTTATTATTATTTTGATTTCCAAAAGATAATTATTTGACTAAAAAGAAGACCACTTGACTTTAACTTTACAGCTTCACTTCTTCAAGGCTAAGTAAGTTTACTATAGAATTCTTAACCTTTATGGAAAATTCAAGGCACCGACTTACAAATCTCCACCTTGACTTGAAATTTTCTTGTTTTTGATTAGAAGTTTTCTTTCCACCTTCTCCACATAAGCCCTTATGGGCAAGCTCAGTTATTAGAAATTTCAATCAAGTCCAAGCAATACTTGGACTTGCTCACTGAAAGAGGTTTAGTCAACATATCGGCTGGATTCTCTACGGTACCAATTTTTTTATCAATAATGTTACCTTGTGAAATAATGTCTCGAACAAAATAGTACTTCATATCAATGTGCTTTGTCCTTTCATGGAACATTTGATCCTTGATTAACTGAATAGCAATCTGGCTATCACAATGGGCGACAGTCACCTGTGATTTCGAACTGAGCTCACCAAACAAAACTCTTAACCATAGCTTCCTTTATAGTTTCAACCATTGCCATGTATTATGCTCTATAGTAGATCATACAACTGTAGGCTATAAGGTAGCTTTTCAACTGATAACACAGTCGCCAATGGTAAATACATAACCTGCGATGGATCTTCTTTTATCAAGATCACCTGCATAATCTGAATCAACATAGCCAACCGCATTGCCCTTCTTCTTCCAAATTCCAAACAAGCATTAGCAGTACCTTGCAAATATCTCAAAATCCATTTCACAGCCTACCAATGCTCTTTACCAGGATTAGACATATATCTACTGACAACACTAATTGCATGTGAAATGTCAAAGCGAGTGCAAACTATGGCATACATAATACTACCAACAACATTAGAGTAAGGAACATGTGACATGTACTCTATTTCCTTTTCAAACTGTGGTGACAAAGCAGCAAAAAGTCTAAAATAAGCAGCAAGTAGAGTACTTACAGGTTTAGCATTTTTCATGTCAAAATGCTCCAAAACTTTCTTGATAAAATTCTTCTGAGTCAGATAAAGTCTACCAAGAATTTCCTTAACTGCTCCCAAATCTTTCATCCCCAATTCACCCACTTAACTCTTCTTTCAACGTGTTGATATCAAACATATCTTTGGCAGCAACAAGCATATCATCAACATAAAGCAACAAATAAATAAATGAGCCATTAGCAATTTTTTCTAAAATACACACAGCTATCATATTGGCTCCTGGCATAACCATGCCCAACCATGAAGGAATCAAACTGCTTGTACCACTGTCGAAGAGACTGCTTCAAACCATATAATGATTTCTTCAATAAGCAAACATGATTTTCTTTACCCTCAATCTCAAAACCCTCGGGTGGTTGCATATAAAATTTCTCTTCAAGTTCACCATGCAAGAAGGTGGTCTTAACATTCAATTATTCTAGCTCTAAATCATACATAGCAACCAGAGCAAGCAAGGCACGAATAGAGTTATTTTTAACAATGGGTAAGAAAACATCATTAAAGTCAACTCCTTGTACCTGACTATAGCCCTTAGCCACCAATCGTCCTTGTATCTACATCTTCAACACATGGAATGCCATCTTTCTTTCTTGAAGATCCATTTGCAGCTAACAATCTTTTTATCTTTAAATGGTTTTACAAATTCCCAAGTTTTGTTCTTATGAAGAGACTCCACCTCCTTCTGTATAGCAATCAATCACTTAGTAGAATCAACACAAAAAATGGCTTCTGAATATGTGAAAGGATCACCATCTCTTTCTATTTCTTGTGCAGCAACATAGGCAAAAGTGGCATAATCTGCTAATCTTGAAGGCCTCATTTTCTCCCTCTCTGACTTCAATTGAGTGCTCCTCCTCCACCTCTTCTATTGGTTCTTCTAATTCTATAGAAATGGGTAATTGAATTGGGCTCTGCTCTGAAGTATTTTTTTGTGAAGAAGATATATTCTCCACCTCAATCTCAACCTCCACCTGCTTGTCTGAATTTTGCACTCCTGCGTGAAAAGAACCAAAAGACTCCTTCCTCGAGTGAAACATGGACGATTCATTAAACATAATGTCCCTACTAATAACAGACTTAGGTGACTTAGGATCAGGATATCGACTTTTATATCCTTTTACACTAGGGAGATAACCAATAAATATTTCCTTTTTAGATCTAGGTTTCAATTTTCCATCATTGACATAGACATAAACAAGACAACCAAATATCCTTAAACCAGAGTAATCAGTAGGGTTTCTAGACCATACTTCTTCTCAAGTTTTACAGTCAATTGATGCAGATAGAGAAAGATTCACCAAATAGCAAGCTGTAGAAGCTGCCTCTGCCTAGAAATCCTGAGATAAACTAGACTGTGACAGCAGACACCGAACCTTTTTCAATAGAGTTATGTTCATACGCTCGGCTACACCATTCTTTTCTGGAGTTCTTCTAACTGTAAGATGTTTTACAATGCCCTTATCTTTGCAAAATTTATTAACTCACTATCACAGAATTCTAATCCATTATCAGTGCGTAGATGCTTAATCTTCCTGCCTGCTTGCCTGCCTTTCTACCAACGCTTTCCATTGCTTAAAAGTAGCAAAGCCATCATTTTTGTGCTTCAAAAAATAAACCCATATCTTCCTAGAGTAGTCATCAATGAAGGTAAGCATGTATCGAGCACCACCTTTTGAAGGAACACGTGCAATCCCCCAAAGATCTAAATGGATATAATCCAAAGTACCTTTAGTTTTGTGAACTCCTGTATTGAAGTCGACTCTCTTTTGTTTACCAAAAATACAATGCTCACAAAACTCCAAACTTGATGTACTTTGGCCACATAGAAAAGCCCTCTTGCTTAACATAGTCAAGCCTTTCTCACTCATTTGCCCTAGCCTCATGTGCCACAACTAGATCACATCTGAACCTAACATAGAAGTGGTAATTGATGTTGTGCCAATGACTGCAAAACTTTATAGCACATATAACTACCAATTTGTTTGCCTTTCATAGGACCTTTCAAAACCTTCAAAACTCTACCTTCACCAGAAAATCTGCAACCATTGGCTTCTAAAGTAGATAAAGAGATGAGGTTCTTTTTCAAATTTGGAACATGTCGTACCTCAATCAAAGTTCTGACAACGCCATCATTGCATTTTAAGTTTGACTAGTAACTTTATAAGGATGATCATTACCCATCAATACAACTCCTCTATCTGCAAGTTCATAAAAAGAAAAACAATCTTTGTAGAGATATATATGATATGAGCAAGCAGAATCTAAGATCCACCCTTGTTTAGAACTAGTACCATCATCAGTCATGGCATAAACATCACACTCTTCCACATTATTTATAACACTGGCTTCGATAAGATTCTCATCTTTCTAATTTCTTTCTTTATTCTTGTTCTGAAACTTAAAGCAATCAGCCTTGATGTGCTCTTTCTTCTTGTAGTAATTATAAGTTAGATTATTGTGTCTGGACTTTGATTTAGATCTGGATCAACCATCGCTGCTAGAATCTTTTGAAATGGACCTTCCTCTAACAGTTAGGCCCTTAGTGTCACGGGCCTAGCTTCAACACTCAGTTGGGACCGTGTGACACTTGGCTTGAACTCTTTAAAACAAGTCAGCCCACAAGAATCTCACAACAACTGTGATAAATCAAAGACATAATTAGCTTTAGGCCAAGTTAGGCTAATTTGGGAGGTATCACAAGCATTTTATATAAATGGGGCAACACATAAGCAAGCATCACAAGCATGAAAGGCACAACAAAGAAAGGCACAAGCATTTCATGAAAAGGCTACTTCATTCATTCATGAAACATAATTACAACTAGTCCATTATAGGCAGGGGAGAAACCTATAAGGAGCACACAACGGGACACGGTAAGCAAAGTGACTAGCTAGGCCAGTTGCCCACCCAAGGCCAACCAGTCACTCCCCCCTAAAGAGCATTTGGGACATAATGAGGTGTGGTAGGAGGATACATCAATATGCTTGAGTGATCACACTCCTAAAATTACATAAATAAAAATAAAATACAAATTGTCTCTTTTGCCCCTTAAAGAGATTATGTTACACATCATTCTACCTAAACTTCCTACCCCTTGACACTTAGTTGGACTATTCTTATCACCAGAAAGCTCTTTATCAATGAGGTCTTTTGAAAATAATGATTCTTTAACCTCCTCTACAGTTAGAGTTTTTCTACTGTAGATTAAAGTCTCTTTGAAATTCTTAAAAGAAGGAAGTAAAGATCGTAACAATATAAGAGCTTTGTTTTCTTCTTCATACTTAATATCCAAATTTTCCAAATCCATAAGGATATAATTAAATTCATCAAGGTGTGATTTTAGGGATGTACCTTCTACCATATTAAGCATGTGCAGGCGATATTTCACAACCAATTTGCTGGTGAGGTTTTTCGTCATATACAGAGACTCGAGTTTCTCCCACAAGTCTTTAGCAGTCTTCTCATGGATGACTTCATGCAAAACCTCATTTGACAAGCATAACTGAATGGTAGCTAATGAATTTTCTTCTAATTCTTACTTTTGTTCCTCTCTTATTGAGATAAATTTTGACAACTGTCCCTGAACTTATCTAGTTGTAATATTACAGTCCCTTAACTTAAAAATATAACATAAAACCCAATCAACTTTCAAATTTTGCATAGTAAAATATCTGTAATCTCCAATTACCAGTTTTTCAGTTAGACGCTGATATGGACAGTTCAAGCATAGAGCTTAGTTAGTATTTCTCTTTTCTCTCTCAAGCCATGTGTAAATTGAATCATTTTTCTCTCTATAGACAGAATAAATTTTCATGCATAAAGAGAATAATTTTATACTTTGCGTAAGAGAGGAGAGAGAAATGTTGACTAAGTGCCATGCGGAATCTATTCACATCAGTTTCTAACTGAAAAATCAGTAATTGAAAGTCAGAGGGATTTTACTGTACAAAATATAAAAGTTTAGAGGGTTTTATGTTATAGTTTAAAGTTAAAGGATTGTAGTGTTACAACTATATAAGTTTCAGGACAATTGTTGAAATTTATCCCTGTTATTGCGGCAAGTAATTTATCCTTTGCTAATAATGCATTTTGCAACCTGTTCTGTGTCAGAATCGCTTTCATCTTGACTTGCCAAAGGGCAAAACTAACATTGCAATTATACTTCTCAAAATCAAATTTTGTAGTTGCCATAACTAATCCCAAAATAAATATCAAACCAACTCTGATATCAATTTGTTAGGATAAATCGCAGTGAAATAAATATTTATTTTGGCTAATAAGTGCGACAACAAAACTATAAAAGAAAATAAAAATTGAGAAACATAGAATTTATATGGTTCGGTGTAATGCTTACGTCCATGAGCGAAGACGAGCAGAAAATTCATTAATAAACTGAAAGTAGTACAAGTACAAAAAAAATAATCACTTAAACCCTATAACCCAAATACACCCAAAACTCACAAATAAATTTTGAACCTCATTGACTACTCATAAAATGGAGACCGCTTTACTATATGTAGGCATATATAGTCGGTTACAGAATGCCAAAGTCAGCAATATAGCAACATCTTCCAAGTGGCATAGAGAACAATAGAAGATATCATAGAAGGAGATCAATTAGGAAGGAACATGATAGGAGGAGAATCAGGGTTGGTACTTAGAATGTTGGATTACTTACAAAAAAATTAATGGAGCTTGTGGATACCTTAGAAAGGAGAAGGGTGAATATTGCTTGCATTCAGGAGACTAAATGGGTAAGAAAGAAAAGCAAGGAACTAGGTAATTCAGGGTACAAACTGTGGTTTACCGAAAAAGAGAGGAACAAGAACGAAGTGGGTATAATCATAGACAAGACATTGAAAGATGCTGTAATAGCAGTGAAAAGAGTAAGATATAGAATTATACTAGTAAAACTAGTACTAGAAGGAGAAATAATAAATGTAATTAGTGCTTATACCTTACAAATAGAACTAGATAACGAGAGTAAACAAAGGTTTTGGGAAGATATGGATGATCTAATGCAAAGCATACAGAATGAAGAGAATATTTTTATCGATGGAGATTTGAATGGACATGTAGGAAGTGATAGGCAAAGTTATGAGAATGTTCATGGAGGTTTTGGCTTTGGTAGCGGAAATGAGGAGGGAAAAAGCATCTTGGATTTTGCTATGGCATATGACTTAATACCAGCAAATACCTACTTTATAAAAAGAGAGTCACATTTAGTGACTTTCAAAAGTAAGCCAAATTGACTTCCTTTTAATCAGGAAGACAAATAGAGCACTATGCAAGGATTGCAAGGTCATTCCGGGAGAGGCTTTAACAAGTCAACATCGGTTAGTGGTCTTGATGTCAAGTTTATGAACAATTCAAGCAAGGCTAGAAAAAATAGTGTAGCTCGAACAAAGTGGTGGAAGTTCAAAGGAGTAAAGCAAGTGAAGTTCAAAAATAAGCTTCTCGAGTCTGAAGCATGGAAGCTGGATGTGGAGGCCAATGGTATTTGGATACAAATAGCATCAAATAGTAAAGAAGTAGCTAAAAAAGTACTTGGAGAGTCTAGAGGACATGGACCACCCTCAAAAGAGAGATGGTGGTGGAATGAGGAAGTACAAAAGGCAGTGAAGAGAAAGAGAGAATGGTATAAAAAATTACCTAAGTGTGATAATAATGAGGCATATGAACAGTACAAGATAGCAAAGAAAGAGGCAAAAAAGGCAGTTAGTCAAGCAAGAGCACAAGCCTTTGAAAAGTTATATGAGAAACTTGAAACTAAAGAAGTGGAGAAAGATATTTATAGATTAGCAAAGACGAGAGAAAAGAAATGTCAAGATCTCAATCAAGTTAGGTGCATTAAGGATAAAGAAGGAAAAGTGTTGGTGAAAGATGAGGACATTAAAGAAAAATAGAGAAATTATTTTGATGATCTCTTTAATAATAGTCAAAGTGGTAATAGCGTGAATATAGACTACAGAGCAATAAAAAAGAATGTGAATTATACTGGATGGATTAGATCTTTAGAAGTAAAAGAAGCACTTAAGAGAATGAAAGTAGGTAAAGCCTGTGGACCCGATGGAATACCAATTGAAGTGTGAAAATATTTGGGAGATATGGGAGTAGCATGGTTAACTAAATTATTTAATAAGATTTTAAACTCAAAGAAAATGCCTAATGAATGTAGGATGAGTATTTTAGTACCTATTTTTAAAAATAAGGGAGACATACACAGTTGCTCAAACTATAGGAGAATTAAACTCATGAGCCATACTATGAAGTTGTGGGAGAGAGTTGTGGAACATCGACTACGTCATGACACTTCTATCTCTCTCAATCAATTTGGCTTTATGCCAGGTCATTCAACTATGAAAGCGATCTTTCTCATTAGAAGCTTGGTGGAGAAATATAGAGATGTAAAGAAATATCTACACATAGTTTTTATCGATTTAGAGAAGGCTTATGATGGTATTCCAAGAGATGTCTTATGAGAGTGTTAGAACAAAAGAGGGTATCTATTAAGTATATACAAGTGTTGAAAGATATGTATGAAGAAACAACTACTATTATGCGTACAGTGGGAGGGGACACAAGAGATTTTCCTATCTCAGTTGGATTGTACCAAGGTTCAGCTGTAAGCCCTTATCTTTTTATATTAGTTTTAGATGAATTGATGAAACATATACAAGAGAGTATCCCTTGGTGCGTGATGTTTGCGGATGATATAGTTCTAATAGATGAGACGCGAGAAGGAGTCAATAGAAAGCTAGAGCTTTGAAGAAGTACTCTAGAGTTAAAGGGCTTTAAGTTAAGTAGAACGAAGATAAAATACATACATTGCAGGTTCAGTGAAGGCCGAACTGGTGATAGGGAAGGTGTTAGTTTTGATGGAGTGATACTGCTCCAAAGTAATCACTTTAAATATCTCGGCTCAATCCTTCAAGTAGATAGGGGATGTGAGAAGGATGTTAGTCATAGGATTAAAGCCGGATGGTTGAAGTGGAGACGTGCCATGGGAGTTTTATGTGATCGCAAGATTCCCAATAAGTTGAGAGGAAAATTTTACTGTACAGCCATACGACCGGCCATGTTATATAGTAGTGAGCATTGGACACTGAAGGAGTCGTATGTGTCTAAGATAAGAGTTTCGAAGATGAGAATGTTAAGGTGGATGAGTGGCCATACTAGACTAGATAAAGTCCGTAATGAGAGTATTAGAGAAAAGGTAAGAGTAGTGCCAATTGAGGATAAGTTGAGAGAAGGGAGATTGAGGTGGTTTGGTCATGTGAAGCGTAGACATGCGAAGGCTCTGGTTAGACAAGTAGAGCACATTAGGTTAGAAGATAGAAAAAAAAAGAAGAGGTAGACTTAAACTGACTTGGAAGAGAGTAGTACAACATGACCTAAAAGCATTACACATTTCCGAGGATTTAACCTAAAATCGTTTAGAGTGGAGAAAGAGAATCCATATAGCCGACTCCAAATTTTTGGGATAAAGGTTTAGTTGAGTTGAGTTGAGTTGAGTTGTATTGACTCTATCAAGGCCGTATAAAGAATTGATATCTAGAATTCCACAAAAAGCTCAAGCTTATAAGATTTTTGAAACCTATTCTTATTTTACTGACTAAAGTAAGTGATGATCATCTTACAGATGCCTTTCCTCCTATAGTTGCGGGTCATCTATAAAAAAATTTAATCTGGAAAACACGAATTCATCCAAAGTAATATTTATGAAACACCCAATGGGAAGAGGATTGTGGAAGTTCAAGAAAAAGTCTCCAAAAATAGACGTCATTCTGATTTCCAACCATCGGGGTCCAAGCATGTAGTAATCTTGGATTAATCCTTGGTAGAGGTCCAGGTTCATCAATAATGCTTCCTCCACACGGTTTAATTGCTTTGGCACTCTTAAAGATATCATCTGTGCCTAATGCAATCTGGCAAAAGTAAAACTATAAAATTTAGAGTAGAAAATAATAATATAAAAACATCCTTGGAAGAAGACAAATGTGTTGCCACAACATGCATAATCAGCAAGAATGACATAGATGCCATATAAACTTTCAAATTATCGAACTGGGTAGCAAGGTAAAGAATTCACTTGTGCATAACCATTTCCTTTGTCGTATTCTGTGACCCCATAATTATATCTCAGTTCCAGCACAGGATTTTTAACTTCTGGACCATACCTATTATGGTTACTGCATACTGAAAAGATCAGAAAAACAAAAATTCAATTAGAGTGGCATATCATATGTCCACAAATAGAGAGGAGGGCAAAGAGAAAGACTTTTGTAGAGAAGAATTTGTTACACCAATTGATGGTGAATCAATGGCATAATTGTTAAAAACCATGAACGTTTGGAAAGAAAAACCAGAGATTGCTTCATAACTTAGATTAACATGGAAATTTATTCCAGACATAAAATAATAATCAGAAAAAAATTAGGAAAAAAAAAGTCATTGAATTTGTTGCCAGGCAGGCGTCAAATTACCTTTGATTCTGGGTTCTCCCTTATGTGGAGAAGCTGCATGCCAAAAGCCTTCAAATTTAGGAAAGACAACAATCAGAACTGCAGGTAGTTTATGTTGCTGACAGTTGAAGAAGCAAGCACCATAGCTCTAATTTCAAATAACTGCTTCTGACTACATGTATTACTGTTTAATTGCTTTCTTGTAAAATTCACAGAGTGAACAAGATCACCCACTCTAAGCATCGCTTGGCATAGGGCTCCGGTGCAAGCCACCTCTCGAAAGCTCAAATTTCCTCTCCAAAGCTTAAATTTATAAACATCTGGATCTTCAACAAAAGCAGTTATTATACTTCCTCCTTTGACAAGGCCAGGTTCTCTAGTAACTCTGTCCCCCTTTGCCTTCACAAGATTTATTGTCTTGGCAACCTAAGTTGAAATGAATCAAGTGCAAACACAATATATATAAATAATTTTACTATATGAGGTGAAATGCCAAACGTTAGCTGAATAGAGTAATGCTGGACGCATAGCTATTTTCAGAACATTACTTTCATTGGAAAGTTTGAACTCTTAGCCACTCAAAGCAAGAATGTATTGTAATAGACAGTAAAAAATGTCCAGCTCAAAAAGTAATTAAATTAAGGAAGCAATCATTTACGCTCTTTAATTCTTTTTAATGTCTACCAAATTGTTTAAGGGAGCAATCATTTACACATTGCAATTATTTTCGGTCTCTTTGAAAAATTGTTCAAATTAGATGTCAAGCCACATATAATGCACAACCACTTCTACTTAAAAGCTTCAAGAAAGAAAACTCACATCCTCTACTGCAATGACATGATGGTCAAATCTAGTTCCAATGTTATACTAGTCAACTCCATAATCTGTAAAATGAGAAAATCCAAAATCATAGTAGTGATAACCATAAAATACAGGAGTACATTAACTATTACCATACAAATAGAACATATGATACAAAGAAATTAATGAAGGCTAATGACTTACTGTAAGTAAGTTCAACAGTAAAATGAGGATCTTCAGGTCCATATCCAAGAAAAGCATTTGAATATCTCTCCTCTAGTATGTCACGTTTTCCAACAGCTTCATCTCCAAGCATTCAGTTTAAAATCTGAAGATTTCTGAAGTCAAATTAGAATCATGAACAGAGCCTATATAACTGGAGTAAAAGTATCAGTTGTGGAATACATGAAGAAACAAAAGACATACTTTATTGTCTTCTCCAAGTCATCAACACGATAAACAACATGAAGAATTCTTCTTTTGTCATTGTTAACCCACTCTAATACATTTTGCCCAGAAACTGCAGTACTCACTGGTCCCATTTTTGGAGATGTGCTAGGTTCCACCAAATTTCCATCCGCGATTAATAATCTAGATGCTCTTACACCCAACAAATGAGACTCTGGGATAGTTGGATAAATGCTACAAGTCCATTAGCACAGACAAAAAATCAACCTCAAATAAGTATCTAAAGCTGGATTGAATGCATAAACTTCAGAGTCAAAGTTGTTAGCTTGGTGTCTAATAGAGCTAAATGAAGAAAAAGGATCCTTATTGTCGACTTCAACTAGCTTGAGATTAAGGCTTAGTTGCTTGTTTTTATTGTTGTAGAGTCAAATTGAAGTCATCAAAAGTTATTAGAAGAAATTCAACATAAAGCCCAAGAATAATAAATTCATATTCAATTTCTATTCTTTTTCTCTATCTCAATTTTATCAGAAGAATATCAGGGCCACCAAAAAGTCTAATTCCTTTCTAGATTCTAGATGTAGTTCGCAATCAACTCAATAGCATTGTGCATGTTCTATGAATTCCAATCATGATTGAACTGTGAGGAAAGACCCCACCAAGATTAAAAGAACCATCCTACTTAGTTAAAATACAAGACACTAAAAGCCCCAAACAAAACAACCCAGTAGATAAAAATCAAGAAACATCCTCAACATTTCTTTTCTTTGCTTTTCTCAGGAATAAAACAGATACAAATCATTTAGTAGGTTACAGACTATAATATTATAGCATGAGAGAGAGGCCAGGCTTTAAATGTGTTAACCATCACCGAGTTAAAGGAGAGGAAGTCTTCGATATGGTTTTGGATTGAAAGAGGCTACATTACTATCACCGCAATTGTTTCCATTCTTCATGATGATGCGTGTGAAAAGAAGCCTTGGTGATGATGATGATGATGATGATGATGATGATGATGATGATGATGGTAAATTACCATCAAGTTCCCATAAATTATTAAATTAACCATTTAATCTTTATTTTTTTAAAATTCAATTAAGATATTCTTATATTTTCATTTTTTATGCTATTTAATCTTTTGAAAAAATTAATTTATTTGAGCATTGAATATTTATTTTGTTTAATTTTTTAATTATTATAATTTTAATTATTTATATTATTTAATTTTTCTGATATCGCTAAAACAATTTAACTAAAATTTTCTTTAATAAAAACCTAGCAGAAGAACTGAAGAATTTAATTCTTTAAAATAAAAGCAATTTTAATTGAGTTTTAAAAGAATAAAATTACATACGTTTCATTTATATAAATATATAAATTAAAATAAATATTAATAAAAAAATATAATTATTTATTTATTATCAATGTAAAGACAATAATATATTGAATATAATATAATATAATATAATATAAATACATCAAACTATATATTAGTATAATAATATAAAATATCTATGAGTGCATACATGAAATATCAACTTATAAAATATCATATACAATATTTTAAGTTTCAAAATATGTTAAATATATATTTTACAATTTATTTATTAATTATATTGTATCATGATTTCAAGTTATATTGACCAATCCATTTATTTTTTAATATTTTTATTCATTTTAGATGGATAGTTGGAATTTATAATATAAACATTTATTTATTTTTAATTTAAATTAATTTAATTGCTTATCTTGTCATATAAACATATCATATAAAAAAATTACCAATAATACATATTTTCAAATTAATAAGAATTAAATGAAAAGGGTAAAAATTTAAATTAAACATGATCAGTTGTATAGATATATATTTTTTTATCAATAAATAAAGTCAATTGATTGACTTTTTTTTTTTATTTGTATGCGGCCATCTCCATTTATGTATGTAATGTAACAATCAACAAATGTTATCTTAAGCAGTCAATTATTGCTTTTGAGCTCAAATTGATAAATAATTTTAATGGTAATCTTTGTACTCCATTCATTTATAATTAATTACAATTTATATTAAATTATTCTTTTATAATATATTTAAACTATTATAATTATTTTAATCCTAACTATCTCTCTAAATTCTCTCTCTCATCTCTCTCGTTCTTCTCTTAATTATTTAGTGGCTATCGGTGAATATTTTTATAAGTAATTGCTCCTTTTTTTATCTTTTTTATATTTATTTTATTTTGTTTAATAATTTTTGGTATCCTTTTGAAACATATGTGTGCTAATCTTATAAGGATTTAGTATTTTCTCTTGAAAAGGATTTGTTATTTTCTCCATTGCGAGGATCTGTTTTCTTTTTTTTATTATTATTATTGTTGTCCCAAAAATAGTCCAAGAGGGGGGTGAATTGGACTTTAATAATTTTTCGGCCCTTGCTTGTAGCCTAATGAAAAATTGTGGCTATGTTCAATTAAGTGTTTCTCTATATGTAATGAAAACAATGTGAGCTTCAACAATGTATTCCTAAGATGCAATTTAACCCTCAATCAATGTATATGGCAATATCTAACAAGGCATGCACAATACAATATATAATTGATTTCTCAAGTCACTTAATATGTCCACAAATTTACCCACTCAATCTATTTAACCAACATTCAGTATCATGTATATGAAGAAAAATTTAAAATTGCACATAAGTAAAAGGGTAAAGGATAGAGAGATCAAACACAAGGATTTTTATAGTGGTTCGACTTAACTAGCCTACATCCACTCTCTCAAAGAACCCTCTTTGAGTCTTGTCTCCACTATTTGCTCTTTTGAAGGCAAGAGACCAAAAGCCCTTTACAATTTCTCAACACCAAGCTTTTACACCAAGGTAGCTTGAAACCTTCTCAAGTGCAATCACAAGCACTAACTCTCCCAAGCTTCAATAGGTGCTTGCACAACCTCTCTTGAATGCAATTCAATATTTCAACACTCACTCTTACTCAATACAAATCAAACTATAAAGAATAGATGAGTTGATTTGCCAATGGAAGCTCAAAATCTTTAAAGCTCTTGAATGAAAGCAATAAATGAAAAATCAATGTTGGAGTTCAAATGTTAGCTTTCATCAAGTGTAAATGAAGTAGAGAATGTGTATTTATAGTCCCAAATTATTTTAGACCGTTTGAAACCCTTTTGGAACGTTACACACACTGCCCAAGACAAAATAGCCGTTATTTTGTCCTTTCGATAAATTAGCAAACTAATAAAATTTTAGGAGCAGTCAGTAAACTGGTTAGTAAACTAACGTTTTTAGCAAACTCATTAGCAAATTAAAAAATTTAGCAAACCAGTTAGCAAACTAAGTCAACAGCTGCATGTCTCAACTTGCAATGCAAAATGATTTAGACCTTTAAAAAATGTTTCAATAATTGTGTTCAAGGTCATGATGAGAAAAAGTAATCAGAAAATAAATTTTCATTTTTGAGCTCCATATGACTAAATTCTCATCTATTCTTTTTTTTTTTACAAAAAGACCTAAGACTCTAACACTATGCTTTTCATACCTTTGCTTTGAGTCTTGATTTCCATAGCCTTTTTCTCATTTTGGATTTGTCTTGGAATGCGTTTGAGTATCTTTTCTTCTTATATGCAACTTCAAAGGTTCTTTATGCATAAGACAAAGAATCTACACATCACTTTAAGGTTAGGTTAGATAGATTCTCTTTGAGTTTTGTTATCATCAAAATCAATGCTCATTTTGAGCTACACGGGGTCAACAATTATAGAATTATTAAGTGTTTTACTTTATTATTTTGATAGAAATGTAATGATATCAAATATAGATTTTCTTATATCAAAATTTGATGGTTTCCATATCGAATTTGTAAAAAGAACGTGAAATCAAACAGTGACATATTATCATTGGGTAAAACACATTTCTCATCTAATAGCCAACTCAAATTCTTTATCAACACGATTAGATTTGATGATAATTGTCATTATATTTTGTATAGGTGATTTATTTTATTTTATTTTTTTTATAAAATTATAGTAGTATGAAATTTTATATTTTAAATTTATATATAACCTTCATTTAATGAAAAGTTCTATTTTTTTTATTTTTTTAAAAATTATTATAATTATTGTATTTAATATTTTAAAATATTTGAACTCCATTTAAATATAAATAATTACAAATTATATATATACATACCATTAAATTCATTAAAAGATAAATTTTAATTTAATTTTAATTCGAATATAACCTAGATTTTGTGTATAAGTTTGTGTATGGGTTTGAGTTTTTAATCATTTAAATTAGAACTAGTTTTTAATTTATATATAATTAAAAGATAATTATATCATAAGCTTTAATTCAATTCAGTGACATTAAAATCATGCAAATACAAATATTTTAAATAATAACTACAAGGTTAATGTGGATGCCTCTTATGATAGTAAGTCTGATGTCGCTGCTTAGTCAGAAATGTTGAAGGTGTCTTAATAGATGGATGTTCAGTAGCCTGTAAATGTATTTCCCCATTAGTGGCTGAAGGTATTATGTTAAGAGTAACTGTTTATTTTGTTATTAACAGAGGCTTCTTACCCTGCATTATTGTAATAGACCATCCTCTAGCGCCCATTACTTGGACTTTAGAGGCTACCATTCATGATGTTAAGAACTTGCTAAGAGCTACTCAAGGTTTATCCGTCAAATCTGTTCCTAGATCAGCAAACAAATGTGCTGATTGGTTAGCAGTTAATGCCAGGATTAGTAAGCAAAATTATATTATACAATGGTGATTTCATGTGGGATGGCCTACATAGAATGACAAACCAATCATAGAGTAATAATTAAATTATAATAAGTCTCATAAAATTTAGTTTTATCAATGTGTTAAAAATATATATATTTTTTTTCAAATGATAATTATATATTATTTTATACTTAATTATTACTGTATAATTGGTTTGCCGTTCAATGTTAAATATTGATGTGGAATCACAGTTATACCATATAATATCTTGATTAGTAATGTTGTAATAGGTGAACCTCAAATCCCTTCTTTATCTTGTGTATCTGTTAACTCAGGACAATTTGTATTCTCTTTTTCATGAATGATAGTTTCATATTTCTGGGGAAAAAAAATTTATGCTGTGATGTCTAGTTTTTAGGACTTAGTAGCATAAGTATACATGAAAATATAAAAAATTTTAATTGCATTAATTTGACATTTTTAAATAATTCATCAAGACTTATTTAAAAAAAAAAAAAAAAAAAAAAAAACACATCTCAGCTATTTTATTTTAACTAGCTTTTGTGACGCGCTTCCACATGTAACATAATTTTATATAATTTATAACAAATTTATAATTTATATAATTTATAAATATTTTATAATAATTTTATATCATATATTAATTTTACTTTTTAATATAGCTTTAAATGCTTATAAATATTTTGATAATTATGTAGTGAATTTATTAAAAATGAATGAATATTTAGATTTGATATTATGTTCATGTTTTATAATTTTTTTTAAGTAATAAATTTAAATTATTTTTATTTTAAATGATAATATTAAATTATTTTCATAAATAATATTTTTTTAATATTTTAATGAATTTTATAAATTAACTAATAATAAGTTGTTATCCATTATACAATAGTATGGAAAAATTACTATTTAATTTCTACATTTTAAAAAAATTACGTATTTGATCTTACATTAAAAAAATATACTATTTAGTTTTTATATTTTATTTTTGTTAAACTATTTAGTCCTTTTATTAAATTTTCTTTTAGTTAATGGATTTTATAGTTAGTTAGAATACTATTTGGTCACTTTATTTTAATAAACTAATTGACTGTATTTTAAACAAATTACTATTTATTTCTTCTATTTTAGTGAAATTAATTAGTTATTCATTGCTTACACTAAAAATGTAATTTTTTATGTTCAAGTCCATGATTAATTAAATTATTTTTTTGATAAAATTAATTTAATTAATTATGTTATATTAATTTAATTAGGAGGCCTAAAATAAATATCTAGATACTATTTTGGTGCTTACTAAAAGTTAATTAAGTAGTGAAAAAGAGAAGTTAACTACTGCAAGGAAGTTATTAAGTCGTGGAGAAGTTACAAGTATGTAACACTCCAAATTTTTAAATAATTATTTTATATATAATTTTATGATTTTTGACTGGTTTGGTGAGCCCAGGAAGGGTCATATGATATTGATGAGATGTGAATATGGGAGATGTGTTTTAGAAGTGTTATTTGGATCATTTTGCATGTTGGATAGATCTTAGGTATAGGGGAAATTTTGCTGGATTTTCGGCAAAACTTAGAATGTCCTTTGATTATTCAAAATTTTGTTTTAAGTAAATATTGATCAGTTTGCAATGTAATTATTTAGGTAATTCGGGTTAACTCTTCTCCTCAGACCAGCTATCTCAGCAATTTTCGGTTAATCTGTGAGTATATATTGATTTTATTTACAATTTCAATATTATTGTTATTATATGCCACGGCATGCCCATGCATTATTTATAGATATATGTATTAGCTACTATAGGTAAGCTTTGTGTTGTATTTTTACTTGATGGTTTGATGTGGGTGTCGCCTAGTGTAATTTGGAGCTGTGTGCATGTGTTAGCGTACGTGTGGTGTATTGGTGGTGGATATGGGTAGGACGGGCAAATCGGCTTGAGCTAGTCTCAGTTGGGGCCCGGTCATTTTGTGATAAGTTAGGGTGAGTACGGCTTTGAGTTGATCTCGCTGATCCCCCATACTGGGATTGTAAGAGAAAATCCGGCTCAAGTTGATCTCATTGGTAGGCCTTGAATTAAGAGAGCTGTATAGAGGATTAGCTCCCATATTGTATTTATACTGCTATGACACACAGATGTATGAGTACTCTAAATTATTCTTTGTGTGAGTATTATTGAAATTATTTGAAATTGCTGATATATACTGCATTTCATCTTTAGGGATGCATTAGTACTAGATAGTTATAGAAATTGTATGTAAAATTAATATCTTACTCTATGAGTCGAATGCTCAGTCCTGTTCATCCATTTTTCCAGGATATAGGAGAGCTTATCCTTGTGTTTAATCTGCTTCCTACCTCGCAGGTCTACTAGCTATTATTTTCATATTTTGTATTGTTAAATTTGAATTCTAGACCTCTGCATATGTAGAACAATTTTACTTAGCTTGGGATTGTAAGATTAATTATTTTGGAATTGTAAACTTATTAATCTATGTATTTGGAATGAGTGGATAGATGATCATGTTGGAGAAGGGAGTTGAACTCCCATTTGATCTTATATTGAGTTATTGATGATTGTGAGGAAGAGCTGAGCTCCCCATATATATGTATATTGTGATCACAGGTCGGGTAAGCTAAAAACTCCCCGTTGGATGGTCCAGTTTATGGTTGGACTCTGCCTGGTTGATTTCTTGAAAATTGGATTGTATATAGGCTTCAAGGTTGGGCTAATGAATAGTTAGGCTTAGTACAGGCTTTGAGGCCCTTATGCTGACCCAAGTCCTATTGTAGGTCCAGCCCGTGGGATTGGGTCGTAACAAAGCAGTTGCAAGAGAAGTTACGGGAATTGCTAGACGTACAGAACATGAAGGTGTGCTGGTTCTAGCTGCTTCCAGGGACATTAGGTGCTGCTATAAATATGTTCAACTGTGCAACGTTCAAAGCCCACTCAATCAATTAATCAACAACAGATTCTAGTCTATTTATCATTAATTTTATCTGTCTTTTTATTTTTTCAGCCTTGCATTTTTTTTCAAGCCTTGTCCTTAAATTTTCAATAATCAATATAATTTTCAATTACTTTAATTGTTCAGTTTGAAATGAGATTTTGACAAAATTGTATTAAATCTAGTCTGATTCTCATAATGTTTGAAAGAAGTCAGAAGAGCGCACAGCTGATACACTCAGTATTTGACATGCTCACATTCCTAAGTTGTTAGTTAGCCAAATTATTTTTAAAGAAATTGCCCTATATTTTGAAAAACACTATATTTTTAAAAATACATTCTTAAATAAAAATAAAAATTTTGCTATGTGTAGTAAATATGATTTTGTATTTTTTTTAGCAAAATTGTGCAAGCTTTTTTTTAGCAAAATTGTGCAAAAATTTTTTTAGCAAAATTTTCCCTTGGACATCAATTTTATATTTTCTTTACTAGGAAACAATTTTTCTAAATTATCACTTTGATTATTTGGAGATTTAGGGGAACTGATTAACTTTTTTGCACAAAAAAATGCATACCATTTTCTATTAAAAGATGAAAAATAAAGAGAGAATGAGAGGGTGCAAAAGGGAAGAACATATGAGAAGAAAAATAAGAGAGAGTAAGAGAGAAATAAGGGGGAGAGAAACAAGTAATTTGGGTATAAAAAAATAACCGGAGAAACTAAAAAGTTAATTTAATCAAAATACATAAATTAACTAATGTGTTTTTAAAATATATAAATTAATTAATTAATTTTACTAAAATAAAAACTTAATTTGTACCAACTAATAGAAAAATTAGCGAAGTAATTAAATAATTTAATAGACTAAAAATAAAGGGACTATTTTTAAAAATAAAATATTAAAATAATTATAATATAACTTATAGAAATATTAATATTATAATTATTTGATAAAGAAATTATATAATATAATGTTACTTTACATCCACAATCATAAAAATAAAATGGACAAATTAAGCACTGCCGAAAAAGGGGAAATTAACAACAAAAAATATAAATAGTTCTTTGGTTACATAAAGCACAATTAAAATTATTCCAAAATACATAATAAAAATAAAAAAAAAATTCTAAATTATTGCGTAATTAATACAATAAATAAAAATAATTAAGAAGTTAATTTACTTTGCACAATAAAACTTCATTTTTAATGCTATATTTACCTAAATATAATAATGAAAATTAATAAAAGAATTATTTTTATAAACATAATAATTTAATCTAAATTGATATAGAATTAATATAAATTAAAATAAAAATAGAATTAATATTTAATTTTTTAATTCAATTTAATTAATTAAAAATTTTAAATTATTTAATTTTTTTATTTTTTAATGGAATCAACAGATACTACCCTCAATAGGAAGAACTATCCCAAACACGATAACGGAAGCAATTTCCTTTTCTTTTTTTATAATTATTTTCTATTTTATTTTTTATATTTAATATAAATAGGACTTAGCAGGCGTTAGGGGTGTGCAAAAGGTCAACTTAATTTTGAATTTAATTGAATTAATAAAATTAAAAAATAAAAATTAAAAATTTTAAAAATTAAATTAAATCGATGAATCGAATTAAATTGATAAATATTAATTTAGTTAAATTTTAAATCGATTAAATTAAATTGTATAAGATTTTATTTTTTTAATATTAAATTTTAATAATAAAAATATAAAA
This sequence comes from Hevea brasiliensis, assembly GCF_030052815.1. Lineage (NCBI taxonomy): Eukaryota > Viridiplantae > Streptophyta > Magnoliopsida > Malpighiales > Euphorbiaceae > Hevea > Hevea brasiliensis. The sequence continues at coordinate 104,881,199 of NC_079496.1, forward strand.
AAACTTAAAAATTAAAATTTAAAAATTTTAACTAATTAATTAAAATTATCAAAATTTATAAGTTAAATTAAATTAATTAAATTTTAAAATTAAATTAATTAAATGGATTCGTTTTGATTTTTAAATACAAACCGAAATCTGCTCGCTCCCTGTGCTAGGCGCCGTGTTATCATACAATAAATATAAGTATCTGCGCTCACAAAACCAAACTGTACTTTTATATTCTTGTAAATTATTAAGAAAATGGGACCACTTGGTGCAGTCATGATGAGCTATATGACAAATTTGTGAAAACCTTCTTCCTATCAATAATGCAAGCTTCTGCTCCTCTTTTGTAAAGTAGTATATTATATTTACATAGGTTACATGCTAAACTACTTTTGTAATATATTTGGGTAAATGTTGCTATTGACCAACAGCAGATGACTCATTCAAGCACTCTGAAGGATTGAGGATTTGTTCTTTAGTGTTTGGTGGTGGATATTTAATTATGCGCCATAGTTGGGTCCCTTCGCTATAATTAATCATAGAAAGTGGGGTTTGAATTCACGTGAAAACGAAAGCCAACATGTGCTCACGCCTTTAGCTGCCTCTTTAAGGTTTCTGCCCATTTTTCCCCCTTTCAAATATGTTGCAAATATATATCAAATTAAGCCTAACTTGGCTTCAATGATATAATTATGTGTATGGTACATTGATAAAAAAATTTTTAATTTAAATTTTTAATAATATTTTATTATTTAAATTTTATATGTTGATTTTGGAAAAAAAATCTATATTATATATATATAAAATTAAATTTTATATGCTTCATCTGTTCACCTCGCATGCTAAATTTTTTTTAGGAGAGTAGGGGATCGAGGTGAGTTTAATTAAAATTTTTTAAGTATAATTGATTTTGATTGGGATTTAAATTTAAGACATTACAGTCTTATAAAAGTCATTAGTATTGTTAAATGCTAATATTATGTTTTGGGTCATGTAATTAAATTTAAAATTTTGATATTAAATATTAGATTTGAAATTTAAAATTTAGAAATTTAAAAATATCTTATTAGGATAAAAAAAATTTTGCATTTAAAATAGAAGTGAGTATCAAAAAATTTTTTAAGTTGATTTTGAATGAAACAACATAGATAATATTGTTATTTCAAATCTTTACTTTTTCTGAGTATCCATAACTATTTTGGATTTGATCAAAATCTAAATTCATATTTTTTGAACTTCTCAAACAAGATATTTGATCCAAATTTAAATCCATAGATCCAAATCTATAAATCCAAACATAACGTAAATGTTAATCATAAGGATGTATTTAATACAAAATGATAAATTTAATACAAAATTAATAAATTAAGAGTTAAGTGTTCTCTTATAAATTGATCGTAAGTCACATATTTAATTTTTAAAGAGAGATAAATATTAAATAAATTAAAAATTAACATAAATCTTTTTAAAAATTAAAATAAATTAATTAAAAATTATAAAAATAATAATTACTGTTTATTAATTTTTATCAAACACTTCCTATGTGTATATATATATATATATATATATATAGAAAAGATTCCATTGTCGACTGATGTGTGTAAAAATCCTTGACCTTGTTAGGCCAATTGCTCAATTATGGGTAGACAGACACTGACTGACGCCTAAGTGCAAGTGTAAAATGCAAAGCAGTAATTGATTTGTTTTTCTCCAAGAACCATAACTTTAATGATCATCCTGTGGAAGCTAAAGGCTTGCAAGCCAGAAGAAGTCAACGGCCAAGGGGTATCCTTGTAATAATCTCTCGTATGGCATGATGACCAGCTAACCCCATATCCTAATGAATCCCTCGTAATGCTTATATATATCGTTGTCCTTTTGCTCTGCAAACCCAAGCTTTTACTAGTGGAATTTGGTGTGATTATTCCTTACCAAAATCACCCAGAATGGCCAAAATTGCCTTAGGATCTCAGCGAGAGGCCACCCAGCCCGACTGCATCAAGGCCCTTATCGTCGAGTTTATTACCACCTTTTTCTTCGTCTTCGTCGGAGTCGGAGCAGCCATGGCCGCTGGTGCATCATTTCTTTCTTTTTAAGCATTTTGTTTGCAATTATTTATGTGACATTAAAGCTCGATCGTATTATTTAAGAGAGATGTGATGTTGTGCACATGAACAGATAAACTAGTGGGAGGATCTCTAGCGGGCTTGCTTTTCGTGGCTTTAGCACATGCACTTGTTGTGGCTGTAATGATATCCGCCGGTCACATCTCCGGTGGTCATCTCAACCCAGCAGTCACTTTGGGCCTCCTCGCCGGCGGTCACATCACCGTCTTCCGATCCATGCTTTACTGGATTGACCAATTGGTTGCATCTTCTGCTGCTTGTCTCCTCCTATGCTATCTTACAGGAGGAATGGTAAGTCTACTTATTTGTTACTCTCTTTGACCACAGAATCTCTTATTTTAATCAAATCTTTTGATCTTCCCTGCATTTATTTTGGTGTCTTGTTCTTAATTAAGGTCATAGTACATGTCATGTGGGTGTCTTTGTATTCTGCAGGCCACTCCTGTGATTACACTGGCAAGTGGGGTAGGCTACGTTCCAGGGGTAGTGTGGGAGATCGTACTGACCTTCTCCTTGCTGTTTACCGTCTATGGCACTATTGTGGACCCCAAGAAGGGATCAATTGATGGGCTGGGCCCATTGCTCACTGGGCTCGTAGTTGGGGCAAACATCTTAGCTGGTGGATCATTTTCTGGTGCGGCCATGAACCCTGCACGAGCCTTTGGGCCCGCTTTGGTGAGCTGGGACTGGACTCACCATTGGGTTTACTGGGTTGGACCCCTAATTGGTGGTGGGTTGGCTGGGTTCATCTATGAAAATTTCTTCATCACAAGATCTCATCTTCCTCTTCCCAATGATGAAGAAACTTACTTAAGTACTAATTAGCAATTGCATCATGTAATGTAGTCCTTTAATTTAGCCACTCCTTTTCATTGTATTAAATTCCTGTGTGTTTCCCTGTTATTCAATATCATGCATATGGTACTTTGATTGATATGCCACTCTTTGTTATTAGTTTTATCTGAATCATTTTTCAACAATTTTTCACCTTTTCATATTAGTTGATTTAAACTCCCTGCTTCTTATTATCATCATAAGATATTAGCATGAAACCCCATGGCAACAGGTAACATAAGTGTTGGGATTACTTGTCCCATGTAAGGAAAATGGAAAAATTAAACGGTGAATATGAGTAGATGGGTTGTAATATTAATTTGACTAATCATTTTGATACGTAAAACAATCCAATAACTCATATATAAATCCAAATATAAAAATAAACTAATATATAATTTGCCCGTATTCTTCCCGAATTTAACAGTAAACTATTTACAAGAATGAATATTCCTTTTATATATAAATAGAAATACATTATACATGAGATATATTCGAGAATTAGTAAATTATTAAGTGCTTTTAATTTATGTGCACCCTCACTCATAAAAGTGTAAGTTTCATTTTCTTAAATTTAAGATTTAACAATTTTTATATAAGTATCTAATATACTATTTTTTTAATACACTGGATGTATTATATAATTTATGTCAAAGAATTTATCAAGTTCCAACTTCATAAATTAAGACTTTGTTGTCATCTGGTTGAGGTCCCATGTAGGGCGTGCCCATGTGGGGGCGTGCTCAGGACAGAGTGTGTTTCACTTTAATATATATATAAAAAAAAAGTTCCAACCTCAAAAAAAAAAAAAAAAAAAAGAGTGGAACATCACAGCTCAGCAGTAGTTGGGATGACATAATGGAGAGCAGCAAACAAATCACGCCTACTACAGCCACTTAGGTCAAAATAATTGAAAGCCAGATTAATACACTAGTTTTATTATGGGTTGTCTGCTTACAATTGTTGGGGCCTGCAGTGTAAATGCAAGTGAACATGAAAGCAACCATCGTTATCAACTGTCAAATTAATCTATCTACTGAAATAACAATACTCAACTACAATTTTAATGATCTGAATGGAGGTTGGTTGGTCTGATGATAAAGATATACATTTGTTTAATTTAGGTTTGAATTCATTTGAGTTGTTGGCATTTGCAGGCTGTTATTAACAATCACTGTGGAGTTTTCTTCTCCAAACAGTATGGTAGTCGGTGCGTTTTATGTATAGTAAATTACTTTTAAGTCTTTCAATTATGACAAAATTAATACACATGTCCATTAATTTTTAAAAATTAACGGTTTAATCCTTATATTTAATTTTATCATATACTCAAGTCTGTCTGTCAAATTTTATACATTTTTTTAGTTAAGTCGAAAAGATATAAGTTATCAAATGAGTAGAAATATTTTAAATCTCTAAAATACCCTTAGTTTCTCTCTTTTCCTTCTATACCCCTTTTTTTTTTCTCTCTCTTTCCGTTTGGTTCCTTTCCTCCGCCGCCTGACACCATACCATTTGTCAATTTGCCGGCTATTTTCATCTCTCTCTCTCTCTCTCTCTCTCTCTCTCTCTCAAGCATTTTCTTCTCAAATGAGAGTGTGGTATGTTTTTAGGGATTTCTCAAGTTAATTAAGGACATTACGGTCATTTCATATTTCATTAACGACAATTTTAATAGAGGGATATTATTTTGATGAAATAAAAAATAAGAATTAATTAAACGGGTGACTTTTAAAAATTGAGGGACATATATATTAATTTTAATATAATTTAAGGACTTACAAATAATTTATCCATTTACACATGAGGTGTCTTAATTAATTTGACTAATATTTTTCGAACATGACAAAAACTAGGACACTTTATAGAAAAACATCAACTTCAAATTTTGTTTGCTTGGTTTAATTTAGTTCTCATTGAAACACAAATTTTAGAATTCAGTGTACTACTAAATTAAAGCTTATGGGTTCTTTCCCTTTAGTTTTGATAGAAGGTGATACTATACCCACTCAAAATCGAAGTCAAATAGTTAAACTCATATTCAGTATAAAAAGTAAAAATAGAAATACTTCCAACTTGATAGAAAAGAAAGTTGAATAGAAGTATGGATCAAAAGAAATGAGCAAAGACAAAGACCAAACAAAAGCTTTATTCGCCTAAAGTGGCAAACAGAAGCCATACTGAATAAACAGTACCAGTAAATGAGATCGATTTTTACAGACTGAGCAATAATCACACATGCAATTCAATAAAGCGCAAATTTTATGGAAATCACTTTGGAGATTTAGTAAAGATCACCGCCATAAACAAAGTAACGACTATTTCCTAAAAAAGCATATAAATATCAATCAAAGTACAAGGAATAAGTACGCTTACTATCTCTATTATTCTCTATTACTAAAGAATTTTCTAATCTCTCTCTAAAGGATTAAGATATCTGACTTAGAGCGTTAGAGTGGCCTAACAAAAGGCCATCCACCTTATCCTTTTTTCTTATTGCAGGTCTATGTGTCATCAAGGTCAAGACCTTATCAAGGTCAAGACCACAAAGACCACCGGTAGCATTAGGAAGAAAAAAAAACACCTACGTGTCATCAAGGTCAAGACCACAAAGACCACCGGTAGCATTAGGAAGAAAAAAAAACACCTCTGGGAATTTTGGGAAGGAATATGAAAGGAACATAGTTAGCATTTAATTTTGGACTTTTTGGTTGCCCATTGGATTTGACATATTCGATCATTTTTGTTTAACACTCAGATTTAATATATGAATATATGGAATTCATTTATTTAATAAGTAAGATCCAGTATACATTTTGTGTTTCGGATCTGTGGATGCAATTGCAAATTCTTGAAATTTCGGATCTGTGGATGCAATTGCAAATTCTTGAAATGACAAAGATTATATTTATATCTGTGGCCACACTGTTTATTGAAGATAAAAGTTCCATAGAGTAACATTCTTTTTTCCTTTCTGTCATTAGTTTTTGTCTACTGAAAAGGGTTAACTCTAAGTTTTCTTTCTACCCATGAAGGAGACAGGACAGGACTCATCTCATATTCCATCAACCTAGCCTTGGATTCGCTCTGATCTGTATAATCCATGCACATTTTCTCTTCAGGCAAAACCTTAACCCTCCATATTTTGAAGGAGTGGTCCAAACTTGCACTATATACCAAAAACCCCATCACAACTTTCTCCAATTCCATACAAGCAGCCAGACATCTCACTGGCCCTCTATGCCCATCTAACACTGCTAAACATTCATGGAAATAGCTTCCTTCTTCTCTCCTCCATACCCTGATTGTCGTATCCTCTGATCCGCTAAATATCAACTTCTCCACAGCCACTAGGCAAAGAACTGAAAAACGATGCCCTTGCAAGAATCCACCATGGTTAAATCTGCCAGAAAATTTCTCCTTCTCCCAAAAGTTTATGGTACCATCTGAGGACCCTGAATAGAGAAAGCAATTGCTGAAGGTGGAGCTTAAGGCCAATGCATTGACTGGAGATTGCTGGAATTTTAGTGTCATAGTGAGAGTGTGAGAATTTTCTCTATACACTCTCCTCCATATTTTAACTGACCCATCTAATGAGCAAGTAAAGACACACCCATCATCTTGATTCACCACTATAGCATTTACATTATCTTCATGAGCTACAAATGAGTCTACACATTTTTTATCTGAAACTTTCCAAACTTTAACTGTTCTGTCATATGAACCAGTGTATAGGAGCCCTTCTGCGTGGTAATAAGCCATGCAAGAAACACAATCCCTATGTTGTTGTGCGTTTGATCTAGAGAATAAACGAAATGAACTTCTTTTAGGTAATTTGGAGACCTTTCTTATTCGATAACACTCTGAAACTGTGAAGTTCCAAATTCGAATTTTATGATCTTTATGAGCAGAGAATAGTATGTTACCATGAGCTAAAATGGCTCGAACTTCTCCGGAACTCGCTTTGAGATAGCCCCGTTCGATGCAATCGGGCTGCCTCCATGCACGTATACGTTTACTTTCAGAGCCAGTGAAGACTACTCCTTTTGAAACAGCAATGGAGAAGATGTTCCCTTCGTTGCGATGAATCGAGGCTATGCAATGGTAGAGAAGAGAAGGTGATGGGGTGTGCAGAGGAGAGAGCGTCCACGGTGATTCTGGGCTAGCTGGCGGGATTAAGTTAAGCTTATTGGTGGAGCGGGTAGTAGAATGCCTTGGAGGGCTGAACTGGACATGATCTTGGTCGTTCATTTCTTGAAAAGTTCTAAAGGAAGGGAGGGTAATTTTAGGTGGTTGCATTGCATTTCCCTGTTCAGACATGAAGCTATACAGAGTTCTCTTTCCATAGAATTCCATTGCATCAGTGCCGCGGGAGGCAATGGGTTATGTGGGAAATAGCTATAAACATATAAAGATTGGATGGAAATGGAGTATTTATGTACTCAGTGATGTGAGCCGAACTAACCACCCACTGCTAATTATTGTATACACCCGACAGCAATAAAATAGTGACATCAGTTATCTATATATATATATATAATTTTAGAGATGTGGAGTTAATGTATTTAGAGAGAGGATGTATGTGCACTAAATGCATCATATACTCACAATCAGTTATTCATTTCATTTAGGAGATTAGTTCATACTTTTTATGAGTCATAATGTACATGCATCCATCGAGAGCATACAATAATTTATCAGTTTTATATTCACAAATTTATTTTAAGAAATTTTTATTTATACCTGCATAATTGTAAACTCAAAACATTATATATATAATGAAATATATGTATAAAATAAATAAAATCCATATATTTCTATTTTGAGTAGAGAAATTTTTATTTTTGTATTGATGAAAGATAAAAGTTGAAACTTATTTATTAAATGATTGAGTATTTATTTTATATAAGAGATCATAGTTAAAAAAATCATTTATTTTAAAAAAATAAAAAAATTAATACCTATATTTCAAAGAAAAGTTGGCATTTTTCATAGAATCATTATAGAATAATGGGGGAGGTGGATGAATTGAAAGTAACGTAGGCAGGCCCTTCCATAAAGAACAAACTTATCCAGACAGCAGACAGTGTCTAGTCCATGGAGTGACAGGCATCTCACCATGGAATGACAGGCATCTCACATCTTAAGGAATCTACTGAATCTCATGAGGACAGCTTTGGATGTGGATCAAGGACAGCTACAGGTAAGGGGCATTGGTGATGTGGTTTAATATGACGGTTGTGATCGTTAACGCCTGGGCCATGCTTAGGTCTTGCATATTTATCACCCCATAATGATACTGTACTGATTTCACCTAAATGGTTAGGTGAAATTTATATATATATGGACCAACCAATTGAAACCTACTTTGACCTTTTATTAAAGGAAATTCATTTTCTTATATTAAAGCTTAATGCGATGCACTAATGAACTTTAATATGGTCTATAAAACTGTAAGATCTCAAATTTAAATTTCAGTAGAATCTAATTGTAAAAAAAAAATAAACTTAAGGACAGCCGGTGAAAAGTTGGTTTAATTGAATTAGTACTGGCTTGTGTTTAGAAATTGAATTCCCTCTTGCACTGACCCCTCTTCCACACCAAACTGCTATGCACATTTGATGAGGTGGTAAAGATATGAATAATACACACACATAAAAATGAAGCCCAACTTGTGAACCTATTAAAAAGTACTATATTTATAAAAAAAACTTGTATATAGATGTTAAGTAGAGTGCCACATGTTTAGAGATTTGCATTTAGATTCACAACATCCCCCGTCATGAAGAATTATTGTTTGTTTCTATCAGAAGTTAGCTGGGGTGCAGGGGCAATCGCCCAAGGTATAGTACAGCAAGATGGAGGTATCAGAACAAGTAGAGGTAGTGTGCTACACAGCTTGATCGTGTGATATAAAAATGACACACAATTTGACTAATAATTGTGTATTCGCTCGATGGTGTGCTATGTAAGTTGCTGTCCAGTAAATCACATGGCCTGAGCACATAAAACCCCACGGTCGTGTTTAGGGGTGTGCAAATGATCGGTTCGGTTCCAAACCGAACCAAACCGACAAAACCGAAAATCGAAAATCAAAATTTTTAAAAACCGAACCGAACCGATTGATAAGAGAAAACCGAACCGAATCGAACCGATAACTATCGGTTCGGTTCGATTTTAAACCGATCAAACCGAAATTTATAAAATTTCATATTTTTAACATTAAATCTAAATAATAAAAACCAAAAAAATTAGAAATCAAAACTCAAAAATCTTAAGGTTCGGTTCGGTTTTCTTTGATTTCGGTTCAGTTCAATTCGGTTCGATTCAATTTGATTCGATTTTTTTTTTGATTTCCTATATATATTAATAATTTCGGTTCGGTTCGGTTTTTTTTTTATTTTTTATGAAAATAACCGAACCGAACCGATTAACTGAAATTATCAAAATTATAAATCGAACCAAACCGATTAAATTTTAAAATCGAACCGATTAAATCGAATTAATCGGTTCGGTTCGATTTTTCGATTTAAACCGAAAACTGCTCTCCCCTAGTCGTGTTGATGTAGATTGATACAAAGCATTACTGTCCAAAAGGTTACATAGTTTGGCAGTATATCATCCCATGTCGCATTGACATAGAGACCTGATTTTATCTAGTTATTGATTTATTCCGATTTGATTAGGAATTCTATTGGGTCAGGGCCATTTTATATTGATGGGAAATGGGCTTGTATTTTAGGATCTTTGAAACCCTAGCTATATAAAGGGGCATCTCTAGTATAATTTTACAGGCAAGCAAGCTATAGCCTTTGCGCGGGATTTTCTAATGGTAAAACAACGTAAAATCTCTGTGTCTCTTCTTGATTGTACCTCTTATTTCTTATTCTCGTGAATGCAAGGACGGATTTAGAAATTTATATTAATGGGGCAATATATATGAATGCTCATATGTGTGTGCACACACACACATATTTGTATATTCATTTTATATAATTGTAAATGTTCATAATTATTTTATGTTCAGAGATAAATGCAAGTTTAAAATAATATTCTTTTGTTACTTGTCGCATTTTTTCAATATTTTTATATTTTTGAATCTATTAGTAAAATTTTTTTTATTAATTTGCTTTCAAATATTGAAGGAGGACAAATTTTAATTCAAGTGTGTGCTCAAATTTTAATCTCACTTTTACATATTTGATTAAGACAATTTTTTTTTTATTTAGTCTATATAATATATAAATGTGTGAAAGGAGGGAGAAAACATTGACTTGACCCAAATTGCCTTTATTATTTATAGTAATTATAATTATATTTTTTTGTTATTTTAATTTAATTTTAGAGTTTTTATAAAATTAAAATTCTTATAATTTAAAATTTAATTACCTATACAATTTTAGAGTTTATATAGATATAAAGTTCTTAATTCTTCTTGTATTTAAATTATACTTAATTAAATTTTTATTATTATATAATTTAAAATAAAATTTTGTAAAAATACTTTCTTAATTTATATTGTTTACAAAAATAGAAAGTGTTTTATTTATGTGAACAATTTTTCTTTTAATGAATCTTAATGGATTTTTATCTTTATCTTAATTATAATTATTTATAAAAAAAAGTATTTTAGTACAATAATATTTAAATTTACATAAAATAATAAAAAAAATTTTGTTAGCCAAACATATGAATTCTTTTATTAATTTTTTTAAATTTTCTTTTACTTTTTACTTTAATTTATTATAAGTTCATTAAAAATTTTTAGTTATTGCATTAATATATATGTTAGTACATTTATTGATAAGCTTTATATATATATATATATATATATGAGAAAAAAATTAAATAGATAAATATATATTATTTAAAAAATTGAGTTTAATTATAAAATTAATATAATTAATAGGATGACAAGAATTTATAATACTAATTTTTTATTTTAGAATAGTACATTATTAAAAATTCAAAAATATTAATGTGTGTACATATAAAAAATTATAATAATTTTTTAATACTATAATCTTATTCTAACTTAACAAATAGTAAATACATATAAAAAAATTAAGAATCATACTTAAAATATTGAATTGTTATTTTAATTTAATAAATTTATATTTAAATATAAATACAAATTGATATTTGATATAAAAAGAGTCCTAATTTTTATATGAATACAAATATTATATTATTTAATAGAATTTTTATTTTTTGGATTTAATAACCTTATTAAAATTTGATATTTATTTTTAGAAAAATAATTATAAAAAATTTAATTTAAAATAAGGTTATAAATTTGTTTAACAAAGTATTTACTGTAAATCAAATAATTATTTATTTTTTTTACTATAATCATTCCAATTAAAAATAATAATAATATACTAACATTAGTATTTTTTTTATTCTATTATCATATATAGATTTTTTTATTTTTTAAATAAAAAGAAAATTTTAGTTATTAATTTATTAGCGTTAATATATTTATCAATTTTATTTTAAAGTTTTTCTTAAATATGAAATTATATAAATATTATATATCTAATAAAAATTAATAATATTGATATTTATTAATATGAGTGTTCACAATTAATTTTAGTAAATAAAATTAAAAATTGAATAAAAAATAACTAGAAAAATATCAATATTATATGAAACTATATCAAATTGAATTTATTTTACTATTATATCTATAAATTATTAAATAGAATTGAAAAAAGTTTAAAATTTTCATGCTGAGTATATATGTTTTATAAAAATTATGAAATATTAAAAGCTAATTAGTCTTGATAAGATCAATACTTTATTATTAAAAGAATTTAACACGAAAATATATGAACCAACAAAATAACAAACAGTTAAATTTATATATTTATATGTGACACCCTTTACTCGTCTATAGTATAGCCGAGTAAGGCATGCCATACAGTGTGCCAGAGCACCCTATCTTATCTTATTTCAATTTAAGTTCTTAATGTTGACCCCACAAGCTCAAAGGAGCATAGATTTTGATGATACCAAAACTCAACTAGAATCAAACTAACATTGTTTTAAGTGTTGTGTATCTCAAAGAAGAAGGACAAAAGGATTTTATGATGGATTGGTCCTTATGAAGAAAAGATGACATTCTAAGGATAACACAAGACGAAGCAAAAGAGATAAAAGAAGAAAAGGTTACCTTCCAAGGCTGCATTGAAAATCAGATTTGAAGGTACATCTAGTATAGAAGTTAGTTTTATTTCTTAGGATTTCTTGTGAAAAGAATTGAGGAGTAAAAGTCAATGATACTTATTTTTAATCCCTCAAAAGATTTTCTTTTTAAATATCATTACTGGCCTAAAAAGTGTTTGACTATGATTTGGTGTAAAGTTTTATAGTTTTGAAAGTTATGCAGAAAAGTTTTCCTGGTATGCTAACTGGTTTGCTATCGATTTTAGTATGCTAACCGGTTTGCTATTTTCTCAAGTACGCTAATCGTTTCAACTCGCACAACATCGCAGAAAATGACAAAATAACGGCTATTTTCTTGAAATTGATTCAGTAACGTTCAAATGAGTTCTCGAACGGTAAAAAACGTTCCAAAGCTATAAATACACCTTCCTTTGGCCATTTTGCACTTAATGAAAGTTCCTCTACTGTTCAAAATCTTTAAAGCTTTCATTCAAAGTGCTCAAAGTGATTTATTGCTCATCATTGGCTTATTTACTCAACTCTTCTTTATAGTTGCTGTTGTAATTGAGTGAGAGTGAGTTTTTCAACACATTATTATCATTTGTGAGAGGTCATTCAAGCACCTATTGAAGCTTGGTTGTGATAAGTGTTTGGGATAACACTTGGTAGAAGTGTGAAGCTACTTGTAAAAGCTTTGTTGAGAAGATTTGTAAAGGGCTTTGTCTCTTGCCTTGAAAAGAGAAGAATAGTGGAGTGAAGACTCAAAGTGTGATCTTTGAGAGAGTGGATGTAGGCTAGTTAAAACCGAACCACTATAAAAATTCCAGTGTTCATTTTCTCAACCCTTGCTCTTTACATTTTTGCAATTTAGCTTTATGAATGATATACTTTTGCTGATATGAAAATTGATATCATATCTCGTTGATCTTGCCGCTATCCGAGAAAAATAGTTTATCGCAAAATCACGATATCCGATATATTCTCGTTGGTTATCTCATTGTCATCGGATAGGATATCCGTATAACGCTCTAGTTCTTTGTGATAAAAACGTATTCGGTTCATCGATATATTTACTGAATGCTTATATAGTCTGTTATATCAGTATACTGATTGCATACAGTTTAACCTTGAGTCAACTTGTCAATAGAGCTATATTGTTCATTTTTCACATTAGATAATTTAGTTGAACCTAGCTGCAATTTTCAAAGGTTTTGAGCAAGAACCGAAAATTGTTTTTAAAGTCCAATTCACCCCCCTCTTGGACATATTTTGGGACATCAATTTGGTATCAGAGCTTGTCTCTCTTGCTTGAGGATTAAACCCCTTCGAGTGATCCACACACATGGCTAGTTCATCTAGAAATTCTGCTGGTATACCTGCCCCCTTAGCTGAAGGTTATTCCATCACTAGACCACCACTTTTTAATGGCACAAATTACTCCTTTTGGAAAACTAGAATGAGAAACTTCATACAATGCTGACATTGATGCTTGGAGAATAGTTAAAGATGGTCCTTATATTCCTTATAAAACCGATGAAGGAACTGCACAAATTCCTAAAGTCAAGTTGAATTTGATGATAATGATTGGAAGAAAATTTCTACAAATGCTAAGGCTATTAATATTCTTCATTGTGCTCTTGATATTAATGAGTATAACCGTGTTTCAGGATGTCAAACTGCAAAAGAAATATGGGACAAACTAGAAGTCACATATGAAGGAACTGATGTGGTAAAAGAGTCAAAGGCAAACCTCCTCATCCGTGATTATGAATTATTTGAGATGAAATCTGGTGAAACCATTGCTGAAATGAGTACCAGATTTACTGACCTTGTAAATCTACTTAAAGCTCTTGGAAAGAGATTCGAAGAACAAGAACTTGTAAAGAAAATTCTGAGGTCTCTTCCAAAGACGTGGGAAGCAAAAACTACTGTTATTCAAGACACCAAGGATTTCAGAAAATACACCTATGATGAGCTGATTGGTTCTCTCATTGCACATGAGATTATTTACAAGAAAGATGAGAATGAAGGTGATCAAAAGAAAAAGAAAGGCATAGCTTTCATATCCGAAAAAGTAGATGAGAAAAAGAAAAATGTTGCTCTTAAAGCTAATTCAAGTGATGATTCAAGTGCTTCAAGTGATGATGATGAAGATATGGCTATGATAGTCAAAAGATTCAAAAGAGCATTTAGAAAAGGTGGAAGCAAATACAAGAAGTTCACAAAGAAATATGCTCCAAAGACTCCAAATCATTCAAGTGAAATAGTTTGTTATGAGTGTAACAAACCAGGCCACATTAAGCCAAAATGTCCTACTTTGAAGAAGAAAAATAAGTTCAGAAAGGACAAAAGCAAAAAGGCAATGGCAGCAACTTGGAGTGACAGTGATTCTTCATCAAATGATGAAACAAGTGACAAAGAGGCTGCAAACACTTGTATGATGGCAATTGAAGAAAAAGGTGAAAGCTCACACATCGAAGATAGTGAAAATGAGGTAAATCTTGAACTTTCTAATGTTGATGAATTAGAACTTGCATTTGTGAAGACATATGATAAATATAGAACCTTTAAAAAGAAATGCAAAATTTTAGTTCATGAAAATTGTGCTTTAAGATCTGAAAATATTTCATTAAGTATGGTTTCAAAGGAAAATGAATTTTATAAATCTCAAATGAAATTATTTAAGGAAGTTAATGATGAGCTTCAAAGATCAAAAGAAGTGTGTGAACAACTTCTTGAGAAAAACAGAATTCTTGAAGAAAAAGTTGAATCGTTGACAAGAGATTTATCTAAATTTACAAAAGGTAAAGAAACACTTGACATACTTCTTGGGAATCAAAGATTCACAAATGAAAAATCTGGAATTGGATATGATGGATTTATGAAGTATGGAAAATACAAACAATTCTTTGTTAGAGCTACATCCTTTTCTCAACCAAATATTACATGCTTTTATTGTAATCATAAAGGTCATATGATTAATGCTTGTCCTATTAGGAAAGGAATCTTTAAGGCAAAGAAAGTATGGGTGCCTAAAGGAACCGTACCTAATGCTACTAACATTCAAGGACCCAAAGTTGCTTGGGTACCTAAGAACGCTTAATCGATTTCAGTGTCCGCTAAGGAGTATGCTGGAAACAGAACATTGGTACATTGATAGTGGCTGCTCTAGGCACATGACAGGAAATAAAGGCAAGTTTTCCTCTCTTACCTTGAAAGAAGAAGGTTATGTGAAATTTGGTGATAAAAGCAAAGCTAAAATTGTTGGATGTGGAACTATTGGTAAAAATCCTTGCATTGAGAATGTTGCATTAGTTCAAGGATTAAAGTATAATCTTTTAAGTGTTAGTCAACTATGTGATAATGGTTTTAAAGTGGTTTTTACTTCTACACATTGTGAGATTCATGGAAATAATGTTATGTTTGCTGGTGCTAGAATAGATAATATTTACCTACTTGATTTAACAAGCCTTGAAGAAAATTGTGAAACATGTTTTATGACATCAGATGATAATGCATGGTTATGGCATAGAAAATTAGGACATGCTAGCATGAGTACTCTTGCTAAACTCTCTAGAAAGAACCTTGTTAGAGGACTTCCAAAGCTAAGATTTGAAAAAGAATTTCAATGTAAAGCTTGTGCACTTGGTAAGCATACAAAATCATCTTTTAAATCAAAAAATGTTGTAACTACGTCTAGACCATTGGAATTGTTGCATCTTGATCTTTTTGGTCCAATCACACCTAGAAGTCTAGGAGGCAAGGCATATGCATTTGTAATTGTTGATGATTTTTCAAGATTCACATGGACTTTCTTTCTTGCTCATAAAGATGAAACCTTTGATATATTTGAAGCTTTTTGCAAAAGAACTCAAAATGAAAAAGGATATTGCATTACATCTTTGAGGAGTGATCATGGAAAAGAATTTGAAAATAATTTGTTTGAAAATTTCTGCTCTCAAAATGGTATTTATCATACATTTTCAGCTCCTAGAACTCCACAACAAAATGGAGTTGTTGAAAGGAAAAATAGATCTTTGCAAGAAATGGCAAGAACAATCTTTGAATGAAAACAGTTTACCAAAATATTTTTGGGCGTAAGTCAGAATACAAAGATGCTACATTTTAAACAGTTTCCATTAGAGCTATTTTAAAGAAAACTCCTTATGAACTTTGGAAAGGAAGAAAACCCAATATTGCATATTTTCATGTGTTTGGTTGCAAATGTTACATTTTGAATAACAAAGACAAAGAATCTCAATAAATTTGATGCTAAATCTTGTGAAGGAATATTTCTAGGGTATTCAACAAATAGCAAAGCATATAGGATCTTCAATAGAAAAACATTGACCATGGAAGAATCAATGCATATACTTTTTGATGATGCTAACACTTCCTTGCAAAGGAGAAATTCTTGTGATGATGAATTTGAGCAGATTCTAAATTCAAAGAATTCAAATAATGATGAGCTTGAATCAAAAGAACAAGTGGAGGATGATCAAAATGACAAAGAAGATGAACTCCCTTGCTCCACAAATATTGAAATTCAAGATGACTCCCAACCAAATGTGGAAGAACTACAAATTGAGGAACCTCAACATCAAGATATTCCACAAGAATGGAGGTATCATAGAAATCATTCCAAAGATGACATTCTTGATAATCCATCACAAAGAATGATGACAAGAGCTCAACTTAGAAGATATTTTGGTAATGTTGCTTTTGTTTCTCAATTTGAACCCAAAACATATGATGATGCTCAAAATGATGAAAATTGGCTTTTTGCTATGCAAGAGGAATTAAATCAGTTTGAAAGAAACAAAGTTTGGAAACTTGTTCCTAAACCTAAAAAGCACACTGTTATTGGAACTAAATGGGTATTTAGGAATAAGATGGATGAAAAAGGACATGTAGTTAGAAATAAAGCTAGACTAGTAGCTCAAGGATACAACCAAGAGGAAGGTATTGATTTTGATGAAACCTTTGCTCCGGTTGCTAGAATTGAAGCTATTAGAATGTTGTGTGCATTTGCTTATTTTAAGAATTTCATGCTTTATCAAATGGATGTTAAAAGTGCATTTTTAAATGGATATATTGATGAAGAAGTTTATGTAGCTCAACCTCCTGGTTTTGAAGACCCTCACTTTCCAAATCATGTTTATAAGCTTACTAAAGCTCTCTATGGTTTAAAGCAAGCTCCTAGAGCATGGTATGAGAGACTTAGTAAATTCTTGCTTCAAAATGATTTTAAAAGAGGAAAAGTAGACACTACTCTCTTCATTAAGAAAATGGGAAAAGACATGCTTATTGTGCAAATTTATGTAGATGATATTATTTTTGGTGCTACTAACCATTCTCTTTGTAAGAAATTTTCCAACATGATGAAAAGTGAATTTGAAATGAGTATGATGGGTGAACTTACTTTCTTTCTTGGATTGCAAATTAAGCAAATGAAAGATGGAATTTTTATAAATCAGTCCAAGTATATAAAGGATATGCTAAAGAAGTTCAAAATGGAGGATATGAAGAGTGTTGGAACTCCCATGAGCTCAACAATTAAATTGGAGAAAGATGAAAAAGGTAAAGAGGTAGATAACAAATTTTATAGAGGTATGATTGGTTCTTTACTCTACTTGACAGCATCTAGACCAGATATTCATTTTAGTGTATGTTTATGTGCAAGATTTCAGTCATGTCCAAAAGAATCTCATTTTGTAGCAGTTAAGAGAATTTTTAAATACCTCATTGGCACTCACAATATTGGCTTGTGGTATCCAAAATGTGAATCATTTGATCTTATTGGTTATAGTGATTCAGATTTTGCTGGTAGTAGATTGGATAGAAAAAGCACTTCTGGAACTTGTCAATTTTTAGGTCATGCATTAGTTTCATGGCACAGTAAAAAGCAAACTTCTGTTGCACTTTCATGCGCAGGTTGAATATATTGCAGCTGGAAGTTGTGTTGCACAAATTTTGTGGATGAAACAACAGCTTGAAGACTTTGAAATTAAATTTGATCACATTCCCATAAGATGTGACAATACTAGTGCTATAAACCTATCAAAAAATCCTGTTCAACACTCTAGAAGCAAGCATATTGAAATTAGACATCATTTCATTAGGGATCATGTTCAAAATGGTGATATTCAAATCGAATTTGTCCCTTCTGAAAAACAGCTTGCTGACATTTTCACAAAGCCACTTAGTGAGGAAACTTTTTGCAAAATAAGAAGAGAACTTGGTATGATTGACGCTTTTGATTAAATTTTGATGTATTCTCATGTTTCCATATGAAAATGAAGTGATATATGTTGATTTGCAGTGTTGAAAATGCATTCTGATATTTTTGGTGTAATTTGAAAAATTCTGGATTATATCAGATATGAACAGTAATCTGCAGAATTTGCTCTCAGTGGCATACTAATCCGTTTGCTAATTTTCTTGTTTGCTAAACGCTTTACCACTGCTCCTACTTTTTCATTGGCAAACTGGGAATCAGGTCTGATTGCTCTAAAACTCTAAAATTTTTTTTCTCTCGAGCGCCTATTCTGCATGTTTAAAGCTCATTTTACTTAAATACCCCTCTACTTAAAGTATTGCATCATTATGTATTTAAGGGCAAAATGGACTTTTTAACACTTTGATTTGCGCGGGATTTAATTTTTCTTACGAACCATCGCCTTCTCGCCGTCCTCCTCGCTACACGCTACCTATTCCTGCAAAACCTACAGATTGTGTCCTTTCAATTTTTAAAATTCAAAAACCTTCTTTCCGTCGCCTCGCTTTCCTAACCCGAACGCTTTTTTTTTTTTCTTTTCACCGCTAACCCGCTTTGCCGCACCACTTCAAGCGCTCGTCTCCTTCATCGCTCGTAAATACTCAAAACCTTTGACAGTGAATCGATTAAATCGATTATTTACAGAAAGAAAATCCCCAAAGTTTTTCGTTTCCGTTAAATCTGCGGAAAGAAATCATTTGGCTTTGGTTATTTTTCTTTGACGATTCGCACTCTCTGTTTCAGTATATTTCAGGTATAAAGTCTAAACCTTTAATGGAATCGTGTTTCATATTCGTCTATGCCTGTGTGTTCTGCCTTCGTAATAGGTTGATATTTTGATTTGCTCTTGTCTGTTTACTCTGCTTTTGTAATATGCTGATAATTTTTTTATTGCTCTCGATCGTTTGTTCCGTTTCTAGCGCTCTGTTGTTAATTTTTGGGCATTAACGTTTAGTAAAATATGATACATAATATTAACTCGAAATTTATGGATTTATAAGAACTCTAATATTTTTTTTGTCATCTGTTCTATTTTGTCATTGCGCTCTGTTGTGAAAAATGAATGTTAATATGCTTAAATTGATTATATATATAAATATATATATATATATTGGCTGCTCACATCACTTATTTTACAATCTCAGTTCTCTCTGTCATTTCGGCCTAATTTATTTCTAAGATTGGTTATGGCACGAGACAAAGGAAAAGGGAAAGCCAAAATCACCACATATTCATCCTCAGACTCAACTGACGCCAGTGTCCCTGCGTCACCACCTCCACAAAAGGATGCTCCTCTGATAATTGGTAAACCACAAGCAAAGACCAAGAAAAGAACAAGCGAGCCAGTTCAAGAAAGGGGAACTAAAAAGAAAAAGATTTTAAAAGCTCCAGTTGTGCATATGGAGAGGGCTATTCATGAGCCAAGGTATATTCACTGGCCTGCTTTTGTTGAAGTTTCCATTCCTTTGCAATCTTTATTTGAGTATCAAAAATGGGATAAACTGTGTTCTGATACTGAAGGAGTGTATGTGGACTTAGTGCAAGAATTCTATAAAAATTTGAGGGTTGATGATTCTGACAAAGATGAGTCCTTTAAGGTGAAAATGAAAGGGACAATTTATGAAGTGACAGTAGCTAGATTAGCTAAAGCCCTAGAAATTCCAAATAGTGGAAACAAAATCTGCTCCCACAAAGATGTTTTTGCTGTTGGTGGGTTCAACAAAAGGGATTTTGAGGGTGAAGTGTTTAAAGGAGAAGTGAAGGATAAGACAAGCATTACTCATGCTCATCAACACATTAAAATTCTGCATAGTTTTATTATTTATGTGTTGAATCCTAGAACCGGCAGTCCCAATTATTTGAGTACCCTTGACCTCTGCATAATTTGGCATATAGTGAACCAAATTGAGTTTAATCTTGCCTATTTTATGCTGAAACAAATCATGAAATGGAAGCCACCTTATAAGCTACCCTATGCTCATCTTCTAAATGGTCTATTTAGAGACTTTGGGATACCTTTGGAATCTGAGAAACTTAGAACCAATATGATTCCAATCACTAGCTTGCAAAAAGATGATGATGGTAGAAAGCTTAGATTTGAGCAAGGTGCTAGCTCCAAAGATAGTGCAAGTGGCACTTTAAATGTTGAAGGTATTTTGGAGGAAGTAAACAATTTGAGAGAATTTGTTGAGATGGAACTTGGAGAGCTACAAAAATTTAAAAGTTTTCAAACTATTCTTATGAATGCTCTAGACTCCAAAGTTGATGGATCTTTGATGTTGATGTACAAGATTGTTGAAGAGTTGTTTAAAATCAAAGTCCATTTGGGTATTTCAACCACTGAGGCTGGAGAAACCAGTAAGGTTGCTACTGGATCTGTTCCTCTAGCCGAGAAAGTGAAAGAAAAGGAGAAAGAGAAAGAAACAGAAGAAGAAGAAGAAAAAGAAGAGGAAGAGGAAGAAGAAACAGAAGAAGAGGAAGAGAAAGAAACTGAAGAAGAAGAAGAGAAAGAGGAAGAAAAGGAAGAAGAGGAAGAAGCTAAAGCAGAAAAAGATGAAGATGAATCTGATGATGAGAATGGTACTGGAGGCAGCAAAGAGGGAAGTGGAAAAGATAAGAGTGACTCAGAGTCTGAAGCAGAACCAGAGACACCTGCTTCTGCTGCTCCTGCAAAAGGAAAGGGCAAAACAGCTCAACAAGAACAAAGACGCAAACAGAAAGAGGAAACTGGTAAACCCACTGGCAAAAAGACTAAAACTGGCAAAAAGTCTGCAGCTGAGTCTGGTACTACTGAGTTAGCAGCTGGGCCTATTGTTCCTTTGACACCCGGAACTGAATTGGTCACGCAATTCTTCAAACTTTGAGTGACAAACCTGTCAAGCCCAAAAAGCTGAAAATGGGTGCTCCAAAACCAATCAGGAGAAGTTCCAGGCTGAAAGGATAAACTGAACTTTGATTGAATTTTGTCTAACAGTCTGTCTGTTAGTTTGCTACTTAGTCTGCTACTTTTGGTTTTTCTAGTTTGCTATATCAGTTACTATTTTAATTGTTTATTCACTGCACTTAGACTGAATTTTGACATGCATGATTTCTCCCATATTCTTTTGATGCTGACAAAAAGGGGGAGAAAAGTAATGAATGGTAATCTTGATACTTGATATAGTTTGTGATTACTTGTGGATAACATAGTTTGTGCATATGGTTGATATAGTTTTATGGTTGTGTATATTGTTGATATCACTTGTGAATGGTATACAGTTTGTGATTAGTGTGCATACTTGTGTATAATTAGTTAGTATCTTTAGTCACACTTGACTCCTTAAGAAAAAGCTTATGGATGTTTTATTGAAATTATTAAGGGGGAGTTATTTGTGATTAATTGTTGATATAAGCACATACATAGGGGGAGTTATTCTCACATACACATTCATACACATACTCACACTTATTTACATTTACTTGGTGATTCAATTGAGTTTTGTCATCATCAAAAAGGGGGAGATTGTTGACCCCACAAGCTCAAAGGAGCATAGATTTTGATGATACCAAAACTCAACTAGAATCAAACTAACATTGTTTTAAGTGTTGTGTATCTCAAAGAAGAAGGACAAAAGGATTTTATGATGGATTGGTCCTTATGAAGAAAAGATGACATTCTAAGGATAACACAAGACGAAGCAAAAGAGATAAAAGAAGAAAAGGTTACCTTCCAAGGCTGCATTGAAAATCAGATTTGAAGGTACATCTAGTATAGAAGTTAGTTTTATTTCTTAGGATTTCTTGTGAAAAGAATTGAGGAGTAAAAGTCAATGATACTTATTTTTAATCCCTCAAAAGGTTTTCTTTTTAAATATTATTACTGGCCTAAAAGTATTTGACTATGATTTGGTGTAAAGTTTTATAGTTTTGAAAGTTATGCAGAAAAAGTTTTCCTGGTATGCTAACTGGTTTGCTACTTAAATTAGTATGCTAACTGGTTTGCTATTTTCTCAAGTACGCTAACTGTTTCAACTCTGCACAACATCGCAGAAAACGATAAAATAACGGCTATTTTCTTGAAATTCGTATCTGTAACGTTCAAATGAGTTCTGCAACGGTAAAAAACGTTCCAAAGCTATAAATACACCTTCCTTTGGCCATTTTGCACTTAATGAAAGTCCCTCTACTGTTCAAAATCTTTAAAGCTTTCATTCAAAGTGCTCAAAGTGATTTATTGCTCATTATTGGCTTATTTACTCAACTCTTCTTTATAGATTCTGTTGTAATTGAGTGAGAGTGAGTTTTTCAACACATTATTATCATTTGTGAGAGGTCATTCAAGCACCTATTGAAGCTTGGTTGTGATAAGTGTTTGGGATAACACTTGGTAGAAGTGTGAAGCTACTTGTAAAAGCTTTGTTAAGAAGATTTGTAAAGGGCTTTGTCTCTTGCCTTGAAAAGAGAAGAATAGTGGAGTGAAGACTCAAAGTGTGATCTTTGAGAGAGTGGATGTAGGCTAGTTAAAACCGAACCACTATAAAAATTCCAGTGTTCATTTTCTCAACCCTTGCTCTTTACATTTTTGCAATTTAGCTTTATGAATGATATACTTTTGCTGATATGAAAATTGATATCATATCCGTTGATCTTGCCGCTATCCGAGAAAAATAGTTTCTCGCAAAATCTGGCGATATCCGATATATTCTGTTGGTTATCTGTTGTCTTGCCGATAGGATATCCGTATATCGCTCTAGTTCTTTGTGATAAAACGTATTCGCCATCGATATATTTCTTGAATGCTTATATAGTCCGTTATATCGATATCGATTGCATACAAATTTAACCTTGAGTCAACTTGTCAATAGAGCTATATTGTTCATTTTTCACATTAGATAATTTAGTTGAACCTAGCTGCAATTTTCAAAGGTTTTGAGCAAGAACCGAAAATTGTTTTTAAAGTCCAATTCACCCCCCTCTTGGACATATTTTGGGACATCACTTAATTTGTTGATTAAAAGGCTTTTGAGTGAAACTAATAAGTGCATAATTTATTAATTTTACTCCCATCACATTTAGTGCTTTTAATATGTTTTTATGTTTAATTCATTTGGTTAAGTATAGTTATCTATTAGGCATATGTTTAGAGAGTTGTTGGAATAATTGTGTTAAATGGAGAAATTGTTAGCATTTGCATTAATCTGACTCTTTTTGTATTTTTCAGGGTTTTGGTGAAGTCCCAGAATATAGAAGTGTGGAAGGAAACTTGGAAAGGTCGAAGGATTGAGAAGCGTGGTTGATACGAAGTACACGGGCCATGTAACTTGACCTGTGTAAATCTTGGAGACCCATGTAACATTCTGCCAGAAGAAATCCAGAGAACCGAGAAAGAAACAAAGTACACGGGCCATGTAAACTTGACCCGTGTAAATCCTGGAGACCCGTGTAACTTTCTGTGCCCATGCGAAACATGCCCATTTAGCTCCAGTAGGTTACACGGCCCTGGGCTGTGTAGTGATACACGGGTCGTGTATTCATCGACAATCAGATTCCTAATTTTGCTCCAGTTGCAGTTTTTAACAGAGACTCTAACCCTAGACCATTTATTATAAATAGAAGAGATAGTAGCCGACTCAGAGGATATATTCAGACGCCTCCAAAATCATTCAGCAGCCTCTCCATTCATCTTTTAGAATTCTTCTTTATTTTTCTGTAAACCATGAGTGGCTAAGTTTATAATTTAGTTCAAGGGATTCAAGTTCTTTTGCTTGATTTGTGAGATCAGGTTCTTAATTTAATTTATGTCTTTTTAAATATCTATTATTTTCTGATTTATTTGTCTTTGATCTATTGAATAATTTGCTAAAAAGGCCTATTAGTTGATTATTTGATAAGATCAATTACTAGTTCATCTTCATAATTCGTAATTGTTGTGTAAGATTGAATATAAGTAGCAATTAGGTTTTATTGATTATGATCTCAGTTTTCGATAATAACCTAAGGAAACAATAGGATAGATTAAATGATTTATACTTCATAAATTGTTGTTCAGCTTAACTACTTCATTTTCTTAAAGCAGTTATTAATTTGATGAGGATTGCTTAATACCAACTCAGTTAATAATTAGAGTCAATAAGAATGCTGGGCTCGAATTAATGAGTATAGGGAAGTCAAGGGTTTACCTCGCTGTTTGATAAATCTACGTTAAGTATTCAATAAGAGATAATTGTATTTCTTTTGTCTATGATCAAATCAATGCATTGGAATGAGAATTACCTTGGACTGAAGTTTGTTTAAGTTGAGATTTTCATATTTAGTTTTTGAATTTCTGCTTTCTTCTGATTTTGTGTTACAAAACCCCCTCAATCTTTGTCTCTTCCATTTCCCATTATACAAGTGCGTGAAAATCTAATAATTCAGTCTCTAGGGTTCGACCTGGATTTATCATTTGCTACAGAAAATATTTCATAGTTGGTAATTTCAGTTAATTTAATTTCTGGTGGATTCGACACCCATAAGAAACTCATAACATTTATATTATTTGTTGAAATATTAATTAATTTAGAAATTACGAAAATTTTACAAAAAATCCGATAGAATGCAGGCTATAAATTGAAAAAACAGTTCTTCGAAACCTGTTAAAAACACTCCAAATATGTTTATCATATTCTCAACTCCAATAACCTTCAATAAAATTCAACAATTCTCAATGGTTCAACACAATTACATACATCCCATTCATATCATAATCAAACTCAATTTCATGGAGAAATACTCAAAATGTTATTTATTAACATAATTTACAACTAATTGCACCAGTCTATAAGTACATGAGTTTATAATGTATATAGCAAAATGATAATTTAATTACAAAATCTAAAATACAAAATATCTAATGAAGCCTAGTGGCCCTACCAAGATGCATAGTAGTGGAGGTGACTCTAAACTCAATGCAGATCTAAATGCTCACCCAGTCTAAGGTCTGCTGGGCTCCCGCTAGATGTCTCTAGTACCTACGCATGGCAAAAAGCGATACGCTAAGTAATACAGTTTAGTCGTGTTAATATAAAATAAAAATAAACTAAAATAATTGAATATGTAGAGATTGTGGTATTATTTTATGCAGACTGAATTCTTAGTAATTAATTGTAACATTATTCATTTAGTACTTTTTATGTTCATTATTTGGTTATAATTTATTAAGACTTATTTTTTGTTGCCCAAGTAACTTATACCAGTGACTGGATTGGATAAATGGGTAAACTGGCACTGCGTACCAAGTACCTTGGGTCGTAACACCATCGGTCACAAATGGTCTACCAGGTGTGCAACAGAATGGCTAACAAGCCATAACAAGCATCAGGCATAAGGCCAAGTGTGTCAAGCATAGCAAAATGGCCATAGGCCATAATATCATAAAATGACATAAAATACCACAAATCACGGAATGGCATATAGCCATATGCAGTACTGCTATCGGAACCTTATTGGCATACCCACCTATCCAAACCAATCATTTTAGGCATACTAAAGCATATTACAAAATTAATTATTTAATTCTTTGCACTTAATGTTTCGTGGTTGCTATTCAACTTACTATTCATGCATAATTATTGAATTTTTCATACATAATAGATATGTTAATTCTAATTACACCAAAATCCCATATTTTAGATTTTACACTTATTGGCATTGATTGCCAATCTCAATTCAAAGTTTATTAAAAGCTATTTTAAATTGTCAGATTTCATGGCTAATGTTTATTGTTCCATTAGATCAATCAACAATGGGATTTTGGTTAAATTTCCTTTATCAAAGTTGTTCCTTAATGTGTCTTATTTAATTCTCTTTTTAAATTACTTCATTTGGAGTTTTGTAACTCAAGTTATGGTCTTTTTACTATAACTGGCTGAATTAGTTCATTCTCAGATTTTCTGAGTAGAATTTGGTTTTGGCAGTTTTTGTGATCTAATTTTGGCTAGCAATTTGAATTGGTTAAGGTTAGAATTTGAGTTTGTGTTCTCCATGAAAATTGTTCTAATATGTCTAAGCTTTCCATTGGTTCAAAAATCAGGTCATTTGGACATTCCTACACAAAGTTATGGCCAATTGAACAAATACTGTTCATTTGTTCATAAAATTATATACTAATTAAATAAAATAAAAATAAAGAACATATATATATAAAAATAAAGAACATATATATATATATATATATATATATATATATATATATATATATATATATATATATATATATATATATATATATATATATATATGCTGTATATGCTGAGCCTTAAAAGGGGCTTTACGAGAGTATGTCACTTAGCTTTATAAAATTGCTTAAAAAATTGATATGTGGTATAACTTTACTTTTTTTTATCTTTATTTTTATATTTCTTATATTAAAAATTAACTTATAATATTAATAATAAATTTTTATTTAAATATTTTCAAATTTTAACAGTTAGAATCTTATTTCATGCAAAAAATATTAATTATCTTAAAAGCTTTTTTATTACATCTTTTAAGAATTTTAAAATTTTAAAATTTTAAAATTTACCATTTCAGACATTATAAAACTCTATTCATAATATTTAATTAAATTTCGATTATATTAGAAATAGGGTTGAATTATTTTTTAAAAATTATAATATATATACCTTTTAAAATTAAGCTACCTAGTTTAATAAAGGTACTTCAAAAAAATGCCATGTGTCATAAACTTAAAACAAGGTTGCATATAGTTTAAAAAATAAAATTATTTTTGTGATGTCCCTCCAAGGAAGAGGATGTAACTACTTAAAACTAAGTATAGGGTAAGGTGATAGGAAATTTCAAGTTCTCAACTTGTTTAAAATAGGTGTAAAACGGCCATTTGGCCATCGAAATACTCAACTTTGGCCGCTAAATAATCGAGGGTCTATAAAAAAGGAAAAGGGAGGGTAGTTGAGGGATATTTTTCTTAACCCAACTTTCTAGAGCCTTCTTCTATTCTTCTCCTCCTTTTCCTTTTTCTTTTCCTATTTCTTCTCAGCTATCCTAACCATAATCAACTCTCTAGCATCAATCCAATAGAGATTTAGTAAGCTTGTGAGTGATAATAAGAAAAGGGGCAAGGAGGAAGTATGGATCTATATTCTTTTCATAAATGGCAAGTAATAGGGTTGTGCGTGATCTCGGGGGACTCAAACCGAACTGTAACAACCCAAAAATTTTTAAATCATAAATAAAATAAAAAGGAAATATTATGTTATTAATATCATAGGATTTATTTGAACTAATTTTAAAATAAAGGAAGATAATAATAATAAATAAAGTAATAATAAATAAATTAATTAAAGTTAATTTAGTAAATGAGAATAAAATAATTAAATTTTCCTAGACTATATTTATTTTTATCATTACTAGAATTTTATTAAATTTTAACATAATAAAATAATTTTGGACCTAATTGTAAACCCTTAAAAAGTTGGAGGACTAATAGTGTAATTAGAAGTTAAAAAAAAAACAGACAGAAAATTAAAAAACACAGCAGCCCCTCTCCCCTCTCTCCCGTGTCACCCTCTCTCCCTCTTCTCCCTCTCGCTTCCGACCAACGCCAGCGCCGGCGAGGCACCGGTGGCACTCCCCCACCTCAGGACGGCGTTAGGTGGCGACAGCCACGGCAGCAGGCGGTAGGGAGGAAGAGAAAGAGAGAGAAGAAAGGGAAGGAAAAAGAAGAGAGAGAGAAAGAGAGAGAGAAGTGGGTCGTTTTTTGATCGATTCCGGCCACCAACGCCGGCTATCCAAGGTGCCACCAACCCCCCACGAACCCAGCTCCATTTTTCGACCAGTCATGCCCGGAATTGTGGAGTTTCCGGCGAGTTTCGAAGAGAGAGAAAGTGGAGAGCGAAAGTGACAGCAATAACTTTTCGGCCACTTTTCCAGCGATCCGACCTTTGGATTGAAAATCCGAGGCCACCAATGGACTCAGGACGACGAGATCTTCGAGATAGGACTAGTCCCGCTCCGATCGGACATTGTTTGAAAAAGGTGACAATCGGACGGTCCAAATCGCTTGATGAGATTTTCGAACTTTTTCGATTTTCAAAATTTAAAAATAATTTTATAATAATTATTAACACAATTTGGACTTAATTTAGGTGCAATCGGATGGAAGATAGCTCACAGCCGCCGGGACTGCGTTTTCAGTCAGATCCAGCAGCCCAGCAGCCCGTCTCAGAACGTGGTCAATATTACAGTCAATCCTAGCATTTTTAGATGTTCTTGACGCTTCCCAGGTGTCAGAATTGGCATAGGTAAACCCGAACTCCAAGTTGCTCATTTTCGGCTAATACCGATTTAGAATAAAATTGATAAAATATTCGTGGATGATCAAAAAATTATAATTCCTTTTTCAATACCTTATAATATTATTAAGGACCGAGAGGCAAAACTTTAGAATTTTTAGAGCTCGTTTGGGTAGTTTTTGCAAAAGGGCTAGTTATAGGGACTAAAACGTAATTTTTTAAGTTTATGACTATTGCCTGATTTGGAGGGCCCAGGAGGGGCCATGTGATGTTGATGAGATGTGATTGTGGAAATTGAGAATTTAGAAGTGTTATTTAAATCTTTGTGCAGATTGGGTAGGTCCTAGGTATAGAGAAAACTCTGCTGAATTTCCGGTATGAATTAGGCTGTTTGTTACCTCTTTAGAGTTTTATTTTGACTTAATACTAATAAATTTATAATTTAATTATTAGATGATCGATGTCAGCTATTTTCCTCCATTCAGCAGCCACAATAGTCCTTAGTGTACTGTGAGTAAAATATTAATTTTAATTATAATTTTGATATTATTATATGTTCAAGCATGCCCATGCATCACTTATGTATATGTATCTATGTAGTTAAACACTAGGCACATTTTACATTGCATTCATAAATGTTGAAGTGCCATGGATGTTGTTTGTGGTAATTTGGAGCAGTGTGCGTGCATTGGCGTGCGTGTGGTATAGTGTTGGATATGGACAGGACGAGTAGACACGGCTTAAGATCTTCGCTGGGACCCAGTCCTTGGGGTAGACACGGCTTGAGTTCTTCACTGGGACCCCGATTTGGTTTATTAAGCAAAAGTCTGGCTTGAGTTCTTCGCTGGCATAGGTTAGATTAAGAGGGTTGTATAGGGGATTAGCTCCCATATATGTATTGTTTGACCTTATCGGGTGTGTGAGTGCTCCAAATTGCCTTTTTGATGTGATTTGTATGAAATTTATGATGATGTTGCATTTCACTCCACAGGGTACATTAGCTTTAGATAGCTATAGAGATTATGGTTAAAATTGATATTTTACTCTCTGAGTCAAATGCTCACTCCTGTTCACCTATTTTTCTAGGCTACAGGAGGAGACATTTTTCAGAATAACCTGTTCCTTTCCTCGTAGGTTATGGAGAAAATTACTTAATTGTATTATTATTGTATAAATTTGTAATTTAGAACTCCGCATGTACTAGTAGTAGCATTAATCCTGTCAGGGACTGCATGCATTTAAGTTTTTGTATTAACAAATGAAATTTTTTTATGAGTTTTAAATAAATGATGCAACAGGATTGAGCTGGGTTCCCCTAATTTTAGTTTCTGATAATTACTAGGCTAAGTTGGCCCAAAATAAAATTATAACAGTTTAATTTAAATTATTTTATATGCATATTGGGCCTAAATTGTGGGCCTAGTCATAAGCTGAGGAATAGTTAGACTTACTACGGGCCTCGGGGGCTTTAAGCTGGCCCAGGTCTTAGTGCCGGTCCGGCCCATAGGTTAGGTCGTGACACGAACCGAAGAATCATACCAAACTAATAGGAATCGTACCAAACCGGAACGGAATTGAAAATTGAATTTATACATGTGTTTTTCTTTTTTTTTTTTAGATGTATTATATATTTATATTTACATATATATGAACTAAATACAAGCTAATATTATATTTTATTTCTCTATATTTTCTTAATAATTTTAGTTATAAATAAATTAAATTATCTTATAATTCTTAATTATAAATGTACTATTATACTATATATATTCTAATTCATAATTATATTGGTTATCTTATAGTTAAATATTACATAATTAATAAATAGTTAAAATGTATATTGTATGATATATTTATACTATTATATTATATAGTATACTTAATCCTATATGCGCTTTATAACTAAGGATTATATATTTATAAATAGCTAAAAGATATATTATATGATATATTATGTATTAATAACTCAATTCAAAACTTAAATACTAATTAAATATGACTTTTTAAGGAAATAATTACATAAAATTATTTCAAAAACCGAGAACAGAATAAAAAACATAGCAAACCAAATTGAAACAATGAAGAATTAAATTGAAACTGCACTGAAAATTTGGTTTGATTTCAATTCCTAGGCAAACTCCGAACTAAACCGGAACCGCACACCCCTAGCTAGTAAGTAGCTTTTAATCTTTATCTTTCGAAAAATTGTAAAGGAAGTTTTAGGGAACAAGCTAGCTAGGTTCATTTGTTTAGGAGAGAGATTTAAAGTAAATGAGAATATTACTCTCAACCTTAACTGTCATACCCTACCCCTCTGTAAGATGTAACATGATCCCGTAGTATACTTAATAAATTACCGCACTTCGCTTATCGATAATCTATTAAATATACTACAAGGAATTTTGGCAAAACAATTCCATTTAATAATCTGGCGTGGTGACAAAAATTTAAACTAAGTGCTTTCAAATTCAATATCTGTCATAAAACTTTTTAGGAATAATTAAGCATTTTTTAAATTTTGCTGTGATGCCATAAACTTTATTTGAAATTAATTTAACATTTAAAAATTTTACAAAAATTTCGGCAGAGTGCCGGCTAGAAATTTAGAAAAACAGTTTTTCAAATCACTTGAAAAATAGTGCCGGCTAGAAATTACCATACTTCGCCTACCGATAATCTATTAAATATAATACAAGGGATTTTGGCAAAATAATTTCATTTAACAATTTAGCATGATGACAAAAATTTAAACTAAGTATTTTTAAATTCAATATCTGTCATAAAACCTTTTGGGAATAATTAAGCATTTTTAAAATTTTGCGGTGATGCCATAAACTTTATTTGAAATTAATTTAATATTTAAAAATTTTAAAAAAATTTCAGCAGAGTGCAGGCTAGAAATTTAGAAAAACAGTTATTCAAATCACCTGAAAAAGCAATTTACAAAAATGTTCCCAGTTCAATCTCAACATTTCACAATTCATTTCTAATTTTATTTCAAGCAATCAACTCATCATCAAGAAAATGATTCATTATCTACAAGACTCAGAAAGAAATTTCAATATTAGATCCATTGGAGTGGTAAAATTAATTTTACAAAAATATACAAGTAAATAAAATCTGAGGCTAATATTACAATAATTTGTATCTGATTACATTCTAAAAATAATATTATAAATGTTTTTGTACAACTGCTCGAACGTTCTTACATACAAATGTTACATGATTACATCAAAATCTAAAGTATATGAGTATACCTACAATGCACTCAAAAATATTCCCAATACGTCTTCAAGTCACAGCTTTGAGTGATCTCAGTCAACTACTCTATCATTTCTTTCACCTGCGATATCATACAAAGTTATCGTTGAGCGGTGAACTCAGAATTGCACAACAAATATATTAAAATTTAATACAAAATATACTTTGATAAATCATAGCAAAAAGGCTCAAAATATTTTATTCTTCAAAATTCATAAGATCAAAATCGATAATATCAATCACACAAATTATTTGATGAATAGCGTTTGAGTTAGTAATAACAATTTATCCAATTCACAATAAAGCAATTGAAATATTTATATTTTTCTTGAACCATGAAACAATAAATCATTTTCCAACCATTAACAAATATTTGTTTCAATCACATTTTATCAAAATATGCATGATTTAAGGATGTTGAAAACATTCACATAGCTTAGAGCATGACACTAAAATAATGTCGGGTTGTACACAACGACAAAGCCAATTCTCCCAATAACCAAAGGCTAAAGGGGTATACACGGGCTAGCTAGCAAATATGAGTACTCATTCAATTCTTCCTCAACTGGCACACACCTCAACACTTCAGCTAGAGAGGGAATTCAATTCATTCTATTAGACAAGCCAACGAGGAATTCAATCATATTACCATACCGACTGTGATTTCAAAACGTATTCAAAACAGTTTCTATTCACAAAAAGTATTTACAAATCACTAAACATGTTTATTCATTGTAAATTTATGCACAAGGTTGACAATACCTCAAATGTACAATTCACAATTTATAATTCTCAAAACCATGTAATAAATCCTTAAATGTATAGGAGAAAATATAATTAAATCATACAAAGTCATTCAATGAATTAAAGTTCTTGCACACAAGAGAAAGTACAATTATCAAGTTCATTCAAAACCCATTATAAATTTAAAACATAAAAAATAAGCTAGTTGTGCACAAACCTCTTTTGCTTGCCTTGATTTAATCCAATTTTTCCTTCTTTCTCGGATGGTTTCTTCCAACTGAAACACATAATTTTAAAGTTTTTCACCATCCATCCAAACCATTTCTAATAATTAATCCAATAATTAAACTTTGCATATTTAATTTTACTCATTTTTGTGTTTATGGCTAGGGTGGTTACTATTCATGTGACCAATTAGATAAAATGTTGACTTTCTCATATTCAATAGGTATATTAGTTCTAATTACACCCACATATCATATTTTGGGTTACAATTGTATTGGCATTGATTGCCAATTGAAATTCAAACTCCCTAAGAGAAATTTCAAAATTTCAGTTTTGATCACTTGGGTTTACTATTCCATTGGACCTATCTACAATGGAAATTTGGCTAAACTTTCTTCACCAAAGTTGTTTCTTAATGTGTCCACTTTAATTCCCCTTTTGAATCACTCCATTTGGTGTTTTTTTAGCTCAAGTTATGCCATTTTTACTATAGTTGGCCGGATTGGTCAGATTCCAGAATTCTGGGCAATGTAAGGTTCTGGCAGTTTTGGTGACCTAAGTTTAGTTGGCAATTTGACTAGGTTATAGTCAGAATTTGGGTTTGTGTTCTCTATGAAAGTTGTTGTACTATGTCTAAACTTTCCATTGGTATAAAAATCAGGTCATTTGGGCCTTCCTACACCAAGTTATGACCAATTGAACAAGTATTGTTCATATGGTCATAGTGGCAGGGCACCTAATCCAGATTCAACCCAATTTTTCACCAACTTGTGGTTAGTTTTAGGGCAAGGTTTTTACATGAAAATTGTTGCTTTGGGTCATAATTTTCATCTCCAATTGGCCTCATACCAATTAGAGCAACAGAATTTCAATTATGGTCATTTAAGTGGACCATAGTCAGGCTGTCTAGAATTGGACCATTACACATTCAATCCCAATTTCAATTTCGTGCATTCAATCACACTCATAAACATACCAATTGACCAATTTGAACATCAATAAGACCAATTGGCCATCAATTCTCAAAAATCCCTAATTTTACCCTAAAACCCTAATCTCCAACAACCCTAGTTTTCCCAATTGCCTAATTCATGCAATTTCACTTCACTACTCTTGTCCACACCTCATAACACATCATACAACATGTTTAATTATATTAAAACACTTCAAGACCCTAGAATTTCATGGCTGGCCGAAATTTCATCTCTCTTCAACATGCATGATTTTTCAATTTTTAAGTTAATTTCTACTTGCTCACATTATTTCCATAAGTAATAATCACTTCAACTTAGGAGAAAGAGACTTACCTATGTAAAGCTTTTCAATCTTCTTAAACTCTTCAATTTTCTTCTTTCTTTCTCCTTAAATCTTCACCTTAAAGCATAATTTAAAGGTTTTAAATGATAATTTGGAAAAATCATGGGAGAAAAGGTGGGTTTATCAAGCTTTTATGGTGTGAAAATGGTGGAATTTTGAGAGAGAGGTGAGAGAGAGTGGGGCGGTATGTGAAGGTGGAAGAAGACCGAATTTTACTTTTTAATTTTTGTCTTATTTTTGTAATATTTATCCTCAAATTTTCATATTTTAAAATTATAATATTAATTAGGTTATGCTTACATAGGGGGTGATGTCATAAAACATTTACTTTTTTGAATTTCTTTTCTTTTATTTTCTTTTCTTCAATATACCTCTTCATGTTTTTAATTATTTTTCATAATTTTAATTTCCTACATTTTAATGGACATTTAGGCCAAGAGTCACCTCTAAGGGTGACTTGACCATTTTGCCCCTTATCGGTCTGATCCGTTTTTCCAATAGCACTAGATTGCTTTCTGAATTCTGATTCATTTTTTTGAACTGGTTCTCTATTCTTTTCTGTGATTTTCATACTACCATTAACTTCGCAATTATCCTTAAGCCTAGGATGTCACAGGATCCCACACGAAATTAGGGTAGCAACTGAGTTCGCAGTCACTTCCTGATTCAGTCACCCATCACTGTGGCCTTGGCTCGTTTAACTGATTATACTTTATTTTTCTTATTTCCATTCCACCTTCATATAATGTCTATTAATTTTTATTTATGACTTTTCTAGATGGCCTAAATATGGTTCTAAACATCTTGACTGTCCGGACATACATCGATCGCGGGAACAGTAGACTGTACGGAACTGATGAATATTGGGGTGTTACAATTCTCCCCCCCTTAAAATGGAATTTCGTCCTCAAAATTTTTGTCCACTATTAGTCCTTAAATAGTTGTACGTGTTTTTTTTTTTTTTTTTTCATGTCCTTATCACATTTCCATGTGGCTTCATAGTCTGAATGATGGTCCATAATACTTTAACCAACGATATGCGTTTGTTTTTTAATGGCTTCACCCCATATGCTAAAATTCTTATGAGTTTCTCATTATAAGTTAAGTTTGAATTGCTTCAATTCTCTAGGTAGAGCAAGTCTATGTACTAATGGACCCACTCTTTCTAGAATCTCATATGGTCCTCTGAAACAAGGACTTAGTTTCCTTTTCTTGTCAAATCTTATGATTTATTTCTAGAAAAAATCTTTAAAACCATCTTGCTACTCACTTTATCTCCAATATCTCTTTTCTTTGAGTTTATGTAAGACTTCTAACAATCTAATACAACTTTTAATTTGTCTGTATAATTCTAATCTTCTTTTACTATTGTTCTATCTAATATTTTGATTCATGTTTCCTTATAAAGAAATTCCATCGATCATATGAGAAATGTTTATCTCATCATTGGCCATAGGTCTATAACTATTATCTTTCATCTTTATTTATGACCTAGGCTTATGTGCCATTTTGCACTATCATGTTCACTTTTATTTAACTCATTACTTATAAATTCATTCCTTTGCCTAATAGAACAATTCAAAATACTCTTACAATTTTAAATTCCATGATTTGGTTTCTCATACCATCCCAACTTTGACTTACTCTAAATTTCGCATTTCTGGATTCTATACCATAATAATTATTCCTCTAGTGTCATTCCTTGACCCAACTGTTATGTCAAAAGTTTGTACCTTTTTGCCATTCCCAATAAATTATCTACAATGCAATATTACTTTGGATTGGTCCTCTGACCACTCTGACCAATGCTTCCAATATTCGTGATATCTCTTTATCACATTTAAACCAACTATTCAAATTTTATGACCAATCCCAATTTCAATTCCATGCATTCAATCACACTCATAAACATACCAATTGACCAATTTGAACATCAATAAGACCAATTGGCCATCAATTCTCAAAAATCCCTAATTTTACCCTAAAACCCTAATCTCCAAGAACCCTAGTTTTTCCAATTGCCTAATTCATGCAATTTCACTTCACTACTCTTGTCCACACCTCATAATACATCATACAACATGTTTAATTAGATTAAAACACTTCAAGACCCTAGAATTTCATGGCTGGCTGAAATTTCATCTCTCTTCAACATGCATGATTTTTCAATTTTTAAGTTAATTTCTACTTGCTCACATCATTTCCATAAGTAATAATCACTTCAACTTAGGAGAAAGAGACTTACCTATGTAAAGCTTTTCAATCTTCTTAAACTCTTCACTTTTCTTCTTTCTTTCTGCTTGAATCTTCACCTTGAGGCTTAATTTGAAGGTTTTAAATGATAATTTGGAAAAATCATGGGAGAAAAGGTGGGTTTATTAAGCTTTTATAGTGTGAAAATGGTGGAATTTTGAGAGAGAGGTGAGAGAGAGTGGGGCGGCATGTGAAGGTGGAAGAAGACCGAATTTTACTTTTGTATTTTTATCTTCTTTTTGTAATATTTATCCTCAAATTTTCATATTATAAAATTATAATATTAATTAGGTTATGCTTACACAGGGGGTGATGTCATAAAACATTTACTTTTTTGAATTTCTTTTCTTTTATTTTCTTTTCTTCAATATACCTCTTCATGTTTTTAATTATTTTTCATAATTTTAATTTCCTACATTTTAATGAAAATTTAGGCCAAGAGTCACCTCTAAGGGTGACTTGACCATTTTGCCCCTTATCAGTCTGATCCATTTTTCCAATAGCACTAGATTGCTTTCTGAACTCTAATTCAATTTTTCTAAGTGGTTCTCTATTCTTTTCTGTGATTTTCACACTACTATTAACTTCGCAATTATCCTTTAGCCTGCGGTGTCATAGGGTTCCACACGAAATCAGGGTAGCAACTGAGCTCGCAGTCACTTTCTGGTTCGGTTACCAATCACTATGGCCTTGGCTCATTTAACTGATTATGCTTTGTTTTTCTTATTTTTATTTCACCTTCATATAATTTGTATTAATTTTTATTTGACTTTTCTAGATGGCTTAAATATAGTTCTAAACATTCTGACTATCCGGATAGACATCAATTGTTGGAACAGTAGACTGTACAGAACTGATGAATATTGGGGTGTTATATTAACTATTAAGATAAAGGTATATTGCCTATTTTTATTTGAAGTATGAGATTTATCAAACTAAGTTTTAAAGGGAAATTGGGTATTTAATAATGTTGAAACAATATGAACGAGCTAAGGAATAGTGACAACATGTATTAGGTAGGAATTAAGGATGAAGCTCTAAAACCTTTTATATTAGATGTAGGATCGATGGCTGATCGATGAAGGAAGGCACATGAGAAAAGTTTCCTAGCTTCAATCGCTAAATATCTAATATTCGGCTGCTGAAGTGGACTATGCCCATAACTTAATATTCAATTAAATATATACAACCAAACTATATTTTAAATATAGTTTATTTGTTCTTCTTCTAGGCTATGCAGAACTAGCTAGTGGGAGAGGGGAAGGAAATAGGGGATGACTTAAAATAAGTGCCACATAACAAAAGGGACAATAGTCAAAGTGAGTAGAAATTACAAAATACTTTCTTAAACTATGCTTTTACCATGCATATACGCTCCTGTATCATGTAATTATTTTAAATAGACATACTGCATATAGGAATTGCAGATATAATAATATTATATATATGTTTAATTCACAAAGATGTTGCATTTTATAATTGTGATGTGTTGGTAGCTATGGATGACCTAACAGTTTCTAATGGGAAAGTAAAGGAAAAAGGAAACGGAAAGGCATATATGCAATGAGCTCATTTATGAAAAGTAAAGGAAAAGGATGTTGGGTGAGGCAATTTTGTATCTCTGACCTTTAGGTACCGAGAATTTCATAATCCACCTCAGGTAAGTCATGACTTTTGAGTTCCTGGTATTTATTATATGTATTAATGTTAAGAGAAAGTCTTGAGAAGTCCTAAGGAGCTCTTTTAATGGGTCAGGCACTTTGGTTACATGATATGACTATGGGATGGGGAACCTTTGATGATACAACTGTTTTTTTATGAATTGTTTGTGATGTGGAACTATTTCATGAGAATTGATACATTTATGTGCTTAAAATGTATTTTATTAATATATTTCATACCATTTTGTGCAGCTATTTTGAGACATTCATAAGTTTGATTATTTTAGCATTATGCTTGCTATTGTATTTTGTGATAAGTTCCTATTAAAAGAGATGTATGATAATATAAGCAATTATATTATCTTCAAAGTAGTCACCAAAGGCAAAAGAATGAAAAGACCCATTCACACAGATTCTAGCCTTAAAGAAAATGATGTGAATGAATGAGATGACAAGCCATGGTCTAGACTCTGTGAAATGAGTTATATGAAATGAAAGTGGAATCTGTTAGTAGATTGGGAAATGATAATTGAAAGAATATTATTATTATATGTATATAGTATAAGGGGTTCTGTAACACTCTTATTTGCATAGCCTGGTATATTTTACTATTCCGGTGATTGGTGTCGATTCGAACAATTAAGAGAATTAGAACCACAACTAAGACACCTAGATAAGCCCTGAACGCAAATAATTAGTAATTGCCAAATAGTTAAGTATAAAGAAGAAAAACAAAGCATAAGAAGTTAAATGAGCTTGGAGTCACAGCGATGGGTGACCTTCTCGGGAATGACCACGAGGTCAGTCTAAACTCAAATTTCGAACCATAAGATGTGACGTTGCGGTCCTTAGGAGTATTGCGAACATAGTGAAAAAGAGAAAATCACGAAAAAGAGTTGTTAAGCAGGTCAAATAATTAGGCTAGGGATCCGAAAGAAATATCGAATAACTTGCGAATCGAATAGAATCGGCGAGGGGCAATTTGGTCAATTCACCACTAGAGTTGACTCCTGACCTAACTGTCCAATAAAATTGAAGAAACGAATCTTTGGGAATTGGGAATTAAATTAAAGAACTAATGAAAAAATAAATGCAAAGGAAAAAGAAAAAGGAAAAAAGTTTATTACATCACCTTGGATCACCCTTATGACATCATCATGATGTCAAAACTCATTTTAATTTTTCTACCTAAATTGACCAAGTCAAAAATATTTTTAAAGACTTAAAAATACATAAAAAAGAAAAAAAATCAGATTTCCTTCTTCCCTCACCCAAATGTGCCGCCCTCCTCTCTTCCTCACCACCATGAAAACTCCATGAAAGCTTGAAACTAAGCTTGTTTCCAACTACTTAACCCTACTTTAACCCCAAAATAATCCAAAAAAACTTGTTAGATCAACTTGAGAAAGCTTTAGAGGAAGGAAAGAAAAGAAGAAAATGAAGAAATTGAAGAGTTGAATTTCAAAGTTTAAGGTTAGTGGTTTGAATTGAAGATTTATGTTTAATATTTATGTTTTTAGTGTAAATAACTTAGATCTTAACTTAAAATCAAACAAAAACAATTGTTGAGGGACCAAATATGAAATTTGTCCAGTTAGAGTTAGGGTTTGATATGAATGTGTTTGATGGTTTTGAATGGTTATTTGAGGTGAATTAGGTGTAAGATCATGAACATACACTCTAAATTTGTATTAGAGATGAAATGTATGTAACTAGGGTTTGGAGCTTGTGAAAAATTAGAGAAAAAGTTGAGAATTAGTCAATGGATGTAGTTAACCTTATTTCAATTGAGAAATGGTCAATTGTGACCATTTGTAGTGTGTATGAATTGTTGGAACCAAGTTCCAATTCGGATTGGTGAGGGTCAATCTGCAGGCAGCTTGACCTAGGTCCCTTTCAGGGATCAAAATTGAAAGTTTACCAATCCAATTGGTGTGAGGCCAATTGGGAATGAAACCAAACACAAAATGACACATTTTTCATTTAGGAATCATACCTAGAAAGTGACCATAACTTAGTGAACAATTAGGCCAAATTCGGATTAGGGCACACTGCCCTGTACAAAATGACCAAATAAACAGTAGTTACGTAAATGACTATAACTTGGCCTAGGAAGGTCCAAATGACCTAAATTTTATACCAATAGAAATATGAGACATAGCCCTATAACTTTCATGAAGAAAACAAACCCAAATTTTGACCATAACTTATTTGAAAAACCACTTGCAATCAACCTAAAAAAATTGCCAAAATCCAGAATTTGCCCAGAATTTTGGTTAACACCAAGTCTGGCTAGCTATATTCAAATAGCCATAACTAGGGCTACAAAACTCCAAATGGAGTGATTCAAAAAGGAAAATAAAGTAAAGAAAATAAGGAACAACTTTGATGAGGGACACTTAGCCAAATTCTCACAGTAACTAGATCAATGGAACAGTAAAATATACGGGACCAAAAATGAAAATTTGTAATTTCTCTTAGGAGATTTAGAAATTGAATTGGCAATCAATGCCAAGAAAATTGACACCCAAAATGTGATATATAAGTACAATTAGAACTAATAAACCTATTAAGTATAGAAAATTCAAAATTTTGACATGAATAGTGCCATAAATAGTGCCACTACACAAAAATGTAAGGGATCGAATTTAAGAACCGTATTGGGTAGGATAAGACTGCAAAAGTAAAATTATTGGAATTAGTTATTAGAAAAGGATTGAATGGATTGCTGAAGCACTTTAAATTTTTGTGTTTCAGTTGGAAAGGGATCTTCGAAGGAGAAACGAAAGTTTGAGTAAGTTGAGTTGACAAAAGAGGTTTGTGCAAAATAACTTTAAATTATCGTTTTTCCATTGAAAACTTGATTTGTATGCATTGTGTTAATTATGGGTTTCGATAACTACTGTGTTGCCACTTTGTGAATAGAAAATTGACTTTGGAAATTGATTATGTTTTGCATAAAATATTTGAATAACATGATTTTAATTGTTTTTGATTCACACTTGGCATGGCAATATCACTATGTTCCTCCTCCATTTATGGGATGAGTTTGACTATATTCCTCCCTCTCTAGCTTCCCAGTTTGAGGGGTGAGTTTGGATGAATACTCATTACCCTCATTGATTTTGATTA
This sequence comes from Hevea brasiliensis, assembly GCF_030052815.1. NCBI lineage: Eukaryota > Viridiplantae > Streptophyta > Magnoliopsida > Malpighiales > Euphorbiaceae > Hevea > Hevea brasiliensis. The sequence continues at coordinate 104,922,456 of NC_079496.1, forward strand.
GTGGGGTGAGTTTGCCTTGTCGTGATGTACACACGGCATGTTCAGAAATTTTGTGTCATGGCCTAAGTTGTGTTAGTGATTGGCAACACTATGTTTATTAAATTGTTTGATCAAATTGTATTAAATTAAGCTTTGAAAATTGTGAAATATTCAAATTGTGATTTGTGATAAATGTGATTTGAAAATTGAAATGTGATTGTGAAATATTTGAACTGTGAATTGATAACAAATATTTTATTGTGCAGCATTGAGTATTTTTATACTCAGCGATAGCTTTCGTTGCTGTCGTAGATAGAGACAAGGAAAAAGGTAGTAGAGTGAGCTGTCGATTGTTGGGACTACACTAAGGTTTTTGTATGGGTATTTAGTTATACCCTTGTATATTAGATCTTGATTATGCATATAAATATATGTGTGTAAATTATTTAAGCAGTTGTACAAAAAATCTTGTAATATTATTTTGGATATGTAATTAAAATGCAAATTATTATAATATTTAAATTTATTTCTAAGTTTTATATGTAAATAATTCTTTTATATTTTATGAATGATAAATTATTTCCTTTTCAGAAATTAGATGTTCCAATTGCGGTTGATTTTGTGTTGAGCATATGGTATGGGATTGAGATGAAATTGATTTGTATTGAAGTTGTGATTGAGAAAATATTGGTAGTGTGTTTCTTTTTAGGTTTTGAAGAACTGTTTTTTCCAAAATTAGATGGCACTCTGTTGAAAATTTTCCAAAATTTACGTAACAATAAAAATTTTAATTAGTCTTTAAACTTCAAGTAAAAGTTTTTAATTCCTACCAAAAGTGCTCGCCACATTCAAAAAGTAAAAAAATTATTTAAAAATCCCTTGTAGTATATTTAATGGGTTACCGGTAGGCGAAGTACGGTAATTTATTAGATGTACTACAGGATCATGTTACATCTTATTGGGGGGTAGGGTGTGACATGTTTAGTGGTATGAGAGCAAAGGTTTTAAAGTAAATTTTGAACTGTGAATTTGAAATATTTTATCGGTACATGCAACTGCTCAAATATTTGATACATATAGTACAATGGCATCATAAATATGAATTAATGGAGAGAAATCTCCTTGTGTAGGTTGCCCCGAGAAAAGAAAATTTTATGAATAGAAATGGAATAGGGGAATAAACCAGTAGAACAATCAGATACGATTGAGGCACAAGAAGTGGCCTCAGCTCCTCGGAGTGTCGAAGGCTCGACTGTACAAATTCTACCAGTACAAATCACCGCACAAGTGGCACTGCAAATGGGCCACCTTCTTCTAACAAATGGCTAATAGTTTGTCAGCCCAAGCTCAAGCTCAAGTATAGACTCAACCCCCACAAGGGCAATATGAAATAGAAAAGAGTGAGAAATCTATGGGTCAGAACTCGAATAGGCAATTGGGGAAAAGAAAAGAATTTGAGGAACCCCGAATTTATAGATATGACAAAGGCGGATCTTCAGGGTGGAAGCAATCGAGAACCGTTGGCAAAGATGTCACTGTTAGTAATTGTCAATGGATACGGTAATTAGAATAAGTTTTGGATATTAGTGAATTCGAAAAGAATAAAATGTAGGAAAGTTTGATATATTGGGATGTATCATAGTAACTATGCAATATTCTTGATGTTTGTGCTGTAAGCTGCAGATTACAGTACTGACTTGGGATTTATTGTGTAGAGCTTCGTACTACCCAATAGTACACAAGGATAAGAATAGTTACAAATAGTTTTCGCTCTGGTACAAATAGACCAGAATAGAGTTTTATTACTAGAACTGAGTTTGAAAATCCTAATTTGGGATTTAAAACTCTATAATTAGAATATCAAAAGATCATGGTTGCAAGGTAGTGAGAGTTAACGACCCCGTTACCCTAACACGAATTACAGTACATCAAGAATTGTTATGGGACTGGAGATTTTAATATGGTCAAAATTTAAAAATAACACTTATAGGGCTAAGTCATCCAGTCTCCGATATGGGGTTTTTAGTTGTTCTGGTATTGCAATGGATCTTTTGCTCAAAGTTTAGTAAGGAATGGTATTCTATTTGTGTAGCAGTAAGACACAAAATATGATTTTGTTCCCCTGGAAGAGACAGGATGCTATGGATGATAATTATAACTTATAAAACAGTTAAGAAATGTTGTTCTACTGATAACAGTAATTCGATAGGAACTAGTTGGTCAGGTATTCTTTAGGAAGAGCACAATTTTATTGTGCGGATCATAAGGATTAGATTAGGATTTATGCGAAACTTTTGAATAGCATGGGAAAAAGGAGAGTCCAGTAGACTCCCTACTTAAGGTTGAAAAAAAAAGTTGTTTATGGTTCAATAAAAAAATAGGTTAGTGATCGCAAACCAGCAGAAAATAAGCTATAGGATATCGGTCGATAAAAGAAAATATAGAAGTAAAAATTAGAATAGTTGGTACAAATGTAATAAAGAAATGTTATGAATATTAGTTAAAGTATTGACTAGAATAGTCAGAGAACCAAATCAAAGTAATATTGAAGTATAACAGATTTGTTAAGGATAAGAGGTGCTAAATCATGACTTGACAGTCAAGTTAAGGAAGAAGATAAGATTAAGAATAAAATGATTAAAGTTAAGTTGTGGAATGAAAAAAAAAAAAAGAAACAAATAGAACAGTAAGAAATGAGAAAAACACTAGATGAGGAATTGCCACCCGAGCAAACAACCTACTTAAGACGCGTAACAATATCCCGAACTATGTTATCAAGAAAGAAATAAGTTAAACAAAAGCAAACAAGATAGTGCAAAATATCACATAGGCCTTGGTCATAAATGGAGATGGTAAGATAATGGTTATGGATCTATGGCCAACAAAGTGATAAGCAGTTCATATATGACCAACAATGTCATTTAAAAAAAAAAAAACTACAAAGGAAAATAATTACTAAAACAACAATATTCCAAACCAAACTGAAGGTTGCATCAAATGATCAAGAGATTTGATAAGAAAAGAATAAAACTAAGTTCTCACCCATAGGATCATATGAGGTCCTAGAAAAAGTGGATCCACTAGCATACAGATTTGTTTACCTCTAAAATTGAAATGAATTTGAATATAACTTATAACAGAAGCTCATAAGAAACTTAGCATACAAGGTGAGCAATCGATGAGTAAATAACATTGGCTAAAGTGCTATGGACTATTATTTAGACTATGAAGCTACGTAGAAATGTGAGAAAAACATGAGAAAACAACACATATGACTATTTGAGGACAGATAGTGGACACAATTTCGAGGACAAAATTTATTTAAGGGGGGGGGGGGGGAGGGGAGAGAGAGAATTGTAACACCTCTATTTGCATAGCCTGGTATATTTTACTGTTCCGGTGACCGGTGTCGGTTCGGACAATTAAGAGAATTAGAACCACATCTAAGACACCTAGATAAGCCCTAAATGCAAATAATTAATAATTGCCAAATAGTTAAGTATAAAGAAGAAAAATAAAGCACAAGAAGTTAAATGAGCCGGGAGTCACAGCAATGGGTGACCTTTTTGGGAATGACTGCGAGGCCAGTCTAAACTCAAATTTCAAACCATAAAATGTAACGTTGCGATCCTTAGGACTATTGCGAACATATTGAAAAAGAGAAAATCACAAAAAAGAGTTGTGAAGTAGGTCAAATAATTAGGTCAGGGATTTGAAAGAAATATCGAATAACTTGCAAACCGGATTGAACCGGCGAGGGGCGATTTGGTCAATTCCCTCCTAGAGCTGACACTTGACCTAACTGTCTAATAAAATTGAAGAAACGAATCTTTGGGAATTGGAAATTAAATTAAAGAACTAATCAAAAAATAAATACAAAGGAAAAAGTTTATTACATCACCTTACATCACCCTTATGGCATCATCATCATGTCAAAACTCATTTTAATTTTCCTACCTAAATTGACCAAGTCAAAAATATTTTTAAAGACTTAAAAATACATAAAAAAGAAAAGAAAATCAGATTTCCTTCTTCCCTCACCCAAATGTGCCGCCCTCCTCTCTTCCTCACCACCATGAAAACTCCATGAAAGTTTGAAACTAAGCTTGCTTCCAACCACTTAACCCTACTTTAACCCCAAAATAATCCATAAAAACTTGTTAGATCAACTTGAGAAAGCTTTAGAGGAAGGAAAGAAAAGAAGAAGAGGAAAAAAATTGAAGAGTTGAATTTCAAAGTTTAAGGTTAGTGGTTTGAATTGAAGATTTATGTTTAATATTTATGTTTTTAGTGTAAATAACTTAGATCTTAACTTAAAATCAAACAAAAATAATTATTGAGGGACCAAACATGAAATTCATTCAGCTAGAGTTAGGGTTTGATATGAATGAATTTGATGATTTTGAATGGTTATTTGAGGTGAATTAGGTGTATAGATCATGAAGATACACTTTAAATTTTCATTAGAGATGAAATGTATGTAACTAGGGTTTGGAGCTTGTGAAAAATTGGAGAAAAAGTTGAGAATTAGTCAATTGATATAGTTAACCTTATTTGAGTTGAGAAATAGTCAATTGTGACCATTTGTGATGTATATGAATTGTCGGAACCAAGTTCCAATTCGGATTGGTGAGGGTCAATCTGCAGGCAGCTTAACCTAGGTTTCTTTTAGGGACCAAAACTGAAAATTTACTAATCCAATTGGTGTGAGGCCAATTGGGAATTAAACTAGACACAAAATGACACATTTTTCATTCGGGAATCATGCCCAGAAAGTAACTATAACTTAGTGAACAATTATGCTAAATTCGGATTAGGGCACACTGCCCTGTACAAAATGACCAAATGAACAGTAGTTACGTAAATGACCATAACTTGATCTAGGAAGGTCCAAATGACCTGAATTTTATACTGATAGAATGTTGAGACATAACCCTACAACTTTCATGAAGAAAACAAACCCAAATTTTGACCATAACCTATTTGATAAATCACCTGCTGTCAATCCACAAAAATTGCCAAAATCCAAAATTTGCCCAGAATTCTGGGTAACACTAAGTCTAGCCAGCCATGTTCAAATGGCCATAACTAGGGCTACAAAACTCCAAATGGAGTGATTCAAAAAGGGAAATAAAGCTAAGACAATAAGGAACAACTTTGATGAGGGACACTTAGCCAAATTCTTACCGTAACCAGACCAATGGAACAGTAGAAAACAGGGGACCAAAATAGAAAAATTGTAATTTCTCTTAGGAGACTTAGAAATTGAATTGGCAATTAATGCCAACAAAATTGACACCAAAATATGGTATATAAGTACAATTAGAACTAATAAACCTATTAAGTATAGAAAAGTCAAAATTTTGACTTGAATAGTATCATAAATAGTGCCACTACACAAAAAAATATAAAGGATCGAATTTAAGAACTGTATTGGGTAGGATAAGACTGCAAAAGTAAAATTATTGGAATTACTTATTAGAAAAGGATTGAACGGATTGCTAAAGCACTTTAAATTTTTGTGTTTCAGTTGAAAAGGGATCTTCGAAGGAGAAACGAAAGTTTGAGTAAGTTGAGTTGACAAAAGAGGTTTGTGCACAATAACTTTAAATTATCATTTTCCCATTGAAAAATTGATTTGTATTCTTTGTGTTAATTATGGGTTTTGATAACTACTGTGTTGCCACTTTGTGAATAGAAAATTGACTTTGGAAATTGATTATGTTTTGCATGAAATATTTCAATAACTTGATTTAAATTATTGTTTATTCACACTTGGCATGGCAAAATCACTATGTTCCTCCTCCATTTATGGGGTGAGTTTGACTATATTCTTCCCTCTCTGACTTCCCAGTCTGAGGGGTGAGTTTGGATGAGTACTCATTAGCTAGCTAGCCACCTCTCTCATTGATTTCGATTAATGGGGTCAGTTTGCCTTGTCGTGATGTACACACGGCATGTTCGGAAATTTTGTGTCATGGCCTAAGTTGTGTTAGTGATTGGCAACACTGTGTTTATTAAATTGTTTGATCAAATTGTATTAAATTAAGCTTTGAAAATTGTGAAATATTCAAATTGTGATTTGTGATAAATGTGATTTAAAAATTGAAATGTGATTGTGAAATATTTGAACTGTGAATTGATAACAAATATTTTGTTGTGCACCACTGAGTATTTTTATGCTCAGCGATAGCTTTCTTTGCTATAGCAGATAGAGACAAGGAAAAAGATAGCAAAGTGAGTTGTCAATTATTGGGACTTCATTGAGGTTTTTGTACGGGTATTTAGTTATACCCTTATATATTAGATCTTGATTATGCATGTAAATATATGTGTGTAAATTATTTGAGCAGTTGTACAAAAACTCTTGTAATATTATTTTGGGTATGTAATTAAAATGCAAATTATTGTAATATTTAAATTTATTTCTAAGTTTTATAATTAATGTAAATAATTCTTTTGTATTTTGTGAATGATAAATTATTTCCTTTTCGGAAATGAGATGTTCCAATTGCGGTTGATTTTGTGTTGAGCATATTGTATCGGATTGAGATTGTAACATCCCTCACTCGACTATAGTGTAGCCGAGCAAGGCGTGATACAATCGGTGCCGGAGCACCCTAACTTATCTTACTTTATTTTTTTTTAATAATTTTGAATTTGTTTAATTTAATATTAATTATTTTTCGATGGAGAAACCAGCGGAGTTTCTCATATTTTATTATCGTTTGGCATATTTCAATATTCACCTGTTTGAAATTCAACAATATTTCCAAAATAAAATCTTATCCATTCTAATCATACTTATCTCATCAATCATTCTCATAATTTTCTCATATTTCAAATCTCATCCATGCATTTCCATTCATACTCAATTCATATGTAAACATTCTCAAATTACAGAAGCAAAATTTTCAAATTTCCTTAATTTACATAATTTATAAAATAATTACAAAATTTCATAATTTACATTATGTGTCTAGTTTCATGTACAATTGTCCTTGCACCAATTGGACCTCTATAATTCATGTTATTGCTGCCCAAACCTGCTGGACTCATGTCCAATTCTGCAGGTCACCATGGGCAGCCACACCAAACCTAAATTTCACTACTCAACACACTTCATTTTTTATTTAAACAGAACTAAATGGTCACTAATTGACCATTAAAACCTATTTTCATCATCATATGATCAAAGTCTTAATTTCATGCTCAAACCCTAACTCCAATTTCCAATTCATGGCATACACACACCAAACTCATACTAAATCACTTTATCCATCATCTATACTCATCAATAACATAATTATGCCACTTAATTTCATCAAAAACCAAAAATCCTTAAGCTTTCTCATGGCTGCCAAATTTAGAAATTTCATTTACTCATTTTTTTGTTTTCATTTCACACAATTTCTACTTGATTTAGCATGCTTATAAGATTAAAGAAAGAAAAGAAATTGTTTAGTGCACTAACCTTTTTGAGCTTCACTTAACCTTGATTAAACCTCCCTAATCTCTTCTTCTTTGGCTGCAAATAGTTTTTTCTAGCTGAAAGATCAAATTTTTGTGAAGGGACTTGGCAATTTTGGTGAACAAATGGAGAGGAAATTCAAGCTTTTAAGCTTAAAAATGGTGGAATCTCTTCTTTCTCTCTCTCTCAACGTTTTTGGCTGCCCAAAGGTTGAAGATGAAGATTGGTTTTTCAATTTTTTGGTCTCTTTTATCTCTTTGAATGAGTTTAACAAATTGTGATTGGTGGAGGAAATTTAAATGACATCATATGATGTCATAATTAGTATTTTCTTTCATTTTCTTTTCTTCTCTTCTCTACTCATTTCCAATTTAATTTTTAGCAATATTTATTGATATTTTAGATCATAATAATTATTTGCTTAACTGGACAAGTCAGCCAAAATTCATCTCTGAAGACGAAATGACCAAAATGCCCTCCATTTGGCTTAACGGGCCAAAATTGTCTGTACCGATTGAAAAATTTTTCTAAGCATATCCTTGGAATTCTAATGCCATAAGAACCTCAATGACCCTTCTCTGGAGTCCCAAAAATTATTTTATAATTTTCCCCTAGGTTTAGGGCTTTTAGTTGCGAGAACCGCAACTTCTCACTAGGTTACCCATCGTTAGGGCACCGGCTCATTTAACTTGATTGTATTTTATTTCTAAAATTTTTCCTAAATTTTTTTTTATTAATATTTGAGTTATTTATGACTCCTCACTCTAGTCTAATTATTTTTCCAGACGTTCTAGCTATCCGGACCGACACCGATCATCGGAACAGTAGAATGTACGGAATTGCTACAATGAGGGTGTTACAATTCTTACCCTCTAATTTAAATTTTGTTCTCGAAATTTACTGGGTGTAGGTATCTAAGATAATTCTTTTGCCTTTCTATTGCTCCCTTTGTCTACTTCTTTTATATATATGGTACTATTTAGTCTTTTCGAATCTATCATTATACACTTAGGCATATCATAAAGGAAATACTTTACCTCAAATTCACATCTGGGGCTTCTTGCTCCTCTCCGGTTTGGGTGACATTTGGAAGTAGTGTTACTGTTATACTTGGTCTTTCCATGACCTCCATCTGGGTTCGTGGTAAATTCCTCTTAGGACAATCTTTCAGACGATGGTCTATGGCCCCACATCTATAACAGGCTCCAGTCAATTCCCTACATTTACCTTTATGCCACTTGTTACAATGGCCACATTTTCTTGCTAATCCTGGCGCACTCACTACTAGTGTTTCTCGTTGATCTCTTCTGGGTATAGACCTGGGTCTGGATCTCCTACTTTGATCAGATGTTTGACTTAACTGTTCTCTCGGCCTCTTATTACTAGACTGTCCAAATTTCCTCTTTTGCTGATCACCACTCCTCTTCTGTTCCTCTTCATGAACATAGCTAATATATTTCTTTCTGAACTCTATCAGAAAGAATTCCCAAGTTACGTCGTCTGGTGGCACTACTTTGGTTACAACATCCCACCACCGATATGCAGCTTCTTGTAACAATGAAACTGCACACTCTAAACTCTGTTTTGGTATGCAATGGAGCTGCTGCAGGACTCTTGTAGTCTTTTCTAACCAATACTCAGCCGCTGAAGAATCGTCTTCCTTTCTACCATTGAAATCTACAGCTCCATACTTCCTAATTTTTCCTAGAGGTGATTTCTGCTGAGACAGTGGTGGAATAACCCCGGTCATCTATCGAAAGAATCCAGTTATCTGCTCAAACAAGGCCTGTTGGGGTTGTACAGGCACCTCTTGCACTGGTGGAGCAGGATCTCCCTGATTTCCAATATCACTCCCAGTCGGGATACGGCTTACTACTTCTTCTTCTACTGCCCTCTGCGATTCTGAGTCCATACCTTAACCTAAAATAACCAAGAAAATAGATCTGCATTAGTGTCACCTCGACTCATGTGAATGCAATGTATGTCATGCACACAATCTCATTCAATCTATCTATGCCTAGGAATGCCTAAACCGTGCTCTGGTACCAATAAATGTAACACCCCTCACCCGACTATAGTGTAGCTGAGCAAGGCGTGATACAATCGGTGCCGGAGCACCCTAACTTATCTTACTTTATTTTTTTTTAATAATTTTGAATTTATTTAATTTAATATTAATTATTTTTCGATGGAGAAACCAGCGGAGTTTCTCCTATTTTATTATCGTTTGGCGTATTTCAATATTCACCTGTTTGAAATTCAACAATATTTCTAAAATAAAATCTTATCCATGCTAATCATACTTATCTCATCAATCATTCTCATAATTTTCTCATATTTCAAATCTCATCCATGCATTTCCATTCATACTCAATTCATATGTAAACATTCTCAAATTACAGAAGCAAAATTTTCAAATTTCCTTAATTTACATAATTTATAAAATAATTACAAAATTTCAAAATTTACATGATATATAAATTAATTACATATGAAAAAGCTAATTAATTAATTTACATCGCATTCCTATTAATTACCTGTTCATAATATACATTACAATACAATATCTAAGTATTTTATACAAAATATAAAATATAATCTATATGGGCTCTATCTACATGCATTGCTGAGGAGGTGACAACCTTAAATACTTCAGATACTTCTGTAGATCAGAACTCCAAAATCTCTGTTTAATATTTTTATCTGGGCTTTACCTTCAGTACTTGCACGAGGAAACAATTCCATCGCGCTAAGCATTGCTGCTTAGTGGTGCAATAATATAATAAGGAAATAATATACAAATAAAGATAAAAACAAAATTCAGATAATTAAGATTTATTTATACTTCACATGCGGTTTCTAAAATTTAATATGTTTTATCCTAATTTAGTCTTTTTTGGAAGTGTTTATTTCGCCAATGTACAGTAATAATGTACATAGAAAAATGATCTAAAAATAATAAATTTATACTTATATTATCATATAAGTCACATTTGCAATATTTATGTATGTTATAATTTTCTTTGCTAATCTTTTAGCATTTTCTCAATACTTTCTAGGTTGTCTTAGATTGTTTCATGATAAGTAAATTTTGATACCGGTCCAGTTCATTTCGATTCTTTCTAATAAATAACTATTCTAATTTATTTTAGGTCATCTTACTTATTTATTTAATTTCTAATATTTTTAATTACGAATATTCTTAACTTATTTCAATAAATTTCACTGCCCAAGTAACCTATGACAGGCTGACTAAACTGGATAATGGGTCGTTGGCACTGGACACCGTGATGTCTCGGGCCGTCATACCATGGGACGCAGAACGTCAATCACGTATGCAGTTAGTATGGCTAAAAAGCCATGATAACACATAATCGGGCATTAAGCCATGAGTGTGGGCATAAAGCCATGAATGCGGGCATAAAGCCGTGAATACAGGCATAAAGCCGTGAATACAGGCATAAAGCCTTTCGCAGTACTGCTAAAACAATACCCTATTGGCATGCCAAACTATCCAATCTGACACACATGTCTAGGCAATACAAGGGCACATAATATCATTAAATATTAATATATTGTGTTTTATGACTTTATTATTTCATGATAAATTTCATAATTTATACATTCATCATAATATTCATACATTCCTTACATCATTCCTATTGATCACAATTCACAACAATGGTGTTCATATACCATTGTACTCAAAACATTTTTCCTTTCTCTTATAAAGAAAACTAATGTTCCATTCATATTTTCATATGATTCATTTATTCATTACAATATTTATATGAATTCATAACTCATACAAGGTGTTATTATCTTATTTGTAATGGAAACATAAATCCTAATGTGAACCTCATCCCATTTATACTCAACAATCCATCTAGGTTAATGTCATTTCATATTCAAGTGGTATTATTTATGTTTTATTAGACCTACTAGTGATGGGAATAAATCTTAACTATATACTCACATAACTTAAATGTTCATTGAGTCATTTAGGTGAATTACTATTTCTATTTCAAGTAATCCATGAATGTTTCATGGATTCCAAATTTCATACCTCAATTTTCTCTACTAATTTAGTTATTATACTTTGTGTCTTTGTATTACTATTCATATTAATATTCACTCAAATTGTTGACTTTTTATTACATAATAAATTTATTGAACCTAAGTTCTCAAAGATATCACATTTTGCATTCAAAATTTGTTGGTATTGGTTGCCAATACCATTTCCAAGCTTAATGTTAATTGGGCAGAATTTTCAGTTTTCATGCCTTGTGTTTACTGTTCCATTGGTCAATTTTTCAGTGGGAATTTGGCAAAATAATCAACATGAAAGTTGTTCCTTATTTTGTCCAGTTGAATTTCTTATTTTGAATCACTCCATTTGGAGTTTTGTAGCTCAAGTTATGGTCTAAAAACCACAACTGGCCGGATTGAAATTTTTCTGGACTGACCATATCTACAGTGCAGTGAACAGTGACTTCAACTCACTTGTTGGATAGGTTCTGGTCATAATTTGGGTTAGATTTCTTCATGAAAGTTGTTGGTCTGTATCTCAGCTTGTTGTGGGTAAAATTTCAGGTCAATTGGACCATTTTGTTGGTCTATATCTCAGCTTGTTGTCGGTAAAATTACAGGTCAATTAGACCATTTTACACTGAGTTATAGCAAAATGACCAAACACTATTCATTTGGTCATTCTGCAGAAACAGACTGCAGGTCACCCGGATTAGGGCAAGCTTTTGATCCACTTGGTTTGGTTTTATGGGCATGGTTTCTTCACCAAAGTTGTGCCATTATGTGTCTAGTTTCATGTCCAATTGTCCTTGCACCAATTGGACCTCTATAATTCATGTTATTGCTGCCCAAACCTGCTGGACTCATGTCCAATTCTGCAGGTCACTATGGGCAGCCACACCAAACCTAAATTTCACTACTCAACACACTTCATTTTTTATTTAAACAGAACTAAATGGTCACTAATTGACCATTAAAACCTATTTTCATCATCACATGATCAAAGTCTCAATTTCATGCTCAAACCCTAACTCCAATTTCCAATTCATGGCATACACACACCAAACTCATACCAAATCACTTTATCCATCATCTATACTCATCAATAACATAATTATGCCACTTAATTTCATCAAAAACCAATAATCCTTAAACTTTCTCATGGCTGCCAAATTTAGAGATTTCATTTACTCATGTTTTTTGTTTTAATTTCACACAATTTCTACTTGATTTAGCATGCTTATAAGATTAAAGAAAGAAAAGAAATTGTTTAGTGCACTAACCATTTTGAGCTTCACTTAACCTTGATTAAACCTCCCTAATCTCTTCTTCTTTGGCTGCAAATAGCTTTTTCTAGCTGAAAGATCAAATTTTTGTGAAGGGACTTGGCAATTTTGGTGAACAAATGGAGAGGAAATTCAAGCTTTTAAGCTTAAAAATGGTGGAATCTCTTCTTTCTCTCTCTCTCTCTACGTTTTTGGCTGCCCAAAGGTTGAAGATGAAGATTTGTTTTTCAATTGTTTGGTCTCTTTTATCTCTTTTAATGAGTTTAACAAATTGTGATTGGTGGAGGAAATTTAAATGACATCATATGATGTCATAATTAGCATTTTCTTTCATTTTCTTTTCTTCTCTTCTCTACTCATTTCCAATTTAAATTTTAGCAATATTTATTCATATTTTAGATTATAATAATTATTTGCTTAACTGGACAAGTCGGCCAAAAATCATCTCTGAAGACGAAATGACCAAAATGCCCTCCGTTTGGCTTAACGGGCCAAAATTGTCTGTACCGATTGAAAAATTTTTCTAAGCATTTCCTTGGCATTCTAATGCCATAAGAACCTCAATGACCCTTCTCTGGAGTCTCAAAAATTATTTTATAATTTTTCCCCCGGGTTTAGGGCTCTTAGTTGCGAGAACCGCAACTTCTCACTAGGTTACCTATCGTTAGGGCACCGGCTCATGTAACTTGGTTGTATTTTGTTTCTAAAATTTTTCCTAAATTTTTTTTATTAATATTTGAGTTATTTATGACTCCTCACTCTAGTCTAATTATTTTTCCAGACGTTCTAGCTGTCCGGACCGACACTGATCATCGGAACAGTAGAATGTACGGAATTGCTACAATGAGGGTGTTACAGAGATTAAATTGATTTGTATTGAAGTTGTGATTGAGAAAATATTGATAGTGTGTTTCTTTTTAGGTTTTAAAGAACTATTTTCCCAAAATTAGACGGCACTCTGCAGAAAATTTTTCAAAATTTGTGTAACAATAAAAATTTTAATTAGTCTTTAAACTTCAAGTAAAAGTTTTTAATTTCTACCAAAAGTGCTCGCCACTTTGAAAAAGTAAGAAAATTGTTTTAAAATCCCTTGTAGTATATTTAATGGGTTACCGGTAGGCAAAATACTATAATTCATTAGATGTACTACGGGATCATGTTACATCTTACTAGGGGGTAGGGTGTGATAGGTTCCATCCTATAAAATTATAAATATATAATATAAAAGAGAGTTAAAGGCTTGAAACAAACTTTTTTGGCATTGAAAAGTAAGTTCATGTGGGCATCCAAATCATTCATGGCAGCCGCTTATGTTGGTGCCATGTGGACAATTATGCCACATGGACATGGATGAGGAGCAATATGTTTGTTGGTGTCAATGGTGGCTCAACCATACTATGTAGATTGGCATATCCACCTTAAAAAAAGAGTCCATTGTCCACTCTTTTTATTAAAAAATTCTACATACACACATATATAAAATTAACCCTTATAAATTTAATTATTAAACCCTCTTTTCATAAATATTAAAATAGATTGATCATTTGCATGACTTACTTAAATCTAGTAGCTTTTCTTTTCACATGAAAATATTAGTTAGATTGATTTAATTTTACCATACTAAAGTTTAGATGTTAAAGTCTTAATACTTGAAAATGAATTTGAAAACTTATTATATATTTTTCATATATTGATCCTAGAAAATTTATTTTTCTAAATCTTTCACTGACTATGTACAATAGATATATTCCAATATGGATTATAATGAAATTCATATAAGATGCAACATGATCAATAGTCAAAAGAAAACAATTATACACATTGTATTCTAAAAGTTTGCATAAAAGGAGCAGGGCCAAGGTTTTTTAAAATTAAAAATTTAGCCATTAAATTTTAATATATTTTTTCAAAAAATATTGTTTGCCCCTAAAAATTTTTAAAATTAAAACTTTACCATAAATTTTAATATATTTTTTTGAGAAAATTATTGTTTGGCCCTCCAATATAAATTTTAAAATATTTTTTGCAAAAATTATTATTTGGCCCTCCAATATTTTTATATTTGTTTCAACCCCTGCATTTTTATTTAAATTCCATTCATATTTTTATATTATTTAATTTTTTTTTATCTCTTAATATCTTTTATTTTTATTTTAATCCCTATATTTTTATTAAAATGTCATGTAGTTTCTTTATAGTATATTTTTTTTTTGGATTTTAATCATTAAACGTAAACTTCTAGTTTTGCCTCTGAGAAGGAAGGTGCACAATGGCCATTTTTGTTGGTTTGGGAATTTTATTGGCTAAGCATTTGGTGATAAAAAGGGAAGGGAGGAGAAATATATATACACACTTGTTCGCTATGCTATGATTTTTATTTTTTTTTATAGGATAAAAAGATATCATTCATATAATTAGAGCAGAAATGAAAATAAAATCCATAAAATAAAGAACATTAACTTACTCAAATATTTACACTACTCAACAAATTTGAAATCTTATAAGGATTTAGGGAATAAAGATACAAATTTTTTACATCCATTTCTGCATACACAAATGTTGTAGATGGATGAGAATTACGTTGATCTCTGAGTAGATTAGTGTTATTTTTTTATGTGGCTTAAATTTTGGATATGTCTTCATGGACCCAATTTGTGACCCGACTCGAAAGTATCGTTGCGACCTGATTGGGATAAAAAGTGAGATTTGTGGTGATAGCAAAGGGCATGGGCAATGCCCCCGCTGTATGGACCAGTATAAATATTATAATATTCTGCCGTTTATGGTAGAGCTGTGAGATATTTAGGAAACATACTGGGGTTAGGGTTTGAGAGTTTTGAGTGATTGTATTTTGCTCTATTCATCACAGTGAAACTTTTTCTCTTATCTTGTCCATAGATGTAGACCTTACGGTTGAACTACATTAAATCTTGTGTTATTCTTTTTCTTTTTCCTATACTGTGTGATTGTGCGATTTGTGTGTGTCTTAGATTTACGTGCTTGTTATAACAAACTGGTATTAGAGCTTTGTGTGCAAAACATAAGGTTTACAGATGGCGTCTTCTTCAACGAAGTATGAGATGGAGAAGTTTGATGGTGGATCGAGTTTTAGTCTGTGGAAGATTAAAATCAAATCTTCCTTGATCCTATAAGGCCTGTGGAAGGTAATGAAGGATAACTTTTCAGAAGGTATGAAAGAGGCGAAGAGAGCTGATCTGAAGAAGAGAGCTTTGAGTGCGATTTTCATGAGCGTAACTGATAATATTGTGACACCCCTTACCCGTGTACAGTATACCCGAGTAAGTAATGCCACACGGTGTACCGGCACACTCTAATATTCCTCAATTAATTTATATCATGCTTTTGCATATAATTTATGAAATACAATTTATTTAAGCCATTTATCAAAAGTATTATTCATTTAAGGTTCCGAAAATTTTAAAGAAAATCCGTGAGTCTGGCTAAAAATGGAGAAAACCGTTCTTCGGAACCTGTGAAAACACTTCCAAATAATTTTCAAACAAACCCAACTTCAATTCATCAACAGAGTCTCAATATCAAAATTCAACAATATTTCTCAATTTCAGTTCTCAATAGCCTGTTCATGTCTCAAGCATCCATTTCTCAGGGTTCTCATATATATAAATAACAATTAAATACTCAAATTAATACCATACATGACCATAAATCTTTATTATTTACATGAACCTCAAAATACATTACATAAATCCCAAATACATATGAGAAAATAAAAAGTTAATTACAAAATGACAAAATGACATCTAGTGTCCTACCAATGCACTGCAGGTGACGAGGTGACACGGACACTGAGCAGAATTGTCGGATGGACTCACCCAGTCTGTAGTCTACTGGGCTCACGATCGGGATCTCCAGTACCTACGCGTGGCAAAAGCAACGCGCTAAGCAATAATGCTTAGTGGTGCAATAATATAATAGAAGAAAATAGCAAGAAAATAAATGTGTATAGAATGTGTATGCTTTCTTTGTTTCGTATTGATATATTCATTGTTTCATTAACGTTGTTCACTTTTATTCATTTGGTTGCCCCAAGTAACCTACACTAGATGACTGGACTGGATAACGGGTAAACTGGCACTAGGTACCTAGTACCTCGGGCCGTCACACCATCGGTCACATATGCATCTCGATGTGCAGGCAATGCTAACAAGCTGTAAATAATATCAGGCACAAGGCCAAGTCTCAATACAAAGTCAGAAGGGCTAAAAGCCATGAAATCACGGAATGGCATATTGCCATGTGCAGTACTGCTAACTGAACCCTATTGGCATGCCAAACTATCCAAACCAATCTTGTTAGGTATACTAGGGCATTTGAAACTTTTAAATTCTTCAATTTGTGAATTTCATGTTTTGGTGTTACTATTCACCTTATTGGTCAACAAAAATGTTGACTTTTGGATAGAAAATATGTACATTGACTTTGGCACTCCCAACATACCACATTTGGTGTTTAAAACTTGTTGGCATTAAGTGTTAATACCATTTCAAAGTGTAAACCAACCCAAGCAGAATTTTCAGTTTTGGTGAGTCAACTTCACTGTTCCATTGGACACTGTTACTGTGGGAATTTGAAGAAATGTAAAACATGAAAGTTGTCCCTTATTTTGTCTAGTTGAATTTCCTTTTTTGAATCACTCCATTTGGAGTTTTGTAGCTCTAGATATGGTCTAAAAACCCAAGCTGGCCGGATGTGCATTCTGCAGAAATGACCATATCTACAGTAACAGGAACAGTAACTAGAGTCACTTGGTTGGATGGGTTCTGGCCATAATTTGGGGTAGGTTCCTTCATGAAAGTTGTTTGTCTATGTCTTAACTTGTTGCTGTAAAACTTTCAGGTCAATTGACCAAATCTACAGTGAGTTATGGCCAAATGAACATTTACTGTTCATTTGGTCATTCTGCAGAATCAGTTTCAGGGTATCCGGATTGGGGCCAAGTTTTGGTCCTCTTGCTTTGGTCTTTTGGGCATGGTTTCTTCAGCAAAAATGTGTCATTATAAGCCTAGTTTCATGTCCAATTGGCCAAACACCGATTGGACTAACACAGCCAAAGTTATGGCTGTGTAATTGGACTGAAATCTCAGTCCATTGCTGCTGTCCCTAGGGCAGATTTCACCTTCACTTTACCATACTATTTTTCAGTTCTAATTATGGTCAACTTACCTAAAATGGTCACTAATTGACCATTAAAATGTGCTCTAACAATTTCCCAAGCCAAGCCAATTTTTCACTCTTCAAAACCCTAGTTCCATTATAGGTTTTCACAACACCTTAATTACTGGCTCCTTCAATAATCACATACACACATGGTTTAAACTTGATCTATAGCCCACTTTAAGTCCATCAAAACAATCAAAATAATTCCTTCACAAGGGCTGCCAAAAATTCATAGTATGTATACACATAATTCTTGTTTATTTTAGTTGCAATTCTCACTCAATACAAGTTACAATTCATGAAACTAAGAAGTTTTAAGTGTCTAATGCACTAACCTTGATTAGGGCAGATTTTTCCCCACTTAAAACTTCACTTTCCTTCACTTTCTAGGCTGCCAAACACTCTCCCAAGATGAGTGGACAACTTTTAATGAAAGGGGTTTAGGGTTTATGGTGAAAAGAAGAGAGAAAGTAAGCTTTGGTTGAAAATCAATGGAGGTTTGGCTAAGGAATTTGAGAGCTACGGGTGAGCTTTGTGAAGGTGAGGGCTGCTGGAAATTTTAGTTATTTTGGTCTTCATTTAGCCTCTTTTATTGTTTATTTAAATGGTTGTTAAATTATAATTGGTGGAGACTTTCACATGACATCATAATGATGTCATATTTGGCATTTTAGTGTATTTTCTTTTTCTTTTCATCACTACTCAATTTCAATTTAATTTCTAGTAATATTTATTCATATTTTATGTCATATTAATTATTTACTCAACTGGACAAGTCGGCCAAAAATCACCTCTGAAGGCGAAATGACCAAAATGCCCTCCGTTTGGCTTAACGGGTCAAAATTGTCTGTAGCGATTGAAAATTTTTTCTAGGTATTTTCTTGGCATTCTAATGCCATGGGAACCTAAATAACCCTTTTCTGGAGTCCCAAAAATTATTTTATAATTTTTCCCCCGGGTCTAGGGCTCCTAGTTGCGAGAACCGCAACTTCCCTCCGGTTACCCATCGTTTGGGCACCGACTCGTTTGACTTGGTTGTATTTTATTTCTAAAATTTTTACTAAGTGTTTCTTATTAATATTTGAGTTAATTTTGGTCCCTCACTTAAGTTTAATTATTTTTTCGGACGTTCTAGCTGTCCGGACCGACACCGGTCACCGGAACAGTAGAATGTACGGAGTGGTTACCGGGAGGGTGTTACAAATATCCTATGTGAGATTGCTGGTGAAAGCTGAACGTTTGCAGCATGAAAGAAATTAGATGAGTTATACTCTTCCAAATCACTGACCAATAGCCTGTATCTGAAGAAAAGGCTTTATAATCTGAGAATGAGCGAAGGTGCGCCCATTAAAAAACACCTGGATGAATTTAATTTAATCATTATGAACCTAAAGAATATTGATATTGAGATTGATAGTTAGGATCAGGCCCTTATTGTGTTATGTTCTTTGCCACCCTCCTATAAGACTTTTATCGATACACTGTTGTATGAGAAAGATAGTATTTCACTCAACGATGTTAGTAATTCTCTAAATCAAAGGAGTTGCAAAAGAATTTTTCAGATAATAAAGAAAGATTTGAGGGGGAAGATTTAGTGAGCAAGGGAAGAATACATACAAGGGAGGGTTCTTCTAGCAGAAAGAAATCTAAGGCCATATCTAAGTCAAGAATGAAAAAGGCTAACTGTTTTGAGTGCGGAGTCACTACAGGAGAGACTGTCCCAAGTTGAAAAATAAAAAAGAAAAGCAACCAGAAAGTTCTGCGAATGTGGTTAATAGTTTTATCGATTCTGATAGTGATGACAGTGCTGAGGAAATTTTATCCGTGAGTTCATATTATGGACAAAATTTCTGGATTCTTAATACTGGTGCTACTTTTAAAATGTGTCCACACAGAAACTGGTTTGTCACTTATAAACAAATGAGTGGCAAGGTGTTTCTAGGCAATGATCGTGCATTATCTGTGGAAGGAATTGGTAACATCAGATTAAGGATGTTTGATGACGTTGTCAGAACTATAGAGTGTTGGTATGTTCCAGGAATAAAGAGGAACTTGATTTCTCTTGGGACACTTGACTCTCATGGATTCAGATACCATGCAGAGAATAGAGTTCTCAAAGTGTGCAAGGGCTCTATGGTACTCATAAAGAGCAGCTTGGTTTTAGAATTGTATTTTCTTTAGGGTAGTACAGTTTCAGGGGAAGCTTTAGTAGCATCCAAAAGCAATAATTGGAATCAGACTCAACTATGGCATCTGCGTCTTGGTCATATGAGTGAAAGAGGATTATCTGTATTAAGCAAGCGAGATTTGTTAAACGCGCAGAAATCAAAATCTGTGGACTTTTGTGAAAACTATGTGTTTGACAAAGACCAGGGTGAAGTTCGATAAAAAGGCAAGGTGCAAGACTAGAGGAACGACGGATTATAACCACTCAGATCTATAGGGTCCTAACAGATAGGATGGTGTGGGTGTATTTTCTAAAAACAAAAGATAAGGCATTTTCAACATTTGTAAAATGGAAAACGATGACTAAGAAGCGCATGAAAAAGAAGGTTAAGCGTCTTAGAATTAATAACGAGTTGGAATTTTGCAATTGCTAGTTCGATGCATTCTGCAAAGAATGAAGGTATAGTGAGATACCGCACTTGAACAAGGACACCACAATAGAATGATTTTGCAGAACGCATGAATGTAATGCTTCGTGAAAAGCACAAAGCATGCTCTCATTCAAGATTGGAAAGAATTTATGGGTGAAGTAATTAATACGCTTTGTTTCTTGGTCAATAGATCTTAATCTACAACTATTGAGTGCAAAACTCCTTTTGAGATCCGGTCTGCTTCACCTGCTGATTACTCTCAGCTGAGAGTGTTTGGTTGCCCTACTTATGCTCATGTGAGAGATGGTAAGCTTGAGCCAAGGGCAAGAAAATGCATATTTCCAGGTATGCATCTGAAGTGAAAGGCTACAAGTTATGGTGCAATGATCCAAAGTCTCCAAGATCAATTATCAATAGGGATGTGACATTTAATGAGTCTGCTTCATTGGATAATCAAAGAGAGAAGTTACTAGCAGAATCAGAGCACGGTGTCAGAGAACATGTGGAGCTTGATATTGATACTTTAGCAGTTCATTCCAGTGATTCGAAGGATGAGGTGCAAGATCCTGATTAACAAGAGGATGCACCTGAGCAACAGCAACAGGAACCATATAGTATTGCAACTGGTAGAGAGAGAAGATAAATTAGACCACCGTAGAGATATGCATATGCAGATTTAGTTGCGTTTGCCTTGTCAGTTGCTGAAACAGTTGATGTGCATGAATCCAGCAATTATAGAGAAGCTATTTCTTGTTCAGAAGCTATGAGTGAAGAAATTGAATCTCTTCACAAGAATCAAAGTTGGGTGCTTGTAACATTGCCTAAGGGACAGAAAGTGGTAGGTTGTAAATGGGTGTTCAAGAAAAAGGAAGGCACTCTAGGGGTTGAAGCACCTCGATATAAGGCACAGTTGGTAGCAAAAGGCTTTACTCAAAAGGAGGGGATTGACTTTAATGAAGTATTTTCTCTAGTTGTAAAGCACAGTTTTATCAGAGTCTTACTTACTATAGTTGCTCTTCATGATCTAGAGCTTGAGCAACTAGATGTGAAGACATCATTTTTGCATGGTGAGTTAGAAGAGCAAATTTATATGAGTTAGCTTGAGGTATTTGTCATTCTAGGTATGGAAAACCATGTTTACTTGCTTAAGAAATATTTACATGGTCTAAAACAGTCTCCTAGGCAGTGGTACAAAAGATTTGATACATTCATGGTTCGTAATGGCTTTAATTGTAGTTCATATGACAGTTCATAAGTCCATCAAAACAATCAAAATAATTCCTTCACAAGGGCTGCCAAAAATTCATAGTATGTATACAAATAATTCTTGTTTATTTTAGTTGCAATTCTCACTCAATACAAGTTACAATTCATGAAACTAAGAAGTTTTAAGTGTCTAATGCACTAACCTTGATTAGGGCAGATTTTTCCCCACTTAAAACTTCACTTTCCTTCACTTTCTAGGCTGCCAAACACTCTCCCAAGATGAGTGGACAACTTTTAATGAAAGGGGTTTAGGGTTTATGGTGAAAAGAAGAGAGAAAGTAAGCTTTGGTTGAAAATCAATGGAGGTTTGGCTAAGGAATTTGAGAGCTACGGGTGAGCTTTGTGAAGGTGAGGGCTGCTGGAAATTTTAGTTATTTTGGTCTTCATTTAGCCTCTTTTATTGTTTATTTAAATGGTTGTTAAATTATAATTGGTGGAGACTTTCACATGACATCATAATGATGTCATATTTGGCATTTTAGTGTATTTTCTTTTTCTTTTCATCACTACTCAATTTCAATTTAATTTCTAGTAATATTTATTCATATTTTATGTCATATTAATTATTTACTCAACTGGACAAGTCGGCCAAAAATCACCTCTGAAGGCGAAATGACCAAAATGCCCTCCGTTTGGCTTAACGGGTCAAAATTGTCTGTAGCGATTGAAAAATTTTTCTAGGTATTTTCTTGGCATTCTAATGCCATGGGAACCTAAATAACCCTTTTCTGGAGTCCCAAAAATTATTTTATAATTTTTCCCCCGGGTCTAGGGCTCCTAGTTGCGAGAACCGCAACTTCCCTCCGGTTACCCATCGCTTGGGCACCGGCTCGTTTGACTTGGTTGTATTTTATTTCTAAAATTTTTACTAAGTGTTTCTTATTAATATTTGAGTTAATTTTGGTCCCTCACTTAAGTTTAATTATTTTTCCGGACGTTCTAGCTGTCCGGACCGACACCGGTCACCAGAACAGTAGAATGTACGGAGTGGTTATCGGGAGGGTGTTACAACTCTTCCCCTCTAATTTAAATTTCGTCCTCGAAATTTACCTGATGCAAACAGTTGAGGGAACTGTTGCCTCATCGTTTCTTCACTTTCCCAAGTTGCCTCCTCGGTGTTGTGGTGCCTCCAAAGCACTTTCACCAATGGAATCTGCTTGTTCCTCAACTCTTTTACTTCCCGAGCTAGGATTCGTAGAGGTTCTTCTTCATATGTCAAATCCGGTTGTATTTCAATTTCTTCTCTGGAGATGACATGTGAAGGGTCTGAGCGGTATCTCCTGAGCATGGACACATGGAACACATTGTGTATCTTGTCCAGCTCTGGTGGTAAAGCTAGCCTATAGGCCACTGGACCCACACGTTCAATGACTTCATATGGGCCAATGAACCTAGGGCTCAACTTACCTTTTCTTCCAAACCTCAATACCTTTTTCCACGGTGACACCTTGAGGAACACTTTGTCGCCAACCACATATTCTATTTCTTTTCTCTTCAGGTCGGCATAAGATTTCTGTCTGTCTGAGGCAACTTTCAGGTTGGCTTTGATTAGTTTCACTTTCTCCTCAGTCTGTTTCACCAGGTCTGGCCCTACCAATTTATCTTCGCCCAATTCAGTCCAGCACACTGGAGTTCTACATTTTCTCCCATACAGTGCTTCATATGGGGCCATTTGAATACTAGCTTGGTAGCTATTGTTGTATGCAAACTCTGCCAGTGGGAGGTATCTATCCCAACTTCCCTTAAACTCAATGACACAACTCCTCAGCATATCCTCAAGGACCTGACATATATTTCATGTTATTGTTATCATTTTAATTCAATATTTGTATCAATTTCATTGGTTTCAATTGTTTACCTGGATTACTCTTTCTGATTGCCCATCCGTCTGAGGATGGAAAGCTGTGCTGAAATGGAGTTGTGTACCCAAGGATTCATGCAACTTCTTCCAAAATCTCGATGTAAACCTTGGGTCTCGATCAGATATGATGGAAAGTGGGATTCCATGCAGTCTAACTATCTCATT
This sequence comes from Hevea brasiliensis, assembly GCF_030052815.1. NCBI lineage: Eukaryota > Viridiplantae > Streptophyta > Magnoliopsida > Malpighiales > Euphorbiaceae > Hevea > Hevea brasiliensis. The sequence continues at coordinate 104,946,309 of NC_079496.1, forward strand.
GATATACAATTCTGCTAACTTCTCCAGTGAGTAGTCCCCTAATCGGCAGAAGTGTGTCGACTTCACAATCTATCAACTATCACCCATGCTACATCATGTTTCTTCCGGTGAGAGGTAGCCCACTTACAAAATCCATGGTGACCCGATCCCATTTCCATTCGGTATGCGATAGGTGTAGCAAACCCGATGGAACTTGATGTTCGCCTTGACTTGCCGACATGTCAAGCATTTAGTCACGTAGTCGCCTATGTCCTACTTCATACCAGTCCACCAATAATGGAGCTTGAGATCATGATACATCTTTGTACTTCTGGTGCATAGCATATACACTAGTGTGTGCCTCTTTTAGAATCTCGCTTTCAATTTCCCATTATCCGGTACACACGCCTTCCTTTGTAGTGCAGACACTGTCGCTTTCACCTCATAGTCACCGCTTTTCTCCTCGGGATTTTGCTCATAATAGCCATTAGCTTCTCATCTACCTTCGCCCATCTAGTATCTCTCACAGAGGTGTTTGGCCTCACTTGCAACTCAGCCAAAATAGCTCCATCTCGAATCAAGGTTAGATGGGCATTCAATGATCTCAAAGCTGTGATGGACTTTCTGCTCAAAGCATCAGCAACTACATTTGCCTTCCCAGGATGGTAGTCAATTACACAGTTATAATCCTTCAGGAACTCAATCCATCGCCTCTGTCTAAGGTTGAGCTCCTTCTGGGTTGGCAAATATTTCAGGCTTTTGTGGTCAGTGTAAATATAACACTTTTCACCATACAAGTAGTGCCTCCATATCTTTAGTGCGAAGATAATTGCTGCAAGCTCTAGATCATGGGTAGGGTAATTCTGCTCATGTGGCCTTAGCTGCCTGGAAGCATAGGCGATCACTTTCCCTTCTTGCATCAATACACACCCTAACCCATTATGTGAGGCATCACTGTAGACCACGAAATCCTTTCCTGACACCGGCTGTGTTAACACTGGTGCCTCTGTCAACATAGCCTTCAACCTCTCAAAACTGGTCTGACATTTGTCATTCCAGTCAAATCTAACATTCTTGTGTAACAACTTGGTCATTGGAGCAGCTATTAGGGAAAATCCCTTCACAAATCTCCTGTAATACCCAGCTAGCCCCAAGAAACTTCTGACCTCAGTTGTATTCCTGGGAGGCTTCCATTCCATCACTGCTTCTATTTTCTTGGGATCCACCCTAATCCCATCAGCTGACACTATGTGTCCAAGGAATGCAATCTCATTCAGCCAAAAGTCACACTTGGACAACTTAGCATACAGCTTCTTTTCTCTCAGGGTTTGTAGAACAATCCTCAAATGCTCATCATGTTCTTCCCTGGTCTTGGAATACACCAAAATATCATCAATAAAGACCACTACGAACCGATCTAAGTGTGGATGGAAGATACGGTTCATAAGGTCCATGAATGTCGCTGGTGCATTTGTTAGGCCAAAGGGCATCACTAGAAACTCATAATGCCCATATCGGGTCCTGAATGTAGTCTTTGGCACATCTGCATCCTTCACCCTCAACTGATGATACCCTGATCTGAGATCAATCTTGGAAAATACTCCTGCTCCCTTCAACTGATCAAACAGATCATCAATTCTAGGCAACGGATATTTATTCTTCACAGTCACTTTATTCAACTGCCGGTAATCAATGCAAAGCCTCAAAGTCCCATCCTTCTTTTTCACAAACAGCACTGGAGCTCCCCATGGTGACACACTGGGGCGTATGAACCCCTTATCAAGCAACTCTTGCAACTGAGTTTTCAACTCCCTCAGTTCAGTGGGTGCCATCCTATAAGGAGCAATGGAAATGGGTGCTGTACCCGGCAGTGTCTCAATAGCAAATTCGACTTCTCTTTCTGGTGGCAAATCAGGCAATTCTTCAGGAAATACTTCTGGGAAGTCCTTTACTGTGGGTATGTCACTCAGGTTTGGCTTAGCCTGCCTAGTATCCACCACATGTGCTAGGTAGGCTTCACAGCCTTTTCTCATCATTCTTCTTGCAACAGCGGCTGAGATGACATTGGACAAGAAATCTGTCCTTTCCCCCACAACTGTGATCTCATTACCCTCAGGGGTTTTCAAAGAAATTCTCTTCAATTTGCAATCAACTATTGCCTGATGACGTGACAACCATTCCATTCCCAAAATCATGTCAAATTCATGAAAAGGCAACTCAATTAAGTCTGCCAAGAATTCATACCCCTGAATCCTTAACGGGCAACCCTTGTACACTTTGTTCACTACCACACTGTGGCCCAATGGATTAGTGACCAGAATGTCTTGGTCACTCTCCCTACCAAGATCCCCTTTCTACGGGTAGATTGATGCAGATGTATGAATGAGTGGATCCTGGATCCACCAATGCATGCACAGGTGTAGTGTAGAGGAAGAACGTACCCCTGATGACGTCCGGGGCATCTTGCTCCTCCTGAGCTCTAATAGCATAAGCCCTTGCTGGTGGTCTACTGTCAGGCCTCTCTGCTGGCTCAGATGCAGGCCTTTGTGATGGTCCAACAGCCTCAGATTTACCAGATTTTCTACCTCTCTGTGGTGCAGGAGCAGGTCTGTCTGCTTGTGTTGGAGCAGCTGTAGTAGTTCTGCGTGGACAGTTTCTTAACTGATGCTCTGTTGACCCACACCTCAAGCAGGCACCAGTCACTCTCCAACACTCCCCCTTATGCCATTTCTGACAGTGTGGACATGCAGAAGATGCTGGGCTGGTCCTGAACCCCATCCTCGGAGAGCGCCCACCGATGGTGTGGACCGACTCTCCTAGGGGTGAATCGTGGCTGGGCCCCGAGACCGACCACGACCGTGGTCGAGCTGAACTCAGGCAGAGGACCCTTGAACTTCTTCCCGAATGCAGAGCTAAACTCGACCGACCGGGCCCTCTTCTCTGCCTATCCCTTCCAGTCCGCTCACCGATTCTTACTTTTTCCACCTTTATTGCAGCTTCCACAAACTTGGTAAATTTCGTGATTCCCAAGGCGTTGAGCTGGATCTTGATGTTGTCATTTAGTCCTCTTGAATCTCTTGCACCTTTCGGCTTCATTAGGGACTATCTCCCTTCCATAGCGCTCAATCTTACAAATTCCTTCTCATACTCACCATTGACAACTGCCTCTCGCCAAAGTTAATAAACTCTCTTCTTCTCTCTTCCGTATACAAGACTACATATTTCTTCTTGAATTCGGAGAGAAAGAAATCCCAAGTTCTGACTTCGGCTGCACTTCATCGACACGTTGTCCCACCACTCATATGCATCGTCTTGCAAAGAAAGATATGGCAGCTTCCAAGTTTTGCTCTGGAGTGCGGTGGAGTTGTTTTAGGACTCGCCTGCCTGCTCAACCAATTCTACCGCAACAGAGTCATCTTCTCTCTTGCCATAGAAATCCACTGCCCCAAACTTTCTTAACCTTTCCAGGTGTGATTTCTGCTGTGGAGCTGGTGGTGGCGGTGGTGGTGCTGGCATTACCCCAGCCATCTGTCTAAAGAAGTCGGCCAGTTAGTGGAACATGGCTCGTGGAGGCCGAAAGGTGCTCGCTTGAGCCGGGCGAGCATTCTCTCATGCCCCCGGGCCTCACCGCTGCAGTGGAGCATGACTCTCCACTTCCTCCTCAACAGCTCTCTGAGATGAAGGGTCCATATCCTATTCAAAATAAGAAAGATAAACAGATCTGCGTTAGTGTCACCTCGACTCTTACAAATGCAATGCATGGTATGGACTCAATCTAGGCCCAGAAACGCCTAAACCGTGCTCTGATACCACTAAATGTGACACCCCTTACCCGTGTACAGTATACTCGAGTAAGTAATGCCACACGGTGTACCGGCACACTCTAATATTCCTCAATTAATTTATATCATGATTTTGCATATAATTTATGAAATACAATTTATTTAAGCCATTTATCAAAAGTATTATTCATTTAAGGTTCCGAAAATTTTAAAGAAAATCCGGCGGAGTACCGGCTAAAAATGGAGAAAACCGTTCTTCTAACCCGTGGAAAACACTTCCAAATAATTTTCAAACAAACCCAACTTCAATTCATCAACAGAGTCTCAATATCAAAATTCAACAATATTTCTCAATTTCAGTTCTCAATAGCCTGTTCATGTCTCAAGCATCCATTTCTCAGGGTTCTCATATATATAAATAACAATTAAATACTCAAATTAATACCATACATGACCATAAATCTTTATTATTTACATGAACATCAAAATACATTACATAAATCCCAAATACATATGAGAAAATAAAAAGTTAATTACAAAATGACAAAATGACATCTAGTGTCCTACATATGCACTGCAGGTGACGAGGTGACACGGACACTGAGCAGAACTATCGGATGGACTCACCCAGTCTGTGGTCTACTGGGCTCACGATAGGGATCTCCAGTACCTACGCGTGGCAAAAGCAACGCTATAAGCAATAATGCTTAGTGGTGCAATAATATAATTGAAGAAAATAGCAAGAAAATAAATGTGTATAGAATGTGTATGCTTTCTTTGTTTCGTATTGATATATTCATTGTTTCATTAACGTTGTTCACTTTTATTCATTTGGTTGCCCCAAGTAACCTACACTAGATGACTGGACTGGATAACGGGTAAACTGGCACTGGGTACCTAGTACCTCGCCACACACCATCGGTCACATATGCATCTCCCAGGCAAATGTAAGCTAACAATGTCAGAATAATATCGTGCACAAGGCCAAGTCTCAATACAAAGTCGAAGGGCTAAAAGCCATGAAATCACTGAATGGCATATTGCCATGTGCGATCGCTAACTGAACCCTATTGGCATGCCAAACTATCCAAACCAATCTTGTTAGGTATACTAGGGCATTTGAAACTTTTAAATTCTTCAATTTGTGAATTTCATGTTTTGGTGTTACTATTCACCTTATTGGTCAACAAAAATGTTGACTTTTGGATAGAAAATATGTACATTGACTTTGGCACTCCCAACATACCACATTTGGTGTTTAAAACTTGTTGGCATTAAGTGTTAATACCATTTCAAAGTGTAAACCAACCCAAGCAGAATTTTCAGTTTTGGTGAGTCAAATTCACTGTTCCATTGGACACTGTTACTGTGGGAATTTGAAGAAATGTAAAACATGAAAGTTGTCCCTTATTTTGTCTAGTTGAATTTCCTTTTTTGAATCACTCCATTTGGAGTTTTGTAGCTCTAGATATGGTCTAAAAACCCAAGCTGGCCGGATGTGCATTCTGCAGAAATGACCATATCTACAGTAACAGGAACAGTAACTAGAGTCACTTGGTTGGATGGGTTCTGGCCATAATTTGGGGTAGGTTCCTTCATGAAAGTTGTTTTTCTATGTCTTAACTTGGTGCTGTAAAAATTTCAGGTCAATTGACCAAATCTACAGTGAGTTATGGCCAAATGAACATTTACTGTTCATTTGGTCATTCTGCAGAATCAGTTTCAGGGTATCCGGATTGGGGCCAAGTTTTGGTCCTCTTGCTTTGGTCTTTTGGGCATGGTTTCTTCAGCAAAAATGTGTCATTATAAGCCTAGTTTCATGTCCAATTGGCCAAACACTGATTGGACTAACACAGCCAAAGTTATGGCTGTGTAATTGGACTGAAATCTCAGTCCATTGCTGCTGTCCCTAGGGCAGATTTCACCTTCACTTTACCATACTATTTTTCAGTTCTAATTATGGTCAACTTACCTAAAATGGTCACTAATTGACCATTAAAATGTGCTCTAACAATTTCCCAAGCCAAGCCAATTTTTCACTCTTCAAAACCCTAGTTCCATTATAGGTTTTCACAACACCTTAATTACTAGCTCCTTCAATAATCACATACACACATGGTTTAAACTTGATCTATAGCCCACTTTAAGTCCATCAAAACAATCAAAATAATTCCTTCACAAGGGCTGCCAAAAATTCATAGTATGTATACACATAATTCTTGTTTATTTTAGTTGCAATTCTCACTCAATACAAGTTACAATTCATGAAACTAAGAAGTTTTAAGTGTCTAATGCACTAACCTTGATTAGGGCAGATTTTTCCCCACTTAAAACTTCACTTTCCTTCACTTTCTAGGCTGCCAAACACTCTCCCAAGATGAGTGGACAACTTTTAATGAAAGGGGTTTAGGGTTTATGGTGAAAAGAAGAGAGAAAGTAAGCTTTGGTTGAAAATCAATGGAGGTTTGGCTAAGGAATTTGAGAGCTACGAGTGAGCTTTGTGAAGGTGAGGGCTGCTGGAAATTTTAGTTATTTTGGTCTTCATTTAGCCTCTTTTATTGTTTATTTAAATGGTTGTTAAATTATAAATGGTGGAGACTTTCACATGACATCATAATGATGTCATATTTGGCATTTTAGTGTATTTTCTTTTTCTTTTCATCACTACTCAATTTCAATTTAATTTCTAGTAATACTTATTCATATTTTATGTCATATTAATTATTTACTCAACTGGACAAGTCGGCCAAAAATCACCTCTGAAGGCGAAATGACCAAAATGCCCTCCGTTTGGCTTAACGGGTCAAAATTGTCTGTAGCGATTGAAAAATTTTTCTAGGTATTTTCTTGGCATTCTAATGCCATGGGAACCTAAATAACCCTTTTCTGGAGTCCCAAAAATTATTTTATAATTTTTCCCCCGGGTCTAGGGCTCCTAGTTGCGAGAACCGCAACTTCCCTCCGGTTACCCATCGTTTGGGCACCGACTCGTTTGACTTGGTTGTATTTTATTTCTAAAATTTTTACTAAGTGTTTCTTATTAATATTTGAGTTAATTTTGGTCCCTCACTTAAGTTTAATTATTTTTTCGGACGTTCTAGCTGTCCGGACCGACACCGGTCACCGGAACAGTAGAATGTACGGAGTGGTTACCGGGAGGGTGTTACAAATATCCTATGTGAGATTGCTGGTGAAAGCTGAACGTTTGCAGCATGAAAGAAATTAGATGAGTTATACTCTTCCAAATCACTGACCAATAGCCTGTATCTGAAGAAAAGGCTTTATAATCTGAGAATGAGCGAAGGTGCGCCCATTAAAAAACACCTGGATGAATTTAATTTAATCATTATGAACCTAAAGAATATTGATATTGAGATTGATAGTGAGGATCAGGCCCTTATTGTGTTATGTTCTTTGCCACCCTCCTATAAGACTTTTATCGATACACTGTTGTATGAGAAAGATAGTATTTCACTCAATGATGTTAGTAATTCTCTAAATCAAAGGAGTTGCAAAAGAATTTTTCAGATAATAAAGAAAGATTTGAGGGGGAAGATTTAGTGAGCAAGGGAAGAATACATACAAGGGAGGGTTCTTCTAGCAGAAAGAAATCTAAGGCCATATCTAAGTCAAGAATGAAAAAGGCTAACTGTTTTGAGTGCGGAGTCACTACAGGAGAGACTGTCCCAAGTTGAAAAATAAAAAAGAAAAGCAACCAGAAAGTTCTGCGAATGTGGTTAATAGTTTTATCGATTCTGATAGTGATGACAGTGCTGAGGAAATTTTATCCGTGAGTTCATATTATGGACAAAATTTCTGGATTCTTAATACTGGTGCTACTTTTAAAATGTGTCCACACAGAAACTGGTTTGTCACTTATAAACAAATGAGTGGCAAGGTGTTTCTAGGCAATGATCGTGCATTATCTGTGGAAGGAATTGGTAACATCAGATTAAGGATGTTTGATGACGTTGTCAGAACTATAGAGTGTTGGTATGTTCCAGGAATAAAGAGGAACTTGATTTCTCTTGGGACACTTGACTCTCATGGATTCAGATACCATGCAGAGAATAGAGTTCTCAAAGTGTGCAAGGGCTCTATGGTACTCATAAAGAGCAGCTTGGTTTTAGAATTGTATTTTCTTTAGGGTAGTACAGTTTCAGGGGAAGCTTTAGTAGCATCCAAAAGCAATAATTGGAATCAGACTCAACTATGGCATCTGCGTCTTGGTCATATGAGTGAAAGAGGATTATCTGTATTAAGCAAGCGAGATTTGTTAAACGCGCAGAAATCAAAATCTGTGGACTTTTGTGAAAACTATGTGTTTGACAAAGACCAGGGTGAAGTTCGATAAAAAGGCAAGGTGCAAGACTAGAGGAACGACGGATTATAACCACTCAGATCTATAGGGTCCTAACAGATAGGATGGTGTGGGTGTATTTTCTAAAAACAAAAGATAAGGCATTTTCAACATTTGTAAAATGGAAAACGATGACTAAGAAGCAGACAGAAAAGAAGGTTAAGCGTCTTAGAATTAATAACGAGTTGGAATTTTGCAATTGCTAGTTCGATGCATTCTGCAGCAATGAAGGTATAGTGAGATACCGCACTTGAACAAGGACACCACAATAGAATGATTTTGCAGAACGCATGAACAGAATGCTTCGTGAAAAAGCACAAAGCATGCTCTCACATTCAAGATTGGAAAGAATTTATGGGCTGAAGTAATTAATACAGTTTGTTTCTTGGTCAATAGATCTTAATCTACAACTATTGAGTGCAAAACTCCTTTTGAGATCCGGTCTGCTTCACCTGCTGATTACTCTCAGCTGAGAGTGTTTGGTTGCCCTACTTATGCTCATGTGAGAGATGGTAAGCTTGAGCCAAGGGCAAGAAAATGCATATTTCTAGGTATGCATCTGAAGTGAAAGGCTACAAGTTATGGTGCAATGATCCAAAGTCTCCAAGATCAATTATCAATAGGGATGTGACATTTAATGAGTCTGCTTCATTGGATAATCAAAGAGAGAAGTTACTAGCAGAATCAGAGCACGGTGTCAGAGAACATGTGGAGCTTGATATTGATACTTTAGCAGTTCATTCCAGTGATTCGAAGGATGAGGTGCAAGATCCTGATCAACAAGAGGATGCACCTGAGCAACAGCAACAGGAACCATATAGTATTGCAACTGGTAGAGAGAGAAGATAAATTAGACCACCGTAGAGATATGCATATGCAGATTTAGTTGCGTTTGCCTTGTCAGTTGCTGAAACAGTTGATGTGCATGAATCCAGCAATTATAGAGAAGCTATTTCTTGTTCAGAAGCTATGAGTGAAGAAATTGAATCTCTTCACAAGAATCAAAGTTGGGTGCTTGTAACATTGCCTAAGGGACAGAAAGTGGTAGGTTGTAAATGGGTGTTCAAGAAAAAGGAAGGCACTCTAGGGGTTGAAGCACCTCGATATAAGGCACAGTTGGTAGCAAAAGGCTTTACTCAAAAGGAGGGGATTGACTTTAATGAAGTATTTTCTCTAGTTGTAAAGCACAGTTTTATCAGAGTCTTACTTACTATAGTTGCTCTTCATGATCTAGAGCTTGAGCAACTAGATGTGAAGACATCATTTTTGCATGGTGAGTTAGAAGAGCAAATTTATATGAGTTAGCTTGAGGTATTTGTCATTCTAGGTATGGAAAACCATGTTTACTTGCTTAAGAAATATTTACATGGTCTAAAACAGTCTCCTAGGCAGTGGTACAAAAGATTTGATACATTCATGGTTCGTAATGGCTTTAATTGTAGTTCATATGACAGTTGTGTATATCATAAAAAGCTTTCAGATGATTCCTTTGTTTATTTATTATTGTATGTGGATGACATGCTTATTGCTACTAAAAGCATGTCACAAATTAACATTTTGAAAAAGCAATTGAGTGATGAGTTTGAGATGAAGGATTTGGGTGCTGCAAAGAAGATATTGGAAATGGAAATTACCAGGGATAGAAGTGTTGAGAAGCTTTTCTTATTTCAACAGGCCTATATTGAGAAAGTGCTTAAGCATTTCAACATTTATAATGCTAAGCCTGTGACTATTCTGTTTGCAGCCCATTTCAAGTTATCTGTAGATATGTCACCAAAAACAGATGAGGAGATAGAGCACATGTCCAGTGTTCCCTATTCGAGTGCTGTTGGTAGCATCATGTATGCTATAGTATGTACTCGACTTGACATTTCACTTGCAGTTAGTGTTGTAAGTAGATATATGGCATGTCCTAGGAAAGAGCATTAGTAGGCAGTGAAATGGATTTTTGAGGCATTTTTAGGGTACTACAGATATTGGTTTGACATTTAACAAGGCCAAGATGAGTGATTCAGTTATTGACTATGTGGATTCAGATTTTACAGGGAACATAGACAAGAGGAGATCTTTGACAAGTTATTTGTTTACTCTTTTTGAAAGTGCTATCAGTTGGAAGGCAATATTATAAGCTATAGTTGCTTTGTCTACCACAGAGGCTGAATATATGGCCTTAGCAGAGGTAGTAAAAGAAGCTTTATGCTTGCAAGGTCTGGTGGGTGATCTTGGGCTGATAAAGAATAAGCCAGTAGTATTTTGTGACAGTCAGAGTGGAATACATCTCACAAAGAATCAGGTGTACCATGAGCGAACTAAGTACATCGATATTAAATATCACTTCATTCAGGACATTATATCTCAGGAGACTGTAGTTGTATAGAAAGTCTCTACACATGATAATCCAGCAGATATGATGACCAAGGAAGTCCCAGTTAGCAAGTTTAGGCATTGCCTAGACTTGGTTGGTGTTTGTAGTGCTCAGTAATGCCCTTGCGAGGGCATACGGCAAGACAGAGTGCTTGTGGTTATTTTATCGATGATTGAGGGAATTCAAGCAAAGGGGAAGAATTGTTTTTTTTTTTTTTTTTTTTTTTATGTGGCTTTAATTTTGGATATGTCTTCATAGACCTGAATTGTGACCTGACCTGAAAGTACCGCGCTGCGATCCAATTAGGATAAAAAGTGAGATCTGTGATGGTTGCAAAAGGCATGGGCCCGAAGCAACCACTAATCTCTTTAGGGGTGCGGGGGCAATGCCCTCGCGATATGAATCAGTATAAATATTATAATATTCTATCATTTACGATAGAGTTGTGAGATATTCGAAAAACATACTGGGGTTAGGGTTTGAAAGTTCTAAGTGATTATATCTTGCTATTTTCATCATAATAAAACTTTTTCTCTTGTCTTGCTCATGGACGTAGACGTTACGGTTGAACCAAGTTAAATTATGTGTTATTCTTCTTCTCTTTTTTATACTGTGTGATTGTGAGATTTGTATGTGTGCCTTAAATTTGTGTGCTTATTATAACAATTAGTCTAAAGGTTCTCTATCATTTGCATATGAGTGGCATCACAAAAGCTCAACTTAATATTTATAGTTGCTTGTAAATCATCTTGTCTATTATGTAGATTAAGATAAAGATCTTTAAGAAACTGTAGAGAGAACTCATTTTCCAAGCAAAGAGATCCTACTAAGAGAAAAGTCATATTAGTTCCAAATTTTCATCAAAAAGAGCAAAAGATAATTATATTAATAGAAACATCCATGAATCTAATATATATATATATATATATCATTATTTAAGAAAATAAAAAAAAAGTAAGTGGTAATTTTTATAGTTCATCACTGAATTTTATGTCGTATTTTACTTTCATCATTTAACATCAATTTGTTAATAAAAAATTCCTAAATTTTAATTTTATTTTACAAAAATCTATTTCACGTGCTACAACAAGTTTCCAAGAAAAAAAAATATATATTTTTACCTCTTTTCCTTAGACACCTTAGACACTTAAAAAAATATTGGCCATTTTAACTACCATTTAGGCCTATCACAAAAATATTAATGTATTATAATGATCTACTTTTCTGAAAAAGATGATTAACCTAAATTTTTTTAATTTGAAAACCTTTTATTTTGCAAAATAAAATTAAAGTTTAATGATTTTTTTAATAATAATTAAAGTTACAGTATTGAAATGAAATACAACGTAAAATTCAGAAATATATTAAAAAAATTATATAAAAAAAAAAGAAAGTAAGAGGAAGACCATTGCTGATCAAAGAAGACCGGCTAGAATGTCACATCTTACCCCTCTGTAAGGCATAACATGATCCCGTAGTATACTTAATGAATTATCAAACTTCACCGACCGATAACCCATTAAATACACTACAAGGGATTTTAAAATAATTTCCTTACTTTTTTGAAGGTGGTGAGCATTTCTAGTAGGTATTAAAAACGTTTAATCGAAGTTTAAGAGTTAGGTAAAGTTTTTGACCATTTTTATTTTTGGGCAAATTTTGTAAAAATTTCAGCATAGTACCGGCTGTATTTAATAAAACAAAAAATTTTCACCTATAGAAAACACTTCCAATTTATGCACTTCATTAAAATCAACCACTATCATAGCTCAATTCATCATAATTTTTCCTAAACTCCACAATTCAAGTCAATTTTCAACTCAAATATCTTAAAAAATAATGCTAAATAAGTTCATTCATCAGTATAAATTTACAGCAGAAAATCCAAAAATAATATTATTACAGTTTCTGTACAAACTGCTCAAGACCAATTTACAATGTACATACAGTCATTTACATCAAAATAAAGATATACAATAAGGGTATAATGTAATACCCGATAAAAGATCCAAAGGTAATACTATGATCCTCAGCAGCTCACTCGACTGCTTTATTAGTCTCTCTACTTGCGACAGCAATAAAAAGCCATCGCTGAGTACAATGAGTCAGTGGTGCACAACATACTAAAAATACTCCTTTATGCATAATTAAATCACAAATATCCAATTATAATGATGAAGTTAGTAAATAGATGCAAAACACAATTTTAAATTTTAATCAAAGCATTTTCGTTTCAGAAGTCACAAAACAAATTTTATAAAAACACACAGTCATATCATGCCATTAATATAGTGTTCATCTCAATAGCCAGAGGCTTATGAGGCATATAAAGGCTAGCTAGCTCAAACTATGGGTACCCATTCAAATTTCTTCATCTACTGGCACACACCTCAACACTTCAGCCAGAGAGGGAATTCAAAACTATTTCTTCCTACTAGTCATGCTAGTGAGGCATTCAAATATATGGTCATGACACTGTGGTTTTAAAACTATCTTAACAATTTTCTAAACATTTATTTGCAATTCATTACATAGCACTAAATTTTCTAACAATTTAGCTCAAAAGCATATTGTTCCATTAAATCAAAATTTCCAATACAAATAAGTCATAATTTATTCATTTAAAACAATTTACCAAAGAAAATTTACAGAAAAATTCTATGTTGTGCACAAACCTTGTGCAAGTCGCCTCTAAGCCTTGACTCGATATTTCATTTCCTTTCTCCATATTTTTCTCAACTGAATCACACAATTTGCAGTATTTCAGTATCACAACTTATAATAAATCCAATAAATAAATTCATGTCTGCTTAATTCTAATATTAACACGCTTAAAATTAGGTTCTTAAAAATTTGCATTTCGGGGTTACTATTCATGGCACTCTTCAAGTCAAAATATTGACTTTTTCATGCTTAATAGGTATGTGAATTCCAATGACAGCCACATACCATATTTTGGGTACTTAATTTTTTGGTTTTGGTTGCCCCCTCAATTTTTAGGTCTCCTAATGATAATTTCAAATTTTTAGTTTTTGTGCCCTGTTTTGCACTATTCCATTGGTCTGGTTACTGTGAGAATTTGACTAAGTGTCCTTCATCAAAGTTATTCCTTATTGTCTTATTTTTAATTTCCTTTTGAATCACTCCATTTTGAGTTTTGTAGCCCAAGATATGGTCATTTGAATAAGGCTGGCCGGATTGGTTCTTAACCCAGAATTCTGGGCTTGTTTAGGTTCTGGCAGTTTTGGACAACTAATTTTGGGTGGCAAAATGACTTGGTTATGGACAGAATTTGGGTTGGTGTTCTTCATGAAAGTTGTAGTACTATGTCATACCTTTTCAATGCCACAAAAATCAGGTCATTTGGACCTGTCTATCTCAAGTTATGGCCAAATGAACAAACACTATTCCTTTGGTCATTTTGGCACAGTGGCAGTGCATAATATCCGGGTTTAACCTAATTGTTCACTATCTAAATGTCATATTATAGGCATGGTTTCTGAATGAAAAATGTGTCATTATGTGTCTAATTTCATTTAAAAGTAGCCTCATACCAATTGGATTGGTAAAAGTTCAGTTTTGGTCCTTGGAAGGGACCTAGGTCAAGCTGCCAGAATAGGAACCCTAACCAATCTAAATTGCAATTTGTTTCTACCAATTCAAACACATCACAAATGGTCCCAATTGACCATTTTTAACCTCAATTAGGGTCAATTGCATCAATTGACTATTTCCTCCAATTTTTCTCCCAATTTCTAAAGCTCAAAAACCCTAAATTTTTTACTTGTGTAATTTAATGCAATTAAATTGTATATTCTTGATCTACCTACTTAATTCACCTCAATTAATCCTTTAATTCCATCAAATTCAAGAATTTTCAATCCTCCTTAATGCTGGCTAAAATTCCCAATTGGTCCTCCATAATTGTTTTGTTTGCATTTAAGTTAAATTCTAAGTTAATTGAACTAAAAACATAGAAATTCAACAAAAGAATTCAAGTTTGATCACTAACCTCAAACTTTGATTTCCAATTCTCCAATTCCTCCCTTTTCTTCCTTACTTTTCTTGCTCAATCTACTTCTCAAGTCACCAAAGTAAGGTTTAAGTAGCTAATTTGGGGAAATTGATAGAAATTTGGGGGTTTAAAAACTTAGACTTAAGCTTTAATGGAGGTAAAAGAAAAATTTGTGAGAGAGGAAGAGGAGGTGACAGCAAGGCTTGGGAAAAATGAAGAAGATGACATTTTTTTGTTGATTTTGTGTATTTAAATTGCTTTTTGACTTGGTCAATTATTTGGGAAAATTAATTTTAATTGTGACATCATATGTGATGTCATTTGTGTGATTTAATAAAGCCATTTTTCAATCTTTTTTCTTTTCCCTATATTTTTCAATAGTTTTTTAATTTAATTCTCTATTCTAAAATTTTTATTTCTCCAATTTTATTGGACAGTTAGGTCAGGAGTCACCTCTAGGGGTGAATTGACCAATTTGCCCTTCCCCAGTTTGACCCGGTTTGTAAGTAATTTCATATATCTTTTGGATCCCTGACCTAATTACTTGACCTACTTATCAGTTCTTTTCTGTGGTTTTCTCTTTTCTACTAGGTTCGCAATAGTCCTTAACACTGCGGCGTCACAATTTCTGGTTCAAAAGTAAGGTTAGGACTGACCTCGTAGTCATTTCCCGAGAAGTTCACCAATCGCTGTGACTCTCAGCTCATTTAACCTTTTATGTTCTGTTTTTTCTTATTTATACTTAACTACCTGGAAATCACTAATTATTTGCATTCAGGGCTTATTTAGGTGTTTTAGATGTGGTTCTAATCCCCTTAATTGTCCGAACTGACATCGATCACTGGAACAGTGAAATATATTAGGCTATGCATATAGGGGTGTTACAATTCTTCCCCCCTTAAAATAAATTTCGTCTCAAAATTTTACCTGGTATCAATATTTGAACAACTGTGGGTGCTGTCTCCTCATGTCCTCCTCTCGTTTCCAAGTAGCTTTTTAGCCTGAATGATGGTTTCACAACACTTTAACCAATGGTACCTGCTTGTTCCGTAGCTGCTTCACCTCATAAGCTAAAATCTCTATGGGTTCTTCCTTGTATGTGAGGTCTGGATTTACTTCAATCTCTTCCACTGGTAACACATGAGATGGGTCTGATCTATACCTCTTCAATATGGACACATGGAAGACGTTATGTATCTTCTCTAACTCAGGAGGTAGTGCCAAACGATATGCCAAAGGACCCACTCTTTCCAGAACCTCATATGGCCTAATGAAACGAGGACTCAGTTTCTTGTTTGTGCCAAATCTCATAATTTTCTTCCAAGGGGAAACCTTGAGGATTACTTTCTCACCCACTGCATACTCAATGTCTCGCCTCTTCAAATCAATATATGACTTCTGACGATCTGATGCAGCCTTGAGTCAATCTCTAATTAATCTGATTTTCTCCTCTGTTTGCTGAACAATTTTAGGCCCAATCATCTATCTTTCGCCCACTTCATCCCAACACAAAGGAGTTCTGCACTTTCTGCCATACAAAGCTTCATATAGAGGCATCCCAATGCTTGATTGGTAGCTGTTGTTATAAGCGAACTCAATCAGAGGCAAGTGTGTGTCCCAACGACCTTCAAACTCAATTACACAAGCACTTAGCATATCCTCCAATATCTATATTACCCTCTCAGACTGGCTATCTGTCTGTGGATAGAATGTCGTGCTGAAGTTCAATCTAGTTCCTAGGGCTTTCTGAAGACTACCCCAGAATCTAAAAGTGAACCTAGGATCTCTGTCAGATACAATCGATACTGGCACTCCATGTAGTCTCACAATCTCATCTATGTACAATCTGGCCAATCTTTCTAAGCTATAGTCCATCCGGACTGGCAGAAAGTGAGCAGACTTGGTCAGTCTGTCAACTATAACCTATACTGTATCATGGCTCTTCTGTGTCCTCCGAAGTCCAATCACAAAATCCATAGTTATCCGTTCCCATTTCCATTCAAGCACTGGTAATGGATGTAACAAACCAGCTGGTACTTGATGCTCTGCCTTCACTTGCTGACAAGTTAGGCATTTAGAGACAAACCCTTTTTATACCCATCCACCAGTAATGCTCCTTTAGACCTCTGTACATTTTAGTGCCACCAGGGTGCATAGCAAAAGGAGACTCATGTGCTTCCTTTATAATGATCTGTCTCAAGTCAACGTCATTAGGAATGCACATTCTGCCCTGGTGTAGTAGGAGACCATCATCTCTCACTGAGAATTATGGTTTCTTTCCCTATCAGACTTCTTCTAATAGCTTCTGATATTTCTCATCATTCTATGCAACCATTCTAATCTGATCACTCAACACTGGCTGTACATGCTATGCAACTACTGTCTGCCCCTCATCATTAATTTCTAAGCTGGCATGTAATGCTCTTAACTCATGTACCATGGATAAAGGAGAAACTTATAGACTTGCCATCGTCTTGCGACTTAAGGCGTCAACCACCACATTAGCTTTTCCTGGCTGATAGTCTATCAGACAATCATAATCTTTAATCAGTTCTAACCATCTCCTCTGTCTCAAATTCAACTCTTTCTGGGTGCCCAGATACTTCAAACTCTTATGATCTATGTAGATGTAACACTTCTTCCCATATAAGTAGTGTCTTTAGATCTTAAGAGCAAATACAATAGCTGCAAGCTCCAAGTCATGTGTCGGATAATTCCTCTCATGCGGTTTTAGCTGGCGTAATGCATATGCAATCACATTTTGATCTTGCATTAGTACACAGCCTAACCCATTATGAGAAGCATCACTGTAAGCTGTGTATTTTTTACCCAGGGTAGGTAAAGTCAGGATTGGAGCTTCTGTCAAACACCTCTTCAACTTATCAAAGTTCTGCTGGCATTTATCCGTCCATTGAAATTTCACATCTTTCCAAAGTAGCTTGGTCAGTGGAGAAGCCAACATAGAGAAACCCTTTACAAATCGGCGGTAGTATCCAGCTAAACCCAAAAAACTGCGAATTTCTATGACATTCCTAAGTGGCTTCCAATTAAGAATAGCTTCTATCTTGCTAGGATCTACCTTAATGCTTTCTGCCAATACTATATGCCCCAAAAAGGATATTTTCTTCAGCCAAAATTCACACTTTAACAGTTTGGCGTATAGTTGTTTGTCCCTTAAAGTCTACAGTACAATCTGCAGATGTCTATCATGCTTCTCTGCACTCCTCGAGTAGACCAATATATCATTAATGAATACCACCACAAACTAATCAAGGTATGGTCTGAAGATAGTGTTCATCAGATCCATAAAAGCAGCTGGAGCATTAGTTAACCTGAATGGCATAACCAGGAACTCATAATGGCCATATCGAGTTCTAAAGGTAGTTTTAGGGATACTCTGTTCTTACACTTTCAGCTGATAATAACCCGATCTCAAGTTAATTTTGGAGGACACAGCTACATCCTTCAACTGATCAAACAGGTCATCAATGTGGGGCAATGGATATCTATTCTTTATTGTCACCTTATTTAATTTTTGGTAGTCAATACATAAGCGGAGAGTGTCATCTTTCTTCCTAACAAACAGTACTGGCGCTCCCCAAGGTGACACACTAGGGCAAATGAAGCCCTTATCCAATAACTCTTATAACTGCACCTTCAACTCTTTCAGCTCTGCTGGTGCCATTCTATAGGGTGTTATGGAAATTGGGTCCACACTAGGCATTACATCAATCTCAAACTGCACCTCTCTTTCCGGAGGTAATCCTGGCAACTCATCAGGGAACACGTCCGGAAAAGTCACATACTGTGGGGATGTCTCTCAATGCTGGACTCCCCACTTGGGTGTCTATCACATGTGCCAAGTATGCTTCACACCCCTTTCTTATCATCTTTCTAGCTAGTGCAGTCGAAATGATGTTTGATGGCAATAACTACCTCTCCCTGTATATTACCACATCACCGTACAGAGGGAGACCAAAAGTGGCTATCTTCAGTCTACAGTCAATCATGGCATGATGCCTAGCTAACCAATCCATGCCCAAGATGATATCATAATCTCTGAAGGGCATTTCAATCAAATTTGACAGAAAAACATGTCCTTGGATCACCAAAGGACAATCTCTATACAGTTTGTTGACTCTGACCTCTTGCCCCAATGAACTTGTTACTAGCACCTCAAAATCCATTTTAGCACATGGAACCGCAAGGGAACTGACGATGCTAGCACTAACCTATGAATGGGTAGAACCCAGATCAAACAACACAAATATATCTTGATCAGAGATAGAGAATGTGCCGGCCACAATGTCAGAAGTTTCAGCTTCTTCCCTCTGTCTCATCGTGTAGACTCTGGCTAGAGCACTGCCTTATTCTGACTGGTTTACTATACCCTGACTGTCTGAAGTACTACCCCGACCTCTGCCTCTACCTCTGCTAACTGGTTGTGAAGCTCTGGTAGCAAAACTCTGAATAGATCCTTCCGCAGTAGTAGGAGGTGGCCCAAATCTACGGGCACTGGTACAATATTTAGCTAGATGCCCTGTATCCCTGAAGTTAAAATAGGCTCCTATAGCCCAGTAACATATCCCACTATGGGTTTTGCCACATGTCTCACAAGGGCGGGGAGGGTGAGAACTCCTAGTCATCTGCTGACCAGACCAAGGGGGTCTTTTCCCAGAAAATCTACCCCTGCTAGACCTTCCACCTCTGCTTGATCCCAAAAATTTCTTTCTTTTTTCAGTATTGCCACTGAAACTTTGATCCGCTGACTTTTCACTTTTCTCTTTTTCTGATTTCTTTGTCTTCTCTGTTTTCTCTTTCACTGGTGCCCCTTCTGACTCAATTCTTTCTAACTTAAGTGCTTGAGAGATGAGCTCAGAGAAGTTATTATGTCTGAATCCAACCACTTGCATCCTCAGACTAGACTTCAAACTGGTCTCAAATCTCTTACATCTTTCTCTGCTGGTAGATAGGAGACTCCCTGCATAGTGGCTTAAGCGGGAGAACTCCCTTTCATATTCTGCCATTGTTCTGTTTCCTTGCTTCAGACTTAAGAACTCTTGCAGCTTCTGGTCCACATAGGCATCGGGGACATACTTTTGTTTAAACTCTCTGAGGAAGTCATCCCATGTCAATACTGGGGGTTCTACCAAGCTATGGGGGATGGTTTTCCATCAATCATACGCATCCCCTTGCAACAGTGACACTGAATACTCAAATTTCAATTCATCCGTGCAGTGTAGTTTCTTGAAAACTCTATCTATTCTCTCCAACCATTGCTCTGCCTCTAAAGGATCCATTGTGCCCTTAAACTCTGTAGCCCTGTACTTCAGTAGTTTATCATATTGTCTGGCTGGAGCCTGAGGTTGCACCACCGATGTCTGAAGTGGAGCTTGAGCAGGCACACTTCCAGCCATCTGTTGGAACATCATAGCCATTTGCTGGGCAAATTGTGCAGGAAACTGCGGCATTTGTGGGGCTGGTGCCACTGAACCACTAACATTTCGAAGAGAGGGGGCTTCCTCCTGTGCCTCAGCCTCTACAGATTGCTCAACTGAGCGGTCCCCTTCTTCCATTTCAAATCGGGGGTAGGATATCTCCTGGACAAATAACACAAGGAGATTTCTCTCTGGTAGTTCATATTTATAATGTAATGCACTGCATGTATTAAATAAGGAAATTGAGCAATTGTACTTATCAAAGAAAATAAACAAATTCACAAGTCAAAACATACTTTAAAAACTTGCTCTGATACCACTAAAACATGTTACGCCTTACCCCTCTGTAAGGCATAACATGATCCCGTAGTATACCTAATAAATTACCGAACTTTATCTACCGATAACCCATTAAATACACTACAAGAGATTTTAAAACAATTTTCTTATTTTTTTGAAGGTGGTGAGTATTTCTAGCAGGTATTAAAAACGTTTAATCAAAGTTTAAGAGTTAGGTAAAATTTTTGACCATTTTTATTTTTATGCAAATTTTGTAAAAATTTCGGCAGAGTGCTAGCTGTATTTAAGAAAACCAAAAATTTTCACCCGTAGAAAACACTTCCAGTTTATGCACTTCACTAAAATCAACCACCATCATAGCTCAATTCATCACAATTTTTCCCAAACTCCACAATTCAAGTCAATTTTCAACTCAAATATCTTCAAAAATAATGCTAAATAATTTCATTCATCAGTATAAATTTACAGCAGAAAATCCAAAAATAATATTATTACAGTTTCTATACAAACTGCTCAAGATCAATTTACAATGTACATACAGTCATTTACATCAAAATAAAGATATACAATAAGGGTATAATGTAATACCTGACAAAAGATCCAAAGGTAGTACTATGATCCTCAGCAGCTCACTCCACTACTTTAATAGTCTCTCTACCCGCGACAACAATAAAAAGCCATCGCTGAGTACAATGACTCAGTGGTGCACAACATATTAAAAATACTCCTTTATGCATAATTAAATCACAAATATCCAATTATAATGATGAAGTCAGTAAATAGATGCAAAACACAATTTTAAATTTTAATCAAAGTATTTTCATTTCAGAAGTCACAAAACAAACTTTATAAAAACACACAGTCATATCATGCCATTAATATAGTGTTCATCTCAATAGCCAGAAGCTTATGAGGCATATCAAGGCTAGCTAGCTCAAACTATGGATACCTATTCAAATTTCTTCCTCTACTGGCACACACCTCAACACTTCAACTAGAGAGGGAATTCAAAACTATTTCCTCCCACTATTCATGCTAGTGAGGCATTCAGATATATGGTTATGATACTGTGGTTTCAAAACTATCTTAATAATTTTCTGAACATTTATTTGAAATTCATTACATAGCACTAAATTTTCCAACAATTTAGCTCAAAAGCATATTGTTCCATTAAATCACAATTTCCAATACAAATAAGTCATAATTTATTCATTCAAAATAATTTACCAAAGAAAATTTACAGAAAAATTCTATGTTGTGCACAAACCTCGTGCAAGTCGCCTCTAGGCCTTGACTTGATGTTTCATTTCCTTTCTCAGTATTCTTGCCACAAAAATCAGGTCATTTGGACCTGTCTAGCCCAAGTTATGGCCAAATGAACAAACACTATTCCTTTGGTCATTTTGGCACAGTGGCAGTGCACAATATCCAGGTTTGACCTAATTGTTCACTATCTAAATGTCATTTTCTGGGCATAATTTCTAAATGAAAAATGTGTCATTATGAGTCTACTTTCATTCCCAATTAGCCTCATACCAATTGGATTGGTAAAATTTTATTTTTGGTCCCTAAAAGGGACCTAGGTCAAGCTGCCAGAATGGGAACCCTAACCAATCCGAATTGCAATTTGTTTCTACCAATTCAAACACATCACAAATGGTCCCAATTAACCATTTTTAACCTCAATTAGGGTCAATTGCATCAATTGACTATTTCCTTTAATTTTTCTCCCAATTTAATTTTTTACTTGTGTAATTTAATGCAATTAAATTGTATATTCTTAATCTACCTACTTAATTCACCTCAATTAATCCTTCAATTCCATCAAATTCAAGAATTTTCAATCCTCCTTCAATTTGTTTCTACCAATTCAAACATATCACAAATGGTCCAAATTGACCATTTTTAACCTCAATTAAGGTCAATTGCATCAATTGACTATTTCCTCTAATTTTTCTCCTAATTTCTAAAGCTCAAGAACCCTAAATTTTTAACTTGTGTAATTTAATGCAATTAAATTGTATATTCTTAATCTACCTACTTAATTCACCTCAATTAATCTTTCAATTCCATCAAATTCAAGAATTTTCAATCCTCCTTAATGCTGGCCGAAATTCCCAACTGATCCTCCATAATTGTTTTGTTTGTATTTAAGTTAAATTCTAAGTTAATTGAACTAAAAATATAGAAATTCAACAAAAGAATTCAAGTTTGATCACTAACCTCAAACTTTGATTTCCAATTCTCCAATTCCTCCCTTTTCTTCTTTACTTTTCTTGCTCAATCTTCTTCTCAAGTCATCAAAGTAAGGTTTAAGTAGCTAATTTGGGAAAATTTATAGAAATTTGGGAGTTTAAAAGCTTAGACTTAAGCTTTAATGGAGGTAAAAGAAAAAATTTGAGAGAGAGGAAGAGGAGGTGACGGCAAGGCTTGGGAAAAATGAAGAAGATGACATTTTTTTTTGATTTTGAGTAATTAAATTGCTTTTTGACTTGGTCAATTATTTGGGGAAATTAATTTTAATTGTGACACATCATATGTGATGTCATTTGTATGATGTAATAAAGCCATTTTTCAATCTTTTTCTTTTTTCTAAATTTTTCAATAGTTTTCTAATTTAATTCTCTATTCTGAAATTTTCATTTCTCTGATTTTATTAAACAGGAGTCACCTCTAAGGGTGAATTGACCAATTTGCCCTTCGTCGGTTTGACCCGGTTTGCAAGTAATTCAATATTTCTTCCGGATCCCTGACCTAATTACTTGACCTACTTATTAATTCTTTTTTGCAGTTTTCTCTTTTTCACTAAGTTCGCAATAGTTCTTAGAACCGCGACGTCACAATTTCTGGCTCAAAAGTAGGGTTATGACTGACCTCGCAGTAATTTTCCAGAAAGGTCATCAATCGCTATGACTCCCGGCTCATTTAACCTTTTATGTTCTGTTTTTTCTTATTTATACTTAACTATCTGACAATCACTAATTATTTGTATTTAGGGCTTATCTAGGTGTCTTAGATGTGATTCTAATCTTTTTAATTGTCTAGACCGACACTAATCACGGGAACAGTTAAATATACCAGGCTATGCATGTAGGGGTGTTACATAGAACCCTTAATTAAAACCCAAATGAAAGTAAATTTTTTGATAGAAATATGCAGAGAGAAATAATAGAGAGACTCCATAAGGATTTTATTTTATTATTTGGTTATAGGAGTCAATAAGGATTTTATATAATTATGATTTTGGTTCTTAGGATCATCACATCAAGAAAGTGGCTGATAACTGTAAAGAGAAATAATGGATTCTTTTGCCAAAAAGATAAATATATAAAACAAAAAAAAAAGAAAAAAAAGAAAGGATTCTATCGCTTAAGAAGACGCGAAGAAACAGGCCGGTATATCACCATCATGATTTCAAAACCAATTATTATAAATAATCATAATTAGGCCTGCGTAGAAAAAAGAGCCATTTAATATTAAATAATCAAAAATTAAAAATTCAACTTAATTTTTATTGTAGCTTAAATTAAATTAAAATTATAATTATTTTTTTATTAAAAATAAAACACATGCAGAATTAGTAATAAAATTAAAATTAGTTTGATTGAATAATTATACAGTAAAATATTTTTCCTATGTGGGACAACATTACACATGATTTTTATTTTTATTTTTTTTATATATAAATAAGATTGTATCCGTTGATTATCCACACCTTCAACTAGGGATTTCCAAGAAACAAATTGCTGTTGTGGAATAAAATGATGAATTTCAATATTTCTATTGCCAATACAACAATTAATTAAGAAATAAATTAATTATTATAAAAATAAAAAATAAAAATTACCTCATTTAAATTTAAATCTGATTAATATTTGTAATATTTAAATTTATTCAAAAATTAATTTAAATTTATTATAAACTATTTGAATTCATTTTAAAATTGATTATTATTATTTGAAATAATACTAAATTTATTTAGTTTTATATATTTTAATTAATAATTTATATAAAATATTTTTTATTTAATAATCTAATATAGTAAATTAAATTTTATTTATTGAAAATATAATATATAAAAAATTTATTAATATTATTATGAAAATGTATATTTTATATTTAACAAATCAGTTATATGTACTCAACACATTAAACTTCAACTGGATTAGAAATTTGACGTGAATATTATTTTTTAAATTTAAATTTATCTTAAATTTAATTATTTATCACTCAAATTCATCTCATTAGGATTTGATGAGATTGAGATTAATATTTTAATCGCAATTTAGAGAACATATATATTAATTCTCGACTTGAAATCTGTTTGGTATTATTATTGAAATAAAAATTTTTGAAAATTATTTGAATGCACATGATAGTAATTAACAAGAACATCTGAATATGGGAGAGGGCTACATGAAATTCATAAACCTTCTTTTAGCTATAATTAATCAAATATCACACGTTTGATGTTCCTAGCACTTGTAAGTTTCTTTCTCTACCTGCAAACCATTGAACTGTTCTTCGTGCTATTGGTAACCAAAGCCTCCTTATCTTGTCTTCCTGTTCACTACTGCTCCTTGGGGATACAGATTCTTTGATTTTGCTCTTCAGATCTAATTCATTGAACCTTGAACAGATTGTAATCTCAGACATTGATCTCTTCTCTGCAGGACTAATCATTTTCGACCAACTTTTTTTTTCCTCCGTATATGAAGTAGAGGGAAAACTTGAAGTTGAAAACGAATCACTTCTCTCAACTTTGCTAATCTTGGACTCGTATAATCTCTTCCTCTCTATGTCCCCTTTGATCTTCTCTATATTTTCATTCACGGACAGAGTACTGTTATAGAATCCTGCACTGCTTGAGTTCGAAGGAGAGAACCTGTTGCTTGACATGACACTGAGCATCTCAGATTTCAAGGACAAGAAGTCTGAGGAATTAACATCACTCCATCGGTTCTTGATAATAACGTCGGAGATAATGATCTTGTGCTTGAATTTATGCAAGAGTTTCTGGTTGTCATTATTGTTATTACCTTCTCGAACAAGCAATAATTCTTGTTTGTTGCCTTTGTCATTGCTTCCAAGGTTAAATCTTGACGACCCATGATAATCTTGCTCTCTCTGGACAAAGAGTGAAAGATTAGGATCCTCAGTGAGATTGGAAGAGTTTTGTAAGTATCTCAAACTATTGGAAATGCTAAGGCTCTTGAGATCCTTTGGGTCGAACTTGTACCTACAGAGAGGACAGCTAGAGTGACTTTCTAGCCACCGGTCAATGCAGTTCTTGTGAAATGCATGCTTACACTTGGGCAACAATCGAAGAATCTCGGTATCTTCGAATATTGATAAGCAAACTGCACACTCTAGGCCTTGTTTTGAGCCCTTGAGAGAAGAGAACCTGAAGAAGGGGAGCGAATCAATCACCGCTCTATCAATGCCAGAAAATCTAGACCTTGAACGACTGAGGGGAAGGAAATTTTGGTGATATGTGTCATGGACTAAGAGATGAACACCAGTTGTGTTTCTGCGACAGAATTTTGCATAGGCAAGTATGAGGAAAGTTACAGAGAGCATAATTGAGATGATGCTAACCACAGCTACGAGGCTTGGATGGAGTGGATTGAGGACACCCGATGGAGAATTTGATGTGTTTTGGGCATTGACATTGAGGAAGAAGAAGAAGAAGAAGAAACAAAGAATTATGAGGAACACCTGTAATTGATTCATAGAGAAAAGGCAGCAGCCAGTACCTGCTGCAAAAATTTCTGAAATAAATTCTTATGATTCTTGAAAACAGAATATATGGAAATCTGTCATACGTTAAAAGATTTAAAACAAGATGGATTTTTTTTTATATTGTTTTTTTTTTTTAAAAGTCCAATGGGTCCCTGGAGAAGAAACTCTTTTGTTTGTCGATTTAAGCCTGTCTTTGTACGTTGGATTTGATAAACAAGTTTTAGTAATCTCATTTTCAAGTGTAATAAAAAAAATATTCATACATTAAAATAAAATGCGTATGTTGACTTACGAGGATAGGAAGGTCTGCAATCATTTTTGTCTCATATTTTGAGCAGTATCGCATGAATTAGAATATATCACAAAGGCATCTATGTACGCTTTCCAAGTAAGGATTTTTTTTTTTTTTAATTGATAAAATGAAATTTCATTAGTCTGAAAGACTAAATACATCAATATATGTTTTCCAATTATATATAGATATATATGTTAACAAAAATAAAGTAATTTTTCAAAACAGTAGTTTTAAAATAGTAACACTAAAATAGAACAGCAACATCAAACAGACCAATATTCAATGTCAGCATTTATCATACATTTGCATTAGCAAAGGAAATGACAAGGCACGCAGAATGAATAATTTACCGAAGCTATCTTATGTTATAAATAGCTTGTATGTTAGATAGTATAGAGAGAAAGAATTCCTATATTGTTAAAATATAAGAAAGTGAAGAAATGATAAGAGTGAAATGTGTATAGAATTATATATATATATATATAGTAGTTTTAAAATAGTAACACTAAAATAGAACAGCAACATCAAACAGACCAATATTCAATGTCAGCATTTATCATACATTTGCATTAGCAAAGGAAATGACAAGGCACGCAGAATGAATAATTTACCGAAGCTATCTTATGTTATAAATAGCTTGTATGTTAGATAGTATAGAGAGAAAGAATTCCTATATTGTTAAAATATAAGAAAGTGAAGAAATGATAAGAGTGAAATGTGTATAGAATTATATATATATATATATATATATATATATATATATATATATATTATTCTATTATAACACTTGTCACGTATATGTGTGAAATAAAGTAATTATGTTATTGTAATTTTTATAAATAAATTACGAACAGATGTGTTTATTAACAAATAGATATGTCTGTTAATAAACAGACATGTCTATTCTATATAAACAGTTACAACTGTTTGTATATGTGTCTGTTAATAAATAAATATGTCTATTTTATACAAACAGTCACAACTATTTGTATAGGTATCTGTTAATAAACAGACATGTCTTTTACACAAACAGTTGTATCTATTGGTGATAGATAGATGTGTCTATCTGGAAAAGGTGATATACCTTTTCATTCTTTATAAATATTGATGAGTTTTTTCAATCCAGATATATATACTACTTCTATTTCTTCTTCTTTTCTTCTAGTTTCTCTAAATTCAGTTCGTATCAAGAGTTCTTAAGGAAAATCTTCAGGAGTTGCTGTTTGCAGATTTTAAACTTTGTTGTATCCTGGAGGTATATTGCCATAACCTTGCAGCAATCTAGTGGGGGCAGTTAATACCTTAAAGATAGTGATTCATCACGCTTCAAAGCCTATTCTACATCCACTGCATCAACAATTTTAAGGTATTAATCACAATGGAGTCTAAGGTGTTAGTAGTATGCCCTAAATCATATAATTAAGTATGTATTTTATACATATTTTATTAATAAAAATGTATTTTCACTTTTCCATTTATTTCCATTTACATAATATATTTATGTGTAATAGAAAATGTCTATTGATATTTTGTTAGAAATTCTATTCTTAAGCTGTTAAGAATACGAGTGACATTATTTCTAGTGCAAAGTATCATAAATTGGTTTACAATCGATGATACTTTACAATAAGGACATGACTTATCCAGAAAGATTGTAATCATGTTTATTCCCAAGTTATTTATATGAGATGTAAATAAGATGAAATGGTGAGTCTTATGCCATATAACAAACATGATAGACACTTATGCATGATAAGTAGGCCGAACCAGTGACACTTATGACAAGCACGTGGAGTTTACTCTTGTCAATGCATTGTCATAAATCATATTAGTGCATATAATCTTTAGACCTGAAATAGCACAGTTATCTTGTATATAGGTGGTTTGAGTTTGATACTGCTTTCATACTTATACTGTGTATGGATATATGGGCATGTGTTGGCTCCTACCAATTATATATGGAGATAGGTGTTGATCAAGATGGACTCTGTTACCCAATGTAAATAGGGATAAAATCCTATGTTCATTTAATTGTTTTTTATATTTCAAGTTCCTGGCTAGGACAGACAGATTTAATCAGAAAAGAGTTTCTGATGAGAAAATTTTTTTAATCAAGAACTGGAATTAAAAGAGAACATAATATTCATAGCAAATGGAGTTTGACATAAACCATGACTCCAGCTTGAATTGGAATTTTGTAATAGAGAGATTCTAGTGCATGATAACATATGATTATAAGTTCATTTAAAGGTATTCCTTGTTACTGATTAGGTGGCCATGATATGCTATGCTAGGTATCAACCATGGTCTATGAGATGTCTAAAATAATTTAGAGAAATCATTTATGGTAAGAAAGAGTTCTGATGATATTAAGAGTTAATATCATATCTCATTGCCAATTAGTGATGAGCCTAGTAAGTCACACACATATACAAGATAATTACCAAGTAAAATGTGATTTAATTGATTAATTAAAGAGTTTAATTAATTAATTAGATAGGTTTGGTTTGCAATAAGTTGCAAAGTCCCTAGCATGGCTCGAAACCAAATCTAGGTTATTGGATATATAGTATAAGTTAAATTTATATTTAAAGTGTTTAAATATAAATTTAATTATGAGAAATTAATTAATGGAGATTAATTAATTAATTTATATTTGATATAAATTGATTAGAAGAGGAGAAATAATTATTTTGGGTTGAGAACTCAAAATTAAAACAAGAGTAATTTAGTTATTTCACAGGATGACATGTGGCACAATGAGATGGTGACACATGGCACCACATAAGCTTGCCATTTGTCTTCTAATTATGTAAGATTATCAAAGTCAAGATTAAATCTAGCTTTAACACTTGGCTTAATGTGATTAGGTCAATTAAAATTCAAGATGTAATCAGGTGATGACATGTGGCAAGGGTTTTAAATGATGATCTAATTATAAAAGGAAAAGAATGAAAAATAAAATACACACATTCTGATTTTTCTAAAGAGGTGCTGCCACCCATAAAGCTCTCTTCCTCTCTTCTTCTTCTTCTTTCATCAACTCAAAGAGAATTGTCCATATTCTCTTGAATTACAATTGCTAGAAATTGTTTCTAGTGTCCTATATACATCTACAACCTCTCTAAAGGCAAATCCCTAATTTCTAATTGGTTGGCAAGGCTTGAGAAGCTGTTCAAGGGACTGCCATTGGTGATCTTGGTGTGGAAAAACTAGAGGGACAACATTTGGGGTCCTAGGTGCTTCCCAAAGGTACCAATCACACCTACTGTGCGTCAAAAGGTTAGTGCACATATTCTTGTATTAATCTAGGGTTCTAATGAATTAATTTGTTAATTCAAAAATCTTAAATGGAAAATGTAGATCCTAATACATATTAAAAGTGTTTTAATATGCATTTGAACATTGAAATCAATTAGGTATATAATGGTATTGCATGATGCATGAAACCCTAGAATAAAATTTTTGAATTCAATGTTCTAATCTAACAATTTTCCTGCTTCCGCTCCTACAATTAGTATTAGAGCCACTATATTTGTCATTTAGATTGTTTAATATGTGATTTAATTGTGTGATTTGGTCAAGAGTTGATTGTTTCATTGCTGGTTGGACCAACAAAGGTGGCGTCTTGGTTATCACCATGATGGTGCGCATGGTTTGGCCATGTTTGATGGGTCTAAGCATGCACATGGTTTTTAGGCTTGAGTGTGGGCTTGGTTTTAAGGCCCATAATTAGGCCTATGACTAACTAAAATGTTTAATTATGAGTTTTAATCACACAATTAAATTTTGATTCAAATCTGAATTTTTAAACTTGTTTTGAATGAGATTCAAATCTGAATTTTTAAGTTTGTTTAAATAAGATTCAAATATGAATTTTTAAATTTTTTTGAATGAGATTAAATCTGAATTTTTTAGTTGAATATGAGATATTTAATTTAATTTTAGTATGTATATTTTAAATTATTAAATAGTAATATGCATGATGGATGATCATGGACAATAAAAAATCAATGTGATGAATTTATTTCTTTTATTTTTCTTTGGATTGTAAAATAATTAATTTTATTTTGGTGGCATGTATTATAAAGGTTGTAATATTTTTGGGTTGTAATTTCATTTATTTGAGGACATTAAAGTCCATATTCTTGTAAATTCGCCTTGGTATGCCAAGTATTAATATGTAATTGGATTGCAAGAAGATCAAGGAGGTTAAGAGCATTGGTGGGACCAATGGGAGAAATTCAAAATCAAGTGTTGATTATGTACTCCTTCAGCAACTCTTATAATATGAATGAATAAAATGCACCTAGGAATGCCCTGATTCAATTCTTGGTGGCTCAGAATTGAATCCCTTAGAAAGTTCATGATCATATCATATTTATTGTTTATCCATGTATGCATGAGATGTATGGGAATGTATGCAAGTATATGATATATGCATGCCAAATAGATAATGTGCAAAGTGAGACCATAATAGTAATTAAGCCGATCACAAAATCTTCTAAATAAATGATTAAGTTGGAAATAGTATAATTAAAGGTAATTATTTCATGGGCCCTCTATTGAGGCAATTATTTTAAGAAATTTTAAATAACTTGCATATGATGCAATTAATTTAAGAGATTTTCTTAAGAGTAATTGTTAAACATGAGATGTTATAAATATGTAAATGGTTTGGTGGCCAATAATGGATGCGCTAAAGGATATTAAAAATTATTTGCATGTTTACTGGCTCAATGGGATCAACTTAACTAATGCAAGATAAGTCAATAATGAATGTGCCTGAGATTTTGAGCATTAGGGGCTGGATAAATGATTGAACCTCACATGAGATGAGATGGGCAATGAGTTGCTCACTTACAGTTTATTGTAATTCCAATAATGGATGTGCCTGAGGATGATCAATAAGACTATGAGAATTCAATCACTCACTAGAAATCCATCCAACTAGTATTTCCGTTTTCTACTTTAGAAGTGTAGGATTTGCTAAGTTAGTGGGAGGACCAATTTGATTAAAAGACCATAATCATTTTGATTAATTACATGATACATTTACTAATTAATCTGGTTATTTTCTGTGGTTAATTTTCTGATAATAATGAGCACACCACAACCACCACCATCCAATATCCTCGCGAGCATACTTGATCACAATAGGTTGACAGGACCTAATCTTTCTGATTGGCTAAGAAAATTGAAACTTGTCCTAAACCTTGAACATATAGGATATGTTCTAGACTCAAAGGTTCCCGGTTCCTTACCTCCAGAGGCCACTCAAGAGAAACATGAAACTTTGGACAAATGGAAGGAGCATGATATGAGAGCTAAGTGTTACATGCTTGCTTCTATGAGTAATGAGTTACAGAAGCAACATGAAAATATGCAATATGCAAGTGAGATCCTCCTTCACCTGCAAGAGTTGTATGGTGAGCATAGTAGGAATGCTAGGTATGAGATATCTAGGCAGCTATTTCGCATGAGGATGTCTGAGGGACAGAATGTTGGGGATCATGTCCATAAGATGATTCAGCTGATTAAGTAGCTGGAACATCTTGACTTTCACATGGATTTCCAACTACAAACAGATTTGATCCTTCAATCCCTTCTTGAGTCATTTGGGAATTTTGTGACAAATTTTTATATGACTAAGTAGGAATACACCTTGGCTGGTTTACTTAACATGCTATTTATTGCCCAAAAGAATATACCGGGCAATAAAGGAAAAGAGATAGCTTTGATTGCATCTTCTTCTGCTGGAAAGTCCAACAAAGAGAAGGGTAACAAGAAAAAGAAACCTCAAATTCCTGATCCTTCCAAGAAAATAGCCAAACAGAAGGGGAAGACTAAAGCTGATGGAGGCAAAGGAAAGTGTTTCCACTGCCAAAAGGATGGACACTTGAAATGGAACTGCCCAGAGTATCTTGCTTCTCTGAAGGATAAGAAAGATAGACCTTCAGAAGGTATGTCTGTGTCTTATTATTTAGATTCTGATGATACTCATAGTTCATCTACAGCTTGGGTTTTAGATACTGGTGCCAGTTCTCACATTTCTTCTGATATGCAGGAACTAGCAAATAGTAGCAGCTTGCGTTCTCGAGATGTTAGACTCCAGATTGGCGATGGCTCAACTGTTGAAGCTTTAGCCATAGGATCTAAATCTTTTTACATGTGTGGACATGTTTTGTATTTGAATGATATTTTATATGTACCTGATGCTTTTAAGAATATCATTTCTATATCTAGTTTGATTAGAAATGGCTATGAATTTCAGTTCACAGATGATGTTTACAACATTTATTTTGGAAATAAATATGTTGGCTCGGGTTATATACATGATGGTTTTTATTATTTGGATAATAATGACAAACACAAATTGAATGCAAGTAATCTAAAAGAGTGCAATGACATGATGAAAATCAACTCAAGTTCAAAATATATTTGGCACTTAAGATTAGGTCATGTTGCAGAAGATAGGATTGCAAAACTAGAGAAAATGGGGATTTTATCCTCATTGGGTTCTGAACCTACTCCAACTTGTGAATCCTGCCTTCAAGGCAAAATGACTAGATCACCCTTTATTGGACAAGGACTAAGAGCTGAAAATATTTTGGAGCTAATACATAGTGATGTGTGTGGTCCATTTAAAGAAATGGCTAGAGGTGGTTTTCATTACTTTATTACCTTTATTGATAATAAATCAAGGTTTGGGTATTTATATTTTATAAAATACAAACATGAATCCTTTGAAAAGTTCAAAGAATTTAAATCTGAAGTAGAAAATCAAACAGGAAAAAGTAGTAAAGCTCTTCGATCAGATCGTAGAGGTGAATACTTGAGTACTGAATTTGATGAATACTTGAAAGAGCATGGCATTATTTCCTAGCTGACTCCTCCAGGAACACCACAGCTGAATGGTGTATCTGAAAGGAGAAATCGTACTCTATTAGATATGGTACATAGTATGATGAGCTATACTGATATGCCAATCTCCTTTTGGGGATTTGCATTCGAATTAGCTTTACATATTCTAAATAGGATTCCATCAAAATCAGTATTTTCCACACCTTATGCGATATGGCATAGAAGAAAATCAAGTCTTAAGCATGTTAAGATTTGGGGTTGTCCAGCTTATATCAAAAAGCTAAACACTAATAAATTTAAAACCATATCAGAAAATGTTGATTTGTTGGATATCCAAAAGAGAGTTTTAGATATTATTTTTATTTGCATACATCACAAAAGGTTGTGGTAAGTAGAGATGCCATATTCCTTGAACAACAGTTTGTTTAAGAAGGAGGCAAAGGAAGGCAAATAGAGTTAGAATTGGAGAATTCTGATCAACCAATAGGTCAGATGGATATAGATCCATCTAGCCAACCTACGCCTATTAATGAAACATCTATAGCTATTCCTCGCAGATCAACCAGGATATCTCACCTACTAGTGAGATATAGTTTTCTTCA
Organism: Hevea brasiliensis; assembly: GCF_030052815.1. Lineage (NCBI taxonomy): Eukaryota > Viridiplantae > Streptophyta > Magnoliopsida > Malpighiales > Euphorbiaceae > Hevea > Hevea brasiliensis. The sequence continues at coordinate 104,980,051 of NC_079496.1, forward strand.
TGAAGAAGAACAAGAGTTGTTTACTCATGAAGAAGTAGATCATGGAGATGATCCACTTACCTATGAAGAAGCTATATCAAATATAGACTCTTCAAAATGGATTGATGCTATGAAATCCGAAATTGATTCTATGTATAAGAATCAAGTTTGGGATCTTGTTGATCCACCTGAAGGTATTGTACCTATAGGGAATAAATGGTTTTTCAAGAAGAAAATTGGTTCTGATGGAAAGGTAGAGACCTATAAAGCAAGGCTAGTAGCAAAAGGGTTTCGCCAAAGGCAAGGAATCGACTATGAGGAAACTTTCTCGCCTGTTGCCATGCTTAAATCAATTAAGATTTTATCAGCAATAGCTGCATACTATGATTATGAGATTTGGAAAATGGATGTCAAAACAACTTTCTCAATGGATACATTGAAGAAAACATTTTCATGGAACAACCTAGGAGTTTTGAATCCCAAGATGGTTCCAAAGTATGCAAGCTAAAGCGATCCATTTATGGGTTGAAACAAGCTTCGAGGAGTTGGAACATCCATTTTGATGAAGCCATTAAGTCATTTGGTTTTATCAAAAATGAGGATGAGCCATATGTATATAAGAAGGTTTGTGATAGTGCTATCAATTTCGTTGTCTTCTATGTGGATGACATTTTGTTGATGGGTAATGACATAGGTATGTTGACAGCTGTAAAGGTATGGTTGTCAAATACATTCTCCATGAAAGACTTAGGGGAGGCAACTTATATTCTTGGGATTCGCATCTATAGAGATAGAGTGAAAGAATAATTAGTTTATCACAAAGTCTATACTTGGAAAAGGTGTTAAAGAGGTTTAACATGTTTGATTCCAAGAGAGGATTGTTACCTGTGAGACATGGTATCCACCTTTCTAAAGAGATATCTCCAAAGGCACCTGAAGAAAGAGATAAAATCGTCAGGATTCCATATGCTTCGGCTATTAGAAGTTTGATGTATGCAATGTTGTGTACTAAGCCGAATATCGCATATGCTATTAGTTTGACTAGCAGGTTTCAATCCAATCCAGGTTTGGAACAATGGATAGCTATCGAGAATATCCTTAAGTACTTGAGAAGAACTAAGGATATATTCTTGATTTATGGAGGTGGTGACTTGCAATTGAATGGTTATACTGATTCTAATTTCGAATCAGATATCGATGATAGAAAGTCTACCTCTGGGTATGTGTTCATTTGTAATGGAGGTGCAGTCATTTGGAAGAGTTCCAAATAGAGTACGACTGCAGATTTCACTATAGAGGCTGAGTATATTACTGCATTAAATGCTGCAAAGGAAGCTGTTTGGATAAAGAAGTTCATGACAGAACTTGCAGTAGTTCCTTCCATTGAGTCAGCAGTTCCACTCCACTGTGACAACAATGGAGCAGTCATACAGGCTAAGAAACCCCGGTCTCACCAAAAATCCAAACACATTGAAAGGCGCTACCACATTATCAAAGAGATAGTTAGGCAAGGCGATATAGCCATACAGAAAATAGCATCAGCTGAAAATCCAACTAATCTATTCACTAAGCCCATGTCACAAACTCAGCTAGACTGACATCTTGAGAAGATGGGTCTAAAATATTATAATGAATGAAGTAGAATGCCCTAGAGCATAGCATTAAGTATGTATTTTGTACATGCTTTATTAATAAAAAGGCATTTTTACTTTTCCGTTTACATAATATATTTATGTGTAATAGAAAAGGCCCATTGATATTTTGTTAGAAATTATATTCTTAAGTTGTTAAGAATATGAGTGACATTATTCTAGCACAAAGTATCATAAATTGGTTCACAATCGAGGATACTTCACAATAAAGACATGACTTATCCAGAAAAATTGTAATCATGTTTGTTCCCAAGTTATTTATATGAGATGTAAATAAGATGGAATGGTGAGTCTCATGCCATATAGCAAACATGATAGGCACTTATGCATGATAAGTAGGCCGAACCAGTGACACTTATGACAAGCACGTGGAGTTTACTCTTGTTAATGCATTGTCATAAATCATATCAGTGCATATAATGTTTAGACCTGAGATAGCACAGTTATCTTGTATATAGGTGATTTGAGTTTGATACTGCTTTCATACTTATACTGTGTATGGGTATATGGGCATGTATTGGCTCCTACCAGTTATATATGGAGATAGGTGTTGATCAAGATGGAATCTGTTACCCTAAGTAAATAGAGATAAAATCCTATGTTCATTTAATTGTTCTTGATATTTTAAGTTCCTGGCCAGGACAGACAGATTTAATCATAAAAGAGTTTCTGATGAGAAAATCTTTTTAATCAAGAACTGGAATTAAAAAAAAAAACATAATATTCATAGTAAATGGAGTTTGACATAAACCATGACTCCAGCTCGAATTGGAATTTTATAACAGAGAGATTCCAGTGCATGATAATATATGATTATAGGTTCATTTAAAGGTATTCCTAGTTACTGATTGGGTGGCCATGGCATGCTATGCTAGGTGTCAACCATGGTCTATAAGATGTCTAAAATGATTTAGAGAAATCATTTATGGTAAGAAAGAGTTCTGATGATATTAAGAGTTAATATCATATCTCATTGCCAATTAGTGATGAGCCTAGTAAGTCACACACATATATAAGATAATCATCAAGTAAAATATGATTTAATTGATTAATTAAAAAGTTTAATTAATTAATTAAATAGGTTTGGTTTGTAATAAGATTGCAAAGTCCCTAGCATGACTTGAAATCAAATCTAAGTTATTGGATGTATAGTATAAGTTAAAATTATATTTAAAGTGTTTAAATATGAATTTAATTATGAGAAATTAATTAATAGAGATTAATTAATTAATTTATATTTGATATAAATTGATTAGAAGAGGAGAAATAATTATTTTGGGTTGAGAACTCAAAATTAAAACACAAGGATAATTTGGTCATTTCATAGGGTGACATGTGGCACCATGAGATGGTGACACATGGCACCATATAAGCTTGCCATTTGTCTTCCAATTATATAAGATGATCAAAGTCAAGATTAAATCTAGCTTTGACACTTAGCTTAATGTAATTAGGTCAATTAAAATTCAAGATGCAATCAGGTGATGACATGTGGCAAAAGTTTTAAGTGATGACCTAATTATAAAAGGAAAAGAATAAAAAATAAAATACACACATTCTGATTTTTCTAAAGAGGTGCCGCCACCTATAAAGCTCTCTTCCTCTCTTCTTCTTCTTCTTCTCACATCAATTCAAAGAAAATTATCCATATTCTCTTGAATTAAAATTGCTAGAAATTATTTCTAGTGTTTTATATACATCTACAACCTCTCTAAAGGCAAATCCCTAATTTCTAATTGGTTGGAATGACTTGAGAAGCTATTCAAGGGGATGCCATTGGTGATGTTGGTGTGGACAAACTAGAAGGACAACATTTGGGGTTCTAGTTGCTTCCCAAAGGTACCAATCACATCTACAGTGCATTAAAAGGTTAGTGCACATATTCTTGTATGTAATTTATTAATTCAAAAATCTTAAATGGCAAATGTAGATTCTAATACATATTAAAAGTGTTTTAATATGCATTTGAACATTGAAATCAATTAAGTATATAATGGATATTGCATGATGCATGAAACTCTAGAAGAAAATTTTTGAATTCAATGTTCTAATCTAACAATTTTTATGCTTCCGCTCCTACATAAGGCTATTTCCGTGATGAATCAAGAGTTCGTGAAACTTAATCATTTTAAGGAACAAATTATGCACACTAAGAAGGTGAAAGCAGATCAGAAAAAGAATATGAATTACCATGCAGAGTCATATTCTCAACAACTCATCAGATAGGCTATATGATTTGTTTACCTCTGTCAAGTCTCCAAAGAAAATCTAGAATTCATTACAATTCGAATACAATAAAAAAAAAAGTATGGATAAATTTTTCATTATGAAATATTCTGATTTCTAAATGCTTGATAATCTGCATGTTATGGATAAGTCCATGAGTTGCTTATTTTAGTTTCAAAGTTTAAGGATTTGAAAGTGGTATTTCCTAAATCATTGTAATTAGCACATCATACTTCTAGTTTGAATGATTATAGGAAGAAATTACTGTATGCTACATATGACTTTTCTCTTAAAGAGATTCAGAAATACTTACACATTAAAAAGTTTTTTATGTGATAATTTGTCTTTATGTTGATGACATGCTTATAATTAGAAAAAATATAAGGTTATATTATGATGCTAAAACTCATGGTAAATGTGTTAAAAAAGTTAATAAGATTTATCTGCATAAGTCAAAAAATACTTTGTGTATGCATAAATCCTAACTCATATTGATTGTGGCTATCACTAACTAGGTGGGGATATTGTTAAAAATATTAGTGATAGAAAAATTTATCTCATTTCGAAAGAGTTATGTCTGTTCATTAAAAGGCATCAGAATATACTATTTATTACCGATAGTTATATCTGTTTTAAAAAGTGTAAATAAATAAATATAATTGTTCTAAGAGATGCAAAGTGAATGGTTGTATCTATTCTAAGAGGTATAAGTGAATGGTTATATCTGTTCTAAGAGGTATAAGTGAACGATTGTATATATTTTAAGAGGTATAAGTCAACAGATGTAATTATTCTAAGAGATACAAAGTGAACGGTTGTATCTGTTGTAAAAGGTATAAGTGAACAAATATAATTGTTCTAAAAGATACAAAGTGAATGGTTGTATCTTTTCTAAGAGGTATAAGTGAATGGTTGTATCTATTATAAGTGGTATAAGTGAACGGTTGTATATGTTCTAAGAGGCATAAGTAAACAGATGTAATTATTCTAAGAGATACAAAGTGAACGGTTGTATCTGTTATAAAAGGTATAAGTGAACAGATGTAATTGTTCTAAGAGATATAAAGTGAGCGATTGTATTTATTCTAAAAGGTGTAAGTGAACAGATGTAATTATTCTAATGGATACAAAGTAAACTGTTGTATATGTTCGAAGAGATGCAAATACTTTATAAATAGCAGTTTGGAACAAAAATCTATTAACTTTTCTTTTTTGTCTCCTCTTCATTTTTACCTACAATCAACATTATTATTCTTTAATTTATTCATGGAAGAATTTTAAAATTGCTATCTAGATTTATATTTTAGTTATTATCCTTGAGGGATCTGCCTAAAACTACCTAGCTGTAACATAGTGGGAGTTTTACTCTTTGTCAATTTCATTATATTGAGGGAAATAAATACTCTATATGATATTTATTGCAAATTAACTAAAAATTTTGGTAGAATAATTGCATAAATTGAGTGTGCTAGTGCTATTGGTAACTTAATGTATGCTATGCACTGCACTACTCTTAATATTGCTTTTGCAGTATATAAATTGTCAAGATATACTAATAATCCCAGTATGGAATATTTGAAAGAAATTTCAATGGTTTTTGGATATTTAAAAAAAAAAGAATTATAAACTATAGATTATTCTATGATAAATTTTCAATTTTGTTGAAACCATATAAAGAGTTCTATCCATGCAAAGAGTTGTATCCCTTGGCCAAAAGATGTAACCAAATTAAAAGATGCTATTCTTCTTAATAGTTACATGTGTGAAGGGATGAATTTATTGGCCAAAAGGTTGGTACTTTTTGAGTAGTAAAAATAAGAGCCTTACAAGTCATTTGTAAGAAGTGACAAAAGGATAAATGAGTATGCATTTGTGTGTGTGTGCAAGTTTAGCTTGGTTCTTTATTTTTGGATGCTCTCATTTTAAACAAGTTATAGAGTAATTTATTTTTGCAAATAAAGTAAATATCTAGACTCTGAATTTTTTATGTAGTTCATGTTATAAATATGTAATTGCATGGTAGATTAGTAAAATAATTATAGTGGAGATCTTAGGGTTATAAAAATGTCAGTTAGATAATTATTGCTAAGGATAATAAGTCAACCTTTGGTTGAGTGTCCACTTTAGGTGGAGGTGCTGTTTCTTGAGCATCAAAGAAACAAACTTGTATAACTCATTCTATGGTGGAATCCAAATTTATAACTTTGGCAAATGTTGGTAAAGAAGCAGAATGGCTGAAAAAAAAACTTGTTACTGGATATTAAGTTGTAGCCACAACCTGTGCCATCTATTTCTGTATATTGTGATAGTTAAATCACGATGGCTAAAGCTTATAGTAAAATATACAATTGAAAGTATATATATATAGGCTTAAGACATGAAAATATAAGACAATTAGTCTCTAATGGTGTTATTACCATGTCTATGTTAAATCCTATAATAATCTAGCAAAACCTTTAATAAAAGGGCTCTCGAGAGTTATGATCATAAGTACATGTGCTGATTAGGATTTAGAATATTCCATTAAATTTACTACTGATGGGAACCCTACTTTATAGTATTATTACTAAATAAAGTTTAAAGGGTAACAACAAGTCATTAGTAAATATTGTAATTAAGTACTTAGTGTACTAAGTTAATGGAATAAGGATGAGTATTTATACTCTTAATGAAGTTTAATATTATTACAAAAGAAACTTCACCTATATGAACATAGGAAGTGGTGCCGCTTCAACAAAAGTAAGAATAACTTTTGTAAATGTTCATAAAAATAGGAAGTAGCACAAGGCCATATTCATGCTAAAATTTTGGTAAACTTTTTAAGTCGAACTAGTTGATTCATGTGTATAGTATTTCTGGTTCTATTTAATAGGAATCTAGGTTTAAGCTAAGGCCACCATGATTTCTTTAGAACTTTGAAATATTTACACTAAAGAAAAGTTTAAATCGAAAGATACTTTTCATTATGTATGAAATAATGGGATCTAACAATATAAGCTAAGTGAGGGATTGTTATAAATAGCTTGTATTTTAGATAGTATAGAGAGAAAAAATTCCTATATTGTTAAAATATAAGAAAGTGAAGAAATTATAAGAGTGAAATGTGTATAGAATTATATATATATTATTCTATTATGAAACTTTGCACATATATGTGTGAAATAAAGTAATTATATTATTGTAATTTTCATAAATAAATTACAAACAGATGTATTTATTAACAAATATATATGTCTATTAATAAACAAATATGTCTATTCTATATAAATAGTCATAACTGTTTGCATAGGTGTCTATTAATAAATAGATATGTCTATTCTATACAAACAGTCACAACTATTTGTATAGGTATCTGTGAATAAATAAACATGTCTTTTACACAAACAGTTGTATCTATTGAAGATAAATAGATGTATCTATTGAAGATAAATAGATGTATCTATCTGGAAAAGGTGTCATAACTTTTCATTTTTTATAAATAAGGATGAGTTTTTTCAATCCAGATATATATATACTACTTCTACTTCTTCTTCTTTTCTTCTGGTCTCTCTAAATCCGGTTCGTATAAAGAGTTCTTAAGGGAAATCTTCAAGAGTTGCTGTCTACAGATTTCAGGCTTTGTTGTATCCTGGAGGTATATTGCCATAACCTTTTAGTCATTTAGTGGGGACAATTAATACCTTAAAGATAGTGATTCATCACGCCTCAAGGCCTATTCTACACCCACTGCATCAACACCTTATCACAATCAAGTTATAATGATCTATCCTCAGACTAGTGTTATTACGGCAAAAGGTGATGAGTAACCAAATGAACATTGCCTAAGGATGCAGACCTCTAATGGATCCCAAGGTTCATCAACACCAAAATAAGTTTTCTTTGAACAAAATAAGATGTTGCTTAGCTCTCGTCCCTTTAAAGGGTGGTGGTGCTCCATGATGATCCTCATCAAAAGGTAACAGTAGACGACAAGATACTTACAGCCTTAGGCGAGAGACGACATGAGGCAAGGACTTTTTTGAAGTAAGGTGCCATTGCCTCAACAGTCTCGGGCACACGGACCTCCTTTAAGTTGCCTTACCTGATGCCTTTTTTCGCCTTTTACAATACTGCCTCACATGGAAAGCAGTGCATGATATAAAAGGTTCCATAAACAGCGTTATTGCCGGGAAATTATTTCCCAGTGGATAAAAGATTGTCCAGGTTTTGAACTTTGAAAAACTATACTATCTCCTGACAGTAGACTTTTATATGCTCCTTCTAAAAATGACATCAACTATCCAATCTCAGGCATGCCTTAGATCTACTGACTTCTTACCAAAATTTGAAGTAAAAACAATTGCAATCTGATGATTTTGATATTGTTATAGTCGAGTGCAAAAAGGACAGCTTGTTAAGTACTGAAATCCACTACAAAAAACAATCAGTTTTCTAACTAATTATTATAATTTACTGAAATCGATTGCTATTAACAATTAATTTTATAACTGATTTATGATTTCAATTTTTTTAGTAAGATAATTAATTTTAAAAAAAATTTAGCAACTAATTGAAGAATCAATTGCTAAATCGATTGTTATTAGCAACCAATTTATAATCAATTGCTGAAATCGACGGCTAATAGCAATCAATTTATAATTGATTGCTAAATTAATTCTTAATCGATATTAGAAAAATATTAAATATACAATTAGTAACCAATTTTAAAATCGGTTGCTATTTGTTATAGAAGGTCAATCATATAATTATGTACATAATATTCTTTCTTAATTAGTTGGCATAATTATTGGGATATCTTCCCAATTAGAATACTTAATAATAGGTTTCTTTGTATATAAATACCTTGTATCTCATTTAAGAAAATACACAGAAAATATTCTCTTCATGGTATCAGAGCTAGGTTCCCTAGCTTGAAATTTTTTTTTCTTTCTGAATTTTTTTTTTCTCTGGTTCTTCTCCTCCAACAAGTGCTGTCTTCTAGGAGAACTCAATAGAGTTATCACAGTGTCTCACCACCCATCTCAAGAGAAGGCCCACGTGCTGATCAGCCACCCTTGGAAGTTCGGTAACCGGACTTGAAGCGCATCGCCTTCACACGCCATTCTTAAGTTTTGATCCTTCTTCCACACGCCGGCGCGTGAACATGTGTGTGCCGTCCTCCGATGATGTCCGACAGTCATTTTGTCCCAAGGTCACCTCGACTTAGTGATTCTAGTTCCGTGGTTCACTGTTCAGTTTGGGGCATTTCTTTTTTATCTCAAATATTTTTCTCCTTCGGGCAGTTCACTATTGAGCAATTTCAGGTTATGTTTTCAGGGAATTCTTTTGTTTCTATGTTTTATTGAGTTCGTTTGAAGATTGGGACAGAGTTAGTTATTAATCTGTGTTAGAATTTTGTTATTAAGGCTATTATTTCTAATGTGATTCAATGATGACTAAAATCTCAGAACGCAAACTTAATGGTTCAAATTACCTGGAGTGGAGTAAGACTGTCAAGGTCTATTTACGAAGTATTAAAAAGGATGATCGTCTGACTAAAAATCCATCCACTGATGATACAAGGCAAGCTTGGCTTAGGGAAGATGCTCGATTATTTTTTCAACTTCAGAATTCGATTCATAGTGAGCTAACTAGTTTAATTAATCACTGTGAAATTGTTAAGGAATTGATGGATTACTTAGATTTCTTATATTCTGGTAAAGGAAATATTTCTCATATTTATGATGTGTGCAAAGCATTCTATCGTGCTGAGAAGCAGGATAAGTCTCTCACGGCTTATTTTATGGAATTTAAGAGAGTATATGAATAACTTAATGTCTTGTTGCTTTTTAACCCTAATGTGAAAGTCCAGCAGGCTCGACGAGAGCAGATGGCTGTTATGAGTTTTCTTGCAGGTCTTCCTTCAGAATATGAGACTGCTAAATCTCAAATCCTATCTAGCTCTGAAATTTTCTCTCTGCATGATACATTCACACGTGTCCTTTGTATAAAAAGTACCCAACTTCCATAAACTACTAGTGGTGCTCTTGTTAGTTGAAATACGAATGGACAACAGAGAAATAAAGGAGGAAATTCAAGCAATAGAAGTAATTAGCGTAATGGGGAAACCAATTCTAATCTGGACTCAAAAGGAGTTATTTGTTATTATTGTCATGAGCCTAGTTATACAAAATATGATTGTCTGAAGCTTCAGAGGAAGAATTAGCAGTCTCATATGGCAAACATGGCAATAGATGAGTCTACAGTTGCACCATCATCAGAGAAAATTGTCTTAATATTTACAGAGGAATATACATAATTTTCCTAATATCAGGCATCTCTAAAGGCCTCTAATTCCCCTGTCACTGCTATCATTGAGTCAGGTAAATCCACTACATGTCTTATATCTTCCTTATCCAAATGGATCATTGATTCTGGTGCTACAGATTATATGATAGGTAATTCTAGTTTTCTATCTTCTTTTTCAGTCTCATCCTGCCTCCTCTACAGTTACTTTAGCTGATGGTTCTACTTCTTGTGTCATGAGTTCTGGTACTACAAACCCAACGTCATTTATTTCTTTATCATCTGTTTTATGTCTACCTAAATTTTCATTTAATTTGCTTTCAGTCAGTAAAATTACTCGTGCCTTACATTGTTCAGTTTCCTTTTTTCCTGATTATTGTTTGTTTCAGGATCTTACGACGAAGTAGATTATTAGTAGAGGATATGAGTCCAGAAGTCTCTACATCATGAATAAATATGTTTCATGATCTATTACTTACTTTAGCACATTAACTCCGCTTGAAATTCATTGTCGTTTGGGCCATCCCTCCCTGGCTATCTTAAAGAAGTTATGTCCTCAATTTCAATCTTTGTAAGTCTTAGAGTGTGAGTCATGTCAGTTTGCTAAGCACCATCTTTTACCTTTTACACCTGAAGTCAATAAATGGGCTTCGTCCCCTTTTGAGTTAATTCATTCTGATTTTTGGGATCCTTGTTCTATTACTTCTAAAACTAGTTTCAAGTATTTTATTACATTTGTTGATGATTATTTCCGTGTTACTTGGTTATTTTTAATGAAGAATCATTCAGAATTATTTTCTATTTTTTGTGCCTTTTGTGTTGAGATTAAAACTCAATTTAATACTTTTGTGCGTATATTGAGAAGTGATAATGCTAAGGAATATCTTTCTAGCAATTTTTAAGCCTATATGTTAAAAAAGGGTATTCTTTATCAAACATCTTGTGTTAATACTCCATCCCAGAATGGGGTTGCTGAAAGAAAAAATAAACATCTTCTTGAGGTAGCACGGGCATTCCTTTATCAAATGAAGGTCCCTAAACAATTTTGGGATGATACAATTTCTACAGCTTATTTTCTGATTAATCGTATGTCATTATCTATGCTTAACGATGACATTCCTTATACCATTTTGTTTCCTTCAAAATCTTTGTTTCCTATTGAACCTCATATCTTTGGTAGTACTTGTTTTGTGAGAGATGTTCGTCCACAGGTTACTAAACTGGATCCTAAGTCTCTTAGGTGTCTCTTCCTTAGCTATTCTCGACTTAAAAAAGGGTACAAATGTTTTTCTCTAACCCTTAATCGATGTATTGTGTCTGCTGATGTTAACTTTTTTGAATCTACTCCATTCTTTCCTCCCTCTCCTAGTTATGAGAGTCAGGGGGAGGAAGATGATCACTTAGTCTATTCTGTCTATACAGTGTTAAGTCCTCAGCTAAGTCCTCAGAATCCTCCTGCACCAGCACTTGCTCAACCTTATTGCCCATCTATTGTCCATGATTATTCCAGGAGATTGGAGGCTCTTGACTCAGATCCTCCACTAGCTTCTTCGTTAGAAGATCCAGTTTCATCCACTGCTCCTCAATCTGACTTAGATCTTCCCATTGCTCTTCGCAAAGGTAAGTGTCAATGTACTTATCCTATCTCTTCCTTTGTATGTTATGATCACTTGTCTCCTTCATCTCATTGTTTTGTTAGTTAGTTCTCTAGACACTATTTCCATTCCTAAAACTGTTGCTGAGGCATTGTCCCATTCTGGCTGGCGTGCCATAATGGAAGAGGAAATGTTGGCTTTGGATATTAATGGTACTTGGGAATTGATGCATCTGCCTCCAGATAAGAAAGCTATTGGATGTAAATGGGTTTTTACAGTGAAAATGAACCCCGATGGTACTGTGGCTCATCTTAAGGCTCGCCTTGTAGCTAAAGTATATGCTCAAACTTATGGGATTGACTACTCTGACACTTTTTCTCCTGTTGCTAAAATAGCTTCTGTTTGCTTATTTGTTTTCTTGGCAGCTAAATATGATTGGCCTTTACATCAATTGGATATCAAAAATGCTTTCCTTCATGGTGATCCCCAGGAGAAAGTTTATATGGAGCAACCACCAGGTTTTATTGCTCAAGGGGAGTTAGGCAAAGTTTGTAGGTTTCGAAAATCCCTTTATGGCTTGAAATAGAGTCCTCAAGCTTGGTTTGGCAAGCTCAGTGATGTAGTTCATCAGTTTGGTATGCAGAAGAGCAAGTCTGATCATTCGATGTTTTTTAGACATTCTAAAGCTAGGCTAATTTTACTTGTAGTATATGTTGATGATATTGTCATTACTGGAAATGACTCTGTAGGTATTTCTTCACTCAAGTCATTCCTTCAGACTCAGTTTCAAATAAAAGATTTTGGTTTATTGAAATATTTTTTAGGCATTGAAGTTTCAAGGTATAAGAAAGGCATCTTCTTATCTCAGAGGAAGTATGTCCTTGATTTATTGGCAAAAACAGGTAAATTAGGTGCCAAACCATGCAATGCACCAATGACTCCCAATCTTCAGCTCACAGTAAGAGATAGTGAACTATTTGAGGACCCTAAGATGTATAGGAGATTGGTTGGCAAACTTAATTATCTCACATTAACTCGTCCAGATATTGCATATTTAGTTAGTATTGTAAGTCAATTTATGTCCTCTCCTACTGTTACCCATTGAAAAGCTTTGAGGCAAATTTTATGTTACTTGAAGGGTGCTCCAGGTCATGGTCTCTCATATAACAATTACGGGCACTTAAATATTGAGTGCTTTTCAGATGCAGATTGGATAAGTTCAAAGATTGATAAAAGATCCATTACAGAATATTGTATCTTTGTTGGAGGAAACTTAGTATCTTAGAGAAGTAAGAAATAGACTGTAATTTCTCGTTCAAGTGTTGAATCAGAATATCGAGCTATGGCCCAAGCTGTGTGTGAAGTTATGTGGACACATCAGTTATTGGAAAAAGTGGGTCTTGAGACCTCATCTCCTGCCAAACTATGGTGTGATAATCAAGCCGCTCTTCATATCGCCTCAAATCCATTGTTTCATGAGCGTACTAAGCATATTAAAATTGATTGTCATTTCCTTCGAAAAAAGATTCAACAAAAGATCATCTCAACAGGGCATGTCAAAACCGGAGAGCAATTAGGAGATATCTTCACAAAAGTATTGAATAGGGTTCGGATTGACTACATTTGTAACAAGTTTGACATTATTAATATCTATGCTCCAACTTGAGGGAGAGTGTTATAAAAAGTCAATCATATAATTATGTAAATATTATTCTTTCTTAATTAGTTAGCATAATTATTGGGATATCTTCCCAATTAGAATACTTAATTATAGGGTTCTTTATATATAAATACCTTGTATCTCATTCAAGAAAATACATAGAAAATATTCTCCTCACTATTAGCAACCGATTAAAAAATTGGTTGCGAAAATCTATTGCTAATAGTAATCGATTTTAAAATTGGTTGCTAACAATAATCGATTTTAAAATTAGTTGCTAACAATAATCGATTTAGGAAATTGATTACTAAATTAAAAAATTATTTTAATTGGCTCTAGAATTAATAACTGATTTACAATCGGTTATAAAAATTAACAACCGATTAGAAATCAGTTGATAAAATCAATTGTTATTTGCAACTGATTTTTACAACCAATTATAAATTAGTTGCTAAATTTTTTCCTCCAAAAATTTCTGCCTATTTTTTTTTTATTTACAACCGACTTGTGAATCGGTTCCTAACTGCAACCGATATTTGCAACCGATATTAGCAACTGATTTTTTCTCCAAAAATTTTTGCCTTTTTTTTATTTGCATTTGATTAGCAAATCGGTTACTAAAAGTAAGTGATTTTTGAAACTGATTTTGCACCCCAAAAATTTCCACTAATTTTTTATTTTTTATTTTTTATTTGCAATTAATTTACAAATCGATTGCTAACAACAATCGATTTCTACAATCAATTGAAATCAATTGCTATTAGGAACTAACCAATTGCGAATCGATTGTAAAATTTTTCTCCAAAAATTTTCACTCAATTTTTAAAAGAAATTAACAATCGACAATCAGTTGCTAAAATCGATTGTTAATTCCTTTATATAAACAACTACTCATTTTCTTTTCCTACTCTTTTTTTTTCCACTACTCATTTTTTTTTCTCTTTCTTCCATTTTTTCTCATTTTTTTCTTTTTTTTTTTCATTCTCATCTTTTTTATTTATCATCTTTTCTTTTCTAACATATTTTCTTCATCATTTTTTTTATCATCTTTTTCTTTCTCATTTTTTTATTTAATTTATTTTTTTTACATAAAATAAAAATCTTTGCACAAATATATTTTTTGTTAGTAAATTATTTGTAGTATTAATTTTAGTAATTTTTTTATTATAATATATATATATATGGTAATTTTTTTAGTAATTTGTTTTAAAATTTTGTTTTCATATTTATTTTTTATTATTTTTTTATAATAGTTATTATTAGTAAATTTTTTATAATATTATTATATTAATTTTAGTATTAATTTTCATTAATAATTTATTATTTCACTAATTTGACATTTTTATTTATTTGACTTTTTATTTTTATTTAAAAATTTAATTTTTTTATAATTTTTTTAAAATTAGCTACCGACTTTTTAATTGTTAAATTAATTATAAATAGCAACCGATTTATAAAATAATTACGTAATTACAAAATTAAAGACAATAAATTTTTTGCAACTAATTTTATTTTAATTTCAATTGCTAAATCAATTACTGTTAGCAAGCAGTAATTTTTTACTAAAAATTTTATTTTTTTTAATTTAATTAATTTAATAATCGATATGATTATTAATTACTATTTACAATCGATTTTAATATATTAACAATTAATTTAATCGCTTGCTATTTTTTTTTTTTTTTTTAGTGATCTATTGCCTGATCACAGTTGTAACTATCAGCAATTGCCTTGTTATGTGGACTACCCCAAGTCTGATCAATAGGGGCTTCCCGTGTGTGCATGCATGTGGCTTATCTTTGGCGTACAAAAATCCTCGGCACACAAAACAAAGTTCTCTCAAGGAGGTAATGTCCCTCGTCAGTTGTCAGGCCCTTGTGAGTCCCCTGAAACCATTGTTGGTGCTGTACCCAATCACGTGGGTTACACAGTTTGCCTAATTAACAATGGAGAAATGATTCAGTAAGTTGGAGACTACAATTTTTGCATAAAATTTTCCGAGCGTCATTTTGCAAGATTATTACATTGGCATTACGTGGAGCATTTTAATCCGGACTGCCCATAACACCCAACACCCTCTACAACCATACCACCCAGAGAAGAGAAGATGAGTCCTTGGGATTGCTTCTCTATTTAAGCCTAAATACGAAAGATAAACTATTCTCTGGCATGTGCAAACCTGATTCTTGAGAACACAGAAACAATAGCTGCAAAAGTTTGGGTAGCCAACAAGTCTGTATATATATATATATATCAAAATCTCATATATAAATTAACAATGGCATCAGTTTTGTGTACAGAAGGCCTCGTAAGAGACTCTATCCAGTTGAAATAGTACATTCAATGAAATGAGATAAATTGTGTTCAGAATCTGAATTCCAGTTCAGATGACCCAATCGGGGAACCCTCTTCAACAGGATCAACCCTGGGTAATGCCCTACTTATTCATTCAATCAATAAAGAAAGAAGAGAAGAATTTCTACCCTATTTTGGTAGGATCACCTAATCATTCTTCAGAAAGAACAATAAACAACTATAAAAATTGGAATGTTACATCCCAAATCATAGATATCATGTAATGTGGTTTTTGCCCAAAATTTCACACTTGAACGTAAAAGCTCAGAATGCATACCGATAGATGGCATCTGCTACACCATCTTCATCATTGCTACCACCAATTATATCCGCCACAGCTTTTGTCTTCTCGGATCCATTGCTAAGAGCAATGCCTAAAGAGGCCAACTCAAGCATCTCAATGTCATTTTCCCCATCACCAATAGCCATTATCTGAAAATTATGTAAATAGAATCAATTGGAAGCAAGTTCTAAATAGATGTCTTTTAAGACTGAAACTGGCAGAACGCTAGAAATGCAATGTGGTCAGAGATTTTGGCAAGTTAGCTTCACCATATTTCAAAATAAAGGTGAATTGGCCCCTGTACTTGTAGGCTTGGCTAATATAGGACAATTCGGAGTTTCAGGTTCAATTAGGACATAAATTTCAACTTAAGGCCACTCTGATCCAATTTTGGGTCAAATAAAACAAAATAATAATTTGCATATTTTTAATAAAAGAATTCTTATTTTAAAATGTATTTTCTATTTTAGAAAAGGGGAAATTGAAAACAGTAAAATTTTTAATTATTTTAAAAATGTAGAAATTATTTTTTTCAAATGTTAGAAATTATTTTTTGATATTAAAAATATGAAAATTTTGTTTATTATTTGTTTATTTTAAAATTTTTCAAATGATGAATATTTTTATTTTTTCTAATTAATGGTGGAAATTAAGTTTTTAATATAAAATTTTTGACAAATTAATTTATTATTATTAAAAATATGAAAAAGCATTATTTTATTTTTTATTTTTGAAAATGGTGCAATTTTTAATTATTTTTGAAATTATTTTTTAATTTTTGAAATGGTGAAAAATATTAATTATTTTAAATATGAAAAATTAATTTTCCATTATTAAAAATGAAATATTATTATTATTATTATTATTATTATTATTATTATTTGGCAAAAAATTGAATTAAATTGGTCTTAAATTGAAAGTTTCATCCCTAAGAACCAGAAAGTTTGAATTGTTCTAGATTGGCCCGAGACTATAAGCAAAAAGGGCAAATTGATCTTTATTCCTCATATTTCCATCCTTTTTTTTTTTTTTTTTGCTTCTAACAGCCATCACGCTTTATGTGCAGATACAATGATCTTTCTTAATAAGGATTCAGCATGAGTATTTCAAAATTACCATTTAAATGTTAAGATGTTCCACTAGAATATTTTCATTACTTGCACAGACAATAGTTATTTTTCTGTTGATGTCTTTTTATGACTGAAGCCTATGAAAATTCCAATTAAACGGCATGGACCACAACATAGTCCATAATGGCAAGATAACTGACGCAACTCTCCTGGAGTGTTTCTACTTTTTACTTTTATTTTAAATACAAAAAAAAAAAAAGGGAATGTGTTCTATTCACACATACCTCCTTTGCAGTGACACCCAAATGATCAAGCAGCAGTTCTACTCCACTGCCCTTTGAGGTTCCACGTGGAACAATTTCAAGCATGTCTGGAACAGCTTGGACAACATTGGCACGATCCCCTGTTGCTTCTGACCAGTATGGCCGCAATGAAGTAGCCACACCCTCAGCAGTGCCTAAAAAGATCATCTTCTGTAAAACCAAAGATTGGAATAGTCAAAAAGGGGGAAAAGAACACCTGCACTCCTGATGTACATCAATTTTTTCCAAGGTTTACATACACAAGTACATGTTTAGATGTACATATGTGCATATATCAACAAGGCAGAACCCATGGCTCCCACTTGTTCCGGATTCTGATCACAACACAACTAAAATCAAATTATTTACATTTTTGTAAGATGCACTGAAATGTGAAATGATTTTTCCAAGGATTACAATCATATAATTTAAGACATCATTAACCAAATTCAAACTGAAATATAGCAACTAAGTTAATATCCGTAAATAAACCTTGACCCGAACCATCTGCCACACACTCAACGTTAATTGTTTGTATTTCTTCCCTTTCTTTCTGTTGTTCCATTATAAATGTAACTATTTGATTTGTGCACCTTTCAAGTATGACACATCTATACTGTTTCTCTTTGATGCTTCGGAACAAACACAACCATTTTTGTGACTTTACCTGTATGTCAGCAGCAGACAGGAGATGCTCAACTGAAGGCATGATCTCTGCCTGTAAAGATTCTTTTCATTAGGTACCATTTACATTATGCACAAGCTGCTCATGCAATATCAAGAGTACTGTTACCAGATATGCACCTTTGGCTCACGATATATGGTATGCAATGAATCAACAAGGGGGTGATCAAATAGTGTTAAGCAACGGTCATTGCTGAATGCAATAAGAGGAACCTTATGCTCCCAAGAGTACAGGCATGCCTGCAATTGAGAATTTCAACCTGGTCAACAACAAAAATAATGATAATACCAAACCATTCATGTTTGCACGTGTAAATTACAACCCTATCCAGAAGAGAGGACACACAAAATAGATTTCATATAGCTTTATTAATTTCCAGTACAAAACAAAATTTAATGAAATTTTGGAAGGGAGGAACGGGAAAACACAAATGAACTTCTGGCTAAAATAGTCTCATGCAGAACCACTTGCACTACACCATCAATGTTAAAGCCTGTTGCCCAACTAAAATAGAATTCATTTGATGCTAAAACTTCCCTAGATGAAAGCATTAGGCAGAAGCTGCAAATCAAATAAAATTTTAGAGCAAACTATTACCTCTCTGCAAACACTTGGATCTAAATTGCTTCTAAAAATTTCCCGACCCTGTCTACCATAAACAAGCAACCCCTGAAATCACATAAAAAAATGCTGATAAGAAACACAAAATGGAAATTAGATAAACGGCTAGAGGCTAAACACGAAGAACATCACATGCAAGCAGAAGTATGTTAACTAGTCACTGGCCTTTAAGCTTTTAGTGTTAACATATTTCTATGAGAAAGAATTGTTTATTAGATTCATCAAAAAAAAAAAAAAGTTTATTGGATGTTAACTAGTCACTGGCCTTTAAGCTTTTCAGTATTTGGCGAAGAGTGTAGTGTTAACATATTTCTATGAGAAAGAATTTGTTTATTGGGTGGGATAAGGAGAAGATATATGAAAATAAAAAGTAAAAGTAAAGCATATCAGGAGTACAATAGGAGGGTACTTCAGAGTATAGAACAAAGTTTTAAAGAACTAGTATCTTAAGGACACATTGTCTGTTTGTAGTACGTCAATAAATTTAACAATACAAGAATTCGCACATTGTTTTTATAGCTTTCAAGAATCTGAGCTAGTTGACTAGGGCTTATACAAAAAATCCAAAATGCCAATAGCCGCTAGTTTTACTATAGGAATATTCTCCTAGATTTCTCAAGCATTGTAAAGGATCTTATGGTTTCAAGGACCAAAAAGCACCTTTCAGAAAAAAGTATCATTTTATATGCTATTGAAACAAGCAGTTTGAAAAAAAGTTATTTATTATTTTAGTATGCTTATGACTAAAATTTATCAAATTTAATTTTTAAATCAATTTTTAAAAACTAATACATTTAAAAGAGTGTTTTTCTTAACAGCAGCTCCAACAGTAATCCTCAAACCAGGTTAGACCTATTGCCTTTCTTGATACAGTAAAGATGAAAATGTTAGTGAGAGAGAAGAAATATGTAAGATTTTGTATTTCATATCTTAAACCTTTCAAGAAGTAGAGATTGTTAAAGGGATTCTAATTAACTGATCCATTTCAGGCTTTAAACACCAATATTAATAAATTCCTCCATGCAAAGTTGGGCTTCAAACTCCTCTCCTCAAAAGAAATTAAGATTGGCTTCAAGAAGAGGGATATTGAGTAGCCTCAAGAGTGGTAAAGCAAAGCCCTTTTTTGCTTATAGTAGAAGAGAAGTGGAAGAAAGAGCAATTATCATATTGAGCTCTTGGAGAACCAGGAAGCAAAGACGCACAGACCAATTTGTACAACAGCTAAATATCTTCCACACAAGTTGAGTTTAAGAAAATTTTACGCATATGATTGTATTTATAAAAATGGAAACACATATATAAACAACAAGAGCTCTAGGAGCAAGTTTGAGAATGTCATTGACAAAATCTTGCTGTTCAAGATATACAACTGAAAATATGGAACTTGCAATACCAGTTGAGAAAAAATAAAAGCATGAAGATGATAAACAAACAGAGTAAAACAAGAAAAACCTGTAAAAAAACTCCAGGAGAGAACTCTGAGATAATGCCATCTTTACCAGCTAAATCCACCATCTCCAAAATACTTATCACAGCAGGTCGAGCCTGTTCCAGAGTTCCAATCAACAACTAACAGCTAGAACCTTCATCAGATACACAGCATACCCAATGAAGGAGAAAATTAACAAAGAGAAGCCCAGCCATTGCATCAATAGATAACTATAGACAAAATGAAATTTCCTAATAATATAATGATTAAACACATGGTTCTAAGAAAATGCCCTGGTAATCAATTAACTGGAAATGAAAGGGGTAAGATTCCATATTCTCTTACTTTTCCAGTTGCTATCACCACCTTCATTCCCCTTGACACTGCTTCTTTCAAAGCCTTTGCATTTGTCAAGGAAATTTGACTTTTGCTGTTCAGCAATGTTCCTTGCATTCAGATAGAAATAGGGAAAAGATAAGAAGTTAATAACTAAACCCGTGAAACATTCAATTACAATGTCAAGTTGATCTCACCATCCATGTCGCAAAAGATATAGCTGAATTTTGGTTTATAGAATCGAAGACTGCCTTCTTTCTTCCTGTCTGTTAACATTGTAACTGTAAGATTATCTCATTGCCAACCTTTTTTTGTGGCATATTATAGCTCCAAATAAACATAAAATGCAAAGCCTTTAAATGACAAACAATAATACATCGTAATTACCATCTAAATTTTCTGTTTGAAGATTCATATTGGTCTCAGCATCATATGCACTCTGAATTAGTCCTTTTCCCTTCCACCCAAGGCTCTTTAAAAGAAGTTCCTCCTCCTTCTCCATTTCAGCTTCGGCCTCTTCACTAATCTCATGATCAAATCCTAAAAGATGCAGCAAACCATGAACCTACAAAACAAATTAAGGAATTTTGAGGCACCTCTCATGAATGTTAAAAGAAGGGGGGAATAGAGAGTGTTTGGAATTGTAAGTGCTAAGGCTTCAACACATCATTTTCTAAAAGCCGAATACAGGTTCTACACATTTTATTTTTTTCTTTTTATTTTCGAAGTAATTTCATTCACTTTCAAAGATTTATTTTAATAGCAAGAAACAGCTTAATCTCCCTTCTGCCACTTCTTTCCTCACCCTAATCATTGAAAAATCTCATCTAATTCACAATCACAACCTTCAAGGAGTCGGAAATTCTTTACTTTTGGAGTCAAAAGGTTGCCAAGCTCATTGTTAAAATATCATTATGAATTTTATTGCCATAATACCACCTTGAGCGTCAATTCGTGATTCTCTTAGACACCAACCAAAGTTTTAGGTAATTGACGCTTATCATGATATTCATAAGGCTTATAGCAAAACAAAAAGAACCATGCCAGTAGCAGATGCAAATGCTTGCATGTTAGTAAAAGAATAAATTTTTAATTTTGCAACCTACCAGGAGGATGCGAATTTCATCAATAAGAGCATGCCCCCTTTCCTCTGCTTGTCGTGCAGCTGTCTCAACAGAGATGACAATGTCCCCCAACATAAGCTGCAAAGAAGTACCAAAAAACAAAAAGGAAAAGAGCATAAACTGGATGCAATCGAGATGGATCCTTCCTTCAGTCGACAGATATACTACTTACAACTGGAAGCTTGAGTTCAGGAACATGTTGTGACATGGAAAGAACATCAGTAGCATGGTCCTCATCCCTCCATTCCTTATTAAGTTTGCGAATGAACTCATCATTGCAAAGGAGGACAGATAATTCAACACTTTTAAATCCCCCAACATCACTTATAGCCTTATCTCTCGTTTTATAAGCTGAATCTTTTAAGCCATCGAATGCTAACTTCATTGCCATTGGCACGTTAAGACGAAGCAATTCTGCTATACTCTGCATACAGAAATACAAATGAATGTGCCCAATTGCCAGTCATAATATAATAATTTGCTTGAAGTATGCTTCCTTTGCTCAAAACAATATCCTAACCATAACAATTTCAAGGTTCTATGTTCTATACAAGAATTATCAACTAAATAATGTAGCGTATGTACCAAGATTTCAGGATCATCGGGCAGCTCTTCTTCAATGCAAATGCTGACATTAAGCTCCAACTCCTTATCTTTAATCCTCGGCAACGGCCTCCTCCTCACTTTCCGGTATCCTCTCTGCGCCGCCCAAACCCTCCCTCCTATTTGTCGCAGAATCCTCCTCCCATCGCCTTCTCCGCACAAAGCGTGAAACTTTTTACCAAAAGTGGAACGTTTCGATAACCAAGGGACAAGGAAGCGGTTCGATTTGGAAGTGAAGAATAGGCTTGAAGAAGAGTGAATGGAGGAGATTACAGCGGTTGGGGAAGGATTGAAGCGAGGGAGAGAGGTGGCGCGTGAGAAAAAGCGCGCCATTTGAACTGGAGAAGGGAAGGGAGAATAGAGAGTGCGGAGGAGAGGAGAGAGGCGAGGGAGCATAAAGGCTTTTCCTTTTCGGAGAGTGAATAGGGGAGAAGGCGAACGGCAGTTGGCGAACGAATTGGCTTTTATTTCTTGTGCAACGACCACACCTGCCCCACCGTTTTCAACATTCACATGGCACACCCTGTACTTTTTGAGATGTTCAATTAAGTCCAACATAATTTTCTTTTATCAAATAAATCAATACATTTATATTTAACCTTAAATGGATTCATTTTTTTGCTTAAAAAATTAAAATATTATTTTTTATAAATGTTTAATAAAAATATTAATTTTATAGGTAAAATATTAAAATTTATTTATTATTTTTAAAAAATTTAAAATTTAGAGTCTAAAATTGAAAAAATGAAAAAGTCCCATGACCCCATGCCTCAATCAAAATACATATTGAATTGCAATGAAAATTTTCTAAAGAACAAAACTAATAAAGGTGAGAACTTATGCAGTTGGAATTGCAATCTCTATGGTAGTCTATAAAGAAACAAGAGGAGGATAAGGAATGTGAGAAATGGAATCTTGAGAGTTTTGAAGGAGAAGAAGCAATTTCAAATTGGGAATATGAGAATCCATAGATACAATGAGGTGACGACGACAGTAGATAATAAAGTCATGATTAAGTTGTCTAGGCTGAGCTTACGGTGAAGAGAGAAGCAATAGTAGAGTAGGGCATGGGGAATGGTGTGGAAAACTAGGTTAAATTTCTAGAAAAATTTTTTAAATAAAGAACTGAAAAATTAGTTTTTTAAAATTTAATGAAGAGTTAAATTATTTTCGCCATTTTCCTTAATAATAAAAATTATTTTTTTTTAACTGATGAAAAACAATGACAATTTTTATGATTAAAATTATACTCTATTTTTTATAATTAAAATTGAATAATTATTAAAAAATAATTATTTAATATAATAAAAAAATATTATTATAAAATAAATGAAAAAAATTTAAAAATAAAATAAAATTTAAATATATTTTGTAATAGTTATTTTTTTAAAATTGTAAAAGATATGAATAATTTTTTTAATTATAAAATCATTTTTTATTATTTGCATATGAATATGTTTTTTCATACTTTCTCTTACTTTTTGTAGAAAATGAAAACTAGAAATTTCTTAGAAAATGGAAAATAGAAAATTGTTTTCTGCAAGTAAAGTAAGGTTTTGTAAAAAAAATAATAATAAAATTTTTAGAAGTAAGATTTTTTATGGTTTTTAAAACTTCAAAATTTTATTTGTTAGAAATTTTTTTAAAAGCATTTGGAGGTTTTAAAAAGAAAATTTTTTTAATCATTTAATTTAATAGATTGAAAAATGAAGATTTTTTTTAAGTTGAAGGAATTCGGGTCCGAGTAACCATGTGGTCAACCCAGATCCATAAACTTTGACTTAATTTTTATAAAAAAAAAAAAAAAAAAATTAAAGGTTGTCAACGTTTTGCATGTAATTGCTGCATGTAGTTACATGTTAAAGACACATATATATAGTTAATGTTAAAAAGGAGAATTTGTGTGCTTCTCTTGAATGAAAAGCAACGAAAGTTGAAGGAAAAAAGGGTTGGCATTCTCTGGTCAAGAAATTTCATAATAAAAAACTCTCAATTTCAAATAGCTTTTGGGGCATTTACTTTTATAAATAAGATACACTTTTAGACTGTGATAAAATTTACATATTCCATTATTATTGTGATTATATAGTGTATTAGCTTTGTGATATAACTATGATGCTTAATGTTTATGCATGGGCATGATTTAGAAATCATGTAAATTAATTTTTCTTCATTGGTATCAGAGCCTATATACTTGTTTCCTAGTTTATGATTATATGTTTAACATGTTTAGAATATTAAAATGATAAAACTTGGATCTAGATTTTGTTAATGGAAATTCTAGAATTTCATTAAAGTTAACCATGAAGCCTACTTTAAGCAATAATATCTTCTTATGTGTTTATTTTCTGTGCGTGATTTTTATACCATTAAAATGTAGGCATGAAGATCTTTCCAATGGCTTATTGCATGCTTAATTCATTGAGAATTGAATGAGTAATAGTCTCTCAAATTTTGGTAAAAACCAATTTGAATATGCCTTTGAAATCTAGAATTTCTAGGTTGAAGATAACCCTAATTGTTTTTTTTAAGTCTTGGCAAAGTGTGTTGATATGCCAAACACTACTATAAGCATCTTAACAATACTCAATGACCACACCAATAGATTTTCCACCCATGAAAACCCCCCACTATTAAAGTTCGAAGACCTTCTACCATCGGGAAGGCGACTCGTGGCATACACGCGCTTATCTCGGACACATCTACAAGGTGCTAGCACTTGATTATTGGCTGGGTCTTCACCAAGATGGCACACCATTTTCAGCAAAATAGTGTTCATTTTGGGTTTTGCTGGCAGAATTTAGAAAAAAAAAATTTCCTAAAAATACTAAAAAATTATTTATGACTTAAAAAATTAATTTTTTGGATCAATTTTTTTTTATTTTTTAAGTCATTATAAATTGATTAAATTTATTTATTTTGTGTGAATAAATAATTTTTCATCTTTAAATCAAGATGAAAAATTATTTATTTGCGGTTGAAGTTGCTATGCAGGTGGGCATGATGATGATTGGTCATGTCTCATGCACACTTGGCCTAGTCATATAAATATCAAAATTGAAAAAGCCATGTGTTGGATATATTTCTACAGGTGTAGAAAGAAAAAGCAATTTTGCTTAAGTTGAAAATTTGAATTAAAAAAATAGTGAAGAAAAAGTTGATCTTCGAGCTATTTTGATTAACATAACAAATCTCTCATTTTCAAAGTATTTTATGGAGGATAAAATTTTGCAATTAGAAGGTACACTTAGACTGTGATTTAATGGTTTAGTTCTTTTATATAACATGTGATTAAACTTTTAACTAGTAATTCAAAGTTATGGAACTTAGATTATCTACATGGACATGTTTGAAGAATCATGTTAATTATTTTTTTCTTCATTGCTTTTGTTTAAATTTTATTTTGTGTAAATTTTTTTTATCTGCATTAAATATTTATTTTATGTAAATAAATATTTATTATTGATCTGATATTTCTCTAATGTGTTATAGAAAATAATGGTGTGTATCATGAGAATGCCCAAAATAATTTTCGCTACTCAACAACGGAATAAAGTGAGAAATATGATCAATAACCTAATCAATTTGCCAATGGACCTAACCGTTAAAGGGGATGATTTGGAGTGCCTAGTGAGGCATCTTATTAAGGTTAACGGGTTTATTCAGGACATCATCTAGGAAAGGGAGTCTATTAACTCAAATAGGAAGATACCAAGCTCTTAGGTCAGCTTTACCTTCATCTAACTGAAAGGGTACTCTAGATATGTTGTAGCAAAAGATGAATCATGGTACTTCTAGAGCCTATAGGCGATTGGTTTATGACTTTGTCAAAGAATATGCTAGCTGGATAACTAAGGTGACAATGTGTCATTCTATCAAGCTGTCTATACGGGATAGCAAGAGATTGAGTTTGGTTAAACTGATGCTGCCTAAAGTGTTTTTTTTTTATTTAATTATGCTTAAACTTTCAAGTTTCAATAATAGGTTGTTTTATATAATTGATCTTCTATGTCTGACATATATATATGTATGCATTCTTTATTTTTAATAAAATTAGTGTTCCTTAAGTCTTTAATTTTAGTAATTTAAGATTGTTGTTCCTTGCATAATTAATTATGTTAAATTTATTTCGCATTAGGTCTTAGATGATGATTGGGAACTTAGGAAACTTTTGATTCCAAGTATAATGTAAAATAAATATTAATATAATTAATTATGCCTTAGGATTTATATGTAATTTAGGCTTTTATTTTTGCATATTGTCTCATGATAATTTTTAATTTTATATCAGTATGACTTATGCTGTGAAAAACATTGTCACTGAGCTAAACAAATGTGAGAAGCTCAACGGCAATAACTACGAGTTATGAAGCATGAAAATCCAATATGTTTTGGAGGAACAAGAGGCTCTTAATGTTGTCATGCGAGTGCCTCCCGAAGCCATGATGAAATAACAAGTGAAATATTGTAAGGCTTATGAGGCTTGGAGGAAGAAGAACTCCCTTGCTCCATAACCTTGCTGAGCATTATGGAGGATGAAATTATGTTGGCATCTGTAACTTTGTCAATGCTTAGGACATGTGGTCTACATTGAAGGAAAAATTTGGAATGACCTCAGCTGCTAGTCTCAAGGCTTTAACAATTAAGTTTGATACCTACAAAAAGCACCCTTATCACACTACGGGCAAGCATCTCAAGCATATGTTGAATATGAGCAATGAGTTGCAAGATGTTAGCCATAAGTTAACAGATGAGCACAAGTCCAGACAATCATCCATTCCCTACCTCAAAACAAGGAGCATATGAAAATGCACCTAACCCACAATGTGAATATCAAGGCAATGGAAGCTGTTATGTGACATCTTCAACTCTAGGAAGAGTGCTTCATAATGAACAAGGCTAGTATAAATGTGTACATGGCAGGCTCCAATTCCCAAGGTGGACAAAGGTGCAAGCACAATTCTGATGGGCTCTTAAAAAACAAAGGGAAGGGTCAAGCCTGGAAGAAACCTAAATTTAATCAGCATGGAAAGGGGAAGGCTCTTTTTAAAAAGAATAAGAAAAATATTGCTAAGATGAAGCGCTTCAACTGTGGTAATAAGGGCAATTTCGCTCGTGATTGCACTGCATCATCCAAAAAGGTATGTGACCTTTTTACACTTAAGAGTGTCTATGTTTCTAGCTTTGTTTTTCTAACTAAATCTATTCCATTCTAGATTATAAATTCAGGAGCAACAGACCATGTAGTGAAAGGACAGAGATGCCTTTATAGAGTTTTGGTGACTCCTTCATGGAGTTGAGTGAATATATATAGGGAATAATTCCAAAGTGGATGTCAAAAGGATTAAAACATGCAAACTAGACATGCGTGGAGGCCAAACCCTATACCTGCATGATATGCTTTACACTCCAGCCATTCATCGAAATCTTGTCTCTATTATTATGTTGTTTAAGGCAGGTTTTAATTTATTATTCAAAAAAGATGGTGTTGATATGTTTCTTGAACATATTAAATATGGTACTAGTTATGTGTTTTATGGTTTTATCATGTTGGATGTTGAACAAACTTCTAATAATAATAATGTTTGTTTTTCCTTATTTACATCTTCGGTTGATGATATGAATATATGGCATACTTGGCTAGTTCATACTGGCCAAAACGATTAGCTAACAAGGGCTTACTTAGTAACTTAGACAAAGCAGAATTGTCTACTTATGAGTTTCAACTAGCTAGAAAAACAACATGAAAACCATTTGGGAAAGGGACAAGAGCTAAATATCCATTGCAATTAATCTATTCTGACATCTGTTATCTAATGAATGTGAAGGCAAGGCATGGTGCCATTTATTTCATCACATTTATTAACAATTTTTCTAGATTTGGTTATGTCTATACGATCTCTCACAAATTTGAAGCTTTAAATTGTTCCATTAAATATATGAACTTAGTTGAGAATCAATTAGATAGAAAAATCAAGGCTTTTAGAATCGACTATGGTCATGAATATTTATCTGATGAGTTCAAACAACTATGTGATGAAAAAGGGATACAACACCAGTTGACTATTCCTTAAACACTGCAAAAAAATGGTGTTGCTGAAAGAAGAAATAGAACCTTTCTAGAAATGGCTAGATTAATGATGACTCAAGCAAATTTGCCTATCACCTATTTGGGTGACGCATTGCTTACAACCACATTTCTTCTTAATCGTGTATCTTCAAAGTCAATTATACAACTCCATATAAGTTATGGACCAATAGAGAACCCAACTTAAGTGTTCTAAAACCTTGTGGATGTGCTACTTTCATTCACAATCCTTCTAATATGTCACACCCTACTCCTCTGTAAGATGTAACATGATCCCGTAATACACCTAATGAATTACCGTACTTCGCCTAATGGTAACCCATTAAATATACTACAATGGATTTTAAAATAATTCTCAATAAATTTAAATCATCGATTAAAATCTGGTGTTATAAAAAATTTTCAAAATTTCTGTAGAGTGCCGACTGTATTTTGAGAAAACAGTTCTTCAAACCTGAAAAAGAAAACACTCCCAATATGTTTTCTCAAATACAACTCCAATAAACTTCATTTCATCTCACAATTCAATCTCAATAATCAAATCATTTCATTTTCAAACCAACCTCGTCATAAAAGAAACATTTCATTGATTACAAGACTCAAAAATTAATATTACAAAATTATACAGGTAAATGAAATCTCAAATTTACATTTATAATAATTTACATTTAATTACATATCAAAATATTTTACAAGAGTTTTTATACAACTGCTCAAATAATTTACATACATATTATTATATGCATACATCAAAACCTATGTACATGGGTATACCTATGATATACTTGGAGCTGATCTGAATGTGTCTTCAAAGAAACTTACTCAATTGCTCTATGCTCTTTTCACCTGCGACAGCATACAAAGCTATCGCTGAGTGGTGAACTCAGTGGTACATAACTATAATTTAAAACATAGTAAAATATACCTTAACAAAAATTACAGCAAATAATTTGGAAATCTAGATACTCATAAAATTCTAAAAATCAAAATATTCATTGCCAATAATATAAATCATTTGTATAAAATGATTTTGATCACGAAATTTAATTTATCAAATCATAACTAACCATTTAAGGTAATTCCAACAAAATCAATTATACATAAATCATAATTGAAATCACAATTCTTTACTATTAAAAAACCATTCTTTATCTCAAAAACCATTCTTTATCTCAAAAGCCATTCTTTATCTCACTAACTATGCAAGACTAATCCGAAAGGGCCATCTTCGGTGTGATTCTAACTTCCTATAGTCGGAGAGGTCGAATCGGATTCTAACTCCCTATGGTCGGGGAGGTCGAATCATCGTGCGCAGTACACATCACAATAATGAAACTTTCGAAAGGGCCATAACATAAAAAACTTATATCTAACCTCTAATAAGAGGAGAATCTAAGCCTGTGTACGTACCATGGTAATCAAAACACAACTAACTCCATTGTCTTCTCAATAAATGAGAGAGACGGATAATAACCTAGTCAAGCATCTATAGTGAGATATAAAACAATATCACAATCCTTTTAGTGAGTATAAATCACAATACAATTCGATTCAAAGTCAATTCCAATATCCAATAATTTTTATGCTCATCACAATTCAAATAATAAATTTGCATTTTTCCATGTAAATTGCCCATCACAATTCAAAACATGTTCTATCACAATTTTCCAAAACATAATTTATTCAATTCACAATAATGCTTAATACTTGTGGAAATACCATTTCACAAAGCTAAATTCATACATACTATATCAATTTCAATAATCATAACAATTTCAATAATCATTGAATTAAATTCAATGCTTGTTAAACATAATACATAAGAAAAATATGTCATTTAATCATATGAAATATTCAGAACAAAATCAGTTAAAAACTAGTTGTGCACAAACCTGATTTGAGTCGCTCTTAGGCCTTAACTCAATGTTCTTTATGCTTCTCAATATCCTTATCAACTGAAACATACAATTTAAAGTGTTTCAGTACTCAATGAATTTATTTTCAACCATAAAATCCAATATCTAAATTTTCTTGGTACTATTTCCTTCAATTTATTTCATTAGTCAACTTATAATATTGACCCTTGATGCACTCTAAGTGAGTCAATTCTAATGTTACCAATATGTCACATTTTATAGCCCTTTAGTGTTGGTATATGTTACCAATTTCATTTTCAAGTGTATTGCATTTTATTGTAATTTACCGAATTTCGGTGTACTATTTTGACCTAGCCTGACGACCTAGTTCCCTCGGTTTTTGGGTTTTAGTCCAAACTACAAACTTGTAGATTTATGTCTTATTGTACGCAAGGAAAAATTTCAGGTCATTCTGAGTTGTATAGACCAAGATATGGTCAATTTACCAATGCTAGACAGAATGCACTAAAATGATAGGCTTAAGTCATTTTTAGGTCACTTTTGGTTCTGCCAGTTTTGGTACCTGAAATTGTGCAAGCTATTTGGCTTGGTTCTGGCTATTTCTGGGCTTTGGTGTCCTCATAAGAATTGTAGATATATGTCTAAACTATTCATGGTAAAAATTTCAAGTCATTGGGACCTGTTTTGAGTAAGTTATGGTCAAAACACTAACTACTGCCCAAATGGTAAATTTTCAGGCTTTCAAGTCACTAATCCGGATTTGGTCATTTTTCAAGTTACTTTCTAGACAGAATTTAGGTAGGCTTTCTTCATGAAAGTTGGCACATTTTGTGCCTAGTTTCACCTCCAATTAGCCTCATACCAATTGGAGCCACACACTTAGGATTATAGGTCTATTTGCACACTACCCTCTACATGCTTTTCAAACACCAACCAAACACATTTTTACCAATTACATCTTCACTTCTCCTTACCATTCTTCATTTGGCATTAACCAAAACCATTCAATTCTCTACATTATAGGTCAACTTAGACAGAATATAACCACTTCAAAATACACCAAATACAGTCACAATTCACAAGTTCAATCCCAACAATATATACACATAAATACTTCTAATTATCACACATATTTTCATCATCAAATTACATACCTATCACTACTATTCCACACACATAGGCTGCCATTTTTTTTTTGTACAATACTTCAACAACATTTTATGAATTTGAACATTACAAATTTCCATTTTGAGGCTGCCCAAAAATTACACATACACATCAACTTCCATTTTCACTTTTCAAGCTTACCAATCAAACTTTATACATGAAAACCAACTCCAATACATTTGAACACTTAATTTAATACCCCAAATCACTAAATACATGCAAAAATAATTTGTACATGATGAAGCTCTATGGCTGCCAAAATGCTCCATCTCTATTAAAACATCAAACTTCAAAAATTCTTCTATAAATCAACTACTCACAACCTTGGTTACACTTTTAATGAAACAAGAATTGAAAACACTCACTTACCACTTTTGAAGTTCTTCAAAACCTCACCCAAACTTCTTCTTTTTGCTGCCAATGTTTTCCCCAAGCTGAGTATGCAAGGTTTAATGAAGGATTTATGGTGAAAGGAAGCTTGAATCATGGATGCATGGGTGTGGATGTGAGTTTGGCCATGGAGTCTCCCATGGAGTTCATTTCGGCCACTCTTCCAAAGGTTGAAGATGACAGAATTTTCTATCCAAAGGTTGATTAAAGGTCCACTTAAGTGATGTTAGTGGAGCAATAATTGATTAAAAATCTATTTTAATGTTAAACTTTCTAATTTTTACAATTTGGCTACCACACTTTCACTATTTACATAATGTATCTCATTTTAATTTTTCATGGTATTTTCAAAGTTTAATATCATTTATTTTTAATGGACATTTAGGTCAAAAGACAACTCGGGTTGTCAAATGACCACAATGCCCCTATTCAGGTTGCATTCCCGATTTTTCGGTAACACCGAGTTTTATTGTTTTCTCGATTTCTCGTTTTTCTTTGTACCAATTAATTAATTTTTTTTATATTTCTAATGACATTTATACTTTAATAGATATTTATTTATGTCTTAAAAATATTTTCCAGGGTTCCCTGCGGTCTAGGGCTAGTCAACGGTCCACGCCGCAACTTCCCGGTGCGGTCACCCATCGCTATGGTTCGCGACTCGTTTAACTTGGTTACATTTCATTCCTGTATTTTCTTTTCTTGTATTTCATTATTTTATTTCTCCTCACTAATATTTAAGTGTAGTTCTAGGCATCCTAACTGTCCGGACCACACTAGTCATCGGAATAGTAGAACGCACTATCGAACATAGGGGTGTTACATAATAAATATGAAAAATTAGGTATAAGGGGAAGGAAGTGTATCATTATTAGATACTTTAAACAGTGAAAAAGATTATTTTTATTGGTCAATAGAATAATGATACTGTGATTGAGTTTGAATTATGTGATATCACATTCTTTGATAATGACTATCCTAGACAAGGTGAGATAGGTCAATATCTCTCTCCATATGAAATTACGGACCGAACAGCTTCTATCTCTATAAGAAATTATGGACCGAATAGCTTCTATTATACAACCTATATTTGATTCTTTTCTGAGTGGAAATATTTCACCTATTAAGGAATTAGTTCCTATTGACACTGAAATATCACCTGATGTGAATCTATTTAATATTGCTGGTCCAAGTGGGAGTGATTCTACTAATATTGCTAGTCTAAGTGGGAGTAACTCTAAAATTGATGAATCAATTGACCAATCTCAACCTTGATGATTGAGTCATCCATATGTTCATCGACCTCATTTTAAGATCGAAAGGGAAGCATTTATAGTAACTCCAGACAAAAAGAAGCCAAAAAATGTGAATGAGGCCCTCACATGCCCTACTAAAGATAAATGGATTAAAGCAATGGAATAAGAAATGGAGTCAATGAAATCAAATCAAATGTGGAAGTTGGTTGATTTGCCAATAGGATGAAAGGCTATAGGGAATAAATGGGTTCTCAAAATTAAATGTAAGGCTGTGATGAAAGTATCAAAAGATATAAAGCTCGCCTTATAGCCAAAGGGTATACACAACAAGAGGGAATTGATTACGAGGAAACTTTTTCACTTGTTGTATGATTTACCTCTGTCATGCTCATCTTACTATTGTGGCTAGCTTGGATCTTAAATTACCTCAAATGGATGTCAAGACTACATTTCTCAATGGAGAACTTCAGGAAGAAATCTATATAAAACAACCTATAGGTTTTGTTAAGAAAGGTCAAGAACATAAAATTTGTAAACTTACAAGGTCTATTTATGGCCTTAAGCAGTCTTTTAGACAATGGTACATTCGATTTCATAATATAATTATGTCATATAATTTCACTATGATTGACAAAGATCATTGTGTTTATACAAAAAGGTCTAAAGATAAATTTTTTATCTTATCACTGTATGTAGATGACATACATACAGCTAGCAGTGACATAAAGTATGTCAAAAAAATAAAAGAGTTGCTATCATCTAAATTTAAAATGAAAGATATAGGTGAGGTAACTTACATTTTTGGAGGCAATATATCAAGAGATCATTCGAAGAAACTTTTATCTCTTTCACAATAACCATATATTAAGAAAATTCTTAAACGATTTAACATGCAAGATTGCAAACCTGTAGACACTCCTTCTAAAGATGAGGTTTTAAGTCATAGAATGTGTCTTAAGAATCCACAATAAAAGGAGTAAATGAGTAAAGTTCTTTATGCTAATGCAATCAGTAGTCTTATGTATGTTATGATGTGTAGTAGACTTCATATCTGCTATGCTATAAGGCTAGTTAGTAGATATCAATCTGATCCAAGACATCAACATTGAAAATAGTTAAGAGAATACTGAGATATCTAAAAGGCATAGCTGATTATTCACTATGTTATCAAGGAAAAGATCTACAACTAAAAAGCTATACTAATACTGATTGGGGAAATGATTTAGACGAAAGGAAATCAACCTCCAAATATTTTTTCTTACTAAATGATGATGATGTATCTTGGAGTAATAAGCCTGAATTACCTTATCAACTATGTAAGCCAAATTTGTGGCATTTCAATAGCAGTGCAAGAAGCTGTGTGGATGAAATGGTTCCTAGTACATTTGGATATGTCAGATAGTGTTATCGAAACAATGATAGTTAATTATGATAGTCAAGTTGCAATAGCCTACACTAAAAATCCTAAGCACCATGGAAAGACAAATCATATTGCTAAAAAGTATATTTTTCTAGGGACATAGTTGCAAAGAAAGATGTGAACATAAAGTATATATCTACGCATGATATGGTAGCAAATCGCTTCACAAAACCTATTACAAAGGTGGTTTACAATAGGCAAGTTAAGTCATAGGTTTTTTGTATATGTTAATGTACTTTATGTTTTTTCCTCAAATATGTTCACGTAAATGACATTATTAAATATTTAATGTCAATTTTATTTGTGCTTAAATTATTTTATTTTAATTATATTATATGTTTTGAACATGTTTGAGGAAGCATGTCGGACAGATAAAAGATTGACCTTTTCACACAGACATTCACCTTCATTATCTAAGAAATTAATGAAGATGAGACAATTATAAACTTTTATTATTTAGAGTAAAAATATAGAGAGCTCAAAGTTTATAATATTAGTATTATCCACTAATGATATTTGATCATAAGTGATTAAATAATTGTAGTTGTTTTAAATGCCGGATATGAGTTCTAAAATACATTACGTGTAGTAGATATGTGAATTCAAAATTAGACATTGGGAATGTCTGAACTATCATCCACACAGTATTAAATTATAGACATACATTCCACCAGAAAGGAAATAATATTGTGGTACATGATTCATATCGCGTATGCAACAAATGTCTAGCTAAGACAATAAAAGTTAATCCCTACTTAGTATTTTGTGTACCCTTTTAAAGGTTATAAGTAATTTTCACCTTATACCCTTATGACTCTGATCAGTTACTCAAGACTTAATTTAGTGCTTGCTATCTTAGATTGTTACCAAACGATCATGCATGATTCGATCTGGTAGGACATTATTAGAAAAGCAAATTAACTTAGGGTCAAAAGAATTATGAGACAAGGAAGATCATTATAGTATTATCACATTAAGTTGTGTTCATTGATCGATCAATTGTGTTTAATTGAGATAGACATAATTATAAACTCAATATTATGAAAAAGAGATTGTGAGAGATTAGAATGTGATAAATGATCTAGGGTATTGCATATTGCATCTACTCTAAACTCCATCAATCTAGATGATATTTTATCTTAATAGGTATATAGCAGCCAAGCTCTTGAAGTATACACTAGTCACACAGCCTATTTGCGAAGTATCAAAATTACAAAAATTGAAATAAGAGTTGACCCATCATGTTTGAGTGAGAGATGAATGAATTCGAGTTCAGGCACCCATGTGGGTCAACTCGCTCCCATAAATGTTGACTTAATTTAAAGAAATTAAGATTAAAAAAAAAGGAATTTAAAGGTTGCCAATGTTTTGCATGTAATTGCTGCATGCAGTTACATGTTAAAGACACATTTATATTTAATGTTAAAAAGGAGAATTTGTGTGTTTCTTCTTGAATGAAAAGCAACGAAAATTGAAAGAAAAGAGATTGGCATTCTTTGGTGAAGAAATTTCCCAATAAAAAATTCTTAATTTCAACAAGCTTTTGGGGCATTTACTTATGAAAATAAGGTGCACTCTTAAATTGTAATTAATCTATATTTTCCATTATTAATGTGATTGTATAGTGGATTTTTGATACAAGTATGGCGCTTAGTGTTTATGCATGGGCATGGCTTAGAAACTATGTAAATTAGTTTTTCTTCAAAGGTTTTCAAAAACTTCAAAAAACCTCAAATTCTCCCAAGCAGAGGAAGGAGAGGGAGACGTGAAAGGACCCAAAGCCAGTGGTGAGAGAGGAAGTAATAACATGTGTCACGACCCAAAATTCTGAACCGTGACCGGCGTATAATTTAAGTATTCTTAAATTATGCAAGCCTTATCAGAGTATCTTAAATGAATATATTGTCACTTACTAATCCAAAAAATAGACAAAATCCAAATAGACAAAATGCTGAATAAACATCATAAATATCCCATAAATAAACTGCGGAGTCTCTACAGATTTCAAATAAAAACTTAAACTGTTCAATAAACTAAACTAATTATTAGCCCGAGAAAACATGAATTCGGGCATACCATGAGAACAAATCAAAGTTGTCCCCCTCCAGAAAATGGACTGAATATTTGGATCAGCTGCAGAATTCTACTAATCTGAAATAGATAACAGACAGAGAAAATGTGGTTTGAGCTAGATGCTCAGTGAATGATAATTATAGCACACAATGGAATAGGAACAGGCAGACGCTTGATTAATTTCATAATAAATTTTCTATTCGATAAATTCATG
Organism: Hevea brasiliensis; assembly: GCF_030052815.1. Classification (NCBI taxonomy): domain Eukaryota; kingdom Viridiplantae; phylum Streptophyta; class Magnoliopsida; order Malpighiales; family Euphorbiaceae; genus Hevea; species Hevea brasiliensis. Next base: position 105,016,741 of record NC_079496.1, read on the forward strand.
CTCATGCTGCCAAAAATCATTAATAAAATAACTTCATAAAACATATATATAAAAGAAATTCATTCAATAAAAATTTTATGGTACAGTGCACCAGGGTGATGATACCCCACATCACCAAAGGCCAGATGGTAAGCGCGCTACCAAATATTAGATACCTTCCTCCTCCTTCACAGATATCAATGCATATGATACTAATGCGAACCATAAACTGCAATGATGCATGACTCGACAATGCAACCTAATACCGTGATAGTCCACACGGCGGGGCCAGATAACAGAAACAGATACTGGGCACAGGTACCAATTCAAAATAGAAAATCAATTTGTACAAATCAATCAAAATCAATAAAAAAAATTTCAGACAGCAAATAATAACTGATAGTGCAATTCCAATAGTGTATTTCAATAGTTTCAGAGAGTCAATAAAATCAAATCAATCTCAAATCAATTCAGTATAACCCATCGATAAATTTTTATAGTCAAATATCAATCAATATAAATACATTAAAGGCCTGTTCCCGGAATTCTAATGGGTCTAATGCAGAGATAGTTAACAAAATTAATTATTTAATCAAAATCGAAATAAAATTCAATAATAAAATAAAACTGTAGAAAATCATATATAAAATCATTGTTAAAATATTGATTTAAAATTTCATTTAATAACAAACTTAATGCTAAGAAATTTTAAAAGAGACTAAAACGGTGCCATGTACTATAATTACCACTCACCTGAAACCTCCAAGACAATAGTTATTTTCAATGGAAGAGAGACAATTTCAACTGACTGATTGAATATTCAAATCTCATACACACCCAAAATATAAGAAAGAAAAAGAGAAAAAAAAATATTAATTAATAATAAAATATAATATATATATATATATATATATATATATATATATATATATATATATATATATATATATATATATATATATATATATATATACACATTTGCGGATTTGGATCCGTGCATGTGGGAGGAATGGTTATACTGACATATATATATAAACATGATGAATGGGATGGGAAGATGGGATGGGTCGAATAGCTATACCTTTATATATATATATATATATATATATATATATATATATATATATATATATATATATATATATATATATATATATATATATATAACAATCAATTATTGTCCAATAATAATTATGATCAACCCAATTTAATATCAATTATCAAAAATATAAATTTATAGAGTAGTTGTAACAGATCAAGAAAAGAAAAAAAAATTAGATTCACCCATTATTGAACAAGGGATGAGAATTTTTACCTTGAAAATAGAATCGAAGGTGATGAATAGAGAAGAAAAAAAATTTAAGGATTCTCTGCGTACATCCGATTATAAATAGTAAATTTATATATATATATATATATATATATATATATATATATATATATATATATATATATATACATATATATATATATATATGTACATATATAATAATAATTTAAAAGATAACGAAAATACCTCTTGAGAGTATTTGATAGAAAAAGGAGGTGGCAAATAGGTTTTGAGAGCAAAATTTAGCAGAAGAGATGATTAGGGTATATATATATATTTCAAGAGTTCTATTAGGTGTAGAATGGGATAAGAGTTATTATTGAACTGGATTGTTCAGATTACAGATATATATTTAATTTCAAAAATATTATATATATATATATATATATATATATATATATATATATATCTAAAAATAAATAAGCAGACCATCCAATAAAATATATATATATATTATAAATATATTAAATTATTGTTAGCTAGTTAAAATAAAATAATAATAAATAATAAATATATATGGGTTTCCACATACTTCTCCCCTAAAAAAAATTTGGTCCCCGAATTTGAATAGACAAAATTCTAACCTGAAGAATCAAATAAGTGAGGATATTTGGCTCACATTTCAGATTATGCCTCCCATGTGGCCTCACTACTTGAGTGATTATGCCACAAGACTTTGATCAAAGCCACTTCCTTCGACCAGAGTTTCCTAATTTGTCGATCTAAAATCTTTACTGGTTGCTCCTCATATGACATATCATCCCTAAATTGCATGGTTTGAGGTTGTAAAACATGAGATGGATCTGGTACATACTTCCTAAGCATAGAAATATAGAAAACTGGATGTACATGTGCAAAACCAGGTGGAAGGGCTAAACGGTAAGCAACTGCTCCAATTCTCTCCAAAATTTCAAATGGACCAACAAAACGAGGGTTAAGCTTCCCTTTCTTCCCAAAACTCATGATTCCTTTCATAGGGGAAACTCTCAGAAATACATGATCACCAATCATAAATTCTACATCTTTATGCTTAGAGTCAACATAACTTCTCTGTCGACTTTGAGCAGTCAAAAGTCGATCACGAATTAGTCGAACCTTCTCTGAAGTTAATTGTATCAACTCTAGTCTAGTAAGCCTTCTTTCTCTAACTTCATCCCAACAAACCGGTGACCTACACTTTCGACCATATAATGCCTCATAGCCATCTCTATACTTGCCTGATAACTGTTATTATAAGCAAACTCCACTAAAGGCAAATGATGATCCCAATAGCCATCAAAATCCATAACGCATGCACTAAGCATGTCCTCTAATGTCTGTATGGTCCTTTCTGACAATCCATCCATCTGAGGGTGAAAAGCAGTACTAAAGTCTACTCGTGTTCCTAAAGCTTCTTGGAATTTCTTCCAAAATCGAGAAGTAAACTGAGCACCACGATCAGAAACAATGGAAACTGGAACTCCATGAAGACTAACAATCTTGTTTATATACAACTGTGCAAGTTTAGCAAAGTCATATGTAGTCTTCACAGGAAGGAAATGAGCAGATTTTGTCAATCTGTCCACTATCACCCAGATTGCATTGTAACCACCCGTGTACTAGGTAAACCCATAATAAAGTCCATGGCAATATGCTCCCACTTCCACTCAGGGATAGACAACGGCTGAAGTAACCCAGATGGTCTCTGATGTTCTGCCTTAACCTACTGACAAGTCAAACATTTAGCAACAAAGTTTGCAATATCCCTCTTCATGCCACCCCACCAATAATGCTCCCTTAAATCACGGTACATCTTAGTTGAACCTGGGTGTACTGTGTAAGCAGAATGGTGTGCCTCCTCCATGATTTCTCTTCTCAACTCATCAACATTGGGGACACAAAGTCTAGTGCCATAACTAAGAACTCCATCATCATTCAACATGAACCCTTGAGCTTGGCTTTGATGAATACTATCAATAATCACACACAGCTTAGAATCCCTCTTCTGAGCAGCCTTAATTCGATCAATCAAGATAGGCCTAACTCGAAAATGTGCTAAGAATGATCCAGCTATGATTTTAAACTCTACTCCCTGATCTAGCAACTCATGTAATTCACCAATCAAAGGCCTCATCTTGGTAGATATATGGGCTAAACTACCAGAAGACTTCCTGCTTAGAGCATGAGTTACCACATTAGCTTTTCCAGGGTGATACGGTATGGTGCAATCATAATCCTTCAGCAATTCTACCCATCTCCTTTGCCTAAGATTAAGATCACGTTGGTCAAAGATGTATTTGAGACTTTTGTGGTCAGTGAATATTTCACAAGTCTCACCATACAGATAGTGTCTCCAGATTTTCAAAGCAAAAATTACTGCAGCCATCTCCAAATCATGAGTTGGATAATTCTGCTCGTGTCTTTTCAACTGACGAGAAGCATATGCAATAACCTGTCCATGCTGCATCAAAACACATCCTAAACCAATTCTAGAAGTATCACAATATACTACATAACCCCCTGATCCAGATGGAAGGGCTAACACTGGTGCTGTAGTTAAACGAGTCTTAAGCTCCTGAAAAATTTTTTCACAAGCCTCAGACCACTGAAATTTCACATTCTTCTGTGTCAACTTAGTTAAAGGTGCTGCAATACGAGAGAAGTCTTGAACAAACCGTCTATAATACCCTACTAAACTCAAGAAACTACGAATCTCTGACACAGTTGTGGGTCTAGGCCAATGAAGCACTGCCTCAACTTTCTTCTTATCAACGCACACCCCATCCTTAGATACTGTATGGCCTAGGAAAGCCACACTATCTAACCAAAACTCACATTTTGGGAACTTGGCATATAGCTTGTGTTCTCATAAGGTCTGAAGGACAATTCTCAAATGCTGCTCATGCTCCTCCTTACTCTTTGAGTACACTAGAATGTCATCAATGAATACTATAACAAATTGATCTAAGAAAGGCTTGAAATGTAACACCCCTATTGGTATAGCCTTGTATATTTCACTGTTCCGGTGACCGGTGTCGGTCCGGACAATTAATGGGATTAGGGCCACACTTAAGACAATTTGAGAAACCATAAACACAAATAATTAGTAATGTTTAATTAGTTAACTATAAATAAGAAAAACAGAACATAAGAGGTTAAACGAGCAGAGAGTCACAGCGATGAGTGACCTCCTCGGGAACGACTGCGAAGTCATTTTAAACTCAAATTTCGAACCGTAAAAAGTGACGCTGCGGTCCTTAGGACCCTTATGAACACAGTGGAAAAGAGAAAATCACGAAAAAGAGCTGTTAAGTCAGTCAAATAATTAGGTCAGGGAGCCGGAAGAAATATTGGATTATTTGCAAACCGGGATGAACCGGCGAGGGGCGATTTGGTCAATTGACCCCGAGAGCTGACTCCTGACCTAACTGTCAAATAAAATCGGAGAAAAGAAAATTTCGGAATCGAGAATTAAATTAAAGAACTAATAGAAAAAAATAAATAGAAAAAAAAAAAAGAAAGAAGTTAGAAAAGTCAAAGGTGATGTCATAAAAGAATTAATTAAATGAATTATTAAATTTGGACTTTGTGGTCTTCCATAAGCAAAATAAAAAGAAAAGAAATTGGTTTTTTTTTCTTCTTCATTTCCGTCAACCTTCATCTCCTCTCTCATCTCTCTCTTTTTCTTAACTCTCCATCTCCACAAACTCCATTAAAGCTCAATTTTGAGCTTGTATATCATAAAATTTCACCATAGAAAAATTAGCCACCATAGTTAAAGCTTATTTAGGCAACTTGAGAAGAGGATTGAGCAAGAAAGAAAGAAAGAAAGAAGAACAAAAGTTAGGGTTTTGAAGATTTAAGAAAGGTTAGTGTGTTAACTCATTATATTACTTCTTTAAATGCATATGCAATGGTTGACATGAGCTTAGAAGTTATGAAATGAAATAAAAACATGGGAGAAGGACCAAACTAAAATTTGGGCAGCTTGAGAGGAGTATGATTTACATGAATTTGATGCATTAGAATACGTTTAAAAGCTTTGATTAGTGAATGGTTAAGGTTAAGTGCACTAGTTGTGATTTAATGCATGAGATGGAAGAGCTAGGGTTTGAATGTTAGGGTTTTGAGGCAAAATTTTGGAGAAATGCATAAATGATATCTTTGACCAATTGTGGACTGAAAAATGGTCAATAATGACCAAATAAGTTGTGTGGGAATGGTAGGAAATTAAACCAAATTCGTAGGTCAATGGTCATGCTGCTGGCAGCATGACCAAACCCACTTTGAAGGACCAAAACTCAAATTTTACAAGTCCAATTGATATGCCACCAATTGGAGATGAAAATAGACATAAAAGAGCACAATTTTCATTAAGGAACCATGGCAAAAAACTGACCAAAACTTGGTGAAACAATTGACCAAAGTGAGTTGATAGCAGGCTACCACTGCACTAAACTGACCAAATGAACAGTGGTCATAACTCGAGTTAGACAGGTCAAATTGACCTGAAATTTGGCCAGGGGTTAGAGGGCATATAGATCTAAAACTTTTATGAAGAAAATCACCCCAAATTATGCCATTAACCCATTCAGATTATTGAGCAAAGTTAGGCTACCAAACCTGCGACTCTGCAGAATTTTCATTGAGCAGCAATGTTTGGATGGCTATAACTCCCTCTAGAAAACTCGGATTTAGGCGATTCTTGAACCGATGGAAACCTAAGACATAGTACAACATTTCATATGAAGAAAGTGAGACCAAATTATGAACTTAACTTGATCAAATTATTGACCAAAATTGGACCAAAAATCACAAGACCAAAATCTCAAGATGAATAAAGACACGTGAACGGTAAACTTATTTTGGCCATAACTTTAGTTACAAAACTCCAATTGAGGTGATCCAAAAATGAGAATACACTTAAGACAATAAGGAACATTTTCTATGAAGAAAGTTTTGTCAAATTCCAACAGTAGATTGACCAATGGAACAGTGCAACTTCGGAGAACCAAAACCGAAAATTGGCAATTTTGCCAAAATGACCTAAGCTTTAAACAAATGACCAAAACCAACAAGTTTGGTGACCAAAATGTGGTATGTGGGTGAAGTTGGAGTTCCCATACCCATTAAGCCTTAGAAAGTCAATAATTTGACTTGAATAGTGCAATGAATAGTAACTAAACACAAAATTTCGAGAACGTCGAATTTAACACGTTAGAGCTAGGTAAATGTGAAGTTAAGTTTATTTTGGATTTATTTTAAGTTTTAGTACTGAAACATTGGAAAATTTCGTGTTTCAGTGGAAAAGAATACCGGGACAGAACCCGAGGAGTCGAGTCAAGGCCAACAGGCGACTCGTTTGAGGTTTGTGCACAACATATACTTTTATAATCATCTTTTGCATATCGTTTTGAATAATATGAAATATTGGATTATGGCATTTTATGATGTTTGATCTAAATTGTTGAAAGTTATTATGTATATTTGAAAAGACAATGTTTAGCAAATTGTTAAGATAAGTTTTGAAACCACAGTGTCATGACCACATATTTGAACACCTCACTAGCACGACTAGTGGGGGTAATTAGTTTCGAATTTTGATTCCTTCTCTGGAGAAGTGTTGAGGTGTGCCAGTAGAAGAGGATGTGAATGGATATCCATATATTTGAGCTAGCTAGCCTTGTGATATGATTTCTTTTTAGCCTCGGGCTATTGAGATTCATGTGATTTCTCTTTAGCCTCTGGCTATTGAGATTCTATTTGTTTCGAATGGCATGATCTAGCTGTGGGTTTTATGAAATGTGTTTTGATACTTTGAAATGAACTTGGTTTACATGTAAAATCTTACAATGCATGATTGTATTTAATTTTCATGTTTAGCCAAATTTTTGAATGAATGTGCTTTAAGTTTTGCATAAAGATTATTTTAGTATATTGTGCACCACTGAGTCTTAGTACTCAGCGATAGCTTTTATTGCTGTCGCAGATACAGAGACTAGAGGAGCAGCAGACTGAGCTGCTGAGGTGTGTGAAGTCATCAGCTTGAAGCCTTCGAGTATAATTTATACCCTAACTGTAAATATTTCTTTTGATGTATATATTGCACATAAATGTATGGACATGTAAAAATGGGTCTTGAGCAGCTTGTACACAAATTTGTATAAAGTTTGTAATAAGGTTTAGTTTGTCTTTCTTTTGATATAAATTTGTAAGGTTGTGTATAAATTATTTTGTTTTTAATGAAATATGAATGATATTGATTGACAGTATTTTGAGAACTATTGAACTTGTGAATTTTGAGAAATTGATTGAGTTTGATTGTGAAACCGAAGTATTAGTTGAGAAAAACTTTTAGAAGTGCTTTTTACAGGTATTCGAAGAACGGTTTTCTCAAAATACAGAGGAAACTCTGTCAAAATTTTTATAAGATTTGCGGAAAACTAAAATGGCCAAAAATATTAATTAGTTTTAATTTCAACTAAATGTTTTAAATACTTATTAGAAATGCTCACCACTTGTCAAAGATAAGAAAATTGTTTTAAAATCCCTTGTAGGGTACTTAATGAGTTATCGGTAGGTGAAGTTCGGTAGTTCATTAGGTATTCTACGGGATCATGTTATGCCTTATAGAGGGGTAAGGTGTGACATGAAAAATCTATTCATGAGATCCATAAAAGCGGCCAGAGCATTGGTAAGACCAAAAGACATTACAAGAAATTCATAGTGTCCATACCTAGTCCTAAAGGCCGTCTTAAGTATGTCTTCTTTCTTGACCCTCAATTGATAATACCCAGATCGAAGATCAATCTTGGAAAAATACTTTGCACCTTGAAGTTGGTCAAACAGGTCATCTATGCGTGGAAGAGGATACTTATTACGCACAGTTACCTTATTCAGTTGCCTATAATCAATGCACATTCTCAAAGACCCATCCTTCTTCCGTACAAATAACATAGGAGCACCCCATGGAGAAACACTAGGGCGAATAAACCCCTTATCTAGTAGGTCCTGTAGTTGCTCCTTCAACTCCTTAAGTTCTGCGGGTGCCATACGATAAGGTGGCATAGATGTGGGCTCAGTTCCAATAACTAAGTCTATACCAAACTTTACCTCCCGCTTTGGGGTAAACCTGATAAATCTTTGGAAAACACATCAGGAAACTCCTTAACCACTGCAACATTCTCCAAACCTGCACCTTCTACCTAAACATCTCTAACATAAGCTAGATACCCCTTACACCTCTTTTGCAATAATCGTCTAGCACTCACTACTGAGATAAGATTACTAGGCTATACTGCAATCTCCCTGAAATTGAAATTCTGCCTCCCTAGGAATTTTAAAGAGTACAACTTTATTATGACAATCCAATGAAACGTGATAAGTGGCTAACCAATCCATGCCTAAAATCACATCAAACTCAAATATATCTAAAGAAACAAGATCTGCAGCTAATTTTCTATCTCCAATGTGAACTATACATCCCCTATACACCATATCAGTGTCTATTGCGTTCCTCATAGGTGTTGATACAGATAAATGATACTCTAACAAAGTACGTGGTGTACTAAATATCATGGAAAAGTATGGAGAAACAAAGGAATGGTTGTGCCCTAGTCTTAGCCATAGGCATCTGTTCAGATGTCTGATTAATAGTTTGAGGTGGTACCTCCCCTGTTGGATCAAGGTTTACACCATTAAGACCCTTGGCCCTAGTTCTCCTCTTACGTCTAACAGACCCAGACACCTATTCATTTTAATAAACAAGCATCAAATTTGAAAATGTGAGCCAAATTAAGACAGGTGAAAAGGTACGAAGGACGCAGACAACTAAAGCAATGATAAACTGAAAAGACGTTAAGGATCCTATGCTCCGCAAGTTTACTAGACCTTAACCAAGCTCTGATACCAACTTTGTCACGACCCAAAATTCTGAACCGTGACCGGCGCATAATTTAAGTATTCTTAAATCATGCAAGCCTTATCAGAGTATCTTAAATGAATATATTGTCACTTACTAATCCCAAAAATAGACAAAATCCAAATAGACAAAATACTGAATAAACATCATAAATATCCCATAAGTAAACCGCGGAGTCTCTACAGATTTCAATAAAAATTTAAACTGTTCAATAAACTAAACTAATTATTAGCCCGAGAAAACATGAATTCGGGCATACCATGAGAACAAATCAAAGTTGTCTCTCTCCAGAAAATGGACTGAATATTTGGATCAGCTGCAGAATTCTACTGACCTGAAACAGATAACAGACAGAAAAAACGTGGTTTGAGCTAGATGCTCAGTGAATGATAATTATAGCACACAATGGAATAGGAACAGGCAGACGCTTGATTAATTTCACAATAAATTTTCTATTCAATAAAATCATGCTCATGCTGTCAAAATCATTAATAAAATAACTTCGTAAAACATATATATAAAAGAAATTTATTCAATAAAAATTTTATGGTACAGTGCACCAGGGTGATGATACCCCACATCACCAAAGGCCAGATGGTAAGCGCGCTACCAGATATTAGATACCTTCCTCCTCCTTCACAGATATCAATGCATATGATACTAATGCGAACCATAAATTGCAATGATGCATGACTCGACAATGAAACCTAATACTGTGATAGTCCACACGGCAGGGCCAGATAACAGAAACAGATACTGGGCACAGGTACTAATTCAAAATAGAAAATCAATTTGTACAAATCAATCAAAATCAATAAAAAAAATTTCAGACAGCGAATAATAACTGATAGTGCAATTCCAATAGTGTATTTCAATAGTTTCAGAGAGTCAATAAAATCAAATCAATCTCAAATCAATTCAGTATAACCCATCGATAAATTTTTATAGTCAAATATCAATCAATATAAATACATTAAAGGCCTGTTCCCGGAATCCTAATGGGTCTAATGCAGAGATAGTTGACAAAATTAATTATTTAATCAAAATCGAAATAAAATTCAATAATAAAATAAAACTGTAGAAAATCACATATAAAATCATTGTTAAAATATTGATTTAAAATTTCATTTAATAACAAACTTAATGCTAAGAAATTTTAAAAGAGACTAGAACGGTGCCATGTACTATAATTACCACTCACCTGGAACCTCCAAGACAATAGTTATTTTCAATGGAAGAGAGACAATTTCAACTGACTGATTGAATATTCAAATCTCCTACACACCCAAAATATAAGAAAGAAAAAGAGAAAAAAAATTAAATAATAATAAAATAATATATATATATATATATATATATATATATATATATATATATATATATATATATATATACACATTTGCGGATTTGGATCTGTGCATGTAGGACGAATGGTTTGGGGATTTGCGGTGGAGGATTTGTGCATGTGGGAGGAATGGTTATACTGACATATATATATAAACATGATGAATGGGATGGGACGATGGGATGGGTCGAACAGCTATACCTTTATATATATATATATATATATATATGTCAATCAATTATTGTCCAATAATAATTATGATCAACCCAATTCAATATCAATTATCAAAAAAATAAATTTATAGAGTAGTTGTAACAGATCAAGAAAAGAAAATAAAATTAGATTCACCCATTATTGAACAAGGGATGAGAATTTTTACATTGAAAATAAAATCGAAGGTAATGAATAGAGAAGAAAAAAAATTTAGGGATTCTCTGCGTACATCAAATTATAAATAGTAAATTTTTATATTTATATATATAAATATATATGTACATATATAGTAATAATTTAAAAGATAACGAAAATACCTCTTGAGAGTATTTGATAGAAAAAGGAGGTGGCAAACAGGTTTTGAGAGCAAAATTTAGCAGAAGAGATGATTAGGGTATATATATATATTTCAAGAGTTCTATTAGGTGTAGAATGGGATAAGAGTTATTATTGAACTGGGTTGTTCAGATTACAGATATATATATATTTAATTTCAAAAATATTATATATATATATATATCTAAAAATAAATAAGCAGACCATCCAATAAAATATATATATTTTTATAAATATATTAAATTATTGTTAGCTAGTTAAAATAAAATAATAATAAATAATAAATATATATGGGTTTCCACATAGGAACCTCCAAAATAATAGCTAGATTCAATAAAAGAGAGACAATTTCAGCTGACAGAATGAATATTTGAATCTCCTATATACCCAAAATATAAAAGAAAAATATTAAATAATAATAAAATAAAATAATTTTAATATATATATATATATATATTTCAGCTGACAGAATGAATATTTGAATCTCCTACATACCCAAAATATAAAAGAAAAATATTAAATAATAATAAAATAAAATAATTTTAATATATATATATATATATATATTCGGTGGATGGACGTGAACGAAGATACAAAGGTTTATATATGTATATAATATAAATTGAAGGTTACTTATCTCACAGTAATCATGATCAACCCAATTTAATATCAATGATCAAAGAAAAAAATAAATTTCTAGAGTAGTTGTAACAAATCAAGAAAAGAAAATAAATTTAGATTCACCCATTATTGAACAAGGGATGAGAATTTTTACCTTGAAAATAGAATCGAAGGTGATGAATAGAGAAGAAAAAAAATTTAGGGATTCTCTGCGTACATCAGATTATAAATAGTAAATATATATATATATATATATATATATATATATATATATATATATATATATATATGTACATATATAATAATAATTTAAAAGATAACGAAAATACCTCTTGAGAGTATTTGATAGAAAAAAGAGGTGGCATACAGGTTTTGAGAGCAAAATTTAGCAGAAGAGATGATTAGGGTATATATATATATTTCAAGAGTTTTATTAGGTGTACAATGGGATAAGAGTTATTATTGAACTGGGTTGTTCAGATTACAGATATATATATTTTATTTCAAAAATATTATATATATATATATATCTAAAAATAAATAAGCAGACCATCCAATAAAATATATATATTATTTATAAATATATTAAATTATTATTAACTAGTTAAAATAAAATAATAATAAATAATAAATATATGTGGGTTTCCACAACATGAGAGGGGGAAGGGAGGATTCATTATTAAAAGGGGATATCCACAGGAAGGAAGGGGGTTCTACTCTGCTATATGGTCTTTGACCCAAAGATGAGGGGAGTTTTGTTTTCTTAACAAATGTTGGATTTTTGTTTTTGAGTTTATGGATTATGTGTTCTTGATAAATGCTAAGTTTGTATTCTTAATTTTATGAGTTTATAGGGTTTTGTATTTTTAAAAGATATTGGATTTTTGTTCTTGAATGTATGGCTATGTTTTCTTCATTTTATTTTATTTTTCTCAAATTTTGATTTTGATTAATTTTATAAAAGTATAATTTTTATTATTAAATATTAGAAAAAATAATATTTTATTTTTTATCTTCTCACCATCTCGGGTATGAAATATATGAGCTTTTTACTGTACAGGTATACTATACAACTAAAAATACCAAAATAGGGTGGCATTCAGCTAAATTACTGGAAGGGGGAGAATTGAGCTGAGGTGGGTGGATCGGTAATAAAAATGCCATTCAAAATAGCATCCCTATGCTGGGACACCAATATAAATGGCATCCAGAGGTTCTGCCATAGATTCTCTGCCATTGTCTGCTCTCGGTCACATCGGAGAGATATGACATGCTGTAGGGATGCCGATAAAAATGGCGGTGGGACGCTATTCAAAATAGCGTCTGGAGTCCCACACACGCTACCACAGAGATTCACTGCACTGTGAACACTGGGGGATTTAATGCACTGTGAACATTGGGGATGCCATTAAAAATAGCGTCCAAACCAAGACACAAACCATAATAGCATCTGGAGCATTTTGCACTTATCGCCGCCCCCCCCCCCCCCCAACCATCCGCTTATCTGCTTATTCATTAACACCAACTCCCATTTACAGCTCTCATCCTCTCATCTCTAATCTCTCATTTGTCAACTTTGTTCATGGTGGACCTGGTGGAGTAGCTTCCGGTGGACCAGCCAAGAAGGGAGAACGGCACTTGTGGACCAGCAGAAAAGGTTGGGGCAGAATAGTGTGGCTCCCCAACCATCCGCTTATCTGCTTATTCATTAACACCAACTCCCATTTACAGCTCTCATTTCCCATCTCTCATCCTCTCATCTCTAATCTCTCATTTGTCAACTTTGTTCATGGTGGACCTGGTGGAGTAGCTTCCGGTGGACCAGCCAAGAAGGGAGAACGGCACTTGTGGACCAGCAGAAAAGGTTGGGGCAGAATAGTGTGGCTTGAAAAAGGGTTTTAGTGCAAAGTTTGAAAGTTAATTACTCTAAAAAAAAGGTACATATTTTGAACATAATAAACATGTAATATGCGAATTTTTTGTTTATTTTACTTGTTTGACAAAATGAAAATGATTTATGTTAAAATTTTTTGAGTGTTTAATGTGTTTATATTTGTTGAAAGTTGATGAATATTTGCTAAATATGCATGCATTTCTTAAAAGTTAGGTTATTATGATATTTTTAGTGTTTAGGATAAAATAATAAACGTGTATGAAGAAATAATAGATTGTTTGAATGATTTTATAATATTTAGAAATTAAATTAGATAAAAGAAAATTTAAGATAATGTTAATATTGTGACATAAATTTATATTGTAATATACTTTTTGCGTTTATTCATTAAGTAGGCTATGCTTGGAACTCGAAAAAATTAGGATATATATATATATATATATATATATATATATATATATATATATATATATATATATATATAATCAGTATAATAATAGTATAATACTTAAATAGTTGTAGATAGCTGATATTCAAAAGTGAAAATTTATTAATGAATAAATTATAGTTGATAAAATATGAATTTTTTAAATAACTTATATTATGGGACAACATTAGTGTGAGTTATAGAAGAAAGAAAAAAAAATTATAGAAACTTTAGTTTATAATATATTATAGTAAAATAAGCATGAAAAAATATAATATAAATTTGTATTATGAAGATAATAGTAAAAAAAAAATTAATTTTACATTTGAAAGATGGCCTAAAACTAATATATTATATTAAGTAAATTGTAAGTTGGAAAAACAAATTTACATTTACCCATAGTAATAGTTTAAGTTATAAAAATATAATACTTAAAGTGTATAAAAATATAATACTTAAAGTGTATAAAAATATAATACTTAAACTCTATAAAAATAAAATAATTATAGTTGGAAAAATTAAAAAAAAAAAGAAAAAAATATATGTAATATTATGGAGTTGGTAGGGAAAAGTACCATATTGTGTTTAATTAGAATAGATTGTTATTAGTATGAGAGGGTATTCTTTGGTTCAAGGTTCGAACCTTAGTATATGACTTATGTTAGTTAATTTTTTTTATTTAAATAGAATTAAATATTTAATATGAACCCGACTTGTTATGTGGCCTATTCATTTTAGGTTGTGATAATTTGAAGTTGAAATGTTAAACTGAAGCAGATCTTTATCTGGTTTCGTTTAACATTTCTAAAAAAATAGAACTGAATATTTGTGGTCAAGATCCGAACTATTTTAGCGGTTCTTATAGGTTATGATAAATAGGAGTTTAAATGTTAAACCAAACTTGCTTTTGATCCAGATTGTTTTTTTTTATATATAATTATTGAATTGAATAGGTGTAATGAACCCGAATGTTTATCCGTGCTTTTTTACCAATTCTTACCAGTCATAATAAATTAGAGTTGAAATATTAAATCGAACTGACCTTTGATTCGGTTATTTAAAAAAAAAATCAAATTGAATAGTTTTAGTCAAACTGACCGTTTATGCAGGCAGTTGTAGCGGTTATCAGTGGTTCTCATAATACTGAGTTGAAATGTTAAACCAAACTGGATCTTATTCCGGTTCGATTTATTTTTTAGTTAAAAATAATTTAATTGAATACTTGTATTCACCCCGATCATGGGTAACATCCTTGCTTTATTTTATTTTATTCCTTTTTATATTGTATAATTTTGAAATAAAAAAGTAAATATTATTTTGATAAATGTTGATAATAAATAATATTTTAGATAATAATATTTTCATTATAAAAAACATATTTTTTAGCGTAATTAAATTTTTAATATAAAAAAATAAAATATACAATGTTTTTCTTTTTATTTTTTAATTATTTTATTTAATAGTTTTTTAAATAAAAAAAATTTGTACGCTACTATGAATAGCATTTTCCCTTAGCACGCTATAGTGAATACTTTTAATGATAATTTCTATTATGTGTAATATTAATTTAAATAATTTAGTTTCTTATTTAATAAGAAAATGTCAATTCCATCGTTTGCTACTATATACTGGAATGAAGATATTATTATGGACAATAAAAGCTACGACTATTGTAGGGGTTCATCAATGGTCATCACTATCAGTAGACGCATGGATTTTGGTACTTTAGGAATGAAAATAGTTCATAGAATTGGACTTAAATCTGGACGTGAATTTATATCGAATATCTTAGAGCTGGATGCCTGATCCTTCTGATCCTTTTCCCTCAGCTCCAGCACCGTCTGATCCTAGTCCATCCATAATATTCCAACCATATTCATAAACTATCCACACACATTACACTGGTTAGATGCCTACCCCATCAATGCCTGGCCCATCAACACCATGGATGTCATATCGATCTCAAATGCAAAGTAAAAGCACATTCGACTTCACTGCGAGTCAGCAGTCGCAAACACCATTCGGCAGCTTATTTGCTCCTTTTGGCAGACCACCTAGCATTGGGCCATCAAACTATACTTCGAGTCAATTTGGTGGATATGGTTCAGATCAATACTTTGCACCATATAAGTCTGGTGCCTTAGGCCATATTCGATCTGGTGTGAGTCCATTTGGACACCATGAACAAAGTGTTGTGCATTATACTACAGGGGGGAATCATCAAGACGACAATAAAGGCAACCTAACCAACCCCAATATGCACAAGGTAATCCAGAAGATCATCAAGATGGGGGACAACATCGAGTTCTTTGATCGATGTGACATATATGAAGACCTGGTTGTGGCATATGACTGATTTAAATATTTAGTTTCATTTGTATATTAATTATGAATACTTGTCTTAATTTATATCTTGCTTTAGGTCAATTGCTACGATATGCTAGTGAAAGTTTTTTATATTTTTTCCATAATTAAATTGAAAATAAAAAAAAGTAATTAAAACTAATGACTATATAACACACGATGCAACTCACACTTTATTAAAAAAATATAAATTTTATAAGAGATTGCAATTTAATTTCGTGCAAATTTTTAGTAACTTAATTTGGTACTAAGTGAAATTCAATTACAATATCTAAATTATATATTGTTATAAATGCTCACACGTAATAAATAACAATTTAATTTCTTTTAATAGTTAAATTTATTAATTGCTATCAAGAGAATAAATTATCTATAATCATAATAAGAATAAAAATTAATATTACATGCAAATTAATTTAATTAAGGATAATCAATTTTGTTTATCATTTTTTTCTGTCTCATATAACTTAAATTTAATATTTTAAAGAAAAAAAATTTATTTAATTTCTTATTTTTTGTACATTATATTATGTGAGTACTAAAGCAATAAATTTATTTAATTTCTTTTTTTTTTGTATATTATTAATATTTTGTGAAAATATAATTTCATAATTTTTTTTATGTGAACAAATTAATACAAATTTTTATGTCTGCATGTACGGGTGTTGCCTCGAGACGCTAATTAAGCTAGCATCTTGCATGGGGGACGCTTCCCTTTAATTAGCGTCCAGCCCCCTCTCGTAATTTAGTTTATTGGCACCCTTTTCTAGTAATTTAAATTGCATAGTACCTCTATACGTTCAAATTTTAATATTTTTAAATCTATAAAATTAATATATTCTTTTTAAATAATTATAATATAAATTTTCACTAACAAATACGATTAAAATTTTAAACTTTAATATTTTTAATCCATAAAACTAATGTACTTTTAAAAATACAAAATTAACATGTTTTAAAAAATAAAAATAAAAACCAAAAAATTCCCATTCAAATATTATATACATTATTATTTTTTATCTACAAACAAAAACATATTTTACACATTAATTATATTAATAATATTAAACAAATTTAAGTTAAAAAAAATATATATTACATTGTGGCAGGAGGACGCCATTCATAATGGCATTTTGGTGCCAAAATCATTCCATGAAATATAGAGGTGGGGATCCTGTAAAAATGCGATTATGATTAGTGTTTTGGTGCAAAAATGCCATTATTATTAGTGTGTTTATCTAGACACTATATTAATTAGCATGGCAGGAGGACGCCATTCATAATAGCGTTTTGGTGCCCAAAATCATTCCATGAAATTCAAAGGTGGGGATCCTACAAAAATGCGATTATGATCAGCGTTTTGGTGCAAAATGCTATTATTATTAACGTGTTTATTCGGACGCTACTTTGATTAGCGTTTTTATTTTCATACAGTATTTTGATTAGTGTCTTCTATAAGCTGACTTCAACCTCACCTCCTTCCTGTAATTTAGTTGATTCACACCCTTTTTGGTAAATTCAATTGCACAGTACATCTGTACAGGGAAAATTCCTTTTATATATATGCACAGTACATCTGTACAGGGAAAATTCCTTTTATATATATATATATATATATATATATATTTTAATTTCAAATTGATAAAAATAAACAAATGAACTTAAATGATTTTTATAAAAACAATTACATTTCAATTTTAATAATTCACTTTATGAATTTTAAAATTATTATAATTAAATCATTCAATCTAATTTCAATGAAATATAAACCATAAAAAATAACATGTAAAATAGACTTCGTGCAAAAGAAAATGATATGAAAAATAAATTAAAAAATATCAAAACTAGCAAAACAGCTTAATTCTGAAAAGATATTAAATTTTAGAATAATATAAAAAAGTTTTTTGAAAAAGGAAATTCATTAAAATTTATTATGTCAAAGTCATTGCACAAAGCATTTGAAATAAAAATCAAGAGAGATAGAACCCACCTCCTTTCTATCAGACCTAAAACTAGCTATCATAGTGAATAAATGTGCAACAGTTTGAAATTTAGTTGCTCAAATTTTTTTTTTTGACATATTTGCTATTAATTCATTTTATCGTGATTTGTTCTTTGTATTGTTTTAGCTTGCATTTTCTCCTCCGTGTATGGGTTAATTATTCTAATTGAATTGTTGGGTTGTTGAAATTAAGTGGGCATTCTTTAAATTTATTGGTTTTATGTTAATTTCATTGTTTCAACATTCATTTTTCTTTTTGGAATTTAAAGTGGAATTATGCATGGTGGGGTTTTAAGTTTTGGATTAATTCTAGTGGATTCTTGTAGGTTTAAAATGCATGTTATTGCATCATCTCAATTTTTATGCTTTATTCTAAAAGCTAAATTTTATTGTTTCTACTCTAAATTCTTGTAAGGAACAATGTATTATGTGGAGCTGACTCTTTTTAGCCTTTGGGTTGAATATAATCAATCATGCTATCATTAGTTTTCATGGTTTTTGTGTTAATTAGATTGCTTGATGGTCAAATTTTTTCTTTGCTAATATATATATATATATATATATATATATATATATATATATATATATATATATATATATATATATATATATATATATATATATTGTTTGCCTGGTTTTACAACCACCGCAAGTGCACGGATTGCTAACAAGTAATAAAGTGATGAATAGAGTATCGTTCCCACAAGGAGTTAAAGGTGTAGGTACTAAACTGCACAACAATCTTAACTATTTAAACTACCAAAAGTTGTGAGCGGGTAAATTCTAAACTAAACGAATAAATGTTGAGAAAAAAGTTGAGTTTGGAAACTTGAAGAAAATTCTAATTGTGTGAACAACTATGAAATTTTAGATTTCACACCTTAACTTTGTTATAGGTTTAATCTTGCTTTATCAATGGATTGAGTATTTGTTTCTTTGATGGAAATTAATCCTGAGGTATCCTAGATATCCTCTCAAGGTATCTAAGATATATTTCAATTAGAGCTAAACCCTACTTTCGTTGATGATTAGTCCTAATCAAAATCCTTTAAGATCTATGATTAATTTTGAAACTCCACAAAGGTCATCAGCCTATCTCTAGGTCAGATTGCCTAGGTTCAAAATCTTGATTTTCTAATACTAATATTCACCTTTCAGTTCTTCAATTAGTATCTTAGATCATAGCTAGGTGGGTACACATAGTATGCAATAAGAACATAAGAGATTGAATCAAGAAACAAAACTCAATTCCATTAAATAAAACTCAATATATATCCATAACAAAAGTCAAGAATGCTAATTTCTTAATTGCAGAATTTAAGGAGTTGCTCACTCATGGTGAGCTTGACAAACACAATATAAAAGTAAAAGCACATAAAATAAATCTGAAGATTAAAAACAAAAGAATCGAGGGAGGATTTTGTAGCTGTGAACTTATGAAACTTTGGCTGAGAAGTCTGTTCTTAGCACTGATGTGATCCTTCTTCAAGACTGCTAGGGTTCCTTAGGAAGGCTTCTTTCAAAACTCTTCCCTTTGTGTGTGTGTGTCTCTCCAAAAGGCTCCCTATTATGCTTTCTGCTAGCTTCTATTTATATTAGGTGTCATAGGGTTAAGCTTTAGAGTCCCACAGGCATTAGAAGTCTAATCGGTGTGCCAAAATAGGAGTTAGAGTCAGATTTAAAAAGTTTTTGAAATATAGTATAAGGCTTGTGTGTTACTACACGACCTGGGGCGTGTAAGTTACTAAAGCTAATGGCTTCTTTTGGATGGAGGATAGTAAGTTACACAGGCCTTGGATGTTTACATGGGTCAACTTACACAACCCTTGTATTGTGACTGCTCTGATTACTTCTTCAAGCCTTAGTGCCAGAAAGTTACATGGGTCTCCGAAGGTTACACAGACCAAGTTACACGACCCGTGTACTATGGCTTTTCTGCACTTCTTCAAGTTTCACCAAGCAGGTGGTTACACGAGTCTGAGTCTGAGTTTACATAACCCGTGTAAGGTGCATCAGCAGCTTACCTTACTCCTTAAGTTCTTCCAAGCTCCCTTCTGTGCTCCTATGCCTTGAATTTCCTTCAAAATAGCTAAAAATATGCAGAAAACATAGATTTTAGTATGCATCAATGAAATTTACAAAAACTAATGAAATAATCAAATATGCATGCAATTACCTATCTAAATGCTATGAAATGTTGTACAATTATGTTTAAAAATATCTATATAATACAAGTGCATCAAATACCCCCAAATTCAAACTTTTGCTTGTCCTCAAGCAAATCAAAACTCTTTTTGAAACACTTTCTAAGGGAAACTTAGAGACATAACCAACATTCCAACTTGCATACAATTGAACACCTTCCACTTTTCATACCAATTCCCTCCTTCAAGTCATAGACACCTCAACAGCTGCCTGTTTAGAGCCTCATCTTCTTCATGTTGCTTTAACTAATTATTTCTCTATATAAGGCTATTAATAAGCTACAAATACCTTGTTTCATCATGATAGGAAACACTTACTCCCCAAAATTGCCTCTACTGAGTATGATTGTGGTGAGTTTGATTTAATTCTAACTCCATAGACATGTCTCAATTTCCTATCTCTACTAATATAGCATACACTTTCAAAAGATTCAAGGTCTTTAAAAGGGTTATAATGGTGTTAAGGGATAATGATTTGGTTACCTATAAAGGGTTTTAAGGAGTGCAAATATGAGGATAGCATATGTGCACAAAGTACTAAGTATACTAAGTTTATACTATTGGTTTTATACAGAGAGGAGAGGTTCTTGATTTTTATAGTGCCAAGCATGTTTCTATTATTCTTATCTTGGGACTTTTCTCTTCTTTTATAATATATATATCCCTTTTGTCCTCTCCCCCAAACTCATTGCTTTTGTTGGGTTGGAAAGGCAAATCTTTCTTTGATTTCAATTGCATACTTGCACTCTTCTTGAGTTTTACCCTCTCCTCATATGTACTTTTGCACTTGATATACCTATCCTTCATGCATTAGGCTTCCTCAAAATTTGAGATAAGTGTTTAGGCTAGGGGCTAGGTTAATAATAACGGGTAAACAAAGAAAATTATATGGGTAAAAATATAGGCTCAAGTTGGGTATGAGGGATATATTGTGACTAAGGGTGACTAAGGCTTAATTTGGGCTATATCAAGGAATGCCTTAATCATCTCTTTATCAAGCATAAGCTAGGATTTTGCCTTGATAGATCCAAGAGACATGTTTTAGAGCTGGTGAGGCATTTTTAGGTTTGCTTGTATTTTAAAAATTTTCTCCTAAGTTTGCAAGTTCAATGTGACAAATTAATAGCTATGAAGGGGTTTAACTAATTTAACTCTACTTAGGTGATTTAACTTTTCACAAGCAACATATTGAAGCCTTTTGGCCTATCCAGATACATTCATTCCTCAATCCCAAGAAGTCCAATTATTAGCTCATCAAAATTTTGATTATAACTCTAAGTTAAAAGCCTTTTGAAAAAGTCCTAAGTTTTCAAAATTTGCAAAAATTTTTTGAATTTTTGATACACAAGTACAATATGGATATAAGTAAGTAGTATAATGAAATGCAATATGTGAATATATAAATGCATGAGTGCACCCCCAAACTCAAAATAGGCCTTGTCCTTAATGGCAAATAGAATAAGCAAAAGTAAAAAATATACAGAAAAGAGCATCCGATTTATTAACGTAGAGAGGATATGTAGAACAAAAAGATTAACAATCATGGACCTAATATGCTAGAATTAAGTTTTGTGTTGGTATAATATTTAAAAAAAATGGCCTAATCTATAGTCCTATGGTTAAAAAGTCTTGGATGGTGAAGAAGGGGCATTTGCATCTTGGTGCTCTAATATCATATCTAACTTGTTATGGGCCTTTTAGAGACTTTTTTCCACTATGCGGAGCCAGTCCTCAAAAGTAGTCTCCAATGCCCGAATTCGAGAGTCAATTGTGGCCTCCATCCTTTATAGGAAAGCAAGCATGGGGTCTGCAGGGGGTGGTGTGTAGGGAGGAACTCTAACTGGGGATCCTTGTAAGATGGGGTCTAGTTCCTCTTGTTGCTGTTGCTGCGATGCTGCACTGGAGGATTCGCCTCGTTCTCTCCCTCCTGATACTGCTTGGGGAATGACATTCCCTTCTGCATCAATTAAAAGGCACTAGTCCCCCACTAGTCTGCATATCCCTATAGAGATACAGATAGTCTGGTCAATCTGAGAGGCACCAGCGATGGGACATAAGCGAACATGGGTAGGCACAAACTCGAAGTGGATAGCAATGGTAGTGATGAGGCCACCCACTGTGATGTTTCCTATTGTTTGGTGGGACATCCATCGAAAGTGGTTGCAGAGGAAATAGTCAGTGCTGCAACGTTGGCCAGTCACCATGCACCATAGGAAGAATAGTACATTGGCATTTACTATGCCCAAATTGTCGCCATACCCCATTATGGTGTAGGCAGCAAATCGATGCATGTAGTACAGAGTGGGGTTTGCCAACCCATTAAACTTGGATCTGCTGGAGTTGTAAATCTCTGAGTTTGGCGTAATGGATCGCCAGAACTCAACACTGTTGTAGACCAATCTGTTCTGCGGGATTTCCTAGTGTCTCAAACTATCAAAACCAAAAATGGCATTGAACTCATCCATGTTCAGAATACGGTCGACTCCCAAAAGGCGAAAAGTGATCTTCCCCCTATCACCTCTGTCAGTGACCCTAAGAGTGGCCTGGAAACTCCCTAGGAACTCCAAAGTGGTGTCCCTATAGGCAGGGTAGTGGAGTTGGGCAAAGCAGGTCCACCCAATGCTATCAAGGAGGATATCCACCTCCACTTTCAACCCTAATCTTTCTAGTAGGGCAATATCCATGTATTTTGTGGATGAAATCTTGAGATTATCAAGCCTAGCACTTAAATCTCAGTGCTCAGTATCACGAAAGGGCCAGGCAATGGAGAATTCTAGTGCTAGTAGTCGTTAGGGTTATGAAGGTTGTGGTTCGTGTAGTGGTGCTTAGCGAGTTCTTAGGCGTTGGGATAGAGGTTGAGAGGGCAAGGATGGTGAATCACAACCTCCTTGTGATGAAGTGCTGACTTTACCTGCAGCTCTCTTTGTTAGTGCCATGGAAGAGGAAAGAAAGAGGAAATTTTAGGGTTTGGAGAGGGGAATCAAGAATGAAAGAAAACTTGTAGGGAAATCTTTGGAAAGAGGGGGATTTATAGGAGTTAAAGGGTAGGTAATGGTTAGAGGGCAGGTAATGGTTAGAGGGCATTTAAAGGGGTGAAAATGGCGTTTGGAATCGTTTTCTTGCCTCTTCAGTGCACTACCGGTAATATTTTACACGGGTTCGTGTATCACTACACGACCCAACTCGTGTAACTTTTTGTTTTTCTTGGTTTGGTTCTCAATAAGTGCACGGGTCATGTACTATTATACGGGGTGACCCGTGAACTTTCTGCCTACGTATTCCTTTATTTCCTACTTTACACGGGGCCATGTTATAAGGAAAAAAACCCATGTAAGTTTCTACCCTTGGTTGTTCCAACCCTGTCTTTTAGGTCGTCTGGTTACACGGGCCGTGTATCTTCACACGAGGTGACCGATGTAACTTTCTGGAGTGCCTATACCTATGCACTTTCAAAGTCTAGAATGTTACACGGGGTGTGTACCATTACACGGACTGACCCGTGTAACTTTATGGGCAAAAGTTTATGAGTTCTCTAAGGGTATTTTCTTGTTCTAACTCTCCAGAAGGTTATGCTAACTTATTTTATGTGAAAGAATTGAATACAAGTAGGAGTTAGCAATAGAATACTCCCCTATTTTGTGGTTTCCTCTTTTGCGTGGATTAGACTTGGCGATCTCCTCTCCCTTTATATGTTCCTCTTATCCTATGTGCAATGTCGAGTGGGGTGCCTACAAAATGAGAAATAACATAAAGAGAAGAAAATTAAAATCTAACGAAAATGTAAAAATCTTGGGTTGCCTCACAAGTAGTGCTTGTTTATAGTCATTAGTTCGACTGTCTTTTAACTTTATGATTGAATTGGAGGATTGCTGTAGGATTGTGTGAATCCTTTCTCAATTGTATCTCCTGAGAAGTATGGCTTCAATCTCAGCCCATTAACCTTGAAGGCACTAGAGGTTTTGCTCCATATTTTTACTGCTCCATGAGGGAAAATTTTAGTGACCTTGAAGGGTTCGGACCATCTTGACCACAACTTTCTTGAGAAAAGCTTTAGCCTTGAGTTAAACAGTAGGACAAGGTCTCCTTCTTTGATTTCTTTTCTGATTATGCTCCTGTCGTCCCATCTTTTGGTCCTGTCCTTGAAGATCTTGGCATTGTCGTAGGCATCTTGCCTAATTTCATTCAGTTCATTGAGCTGTAGAAGCCACTTTTCTCTAGCAGCTTTCAAGTCAAAGTTTAGGGTTTGAATCGCCCAATAGGCCTTGTGTTCAAGCTCGATAGGGAGGTGGCATGATTTTTCGTAAACCAAACAAAAAGGGGTTATTCCAATGGGAATTTTGTACGCAGTGCGGTAGGCCATCAATGCATCATCTAGTTTCAAATACTAATATTTCCTTGAGTGATTAACCATTTTTTTAAGGATTTGCTTCAGTTTCCTATTTGAAACTTCCACTTGACCACTGGTTTGAGGGTGGTAAGGTGTTGCCACTTTATGAGTCACTCCATACTTCTTTAGT
Source organism: Hevea brasiliensis (assembly GCF_030052815.1). Classification (NCBI taxonomy): domain Eukaryota; kingdom Viridiplantae; phylum Streptophyta; class Magnoliopsida; order Malpighiales; family Euphorbiaceae; genus Hevea; species Hevea brasiliensis. The sequence goes on from NC_079496.1 coordinate 105,041,873, forward strand.
AGTGTCTCAAATTGCTGATTGTAGAAGTGACTTCCTCCATCACTGATGATTGCCCTTAGGTTGCCACATCTTGTGAAGATGTACTTCTTTAGGAATTTGGTTACCACTCTAGCATCATTTGTTGGTGTGGCTATTGCTTCCACCCATTTTGATACATATTCAACACTAACCAGAATATACTTATTTCCAAATGAAGATGGGAATGGACCCATAAAGTATATTCCCCACACATCAAACAACTCAATTTCAAGTATACCATGCAGTAGCATTTCATTCTTCCTTGATATGTTTCCTGTTTTTTTGCATTGATCACATGTTACTACAAAGGATTGCACATATTTGAACAGATTTAGCTACTAGAATCCTGCTTATAAAATTTTAGCTACTGTTTTTATTATGCTCAGATGTCCTCTATAGGGTGATGAGTGGCAGTGTTGTAGGATACTCTTTACACCCTCCTCTGGTATGCATCTCTTTATCAAGCCATCATAACATCTCTTATACAGCAGAGGTACCTCCCATGTGTTGTATCTCACATCATGCAGGAATTTCTTCCTTTGCTAGTAGGATATGTTGGGTGGCAAAACCCTGCACACAAGGTAATTAACAAAGTCAGCATACCAAAGGGCTTGGGAGATTACAAACAAATTTTCATCAAGAAAGGAATCATCAATTGACAGGTTATCAAAGCTATCCCCATGTTCTTTTCACTTGAGCCTGGATAGATGGTCGGTTACCACATTCTCAGTCCCCTTTGTATCTTTAACTTCAAGGTCAAATTCTTGCAGAAGTAGAATCCATTGGGATCAACCTTGGTTTTTCTTCTTTCTTATTCAAGAGGTACCTAATGGTAGCATGATCTGTATAGATAACAACTTTGGAGCCAACCAAATAAGATATGAACTTCTCAATTGCGAACGCATCAGCTAAGAATTCTTTTTCTGTAGTTGCGTAGTTGACTTATGTATCATCAAGTTTTTTACTTGCATAGTAGATGGCATGAACTTTCTTGTCCTTTTTTTATTCAAGCACTGCCCCTACTGCGCAATCACTTACATCGCACATTATTTCAAATGGCAGCTCCCAATCTGGTGGTTGCATTATTAGTGCTAAGACAAGGGCTTCTTTCATCCTACAAAATGCAACAAGGCAGCTTTCATCAAAGTCAAAAGGAACATTTTGATCTAGCAAATTTGTTAATGGCTTAGCTATTTTGGAGAAATCCCTTATGAATCTTCTGTAGAAGCCTGCATGCCCCAAAAAGCTTCGCACTTCCTTGACCGATGAGGGTGGTGGAATTTTTTCAATGATCTCTATTTTTCTCTTTTCCACTTCTATTCTTCTTTCTGAAACTAAGTGCCTAAGGACTATGCCCTCTTTCACCATGAAATGATATTTTTCCTAATTAAGAACCTGATTTGATTCTTCACATCTTTAAAACACTTTAGATAGATTAGTTAAGCATTCATCAAAATTGGTTCCATAAACAGAGAAATCATCCATAAAAACTTCCATCATATTTTCAATATAATCAGAAAATATGGCCATCATGCATCTTTAAAAAGTTGTGGGGGTATTACAAAGACCAAAAGGCATTCTTCTATATGCAAATGTTCCATAAGGGCAAGTGAATGTGGTATTTTTTTAGTCCTCAGCGTGAATGGAAATTTGGAAGAATCCAGAATACCCATCTAAATAATAGAAGTAAGAATGTTTAGCTAGCCTCTCTAACATTTGATTTATAAATGGAAGAGGAAAATGGTCTTTTCTAGTGGCACTCTTTAGTTTTCTATAATGAATGCACATTCCCCAACCAGTGACTACCCTAGTAGGGATTAATTCATTATTGTCATTTTTCACCATCGTTGTCCCACCTTTCTTAGGCACTACATGCACTGGACTAACCCATTTGCTATCAAATATTGGGTATATAATACTTGCATCTAATAGTTTTAAAATTTTCTTTTTTACTTCTTCTTTTATGTTAGGGTTCAGTCTCCTTTGGTGTTTAATAGTGGGTTTACTATTCTCTTTCATAGGTATTCTATGCATACAAATGGAAGGGGTGATTCCCTTGAAGTCCTCTATGGTGTACCCTATGGATTTGCTATGGGTCCTAAGTTTCCCCAAGAGTTTTTCCTCTTCTGCAGAATTCAGACTAGCATTTAAAATGATAGGATGTTTAGAATTAGAGTCCAAGAATGCATACCTTAGGGTAGAAGGAAGAGATTTTAATTCTACCTATTTTGTTTCTTCTTGAAGGTTATTCTTGGGTTGCTCTGTCTGTAGATTTTCTACTAGAGGTGCTTGGGCCAAAGGTAGAGGTGGATTTACCTCAAGTAGTTCTATATATGCTGCAATTTCTTTGTTCTCATTCTATACTGTGTGACCATGCACTATACAAGCTTCAAGAGGATCTTCAGGATATCTCTTTTAAAATTCTTCCTCCATCAGCTTGTTTATGATGTCAGCCCTTAAACATTCATCAAGTTTAGACTTTTGCTTTAATGCTTGGAACAGGTTGAATTCTACCTCTTCATCCCCCACTTTGAGAGTTAAATGCCCATTTTTTATGTCTATGATTGCTCCAGCAGTTGCCAAGAAAAGTCTTTCCAATAGTATGAGAAATTGGACATCTTCCTCGATCTCCAGGATAACAAAATCTACTAGAATAAAAAATTTTCTCACCTTGATGGGGATATTTTCTAAGATGCCAACTGGGTACTTGATAGATCTGTCTACTAATTGCAAGGAAATGGTAGTTGGTTTCAGTTCTCCCACATTCAGCTTCTGATATATAGACAAGGGCATTAGGCTCACGCTGGCTCCAAGGTCATAGAGGGCTTTGTTGATATTCATATTACCAATCAAGTATGGTACGGAGAAGCTTCCAGGATCTTTCAATTTCAGAGGCAGCTTATTTTGTAGGATGGCATTACATTCTTCTGTTAGAGTAACTGTCTCATAATCCTCCAGTCTCCTTTTCTTAGAAAGGATTTCCTTTAGAAATTTTGTGTAAGAAGGCATCTGAGATAACGCTTATGTACAAGGAATATTTATGTAGAACTTCTATAAAACCTCTAAAAATTTTCCAAACTATTTATTTAATTTAGCTTTCTGAAATCTCTGAGGAAAAGGTAAGGAGGGCTAGTAAGGTTCTGGTAGTTGCTTTTTCTTCTTCTCTCCATTTTCTTCACTTTCCTCAACTTGCTTCTCTTCTTCCTCTTCTTAAACGTTCGGGTTTCCAAGAGTTTCTTCTTTCTGTTTTTACTTTTCTTTCAGTTCCTGTAATGTTCTCCCACTCCTCAAGGTGACAACTTTGCAATGTTTCTTAGGATTCATTTCAGGTGACTTTCCACCTTGTTTACTTGAAGAACTGGCCTACCGAGAGATCTGATTTTCAAGCATTTTATTGTGGGTGGCTAGTTGATCCATCCTGGAAGCTAGTTGCTTGATCATCTCATTTTGCTGTTGCTATGCTGCTAAAAAGCTCTCTATCATAGACTCCATAGTTAACTTTGATTCTGCCTGTTGAAGTTGAAGAAGTGGTGCTTGTTGCTACATCAAATTTTGTCCTATATTCTGGAAACCTAGTGGTGGTGGCCTATATCCTTGCTATTTGTTTATGGGTTGGTTCTAAGAATTCTGCAACTTGGACCACAAGAAATTTGGGTGATTCCTCCATCTAGGATTATATGTGTCGAAATGTGGGTTATTGAACTGCCTCTGGTTGAAGTTCCCTCCATTGTTCACATAGTTCAATTGCTCTATGGAAGGCTCACTGTAAAGATTGCATTCTGAAGTTGTATGACCTCCCCCACAGCTATCGCAGAACTGGTTACTTGCTCCTATTATGTTGGCCTACATTCTATCAAGTCTTTTGGTGAGTTGGTCAAATTAAGCATTAATCATATTGAGGGCATCCAACTCTATGACCCCTGCTATTTTTCTTGCATCTCGCCTTTCATTTGACCACTCAAAATTATGGTATGTAACACTTTCTAGTAATTCCAAAGCTTTGGCTACCATTTTCTCCATAAGGTCTCCTCTTGCAACTGAGTCAACTGAGTTCCTTATGGATGGTAGCAAACCATTATAGAAATTCTAGACAAGGAGCCAATCTTTTATGCCATGATGGGGACATTCCCTTTGAAGGTCTTTGTATCTCTTCCATGCGTCATAGAGTGACTCTCCTTTTTTTTGCTTGAAGATGTTCAGTTCTAACCTCAATTTTGTTGTTTTTGCAGGTGGAAAGTACCTTGCTAGGAAGGCTTATGAGAGACCTTCCCAATTAGTGAAACTACCAGCTGGTTGAGAGAGCAGCCACTTCCTTGCTTTATCTCTCAATGAGAATGGGAGTGCTTAAAGTCGAATGGCTTGATCCGAAACTCCATTCATCTTGAAAGTATCACATAGAGCGAGAAAGCACTATAGGTGACAGTATGGATCCTCCATAGGTAAGCCTTCAAACTGAGTTTGCTGGATCATCTGGAGCCATGCTAGATTAAGTTCGAAATTATTGGCCTCGATTGTAGGCCTAGTGATGCTGGACTGGTATCTTTGAATATTAGGAGCTCTATAATCCCTTAGGGATCTTTTCCTATTATTGTTATTATCAACCATAATTGAACCTTCAATAGCTTCAGGTTTGACTTCTGGCTCTTGATTTCTTCTTCCTCTCCTGATGGTTCTCAGAGTCTTATCTATTTCAGGATCCAATTCTAGCAATTCTTCTTTAGGTTTGGTTGTTCTGATCATGTACTAATTTCTGTCCTTAAAAGAAGAAAAAAAAAGATAAATAAATCTAAAATAATAAAAGATACAAATGTTTAAATCAACTAAATTGTCTATCGTCTAATATTACTAAACTCCACGACAACGGTGTCAAAAACTTATTTTCCTGATTTTACAACCACAGCAAGTGCACGAATCGCTAACAAGTAATAAAGTGATGAATAGAGTATCGTTCCCACGAGGAGTTAAAGGCGTAAGTACTAAACTGCACAGCAATCTTAACTGTTTAAACTACCAAAAGTTGTGAGCGGGTAAATTCTAAACTAAACAAAGAAATGTTGAGAAAGAAGGTAAGTTTGGAAACTTGAAGAAAATTCTAATTGTGTGAACAATTCTGAAATTTTAGATTTCACACTTTAACTTTGTTATAGGTTTAATCTTACTTTATCATTGAGTATTTGTTTCTTTGATGGAAATTAATCCTAAGGTATCCTAGATATCCTCTCAAGGTATCTAAGATATATTTCAATTAGAGTTAAACCCTACTTTCATTGGTGATTAGTCCTAATCAAAACCCTTTAAGATTTATGATTAATTTTAGAATTCCACAAAGGTCATCAGCCTATCTCTAGGTCAGATTTCCTAGGTTAAATATCATGATTTTCTAATACTAATCTTTACCTTTTAGTTCTTCAATTAGTATTTTAGATCATAGCTAGGTGGGTACCAACACATAGCATGTAATAAGAACATAAGAGATTGAATAAAGGAACAAAACTCAATTCCATTAAATAAAACTCAACATATATCCATAACAAAAGTCAAGAATGTTAGTTTATTAATTCCTGAATTTAAGGAGTTACTCATTCATAGTGAGCTTGAAAAACACAATATAAAAGTAAAAGCACATAAAACCAATCTAAAGATTAAAACCAAAAGAACCCAGGGAGGATTCTACAGCTATGAACTTAAGGAACTTTGGCTAAGAAGTCTGTCCTTGGCATTGATGTGATCCTTCTTCAAGACGGCTAAGGTTCCTTAGGAAGGCTTCTTTCAAAACTCTTCGCTGTGTGCATGTGTGTCTCTCCAAAAAGCTCCCTATTATGCTTTATGTTAGCTTCTATTTATATTAAGGATCCTAGGGTTAAGCTTTAGAGTCCCAAAGGCATTAGAAGTCTAATTGGTGTGCCAAAATAGGAGTTGGAGTCAGATCTAAAAAGTTGCTAAAATGTAGTACACGGCCCGTGTGTCACTACATGACCTAGGGCGTGTAAGTTACTGGAGCTGATGGCTTCTTTCGAATGGAGAACAGTAAGTTACATGGGCCTTGGATGTTTACACAAGTTAACTTACACGGCTAGTGTACTGCAGCTACTCTACTTACTTCTTCAAGCCTTGGCACCAGAAAGTTATATGGGTCTCCAAAGGTTACATGGATCGAGTTACACGGCCCATGTATTGTGGCTTTTCTGCACTTCTTCAAGTTTCACTAGGCAGGAGGTTACACGAGTCTAAGTCTGAGTTTACATGACCCATGTAAGGTGCATCAACAGCTTGCCTTGCTCCTTAAGTTCTTCCAAGCTCCCTCCTTTGCTCTTATGCTTTGAATTTCCTTCAGAATACCTAAAAATATATAAAAAAACATAGATTTTAGCATGCATCAATGAAATTTACAAAAACTAATGAAATAATCAATATGCATGCAATTACATATCTAAATGCAATGAAATATTATACAATTATGCTTGAAAACATCTATATAATACAAGTGCATCATATATATAAAGTTATTCTTTGTTGTTTTATAGGAGAATAATGAAGGTGAGGAGAGCATAATGGACGCTATTTAGATAGCACTTCAAATGGCAATTAGTATTTCTTGTTTTTATTTTTGAGTTTTATAACACTAGTCCATCATTTTAGTATAATTCTACAAGGAAAAATATTATTAGATTTTTTAAATCATTTCAGATTTTATGAATATTCTTTATTTTATATTTTTGTTGCTAAATTTTAAAGTTTCATAAGTTCAAATTTTGTCTTCTTTAGTTATCCCTTATTTAAGGAAAACTATCTAATTTAAATGAAAAAAAAAATCTAAAAATTAAGAACAAATAAAAAAAAACTCCAATGCAAATTATTATAACAAATTGTATATCAATGTAATTTTTGTCACATAAACCTTAAATTTTTAAAATTATTAGTGACAAAAATTTACCATATGGTGACTAATAAAAGGTGGGAGTGAATGGTGATACCCAAATGATAGCGATCAAATTATTCTTGTAATGCCAAGTTTTGTCACTAAAGAAGTTTTCCTTCCTTATTTACTTACCAACAACAAACTTTATATTATTAACAACAGACATAACCCAAATGCAAAAGTATATTTTTGTCATTAATTACCATTAGCAACGATTGTTGTTGCGTCACTAAATAATTTCCCCTCTTGCTTACTTATTAGTGACAAACTTTATGTTATTAATATCAAATATAACCTCATCATAAATATAATCTTTTGTCACTAAGTATAGGTAGCCAGACCATTCATTTGCCATTAAATATATCTTGAACGCTTACCTACTTACTAACATCATATTTTATGTTAACAATGACAAACATAAACTCATCACAACTATAATCTTTTGTCATTAATTATTTTTAGTGACAATATTTGTCTTATCTTTAAAAAATTTCCTCGCTTACATGCTAGCAACAAATTTTTTGTTTTTAGTGACAAAACACTACTCATCACAACTGAAAGATTTTGTCATTAATTGTCATTAGCAACGATCAGTTGTTCATCGCTTATAGTCACTTTCTCGTCTCTCCTTATTGCTTTTAATGTATTACCAATGACAATGAAAATCATTTACAACTAATAAAAACCTCACAAACACATTATTTTGAATGACTTCATCGTAAAAAAATACTAGCAAGGGAGGTATTTGCGATGAGCAACGATAACCCAATATCCATCACTAAAACAATTAGTGATGACATTTAGTTATTAGCGATAAAAACAAGTCATGGGAAATAAGCATTTTTTTTTGTAGTGAATTGTTGCAATTGTTGCCATTTTTTACGCCATTAAGTCTTAAATGGAGTTCCCCATTATAGTTGGTGGTCTAGGTGAAGGAGCGGAAGCATGAAAATTATTAGATTAGAACATTGAATTCAAAATTTTTCTTCTAGGGTCTCATGCATCATACAAGATTCTTTATGTACCTAATTGATTTCAATGTTTAATTGCATATTAAAACACTTTTAATATGTATTAGGATCTACATTTACCATTTAAGATTTTAGAATTAATAAATTAATTCATTAGAACCCTTGATTGATACAAGAATATGTGCACTAACCTTTTGATACACTGTAGATGTGATTGGTACCTTTGTGAAGCACCTAGGACCCCAAATGTTGTCCCTCTAGCTTGTCCACACCAAGATCACCAATGGCAGCCTCTTGAACAACTTCTCAAGCCTTGCCAACTAATTAGAAATTAGGGATTTGACTTTAGAGAGGATGTAGATGTATATAGGACACTAGAAATAATTTCTAGCAATTTTAATTCAAAGAAACTTGGATCATTCTCTTTGAATTGATGAGAGAATATGAAGAGAGGAGAAGAGCATAGAGGTGGCGGCACCAATGAGAGAAAATAAGAAGAGTGACTGATTTTTATTTTCTCATAACATCACATTATATAATTAGGTCATCGCTTAAAACCCTTGCCACATGTTATCACCTGATTGCATCTTAATTTTAATTGACCTAATCACATTAAGCCAAGTGTCAAAGCTATACTTAATCTTGACTTTGATCATCTTACATTATAGGAAGACAAATGACAAATCATGATGCCATGTGTCACAATCTCATGGTGCCACATGTCACCTTGTGAAATGACCAAATTGCCCTTATCTTGTAATTTTGAGTTCTCAACCCAAAATAATTATTTCTCCTCTTCTAATCAATTTATATCAAATATAAATTAATTAATTAATCTCCATTAATTAATTTCTCTCAATTAAATTCATATTTATTTAAACACTTTAAATATAACTTATACTATACATCCAATAACCTAGATTTGGTTTCAAGCCATGCTAGGGACTTTACAATCTTATTGCAAACCAAACCTATTTAATTAATCAATTAAACTCTTTAATTAATAAATTAAATCACATTTAACTTGGTGATTACTTGTGTATGTGTGTGACTTACTAGGCTCATCACTAATTGGCAATGAGATATGGTATTAACTCTTAATATCATCAGAACTCTTTCTCACCATAAATGATTTCTCTAAATCATTTTAGGCATCTCATAGACCATTGTTGACACCTAGCATAGCATGCCATGGCCACCCAATCAGTAAAAAGGAATACCTTTAAATGAACCTATAATCATATGTTATCATGCACTAGAATCTCTCTGTTACAAAATCCCAATCTGAGCTGGAGTCATGGTTTATGTCAAACCCAATTTGCTATGAATATTATGTTCTCTTTTAATTTCAGTTCTTGATTAATTAGATTTTCTTATCAAAAACTCTTTTCTGACTAAATCTATCTGTCCTGGCCAAGAACTTGAAACATCAAGAACAATTAAATGAACATAGGATTTTATCCCTATTTACTTAAGGTAACAGATTCCATCTTGATCAACACCTACCTCCATATATAACAAGTAGGAGCCAATACATGCTCATATACCCATACACAGTACAAGTATGAAAGCAGTATCACACTCAAACCACCTATATACAAGATAACTGTGTTATCTCTGGTCTAAAGATTATATGCACTGATATGATTTATGACAATGCATTGACAAGAGTAAATTCCACGTGCTTGTCATAAATGTCACTGGTTCAGCCTATTTATCATGCATAAGTGCCTATCATGTTTGTTATATGGCATGAGACTCACCATTCTATCTTATTTACATCTCATATAAATAACTTGGGAACAAACATGATTACAATCTTTCTGGATAACTCATGTCCTTATTGTGAAGTATCCTTGATTGTGAACCAATTTATGATACTTTGTGCTAAAAATATTGTCACTCATATTCTTAACAACTTAAGAATAGAATTTCTAACAAAATATCAATGGACCTTTTCTATTACACATAAATACATTATATAAACGGAAAAGTGAAATTGCCTTTTATTAATAAAATATGTACAAAATACATACTAAATGATATGCTCTAGGGCATACTACTAATAATCTACCACTAGCACTAGAGCCATTCATTACAGTATCTCAGACCCATCTTCTCAAGATGTCAGTCTAACTGAGCTTGTAACATAGCCTCAGTGAATGGATCAGCTGGATTTTCAGCTGATGCTATTTTCTGCATGTCTACATCGCCTTGCCCAACTATCTCTCTAATAATGTGGTAATTCCTTTCTACATGTTTGGATTTCTAGTGAGATCAGGGTTCCTTATCCAAACAGCCTCTTTTGTAGCATCTGATGCAGCAATGTACTCAGCCTCTGTAGTAGAATCAGCAGTCGTACGCTGTTTGGAACTCTTCCAACTAACTGCACCTCCATTACAAATGAATACAAACTCAGAGCTAGACTTTCTATCATTGATATCTGATTGGAAATTAGAATCAGTATAATCATCCAATTGCAAGTCACCACCTCTGTAAATCAAGAATAAATCCTTAGTTCTTCTCAAGTACTTAAGAATATTCCTGACAGCTATCCAGTGTTCTAAACCTGGATTGGATTGAAACCTGCTAGTCAAACTAACAACATGTGCGATATCCGGCCTAGTACACATCATTGCATACATCAAACTTTCAATAGCTGAAGCATATGGAATCCTGGCTATTTTATCTCTTTCTTCAGGCGTCTTTGGAGACATCTCTTTAGAAAAGTGGATACCATGTCTTACTGGTAACAATCCTCTCTTGGAATCAAGCATGTTAAACATCTTTAACACCTTTTCCAAACATAGACTTTGGGATAAAGCAATTATTCTTTTCGCTCTATCTCTATAGATGCAAATCCCAAAAATATAGGTTGCCTCCCTTAAGTCTTTCATGGAGAATGTATTTGACAACCATATCTTGACAGTTGTTAATATACCTATGTCATTACCTATCAACAGAATATCATCCATATAAAAGACAAGGAAAGTGATAGCACTATTACTAACCTTCTTATATACACATGGCTCATCCTCTTTTTTTATAAAACCAAATGACTTAATGGCTTCATTAAAATAGATGTTCCAACTCCTTGAAGCTTGTTTCAACCCATAAATGGATCGCTTTAGCTTGCATACCTTGCAACCATCTTGGAATTCAAAACCCCTAGGTTGTTCCATGAAAATGTTTTCTTCAATGTATCCATTGAGGAAAGCTATTTTAACATCCATCTGCCAAATCTCATAATCATAGTATGTAGCTATTGCTAATAGAATCCTAATTGATTTAAGCATGGCAACAGGTGAGAAAGTCTCCTCATAGTCGATTCCTTGCCTTTGGCGAAACCCTTTCGCTACTAGCCTTGCTTTATAGGTCTCTACCTTTCCATCAGAACCAATTTTCTTCTTAAAAACCCATTTATTCCCTATAGGTACAATACCTTCAGGTGGGTCAACAAGATCCCAAACTTGATTCTTATACATGGAATCAATTTCAGATTTCATAGCAACAATCCATTTTGAAGAGTCTATATCTGATATAGCTTCTTCATAGGTAAGTGGATCATCTCCATGATCTACTTCTTCATGAGTAAACAACTCTTGTTCATCTTTATGAAGAAAACCATATCTCACAGGTGGGTGAGATATCCTGGTTGATCTGCGAGGGATAGCTATAGATGCTTCATCAATAGGTGTAGGTTGACTAGATGGATCTATATCCATCTAATCTGTTTATTGGTCAGAATTCTCCAATTCTAACTCTATTTGCCTTCCTTTGCCTCCTTCTTGAACAAACTGTTGTTCAAGAAATGTGGCATCTCTACTTACCACAACCTTTTGTGATGTAGGCAAATAAAAATAAAAATAATATCCAAAACTCTCTTTTGGATATCCAATAAATCGACCTTTTTTTGATCTAGTTTCCAATTTATTAGTGTTTAGCTTTTTGATATAAGCTGGATAACCCCAAATCTTAACATGCTTAAAACTTGATTTTCTTCCATGCCATAACTCATAAGGTATGGAAGATACTGATTTTGATGGAATCTTATTCAGAATATGCAAAGCTGATTCTAATGCAAATCCCCAAAAGGTGATTGACATATCAGTATAGCTCATCATGCTACGTACCATATCTAATAGGGTACGATTTCTCCTTTCAGATACACCATTCAGCTGTGGCGTTCCTAGAGGAGTTAGCTAGGAAACAATGCCATGCTCTTTCAAGTATTCATCAAATTCAGTACTCAAGTATTCACCTCCACGATCTGATTGAAGAGCTTTAATGCTTTTTCCTGTTTGATTTTCTACTTCAGATTTAAATTCTTTGAACTTTTCAAAGGATTCATGTTTATATTTCATCAAATACAAATACCTAAACCTTGATTAATCATCAGTGAAGGTAATAAAATAATGAAAACCGCCTCTAGCCATTTCTTTAAATGGACCACATACATCACTATGTATTGGCTCTAAAATATTTTCAGCTCTTAGTCCTTGTCCAACAAAGGGTGATCTAGTCATTTTGCCTTGAAGGCAGGATTCACAAGTTGGATTAGGTTCAGAATACAATGAGGATAAAATCTCCATTTTCTCCAGTTTTTCAATCCTATCTTCTACAACATGACCTAATCTTAAGTTTCAAATATATTTTGAACTTGAGTTGATTTTCAACATGGCATTGCATTCTTTTAGATTCCTTGCATTAGATTTGTATTTAACATTATTATCTAAATAATAAAGTCCATCATGCGTATAACCCGAACTAACATATTTATTTCCAAAATAAATATTGCAAACATCATTTATGAACTAAAATTCATAACCATCTCTAGTCAAACTAGATATAGAAATGATGTTCTTAAAAGCATCAGGTATATGCAAAACCTTATTTAAATACAAAACATGTCCACACATGTATAAAGATTTAGATCCTATGGCTAAAGCTTCAACAGTTAAGCCATTGCCAACCCAGAGTCTAATATCTTGTTACTGCAAGCTGCTATTACTTGCTATACTCTGGCAGTTTCTATTCCAGTGCCCATCCTTCTGACAGTGAAAACACTTTCCTTTGCCTTTATCAGCTTGGGTCTTCCCTTTTTGTTTGGCTATCTTCTTAGAAGGATCAGGAATTTGAGATTTTTTTTTTCTTATTGCCCTTCTTCTTGTTGGACTTTCCAGCAGAAAAAGATGCAATCAAAGCTACCTCTTTTCCTTTATTACCCGACATATTCTTTTGGGCAATAACAAGCATGTTAAGTAAACCAGCCAAGGTGTATTCCTGCTTAGTCATATGGAAATTTGTCACAAAATTCCCAAATGACTCAGGTAGGGACTGAAGAATCAAATCCGTCTGTAGTTGGAAATTCATGTGAAAGTCAAGATGTTCTAGCTGCTCAATCAGCCGAATCATCTTGTAGACATGATCCCCAACATTATGTCCTTTAGACATCCTCATGCTGAAGAGCTGTCTAGATATCTCATACCTAGCATTTCTACTGTGCTCACCATACAACTCTTGCAAGTGAAGAAGGATCTCACTCGCATATTGCATATTTTCATGTTACTTCTGTAACTCATTACTCATAGAAACAAGCATGAAACACTTGGCTCTCATATCATGCTCCTTCCACTTGTCTTCCTCTTGAGTGGCCTCTGAAGGTAAGGGAACAGGAACCTTTGAGTCTAAAACATATCCAATACGTTCTAAGTTCAAGACGAGTTTTAAATTTCTTAGTCAATCTAAAAAATTAGGTCCCATCAACCTATTGTGATCAAGTATGCTCGCAAGTATATTGGATGGTGGTGGTTGTTGTGTGCTCATTATTATCAAAAGAATAACTGCAAAAAATAACTAGATTAATTAGTAAATTTATCATGTAATTAACCAAAATAATTATGGTCTTTTAATCAAATTGGTCCTCCCACTAACTTAGCGAATCCTACACTTCCAAAGTAGGAAACGGAAATCCTAGTTGGATGGATTTCTAGTGGGTGATTGAATTCTTATAGTCTTATTGATCATCCTCAGGCACATCCATTATTGGAATTACAATAAGCTATAAGTGAGCAACTTCCTGCCCATCACATTTCATGTGAGGTTCAATCCTTTATCTAGCCCCTAATGCTCAAAATCTCAGGCATATCCATTATTGACTTATCTTACATTAGTTAAGTTGATCCCATTGAGCCAGTAAACATGCAAATAATTTTAATGTCCTCAAGCACATCTATTATTGGCTACCAAACCATTTACATATTTACAACATCTCTTGCTTAACAATTATTCTTAAGAAAATCTCTTAAATTAATTACATCATATGCAAGTATTTAAAATTTCTTAAAATAATTGCCTCAATAGATGGCCCATGATATAATTACTTTAATTATATCATTTCCAACTTAATCATTTGTTTGGAAGATTTTGTGGTCGGCTTAATTGCTATTATGGTCTCACTCTGTACATTATCCACTTAGCATGCATATATCATATACTTGCATATATTCCCATACATCTCATGCATACATAGATAAACAATAAATATGGTATGATCATGGACTTTCTAAGGGATTCAATTCTGAGCCACCAAGAATTGAATCAGGGCATTCATAGAAGCATTTCATTCATTCATTTTACAAGAGTTGTTGAAGGAGTACATAATCAATACTTGATCTTGAATTCCTCCCACTGGTCTCACTAATACTCTTGACCTCCTTGATCTTCTTGCAATCGAATTACATAGTAATCCTTGGCATACCAAGGTGAATTTACAAGAACATGGACTTTAAAGCCCTCAAATAAATGAAATTACAATCCAAAATTATTACAACACTTATAATACATGCCACCAAAATAAATTAATTAATTTACAACCCAAAAAAAAATAAAAGAAATAAATCCAATCACATCGGTCTTTTATTGTCTATGATCATCCATCATGCATATTACTATTTAACAATTAAATAAAACATACATACTAAAATTAAATTGAATATCTCATATTCAACTAAAAAATTCATATTTGAGTCTCATTCAACCAAATTTAAAAATTTATATTTGAATCTTATTCAAAACAAATTTAAAAATTCAGATTTGAATCTCATTCAAACAAATTTAAAAATTCAGATTTGAATCTCATTCAAATAAATTTAAAAATTCATATTTGAATCAAAATTTAATTGTGTGAATAAAACTCCTAATTAAATATTTTAATTAGTCATGGGATGGGCCTTAGATCATACAACAATTGCACATTCAAAACCCATATACCTTGCGCACCATTGTGGTGCTCAAACCATGCGCACCATGGAGCACAAACATGATGCCGCCACACTCTTCTATGCAACCAGCAATGAATCAATCAAATTTTGATTAAATCACACAATTAAATCAGATATTAAACAATCTAAATGGCAAATATAGTGGCTCTGATACCAATTGAAGGAGCAGTAGCATGAAAATTATTAGATTAGAACATTGAATTCAAAAATTTTCTTCTAGGATCTAATGCATCATGTAAGATTCTTTATGTACCTAATTGATTTCAATGTTCACTTGCATATTAAATGCTTTTAATATGTATTAGTATCTACATTTTCCATTTAAGATTTTAGAATTAACAAATTAATTCATTAGAACCCTAGATTGATACAAGAATATGTGCACTAACCTTTTGATGCACTGTAGATGTGATTGGTACCTTTGTGAAGCACCTGGGACCCCAAATGTTGTCCCTCTAGCTTGTCCATACCAAGATCACCAATGGCAGCCCCTTGAACAGCTTCTCAAGCCTTGCCAACCAATTAGAAATTAGGGATTTGCCTTTAGAGAGGTTGTAGATGTATATAGGACACTAGAAACAATTTCTAGCAATTTTAATTCAAAGAAACTTGGATCATTCTCTTTGAATTGATGAGAGAATATGAAGAGAGGAGAAAAGCATAGAGGTGGCGACACCAATGAGAGAAAATAAGAAGAGTGACTGATTTTTATTTTCTCATAACATCACATTATATAATTAGGTCATCACTTAAAACCCTTGTCATATGTCATCACCTGATTGCATCTTAATTTTAATTGACCTAATCACATTAAGCCAAGTGTCAAAGCTAGACTTAATCTTGACTTTGATCATCTTGCATGATAGGAAGACAAATGACAAACCATGATGCCATGTGTCACCATCTCATGGTGCCACATGTCACCCTGTGAAATGACCAAATTACGCTTGTGTTGTAATTTTGAGTTTTCAACCCAAAATAATTATTTCTCCTCTTCTAATCAATTTATATCAAATATAAATTAATTAATTAATCTCTATTAATTAATTTCTCTCAATTAAATTCATATTTATTTAAACACTTTAAATATAACTTATACTATACATCCAATAACCTAGATTTGGTTTAAAGCCATGCTAGGGACTTTGCAATCTTATTACAAACCAAACCTATTTAATTAATCAATTAAACTCTTTAATTAATCAATTAAATCACATTTAACTTAGTGATTACTTGTGTATGTATGTGACTTCCTAGGCTCATCACTAATTGGCAATGAGATATGATATTAACTCTTAATATTATCAGAACTCTTTCTTACCATAAATGATTTCTCTAAATCATTTTAGGCATCTCATAGACCATTGTTGACACCTAGTATAGCATGTCATGGCCACCCAATCAGTAACAAGGAATACCTTTAAATGAACCTATAATCATATGTTACCTTGCACTAGAATCTCTCTGTTACAAAATCCCAATCCGAGCTGGAGTCATGGTTTATGTCAAACCCCATTTACTATGAATATTATGTTCTCTTTTAATTCTAATTCTTGATTAATTATATTTTCTTGTCAGCAGAAACTCTTTTCTGACTAAATCTGCCTGTCCTGGCCAGGAACTTGAAACATCAAGAACAATTAAATGAACATAGGATTTTATTCCTATTTACTTAGGGTAATAGATTCCATCTTGATCAACACCTACCTCCATATATAACTAGTAGGAGCCAACACATGCCCATATACCCATACACAGTACAAGTATGAAAGCAGTATCAAACTCAAACCACCTATATACAAGATAACTGTGTTATCTCAGGTTTAAAGATCATATGCACTGATATGATATGATTTATGACAATGTATTGACAAGAGTAAACTCCACGTGCTTGTCATAAATGTCACTAGTTCGGCCTACTTATCATGCATAAGTGTCTATCATGTTTGTTATATGGCATGAGAATTACCATTCTATCTTATTTATATCTCATATAAATAACTTGGGAACAAACATGATTACAATCTTTCTGGATAAGTCATGTCCTTATTGTGAAGTATCATGTAACACTCCTTACCAGTCTAGAGTGCAGCCGAGCAAGTTATGCCACTCAGTGTGCCGGAGTACCAATTCATGTTTCAATTACCCTTTATCCCTTTTAATTCATTTATTTATAATTTTTGATAAATCTGAATTTTTTCACAAATTTTATAGAAAATCCGATAAAGTGCCGGCTATAAATTGGAAACACAGTTCTTCTAAACCTGTTTAAAAACATTTCCAATATAATTTCCAAATCCAAACTCCATTATATACACATATCTCAACTCAATCTCAACATCTCAATACTATTTTCAAAACTTTTCTGTTTACTTCATCACTGGAAGCTCATTCATAAATATTTCTCAACATTTCATTTATCAACATACATTATATAGAAAATTCCAATAACATGAAATTTTATATATTTACATCATCAATAATCTCAAGAGTTTATAGTTACAATCCAAAACTAATACAAAATATAAAATACAAGTGCTACCCCAAAGTCCTAATGTCCTACCATATGCACTGCAGATGTGAGGTGACTCTGGACTCCGGATGCAGATTTGAAGGCTCACCCGGTCTGATGTTAGCTGGGCTCCCCAGCTAGGTCTCCAGTACCTGTGCGTGGCAAAAGCGACGCGCTAAGCAATTCTGCTTAGTGGTGACAATATAAAATAAAATAAAATAAAATAAAATAAAAATAATTATGCATAGTGTATTTTTACATTTTTGGATAGACTTAATTTCTGATATTTATAGCAATATTATTCGATTAAAATTTGGTAAGGTTTATTATCATTGCCCGAGTAACCCATACTAGTTGACTGGACTGGATAAACGGGTAAATTGGCACTGGGTACCAAGTACCTCGTACCATCACACCATCGGTCACATTGTGTCTCCCGGTGTGCAACGGAACAACTAATAAGCTGTAATAATTATCAGGGATAAAATCCCGAGTGTAACAACTCAAATAACATAGCCAAAGGCTATTATGTCACAGAATGGCATGGGAAGCCATGAAACACAGAATGGCATGAAGCCATATGCAGTACTGCTAACAGAACCCTATTGGCATGCCAACTTATCCAAACCAATCTTGCTAGGTGTACTAGGGCATATTACACTTTTAAGTTTCACAATTCTTGAAATTCAAGTTTTAGTGTTACTATTCATTTCATTAGTCAACTAAAATGTTGACTTTTGCATAGACAATAGGTACATTGGTTCTAATACTCCCAACATACCACATTTTGCATTCTAAATTTATTGGTATTGGTTGCCAATACCATTTCTAAACTTAATGTTAATTGGACAGAATTTTCAGTTTTCATGCTTTGTCTTTACTGTTCCATTAGTCATTTTTGCAGTGGAAATTTGGCAAAATGATCAACATGAAAGTTGTTCCTTATTTTGTCTAGTTGCATTTCCTTTTTTGAATCACTCCATTTGGAGTTTTGTAACTCAAGTTATGGCCCAAAAACTACAACTAGCCAGATTAAAATTTTGTCCAGAATTTCTGGACTGACCAAATATACAGTACTTAGAACAATGACTGCAACTCACTTTTTGAATATGTTTTGGTCATAATTTGGGTTAGGTTTCTTCATGAAAGTTGTAGATCTATATCTCAGCTTGTTTTTGGTAAAATTTCAGGTCAATTGGACCTTTCTACACTGAGTTATTGCCAAATGACTAAATACTATTCATTTAGTCATTTTTGCCCAGGCAGAATGCAGGTCACTCGGATTAGGGCAATCTTTTGGTCTACTAAATTTGGTTTTCTGGGCATAGTTTCTTCACCAAAGTTGTGCCATTATGTGTCTAGTTTCATGTGCAATTGGCCTTGCACCAATTGAACCTCTACAATTCAAGGTATTGCTGCCCAAACCTACTGGACTCATGTCCAGTCCTGCAGGTCACCAAGGGCAGCCACACTAAACCCAAATCCCACTACACAATTCACTTCATTTTTTATTCAAACCAAACCAAATGGTTGCTAATTGACCATTAAAACCTACTTCCATCATCACATGATCAAAGTCTCAATTTCCATCCCAAAACCCTAACTCAAACATCACATACCATGCAATATCATTGCATTTCAACATTCCACTTAAGAGATGCAATTTAAGGGCAGTCATACTAGCATGTTAGCTCCATAAAACTCATCACAATCATACCCCAACCAAGGCTGCTGAAATTTAGGGTTAGCATACCAATGGTATTTCATCAATTTTCTTTGTCATTTGCACTCATTCATAGTCCTTAAATATGAATTTAAAGTGAAATTCAAAGTTAGGTCACAAACCTCTATGGACTGAGATTTCCCACTTGCTAGGGTTCCTTTTTCCTTTTCTTTTTGCTCCCAAAAGACTTGCCAAGATGTAAGAACACTTTTTTGTGTTGCTAGGTTAGGGTTTTATTGGGTAGAAGTTAGTGAAATCAAGCTTTGAAAAGCTTGCTAAGGTTGGCTATGGTGGGTATGGGTGACGGCAAGAAGAAGAAATGAGAAGGTGTTCTGATTTTTTTTTCATTTTCTGCCCATTTAGCCTCTTTTAAGTAAGATTATGCCATGTGTCAACATTGGATTGGTTGGGAGAATCTTAATGACATCATTATGATGTCATAATGCCATTTTCTTTTATTTTCTCTCCTTTTCTTGTCTATTTAATTTCAATTAAATTTTTAACAACATTTATTCATATTTTATATTATATAAATTATTTATTTAACTGGACAAGTTGGCCAAAAATCATCTCTGAAGACGAAATGACCAAAATGCCCTCCGTTTGGCTTAACGAGCCAAAATTGTCTGTACCGATAGAAAAATTTTTCTATGTATTTTCTTGGCATTCTAATGCTATAAGAACCTCAATGACCCTTCTCTAGAGTCCCAACAATTATTTTATAATTTTTTCCACCGGTCTAGGGCTCCTAGTTGCGAGAACCGCAACTTCTCACTAGGTTACCCATCGCTAGGGCACCGGCTCATTTAACTTGGTTGTGTTTTATTTCTAAAATTTTTACTAAATTTTTCTTATTAATATTTGAGTTAATTATGGTTCCTCACTTTAGTTTAAATATTTTTCCGGATGTTCTAGCTATTTGAACCGACACTGGTCACCGAAACAGTGGAATGTACGGAGTTGCTACAAGGAGGGTGTTACATATCATTGATTGTGAACCAATTTATGATACTTTGTGCTAGAAATACTGTCACTCATATTCTCAATAACTTAAAAATAGAATTTCTAACAAAATATCAATGAACCTTTTCTATTACACATAAATACATTATGTAAACGGAAAAATAAAAATACCTTTTATTAATAAAATATGTATAAGATACATACTAAATGATATACTCTAGGGCATACTACTAACACTAGGAAGCTTTGGTGATATTAGGGTCATTCTATTGTGTTGAGTGAAATACACGTACCAGCAGCTCTTTGGGTGATGTGAACAGTATTGAGCAGCTCTAAATTGTTTTCAATTTCTCTTTCTTGTTGTTTAAGCTTGCAAATTCCATTTGGGTAAATAATTTCTACTTAGAAGGAGCTACTAAAGTATTTAAGTTTTAATTGTTGATTTTAAGTTGTGTTGAGTTTGAAGCATTCAATTAAGATACGTGAATGGAATTTGATTGTAGGACGTGTTGGAAGTGAACAATGAAGTGTAATCATTATTGAGATTTAATTGATAAAAATTTATTTTGAATGCTATAAATATTTTGGATTAGATTAGTATTATTTTTAGATTTTTTGTTAAAATAATAGGGATTTGATGCTTGGCGTGTTTTGCTAGAGAGATAAATAATGAAGTTTTGGGAAAAAGATAATTTTACATAAGCGGTATATGTTAAACTTATATATAAGACTAGAATGAATAACCATTGAAGCTTTGTGTTTTTTGGACGAGATTTTGGAATGTAGTTTGGGGAAAGGAAGGTTATGTTAGCAATAGTAAATTACAACTTGAATAATTGTTGGAAGTAAAATAAGATGGTAACTAATATTTTATATATATAAGCAAGTAGTAACTAATTTATTAAAAAAAAGAATTGAGTGTAAACCATGAATTTAATTTTGGAGAAGTATAAAAGCATAAAAAGGAATCTTAACCTAAGAACTTTGCTTATGAAGATGGGAGTTGGTTCATAAGAATGATATGTTATTTCTTCACATTGAATTGAGATTTGTCATATTGTTATTAAACTTACAATGGTGGTGAGATTAAGTCCAAGAAGTGTTATTTGATATTAATTTGAGAATTTATCCATGGGAATTGTTGCTAATTAATATGAGAACTAAATTGCAATGGAATTAAGAAGAATGGAGATTTAGAATTTGATTAACTTTTATTTGTTGAACTATGGAAGCGAGTGAAATGAGATTAAAAGGAGAAGTAGAAGATGAGTGTGTGTATATATATATATATATATATATATATATATATATATATATATATATATATATATATATATATATATATATTCATATTAGAAATATAATTGCTTGTATTGTGTTGTTGATTTGTAAGCCTCTAGAATAGATCATGATGATTGTTTGAATAAAGAAAATGAGATTTAAAATTTATAGCTAAATAAATGACCAAATATCTTTAAATATGTACCGAATAGATAATACATTGATGACGAACAATCTATATTTCAACATAGCATATGTACACTATCATTGAGACAATACTTGATATATACATAGCCTTGGGGTATATCAAGTGATCATCCTTTGAGGGTAGCTTTGCATATTTGTATGACTGACATTTTTATATCTTTTGGACCATTAACGTCATCATAGAGCCTAATAAGCCAACCTAGCTATCAGATTGCCAACACTTTAATTATATGGCCTAAGATGGCAAAATCATCCATAGGAAGCATGTAATTAGTATATGCAGATTTCTTTATTTTTCTGATGTTTCAATGAAATTATTTTAGCAAAATTGTTACAGCATAAATTTTATTTCAACTTAATTATATGACTTTGAAATAATTGATATTTATTCAGCTAACACATTTTAGCATAGTATTTGGTAGTATTAAGTACCAAAATCTTTTATGTTGCTCTTTATTATTTATTTATCTGCTCACTGAGTTTATACTCATCTCGTTATTTTAATATTTTAGATACTTTTGGTGATCCAAGATCTAGTAGTCTTGTTTTCATAACTTGTCCTTTCTTTGTTTCACTAGACTAATGGAGGTCAGGCCAACATGCTCCATGTGAAACTTTTGATTCTTTTTCAGACTATCTTAGATTTGTATGTTTAAGTTGCCTAATTACTGGGTTGTAGATATATTCTTTTTTATCCTCATGCTTTGTTTGAATGTCATTCTTAGTAATTTATTATAATTATGTTAGATAAGTCATGCTCAAAATATTTTATAATTTGTTGCTGTCTTCCTTGACCCCTCACAAAGAGGAATTAATTATACTTCTGGATGTTCTTAGTTGGATTAGTTTCTTTGTAGAGTTATTAAGTTATAGAGGTGGGAAAGGCTGTTGGGAGGTTAAGCTCAACTGGAAATAGTTATTAGTTTGTTGAGATAGTAATAACTTGACGTGCAGTATAACAAACTGTCGTGCTAAGGATGCGTATTGTATATCTAAGAGAATCAACCAATCAATAATATTCACTTTTCATTTTCTTATCAATAATTCTTCCCCTATTACTATTCTCTTATGGTATCACAACATCTTCAGTTGACTATGATAAGAATGTCAAACGAATGCTATCCATTTCACTGTTCTAGCAAGTGTTTATATTTTATTAGCAATATTTTAGGGAAACTCCAGTGGCGAATCTAGAAAAAAAAAATTCTATGGTCAATATAGAAAAAAATTATATAATATATTTAGTGCATTAAAAAATAGCGTACTAAATACTCGTATAAAAGCAATTAACTCTTAAATTTAGGAAGATGAGACTCACAACTTTATGGTAAAGGTGCATATACACCATGAGTATACAATAATATGCTTAATTATGTCACTTTGAAATAATTGATATTTATCCAGCTAACCTATTTTAGCATAGTATTTGGTATTATTAAGTACCAAAATCTTTTATGTTGCCCTTTTATTATTTATTTATTGGCTCACTGAGTTTATACTCATCCCTTTATTTTAATATTTTATATTCATCCCTTTATTTTAATATTTTATATTCATCCCTTTATTTTAATATTTTAAAAACTTTTGGTGATCCAAGATCTAGTAGTCTTGTTTTCATAACTTGTCCTTTCTTTGTTTCACCAAACTAATGGAGGTCAGGCCAACATGCTCCATGTGAAAATTTCGATTCTCTTCCAAACTATCTTAGATCTGTATGTTTAAGTTGCCTGATTATTGGGTTGTACATATATTCTTTTTGATCCTCATGCTTTGTTTGAATGTCATTCTTAGTAATTTATTATAATTATGTTAGATAAATCATGCTCAAAATATTTTATAATCTGTTGCTACCTTCCTTGACCATCACAAAGAGGAAAAATCTAATTATACTTTTGGATATTCTTAGTTGGATTAGTATCTTTGTACAATTATTAAGTTATAGAGGTATAAAAGGTTGTTAAGAGGTTAAGTTGAGCTAGAAACAGTTATTAGTTTGTTGAGATAGTAATAACTTGGTACGCAATATAACAAACTGCCGTGCTAAGCATGTGTACTGTGTGTATAAGAGAATCAACCAATCAATAATATTCACTTTTCATTTTCTTATCAATAATTCTTCCTCTGTTACTATTCTTTCATGGTATCACAACTGTGATAAGAATGTCAAACAAATGCTATCCATTTCATTGTTCTAGCAAGTGTTTATATTTTATTAGCAATATTTTAGGGGAAACTCCAGTGGCGAATCTAGGAAAAATTTTTTCTAGGGTCAATATAGAGAAAAATTATATAATATATTTAGTGCATTAAAAAATAGCATATTGAATACTCGTATAAAAGCAATTAACTCTTAAATTTAGGAAGATGAGACTTACAACTTTATGATGAAGGTGCATATACACCACGAGTATGCAATAATATGCTTCATTATGTGACTTTGAAATAATTGATATTTATTCAGCTAACCTATTTTAGCATAATAATTGGTATTATTAAGTACCAAAATCTTTTATGTTTCTTTTTATTATTTATTTATCCGCTCACTGAGTTTTTACTCATACATTTATTTTAATATTTTAGATACTGTTGGTGATCTAAGATCTAGTAGTCTTGTTTTCATAACTTGTCATTTCTTTGCTTCACTAGACTAATGGAGGTCAAGCCAACATGCTCTATGTGAAATTTTCTATTCTTTTTCAGACTATCTTAGATTTATATGTTTAAGTTGCTTGATTACTGGGTTGTAAATATATTCTTTTTGATCCTCATGCTTTGTTTGAATGTCATTCTTGGTAATTTATTATAATAATGTTGGACAAATCATGCTCAAAATATTTTATAATTTGTTGCTATCTTCCTTGACCCTCACAAAGAGGAAAAATCTAATCATACTTTTGGATGTTCTTAGTTGGATTAGTATCTTTCTAGAGTTATTGAGTTATGAAGATGGGAAAAGTTGTTAGGAGGTTAAGCATGTGTACTGTGTATATAAGAGAATCAGCCAATCAATAATATTCACTTTTCATTTTCTTATCAATAATTCTTTCTATATTACTATTCCCTCATGGTATCACAACATCTTCGGTTGATTGTGACAAGAATGTCAAACAAATGCTATCCATGTCATTGTTCTAGCAAGTGTTTATATTTTATGAGCAATATTTTAGGGAAAACTCCAGAGGTAAATCTAGAAAAAAAAAATTTCTAGGGTTAATATAGAGACAAATTATATAATATATTTAGTGCATTGAAAAATAATGTAGTGAATACTCGTATAAGAATAATTAACTCTTAAATTTAGAAAGATGAGACTCACAACTATATGGTGAAGGTGCATATACACTACAAGTATACAATAATATGCTTAATATATAGGCGTCAATTGGTTTCCTATTAATAAAAATATATTCTCTATTTAAAAAGAGAATTTAATATTTAAATTTATGATGGGTCAATTTAAACAAATATATATATATATATAAAAGGCTAATTTAAGGGAAAAAAAAAAAGGGTCAATTGATTCACTTTAACTGTAGTAGATCCACATAAGGAAAACTCTATAAATTTTTCAGGTTATTGGTTATAGACGGGTGTGACAATTAGGTTGATCATTTGTTGTCTTTGCTGAGGCTATAATATGTGAAAAAGCCATCAAACTGATGCATGGATGTTGTGTAGAACAGTTGTCTTTGTTTCTTTTGGCTGCTATTGCTTTAGCGTGAAATAATTTGTTTGGTAATTTGTGACAATGTGTAGATTTTATGTTGAGGCATGCCAACTCAGTTTGCGGTGAACCAAAAACTACAAGGGGAAATTTTATCTTTGGGGAAAAGATTGGGGGTGGAATTAACACAATTTACGCCTATGATCACTCCATTAGAGCATACACTCGCTAGTTCATTGCTAGAAGAAGCAAAAAGCTTTTGAAAACAGAGGAATATGGCGATTCAATAGTAAGAAATTGGCTGCAAAACTTGCTCAGTAATGATTATTTTCATGACCACAGCATATATTTTCATGATTATTTTCAGACAGACAGAAGAAATACTATTATCAGACATCATACGTTGTCATCTAATTTGCTATCGTATTCATCATCTTATACTCTCCTACTTCGCTTGTAACAAGAAAGATAAGTAGGATTGCCAAGGAGATCAGAAGCAACATCAAACTCATCTTTCTAACCTCTCTCCATAATTTCTCAGAGAACTTCTACGTAGAATCTGCAAAACATCCTTCATAGAAGGCCTTGGAGATGGTATAGTGCTAGTACAAATGAGTCCTAGCTTGAATACAGTGGTCATTTCTTCCAGGTAACATGATTCCTTAATTCCCTCATCCAGGCAATCAACGATTGGCTTTCCCTCTGCATTTCGCCTCCAGGCCCATTCTGCAAGGTTGGTATTCTCATCCCCAGTACGAGGTTCTCTTCCTGTCACCAGTTCCAGGAGAACAACTCCAAAGCTATAAACATCGATCTTCTCATTCACTTTTGTCGTATAAGCATGCTCTGTAATACAAGCAACAAAAACATATCAAATTGAGTCTTCATTTTTTTTTTTTTTTTTTTTTTTGCTTTTATAGCTAAAATTATTGAGTCGAGTAAAATATTACTCTGAGTACTTGACAAAGCATTTTGAAGGTATCTTATGCTCTTACCTGGGGCAATGTAACCAAAAGAGCCTGCTACAGTAGACATCGTGTGAGCCTCTCCTTGCTTAGCCAACAATTTAGCAAGTCCGAAATCTGCAATTCTTGCCTCAAATTTAGAATCCAACAAGATATTGCTAGACTTGACATCTCGATGGATGATAGGTGGGGAGCAGTCATGGTGCATGTAGCATAATCCTTGTGCAGCTCCAATGGCAATCCGCATCCTTTTAGGCCAATCCAAGACAACATGATGGATTGAATTTGTCCTTGGTGATGATCTTCTGTTCTTTCCATGAAGCCAACTATCCAGGCTTTGATTCTCCATATACTCGTAAACAAGAAGCTTCGATTCCTCACTTGAAATGCAGCACAACAACTTCACTATATTTGAGTGTCTAACTGTGCCTAGGATTTGAACTTCAGCCGCAAATTCTTTCTCGAGCTTCCCATCAAATTTTCTATTGCTCGAAATCCTCTTAACTGCAACAAATTCTCCTATATGGTTCACAACAATGCGGTATACCTTCCCTGACCCTCCACTTCCAATTAGATTACTTTCTGTCAAACCTTCCAAAATGTTTGCTTCTGTGAAATCCACTTTATGGAATGTGGTCATCTTCCATGTTGCCAGATCACGATTTTGCTTCTTTCTCGTATTATGTCTAACAATGACTAAGGTTAATATAGCAGTAGCCATGGAGATAGTTATGGAAAAAACAAGAATCATGGCAAGAACTTTAGAGGACAGTTTGTTGGAATTGTGAGAACTGATATAGCAATTTGGAAGGTTTAGAACTGGATTAGCGGCACAGAGATTAGAATTGTTCAGGAAGCCATTCTCATAAGCAAGGTTGTCAAACTGCCCTGGAATTTGCCCAGAAAGTTGATTGGAGGACAAATTGAGTACTAGAAGCTTCAGTTGGCCTAACTCGGATGGAATTTTGCCAGAGAAATGGTTTTGAGATAAGTCCAAGTAAAGTAGGACAGGTATAGACCCCATCACTGCTGGGATTTGGCCTGAAAGTGCATTTCTTGAGAGATTTAGAGTAGTCAGTAACTTCCAGGAGATTATCTTGGTTGGAAGTTGACCTGATAGTTGATTACCATCAAGCATAAGAGTATTAAGACGAGACAGGCTGGTCACTTCCACTGGAATTTCACCTGAAAACATATTGTTACTTGCCTCAAAAACAATCAAATTCACCCAACGAGATATCCCAACAGGAATTGCACCAGAAAATTTGTTGTTGTTAAGCTCCAACCTGGAAAAATTCCAAGCCAGCGAGCTTGGAAGTTCCCCTGAAAATGAATTATCACTTAGCATCAAGGATGTCATACTGATTGCTGTCCAAATACCTGAAGGTATTTCGCCAGTAAAGTTGTTGTTGTAAAGATGAACCATGAGCAAAGTATTACAGTTTCCAAGCGACCGAGGAACCTCACCAGTGAGATTGTTTGAAAACGCAATAACACTTACCAAAACACCTCCAGCACAGAGATTTTCTGGTAGTTGACCACTAAAATGATTGGCTGAAACCTCAAAAAATTCGAGCTTCGAATGAAGGCCTAGTTCTGGTGGCAGGACTCCACTCAAGTTGTTGGTGAAAACCTTAAAAGTTTTCAGTGTAGAAATAAGGCCTATACTTGAGGGTATTTCACCAGAAAACTGATTCCTATATAGATTGAGAAGCTTCAAATTCTGTAACTTGCCAAAGTCTTCTGGTATTGAGCCAGTCAAGTTGTTCATAGCAAGATCAATTTCAACCAAATTCCATGCTTCTACTTTCTGGGGGATCTCCCCAGACAATTTATTGAGAAACAAATACAAATAGGTCAAATTCTTCAACAAAAATAACCCACCAGGAATACTACCTTCCACATTGTTTATTGCCAAATCCAGTTGCTTAAGACTTGAAAGATTGGCAAAACTGTCTGGGATGAGACCGATCAAATTGGCATTTCTAATCCACATGAATGTCAACTTGCTTAGCATACCAAACTCCGCCGGAATTGGTGAAGGCACAAACCCATTATAGGCCAAGCCTAATTCTACAAGGTTGGCCAAGTAACCAATCTCATTCGGAAGGGTCCCATTGAACTGGTTTGAATTCAGATACAAGTATTGCAACTTCGTTAGGTTACCTATCGCAGGCGGAATATCACCAGAGAAGTTATTAGCCCCAAGATTCAAGTATTTGAGAGTTGAAAGCCGGAAATCAATATCATCTGGGATTGGACCCACAAAATAATTTTGAGAAAGATCCAAGCTTTGAAGCTTTGAGCAATTGAAAACAACTCTTGGAAATTCTCCGGGGATGTTGTTATAGGACAAGTCCAGAACGGTGAGGTTTCTGAGGGCGCAAATGGTTGCCGGGATTGTTACTTTGATGTCCTTGTCGCTGAGCAAAAGTGAGGTAACCTTACCGTTGGTGCAGTAAATCTCCGTCCAATTGCACGGCGAGGATGAGGAGGCCCAGGACTGTAGAGACGGTGGATTGCCCAGTTGTTGCTTGAGCTTCAAGAGGATGTCAAGCTCTGTATTCACATTTTGTGAAATTACAAGGAAGGGTATCGATGTTAGGAGTAAGGATAGGAAGAGGTTCAGAAATGGAAAGGGTAGTTTGAACATTTGCAAACCGATTCTGAGTTTTGCTGGGAAAAAGGGGAGAGAAACTGACGGCTTCTTTCAAATTTGGCGAGCCGCGGAGATCATATGCATGGATTGGGATGTGGAAATGACACTGAGATTTTTGTTAATTACATTTCCACCACTAAAAGTGATTGGATGAGTTGATTGCTTCTAATAATAATTAATTGTTACGAGTATTCCCGTTAAGAAAAATACTTTAAAGATATATTTATCAAAGGCTATTAAAAAAGTTTAAAATTAAATTTAATAAATTTTAATTATAAAAATATTACAATAATATAATAATTTTTTTAAATTTTGTTTTCAAAAATATTTAAAATTATGTTTTTTTAAAAAATAATTTTAACTGTTTAACCTCAATATTAAATTAGTCATATCTTTTGTGTATTACAAATTATTTTTTTATTTTATTTTAATAATATATTTTAATATTTATATTTTTTATTTTTAAAATCATACTAAAATTTTATTAATATTAAAAATTTTAATTAATTATATTAAATATTAGTATCATTGATTCATCATTGAATGATAAGGAATACAATGAAAATGAGCCATTTCCATGAAAATTTTTTTAATCTCATTTTTTAGGTAAATATGTTTTTCTAATGTAATACTAATAATTACTAAAATAAAATTATTAAGTCAAACATTATTTAATACTAATAATTAAATTTAATAAAATATTTTTAAATGATTAAATAAACGTATCTAATATTTTTTTATTTTTTAAATTTCAAATATTTTTTATAATTAATAATTAAAAGAAGATAAAAAGTTAATTAAAATAAAAATTTAAATATTTTATATTATTTAAATCTTAAATATTTTATATTTTTAAATAAAATCAATTTAAAAATATATAGCATTTTCTATCAAGTAGCATATATATCAACAGATATTAATAAAAATTACATAAAAAAAATAATAAATGACAAAATTTTAAGTCGCCTTCTTAAAATACATGGCATGATTTTGTGAATTTATTTATATATTTTATTATATATATATATATATATATATATACACTCCAAGTATGGTTTAGTACAAATCAACTGTATCCACCAAATCATTTCAATTCAAGGGCAAACGGATTAGGAATTTTTATTTATTTTTTTTGTCAATTTGGACAGCTATTATTTCATTATATTAAAAATTATATACTATGATATTATGCTAAAATATAGTCATATATAGGAAAGGCTCGTTAAGTGATTTAATTTGTTCATCTTTTTATCAATAATTTAATAGACTTGTCACTTAGTGAATTTATTTTCCCTTCTCTTTTTATCAGAATTCTGATGATAATGCTAGAATTTAAAGGGCAATTGTGTAGTTTTGAAGATGATGATGACCAATTTTGCATTGTTTTTGCTCAAAGTCCAACCAACTTTAATTTATTGTTTGCAAAATATTTTTAATTTTAATAAAAATTAAATAAAAAATAATAATGAAGACACGAGAGATGAACTTGGAAGGAAGGTTCGTGCTTCAAATTTTCTACTCAATCACTATCCACATATCTATTAGTTGTTCAATGTTGACTGTTTTAATTGAAAAAATGTTCACCATTTCAGTTGAAAATTCCTTGGTCTTACGCCTTTTCTCCTTCTATTATATAAAATAATTTTAATATTTTTATAATTATTTTATTCACCACAAAAAAAAAAAAAAAACGAAATCAATTGCCAAATTTTATTAGTAATCATCAACGTTTTATTAATGAAATTTTGATCGACAATATAATTTAATAAGTAAAAGTGGTGTCAAATATTAATTTTATTGAGTATGTCTGTTTAACTTTTACTTATTTTAATTAATTAAATAATTAAAATTATTAAGTAAAAAATCTAGGTAACTGAAAATTACATCAGGGAATTAAATAAAATCTATTGCAATAAATAAAAATAATTATTAAAAATAAATTAGAATTTAAATTAAAATAAAACTTTTAGATATAATGGGATTTGTGTTCTTTCTCTAATAGAATTTAGCTAAAGATTTTTCATTAGTTAAATTCTAAATTTTCTACCACATTTCAATCTATTAGGATCTCCCAACTTATGAAAAATATAAAAGAACAAGTTAAAATGCCATTAGAAAACAAAGGAAATTGAATTATACTAAAATTCCTATTTTGTCAAAAATGGTAGAATTAAAAATAAAAAAAAAATAAATTTTGATCAAGTCATAAATTAATATTAAGGTTTCGTTTGTTTTACGAAAAATATTTTTCTAGAAAATATTTTTCGTATTTTCTGGTGTTTGGGGCATTCAGAAAAATTGATCAACAGAAAATATTTTCCTAGTTAAAGGAAAAATTAAGTTATTTTTAAAGAAAATGACTTCCATTTATCAAAAGAGGAAATCATTTTTCATTTTATAAATTTTAATAATCTTATTAAAATGTAAACATACTTCTATATACATAAAATTAATATATATTATTAATTTAATATTATAACCAAACATTAAAAATTATTTTTATGAAAAATATTTTTTTTTATGAAAAATATTTTTCGTATATAAATTATTTTTCATAAAATAAAGGGAGCCTAAAACTCATGCCATAGTTATTAGAGATGCCTAAGACATAAAACTAAGACATAGAAAAAGAAACCTTAAATTTGTGCATTATACAAATCCATAAAAATTAACAAAAATAAAGCCAATGCAGAAAACATAAAATTAAACAGTAAACTTATAAAATTTACTATTGTAAAAAAAACAATTATAAAATTTACTAAAAATAGTAAGTTTACATAGAAAATTTCAAACTTTTACCATGATAGCTACACATCAAATTGAAATATAATAAAAAGCACTACATTTATTGATGCAAGATTAATTATTTAAAAACAAAAATTGGATAGATTATTTAAGCAAAATTATTCCATTTATCTATAAATAATTTGACAAATCTAAAAATAAAAGTAAAATCTAGATATTTTAAAGTCATACAAATAAAAACAACTTAAAATAAGAAAAATCTAGATATTTTTAAAAATTATTTCTATCATTCTATAATATGGAAATTGATTTTGCAAAATTAGGTTATAGAAACACAATCAAATATGAACTAAAATTTTAAAAATTTATAAAAGAAAAAATGTTTTTAAAGCGATTGAAAAGGTTATTTCATATGCAAACAGCCCAATAAAATCATTGAGAATGTCTTAAATCTAACAATATCATGTTGGAAATGTAGAAAATATAAAAAGTGACAAAAATGCATCTTTTAGACATTAGGTACCCAAAATTAGAATTGCTTCCCTTAAAATAAGGGAGTTTTGTTGGCATCTTGAAAAGCTTAGAAGGGCAAGAACACAACATGAGAAAAAAAAAAAAAAACTTTTGTTATTATTTAATTAATTAATTTAGAACTAAGTGAATATATAGTGATTAGTGTGCAAATTGAATAAATTTAATTAGAATGAAAAGAATATAGTATGAAATAGCTCTCCACACACTAAAATACAATAGAAAAATACCTTAAATTGCTTAATTATTAGCCAGCTAAAATAAGATATATTTATAAGAAAGTAAGTGTAACACCCCTTACCCGACTACAGTGTAGCCGAGCAAGACATGTCACACTCAGTGCCTGAGCACCCTATTTTATCTTATTTTATTCCTTTAAAAATTTTGTTATTGTTATATTTTAATATCAATTATCTTTCTATGGAGAAACCAGCGAAGTTTCCCCTGTTTCTATTACCATTTGACGTATTTCACTATTCACCTGTTTGAAATTCAATAATATTTTCAAAATAAAATCTCATAATCATCTCATATTTCAATATCATCCATGTATTTCAATTCTCATATTCATTCTCATCCACTTTCCTTCATACTCCATTCACATATCAAAATTCTCATATTTCCATTAATTTACATAATTTGCAAACTAATTGAATAAATTTATAATTTACATGATATACAAATTAATTACATATGAACTAATCAATTTATTAATTTACATCACATAAATATTACTTACAAATTCTTAGTTTACAATTCTTAGTTTACATTACAACATACAAAATATTTATAATATACAAAATACATAAAATAATTTATATGGGCCCTATCTACATGCATTACTGAAGAGGTGACAACCTTGAACCCTTCTGACTCTTCTGCAGATCTGGACTTCAAAATCCTAGTCGGGATACGGCTTACTACTTCTTTCTCTTTTGCCCTCTGTGATTCTGGGTCCATACCTTAACCTAAAATAATCAAAGAAAACAGATCTGTATTAGTGTCACCTCGACTCATATGAATGCAATGCATGTTATGCACACAATCTTATTCTATCTATCGATGCCTAGGAACGCCTAAACCAGGCTCTGATACCAATAAATGTGACACCCCTTACCCATCTACAGTGTAGCCAAGTAAGATATGCCACACAGTGTACCGGAACACCATATTTTATCTCAATTATTTTTATCCTTCCTTAATTTATTTCTTCATCGTTATGAAGTGCAATTTGTGAAATTTAACTCATTTAAGTCATTTATTAAAATTTTAAATTCATTTGAGGTTCCGAAAATTTTATAGAAAATCCGGCAGAGTACCGGCTAAAAATGGAAAAAACAGTTTTTCGGAACCTGTGAAAAACACTTCTAATAGTCATTCAATTCCACAACTCCCAATTTTCTCATCAATTCTAAAAAATTCTTCCATTTGTCATTCATTCATTTAACATCATAATCATGTACATTTCATTTATAAATATAAATTTACAAATACTGATATTCATACCAAATTATATTACATAAGTTTCAATTTATATATGAGAAAATGAAAGTTTAATTACAAAATGCAAACAGTATAAAATACCAAAATGGGACCTAGTATCCTACCAATGCACTAAAGTCTGTGAGGTGACACGGACACTATGCAGAACTGTGAACGGCCTCACCCAGTCTGTGGTTTACTGGGATCTCTGTCCAAATCTTCAGTACCTACGCGTTACAAAAGCGACGCGCTAAGCATAAAACTTAGTAGTGCCAATAATACAAGAAAATATAATATGCAAATAAAAGTAAAAATTTCCTAGTTATTGTGTTTATAAGAAATAAATAATTACTAACTTATTGTTTAGTCGAAGGCTAATTACGTTTTATGATATTAACTCATTCTAACATTTTATTAATCGTTTTCTTAATGATTTTGAGCTTCTTTTTATTGTAATCATTCTTGTTCTTTATCTTGATATTTAATTTCCTTACTTTTTTTAATAATCAATTCAATTTCATTTATACTTTTCCATGCCCAAGTAACCTATACAAATTGATAGGACTGGATAAACGGGTAAACTAGCATGGGTACCAGGTACCTCGGGCTGTCACACCATCAGTCACAATGTGTCTCCCAATGTGCAGACAGAATGGCTAATAAGCCATAAAAGCAATAAGGCATAAAGCCAAGTATAACATCATAATCAGTATAGCCATAGGTTATCATATCACAGAATGGCATGAAGCCATACGCAGTACTGCTATCAGAACCCTATTGGCATGCCAACCTATCCAAACCAATCACACTAGGCCTATTAGGGCATATTACAAAGTTATTTCCTGAATATTTGTACTTAACATATAAGGTTACTATTCATTTGGTCATTTAAGTCAAATTATTGACTTTCTCATATATAATAGTTACATGAGTTTTAGTCACATAGATTTACCACATTTTGGTTTCCAAAAGTGTTGGCATTAGTTGTCAATCCATACTTCTAACCAATGGAGAATAAATCCAAATTTTAATTATTGAGTACTAGAGTTCACTGTTCCATTAGGCCATTCTACAGTGAGAATTTGGCCAAGTGTTCTTAATTAAAGTTGTTCTTTATTGTGTCTAGTTACATTTCACTTTTTGAATCACCCCATTTAAAGTTTTCTAGCTCAAGTTATGGCTATTTCACCATAACTGATCGGATTGCCTTTACCCAGAATTTCTGGGCAATTCTTAGATATTGGCAGTTTTTGTACACTAACTGTAGGTGAGTTTTTGAATAGGTTATGATCAAAATTTGGGTTTGTTTTCTTCATGAAAGTTGTAGGGCTATGTCTCAGCTTTTCTATCGGCATAAAATTCAGGTCAATTGGACCTTTCTACACTGAGTTATGACCAAATGAATTAACATTGTTCATTTGGTCATTTTCCAGGGACAGCATATTGGTCACCCTGATTAGGTCAATTTTTAGGGCCACTTAGGTTGGTTTTCTAGGCAGGGTTCCTTCACTAAAGTTGTGGTATTTTGTGTCTAGTTTAACTTTCAATTAGCCTTGCACTGATTGGAGTTACCTAGCTTGAGTTATAACCCCAAGAGCACACTGGAGTTAAAGGGTCCAGAATGCACACTTAAGGCAGTCTAATTCTTTACATTAGTTAATGTCACCAATCACTCCATTTTCAATTCAAACTACACCAAATGGTCACTAAATGACCATTACAATATCATTTTGTGTTCAATTGCATCTACCCCCATATTTGAATTTCAAACTCTAGCCCTAAAATTCCAAAGTTTCAAATTCTTACACTAAACTCATAAATTAATATTTAAGTGATACAATCATATCAAGGGCAGCCTATTCACTCATTTAATTCAAAGAAATCATCAAAACCATAACAAGTCCATGGCTGCCCAAAATAGGATGACACTTTAACATATTTATTTTTTTATGGAATTTCACATATCCTAGCTCAAATTATCATTCTAACAAGAAATTTAAAGAAAAGAGAAAAGGAATTGGACACTAACCTTATTGGAGCTAACTCCCAAGCTTGCAAAACCTTCCTTTTCCTTCTTCTTTTTGCTAGCAAGAGAGAGTTTAAGATGTAAGAAGCAGTTTTTATGAAAGAAGCTAGTGGTTTTATGGTGTGTTTTTATGAGAATTCTAGTGAGAAGGAGGAGCAACAATGAAGGTATGTGTAGAGAGAGAGGTGTCTCGGCTGAATGAGAAAGAAGAAAGCAGAATTTGTTTCTTTATTTTGACTTCTTTTTCCCATTTTAAATGAATTTAAGTGTGTTGTTAAATTGTAATTGGGTGGGGGCATTTTAATGACATCATGTGATGTCATAATTCTCAATTTCTTTCATTTTCTTTTTCTTTTCTTTACTACTCATTTTTAATTTAATTTTTAGCAATATTTATTCATATTTTATGTCATAATAATTATTTACTTAACTTGACAAATCGGTAAAAAATTATCGCCGAAGACGAAATGACCAAAATGCCCTCCGTTTGGCTTATTTAGCCAAAATCGTCTGTACCGATGGAAAAAATTTTTTTAAGTCTTTTCTTGGCATTCTAATGCCATAGAAACCTCAATGACTCTTCTCTGGAGTCCCAAAAATTATTTCATAAATTTTCTCTTAGCATTAGGACTCCTAGATACGAAAACCGCAACTTCCTACTAGGTTACCTATCGCTAGGGCACCGGCTCATTTAACTTGGTTGTATTTTATTTCTAAAATTTTTCCTAAATTTTTTTTATTGTTATTTGAGTTATTTATGACTCCTCACTCTAGTCTAAATATTTTTCCAAACGTTCTAACTGTCCGGATTGACACCGGTCACTGGAACAGTAGAATGTACGAAATTGCTACAGTGAAGTTGTTACAAAAAAGATAACCCTAACCTAATTTTACTTTACTTAAATTTTAAAATAAAAATTAATTAAGAAAATTAATTGTTTGATATTATATTTTGGTGGATGTCCACCAAGGGATAATTAATTTTTTCAATTTTTTTTTTCTAAAATTTTTAAAAATAAAAATTAACAAAGAAAAAACTATTTAGAATTATTCACCAAAGGGTGATTATTATTTTTCTTAAATTTTATCAATTAAAAGGCCTTATAAATTCCAATGATTGTTCAATATTGGAATTATCTTAAAAATCGTGAAGTTTTAAGTTCGAATCTCAATTGGATCCAATTATATATATATATATATATATATATATATACCTTGAAATAATTAAGCTCAAAAGTCTTTTCTAAAAATTTTTTAATTTAAAAAAAACAATTAATTTTTTTAAATGTCTTTTCTAAAAAGAAATTTCTTAAAATGAAATTAGTTAATTAAAAATTACTTTAGCAATTTCCTAAAGTGAATTTAGTTAGCTCAAACTAAATTTATTATGATAAATTATTTTATTTTATTAATAATTTTTCATTTCAAATCTTGTTTTAGGATTTCTCCGGTACATGGGCTTCACCATAATCAAAATATAGTTCGCTGAAGGAAGAAGCAGAAAGCTTTTGAAAACAGAGGAACTAAATATGGCGATATAATTGTAAGCAATTGGCTGCAAAACTTGCTTCCTAATGATTATTTTCATGACTATAGCATATAATACACTCCAAAAAGACAGAAAAAAGCACTATTATCAGACTTCACACGCTGTAATCTAAGCTAATATCGTATTCATCATCTGATACTCTATTACTTCGCCTGTAACTAGAAAGATAAGTAGGATTGCCAAGAAGAGGAGTAACATCAAATTCGCTTCCCAATTTCTCTCCATAATTCCTCGGAGAAATTCTACGTAGAATCTGCAAAACATCCTTCATAGAAGGCCTTGTAGATGGTGCAGTGCTAGTACAAATGAGTCCTAGCTTGAATACAGTGGTCATTTCGTCCAGGTAGCATGATTCCTTAATTCCCTCATCCAGGCAATCAACGATAGGCTTTCCCTCTAAATTTCGCCTCCATGCCCATTCTGCAAGGCTGGTATTCTGATCCCCAACATTTGCTTCTCTTCCTGTCACCAGTTCCAGGAGAACAACTCCAAAGCTATAAACATCGATCTTCTCATTCACTTTTGTTGTATAAGCATACTCTGCAATACAAGCAAAAAAAACATATCAGATTGAGGCTTCATTTTTGCTTTTACAGCTAAAACTATTCAATCGAGTAAAATTTTTTGCGAGTACTTGACAAAGCATTTTGAAGCTATCTTATGCTCTTACCTGGGGCAATGTAACCAAAAGAGCCCGCTACAGCAGACATCGTGTGAGCTTGTCCTTGCTTAGCCAGCATTTTGGCAAGTCCAAAATCTGCAATCTTTGCCTCGAATTTAGAATCCAACAGGATGTTACTAGACTTGACATCTCGATGAATGATAGGTGGGGAGCAGTCATGGTGCATGTAGCATAATCCTTGCGCAGCTCCAATGGCAATCTGCATCCTTCTAGGCCAATCCAAGAAAGCATGATGGATCGAGTTTGCCGCTGATGATGATCTTTTGTTCTTTCCATGAAGCCATCTGTCCAGGCTTTGATTCTCCAAGTACTCATAAACAAGAAGCTTTGATTCTTCACTTGAAATATAACACAACAATTTCACTATATTTGAGTGCCTAATTGTGCCCAGGATTTGAACCTCCGCCACAAATTCTTTCTCGAGCTTCTCATCAAATGCTTTACTGTTCCAAATCCTCTTAACAGCAACAAATTCTCCCGCATGGTTCACAACGATGCGGTATACCTTTCCTGACCCTCCACTTCCAATCAGATTATTTTCTGTCAAACTTGCCAAAATATTTGCTTCTGTGAAATCCACTTTCTGGAATGAGGTCAGCTTCCATGTTGCCAGATCACGTTTTTGCTTCTTTCTCTGATAGCCTCTAAATGCAAGCAAGGTTAATATAGCAGCACCTATGAAAATAGCTATGGCAAGAACCAGAATCATGGCAAGAAATTTAGAGGACAGTTTTTTGGAACTGCGGGGTCTAATATAGCAATTTGGAAGGTTTAGAACTGGATTAACAGCACAGAGATTAGAATTATTCAGGAAGCTGTTCTCATAAGCAAGGTTATCAAACTGATCCGGAATTTGCCCAAAAAGTTGATTGGAGGATAAGTTGAGTTCTAGAAGCTTTAGTTGGCCTAACTCGGATGGGATTTTGCCAGAGAAATGGTTTTGAGATAAGTCCAAGTAAGAAAGGCTAGGTAAAGACCCCATAACTGTTGGGATTTGGCCAGAAAGTGCATTTCTTGAGAGATTTAAAGTAGTCAGTGACTTCCAGGAGATTAT
This sequence comes from Hevea brasiliensis, assembly GCF_030052815.1. Lineage (NCBI taxonomy): Eukaryota > Viridiplantae > Streptophyta > Magnoliopsida > Malpighiales > Euphorbiaceae > Hevea > Hevea brasiliensis. The sequence goes on from NC_079496.1 coordinate 105,081,107, forward strand.
CTTGGTTGGAAGTTGACCTGAAAATTGATTACCATCAAGGAAAAGAGCAGTAAGAAGAGGTAGGCTGGTCACTTCCACTGGAATTTCACCTGAAAACAGATTGTTGCTTGCCTCAAAAACAATCAAATTCACCCAACGAGATATCCCTGTAGGAATTGGACCAGAAAATTTGTTGTTGCTAATCTCCAACCTGGACAAATTCGAAGCCAGAGAGCTTGGAAGTTCACCTGAAAATGAATTATCACTTAGCATCAAGTATGTCATGTTAACTGCTGTCCAAATACCTGAAGGTATTTCGCCAGTAAATTTGTTGTTGTAAAGCTGAACCGTGAGCAAAGTGTCACAGTTTCCAAGCGATTGAGGAACCTCCCCAGTGAGATTGTTTGAAAATGCAACAACACCTAGCAAAACACCTCCAGCACATAGATTTTCTGGTAGCTGGCCACTGAAATGATTGGTTGAAACCTCAAAATGTTCGAGCTTTGAATGGAGGCCTAGTTCTGGTGGCAAGACCCCACTCAAGTTGTTGGTGAAAACCTTCAAAGTTTTCAGTGTAGAAATAAGGCCTATACTGGGGGGTATTTCACCAGATAACTGATTGGTAAATAGACTGAGAAGTTTCAAATTCTGTAACTTGCCAAAGTCTTCCGGTATTGAGCCATTCAAGTTGTTCATAGCAAGATCAATTTCAACCAAATTCAATGCTTCTACTTTCTGGGGGATCTCCCAAGACAATTTATTGCGAAACAGATACAAATTGGTCAAATTCTTCAACAAAAATAACCCATCAGGAATACTACCTTCCAGATTGTTTACTGCCAAATCCAAATGCTCAAGACTTGAAAGATTGGCAAAACTGTCTGGGATGGGACTGATCAAATTGGCATATCTAATCCACATGAATGTCAACTTGCTTAGCTTGCCGAATTCCACCGGAATTGTTGAAGGCACAAACCCATTATAGGCCAAGCCTAATTCTACAAGGTTGGCCAAGTTACCGATCTCCTTCGGAAACGTCCCATTGAACTGGTTTGAATTCAGATACAAGTACTGCAACTCCGTTAGGTTACCTATCGCAGGCGGAATGTCACCGGAGAAGTTATTAGCTCCGAGGTCTAAATATTTGAGATTTGAAAGCCAGTGATCAATATCATCCGGGATTGGACCCACAAAATAATTTTGAGAAAGATTCAACCTTTGTAGCTTTGAGCAGTTGAAAACAGCTCTTGGAAATCCTCCGGGGATGTAGTTAAAGGACAAGTCAAGAATGGTGAGGTTTGTGAGGTCACAGATTGTTGCCGGGATTTCTACTGAGATGTCCTTGTTACTGAGCAAAAGGTTGGTAACCTTACCGTCGGCGCATGAAATCTCCGTCCAACTGCACGGCGAGGATGAGGAGGTCCAGGACTGTAGAGACAGTGGATTACCCAGTTGTTGCTTGAGCTTCAAGAGGATGTCAAGCTCTGTGTCAACATTTTGTGAAATTACAAGGAAGGGTATAGATGTTATGAGTAAGTATAGGAAGAGGCTCAGAAGTGGAAAGGTTAGTTTAGACATATTGAACCGATTCAATCAATTGCTCAGTTGGATTTATTTTTGCCGGGAAAAGGGAAGAGAAACCAGTGGCTTCTTTCAAATTTGGCAAGCCGAGGAGACCATATGTATGGGTTGAGGTTGGGAAATGACATTGTGATTAACAATAATTACAACTTCACCACTGAAAGTGTTTGGTTTTAGCACCAATCAGCTACATCTACCAAATGTGCTATACTGTGGATTTCACCTGCAGAAACCAGTAACCTTTCATACAGCAGAGAAACAGAAAAACTGGGACTTATTTCTAACAAAAAAAAAATAAAATAATATATTCTCCATTTACTCTCGTGCTGATGATAAAGTACGTGAAAATCATTTTATTTGAATTTAAATTTAAATTTGATTAAAAATTTTAATATCTGAATATATTTTTAACTCAATTAAAATTTATTTTAACTATCTAAATTTGTTTTGTTTTAAATCTAATTATTATTATTAAAATTATTTAAATTCATTTAATTTTGTGTATTTTAATTAATAATTAATATAAAAATATTTTTTTATTAATAATTTATATTTTAAAAATTTAATAATTATATAAGATATTGTAAATTTATTTATTTAAAATATAATACATAAATGTATATATATTATTATAAAAATATATATTTTTTATTTAATTAATTATTTATATAAATAAATTTAAGTAACGAATATTCAATACTCAAAACTTGAATTTGACCTAAATTCATTATGGATATTATTTTTCAAACTCAAATTCATCTTAAATTTAATTATATATTATAAAAATTTATCCTATTAGAGTTCGATTGAGTCAGATACTTGCAAATATTCGATCTATTATCATCCTTAAAAGTAATATTAGAATTTAAAGGGCAATTGTGTAGTTTTGAAGGTGATCATGACCAATTTTGCATTGTTTTTGCTCAGAGTCTAACCAACTTTAATTTGTTAGGTTTTAAATTTGAATTTTAATAGAAATTAAATGAGATGCTGACACAAAAGATGAACTTGGAAGGAAGGTTCATACTTAAAATTTTCCACTAAATGAGTTGTTCAATTTTGACTATTTTAATTGAAAATTCCTTGGTCTTACTCCTACAAGATTATTATATCTAGTGGCCGTCCTTCCTCATTTTATTATATAAAATATTTTTTTCCTTTTTTATTGTGTATTGTTTCTTTATTGATTTTTAGTTAATTCAACTATTTTATATTTATAAATATAATTTAATTATTTAATCTTTTTAGTTAATTTAATTATTTTATATTTATAAATATAATTTATTTTAATTATTTTAGTTGATTTTTGTTCTCTATATTGTCGACAAAAAGAAATTGATAAATGTTAAAATTTTAATTATTTCATTGATTCACACTTACAGTAGATATGGATTACATTACTTATATTTATAAAAATGTTTGATAAAGTGTAATGTAATATAATAGTCATTATTGATGGTCCAATGATATTGGTATCCAAGTGGTGGTGGTAATGGTGGTGACTAAATGGTGATCGTAATAGCAATGGCGGTGGCAATGATGGTTATTAAGTAGTAGTGACAGTGGTGATAAGTGAGATTGGATGAGAGTTTTGATGGGTGATGGCTATTATAATGGCTAAGTGATGGACAGTGTTCAAGTGTAATAGTGGTGGCTGGATGGCGATAATATTGGTGATGACAATGATAATAATATTAAGAATAAATGAAAAAAATTAAAATAAATAATTATATTTATATTTATTTTTATATATATAATTATCATTATATTACTTGAATGTAATTGATTCATTATTTAATTGTAATTCATTACATTATTTTTTTTTATATTATCAAATATGTAATTTATGCGTCTGAACTTTGAATGACTATAACCAAAATAATCAATGTTTATTTTTTTACCGTTATTGATATTTTATATAATAAAACGAATAATATAATATCATATAAAAATTTTATAATTATTAATGAGTTTCGACTTAAGTAATATTACAATTAAATTCTAATATTTATATGATTTCACGTTTAGATTTTAAACGAAATTAAAATAATAAAAAAATATATAAAAAAAAAATTGATCTAGAAGAAGGACAAGGCTAAAGATTCTCGATGATTGATGACCACACACGTATATATATACATTGTACCTTATAGATGTTGAAGATGTATGCAGAAAATGCCGTGCTAAGTTGGCATTATATGAATTCTAGAGGAATTAATAGCTTTATATATAACAGAATTTTTTTTTTTTTTATTATTTTGACTTATATATGGTTAGTTTCCTCATCGTCATATATACTATACTTTTATTGTTTGAACGCTGGAGTTGTTTAACAAGAAATTGCACGTTATATTAATGCTTTAATCTAGAAGGAAAGTGACATTATATATATATATATATATATATATATATATATATATATATATATATATATATATGGCTGAAACTTAGAGATAATATCGGTTATGGTACCTGTAAAAATTATTTTAGTTGAATTTAAACTAGATTAATATTCTCAAAATTTTAACTCGTTCAAATTGGATTAAAAGTTTTTATCAACTATTCAAATTCATCATAAATCTGATTATTATTACTTGAAAAATATCTGAATTATTTAATTTTTTATATTTTAAATAATAATCTACATGAAAAATTATTTTTATTAATAATTTAAATTTTAATAATTTCATAAAATATTTAAATTTCACTTCATTTTAAATAAAATATATAAAATTTATAAATATTATTATGAAAAATATATATTTTATATTTAATTAAGAATTTATATAAACTGGTTCAAGTAACGGATAACCAATATATAAAATTCGAACATGACCCGAACTTATTATGGGTATTATTTTTTAAAACCAAACTCACCTAAACTCTATTACATAATACTCAAACTCATTTTATTAGAGTTCGATTAGATCAAATACCGACAAAAAATCTGATCTATTGCCATCGATAGTGGAACCAGAGAGTAATCTTTTAGGGCTAAAAATAAATACTAAAATGAAACTAAGTAAAATATTAATAAAAATATAGGGATTAAAATAAAAATATAAAATATTAATGGATTAAAATTAAATAATATAAAAATATGAATAAAATTTATATAGAAATGAAAAGGTAAAAAAAAAAAAAGAATGGCAAATGGTATTTTTCTAAAAGAATATACTAAAAATTATTGATGAAATTTTAAATTTAAAGATTTTAGGGGAAAACAGTAATTTTTGAGAAAATATCTTTAAAATTTGTGATGAAATTATAATTTTAAAAATTTTGAGGGTCACAGCCCCTCCGTCACTATATGGTCCGTCACTATATGGTCGCGCGCGCGCATATATATATATATATATATATATATATATATATATATATATATATATATATATATATATATATAATTTGTTGTAAACATCATTTAGTTATTTTTATATCTCATATACAGTGCACAATTAAAAAAATTTTAAGGTCAACATATAAAAATATACATATTAAAAATAAAATTTTTCAAATTAATTTTCAAATATTAAGACTTTAACATGTAAAATTTAGGAGGATAAAAATTAAGCTAATTTAACTAATATTTTCATATGAAAATAAGAGCTACAATATTCAAGCAAATTATATAAATGAGCAGTTTACTTTTATATTTATTAAAAAAGATGCACAATAATTAAATTTATGAGAGTCGATTTAAACATTTATATTATATATATATATATATAATATTTTAATAAATTCTTTTCTTTTTGTTTTAAATAGTTTGGTAGAAAAATTATAGTGTTGTAATTTGATAAATTAACAGCCTAAAATGAATAATTAGAGAAAATATTTTGGATAGAAATAATTTTTTGTTTAAATTCCCATCTTCATTTTTTTATATATATTTTTTACTTTATCATATTAGTTTATCAAGTAAAATGACATCTGCGGTAAATAAAGTAAATTCAATTTAAATTATTGTAAAATAGATAATGTGTAGTAATTGAGATAAATCTAATTATTTAAGAGTTAAAAAAAAAACCTAATAAAAGTTTCAACTCAAAGTTGAATTTTGATATATAAGTAAGACTGCTTTTGTGATGTTACATTTTCTTGATATGAGTTATTAATTATGTCATATTTTAATTTGTATTTTTTTTAAAGAAAATAGTATAGATTTTTATTTTATTTTATTTTATTTTAATTAAGATATTGTATTCTAAATTCATACCGTTAAATTATTTTTTTATGAAAAATATAAAAACATCTTTTAAATTAAATTGATAATTTAATTAGATGTTAATTATATGAAAATTAATATTTAAATGATATTAACTTTTTTATTAAAATATTGAATAAGTTTTAATAATAAAATATTTTAATAATTTAAAATAAAAATTAATGAGATTTATTTCGATTATATTGGAGTTGTTTCCAAAATTATGTGATTTCAAATTTGAATAATATATCACTATTAAAATCATGATAATTTTTATAGTCTTTATTTCTATATAACCAACATACATGCACACTTCACATCCGATGTGAAATCTCAAAAGATTAGTCTCTGAGCATGCTCAACTCACTCAAAGACATCAACCATGGCACACCAAAACACTCAGCTCTCCCTTGTTTTCATTCAAATATATATATATATATATATATATATATATATATATATATATATATATATATATATATATATATATTTTTTTTTTTTTTTGTCGATAGATAAAACACACGCACACATAAATCAGTGACGAGAATGGACCACTGTTAAAATCATGACAATTTTAACAAAATCTTTATTCTATATAATCCCACCTCCCTCCCCACACACACACACTCTCCTAATCTGATGTGAGATTTCAAAGGATCAGTCTCTGAGCACGTTTGACTCACTCAGTCACGACCCAACCTATGGGCCGGACCGGCACTAGGACCTGGGCCAGCCTAAAGCCCTCGAGGCCCGTAGTAAGCCTAACTGTTCATTAACCCAACTCTAAGGCCCATTTGGGCCCAATATCAAGAAAACAAACGGACAGAGTCCGACCATAAAAATGGACTTTCCAACGGGGAGTTTTTGACTCACCCGACCTGTAAACACAATATATAGTCATTTGGGGAGCTCAGCTCACCCTCCACATACTCATCAACATAAAAAATAAATGGGAGCTCAGCTCCCTCATCCAATCCATCAAACATGTATAGCATATTAAGTTTACAGGTCCCAAAATAATAATTTAGTTTACAGACCCAAATCAAATAAACATTTCTAACACATGCGGAAATTTTAAGATTTAACAAGTTTATACAAACAGTAATAATTGACCTGCGAGGGAGAAAGCAGGTTAACCTCAAAAATATCCTCCTGTGGCCTGTAAAAATTTTTGAACAGGAGTGAGCGTTTCGAGAGTAAAATATCAATTTTAACCATAATCTCTATAACTATCTAAAACTAATGCAACCTTTGGAATGAAGTGAACCATCAGCAATAAATTCACAGCATAGCATCAGAAAGCTAAATTGGAGCACTCACACACGCTGTAGTATCAATCATAACATATGGAGCCGATCCTATACGACTCTCTTAAATCCAACCCGTGCCGAATTACTCAAGCTCGGACTTCCACTTAATAACCAAATCGAGGGTCCCACAATTACTCAAGCCAGAACTACCCTCGAAGGATCGGTCCCAAATGAATTACTCAAGCCGTGACTACCCCGTCCTATCCATAGTCCACACCACATTACACGCACTCCAACGCACGCACACTGCTCCAAATTACCACAACAACATCCATGGCACATCAACAGTTATGAATGCAACATAAATCGTGCCTAGAGTTTAACTACATAAATATATGCATATAAGTGATGCATGGGCATGCTTGAACATATAATAATATCGAAATTACAATTAAAATTAATATTCTACTCACAGACTTGACGACAATCACTGTGGCGGCTGGGCGGAGGAAGAAGGCTGTTCCGGCTCACCTGACAATTTTATTACAATCATTTAATAAATTTGACTCAATACAAACAAAGAAAAAGACCAATACGTCCTAAGTCGTGCCGAAAATCCGGCAGAATCTCCTCTATACCTAGGACCTACCCAACCTGCAAAAGGGCTCAAAAGACACTTTTATATTCACAATCCATATGTCCACAACTCAATCACATCACACAGTCCCTCCTGGGCCCACCAAATCAATCATCCATCACAATATGTAAAATTTCAATTTAGTCCTTATAATTGATCATTTTTGCAAAAACTGCTCAAATAAGCTCTAAAAATTATAAAACTCTGCCCCGCGGTCCTTAGAAATATTACTAAGCTATTGCAAAAAGAATCGTAATTTTCTAAGCTACCATGATTATTTTATGGATTTAAGCACTAGAAAATTACGAAAAAGTAAGGTTCGGGTTTACCTTTGCCGATTCCGACTTCGGGAACGCGCTCGGGATGCATGACAATGGTGGGGTAGCCAAAACCTCGATCCAATTCGGAGACTTTTCCGGTAGCTGGTGCATCTGGCCGGAAATTCAGCATCCCATTAACCGTCGAATTTCCGCGAATTGAGGATACCTACACGAAGCCCAATAATAATATATAAAAAAATTAGGGGTGTTACACACTCATAGACCTTAACCAGGGTCACACTAAAACACTAAGCTCTCTCTTATTTTCACTCAAGAGACTTTCTTTTTTTTATCGATAAATAGAATACACGCACACATGAGTCAGTGAAAAGAATAGACTACTGTTAAAATTATGACAATTTTAATAAAGTCCTTATTTTTATATACACATAGGCACACTTCACATCCAATATGAGATTTTGAAGAACCATTAAATAAATTACTTTTATGATTTAATAATTTAACATTAACATTTTGAGTTTTTGGGAAAAAAAAAAGGCTCTGTTAGGGAAACTATGTCAATTCTTTCTGTCTTAAGTATATATAATATGATTCTCAAAATAAATATAATATAATAATTCTCAAAAAAAATATAATATAATAATTCTCAAAAAAAAAAGTATATATAATAAAACAATTATATAATACTTTAAAACTCAATGATGATTTAAATTTACTGTACAGGGTAAAATTATTTTAAAACCTTTTTAATAACTGAATAAAACTGGACTGAAATAAAATAAAATAATTAAAAGAATGAAACTGTAAACCAAAATATATAAAAACAGAATCAAAATATTAACTAAATTAGAATCAAATTAAAAATTTAACTATTTTTAGTTTGATTTCTATTTGAAATAAAAATCAAATCAGCATAAAAAGTTTAAATTAAATTTCAGTATTTTTTTTAAAATATTGTTAATAATAATTTCGAATAGAATTCAACAGTCCAAAGATTCTAAAATTGAAATTACTCAAATTAATAGACTTTTAATAATTTTTTTTTTGTTATTTCGGTTAAAATTTTATGAATTTTAATAATAAATGAAGGTAAAAGTAAAGGGATTTTCATCATTAATCATGAAATTCTTATAATCGTTTCCAGCGTTATGAAGTCCCATGTTCGAATATCAATGAGTCCGTTATATAACATTTTAGCTTAAGTTTGAATCTATTTACTAGTTGCATGTTATTTTGAGTCAAAATTTTAATTTTTATTTAAAAAAAAATAAAATCAAAATTTAGATTAATTGTGTTAATTCAAGCGGATAAATTTTAAGTCAGTTAATATAAGTTATGTGGTTGATAATCAATTTTTCATGCTATTGAGGCTTGTGTTATTTTAAATTGAATATAGATTTAAACCAAAGAAGTTTAGGTTGGATCGAAAATTGCATCTACTATATATGTAAACTTAGAGAAAATTATTATTTACTATTTATTTTTTATTTTTTATTAAATTATTTAATCTTTTTCGTCAAATTTTATGTTAGTAAAAGGTTTAATGTCATTCAAAGTGCTATTTAATCTATTTATTTTAATGAAACTAATTATTTAGTTCCTATATTTTAAAAAATACATTAGTTAATTTCTATAATTTAATTCCGTTAATTCTGTAATTCTTCCTATTATGTGTTTTATACTTAAATTGTCCTGACTTTTTGCCTCTTATTTTTTTATACTCTCTTTTTTTTTTTCCCTACACACCACACCCTTCTTCTCTTCGTTATCTTTCTATTTTTCATTTTTTGATAAAAATTGATACAAACTACACACTTAAAATTATTAATCAATTTAGCTAAATCTCCGAGTAATTAAGGTGATAATTTAAGAAAATCATTTTCTAGCAAAAAACATAAAAATGATATCTAGAGAATTGAATAAAAATCATTTGAATAATTTAAAAAAAAAAATAAATTTAGATTTAGTCTTTATACAATAAAATTTTCTCTAGGAATTTTTTTTAAATATAAGAATAAATTAATTAATTTCACTAAAATAAAGAGACTAAATAGTAGTATTTTTCAAAATAGAGGAATTAATTAATTAGTTTCATTGATTAGAGGGACAATAATATTTTGACATGCATTAATTGACAGAAAATTTAATAAAAGGACTAAATAATTTAACGAAAGTAAAATATAAGAATTAAATAATATATTTTTCAGGGACCAAAAGTTAATTTTGTTTAAATACAAGAATTAAATAATAATTTTCTCATAAACTTATTTACTTAAGATCTTTTATATCTCACATCGATTGTGGATGTGTATTGGTGATGCATGTATTTTATATCATTATTTAGGTATAATTTTTGCACATAATTTACCTTTGTTTATAGCTATTACTATAGATATTAGCATATATTTAGTCAATTTTACCTTTTTACACTTCTTAGTTTAATTTTTGGAACTTGTTTGTTTTGTAGGTTAAATTTAGAGAATTTTGGTGTATTTTTATCAGAGCAGCCATTTGGAAGAAATTAGAGTTGAATTGAAAATTTTGAAGTTGAGTTAAAGAAACAGAAAGTTGCACAACTATAGCATAACTTGTGTCATAGGTTGTGTCGTCAAATATGAAGTTTTTCTTGGGCAGAAAGTTACACAGTGTAACACCCCTATTTGTATAGCCCGGTATATTTCACTATTCCAGTGAATGGTGTCGGTCCAGAAAATTAAGGGGATTAGAACCACATCTAAGATAACTAGATAAGCCTTAAACACAAATAATTAGTAATTATCAATTAGTTAAGTATAAATAGGTTAAATGAGCCGAGAGTCACAGTGATGGGTGACTTTCTCGGGAAGGATTGCGAAGTTGATTTAAACTCAAATTTCAAACCGTAAAATGTGACGTCGCTGTCCTTAGGACTATTGCGAACACAGTGGAAAAGAGAAAATCAGGAAAAAGAATTGTTAAGCCGGTCAAATAATTAGGTGAGTAATCCGGAAGAAATATTGAATTATTTGCAAACCGGGTAGAACCGACGATGGGCAATTTGGTCAATTGACCCATAGAGCTGACTCCTGACCTAACTGTCTAATAAAATTGGAGAAAATAAAATTTCGGAATCAAGAATTAAATTAAAGAAGTAAATGAAAAAGAAATGAAAAGAAATGAAAAATCCAAAAAAATCAAAAAGTTTATGACATCATCATGACATAAGCATGATGTAATAAATTCTAATATTTAAAAATTGAAATTTTGGGATAATTATGAATTAATAAAGTTGAACATTCAAAATAAATAAAATTATTTCCTTTCTTCTTCCTTTGGACGTCCACCTTCACCTTCATTTTCTCTCTCTTCACTCACTAAACCTCCATGGAAGCTTGATTAAAGCTTCTCAAAACCCTCACTTTGGCCATAATTTTCCCAATACATTAAACTAAACCTTGTTCTAGCACTTTAGTTCAACTATTGAGCAAGAAAGAAAGAAGGAAAAAGAGAAGAAATTGGAGGAGTGAACTTCAAAGTGGAGGTAAGCAATCTAATTTAAAAAATTTAGTTTATCAGTTGTGTTTGTAGCTTAACTAACTAAGAACTCAACTTAAAAATCAAAAGAAAACATCTTTGGAGGACCAAATAGAAATTTAGCCAGCTAAGGTTTAGGTTTGAGAATGGATGATTTTGATGTAAATTATGAATTAGTTAAGTGTAATATGTTACTCTAACTGATTTTTTTAAAGATTTTTTATTGATATTTTCAGTCTAATGAATTAGAATTAATTCTGTTTGAGTCGGATCAGCTCATTAAAAGGTAAACGTTTTCAATTGGTATCTTTTTTATGCACAAAAAATCGAACACTCAACCTCGCTTTGCTGTAATTGATTTTTATATCATACCAAACAACATAAGATAATTTATTTTTTTTTTAAATATTGTTCACATAAAATATTTTTTAGAAGCATATAATTTTTTTAAATAAATGGAAACTTAATATTAATTTTTTTTACCGTTATTGATATTTTACATAATAAAACGAATAATATAATATCATATAAAAAATTTATAATTATTAATGAGTTTCGACTTAAGTAATATTACAATTAAATTCTAATATTTATATGATTTCACGTTTAGATTTTAAACGAAATTAAGTTAATAAAAAAATATATAAAAAAAAATTGATCTAGAAGAAGGACAAGGCTAGAGATTCTCCATGATGGATGACCACACACGTATATATATACATTGTACCTTATAGATGTTGAAGATGTATACAGAAAATGCCGTGCTAAGTTAGCATTATATGAATTCTAGAGGAATTAATAGCTTTATATATAACAGAATTTTTTTTTATTTTTTATTTCGACTTATATATTGTTAGTTTCCTCATCGTCATATATACTATACTTTTATTGTTTCAACGCTGGAGTTGTTTAACAAGAAATTGCACGTTATATTAATGTTTTAATCTAGAAGGAAAGTGACAATATATATATATATATATATATATATATATATATATATATATATATATATATATATATATATATATATATAACTTAGAAATAATAACAATTAGGGTACCTGTAAAAATCATCTTATTCGAATTCGAACTCGAACTCGATTGATATTCTCAAAATTTTAACTCGTTTCAAATCGGATTAACTATTGAAATTCGTCCTAAACCTGATTATTATTACTTGAAAAATATCTGAATTATTTAATTTTTTATATTTTAAATAATAATCTGCATGAAAAATTATTTTTATTAATAATTTAAATTTTAATAATTTCATAAAATATTTAAATTTCACTTTATTTTAAATAAAATATATAAAATTTATAAATATTATTATGAAAAAAATATATTTTATATTTAATTAAGAATTTATATAAACTAGTTCAAGTAACGGATAACCAATATACATAACTCGAACATGACCCGAACTTATTACGGGTATTATTTTTTAAAATCGAACTCATCTAAACTCGATTACATAATACTCAAACTCATTTTATTAGAGTTCGATTATATCAAGTACCAGCAAAAAATTTGATCTGTTGCCATCGATAGTGGAACCAGAGAGTAATCTTTTAGGGCTAAAAATAAATACTAAAATGAACTTAGGACTAAAAATAAATACTAAAATGAAACTAAGTAAAATATTAATAAAACTATAGGGATTAAAATAAAAATATAAAATATTAATGGATTAAAATTAAATAATATAAAAATACGAATAAAATTTATATAGAAATGAAAAGGTCAAAAAAAAAAAAAATTAGAATGGCAAATGGTATTTTTCTAAAAGAATATACTAAAAATTGTTGATGAAATTTTAAATTTAAAGATTTTAGGGAAAAACAGTAATTTTTGAGAAAATTTCTTTAAAATTTGTGATGAGATTATAATTTTAAAAATTTTGAGGGTCACAGCCCCTTTATCACTATGTGGTCCTACGCACGCGTTAAGGTGAACATATAAAAATATACATATTAAAAATAAAAATTTTCAAATTAATTTTCAAATATTAAGACTTTAACATGTAAAATTTAGTAGGATAAAAATTAAGCTAATTTAACTAATATTTTCATATGAAAATAAGAGCTACAATATTCAAGCAAATTATATAAATGAGCAGTTTACTTTTATATTTATTAAAAAAGATGCACAATAATTAAATTTATGAGAGTCAATTTAAACATTTATATTATATATATATATATATATATAGAATATTTAAATAAATTCTTTTCTTTTTGTTTTAAATAGTTTGGTAGAAAAATTATAGTGTTGTAATTTGATAAATTAACAGCCTAAAATGAATAATTAGAGAAAATTTTTTGGATAGAAATAATTTTTTGTTTAAATTCCCATCTTCATTTTTTTATATATATTTTTTACTTTATCATATTAGTTTATCAAGTAAAATGACATCTGCGGTAAATAAAGTAAATTCAATTTAAATTATTGTAAAATAAATAATGTGTAGTAATTGAGATAAATCTAATTATTTAAGAGTTAAAAAAAAAAAACCTAATAAAAGTTTCAACTCAAAGTTGAATTTTGATATATAAGTAAGACTGCTTTTGTGATGTTATATTTTCTTGATATGAGATATTAATTATATCATATTTTAATTTGTATTTTTTTAAAGAAAATAGTGTAGATTTTTATTTTATTTTATTTTAATTAAGATATTGTATTCTAAATTCATACCATTAAAGTATTTTTTTTTATGAAAAATATAAAAAACATCTTTTAAATTAAATTGATAATTTAATTAGATGTTAATTATATGAAAATTAATATTTAAATGATATTAACTTTTTTATTAAAATATTGAATAAGTTTTAATAATAAAAATATTTTAATAATTTAAAATAAAAATTAATGAGATTTATTTCAATTATATTGGAGTTGTTTGCAAAATTATGTGATTTCAAATTTGAATCATAATTAGAGCTAAATAAATGGAAGAAAATTAAAATAAAAAATTTAAAACTAAAATTAATATATAATCAAAATAAATTAATTCCATATGTTAAATCATATTAAATAATTTTTTTTATAGATAGAACACAAGCACACACAAGTCAGTGATAGAAATAGATCACTATTAAAATCATGATAATTTTAATAATCTTTATTCCTATATAACCTACACACACGCACATTTCACATCCGATGTGAGATTCCAAAAGATTAGTCTTTGGGCATGCTCGACTCACTCAAAGACCTCAACCATGGTCACACCAAAACACTAAGCTCCCCCTTGTTTTCACTCAATTTTTTTTTATCGATAGATAAAATATATGTGCACATGAATCAGTGACAAGAATGGATCACAGTTAAAATTATGACACTTTTAACAAACTCTTTATTTCTATATAAACCACCCCCCCCCCCCCAACACACACACACTCTCCACATCCGAGGTGAGATTCCAAAGGATCAGTCTCTGAGCACATTTGACTCACTCACAGACCTTAACCAGGGTCACACTGAAACACTAAGCTCTTCCTTATTTTCACTCAAAGGACTTCCTTTTTTTTTATCGATAAATAGAATACACGCACACATGAGTCAGTGAAAAGAATAGACTACCGTTAAAACTATAACAATTTTAATAAAGTCCTTGTTTCTATATACACATACGCACACTTCACATCCAATATGAGATCTTGAAGAACCATTAAATAAATTACTTTTATGATTTAATAATTTAACATTAACATTTTGAGTTTTTAGGAAAACAAAATAGGCTCTGTTAGGGAAACTATGTTAACTCTTTCTGTCTTAAGTATATATAATATAATTCTCAAAATAAATATAATATAATAATTCTCAAAAAAAAAGTATGTATAATAAAATAATTATATAATACTTTAAAACTCAATGATGATTTAAATTTACTTTACAGGGTAAAATTATTTAAAAACATTTTTAATAACTGAATAAAACTGGACTGAAATAAAATAAAATAATTAAAAGAATGAAACTGTAAACCAAAATATATAAGAACTAAATCAAAATATTAACTAAATTAGAATCAAATTAAAACTGTATTTAGTTTGGTTTCGATTTGTAATAAAAATCAAATTAAATTTCAGTATTTTTTTAAAAATATTTTAAAATATTGTTAATAATAATTTCGAATAGAATTCAACAGTCCAAAAGATTCTAAAATTGAAATTACTCAAATTAATAGACTTTTAATAATTTTTTTTTGTTATTTCGGTTAAAATTTTATGGATTTTAATAATAAATGAAGATAAAAGTAATGGGATTTTCATCATTAACCATTAAATTCTTATAATCAATGCTTATAATCGTTTTTAGGGTTATGAAGTCTCGTGTTCAAATATCAATGAGTCCGTTATATGACATTTTAGCTTAAGTTTGAATCTATCTACTCGTTGCATGTTATTTTGAGTCAAAATTTTAATTTTTATTTAAAAAAAAAAATAAAATCAAAATTTAGATTAATTGTGCTAATCCAAGCGGATAAATTTTAAGTCAGTTGATATAAGTTATGTGGTTGATAATCAATTTTACATGCTATTGAGGCTTGTGTTATTTTCAATTGAATATAGATTTAAACCAAAGAAGTTTAGGTTGGATAAAAAATTGCATCTACTATATGTGTAAACTTAGAAAATTATTGTTTACTATTTATATTTTATTTTCTATTAAATTATTTAATCTTTTCGGTTTAATGTCATTCAAAGTGCTATTTAATCTATTTATTTTAGTGAAACTAATTATTTAGTTCCTATATTTTAAAAAATACATTCGTTAATTTCTATAATTTAGTTCCGTTAATTCTTTAATTCTTCCTATTATGTGTTTTATACCTAAATTGTCCTGACTTTTTGCCTCTTTTTTTTTTTATACTCCCTTATTTTTTTTCCCTCTGCACCACACCCTTCTTCTCTTTGTTATCTCTCTATTTTTCATCTTTTGATAAAAATTGGTACAAACTATACACTTAAAATGATTAATCAATTTAGCTAAATCTCCTAGTAATTAAGGTGATAATTTAAGAAAACCATTTTCTAGTAAAAAACATAAATATGATATCGAGAGAATTGAATAAAAATCATTTGAATAATTTAACGAAAGTAAAATATAAGAATTAAATAATGTATTTTTCAGGGACCAAAAGTTAATTTTGTTAAAATACAAGAATTAAATAATAATTTTCTCATAAACTTATTTACTTAAAATCTTTTGATATCTCACATCGATTGTGGATGTGTGTTGATGATGCATATATTTTATATCATCATTTAGATATAATTTTTACACATAATTGACCTTTGTTTATAGCTATTACTATAAATATTAGCATATATTTAGTCAATTTTGCCTTTTTACACTTCTTAGTTTAATTTTTGGAACTTGTTTGTTTTGTAGGTTAAATTTGGAGAATTTTGGTGTATTTTGATCAGAGCAGTCATTTGGAAGAAATTAGAGTTGAATTGTAAATTTTTAAAGTTGAGTTAAAAAAACAAAAAGTTACACAACTTATGACACAGCTTGTGTCACAGGTTGTGTCATTGTCAGACATGAAGTTTTTCTCGGGCAGAAAGTTACACAACTTGCAATACAAGGCGCAACATAACCGACTCAGCTTGTGACGTTTTAATGAAAATTACTGACGTGGCACTTTCGTCCCTCTGATTTAATACATCATTTTCTCCAGAATCTTCTGTCTTTTTAACCCATTCTAGGACAGACCTTTGCACCATAAAAAAAACTTTTTTTTCTCTTTCTTTCCATAAGGAGAAAAATCAGGAGATTTTGCAAGTGAGAGAGAGAGGAAGAGAAGTACGTGAGATTGATTTTTGGCAGCAGTAGAGGACGCCTTTTGTAACACTCCAGCAGCAGATTCTTTATCATTTTATTGGGTTTTTCTCCTTCTACAACAGTCCAGCAGCAGATTCTTTATCATTTTATTGGGTTTTTCTTTCCCTTAGCTTAGATTTTCATTATTTCTTTATTTTATACTTGGATTTGTCTTGAAACCATGATTTGTGAGTAGATCTTTGAGATTCAAGAGATGGGTTTGTAAATATTGCTTTGTATTGTGGTTTTTGAATTGATTTAGTCATTTAAATGAGATTTGCAGCATTTTGATTTATTGCTTGTGAGCTTGTTGCCTTACTTGATGAATAGGCCCTCATCAAGTTAAATTTTAATCCTTAATAGATGGACTGAAAAGTGAATGTTTGGGATAGATAATCTTGCAATAAACTTAGTTTTCTTGGTGTTAAAGATAAGCTAAGAAGATTAAAGGGACTTTCAAAATCAATTAGAGCTTTAATTGGGTTTTTATCAGGTTTGAAATACCGTGAAAATAGGGTTTGATTTGATGAATACCAACTTTGAAATACTTGAAAAATGTTTCAAAGAACTAAGAATTGATTTCCCTCAAAATTGCAATTCTCATGTGTTTGGCTAAATTGGGGATAAACCACATGCAAACAATATTGAAAACGCTATCTCTAGAATCACTTTAATTTTTTTATTGAATTTAGATTTAATTCCTCCCAATTTCAATTTAAATTTTGGTAATCTAGTTTAATTAATTTAGTTAATTGTTTGATTTAGCTTAAATTCCTCAAATACCAATTTTAATTTTAATTTTCATTTTTAATATCTTTAAATTTTTCCACTCTAATTAGCTTATTCTTTTAATTCCAATTTAAGCACAATTCCCTGTGATAATGATATTTTTTAAAACTATACTACTGTGACCCGTGCACTTGCGGAAGCTATTTCACAGCTAACATCAAATTTTTGGCGTCCTTGCCGGGGAATTGTTTGTTTTTAAGTTGGATTTTAATTATTTTAAGCTGATTAGAATTTTTATTTTCTTTTATTTTCACTGTTGTTCCTTGTATTTTTCAGGTACTTTTCTAGTTTATGAGACGATCGAAAAGCTCAAGTGACACTCAATTTTTGTTTAACCCTAAAATTAAAAAATTCTGTTGAGCCAACAAAAAGGAATCTAAGAGGAGAAAGGAAGCAGAAAAAGAAGAACAACAAGGGTTTGACCAAGAGGAGAAAATTGAAAATAAGGAGAATTAAAATAGAGCTATTGGTGGAAATAATGGAGGAAATGAGTAAAATAGGAAGAATGAAGTTGCTAATCAAAATGATCCTCAGAAAAGATCCATGTTAGATTATGCTTTTCCTAGATGTGCAGATGTGAGAGATGATAGACCTATCATTGGAGCTAATCAATTTGAGTTAAAGACTGGTCTCATTCAAATGGTTCAAAATTCAAAATTTGGAGGTAGTCCACTTGAAAATTCTCATTCTCATTTGAAGAAAATTTTGATGATATGTGGCACTCAAAGACAGCTTAGAGTTTCAGATGAAGTGATTTGGCTCACCTTATTCCCATTCTCTCTTCGGGATTCAGCATTAGAGTGGTATGACTCACTTCCACAAGCTATTATAGCTACTTAGGCTTGGGAGCAGCTATCTCAAGCTTTTCTATCTCAGTTTTTCCCACCTGGGAAGACCACTCATTTGAGGAATTTGATAGTAGCTTTTAAACCAAGGATGATGAAACTTTGTATGAATCTTGAAAGGTAATGTCCTCATCATGAAACACCCAAATGGATGATTATTCAGAATTTCTACACCAGAGTTACTCCAGCCATAAGAAACACAATTGATTCACAAGCAGGAGGAGATTTCATGAGAATGACAAGTGAAGAATGCTATGATCTATTAGAGAAGATTGCTCATAATACTCATTTGTTGGGAAATCCAAGAGTAATTGAGCCAAAGAATGCTGGGATCTATGAACTTGACTCAGTTAACTACATGAATGCAAGATTTGATTAGTTGACTCAGCTTCTTAGTAATTTTTGCACAAAGGCAACAACCTCAACTCCTACAACTATGCAACAAGTTACCTACACAGATGGAACTCAAAGTTGTGGAGTTGATTACTCTTCTTATGGTGATGATTATTTGTAAGAATAAGCTGTTTATGCAGGAGGTTATCAACAGAAACCTATCTAATGTCAATGATGCATACATTTTGCATAATCATTTAGGTTTAATTTCATAGCCATTTTATTTGATTATTAGTTACTTTTAGCTAATTTTATTAGTTATTTAGTTAGTTTTTCATAATTGTCAATTTTGGATTAATTTGTAATTTTTACTTTGTTTTGTAGGAAAAATGGTGTTTTTGAAGGACTGAAAAGAAATTTTGCCATTGAGGAGTGACTTCTACAGCCAAAGATGTAAAAACAAGTTTTCAAGTGGAAATATGCATAGACAAAATTGCGCATAACTTGCCGCATAAGCTATGCAGATCCGCATGAGGAGAAGAAACACTGTTCCAACACCTGCCGAATTGTGCATAAGGAGAGTGCATAGCTTATGCAGATTCATGCCTCCCTTATGCAATCTCACGGAAATGTGCATAACCTATGCGCCAAGTCATGCAGTTTTGCATAAGTGAACCAGAACAATAAAATCGCATAAGGGACTGCATAACTTATGCAGTCCACTTATGCAGTCCCACAAAGGTTTCATTAATGAGCTGGCAGAAGATTCCCTCAGAAAATTCCTCCTAGAACTCACCATTTTAGGGCTCCATGTCAGAAAATATTATAAATAGTCCCATTTCCCATTTTAGAAAGGGGGAAGCAAGGAGAGGAAGAAAAAGAATAGGGGAGGCAGCAGCTGAAGAGTCATAATCATCTCCCACTCCATTTCCAACCAGATTTGGAGATTTCTTTCTTTTCTTACATTTTTCCTACATTTCTAGTGTTTAGTTTCTTATTTCTTAGCTTAGATTAAAGTTTTATTTCCTTATAAACTCAGAATTTCTTGTAAACATTATGGATAGTAAGTAGTTTTACTTTGATTCTGGAGTAAGGGATGTAATATTTTAGTTATTTTTGTGGATTTGAACTGGGTTAGTCCCAATTTAATGAATTTATGAGGTTTAATCCATTTCTTGTGTGCTTATTCACATGCTTAATGAAGGGCCCCATTAAGTTATGTTCTTAATCCTTGGTTAAAGCACCGAAAGGAGAAAACCAAGTGATAGTTAATCAAGAAATTGGACTTAATTAACTTAGATCTAGAAATAGACTAAGGGTTAAGAGGATTTTAATAGATTGATTAAAGAACCTAACGGGTCTTGGTTAATTTTAACTCCACGAAAGTAGGATTAAGTTAATTAAGGCACTCTTTGTCTCACTCGAAAGAGTTTTCAAAGGATTTTAGAATTAATCTCCTTTAAACCCATAAATTTCATGGATTGGGCTAGCTAGGGAAAATCCCAAAATGACTTAAATATGAACCCTTAACTCCAGAATTGCCTTTCATCAATTATTACTTGGAATTTTACTTTTGAGTGTTTAGTTTAATCTCATTTTATTAATTTTCATTATTATCAATTTCTTTATTTTGCGAATTATCAAATTAGTCATTGTTTGAATTTAGTTTTGCATTTTCATACCTCATGCTTCAAATTCCTAAATTTCATTTATTAATTTGATTAAAATACAATTTTAACATATTTTATTTTACATCAAAAATTCAATCATTAACACAACTCCTCGTGGGAACGATATCTTTTTCTATACTACTTGAACGACCCGTGCACTTGCAGTTGGGACACATCAAGTTTTTGGCGCCGTTGCCGGGGAGTTGTTTATTTAAGATTAAATTCTTGATTATTTTAGTTATTTATAGTTTTATCTTTGTTATCTTTTCATTTTGTGTTTGTTTGTTTTTTTTTAGGTACTCTTAATCTTTTGTGAGAAGAGCTAGAAGCACAAGTGATACATCCATATTATTTAATACTGAAATTGAGAAGTTTTGTAGAGCCAACAAGAAAGAAACTAGAAGAAGAAAAGAAGTATTGAGAGCAGCTGAAACTGAACAAGAAATGGCTGAAGAAAGAGTTGGAATTGGTGATGGTAATGCTGGAAATGATCGAAACAATGAAAATGCAGCTCATGGTGAAGAAGTTGTAAATGCTAATGTGCCTAAGGGAAGTATGATGGATCATGCATTTCCTCATTTTGATGACTTAAGAGAGAGTATAGCAAGACCAAGAATTGATGCAAATAGTTATAAGATGGATTTTAGAGTACTACAAATGATTCAGAATTCTCAATTTGGAGGTCATCCTTCAGAAAATCCTCATACTCATCTTAAGAAGTTTGTTATGATCTGTGACATGCAAAAGCAACCAGGAGTATCTGATGATGCAGCAAGGCTAAAATTGTTTCCATTCTCTTTGAAAGATAGAGCATTGGATTGGCTTGATTCTTTACCTCACAACTCAATTACAAATTGGGAGCAGCTCACTGATGCATTTCTTGCCCAATACTTTCCACCTGGAAAAACTCAAGAGTTGAGGAATCAAATGATTGCTTTTAGACCAAGAGAAGATGAGACTCTTTATGAGTCATGGATGAGATGGAAGGAGTTAGAGAGACAATGTCCACATCATGCCATTCCTAAATGGATGATAAACTAGAATTTTTACACAAATGTCACTCCTGCTATCAGAGGAATCATTGATGCTCAAACTGGAGGGGAATTCATCATTAAGCATGAAGATGAAGCTTATGAGTTATTAGAGAAAATAGCAAAGAACAGTCATCTATGGAGTAGTCCAAGAGGGTCAACTCCAACTCAAAAAAGGCAAGTTACTGGAATGTATGAGCTTGATCCATTCAACATGATGAATGCCAAATTTGATGCACTCACTAATGTCCTTGCTAAGAAAATGGAGGATTTAAGTATGCTAGTCAGTTCATCATCATGTTCTGGAAGTTCTCAACAAGTTACTTATGCAGAAGGAACAATGAGCTGTGGAGTAGATTATCCTTCATATGCTTGGAGGAATCATCCCAATTTTTCATGGGAGAATCAGCAGAATCAAGCTTCAACTCAGAACTTTCCACCACAACAACAAGAGCATCAATACCAACAACCTAGGCAACCACCTCCTAGTTTTCAGCAAAAGAATGCAAATCCTGCACCTTTACCAAGACAGCAAGAACAAAGTTCCACCACAGAGGTTTTATTACAACAAATTCTTGCTAATCAAATTAAGTGTGATGAAGAGTTGAGAGAGATGAAAGCAAGGCTGGAACAAATGCAAACACACAATAGGATGCTGGAAAATCAGATTGCACAACAAGCATGCTCATCAAGTACCAATTCTATGGGGAAACTTCCTAATCAAACAGAAAATCCAAGGGAGCAATGTCATGCCATCACACTGAGGAGTGGTAAAATAGTGCATAATGAGAAGAGTGAAAAAGTTGAAAAGAGAGAAAATGAGGAAGATTTTGAGGGAGATGAAAAACAAAAGAGTGAAAAAGGGAGTGCAAGAAAAGGTAAAGAGGAGGTTGGAGAGAAAGAAGAGAAATATATACCTCCAAAGCCTTACAAGCCACAGCTTCCCTTTCCACAGAGATTTCAAAAAGCCAAGCTTGATAAGCAATTTGGGAAGTTCTTAGAGGTTTTGAAGAAGCTATATATAAATGTGCCTTTTATCGATGCTCTTTTCCAAATGCCTTCTTATGCTAAGTTTCTGAAATAAATTCTCTCAAACAAAAGAAGACTTAAAGATTATGAGACTGTAGCCTTAACTGAGGAATGCAGCGCTATCCTCCAAAGGAAACTTCCTCCAAAGCTCAAAGATCCAGGGAGTTTTTCAATTCCATGCCACATTGGGGAATCATGTTCTACAAAAGCTTTATGTGATCTAGGGGCTAGTGTTAGCCTTATGCCCCTCTCCATTTATGAGAAGCTCAATATGGGAGATCTTAAGCTAACCCACATTTCTCTTCAGTTAGCTGACAGATCAATTAAGTATCCTGAAGGAATTTTGGAGAATGTGCCTCTGAAGGTTGGGAAATTTTATATACCTATTGACTTTGTCATCTTGGACATGGAAGAGGATTCTAATATCCCAATCATTTTGGGGAGGCCTTTCCTGGCTACAGCTGGTGCTTTGATTGACGTGAAAGGTGAAAAGCTCATTTTCAGAGTCGGAGAGGATCATTTAGTCTTCAACATTGGCAATGATAAGAAGAAGCAACATGAAGATGTAGACTCTTGTTTGAGAATTGATATAGTTGATGAGTTAGTAAAAGAGCACTTTAGAAAGAGCTATCCAAAGGCTTCTCTTAAAAGTTGTCTTATCCATGAAGGGAGTATCAATGATAAAAATCCAAAAGAGGTTGCATTTGCACAACATTTGAATAGTAATCCACCTTGTCCTATGGCACCAATCTTTCAAGTTGAGCAAGTGGAAAAAAGTGAAGTCAAGCAACCATCTCTCAAAGAAAAAGATGCACCAAAGGTCGTCAAGAAAGAAATGGTTGGATTTTTAGACAAAGCAACAAGGATCTTCTCATATGATGGAAAGAAAATGAAATATAGATTCATTGAAGAACCTATTGGAAACAGAGGCAATAAATTCCAATTTCAGCCACCATGAAACATGAAAAGAGTCCAGCTAAGGACTATAAATTAGCGCTCTTGGGAGCGTCGACACCATATTTTGGCCGATCCCTAGAATCAATAAAAATTCTTCTTTGAACAGCTAATCTCGTTTCCGATCCCTCTTTAGGCGGTCACATTTCCGATCTCTCCTCACAAAAATTGAATTAATACTGAGTCCTCATATTCATTAAGCCTCGCCGATCTCTCAAATCATTTACCGACCTCTCAAACCCGTTGTCGAATTTCCGGACCTGTCAAGTATATTCCTGATCTCTGTTGATAAATAAAATGAACTGGCACTAGATCTTTTCCTACCAGTTTTATTGCCGACCTCCTTTTCGGAAGATTAAGAGCTAAAGTTTGGGTTCGGTTTAACGAGGGTTCCGATCTTAAGTGTTCAAGTTAAATTTTCAATTTTAACCAAGTCCCGTTCAGCATTTCTCCCCCACCGATCTCATGCTTATTGTGCTTTCCGATCTTTTATACTTAGATTAATAATGGAATTTAGTTCATGTTTCGCTATGCTCATACAATCAAATACTTAGGCAAATTCGAAGATTTTCCAATCACATCCATTCATTGAACAAAAGAGATATTCCATTTCATTTCATAATTTGTACAAGTTATTCGGCTGGGGGTGATCCCCCAGCCTGATTTACATTCTGCTCGCTCTCTCTCTCTCTTCCTCGCCCTCCTCCTCACTATCTTCACCATCGCCCCCGGGAGCCAGGTCGTCCATCCAAGAAAAGTCCTCTTCAGGATAGCGCTTTTGAAGTTCGGCCAAGAGATCCTTATGAGCATTCACATAGGCTCCGGCTATTCCCGACACCATCTCTTCATCCTTTTCCTTGAGCTCTCTTTCTTTCTCCGAAAGCTCCTTATCCTTCGCGTTAAGCTCCTCTACAAGTTGAGCGACCTGAGCGGCCGTTGGCTGAAGTGCGGATTTCTCTGAGAGCCCGTTCACTTTCGGCCAAGTCACGAGACCTTCGGCCACCGGTCTTCATGGTACTTCGCCGTCCTCGACTTGAGATATATAATCCCGAGCGGATGAGAGTTGGGATCGGAGGAAGTCAATTCTGATTTTTCTTCCCAACCTCCTTACCTGCACTGAATCTTTTCTCGAATCATGGTCCGGTTCACGGACACTCCACGCTTAGGCTCATGGTTCGAGCCAAGATATCGTCGAGACCATTCAGGATAGCTGTCCGATCCTCTTGAAAGAAGATGGTAGATCCCGTGACTTTGGCAAAATCGGAGTTCTCCCTAACGATCCGGTTATTCTTCAAGCAATGATCGATGTCGAGCGCCACGAGAAGAGGTCCTCCCGAGAAGATTGAGAAGGCTCCTTCCGTGCTTGGAATAACCGAGAGAGGCGGGCTGCTCTTCCGATCTAGGAGGAGATCGCGACCTCAATGGTTGACGGACCCGAAGGTTGAGGCGGGTCTCTTTGTATCTCCCCAGGTTCGTGACCGGGTGTTTGAAGACGTTCCGAACGCTTCATCTCCTTTACCTTCCGGGAGATCTCTCTTTCCTTCTTCCGCTTCCTAGAACCCTCACCACCCGCCATACCTGCAGTAAAAGAGGTTAGTGAGATCGCTAAGGTCCCGAATCGAGATATAGAAAATACCAATGCCGAGGTCGAGAGCGGAAGTTCGCGATCTCGGCGTGATCGATTGCATGGTCCAATGGTGCGATTCGCGATCACGCATTTGGACAGAATATTTTAGAGTGGTGGCACGACTTTTCAGGCTCCATCACTATCAAGCTTTCCTCTTGACTGGGGTAAAGTGCTTGAGCGAGGCCTGGTACCACCAGCTACGAGGAAAGTCCTCAAAGCAGCTCGGATCTTTGCTCCTCAGAATGAAGAACCGGTTCTTCCAATTCTTAAGGGATGAGGGCAGATCGGAAAAGAGTCCGCAACGAGGCTTCGCCTGAAAGAACCAGTGTTCGTCATCCTTTCGGCGAGTTAGTCTGTGTAGCTCGGCGAACACCTTAGCCGTAGGTCTGATTCCCTTAGCTCGGCATAGACCTCGGAAAGCAACCAAGATCCGCCACGAGTTGGGGTGGATTTGAACAATGGATATTCGGTGAAATTTTAGGACCTCCTTATAGAAATCGGCTAGAGGGAACCTCAGACCGGCCTTTAACTGTTCTTCGTACACCATGACCATGTCATCCTCTTCAAAAGAATGATCGACACGAAGATCGCCATGGCACTTGATCAGCTCATATGAATCAGGACAAATATTGTATTCTTGAACAAACGATTGCAGATCAGTTCGAAGAACCGATGGAAGCTCGTCTATAGGAAGGGTCTCTCTCCTTGAAGGTGGTGCAAGCCTTGATGGTATGACCCGACCAGGCACAGGCGAGAGACCCTAGGGGGTTTAGGTTGCACGCTGGGCCCGACTGCCTCTTCTTCGTCAGACGATGACCATGAGAACTGAATGGAAGGAGGGCTCGCCGCTCTCTGACCTTCGGCACCGCTCATTTTTAAAAGAAACAAAGAACTTAAACAAGAAAGAAGATCAAAGTCCTTACCGGAGTCTGATCGGCGTCGGAGAGACTGGAGAAAATGAGAGAACTTCGAAGTCGTGAGCAGGGGATTGAAAATGGAATGAGAGAACAACTGGCTAACCCTCCCACCCCTATTTATACTAGTCCGAGCATTTAATGCTCGCGAGGTTCTAGGCAGCGCATCGATTGGTGGGACTCGACAGCTGTTCTGACACTTCTCTCAAATATCCGAATGTTCAGAGATCGGTTAATTGGAGATCGGCATAATAAGTTAAATATTTTGAATAAAGGATCAGTTAAGTGTCATTCAGGTAAAGAACCAGATCGGATAACCACATTAGAGATCGGAAAAATAATCAATGCAAAAATAATAAGATGATAACCGACAAAATAAAGTCTTTATTTTCAAAAGATCGGATTACATCATTTGGGCGATCTCTAGTGATCGGTTTACACTAACATTGTATCACATCATTTACGTGATCTCTAGGGATCGGATTGCATTGAAAATAAAATACATTATTTGGGCGATCTCTAGGATCGGACTACAATAAAGGTCTAACTACATCATTTGGGCAATCTCTAGAGATCTGATTACATTTCAGATTACATCATTTGGGCGATCTCTAGAGACCAGGTGGAACATCCTATCTAAAAGGCCTATGTCAAAGCCTAGTCTTGTGGTGAATCAAAAGATGTGTTCGATCAGAGACCGGCTATTGACATCGGA
Organism: Hevea brasiliensis; assembly: GCF_030052815.1. NCBI lineage: Eukaryota > Viridiplantae > Streptophyta > Magnoliopsida > Malpighiales > Euphorbiaceae > Hevea > Hevea brasiliensis. Next base: position 105,108,290 of record NC_079496.1, read on the forward strand.
CGGATGTACGGCTTCGGATGGGGTGATTATGACTCCCATGAAGATGAGAGACATCGTCACCGATGTTACCATTCGAAACCGACCAGCCGAACACCCAATGTGGAGGAAAGACGCCGGAACACCCAATGCGGTGAGAAGCCGAATGAACTTCGGTTGAGCGACTCGAGATCGGTACAACCGAGGTCCGCAATACAGATCGGTCAAATCCGGTTCTCTCACCATCGTAAGTTAAGGTCATGCGATCACCGGATCATAAATTTTCGATCGGTAAGTAAAGAAGTTCATCGGAAAAGATCAAAGCCACGATTATAGCGAACTTCCACCGGAGCAGCTAGAACAGGGAAAGTAAGAAAAGAAGAGAGGAAAGTCAGATGAAGAAAATGTCTCCGTCGACAGGGGTATATATAGGGGGAAATGGGCATTTAATGCTGAGCGGAAAACGAAGCGGACGCTTCGAGAATCGAGATGTAATTAATGCTTGGACCGAATCAGGTGATCAAGGGATAAAAGATCGGAGATAGGAGATCGGCATGAGAGATCGGAATAGGAGCTAGGGAGGATCGGAAGACAAAAAGAATAAGACAAATTCCAATAACCGTCGTGAGAATCGAGCCGAGGTAGTTAAAGCATGGCGACGAGATCTCCACATACGCCTAAGAATCGCCCGCACAATCTTGACAGTGCGAGGTATGTCATGTCAGTCCTGTACATCCCAATCTCCACCGTTGATCTCACTTGTAAGGATGAATCCGGAACCCTTGGATCAAAAGAGAAGACGACAATACCAGCGTTTTTCACTCTTAGCCCTCAGATCGTTCCGGACAAGAGGATTCAAGACCGTCAGATTAAAAGAGGAAAAGGACAAATATTCCGAGAAGCGATCTCAGCCATTCGTTTTGATTCTCTTTAATTCTGAACATCCGATCATGTACTTCAAAATCTTGACCCTCCATCTCCTCAAAATAAATCCACGACCCTTCATGGGAGCACCCGATTCCTATAAATACTGCATGAAAAACTGTTCAAGGCGGACAAAAAATATAGACAAGAGGTCGCTATTATCGTGGAGGAACTCAAACTTCATTCAGTTTGTTACTCTGCTGTTTTGTAGTGATCAAAAGACTTTTGAAACTAGTTTTCAGGAGTGTTTTCTTGGAAAAGATTTTGAATACTGGAACTCTACATTTCCAGTTTGTTCATTATCTGGTCATACTCTCGTCATCTCTGCTTTCTTTTCCTCTGTTCAAGCTCAACTTCCTTCCACCTGATTCTTACCCGGTTACCTTTTAGCTAAAGCATCTCTCGGTTTCACGACAGACATCAACTCTCAGGCTGGTTAATCCGCCATCTTCATCACTATTTACCACCTCATATTTATTTCAATACATTTGGCTCCTCACAGACATCAACTCTCAGGCTGATCAATCCGCCATCTTCATCACTATTTACCACCTCACAGTTATTTCAATATATTTGGCTCCTCACAGGTAAGAGTTCATATTACTGTTTTATTAAGTATTTGCGTTTACTTTTCGCACTTTCTTTGTTCTCTTTACGTACGTGGTTTTCTTTAAGTTTATTCTAAGCAAAAAAATCTCAAAGAACGTTACTCTCGAATTCTCTTTAGTGATCGGTCCATCATTTCGTCAATTTTCGTCATTTCTGAATACGAGCTTTTAGCTCCTAGTAGCGTGTAAGTGGTCAGGCAAAATATAGGTATCTGCAACTTAAGGGCCTCTTTTAAAAGAGAAAGCTTGAATAACACGTCAGGAAAATAGCCAAACTATTAGGCTGACGTGAACGGGAATTCGGCAAGATACCATGAAGAGGAATAAAACCAAAATAAACTAGACAGAACAGATCGGACATTAATAGGTATGCGTGAAATGACTACATGGAAGGTCGGTAAATCAAGTTTAGTATTACCCATTTAGTCATAGGGTATCAAGAAACCTTATCTCCAGCATTTTTGAATGCCAGAAACCTTAGTTTTAGGTTCTTGTGACATGTAGCTGAAATTGAAATTCGGGAGATCGGCAAAGCCCCTTCCAGGCTCCTGCTAATCCGAAAGAGATCGGAGGAGAGTTCTTATCCGGTCTCAGCTTAAAATTTTAATAAATACTTAATAGAGATCGGAGGAGAGTTCTTATCCGACCTCAATTCAAAATTTTTAATAAATATTTAAAAGAGATCGGAGGAGAGTTCTTATCCGGTCTCAGCTTAAAATTTTAATAAATGCTTAATAGAGATTGGAGGAGAGTTCTTATCCGGTCTCAACTCAAAACATTAATAAATAACTCTAAAGGAGATCGGAGGAGGGTTCTTATCCGGTCTCCCCTCGAAATTCTAACAAACGTCTAAAAGAGATCGGAGGAAAGTTCTTATCCGGTCTCCCTTCAAAATTTTAATAAACATTAAATAGAGATCGGAGGAGAGTTCTTATCCGGTCTCAACCCAAAACATTAATAAATAACTCTAAAGGAGTTCGGAGGAGAGTTCTTATCCGGTCTCCCCTCAAAACTTTAATAAATAATTTAAAAGAGGTCGGAGGAGAATTCTTATCCGATTCTCACACTCGTTCACTAAGGTTGTCTCATTTACTTGTGTATCTGGGTAATCCTAATTAGTGAAAAACCAAATATTCCTCTTACCAAAAGGATTAACATTCCCGTTTAAGCCCTTCTAACTAATTTATAAAGGACGCAAAATTAAACCTACTTACCCTTATTAAGGGACGAGGTGGGGTGCCTAACACCTTCCCCACCCGTTTACGGACCCCGAACCTAGAATCTCTGTCTTGAAGTGGTTTCATTCTTCATTTATCTTCTCAAATGGTTTTCTTTAGTTCCCCTCAAAACTAAGGTGGCGACTCCTCACTCTTTCCCACTTCGGTGAGTGATCGTCCGGGCGACCGCAAAATCCCATTGCGACAGGGAGGCACCCCAAGTTCTTTAATTTTGCTTTTGTTGATTTACTTTTATTTACATTACTTTTGTTTTTATCTTAAATCTCCCCAAATTCAATTTTTGACATTGTTGAATCTTGTCCCTTGTAGATGTATTTCAATGAAGAAAGGCTGGTGAACTGCTGGGGAGTGATTCTTAACTTGAAAATTTTGTCCTTCAAACTCTCCCAAAAACTGATTGGTTTTTGCTGCCTAACCTGTGCAGGGGCTGCTATCTGGTTTATGCAGAGGAAAAATGACATTCTGCAGCAAAGAGGGTGTCTGCAGCAGATTACTTATGTTCTTGGTGAGGTTGGGTGTGTAAATTTTAAGTATATGTGCTTTTAATGTTAATATGGTGGTAAGTGGGTCATCTTTGTAGTTTTGAGTTTATTTGGGGTGTGAGATTTAAGATGAACATGCTGCATTTTCTTGGCATGACTTGGGGAGTTCATCATTTGTAGATAAATGCAACTTTATGCAGATTTTATTGAGTTTTAATGTGCTAAATGTTGATTTGCAGAATTTGAGTCAAAATGGCATGGGTCACAAATGCCTTTTATGCAGGATTCACTTTTACAAGCATGTGTGATGTAATTTTGATGGATTTTGTATATATTGATGTGTTTTTGGTGATAATTTCTCATGATTTATGCTTAATAGAATTATATTTCTTCATTCTAGGGTATTTTTTCACACTTGCAAATCATTTTCCATTGCAATCTCAATCTTGTTGAATTGTGCATAAGCAACTGCATAGCTTATGCAATCCTGCATAACCACAATTCTTGCCATTTTTCATCTCTATTGCAAAGTGCATAAGAAGAGTGCATAGCTTATGCAATTCTGCATAGCCTCATTTTGTCAAAATTCATATCTGTCAAACCTTGCATAAGTGAGTGCATGACTTATGCACAACTGCATGACTTCAAATCCTGCATTTTCTCTCTCTGTCGAAGTCTGCATAAGGAGGGTGCATGACTTATGCACTTCCGCATAACCAGAAACTCTGAAATCCAAAACCTGCCGAGAGGTGCATAAGGAGGGTGCATGACTTATGCACAAATGCATAACCACCAACCCCAAATTCCAAAACCTGCCGAGAGGTGCATAAGCAGAGTGCATAGCTTATGCACAACTGCATGACCACATTTTCCAAACACCAAAATCTGCCGAGACCTGCATAAGGAGGGTGCATAGCTTATGCACTTCTGCATAACCACCAACCCCAAATTTCAAAACCCACCGAAAAGTGCATAAGCAGAGTGCATAGCTTATGCACAACTGCATGACCACATTTTCCAAAAACCAAAACATGCCAACAGGTGCATAAGCAGAGTGCATAGCTTATGCACTTCCGCATGACCACTCTCCCTGAAAGTCAAAACTTGCCGAACAGTGCATAAGGACAGTGCATGACTTATGCACTTTTACATGAGCTATTTCTCTGAAGTCCAAAGCAAGCCGGAACTTGCATAAGTTAGTGCATAAGCTATGCACTCTTGCATAATCAGTTTTTCACACCTTTTTATCACCCACCGAAACATGCATAAGAGAGTGCATAAGTTATGCACAACTCACTTTTCACTTATGCAGTTTTTACACAAACCCTGTTCAAATCAAATTTGTTTTCGGCACCATTTTTCCCACCTCCACCTCCCGATATTCCTGTTCACTCCTTTTTCCCCCCACGTCCATTTATTCCGGCATTACCTCTCCTCTTCTTCTCCACTCCTATTTTCGCCGCATTTGCCCTAACTTTTCTCTGCATCTTTCACTTTGTGCATATTTGTCCATACTCTGTATATATTTGCATGCTTCTACTGGTGGTTGCACATTTTCCCTTGCTTATTATCATGCAGCAGCTTTTGAATATACTGCATAGGCTATGAATACCCTTATGCAAATGTTCTGCATAGCCTGTGTAGTCCTTATTGCCACTCACGCAGAACCGCACAGCTTATACACCTGTTCTGGATAGCACTTTATTCTGTATAACCTGTGCAGCTTCTTATGCATCTCTATTATATCTTGAATTCTCATCTGCTCCATACTAGGTAACTCTTAAATCTCACAATTCCTGGTAATTCCTGTTTACTTTGAGTTTTGATAATGCACTACTTGAGACATTGAGGACAATGTCTAATTTTGAGTTTGGGGGTGCACATTTTGATTTTTGCTTCATTTTCACATTTTGAGTATAGGAGCATCTCATCCCATTCCATTTACATATATTGTAAATATTTTACATATACATCCTTACATACATATACATAACACATTTACACACACATTATACATCACTTAGAAATTGTACACATTGCACACAATTAGACTTCCTTCATTTAGTTAATGCATTACTCATTTTTAGGAATCATGCATCATGCATTAAAATCTTTTGCCAAATCCCTTGAGTATTGAAAAGTTGCCTATGAGAGTGATTTGACTTACCTTTAGTTGGGTTTGTGGATTGAAAGTTTCCTAAGAGATGCAAGGTTTTGAAGTGTCTATCCCTTGCCTATATCTTCTTAGCCAAAAAGCCACCCAACTAGTCATTTGGAGATGGAAGTGTTTAGAGGGAGTTATTGGATATAAGGTAGTCAAATGATGTCTCACCAATCCTAGAACAAATTTTTTAAACCTTTCAAGGCGAAATACCAGCTTGTACTTGAAAAGAGAGATGATTAGGCATTCTTTGATTTAAACCTTCTCATTTTAAACCTTTGGCCCTTTTCCTAATTAAAATTGACCCTTGCAAACCCTTTTGAGCCTTTTTGTCCCTAATTTTTCTTGAAACCCTTATTACTACCTAGCCAATGAACCAAACACTCCAATCCTTTTCATGAGAATAATTATTTATAACATTAGGTACATATTCAAAAAAAAAAAAAAGAAAAGAAAAAATGCAATAAAAGGGAGAAGAAATGCTTGTCACCTTGTAAAAGTGCTAGTATATGTGCTTTTCACTATTGTCATTCAAAATGAAAGAAATCCACCCAAAGTATTAAAAGAAATGAGTTTGGGGGTGGCAAATTTTAGGGACAATCATCAAAAGAAAATGCAAAATACAAGTTTAAAGAATCAAAATGTCCCTCCATTTTTATGTGTTTTGTAAACTATGCTAGCACTTGACAATTCTCATTGTGTATTTCTCTCCTCCAGATATAAAAAAAAAAGAGAAAAAGAAAAAAATATAATAAAATAAGAAGTGTACCTTATGTTGTCAAAATTGAAAATATTCTCATGCTTTGAATCCTTTTTACCCATTTTTCTTCTTAGCCTCATTTTTGAACCCCATGGCCCCATTACATCCCTAAAAAGACCTTTGATCTCTTGATAGTACTTGCTACATTAGTGGAGATAGGAATAGGGAATTTGCCTATGGGATTGGAAAATTATCTATTCATTCATTTAATTCCATCATTCTATATAGAGACACTTTGGTTATTGATTGTCCTAGAATTCCTTTTGAGCATGACTCTCTCTTTTGATTGGTCGGTTTGGGGATTTTGAATGATAATTGACTTGATGGCTAAGCGGTGAAAGCTTGGATAAGCATTAGATTCTTTGCATTTTGAAGGATGGGTATATGGATTGCTGGTATGGCTAAAGGTGTGTTAAGTTACTTTAATAGGTGATTTTCATAGCTCTTTGGATAAGGCACCCCTAAAAAATTGTATCACACTTTAAAATTTGCTTGAGGACAAGCAAAAGCTTGAGTTTGGGGGTATTTGATGCATACATTTTGCATAATCATTTAGGTTTAATTTCATAGCCATTTTATTTGATTATTAGTTACTTTTAGCTAATTTCATTAGTTATTTAGTTAGTTTTTCATAATTGTCAATTTTGGATTAATTTATAATTTTTACTTTGTTTTGTAGGAAAAATGGTGTTTTTGAAGGACTGAAAAGAAATTTTGCCATTGAGGAGTGACTTTGTGACACCCCTTACCCGACTACAGTATAGCCGAGCAAGTTATGCCACTCAGTGTGCCGAGCACTCTATTTTATCTTAATTCATTTTTTATTCTTCCTTATGAATATAACTTGTAAAATATAATTTATTTAAGCCATTTATCGAAATTATAATTCATTTGAGGTTCCGAGAATTTTATAGAAAATACGTAATAGTAAAGACTAAAAATAGAGAAAACAGTTCTTCGGAACCTGTGAAAAACACTTCCTATGATCATATTCAATCATCTCATCACTCTCAAACTTCAATATCAAAATCTCAACATTTTTCACCATTCATTTCTCAATCATTCATCTCATATGATAATCATGTACAAGTCACAGTTATGTATTCACTTTTCCTTTCACAAACACAATTTTCTTAACAATTCCTCTATTTGTCATTCATTCATTTCACATCATCATTAGACTCAAATCATAAATAAATTCTCACATGGGATTTATAATCACAATTTACAAGTACTTACATTAATACAAAATTATATTACATTTGTTTCAAATACACATGATAAAATAAGAGTTTAATTACAAAATTTACAAAAACCTCAAAATACAAAATGGGACATAGTGTCCTACCAATGGACTGTGGATGGTGAGGTGACACGGACACTATGCAGAATTGTGAACTGCCTTACCGAATCTGTGGTCTACTGGGCCCTCTGTCCAAATCTTCAGTACCTACGCGTTGCAAAAGCGACGCGCTAAGCATAAAGCTTAGTGGTGCCAATAATACAAGAAAATATAATATGCAAATAAAAATAATAATTTCTTTGCTATTGTGTTCATAAGAAATGAATAATTATTAACTTATTGTTTAGTCGAGGGCTAATCATGTTTTATGATATTAACTTCTTCATGCATTTCGTTAATTATTTTCTTCATGATCTTGAGCTTCTTTGTATTTTTGTAATCATTCCTGATACTTAATTTTCGTATTTTCTTTAATAATTAGTTCAATCACAGTTATACTTTTCCATGCCCAAGTAACCTATACTGGACGACTGGACTGGATAACGGGTCGTTGGCACTGGACACCGCGGTGCCTCGGGCCGTCATACCATGGGACGCAGAACGTCAACCATGTATGCAGTCAGTATGGCTAAAAAGCCATGATATCACATAATCGGGCATAAAAGCCATGAATACGGGCATAAAAGCCATGAATACGGGCATAAAGCCATGAACACAGGCATAAAGCCTTTCGCAGTACTGCTAAAACAATACCCTATTGGCATGCCAAACTATCCAAACCAATCTTGTTAGGTATACTAGGGCATTTGATACTTTAAAATTCTTCAATCTTTGAATTTCAACTTTTGGTGTCACTATTCATTTCATTGGTCAACAAAAAAGTTGACTTTTGCATAGAAAATATGTACATTGACTTTGGCACTTCAAACATACCACATTTTTCATTTAAAACTTGTTGGCATTAAGCATTAATACCATTTCTAAGCTTTAACCAAGGGAAATAAAATTTTCAGTTTTTGAAACTTAACTTTACTATTCCATTAAGCACTGTTGCAGTGGGAATTTGAGGAAATGGTAAACATGAAAGTTGTTCCTTATTTTGTCTAGTTGAATTTCCTTTTTTGAATCACTCCATTTGGAGTTTTGTAGCTCAAGTTATGGCCAAAATAAGTTTACTGTTCACATGCCTTTATTCATCTTTGAGATTTTGGGTCTGGCAGATTTTTGGTCCAACTTTGGTCAGTAATTTGATCAAGTTAAGTTCATAATTTGGTCTAACTTTCTTCAAATGAAATGTTCTACCATACCTTAGGTTTCCATCGGTTCAAGATCCGCCTAAATCCGAGTTTTCTAGAGGGAGTTATAGTCATCCAAACATTACTATTCAAATGTAAATCTGCAGAGTTGCAGGTTTGATAACTTAACTTCGCCCAATCATTTGAATGGGTTAGTGGCATTATTTGGGGTAGGTTTCTTCATGAAACTTGTTTGTCTATATCTTATCTTGTTTCTGTAAAAATTTCAGGTCAATTAACCAAATCTACAGTGAGTTATGGCCAAATGAACAGTTACTGTTCATTTGGTCAATTCTGCAGGGGCTATTGCAGGGTGTCCGGATTGGGGCCAAGTTTTGGTCCTCTTGCTTTGGTCTTTTGGGCATGGTTTCTTCAGTAAAAATGTGCCATTATAAGCCTAGTTTCATGTCCAATTGGCCAAACACCAATTGGACCAACACAGCCAAAGATATGGCAGTCCAAGTGGACTGAAATCTCAGCACCATCTTTCTTTGTCCTAAAGACCTACCATTCCACTTTGCCATGCCATATTTTAGTCCAATTTATGGTCAACTCACCTAAAATGGTCACTAATTGACCATTAAGATGTTCTCTAACAATTTCCTAAGCCAAGTCAATTTTTCACTTCTCAAAACCCTAGTTTTCCCTTATGATTCACACATACACCTAATTAAGCACTTCCATTCATTATTTATGTGTATATACACCTTAAACATAATCTCTAATTCATTCTAAGTCCATTAAAACCATCAAAAACACTCCACCTTTGTTCCTTCCTTAGGGCAGCCGAAATTCATAGGGTCCATATACATAGATTCCATTCATTTAATTTACAAAACCTTACTCACTTTAAGTCTTTAACATGAATTAAAAGAGATTTAAGTGTAAATAGGCACTAACCTTTAGGTGGCAGATTTTTCAAGCTACCCAAACTCCTTCTTTCTTCTTCTTTTGGCTGCCTAGAGGTTGCTTAGGATGTGGGGACAAGTTTTAGTGAAGATGACTTAGGGTTTTGGGGTGAGGAAAGCATGGAAATTGAAGCTTTTAAGAACCAAAAATGGAGGAGCATGGGTGACGTTTTTTGAAGAGAGAAAGGGCTGCTGAAATTTCTGGAATTCTGCCTCATTTAGCCCTTTTTATTGAATTTTAATTGTCTTGCTTTAATGTGATTGGCCATAGCATTTTTAATTACCTAAGCATGACATCATAATTCCCAATTTAGCTCCTTTTTCTTTCTTTTCTTTTCTACTAAATTTCAATTTAATTTTTAGCAATATTTATTCATATTTTATGTCATAATAATTATTTACTCAACTGGACAAGTCGGCCAAAAATCACCTCTGAAGGCGAAATGACCAAAATGCCCTCCGTTTGGCTTAACAGGTCAAAATTATGCATCTGATTGAAAATTTTTCTAAATATTTTCTTGGCATTCTAATGCCATAGGAACCTCAATGACCCTTCTCTGGAGTCCCAAAAATTATTTTATAATTTTCCCACAGTCTAGGGCTCCTAGTTGCGAGAACCGCAACTTCCCTCTGGTTACCCATCGCTAGGGCACCGGCTCGTTTAACTTGGTTGTATTTTATTTCTAAAATTTTTACTAAATTTTTCTTATTAATATTTGAGTTAATTTTGGTTTCTCACTTAAGTTTAAATATTTTTCCGAACGTTCTAGCTGTCCGGACCCGACACCGGTCACCGGAACAGTAGAATGTACGGAGTTGCTACAGGGAGGATGTTACAGACTTCTACAGCCAAAGATGTCAAAAACAAGTTTTCAAGTGGAAATATGCATTGACAAAATTGCGCATAACTTGCCGCATAAGCTATGCAGATCCGCATGAGGAGAAGAAACACTGTTCCAACACCTGCCGAATTGTGCATAAGGAGAGTGCATAGCTTATGCAGATTCACACCTCCCTTATGCAATCTCACGGAAATGTGCATAACCTATGCGCCAAGTCATGCAGTTTTGCATAAGTGAACCAGAAACAGCCGAAAACTGCCTAAGGGACTGCATAACTTATGCGATCCATATCTGATCCCACAAAGGTTTCATTAATGAGTGTGAAGATTCCCTCGAAAATTCCTCCTAAAACACACCATTTTAGGGCTCCATATCAGAAAATGCTATAAATAGTCCCATTTCCCATTTTAGAAAGGGGGGGGGGGGGGGGAAGCAATTAGAGGAAGAAAAGGAATAGGGGAGGCAGCAGCTGAAGAGTCACAATCATCTCCCACTCCATTTCCAACCAGATTTGGAGATTTCTTTCTTTTCTTATATTTTTCCTACATTTCTAGTGTTTAGTTTCTTGTTTCTTAGCTTAGATTAAAGCTTTATTTCCTTATAAACTCAGAATTTCTTGTAAACATTATGGATAGTGAATAGTTTTACTTTGATTCTGGAGTAAGGGATGTAATATTTTAGTTATTTTTGTGGATTTGAACTGGGTTAGTCCCAATTTAATGAATTTATGAGGTTTAATCCATTTCTTGTGTGCTTATTCACATGCTTAATGAAGGGCCCCATTAAGTTATGTTCTTAATCCTTGGTTGAAGCACCAAAAGGAGAAAACCAAGTGATAGTTAATCAAGAAATTGGACTTAATTAACTTAGATCTAGAAATAGACTAAGGGTTAAGAGGGTTTTAATAGATTGATTAAAGAACCTAATGGGTCTTGGTTAATTTTAACTCTACAAAAGTAGGATTAAGTTAATTAAGGCACTCTTTGTCTCACTCGAAAGAGTTTTCAAAGGATTTTAGAATTAATCTCCTTTAAACCCATAAATTTCATGGATTGGGCTAGCTAGGGAAAATCCCAAAATGACTTAAATATGAACCCTTAACTCCAGAATCGTCTTTCATCAATTATTGCTTGAAATTTTACTTTTGAGTGTTTAGTTTAATCTCATTTTATTAATTTTCATTATTATCAATTTCTTTATTTTGCGAATTATTAAATTAGTCATTGTTTGAATTTAGTTTTGCATTTTCATACCTTATGCTTCAAATTCCTAAATTTCTTTTATTAATTTGATTAAAATATAATTTTAACATATTTTATTTTACATCAAAAATTCAATCATTAACACAACTCCTCGTGAGAACGATATCTTTTTCTATACTACTTGAACGACCCGTGCACTTGCGGTTGGGACACATCAGTCAACAACTCAACATGGAGACCACAAGCAACTTTTGCTCAACAAGGTCAAAGCTCAAACTATGCTCATAACCAGCAGTGTATGCAGTAGATTAGGCCTTAGTTTCAGCCTCAATTTTAGCCCACAAGACAGCCACAACCTGGATATCAATCAAGAGCACAACAACTGAAGGAACAGAAGCATGAAAAACACAAGTTTATACCATTGAATTCAAAAATTTTCACCTAGGGTCACATGCATCATGCAAGATTTATTTGATTTTAATGATAAACAACATATTAAAACACTTTTAATATGTTTTTAGATCTGTATTTGCCATTTAAGATTTTAAAATTAATCAGATTAATTTTAGAACCCTAGATTAGATTAAGAACAAATACACTAACCTCTTGATGCACTGCAGCGTATTTGTGCCTTTGGGATGCGTCTACACCAGATGTTATCCCTCTAACTTGTCCACACCAAGATCACCTATGGCAGCCCTTGAACAGCTTCTAAAGCTTTTTCTATTAATTAAAAAATCAAGTTTTGCCTTTTAAGAGATTAAAAATATAAACAGAACACTAGAAACAATTTCTAGTATTTTTAATTCAAGAGATTGTTTACTAATCTCTTGGAATAGGTGAGAGAAGAAGATGAAAAGGAGGGAGAGCTTCTTGGGTGGCGGCACCAAAGATATCAGCTGCTAGTTGTATTGTTTTCTTTTCATAACAACACTTATATAGGTAGGTCAACACATAAAACCCTTGCCACATGTCACCCTCTGATTGGTTATAGGTTTAATTGACCCAATCACATTGTGTCAAGTGTCAAACATATATTTAATCTTAATTTTAATCATCTTACATGATTAAAAGATATTTGGCAAGCTTATGTGTAGTGCCATGTGTCACCATCTCATGGTGCCACATGTCACCCTGTGAAATGACCAAAATGCCCCTGTGTCTTAATTTTGAGTTCTCAACCCAAAATAATTATTTCTCTTCTTCTAATCAATTTATATCAAATATAAATTAATTAATTAATCTCTATTAATTAATTTCTCATTAATTAAATTCATATTTAAACACTTTAAATATAAATTTAACTTATATTATACATCCAATAATCTAGATTTGGTTTCAAGTCATGCTAAAGACTTTGCAATCTAATTGCAAACCAAACATATTTAATTAATCAATTAAACTCTTTAATTAATTAATTAATTAAATCATATTTAATTTGGTGATTACTTGTGTATGTGTGTGACTGACTAGGCTCATCACTAATTGGCAATGAGACATGATATCAACTCTTAATATCATCAGAACTCTTTCTTACCATAAATGATTTCTCTAAATCATTTTATGCACCTCATAGACATGGTTAACACCTAGCATAGCATGCTATGGCCACCCAATTAGTAATAAGGTTTACCTTAAATGAACCTATAATCATATGTTACCATGCACTAAAATCTCTCTGTTACAAAATCCCAACTCAAGCTTGAGTTATGGTTTATGTTAAACCCCATTTGCTATAAATATTATGTTCTCTTTTAATTCCAGTTCTTGATTAAAAGATTTTCTCATCAGAAACTCTTTTCTGATTAAATCTATCTGTCCTGGCCAGGAACTTGAAACATCAAGAACAATTAAATGAACATAGGATTTTATCCCTATTTACTTAGAGGAACAGATTCCATCTTGATCAACACCTACCTTCATATATAACTAGTAGGAGCCAACACATGTCCATATACCCATACACAGTACAAGTATGAAAGTAGTATCAAACTCAAACCACCTATATACAAAATAACTGTGCTATCTCAGGTCTAAAGATTATATGCACTGATATGATTTATGACAATATATTGACAAGAGTAAACTCCATATGCTTGTCATAAGTGTCACTGGTTCGGCCTACTTATCATGTATAAGTGCCTATCATGTTTGTTATATGGCATAAGACTCACCATTCCATCTTATTTATATCTCATATAAATAACTTGGGAACAAACATGAATACAATCTTTCTGGATAAGTCATGTCCTTATTATGAAGTATCCTCGATTGTGAACCTATTTATGATACTTAGTACTAGAAATACTGTCACTCATATTCTTAACAACTTAAGAATAGAATTTCTAACAAAATATCAATGGACCTTTTCTATTACACATAAATATATTATGTAAATGGAAAAGTGGAAATGCCTTTTTATTAATAAAAACATGTAAAAGATACATACTAAATTATATGCTATAGGGCATACTACTAACAATCTTCCACTAGCACTAGAGCCATTCATTACAATAACTTAGACCCATCTTCTCAAGATATCGGTCTAGCTGAGTCTGTGACATAGGCTTAGTGAATGGATCAGCTAGATTTTTAGCTGATGCTATTTTCTGCATGGCTACATCACCTCGCCCAACTATTTCTCTGATAATGTGGTAGCGCCTTTCTATGTGTTTGGATTTCTGGTGAGACCTTGGTTCCTTAGCCTGTATGACTGCTCCATTGTTGTCACAGTGAAGTGGAACTACTGACTCAATGGAAGGAACTACTGCAAGTTCTGTCACGAACTTCTTTATCCAAACAGCTTCTTTTGCAGCATATGATGCAGCAATATATTCAGCCTCTGTAGTAGAATCTGTAGTCGTACTCTGTTTGGAACTCTTCCAACTGACTGTACCTCCATTACAAATGAACACATATCCAGATGTAGACTTTCTATCATCGATATCTGATTGGAAATCAGAATCAGTATAACCATCCAATTGTAAGTCTCCACCTCCATTTATCAAGAATAAATCCTTAGTTCTTCTCAAGTACTTGAGGATATTCTTGACAGCTATCTAGTTTTCAAAACCTGGATTGGATTGATACCTGCTAGTCAAACTAACAACATATGCGATATCCGGCCTAGTACACAACATTGCATACATTAAACTTCCAATAGTCGAAGTATATGGAATCCTGGCCATTTTATCTCTTTCTTCAGGTGTCTTTGGACCATGTCTCACTGGTAACAATCCTCTCTTGGAATCAATCATGTTAAACCTCTTTAACACATTTTCCAAGTATAGACTTTGGGATAAACTAATTATTCTTTTTGCTCTATCTCTATAGATGCGAATTCCAAGAATATAGGTTGTCTCCCCTAAGTCTTTCATGGAGAATGTATTTGACAACCATACCTTTACAGTTATCAACATACCTGTGTCATTATCCATCAACAGTATGTCATCCACATATAAGACAAGGAAAGTGATAGCACTGTCACTAACCTTCTTATATACACATGGCTCATCCTCATTTTTGATAAAATCAAATGATTTAATGGCTTCATCAAAACGGATGTTCCAACTCCTCGAAGCTTGTTTCAACCCATAAATGGATCACTTTAGCTTGCATACCTTGGAACCATCTTAGGATTCAAAACCCCTAGGTTGTTCCATGAAAATGTTTTCTTCAATGTATCCATTGAGAAAAGCTATTTTGACATCTATCTGCCAAATCTCATAATCATAGTATGTAGCTATTGCTAATAGAATCCTAATTGATTTAAGCATGGCAATAGGCGAGAAAGTCTCCTCATAGTCGATTCCTTGCCTTTGGCGAGACCCTTTCGCTACTAGCCTTGCCTTATAGGTCTCTACCTTTCCATCAGAACCAATTTTCTTCTTGAAAACCCATTTGTTCCCTATAGGTATAATACCTTCAAGTGGGTCAACAAGATCCCAAACTTGATTCTTATACATGGAATCAATCTCAGATTTCATAGCATCAATCTATTTTGAAGAGTCTATTTCTGATATAGCTTCTTCATAAGTAAGTGGATCATCTCCATGATCTACTTCTTCATGATTATACAACTCTTGTTGTTCTTCATGAAGGAAACCATATCTCACTGGTGGGTGAGATACCCTGGTTGTTCTACGAGGAACAGCTGTAGATGTTTCATCAACGGGTGTAGGTTGACTAGATGGATCTATATCCATCTGATCTGTGGGTTGGTCAGAATTCTCTAATTCTAACTCTATTTGCCTTCCTTTGCCTCCTTTTTGAACAAACTGTTGTTCAAGAAATGTTGCATCTCTACTTATCACAACCTTTTGTGAAGTAGGCAAATAAAAATAATATCTAAAACTATCTTTTGGATATCTAACAAATCGACCTTTTTCTGATGTGGTTTCCAATTTATCAATGTTCAATTTTTTGATATAAGCTGGACAACCCCAAATCTTAACATGCTTAAGACTTGGTTTTCTTCCATGCCATATCTCATAAGGTGTGGAAGAAACTGATTTTGATGGAATCCTATTCAAAATATACAAAGCTGATTCTAGTGCAAATCCCAAAAGGAGATTGGCATAGCAGTATAGCTCATCTTACTACATACCATATCCAATAGAGTACGATTTCTCCTTTCAGATACACCATTCAGCTGTGGTGTTCCTGGAGGAGTCAGCTGGGAAACAATGCCATGCTCTCTCAAGTATTCATCAAATTCAGTACTCAAATATTCTCCTTCACGATCTGATCGAAGAGCTTTAATACTCTTTCCTGTTTGATTTTCTACTTCAGATTTAAATTCTTTGAACTTTTCAAAGGATTCATGTTTGTATTTCATCAAATACAAATACCCAAATCTTGATTTATCATCAGTAAAGGTAATAAAATAATAAAAGCCACCTCTAACCATTTATTTAAATGGACCACATACATCACTATGTATTAGCTCCAAAATATTTTTAGCTCTTAGCCCTTGTCCAACAAAGGGTGATCTAGTCATTTTGCCCTGAAGGCAAGATTCACAAGTTGGAGTAGGCTCAGAGCCCAATGAGGATAGAATCCCCATTTTCTCCAATTTTGCAATCATATCTTCTGCAACATGATATAACCTTAAGTGCCAAATGTATTTTGAACTTGAGTTGGTTTTCACCGTGGCATTGCATTCTTTTAGATCACTTGCATTCATTTTGTGTTTGTCATTGTTATCCAAATAATAAAGACCATCATTCATATAATCCTAACCAACATATTTATTTCCAAAATAAATATTGCAAACATCATCTGTGAACTGAAATTCATAACCATTTCTAGTCAAACTAGATATAGAAATGATGTTCTTAAAAGCATCAGGTACATATAAAATATTATCTAAACACAAAACATGTCTAGATATGTAAAAAGATTTAGATCCTATGGCGAAAGCTTCAACAGTTGAGCCATTGCCAATTCGGAGTCTAACATCTCGAGAATGTAAGCTGCTATTATTTACTAGTTCCTGCATATCATTAGAAATGTGAGAACTAGCACCAGTATCTAAAACCAAAGCTGTAGATGAACTATGAGTATCATCAGAATCTAAATAATAAGATATGGATATACCTTCTGAAGGTGTATCTTCTGGGCAGTTTCTTTTTCAATGCCCATCCTTCTAGCAGTGGAAACACTTTCCTTGCATCCATAAGCTTTAGTCTTCCCTTTCTGTTTAGCTATTTTCTTGGAAGGACCAGGAATCTGAGGTTTCTTTTTCTTATTGCCCTTCTTCTTAGTGGACTTTCCAGTAGAAGAAGATGCAATCAAAGCTACCTCTTTTCCTTTATTGCCCGGCATATTCTTTTGGGCAATAATCAGTATGTTGAGTAAACCAGCCAAGGTGCATTCCTGTTTAGTCATATGAAAATTTGTCACAAAATTCTCAAAAGACTCAGGAAGGGACTGAAGGATCAAATCCGTCTGTAGTTGGAAATCCATGTTAAAGTCAAGATATTCCAGTTGCTCAATTAGTCGAATCATCTTGTGGACATGATCCCCAACATTCTGTGCCTCAGATGTTCTCATGCGGAATAGCTGCCTAGATATCTCATACCTAGTATTCCTGCTGTGCTCACCATATAACTCTTATCGATGAAGGAGGATCTCACTCGCACTCTGCATGTTTTCATGCTGCTTTTGTAACTTATTACTCATGGAAGTAAGCATGTAACACTTAGCTCTCATATCATGCTCTTTCCACTTGTCTAAAGTTTTATATTCCTCTAGAGTAGCCTCTAGAGGTAAGAGACCAGGAACATTTGAGTCTAGAACATATCCTATATGTTCAAGGTTCAGGACAAGTTTCAAATTTCTTAGCCAATCAGAGAGATTAGGTCCTGTCAACCTATTGCGATCAAGTATACTTGCAAGGATATTAGATGGTGGTGGTTGTTCTGTGCTCATTATTAGCAGAAAATTAACTGCAGAAAATAACCAGATTAATTAGTAAATGTATCATGTAATTAACCAAAATGATTATGGTCTTTTAATCAAATTGGTCCTCCCACTAACTTAGCGAATCCTACACTTCCAAAGTAGAAAACGAAAATCCTGGTTGGATGGATTTCTAATGGGTGATTGAATTCTTATAATTCTATTGATCATCCTCAGGTACATCCATTATTAGAATTACAATAAACTATAAGTGAGCAACTCCTTGCCCATCACATCTCATATGAGGTTCAATCCTTTACCTAGCCTCTAATGCTCAAAATCTCAGGTACATCCATTATTGACTTATCTTGCATTAGTTAAGTTGATCCCATTGAGCCAGTAATTATGCAAATAATTTTAATGTCCTCAGGTACATCCAATATTGGCCACCAAACTATTTACATATTTACAACATCTCATGCTTAACAATTATTCTGAAGAAAATCTCTTAAATTTATTGCATCTTATGCAACTATTTAAAATTTCTTAAAATAATTGCCCCAATGGAGGGCCCATGTTATAATTACTTTAATTATAGCATTTCCAACTTAATCATTTGTTTGGAAGATTTTATGGTCATCCTAATTACTATTAAGGTCTCACTTTGCACATTATCCATTTAGCATGCATATATCATATACTTGCATACATTCCCATACATCTCATGCATTCATAGATAAACAGTAAATATGGTATGATCATGGACTTTTCTAAGGGATTCAATTCTGAGCCACTAAGAATTGAATCAGGGCATTCCTAGGTGCATTTCATTCATTCATATTACAAGAGGTGCTGAAGGAGTACATAATCAACACTTAATCTTGAATTCCTCCCACTGGTCCCACCATTGCTCTTAACCTCCTTGAACTTCTTGCAATCCAATTACATAGTAATCCTTGGCATACCAAGGCGAATTTATAAGAACTTAAATAAATGAAATTAAAACCCAAAAATTATTACAACCTTAATAATACATGCCCAAAATAAATTAAAATAAATTAATTAATTTACAATCTCAAAGAAATATAAAAGAAATAAATCCAATCACATTGGTCTTTTATAGTCCATGATCATCCTTCATGCATATCACTATTTAACAATTAAATAAAACATACATACTTAAATTAAATTAAATATCTCATATTTAACTTAAAAATCCAGATTTGAATATGATTCAAATAAATTTAAAAATTCATATTTGAATCACATTCAAACAAATTTAAAAATTCAAATTTGAATCACATTCAAACAACCTTAAAAATTCAGATTTGAATCACATTCAAACAATTTTTAAAAATTCAGATTTGAATATTATTCAAACAACTTTAAAAATTAAGATTTGAATATGATTCAAACAACTTTAAAAATTTAGATTTGAATCACATTCAAACAACTTTTAAAATTCATATTTGAATCACATTCAAACAATTTTTAAAATTCTGATTTGAATCAAAATTTAATTGTGTGATTAAAACTACTAATTAAACACTTTAATTAGTCATAAGATAGGCCTTAGATCATACAACAATTGCAGAATTTAAAACCAAACCTTGCACCACCATTGGAGGAAAATTGTTACTGCCACCTATGGTGGCTTCACCATGTGTGCCGCCACATATCCTTTGCAACCAGTAATGGATCAATCATCTCATGATCAAATCACACAATTAAATCATATAATCAACAATCTAAATGGCAAATATAGTGGCTCTGATACCAAATGAAGGAGTGGAAGCATGAAAAACACAAGTTTATACCATTGAATTCAAAAATTTTCACCTAGGGTCACATGTATCATGCAAGATTTATTTTTATCTATTTGATTTCAATGATAAACAACATATTAAAACACTTTTATTATCTTTTTGGATCTGTATTTACCATTTAAGATTTTAAAATTAATCAGATTAATTTTAGAACTCTAGATTAGATTAAGAACAAATACACTAACCTCTTGATGCACTGCAGCGTATTTGTGCCTTTGGGATGCGTCTTTAGGACACCAGATGTTGTCCCTCTAACTTGTCCACACTAAGATCACCTATGGCAGCCCTTGAACAGCTTTTAAAGCTTTTTCAATTAATTAGAAAATAAAGTTTTGCCTTTTAAGAAATTAAAGATGTAAACAGGACACTAAAAACAATTTCTAGTATTTTTAATTCAAGAGATTGTTTGCTAATCTCTTGGAATAGATGAGAGAAGAAGATGAAGAGGAGGGAGAGCTTCTTGGGTGGCGACACCAAAGATATCAATTGCTGGTTGTATTGTTTTCTTTTCATAACAACACTTATATAGGTAGGTCAACACATAAAACTCTTGCCACATGTCACCCTCTGAATGGTTCTAGGTTTAATTGACCCAATCACATTGTGCCAAGTGTCAAACCTATATTTAATCTTAATTTTAATCATCTTATATGATTAAAAGACATTTATCAAGCTTATGTGTAGTGTCATATGTCACCATCTCATAGTGCCACATGTCACCCTGTGAAATGACCAAAATGCCCCTGTGTCTTAATTTTGAGTTCTCAATTCAAAATAATTATTTCTCTTCTTCTAATTAATTTATATCAAATATAAATAAATTAATTAATTAATCTCTATTAATTAATTTCTCATTAATTAAATTCATATTTAAACACTTTAAATATAAATTTAACTTATACTATACATCTAATAATTTAGATTTGGTTTCAAGTCATGCTAGAGACTTTGCAATCTAATTGCAAACCAAACCTATTTAATTAATCAATTAAACTCTTTAATTAATTAATTAAATCATATTTAATTTGGTGATTACTTGTGTGTGTGTGTGACTTACTAGGCTCATCACTAATTGGCAATGAGACATGATATTAACTCTTAATATCAGCAAAACTCTTTCTTACCATAAATGATTTCTCTAAATCATTTTATGCACCTCATAGACAATGGTTAACACCTAGCATAGCATGCCATGGCCACCCAATCAATACTAAGGTTTACCTTAAATGAACCTATAATCATATGTTACCATGCGTTAGAATCTCTCTGTTACAAAATCCCAACTCAAGCTGGAGTCATGGTTTACGTCAAACCCCTTTTGCTATTAATATTATGTTCTCTTTTAATTCCAGTTCTTGATTAAAAGATTTTCTCATCAGAAACTCTTTTCTGATTAAAACTATCTGTCCTGGCCAGGAACTTGAAACATCAAGAACAATTAAATGAACATAGGATTTTTTCCCTATTTACTTAGAGGAACAGATTCCATCTTGATCAACACCTACCTCTATATATAACTAGTAGGAGCCAACACATGCCCATATACCCATACACAGTACAAGTATGAAAGCAGTATCAAACTCAAACCACCTATATACAAGATAACTGTGCTATCTCAAGTCTAAAGATTATATGCACTGATATAATTTATGACAATACATTGACAAGAGTAAATTCCATGTGCTTGTCATAAGTGTCACTGGTTCAGCCTACTTATCATGTATAAGTGCCTATCATGTTTGTTATATGGTATGAGACTCACCATTCCATTTTATTTATATCTCATATAAATAACTTGGGAACAAACATGAATATAATCTTTCTGGATAAGTCATGTCCTCATTATGAAGTATCCTCGATTGTGGACCTGTTTATGATACTTTGTACTAGAAATATTGTCACTCATATTCTTAACAACTCAAGAATAGAATTTCTAATAAAATATCAATGGACATTTTCTATTACACATAAATATATTATGTAAACGGAAAAATGAAAATGCCTTTTATTAATAAAAACATGTACAAGATACATACTAAATGATATATTCTAGAGCATACTACTAACAACAACCCTCCACCTCATGAACCAAAGCCAAACTTAGAAAGCATGATGGAGAAATTTTTTGCTGAACAAAGCAAGATGGATAGCAAATTGGGGGAAGAAATGCAACACATGAGACAAATCATGGATCAATTACAAGCCCATAACCATATGTTGGAGACTTAATTGGCTCAACAAGCAAGCTCATAGGGAAGCAAATTCTATGGCAAACTACCTAGCCAACCACAAAACCCCCATGAACAATGTAAGGTTATGACCTTGAGAAGTGGTAAGGAAGTTGGTCAAGAGTGTGAAAACAAAAAAGAAGAAAAAGAGAGCACAAAAGAAAAAAATTCAGTTGAGAGAAAGAAAAATGAAAGAAGAAGAAGAAAGAAAAAGTGAGCAAGATGAGGGAGAGAAACCATACATCCCACCTGAGCCTTATAAGCCCACCCTTCCCTACCCTCAAAGATTCATCAAGCATAAACCAAACAAACAACTTGGCAAATTCCTTGAAGTGCTAAAGAAGTTATATATCAATGTGCCATTCACTAATGCACTATCCCAAATGCCAAGTTATGCCAAGTTCTTGAAGGAGATTCTTACCAACAAGAGAAGGCTAAAGGATTATGACACCATCAACTTGGGAGAGCAATACAGTGCTATAATTCAGAAGAAGTTACCTTCCAAACTCAAAGATCTGGGTGTGTTTTCCATTCCTTGTCATATAGGTGATAATTGTGTGGCAAATGCCTTATGTGACCTTAGAGCTAGCGTCAGCCTAATGCCTCTTTTAATATATGAAAAGCTAAATATGGGAGAGTTGAAGCCCACAAACATGTATCTTTCATTGGCTGATCATTCAATTAAATATCCAGAAGGAATTCTAAAAAATGTGCCTATCAAGGTTGGGAAATTCTACATTTCGGTGGACTGTCATTTTAGATATGGGAGAAGACACAAAAATTCCTATCTTGTTGGGAAGACCCTTTTTGGCAACAACTGGTACTTTAATTAATGTAAAGGGTGAGAAATTGATACTTAGAGTGGGAGATGATCAAATGATATTCAACATCAATCCAGCCATGAAAAGGAAACATGAAGAAGTTGAGTCTTATTTGTGGGTAGACATTATTGATGAGATTGTTCAAGAGTATTTCAGAAAAAGCTATCCACAAGACCCTCTTAAAAATTGCTTAGTCCATGGCGGGAGCATTGATGATGATGACAATCCTTACATAGCTGCTTTTGCACAACACTTGGAGAGCTCTCCACCACATCCTGAAAGCTATAATTTTTCAGCTTGAAGAAGTGCAAACTTTGGAGATTAAACCACTATCATTAAAGGTAGAGGATGCCGCAAAAGTAGATCTTAAACCTCTTCCTTCCAACCTCAGGTATGCTTTTCTTGGACCCAATCCTGTTATAATTATTGCATCTTTGATTGATATTGAGATTGACAGATTGTTAAGAGTTTTGAGAGAATATAGGAGAGTTTTGGGTTATGCAATTGATGATATAAAGGGAATTAGTCCAACAATCTATATGCATAGGATTTTTCTAGAGCCAAATAGTAGACCTTCTATTAAACACCAAAGAAGATTGAATCCTACAATGAAGGATGTTGTGAAAAAGGAAATCCTGAAATTACTAGCTGTTGGAATTATTTACCCTATTTCTGACAGTGAGTGGGTTAGTCCTGTGAATGTTGTACTAAAAAAAGGTAGGGTGACAGTTGCTAAAAATGAGAATAATAAATTGATACCCAATAGAACTATTATAGGGTGGAGAATGTGCATAGACTATAGGAAGTTGAACAATGCTATAAGAAAATATCATTTTCCCCTTCCTTTTATGGATCAAATGTTAGAGAGATTAGCCAAGCATTTTTACTTTTGTTACTTAGATGGATATTCTGGTTTCTTTCAAATTCCAATCCATCCTGATTACCAAGAAAAAACTACCTTTACCTGCCCCTATGGCACCTTTGCCTATCAAAGGATGCCATTTGGATTGTGTAATGCGCTTGCCACCTTTCAAAGGTGCATGATGTCCATTTTTTTTCTGATTTTATTGTAGAAATTATGGAGGTCTTGATGACTTTTCAGTATATGGCACTAATTTTGATTCATGATCGACTAATTTATCTAAAATCTTGCAGAGGTGTGCTGATAATGATCTGGTATTGAATTGGGAGAAATGCCACTTTATGGTCCAAGAGTGGATCATCTTAGGGCATTTGATCTCAAACAGGGGAATAGAAGTAGATAGAGCCAAAATAGAAATTATTGAAAAAATGCCCCCTCCAACCACTGTCAAAAGAGTATGGAGTTTTCTTGGTCATGCTGGATTTTACTGACGATTTATTCACGATTTTTTTAAAATTGCTAAACCCTTAACAAATCTTTTGAATCGTGATGTTAAATTTGATTTTAATCAAGATTGTATGGTTGCTTTTTGCAGGTTAAATACGGCATTAACAACAGCTCCTATCATGCAAGCCCCGGATTGGACTTTGCCATTCGAAATCATGTGTGATGCAAGCAAGTTTGCTGTTGGAGCTGTCCTTGGCCAGCGAAAAGATAGAAAACCTTATGCCATTTACTATGCAAGCCGAACCCTTGATGAAGCTCAAGTTAATTATGCTACAACTGAAAAGGAGTTCCTTGCGATAGTATTTGCACTCAATAAGTTTTGTTCTTATTTGGTCAACTCAAAGGTAATTGTTTTCACTGATCATGCAACAATAAGGTATTTAATGAGCAAGAAAGAAGCTAAATCTAGGTTGATTAGATGGATTTTGTTACTTTAAGAGTTTGATTTAGAAATAAGAAATAAAAAAGGTGTTGAGAATGTGGTGGCTGATCACTTTTCTAGGATAAAAACTGAAAATAAAAATGATAATATTGTGCTAATTGATGAGTTTTTTATGAATGAGCAGCTGTATGTGTTGAAATCTGCATTTCCATGGTTTGCTGATATTGTGAATTATTTGTCTTGTGGTGTCTTGCCACCTGATTTATCTTGGCAGCAAAAGAAAAGATTCTTGCATGATGTTAAATTTTATTCTTGGGAAGAGCCTTTTTTGTTTAGGAGATGTAATGATGGAATAATTAGGAGATATATACCAGAGGAAAAAATAAATGATGTTATTTACCATTGTCATTCCTCTGAATATGGTGGTCATTGTAGTGTCTCAAAAACTGTTGAAAATGTCTTGACATCAGGTTTCTATTGGCCTAATATGTTTAACCATGTGAGAGACTTTGTAAGCAAGTGTGATAGGTGTCAAAGGGTATGCAATATTTCCAAGAGAGAAGAGATGCCCCAACAGTCCATATTAGAAGTTGAATTATTTGATGTGTAGGGAATTGATTTCATGGGGCCATTTCCATCCTCATATAGGAATAAATATATATTGGTAGGGGTGGACTATGTATCTAAATAGGTAAAAGCTATTGCTACACCTACCAATGACGCAAAAGTTGTGATTAAATTTCTGAAAAAATTTGTTTTGACCAGATTTGGTGCCCCACGTGCCATAATCAGTGATGGTGGTAGCCATTTTTGCAATCACCAATTTGAAAAATTGATGAGAAAGTATGGGGTAAAGCGTAGGATTGCCACACCATATCACCCTCAAACAAATGGCCAAGTAGAAATCAAAAATAGAGAACTTAAGCAAATCTTGGGGAAAACTGTCAACAAATCTAGAAATGATTGGTCCCTTAAGTTAAATGACACTCTTTGGGCATATAGAACAGCCTTTAAAACTCCCATAGGAACTACACCTTATAGGTTAGTTTTTGGGAAATCATGCCATTTGCCCGTAGAGTTAGAACATAAAGCTTGTTGGGCCGTAAGAGCAATCAATTTTGATTTACAAGCTGCTGAACAAAAAAGATTTTTGCAACTTGATGAGTTAGAAGAATTGAGACTTGATGCTTATGAAAATGCTAGGATCTATAAAGAAAGAACTAAAAAATGGCATGATAAGCATATCAAGAAAAAGGACTTTAAAGAAGGAGATTTGTTGCTCTTATTCAATTCAAGGTTAAAACTTTTTCCAGAAAAATTAAAATTAAGGTGGTCAAAACCATTTAAAGTTGTGAAAGTTTTCCCTCATGGTGCTGTGAAAATTTTTGGTGAAAAATCTTATAATTTCAAGGTAAATGGGCAAAGGTTGAGGCATTATTCAGTTGGTGAGCCAATTAAGAAGATAGCAACCTGCTATCTCTCTCATTTTCCATGAAATTTTGGTTAAGTAAAGTCAAGCTAAAGACCTAAACTTAGCATTTCTGGGCATAACCTATGATTTTTCTTTGATTCTTTATTTCTTTCATATATTTGTTTTAAGTTTTTCTATACTCTTTATTCAGAGTTTGACATTGTTCTAATTTTCTTGTGCAGATGGAATACAATTCATTACAAGCAAATGAGCATCAGTCATTTTATTTTAGTTCTAGTTTTAAATTTTAGCTTTAAATTTTAGTTTTAAATTTGTTCCCTTGTACATTTCATCTTTCTATGGTTGAATATTTGCTAGTGGATTTTGCAGGACTCATTGCTCTTTTTGTTAATTTTAAGAGGAAGTTTTTCCAAACTTTGACATATTGGTTTAAAAAGAAAATTATTTGAATGTGGATGTGTGAATTGGTGCTTTGTAAATTTTTAATGAGTGTTGTCGACACCATATTTTGGCCGATCCCCAGAATCAATAAACATTGAAACCGATCCCTAGCACTAAATTTTCCTTTGCCAGCCAACTACATTTCCGACCTCTCTTTGCCATATTACCGATCTCTTTTCACAGAGAATTGAATCAATGCTAAGCCCTCGTATCATCTAAAGTCTTGCCAAGTCACTCACCGATCTCCCAAGCTAATTGTCAAATTTCCTGACCGGTCGATTACATTCCCGATCTCTCCTGTCAAACAAAATTGAATCAATACTAGATCTTTATGTCACTGGTCTTATTACCGATCTCTCATTTTAAGTTTAGGAATAATTAAGATTCCAATCCGATGTAATGATGATCTTGATTTTAAGTGGGTTCACCAAATTTCCAATTTTAATCAAGTCCCGATTAACGTTAATTCCCTATCGATCTCGTGCTCATTATGTTTTCCGATCTCTCACACTTAGGTTAATAATCATCTTTAGTTATTTCAACATACTCAGACAATCAAGTGTTTAATAATTTAGAAATTTTTCGATCATAACCATTCATCGAACAAAAAGGGCATTCCACTTCATTTCATTTCAAAAAAATTTGTACAAGTCATTCGGCTGGGGGATCACCCCCAGCCTGATCTACATTTTGCTCATTTTCTCTCTCACCCTCGGCCTCCTCTTCGCTTTCCTCCTCGCCTTCGGGAGCCAGGTCGGCCATCCAAGAGAAGTCCTCCTCTGGGTAACGCTTCTGCAGCTCGGCCAAGAGATCCTTGTGAGCGTTCACATAGGCACCGGCTATTCCTGTCACCATCTCTTCATCTTTTGCCTTAAGCTCCTCAGCAAGATGAGCGACCTGAGCAGCTTCGTTGGCCCGGAGTGCCTGGACTTCTCTAAGAGCATGATCCCTTTCAGCCAGAACATGAGTCTGTTCGGCCAGCTTATCCTCATAGTACTTCATCCGCCCCTCAATTTGAGATATGTAATCCTGAGCGGATGAGAGTTGGGATCGGAGGGATGCCACCTCTTGACTCTTCTTCTCGACCTCCTTACCCAGGCGGTGCGCCTTTTCCCGGACTATGTGCTGGTTCACCAAGCACTCTACATTCAGACTCATGGATCGGGTTAGGATGTCGTCAAGATTGTCCGGAGACAGTCTGTCCCGATCCTCCCGAAGGCAGATGGAAGACCCCAAAACTTTGGCAAAATCGGGGTTCTCCCGAACGGTCCGGTTGTTCTCTAGGGAAGCAATCAGTAATTGGGCGCCACGAGAAGGGGGCCTCGTAGGAGGTCGAGAACGACCCCCTTCTATTCTTGGAGCAACTGGAGGAGGTGGAGGCGGCTCTTCCTGTTGAGGAGGAGATCGGACAGCTTCAGTGATCGACGGCCCCGAAGGTCGGGGCGAGCCTCCTTGCGTCTCCCCAGGTTCATGGCCGGGAGTTTGAAGTAGGGCCGAATGCTTCATCTCCTTTATTTTCCGGTAAATCTCTCTCTCCTTCTTCCGCTTCCTGGAACCTTCACCACCCGCCATACCTACACAAAAAAGAGGTCAGTGAGATCGCTAAGGTCCAAAGATTTGAGAAATAGAAAATACCGATGCCAAGATCAGAGAGCTGAAGCCCGCGCTTTTCGCCCGTGATCAACTCCATCGTCCAATGATGCAGCTCGGCAGTCACCGTATCTAAACAGGAGTACTTTTGAGTGGCAACTTGATTCTTCAGCTCCATCACTATTAGGCTTTCCTCCTTGTTCAGGGTAATACGCTTCGGAATCAAGGGCCCCTGGTGCCACCAGCTACGGGGGAAGTCCTCGAAGCAGGTCGGATTTTTGCTCCTCAGAATGAAGAAGCGGTTCTTCCAATTCTTAAGGGAGGAGGGCAGATCGGTGAAGAGCCCGCAATGAGGCTTCGCCTGAAAGAACCAATGCTCGTCATCCTTTCGGCGAGTCAGCCTGTGCAGTTCGGCGAACACCTTAGCCGTAGGTCTGATTCCCTTAGCTCGGCACAGGCCTCGGAAGGCTACCAAGATCCACCACGAGTTAGGATGAATTTGGGCGATGCACACTCGGTGGAATTTTAGGACCTCCTTGAAGAAGTCGTCCAGAGGGAACCGAAGACCGGCCTTTAACTGTTCCTCGTATACCATCACCATGTCATTCTCTTCAAAGGAGTGATCGGCTCGGTGATCGCCGTGACACCGGATAAGTTCATATGAATCGGGCTCTATGTTGTACTCCTGGCTAAACGACTGCAGATCGGATTCTTGCAAGATCGACGGCAGCTCGTCCATAGGAAGATTCTCCCTCCCCGAAGAAGGTGCATGCCTTGATGGTGCGATCCGCCCCCGAGCTGGAACGGAGACCCTAAGAGGTTCTGGTTGTGCGCTCGACCCGACCACCTCTTCTTCATCAGACGACCATGAAACATGGACGGAAGGTGGGCTTGCCGCTCTCTGACCTTCGGCGCCGCTCATTTTTAAGGAAAACAAAGAACTTAAAGCTAAAAGAAGGATTAAAACCCTTACCGGAGCTTGAACGGAGTCGGAAGAGCTTGAAAATCGGGAGAGTTTTGGAATTGCTTGCGAGAGACAGAAAATGGCATAAGTAAGAAACTGGCTAACCCCTACCCCTATTTATACTCGTTCGAGCATTTAATGCTCACGATGTCCTAGGCAATGCATCGGTTAATGGGATTCGCCAGCTGTTCTGACACGTCTCTCAAATTTCATAAAGAGAACGGCTAATTAGAAATCGGCATATTAAGATAAATGTTTCGAATTGTGGATCAGTTAAGGGTTGTTCAGTTAGGAACCAGATCGGATAAACACATCAGAGATCGGAAAATAATCAATGCAATAATAACAAGATGAGAATTGACTTTTATTTCCAAAAGATCAGATTACATCATTTGGTCGATCTCTAGGGATCGGAATTATAGAGATCGGAACATGGGGGATCAGCATGAGAGATCAGAATAGGAGCATGGGAGGGATCGGAAGGCAAAAAGAATAAGACAAATCCCAAATAACCGTCGTCAGAATCAGAGCCGAGGTAGTTAAAACGTGGCAGACGAGATCTCCACCGCACGCCTAAGAATCGCCCGCAATGCTGACAGGTGCCAGGGTATGTCATGACAGTCCTGTACATCCCAATCTCCACCGTTGATTTCACTTGTAAGGACGAACCCGGAGCCCTTGGATCAAGAGAGGAGACGACAAGACCAGCGCCTTTCGCTCTTAGCCCTCAGATCGCTCCGGACAAGAGGATTTGAGACCGTCAGATTGAAAGAAGAAAAGGACAAATATTCTGAAGAATAATCTCAGCCGTTCATTTTGGTTCTCTTTAATTCTCAAGCATCCGATCATGTCCTTCAAAATCTTGACCCTCCATCTCCCTCAAAATAAATCCTGACTATTCATGGGGAGCACCCGATTTCTATAAATACCTGCATGAAAAACTGTTCAGGGGACGGGCAAAAAAAGAGAGGTAGTTATTATAGCGGAGGAACTCTGAAACTTCATTCAGTTTGTTATTCTGCTACTTAGAAGTGTTGATTAGAAAGACTTTTGAAACTAGTTTTCTGAAGTTTTTTTCTTGAAAAGGATTCTGAACACTGGAACTCTACATTTTCAGTTTGTTCATTATCTGGTCACACTCTCACTTTCAGCCCTTTATCATCTCTGTTTTCATTCCCATTATCCAAGCTAAACTTCATTCCACTTGGTTTTTATCTTAATCTGATTGCATTTTAGCTAAGCACCCTTTAGTTCACGACGAACATCAATCCTCAGGCTAATCAATCCGCCGTCTTATCACTATTTGTCACCCCGTAGTTATTTTAATAGATTTGGCTCCTTACAGGTAAGAGCTCATACTGCTGTTTTATTAACTGTTTACATTTACTTTTCGCACTTTCTTTGTTCTTCTTACGTATGCAATTTTCTCAAGTTCATTTTGCGCAAAAGAACCCCAAAGAATGTTACTCCCGAGTTATCTCTTTAGTGATCAGTCTATCATTTTATTAATCTTCGTCATTTTTGAATGCAAGCTTTCTAGCTCCTAGTAGCGTGTAAATGGTTGGGTAAAACGTAGGTAACTGTAACTTAAGGGTCTCTTTTAAAAGAGAGGGTCTAAATAACACGTCAGGGAAATAGCAAAATTGAATCACTAGGCTGACATGGGAGGCGATCCAGCATAATGCCATAAGGCGGAATAAAAATCAAAACCCAGATAAATAAAAGGGTACAGATAGGATATTGGTAAAATGACCTTAGGGGAGGTCAGCAAAATTTAGTCCGTCTTCCCTTAATTAGTCACAAAATACCAATTAGTTAAAAGAAGCCTTATCCCCAGCACCTTTGAACGCCAGAATCCTTAGCTTTAGGTCCTTATGACATGTAGCTGAAATTAAAATTCGGGAGATCGGAAAGATCCCATTCAGGTTCCTGTTAATTTAATAGAGATCGGAAGAGAGTTCTTATCCGGTCTCAACTCAAAATTTTAAATAAATACTTAATAGAGATCGAGGAGAGTTCTTATCCGGTCTCAACTCAAAATTTTAATAAATATTAAATAGAGATCGGAGGAGAGTTCTTATCCGATCTCAACTCAAAATTTTAATAAATATTAAATAGAGATCGGAGGAGAGTTCTTATCTGGTCTCAACTCAAAATTTTAATAAGCATTAAATAGAGATCGGAGGAGAGTTCTTATCCGGTCTCAACTCAAAATTTTTAATGATTTAATAGAGATCGGAGGAGAGTTCTTATCCAATCTCAACTCAAAATTTTAATAAATATTAAAGAGTTCGGAGAAGAGTTCTTATACAATTCTTAAATTAAATTTTAATAAAATAGTTCTTTTAAATAAGATTAACATGCAACAGTAACTCACTAAGGTTGTCTCATTTACTTATGTATCTTGGTGATCCAAATTTAGTGAAAAATCAAATGCTCCTTTAGTCAAAAGGATCAACATGTCCATTCAAGCCCTCCTAACTAATGCAAAATCAAATCTACTTACCCTTATTAAGGGACGAGGTGCGGTGTCTAACACCTTCCCCACCCGTTTACGGACCCCGAACCTAGAATCTCTGTCTTGAAGTGGTTTCATTTCAATTTATTTTCTAAATGGTTTTCTTTAGTTTCCCTCAAAACTAAGGTGGCAACTCCTCACTCTTTCCCACTTCGGTGAGGGTTCGTTCAGGCGACCGCAAAATCCCTTGCGACAGCTTGGCGACTCCACTGGGGACAGAATCTCCGAATTTAACCCCGGTCTAGAGGTCTAAAAAGTAGATTTAATTTTCCAATCAAATTCTAGTTAGGTGGGCTCACCCGGCGATAGTTTACGTGTTAATTTTTGTTTATTCCTACTAACTGTTCTGCTTTTTTTGCTTGTTTTGCTTGTTTTATCCTCCTACAGTGCTCTTCATTTCGAAAAAAAAAGGAAAAGGAAAAATGGAAAGAATAAAATCCCCCTGAATTGGGAAGAGGTAAAGGTGTCCCTTCACACACTGAACACTTACACGGTGTCCTCACACACTTCGGTCCTATACCCGGGCTTTCTTACCCTTTTAGGAAAGTAGGAGGGGGTCATGTAGCGGTACCCATGGGTTTTACCCCGTTAGTATCCGTGAAGGCTTCTGCTCAGATTGAAACTCGTTCTATCCACTGTGATACTCGTGGAATTTTCCCGATAATATCATGGTTATAGAACGGGGCTCTCTTATTCTGATGAGGGGCAATTTGGGAACCTGTGGCTTTAAGAAAATTAGACCTTGAGCTAAACTATCACAATAGCCGAAAGCCGTAGTAAGCTACATTATAAGATAAAACTATCCAATTAGGTAGCACTCATCCGGTATCAGGAGTCTCCCTATGCTAGGACAAAAGGGGCATACTTACTCTTACCCTGTTCTGCTTTAATTTCCTTTTGTTCGTTTTTATGAGGGTAATCTTGAATTCTACTGAAACACCTACACATTTTCCTACTTTGATAAATGTGTATGTGTCACCCTGCCAACAGTATGATTCAAAATTACCCAAATTTATCTTGCTAACGAGTTTTTCCGCAGGCATCATCAAACCAAGAGTCCGTAAAAAGGATAAGGCATCATTTTTATCATGGCATCCTCGAGTCAGTCGGTAGAAGAAGTTCAGGATGCTAAACTTCGGTCCAAGTCAACTCATACTCCAGTACCCTCGCAAGATAATGTTTCCAAGGCACATGCTAGCTTACTACCCTCATGGGATCAGAATAAAATTGAGGTCAGAATAAACAGCCTCGAGGGTCTGTCTAATGGATGGAGGTCGTTTCCCGATCAGGTCAAGGCACGATTTGAAAGGAAATACGGGAAAATTGCAATCCTAATGCGAGTCAAGGTCCAAATCCCGGCATTAAAGGCCATGCTGTCAGTTTGGAGTCCTAAGTATGGGGTATTCTCTTTCAATGACATTGATACAGTTCCCACTATGGAAGAATATCAGGCATTACTAGAGATTCCTTACTCAACACAGAATCGGATCTACCTACACCTTGAGCATAGGCAGACCTGGAAACGATTAACACATTTGTTGGGTATTCCTTTGGAGGAGGCAAAGTCAAAAGAAACGGTCAAAGGAAACACGCATGGATGGTATTGGACCTACCTCGAGAAGCGGTTAGATCAATTCCTCCAAGAGAAAAGGATGGGATCAAGCTTGAGCACTCGCATTGGGAATCTATGGCTGATTTTGTTCCGGGACCATTAGGAATCATAACTCGTAGTACGGTGGAAGTATTCAGGCGGTAGAAAGGCGGAGGTCAATCCGACATCGCAATTCTTGCGGAGACGTTATTAAACCTTACCTACTGCAGTCAACAGGGTAAAGGGTCCATCAAGTGTTGTTCTCAATTGTTATATCTACGGATTATCAGTCACATATGCCCTGTGGAGACAAAGGGATTGACTTGGTACCTTGACCAGCCTCCCATCGAGAAGATGACCCGGTTAATAATCAGTTCGAAGAATGAACAGCAGTGGCGGGAACAGATTTTGAGTTTCAATAGCCATGATTATTGTTGGAGGAAGCTGTGGGCGTCAGGCCAATCCGTTTTGATCAGCACGAGAGGTAATCAGTCGGTGTCCCTGATCGGAGTAACCGGATACACAAGTTACACTCCGGCCTTGGTGATGAGGCAGTTTGGCTCAACACAGTCCAAAATCGACATTGAAGAATATCACCAAGGTCATTTCTACCATGAGCTCAAGGAAGAGGAAGGGTTGAAAATGGCTCGCAAGTCTTGGGAGAACATCACTCTGGTGGAGAGATCACCTAAAGGACCAAGCGCCTCGGGTGATTATCTTAAATGGAGAGCTGACAGGGACCAAGAATACTCAACTACAGAATTCGAAGACAGCGATCCGCGCCGAGATGTCCTATTAGAAGAAGCTGATGATCGCCTGGTTGACTCGCTACAAAAGGCAAATACCGAGAACTCGCAACTGCAAGAATAAATAAAACAGTTGGAGGACAAACAACAGATTCTCAAGAGGAAAGTAAGAAGGCTCAGGGAAGAGGCAAGGGCCGAAAAGATGGGTTTTGAAGAGCAAGAGATACGGTGGGAAAAGGAAAAAAGCTCTCTCCACGCTGTAATGAAAGAAGTAAAAGCATAGAATAATAAGCTTCAGGAAAAAACGAAATACCAAGAGATACTCGTTGAAGAGTATAAACAGGAAAACAAAAAGAAGAAGCTCGAATTAAAAGAACAGACACTACTCATCAACGATATCTTGAAGGAATGTGCTGAGGAAAGGAAAGAGAAAGAAAGACAAGCTGCTCTCTATCAAGAGCTGAAAGAGAATGTTGACCAGCTGGAGAGAACAATAGCACAGGGAAAGCAAGAACTCTTACCTGAATCTGAGTATGCTCTGAAAGCATTCAATCCTGCCAAACAAGAAGAAAGGTTATATGAGTATCTCAGAAAATGTCATCTCATTATAAAAAACCTCCCAGAGCCTAGGCCGATGTAAAGAACACGGTGTACAAATTATTCAGTTAATGAAATGATTTTTGGACCATTGTTTAGCAAATTTGTGAATGAATAATATGACTCCCGTAGGAACTCCCTCGCTAGGGTTATATGAAAAATTGAATGCGCTATATGGACAGGTATCATAAACGCGCATTCAATCTAGTCTTTCACAGTCGGACTATTGAACGATGCCATGATAAAAGTGATGCAGTTATCCTTCAACAGATTTCATTTCTGGCCCTCAAATGCTACCGTATCCTTCGTCCACATCAGGACCCTATTTAATTTTGATCAAAATTCACTAAAAATTTCTTTTTTGACTCCTTACAGAAAAACAACATTGCTTCGAACAAGGCAAGTCTGACCAAGCACGCGATTCGACCCCAGCGAGTGTACTTAATAAGATCTCGAACAAGAAAACTAATGGAAGACCAGGAACAAGTACAGAACCTACAGGGGCAAGTGTCTGAACTAAAAGACCAGGTTTCAGAACTTATGAAGCTAATGAGGGAGATGTCCCAAAATAAGCCAGCTTTAGACCTTAACCTACCATTACCTCCCCCACCTCCTACAACGGTTGATTCTCACTACGCTTCAACCTCTTTCACTTTCCAGCCATCAATCCCGGATCCGACGGTCACTGTCAATCCGGTTCCTCTAAATAATGAACCTCCTTTCTCTTATTATCCAGCCATCCTGAATGCCGAACCATCCCTTTTGGTCCCGAACCCTCCAATTCATTCTGCCCCTCATTTCCCAGTTGGGGGAGTACCTCACACAACAGAAGGAGAAAGTAAGATGAGAGAAAATGAGAAGCTGTCCGCTCTGGAAGAGAGATTGAGAGCTATAGAGGGTCTGAATATGTATGGCTCAGTTGACGTGGCATCACTAAGATTAGTACCGGATGTGGTAGTGCCGCCCAAATTTAAGGTCCCCGATTTTGACAAGTATACTGGGAATTCGGACCCTCGAATTCATTTGGCCACCTATATTACCAAGATGTCCTCTATGACAGATGATGACAGACTATTAATCCACTTCTTTCACGAGAGCCTCTCTGGAGTAGCCTTGAGGTGGTGTGTTCAGTTAGACAGAAGCAAACTACACTCCTGGAAAGATTTGGCAGATGCTTTCCTCAAGCAGTACAAATTTAACTGCGATGTGGCCCCCACAAGGAGGGATCTTCAAAACCTGGTGCAGAGAGACAGGGAAAGCTTCAAGGAGTATGCCCAGAGGTGGAGAGAAAAGGCGGCGGAAGTCCATCCTCCGGTGACTGACAATGAGCTGTGCTCTCTATTCATTGAGACTTTGAAAGCCCCCTATTTCAATTTGATGATTGGGAATACTTCCAACAGCTTCTCTGACATCATACAGGCTGGTGAAAGAATAGAGGCCAATCTAAGAATGGGACGGTTGCAGGAGTTGGCTGAGAACCCTACGAAAAAGACTGCCAGCTTTGGCAAGAAGAAGGAGGGTGATGTGCATTCCGTCACCCGTCAAAACAATTATTCCCCATTCCCTCAAAACAATTATCGGCCATATCCTCCCCCTCATGGCCAAACAGTCGCCAACATTCCACCTCCTTTCCCTAATTATCCACACCCACGCCCACAATACCCTTCATCTACAAATTACCAACCAAGACCACCTCCTCCTCCTGCTTAACCAAGACCACCACAAAACAACCCAAGACCCCCAAGAAACCCTGATCCACCTCTTTCCCTCCCACTCAGTGAAATATACCGATACCTCGTCGGTATAAACCAAATCGTACCAGTTCCCCTAGACCCGATCCAGCCGCCATACCCTAGGTGGTATGATGCCACTGCCCGTTGTGAGTACCATGGAGGGGCACAAGGGCATTCAACTGACAACTGCGGTGCACTCAGGGGGAGAGTGCACGCTTTAATCCGAAACGGGTGGCTGAAAATTGAGGGAAATGGTTCCCTCCCCAATGTTACCTCAAACCCACTGCCTAACCATAATGCGGGCAGTGGTGTAAATATGATAGAGCCTGATGGAGAGAGGTTGGCACCAGAGGTAGACGAGCTCATCCCTCATTTTGAGGGGATTTTTGCCATGGCAGTAAGAGAAGGCTACCTTTGCCCCCGGATATCAGGGTCGGGAAAAGATACGGCATGTCCTTACCATGGAGGGGCAGCTGACCATGAGCTGCGAGATTGTGAGGGATTCAAACAAGAGGTCCAGAACTTGTTATCCCTCAAAGTTCTGAGATGCTAGACAAAGTCAAAGACGGAAGGGGGAGTGAACACCACTAGATTCAGCCAAACTGCTTTTACCTCCAAACCCAGAATCACCTTCTCACCCCCAGTAGCCTCACCGCTTGATGCGGTTATCCGAACTCGCTGACTCCACTGTCACCAATACTCACGCTGTCCCTTGGAACTATAATTTCCAAGTTTTCACTCAGGGAGCGTCAAGCAGTACATCCGCTCCTAATCTTGCCTCACCTCCGGCACCACCAAAACCATGTTTTGCTCCTCACGAGCATTTCAGAATGACTTATGCTGGACCTACCAGCAACATTACTCCCCAAACCAGTCCTCAGCCCGTTATCGCCACAAAGCCCTCTCCACCTGAGCAAGAAGTCGAGTTTATAACTCGAAGTGGGAGGTGTTACGGGAACGAAGAAAGAGAAAAGAGGAAAGGGAAAGTAAAAAGGGAGATTCATCAAGAAATACTGAGAAGAGGAGGTTGAGAAAGCGAGGAAGTAGACCTGCTTGAACATAAGAAAGAGGAAGAAGCTGCTGCTCCAAATAATGAAACAGTGAGTATGATGTAGTGGAGCGGTTGAGGAAGACACTGCCGAATTTCACTTGTTATCACCGATCCCGAGCTCGAAGTCCACCGAAAAGCCTTGCAGAGAATCCTGGATCAGGCCTTTGTAAACCCCGACATCACACCGGGGCAGTTTGAGAAGATAGTAGAACAAATCCAGGCATCCAGCTTTGTAGCCTTTTCTGAAGAGGAGATAGACCCTGCAGGTTTAGGGCACAATAAAGCTCTGCATGTAACTGCGAAATGTAAGGGTTGTATAGTGGCCAAGGTCCTCATCGATAACGGATCAGCCCTCAATGTACTGCCTAGCGCTACCTTAGCCAGGCTGCCGGTCGACCAATCGTATATACGTCAGAGTGCTATAGTGGTAAGAGCCTTTGACTGTACCAGGAGAGAAGTACTGGGAGACATTGACTTGCCAATCCAAGTCGGTGCATGTACTTTCAACGTCACGTTTCAGGTTATGAACATTGAGCCGGCCTACACTATGTTGTTGGGGAGGCCGTGGATCCATTTTGCGAATGCTGTTCCTTCAACTTTGCACCAGAAAATAAAATACATTAAGGACGGCAAAATCGTCACTGTAAGGGGTGAAGAAGCCATATTGGTCACCAAGCCGCAATCACTTCCTTATGTGGAAGCGTCTGAGGAGTCGTTGGAAAGCTCTTTCCAGGCCCTCGAATTACAAGATACCGGGAAGGAAGGGGCTATGGCTATGGTGGCCAAAGTGATGTCAAAGAATGGATATCAGGAGGGCAAAGGCTTGGGCACTGCCTTGTAAGGGATCGTGGAGCCAATACCGGCTATCCAGAAGATAGGCCGTTGCGGATTGGGTTATGAGGAAGATGCTCTCATGGATGGGCGATTATGGATGAGAAATAGACTTCGAGATCAGAGATTCGACCAGAAAATCGGGAGAATGAAAGTAGTCCCGAGAATTACGGATGTATTCACTAAACCGGTCATTGACAATCCGGCAGATGTGGAAGAATCACCTGATGACCCATCCATCGATGTCATTCACCTGGGTTCCTTCTACGAAGCTCTGGTCTCGCCAGTGACTGAGGGGCAAGAACTGGACAACTGGACGGCGAAGGACATCCCTGTACTCAATTTCGAGTAAAGTACCTTTGGTTATCTACACTTGATCATTTTGTCCATGGTGACAAGTGTAATACTGTAAATGGACCTTTTTCTTATGGCATAAATATTAATGAATTAATAGCGCATTTTAAATCCAATTCTTTCCTTTTGAATTTCATCCTTATAATATGTTCCATTTTTATTCATTCAGGACCATTCATCAATTAACACCTAATAATCCAATAGACTCAGAAATTCCTCTGGTTAATTTTCAAATCCCCATAACTGCCATTACTTCAAGTGATTCTGAGGAAGACCTTACAGAAGAAAGCAATGAAAAGGATGAACCCTCCCTAGTGCCTTGTGGAGACAAAACGCACACCATAAATTTAGGCACAGAAGAAATAAAAAGGGAACTTAAGGTAGTGGAGAGTGAAGAATTGGGAGATATGATCAGTCTGGTTAAAGAATTCCTCGACGTATTATCCTGAAGCTATGATGATATGGTGGGTTTGGATCCTCAGATAGTGACACACAAAATTCCCCTGATTAGGGACGGTTCGATGCGAAGTTAAGAAGAATGAACCCCGACACACTGCTCAAAGTTCAGGATGAAGTCAAGAAACAGTATGACGCTGGGTTCCTGGAAGTGGTCAAATACCCCCAATGGGTGGCTAACGTCATCCCGGTAATGAAGAAGGACGGGAGAGTTAGGGTGTACGTTGACTACAGGGATCTTAATAAAGCAAGCTTGAAAGACGATTTCCCTCTCCCCCACATTGATGTGTTAGTAGACAATGCTGCGGGATTAGGCAGGTGTTCATGTATTGATGGGGCATCAGGGTACAATCAGATCCCGATGGACGAGGAAGACAAGGATAAGACTGCTTTCATCACTCAATGGGGAGTGTTTTGCTATCGGGTCATGCCTTTCGGGTTGAAGAATGCTGGTGCTACCTACCAGCGCGCAATGGTCACATTATTCCACGATATGATGCATAAAGAGGTGGAAGTGTATGTGGACGATATGATCATTAAATCTAGAGGAAAAGAAAGCCACGTACAGGTGATGAGGAGGGTATTCGAGAGACTCAGAAGATATCAGCTGAAACTGAACCCTGCCAAATGCATATTCGGAGCTAGATCTGGGAAATTTTTGGGATTCATAGTAAGTGAGAAGGGAATAGAAGTTGATCCAGACAAGGTTTGAGCTATTCAAGAAATGCCATCCCCAAAAACAGAAAGGGAGATGCGCAGTTTCCTGGGAAAATTGAACTACATTTCGAGATTTATTTCTAATCTCACTGCCAAAGCTGAGCCTATTTTCAGACTACTCCGAAAGAATAATTCCACTCAGTGGGATTCAGTTTACCAGGAGGCTTTTGAGAAAATTAAGCAATACTTGACCAGCCCACCAGTATTGGTTCCACCCGTGGCGGGAAGGCCTCTTATCCTGTATATGGCGGTCCAACAGAACTCGATGGGGTGCATTTTGGGACAACATGATGATACCGGCCAAAAGGAGAGGGCTATTTATTACTTGAGCAAGAAGTTCAATGATTGTGAGTCAAGGTACTCTTTCTTAGAAAAGACTTGCTGCGCATTAGCTTGGACAGCAAATCGCCTCAAGCACTACATGTTGAATCACAAGACATGGCTCATCTCCAGGATGGATCCTATCAAATATGTATTCGAAAGCCCATTCG
Organism: Hevea brasiliensis; assembly: GCF_030052815.1. Lineage (NCBI taxonomy): Eukaryota > Viridiplantae > Streptophyta > Magnoliopsida > Malpighiales > Euphorbiaceae > Hevea > Hevea brasiliensis. Next base: position 105,148,469 of record NC_079496.1, read on the forward strand.
TGCCAGGAAGGATAGCTAAATGGCAGGTCATACTCTCCCAATATGACATAATCTATGTGACCCGGAAGGCAGTGAAAGGTAGCGTGATCGCTGACCTCCTAGCAGAAAAACCTATCCAGGATTATGAAGATCTGGATTTTGAGTTCCCTAATGAGCATATTAATGAAGCAGACTGCGAAGAAGAGGGGCCAGCCGATGTATGGGAAATGTATTTCGACGGAGCTGTCAATTTGTCCGGTAATGGAATTGGAGCTGTATTGATATCCCCAGATGGAAAGCACTTCCCGATAGCCATTAAGTTGAGATTTGACTGCACCAATAACGTCGCAGAATATGAAGCTTGTGTGAGGGGTCTACAGGCTGCAATCAAAATGAAGATCAGGAAGTTGGAAGTATATGGAGACTCAGCCCTGATTATATACCAAGTCAAGGGAGAATGGCAAACCAAGGATCCCAAGCTAATCCCATATCAGAAGTACTTACTGGAGCTGATTAAGAAATTCGAAGAAATCTCTTTCACTCACCTTAGTAGGGACAAGAATCAATTTGCTGATGCCTTAGCCACCCTAGTTGTTATGGCTCAAATCGAAGAGGGTCAGATGATTCAGACATTGAAGATTAAAGCAAGAAATGAGCCAGCTTATTGCTTCATGATTGAGGAAGAACCTGACGGTAAACCTTGGTATCATGACATCCTGATCTACTGCAGAACCAGAGAATTCCCCCCAAGGGCAAACCGAAACCAAAAGAGGATGCTTTGGAGATTAGCATTGGGATGCTTCCCCAGTGGTGAAACCCTATACAAGAGAGGGTCCAACGGTGAACTGTTGAAATGTGTGGATGCAAAAGAGGCGAAGAAAATCCTTTTTGAGACTCATGAGGGAAATTGTGCAACCCATGCCAATGGGCACATGATGGCTAAGCAAATCATGCGACGGGGGTATTTTTGGATCACAATGGAAAAAGATTGCATCGAGTATTTCTGAAAATGCCATAAGTGTCAAATCTATGCCGATCCGATAAATGTGCCACCTCACAAGTTGTTCAACCTCGTCTCACCATGGCCTTTTGCAATGTGGGGCATCGATGTGATTGGTCCCATCAATCCCAAGGCATCCAATGGGCACAGATTCATCCTTGTGGCCATCGACTATTTCTGCAAGTGGGTCGAGGCGACATCCTATGCGCACATCACACAGAATACGTTTCTCAGATTTCTCAGAAGCAATATTATCTGCCGGCATGGCCTCCCTAATGAAATCGTCACCGATAACGCTAAGAATCCGAATGGTCCGAGGATTCAGAAATTGTGTGATCAATACAAAATCTGACACCTCAATTCCTCCCCATACCGTCCCCAGATGAATGGAGCGGTGGAAGCTGCAAACAAAAACCTCAAGAGGATAATCCAGAAAATGACGGTCACGTATAGGGATTGGCATGATATGCTTCCTTACGCTCTCCACGCATACCGGACTTCTGTAAGAACCTCAACCGGGGCAACTCCATACTCACTGGTTTTCGGGATGGAAGCGGTATCACCTATTGAAGTTGAAATCCCTTCCCTAAGAATTCTGAAGGAATCAGGGATTGATGAGTCAGAATGGATCAGTCAAGGTTGGATCAGTTAAACTTGCTAGATGAGAAAAGGTTAGCGGCGACATGTCATGGCGATTATACGGATGAGGATGGCTAGAGCATTTGATAAAAGCGTTCGCCCACGCGAATTCCAACCCGGGGACCTAATTCTGAAGAAAGTGCTGCCAAATCAAAACGATCCCCGGGGTAAATGGTCACCAACCTACGAGGGACCCTATGTGGTTAAAAAGGCATTTTCTGGAGGAGCCTTGATCTTGACCCACATGGACGGTGAAGAGTTTTCGAGACCTGTGAATGCTGACACCGTCAGGAAATACTATGCCTAAAAAAAAAAAAAAAAAAAAAGAGTGAAAACCCGAAAGGGCGCTCCTAGCAAAATGTGTAAAGGAAGGCGAAAACCCCAAAGGGGCGCTTTCTGCAAAATGAGTGAAGGATGAAAACCCAAAAGGGCATCCTGAAATAGTGAGTTAGCCAAAAAAAAAAAAAAAAAAAAGAAATCTAGGGGTGAAAACCCGTAAGGGCATCCCGAGAACAAAAGGGAGAAATAAGGAATGGGGCGCATGAAATCAGGATGAAGAGGAAACAGTCACGGCATAAGGCTTCAGAGAACTCGAAATAATGGCAGTTAAGGAATTTCAAAATCAGCCACAGGGAATATGTGAGATCTATCCTTGTACCCTTCTTCTTTGAAACTTCTTCTTTGTTTATATTAAACTGTAATAAAATCACACTTCATTCTCCATGTTTCTATCTTTCCCTTATATTTCTGCAATCTTGTTATTTAATGCGCTATTTAGATCAGTTAAAATTTTTGCCATAAAATTAAGATTTGACAATTGATAACCTCACGTACTTTACTATGAGATTTGCAGGGAATGACCTAAAAAAAAAAAAAAAATTTAGAGGTGAAAACCTGGAAGGGCGCTTCTAGTCATATAGACGAAGGGGAAGTGAAAACCCGCAAGGGTGCTTTTCGGGAGAAAGTCAAAAAAATCAGAAATGGGGCATTTGAAAAGTGGGGTCATAGGTCAAGTCTTGCAACTCGTCCTCCATTAATCTTTGGCCTTCGGGATTCTGTTAAGTACACTTCATTGGGGAAGAACTGCTAGTGTCCGGATTAGGCTTGCTTTGTAAGTGCAATTTAAATTTCCTGTTATCAACCTCTGGTTCCTTGATCTAAGTTGATTTTAATTTCCCGCAATTTAAATTTCCTGCTATCAACCTCTGGTTCCTTGATCTAAGTTGATTTTAATTTCCTGCAATTTAAATTTCCTGCTATCAACCTCTGGTTCCTTGATCTAAGTTGATTTTAATTTCCTGCAATTTAAATTTCCTGCTATCAACCTCTGGTTCCTTGATCTAAGTTGATTTTAAATTTCCTGCTATCAACCTCTGGTTCCTTGATCTAAGTTGATTTTAATTTCCCGCAATTTAAATTTTCTGTTATCAACCTCTGGTTCCTTGATCTAAGTTGATTTTAATTTTCTGCAATTTAAATTTCCTGCTATCAACCTCTGGTTCCTTGATCTAAAATGATTTTAATTTCCCGCAATTTAAATTTCCTGTTATCAACCTCTGGTTCCTTGATCTAAGTTGATTTTAATTTCCCGCAATTTAAATTTCCTGCTATCAACCTCTGGTTCCTTGATCGAAGTTGATTTTGATTTTAAATTTCCTGCTATCAACCTCTGGTTCCTTGATCTAAGTTGATTTTAATTTCCCGCAATTTAAATTTCCTGCTATCAACCTCTGGTTCCTTGATCTAAGTTGATTTTAATTTCCCGCAATTTAAATTTCCTATTATCAACCTCTGGTTCCTTGATCTAAGTTGATTTTAATTTCCCGCAATTTAAATTTCCTGCTATCAACCTCTGGTTCCTTGATCTAAGTTGATTTTAATTTAAATTTCCTGTTATCAACCTCTGGTTCCTTGATCTAAGTTGATTTTAATTTCCTGCAATTTAAATTTCCTGCTATCAACCTCTGGTTCCTTGATCTAAGTTGATTTTAATTTCCCGCAATTTAAATTTCCTGTTATCAACCTCTGGTTCCTTGATCTAAGTTGATTTTAATTTCCCGCAATTTAAATTTCCTGCTATCAACCTCTGGTTCCTTGATCTAAGTTGATTTTAATTTAAATTTCCTGCTATCAACCTCTGGTTCCTTGATCTAAGTTGATTTTAATTTCCTGCAATTTAAATTTCCTGCTATCAACCTCTGGTTCCTTGATCTAAGTTGATTTTAATTTCCTGCAATTTAAATTTCCTACTATCAACCTCTGGTTCCTTGATCTAAGTTAATTTTAATTTCCCGCAATTTAAATTTCCTGCTATCAACCTCTGGTTCGTTGATCTAAGTTGATTTTAATTTCCCGCAATTTAAATTTCCTGTTATCAACCTCTGGTTCCTTGATCTAAGTTGATTTTAATTTCCCGCAATTTAAATTTCTTGCTATCAACCTCTGGTTCCTTGATCTAAGTTGATTTTAATTTAAATTTCCTGCTATCAACCTCTGGTTCCTTGATCTAAGTTGATTTTAATTTCCTGCAATTTAAATTTCCTGTTATCAACCTCTGGTTCCTTGATCTAAGTTGATTTTAATTTCCTGCAATTTAAATTTCCTGCTATCAACCTCTGGTTCCTTGATCTAAGTTGATTTTAATTTCCCGCAATTTAAATTTCCTGCTATCAACCTCTGATTCCTTGATCTAAGTTGATTTTAAATTTTCTGTTATCAACCTCTAGTTCCTTGATCTAAGTTGATTTTAATTTCCTGCAATTTACTTTTCAGTTATCAACCTCTGGTCCCTTGATCCAAGTTGATTTTAATTTAACTTCTAATGCTGATCCCTAGGTCACTGACTTAGGTATGCTTTAGTTTCGGACACCTAATCGTCCAAAATACGGGTCTAAATCTTTACATAATTCCTACACGGGAAATTTTTCCCTTAATAGAAATTATGTAAAGAGGGGCAGCTGTCGACACCATATTTTGGCCGATCCCCAGAATCAATAAACATTGAAACCGATCCCTAGCACTAAATTTTCCTTTGCCAGCCAACTACATTTCCGACCTCTCTTTGCATATTACCGATCTCTCTTCACAGAGAATTGAATCAATGCTAAGCCCTCGTATCATCTAAAGTCTTGCCAAGTCACTCACCGATCTCCCAAGCTAATTGTCAAATTTCCTGATCGGTCGATTTCATTCCCGATCTCTCCTGTCAAACAAAATTGAATCAATACTAGATCTTTATGTCACTGGTCTTATTGCCGATCTCTCATTTTAAGTTTAGGAATAATTAAGATTCCAATCCGATGTAATGATGATCTTGATTTTAAGTGGGTTCACCAAATTTCCAATTTTAATCAAGTCCCGATTAACGTTGATTCCCTATCGATCTCGTGCTCATTATGTTTTCCGATCTCTCACACTTAGGTTAATAATCATCTTCAGTTATTTCAACATACTCAGACAATCAAGTGTTTAATAATTTAGAAATTTTCCGATCATAACCATTCATCGAACAAAAAGGGCATTCCACTTCATTTCATTTCAAAAAAATTTGTACAAGTCATTCGGCTGGGGGATCACCCCCAGCCTGATCTACATTTTGCTCATTTTCTCTCTCACCCTCGGCCTCCTCTTCGCTTTCCTCCTCGCCTTCGGGAGCCAGGTCGGCCATCCAAGAGAAGTCCTCCTCTGGGTAACGCTTCTGGAGCTCGGCCAAGAGATCCTTGTGAGCGTTCACATAGGCACTGGCTACTCCTGTCACCATCTCTTCATTTTTTGCCTTAAGCTCCTCAGCAAGATGAGCGACCTGAGCAGCTTCGTTGGCCCGGAGTGCCTGGACTTCTCTAAGAGCATGATCCCTTTCAGCCAGAACATGAGTCTGTTCGGCCATCTTATCCTCATAGTACTTCATCCGCCCCTCAATTTGAGATATGTAATCCCGAGCGGATGAGAGTTGGGATCGGAGGGATGCCACCTCTTGACTCTTCTTCTCGACCTCCTTACCCAGCCGGTGCGCCTTTTCCCGGACTATGTGCTGGTTCACCAAGCACTCTACATTCAGACTCATGGATCGGGTTAGGATGTCGTCAAGATTGTCCGGAGACAGTCTATCCCGATCCTCCCGAAGGCAGATGGAAGACCCCAAAACTTTGGCAAAATCGGGGTTCTCCCGAACGGTCCGGTTGTTCTCTAGGGAAGCAATCAGTACTTGGGCGCCACAAGAAGGGGGCCTCGTAGGAGGTCGAGAACGACCCCCTTCTGTGCTTGGAGCAACTGGAGGAGGTGGAGGTGGCTCTTCCTGTTGAGGAGGAGATCGGACAGCTTCAGTGATAGGCGGCCCCGAAGGTCGGGGCGGGCCTCCTTGCGTCTCCCCAGGTTCATGGCCGGGAGTTTGAAGTAGGGCCGAACGCTTCATCTCCTTTATTTTTCGGGAAATCTCTCTCTCCTTCTTCCACTTCCTGGAACCTTCACCACCCGCCATACCTACACAAAAAAGAGGTCAGTGAGATCGCTAAGGTCCAAAGATTTGAGAAATAGAAAATACCGATGCCAAGATCAGAGAGCTGAAGCCCGCGCTTTTCGCCCGTGATCAACTCCATCGCCCAATGATGCAGCTCGGCAGTCACCGCATCTAAATAGGAGTACTTTTGAGTGGCAGCTTGATTCTTCAGCTCCATCACTATTAGGCTTTCCTCCTTGTTCAGGGTAATACGCTTCGGAATCAAGGGCCCCTGGTGCCACCAGCTACGGGGGAAGTCCTCGAAGCAGGTCGGATTTTTGCTCCTCAGAATGAAGAAGCGGTTCTTCCAATTCTTAAGGGAGGAGGGCAGATCGGTGAAGAGCCCGCAATGAGGCTTCGCCTGAAAGAACCAATGCTCGTCGTCCTTTCGGTGAGTCAGCCTGTGCAGTTCGGCGAACACCTTAGCCGTAGGTCTGATTCCCTTAGCTCGGCACAGGCCTCGGAAGGCTACCAAGATCCGCCATGAGTTAGGATGAATTTGGGCGATGCACACTCGGTGGAATTTTAGGACCTCCTTGAAGAAGTCATCCAGAGGGAACCGAAGACCGGCCTTTAACTGTTCTTCGTATACCATCACCATGTCATTCTCTTCAAAGGAGTGATCGGCTCGGTGATCGCTGTGACACCGGATAAGTTCATATGAATCGGGCTCTATGTTGTACTCCTGGCTAAATGACTGCAGATCGGATTCTTACAAGATCGATGGCAGCTCGTCCATAGGAAGATTCTCCCTCCCCGAAGAAGGTGCATGCCTTGATGGTGCGATCCGCCCCCGAGCTGGAACGGAGACCCTAAGAGGTTCTGGTTGTGCGCCCGGCCCGACCACCTCTTCTTCATCAGACGACCATGAAACATGGACGGAAGGTGGGCTTGCCGCTCTCTGACCTTTGGCGCCGCTCATTTTTAAGGAAAACAAAGAACTTAAAGCTAAAAGAAGGATTAAAACCCTTACCGGAGCTTGAACGGAGTAGGAAGAGCTTGAAAATCGGGAGAGTTTTGGAATTGCTTGCGAGAGACAGAAAATGGCATAAGCTAGAAACTGGCTAACCCCTATCCCTATTTATACTCGTTCGAGCATTTAATGCTCACGATGTCCTAGGCAATGCATCGGTTAACGGGATTCGCCAGCTGTTCTGACACGTCTCTCAAATTCCATAAAGAGAACGGCTAATTAGAAATCGGCATATTAAGATAAATGTTTCGAATTGTGGATCAGTTAAGGGTTGTTCAGTTAGGAACCAGATCGGATAAACACATCAGAGATCGGAAAATAATCAATGCAATAATAACAAGATGAGAATTGACTTTTATTTCCAAAAGATCGGATTACATCATTTGGGCGATCTCTAGGGATCGGAATTATAGAGATCGGAACATGGGGGATCAGCATGAGAGATCGGAATAGGAGCATGGGAGGGATCGGAAGGCAAAAAGAATAAGACAAATCCCAAATAACCATCGTCAGAATCAGAGCCGAGGTAGTTAAAGCGTGGCAGACGAGATCTCCACCGCACGCCTAAGAATCGCCTTAATCTTGACAGTGCTAGGGTATGTCATGACAGTCCTGTACATCCCAATCTCCACCATTGATTTCACTTGTAAGGACGAACCCGGAGCCCTTGGATCAAGAGAGGAGACGACAAGACCAACGCCTTTCGCTCTTAGCCCTCAGATCGCTCCGGACAAGAGGATTTGAGACCGTCAGATTGAAAGAAGAAAAGGACAAATATTCTGAAGAATAATCTCAGCCGTTCATTTTGGTTCTCTTTAATTCTCAAGCATCCGATCATGTCCTTCAAAATCTTGACCCTCCATCTCCCTCAAAATAAATCCTGACTATTCATGGGGAGCACCCGATTCCTATAAATACCTGCATGAAAAACTGTTCAGGGGACGGGCAAAAAAAGAGAGGTAGTTATTATAGCGGAAGAACTCTGAAACTTCATTCAGTTTGTTATTCTGCTACTTAGAAGTGTTGATTAGAAAGACTTTTGAAACTAGTTTTCTGAAGTTTTTTTCTTGAAAATGATTACGAATCGGAACTCTACATTTTCAGTTTGTTCATTATCTGGTCACACTCTCACTTTCAGCCCTTTATCATCTCTGTTTTCATTCCCATTGTCCAAGCTAAACTTCATTCCACTCGGTTTTTATCTTAATCTGATTGCATTTTAGCTAAGCACCCTTTAGTTCACGACGAACATCAATCCTCAGGCTAATCAATCCGCTGTCTTATCACTATTTGTCACCCCGTAGTTATTTCAATAGATTTGGCTCCTTACAGGTAAGAGCTCATACTGCTGTTTTATTAACTGTTTACATTTACTTTTCGCACTTTCTTTGTTCTTCTTACGTATGCAATTTTCTCCAAGTTCATTTTGCGCAAAAGAACCCCAAAGAATGTTACTCCCGAGTTATCTCTTTAGTGATCAGTCCATCATTTTATTAATCTTCGTCATTTCTGAATGCAAGCTTTCTAGCTCCTAGTAGCGTGTAAATGGTTGGTTAAAACGTAGGTAACTGCAACTTAAGGGTCTCTTTTAAAAGAGAGGGTCTAAATAACACGTCAGGGAAATAGAAAAATTGAATCACTAGGCTGACATGGGAGGCGATCCAGCATAATGCCATAAGGCGGAATAAAAATCAAAACCCAGATAAATAAAAGGGTACAGATAGGATATTGGTAAAATGACCTTAGGGGAGGTCAGCAAAATTCAGTCCGTCTTCCCTTATTTAGTCACAAAATACCAATTAGTTAAAAGAAGCCTTATCCCCAGCACCTTTGAACGCCAGAATCCTTAGCTTTAGGTCCTTATGACATGTAGCTGAAATTAAAATTCGGGAGATCGGAAAGATCCCATTCAGGTTCCTGTTAATTTAATAGAGATCGGAAGAGAGTTCTTATCCGGTCTCAACTCAAAATTTTAAATAAATACTTAATAGAGATCGAAGGAGAGTTCTTATCCGGTCTCAACTCAAAATTTTAATAAATATTAAATAGAGATCGGAGGAGAGTTCTTATCCGGTCTCAACTCAAAATTTTAATAAATATTAAATAGAGATCGGAGGAGAGTTCTTATCCAGTCTCAACTCAAAATTTTAATAAGCATTAAATAGAGATCGGAGGAGAGTTCTTATCTGGTCTCAACTCAAAATTTTTAATGATTTAATAGAGATCGGAGGAGAGTTCTTATCCGATCTCAACTCAAAATTTTAATAAATATTAAAGAGTTCGGAGAAGAGTTCTTATACAATTCTTAAATTAAATTTTAATAAAATAGTTCTTTTAAATAAGATTAACATGCAACAGTAACTCACTAAGGTTGTCTCATTTACTTATGTATCTGGGTGATCCAAATTTAGTGAAAAATCAAATGCTCCTTTAGTCAAAAGGATCAAAATGTCCATTCAAGCCCTCCTAACTAATGCAAAATTAAATCTACTTACCCTTATTAAGGGACGAGGTGGGTTGCCTAACACCTTCCCCACCCGTTTACGGACCCCGAACCTAGAATCTCTGTCTTGAAGTGGTTTCATTTCAATTTATTTTCTAAATGGTTTTCTTTAGTTTCCCTTAAAACTAAGGTGGCGACTCCTCACTCTTTTCCACTTCGGTGAGGGTTCGTTCAGGCGACCGCAAAATCCCTTGCGACAAGTGTTTGATGAATACAGCAGGTTGAGCAATTAGAATTCATGTTATGAAGGTCTGATCACTTGAAATCTAATTTGTTTCAATTTTTCAGGTACTGTGTAATTTTGTCAAATTTGGGCAGAAAGTTATACAACCTACAACACAACCAATTTTGGTTGTGTCATAGCTTGTGTTCGCTGGGCGCAAATTGGACAGAAAATTCCACAACCTGCGGTACAATCGATTTAGGCTTATGTCGTAGCTTGTGTTCATTGGGCGCAATTTGGACAGAAAGTTGCATAACTTCTGGCACAACTTACATCCCTGTGTTTTAACTTGTATCTTTTATTTGGTTTTGCAGGTTGACAACCCAATTCACTAGAATGGGCCCACGACCAAACCCATGTCCAAAAGCCCACTAACCCATTTTTATTTCAAAAGCCCAAAAGCCCACTAACCCATTTTTATTTCAAAAACCCAAAACCCACTAACTAACTAAACCAAACCCATGCCCAAAAGCCCATTATCATCTTCTTTTTACTAAAAGCCTACACCTAATTAACAAAGCCCAAAGCCCATAACCCATATCCAAAACCCCTCACTTTTAATCCCTAACCGACACCCAAAATCCCCATTACCTTTTTATTTCTCTCGCTATAACCCCCAACACAACCATAATCTCCGCTCCCTTTCCTTTCCTCACGCCATAATCTTCGCCATAACCCATGATCCATGACCACATTCTTACTCTTCTACTCCTTCTTCGTCTTCCTCTTCCTCATTTTTATTCTACTCCCTCTCTTCCATTTTCACCATGACCGATTCCCCTCTTTCCTTCGAAAACTCTCCTCCTCATTCTTCACACCCTACGCCACAACCTTTACCCATCCACCCAATGGATACTGACTCGCTGGCAGCCCATTTTGGTGATGTCCCTATTGCTACATACAAGAAGAAGAAAGCCAAAAGTATTAAGCCACACAAAACCATCAGCGGCACAAAGAGAAAGAAACCCGAATAGCCCACCTAGCCTCAACCAGTCCAGCTGCCTACTTCTGCCGTACCTAGTGCTCACATTGGAATCTCAAGATCAGCGGTAAACACCCAGGGAAATCTTCAAGTAACACCACTATTCCTTCATTTGTACCTACTGCCAGACAATGGGTGTTGCCTACTGCTGAAATGAAGAAAAATAAGAAAAGAATTGAAACTAGAGAAATTGTTAAGACTCGGTATTTGGATGTGTTTACACTTAAGTCTCTGAATATATATGATGAAATGTAGAATCTATTGGATGCTTTGGGTTGGGTGAGATTTGTTCATAAACAGGAATTGGTTTACCCCACTTTAGTGCAGGAATTTATGGCTTCCTTGTCCACTAATGAGCATTAATATGAATTGGATCATAACTTGACAATGAACTTTAGATTCTTGGGTCAAGATAAGGTACTGTCCATGGATGAATTTCATCATATATTTGGGTTCCCCACTAATGGTTTAATTAGAATGCCTACCAGTAGAAAGGAATATAATGGGCATGAATTCTGGCAGCAAATAGCACCCTTAGGAGGTGTTTTCAAACCTGGGAACAGTAAGGCCTCTAAAATATAGAGTCACTCTTTGCGGTTGCTTCAAAGGTTAATTGCAAACACAATTTTAAGGAGAGGAGCAAGTGTTGGCACAATGTCTCAGTATGACTTATTTTTTTTGTGGTGTGCCAAAACTGATAAAAAGGTCTCACCTGGTTATTATTTTTGCCGCCATGTGCTACACCAAGCTACTAGGGGTACTGGTAAGATTGTGTTTGGAGGTTTGATCACACCCATTGCACACTATTTTGGTTTTGACCCTCAAGTTTATAGGTGTGCTGCCATCACAACTGGCTTGCTGTATTTGGATGGACCTCACTTGGCCAACCAAAAATTTTGTGTTAAAAATGAGACTACACAACTTTATGAGATTCTAGCACTAGCAGCTACACCACCAGGTTCCCCTACTGCAATTAGCTCCTTTACACCATCTGAGCAACCTACTGAGCAGCCCTCTACATAACCTTCACGTCAAGCTCCACTAGCTGCACAATCTGGTTCATCAACAGCTTTTGGACCCTCCATGGCAACCCTCCTAACATTCATGGAGAATCTCAGTGATGAGATATACTCCTTTCGCCAGATGACTGATGTCTCTTTTCAGACATTAAGGGATTTAGCTGACATATATTTGGACAGGAGTGCTGAAATGCAAGATGAGTTGAAAGCCATGCGAGCTAAGCTAGAGCATATAGAAACTAACCAGGCACTCATTTTGAGCATCATTTCTCCACAACAACCACCAAAAGCACCACCACCTCCACCAGATGGCAAGGGCAAAGGAGTTATCATTCGTGACTGACTAGCTTTTAGTTTCAGTTTACATATTTCATGTCTTTATTTTAGTTGCTTAATTAATTAGTGTTTTTAGCGACTTGTTAAGTTAATATTTTGCTTGTGTTGATTTTCTTTTATTTGAAACATTTGCTTGTTCATCATTTTGAGCATCATTTCTCCACAACAACCACCAAAAGCACCACCACCTCCACTAGATGGCAAGGGCAAAGGAGTTATCATTCGTGACTGACCAGTTTTTAGTTTCAGTTTACATATTTCATGTCTTTATTTTAGTTGCTTAATTAATTAGTGTTTTTAGCGACTTATTAAGTTAATATTTTGCTTGTGTTGCTTTTCTTTTATTTGAAACATTTGCTTATTCATTATTTTTTTTAGTTGCTTATAAGTACATTTTTTTTTAATCCTTAATGTTTTTCTCACTTGCTTTTGATATATTACTCTGGAATTTCACTTGATGAGTGGATATCTCATGGTTATATTTTTTAGCTTAACCTCCCTATCTCAACTTTTTGAGTTTAATTGCTTTAATGGATTTCATTCCCCTGTTTCTTTTGCAATGAGTGCAGCAGCTATCCACATTTTCTTTAATTAAATTGGCTACACCTTCAATGAGGTAACAATTCTTACCTCAGCTTGTGTTATTTTTAGCACAAGTTGTGCTCCACTTCTGAAACAGCGTACCCCTTATCCACTTTCTTTAAAGTTCATTAGGCTTACATATCCATTCTTTATGCACATATTAGTCACCTGTTTCCTGCATAGTATTTGAGTGAACCCATTGAATTTATAGCCAAATTATCCCATTCCTTGCATTTTTTTTAACATTGAGGACAATGTCCATTATGAGTATGGGGGAGAGGGTAAATTTTTTGCAAAAATTATTTTTCCTTTTCATTTGCATATAGTGACATACTCATTCATTAATTCATATTGGTATATATTCATACATTTACACTGCATATAGTCTCATATACTTAGTTATACATACTTAGTGCATATAAATTCATTATACATTCATACATTCATGCATTTCATTTATTCAACAAAAAAAATTTTGGATTTTAAACCAGTCTTTGAATTTCAAAAGTTGCTTATTCAAGTAATCTAACTTGCCTCTAGATGGTTAGTGGAATTAAAGTTTCCAACTAGGTACAAAGTCTTAAGCATTATTCTTTCTCTTATTTAATAGCTGAAAATTAATATATTCATCTAGGTATGCAGATTCTGATTAGTTATTTTGAGTTCTTGAGTGTGTGAATAAGCCTTTAAGGAAGAAAATGGTCATTGTTGTCTCACCATTCCTAAAACAAGCATCTTAGATCTTTCAAAGTGAAATTTTTAACTTGCATTTGATAAGAATATGATTTAGGTATTTCTTCATATTTTTAACCTCATATTTAGCCTTAACCCACCTTAATTTCATTTCAACCTTGCAAGCCCCCTTGAACCTTAATTCCCTAATTTTTTTGGAACCCAAATCATTTACCTGGTCATGAAACCTAAACACTACCACCCATTTATGAGAATAATATTTTAGCAATTAAGTGCATAAAAAAAATTTAGAAGATGATTAAAAAAAAAAAAGGGGTCATCAAAATATCCCAAAGGTAATTTTGGGTGTGACATGAAATAGGAACAAGTACAAAATCAAAAGAGTATAAAAAGTAGTCCTTTTATATAATCATTGTGATAACACTTGAGATTCATTGTGAATTTCTTTCCTCTTGAGTTAAAAAAAAAATATTGGATGCACATTGAGTTTCATGATTAGTATTATTCTCATATTTTGTTCTCCTTATTCCCTTTCTTTGTTAACCACAATTTTACCCTATTTTAACCCCATTACAACCCTTAAAAAGACCTAATGATTCTTTGAAAAATGTTTGTTACATTAATGGAGTTAGATTTTTTATGCTTGCATATGGGTTTGGCAATATAATCCTCCATACATTACTCACCATCTATTTGAGACGCATTGGCTATCTATTTCATTTAGGTTTGTTTAGGCACAATTGACTCTTATAGCTGGTTGGTATTTGTTGCTTGGGTTGATTGGTTAATTCTTAGCTATTCTGTAATTATTGAGAGTGATTGCTTCATTTTTTGCGCTTTGCTGGTGGGAATTTGGAATTTTGCACTATAAGAAAAAAGAAAATTAGCAACCGAAAATTCGGTTTCAAAACATTGAAAATCGGTTTTTAATTTCAGTTAAAAATCGATTTGAAACCGAAATGGTCAGTTTACAATTCGTAGGTTTCTAAATAAATTAAAAACGGAATATGACGTCTGTTTCTAATTCTGAAACTAATTTGAAACGGATATTTTCATTCTAAAATTAGATACCGAATAACTTCGGTTTCTAAATCTATTTCAAATTAGTAACCAAAATATATCGGTTTCTAATAATCTGAAACGGATTTTCGTTTCAAATTAGTTTCTAATCGGAACAAAAATAAAACACTTTTTAAAACCAAAATATATTCGGTTTTTAAATAGAAACAGAATTTCTTTTTCAAATCCATTTTTAAGCATAATAAAATAAAATAAAATCATTTTATTTTGAAACCAAATACTTTTCTATTTCGAATTAAAAATGAAATTCAGTTTCTAATCCGTTTTAAATTACTGTAAAAATTTTTATTTTTATTTATTTAATGCATTATTTTTTATATTAAAGCATATAATATATTATCAACTCTCAACAATACAAGAAAATTAAAAATTCTATCATAGATAAAATAAATGAAACATTGGAGAAAATGATATCTTTATTAAATTATGAAGTTCATAAATTTAATATATGCAAAGAAAAGTATAGACTTGCAATGCAATTGAAACACTAAGAAATCCAATATAGACTCCAACCTACAAACTTCAGTATTGAGCGATAATTATATCACAACAAATATAGATTACAATATCACAAAAGTGAACCAAGTCATGTCTGGCCATATTTTCTCGGTAAATACCCATGCTAGCAAGAAGATCTGGACCATTCCACTCCATATTTATTCATGAATATTCTGGTCCCATAATAATATCTCTTCAAACATTAATTATGCCCCATAGTCAAATCAAGGATAAAGCCATAATCTGCATCAAGGAAAAACACCTCAATGAGTAAAAGTGAATGCAAAATTACTCTTATGCAAATAGAAAGCAGGACAATTCCCTTTCCATTAGTTCAATATAAAGGACTTAAATATGAAAATTCAATTTTCAACATTCTATATCTAGTAAAATCTAACTAGGTATAGAATGTTGAAAATTGAATTTTACTTAGATCTCCAACAAGGTAATAATATTGTTAAGGAAGCTATGATAACAAACAGATAAACAGACGCAAAAATGGATGAATGAAGAAAGACATATTAAAATCCAAGGAAAACTAAGCACAAGCAAAATTCCCATAACAATGCAGCTCTCAGAATTTACACTCATTTAAGTGCTGTAAACACAAACTCACCATGGAAAATTCAACAAAAGCTATACGACTTGAATGGACATGATCCCCCAAAAGCCTCAAGCGGATAACCTATGAATGAAAAAATATACAAGAAAAAAAACGGGCAGTTAAACATTGGAATGCTCCTTACAGCCAACTCTTTTTGGGGAGGGAAGGGGATTTCTTTTATTTATGTCCTCACCTCACCACAGGTTGATTCAAAGATATTTTTTACTTCAGCCTGAGAAGCCTGCAGATTTAATGGAATTATTAACTGGAAAATTAAATAAGTCTGAAGAAACAAGCTGCAATCAGTAAGCCTTATAGCAAAATGGCAAAGCCATCTGTGTCATGCAACCTTAAGTACATGTTAGACAGTGCAAAAAAAATAAGCTAACACAACCAAAAAGGGCCAGAGTTATTCATACCCTAGGCAGAAATGTAGGATTCACTAGAAGTATGGCAGTTTTTGAAGGTAACACTCTAACAGGATAGTAACCTAGCATCGTTCCACCAAGGTTTAAAACTGCTCTTGCACCTTCTATTTATAAGGTTCCAATATCACACATAAGGTATGAATAATCACACATAAGAGAGAGAGAGAGACATTCACTATCAAAAGGATTCGCCACAGCAGACACATTGCAAGGGCCATCAACCACCTAGTCATACGATTTAATGTGCATCTTCCCAAATAGTAGCTTGCAAAAAACAGTCATTCTAGGATGATTATGAAGGGGTATCACACCTGATGGCGGGAAGCAGAAGATACCCATTTGTAACAATAGAAAAATTAGAGAACCCAAATTAAAACATACTTCCCCAAGTCTCAAATTTACTATAAATGCACCTCAAAGCCCTACGCATCGAGAAATTGTCAGATGTATGGATATGAAGGTATTTTATTTTAGGGGTTCTCCTAGCAGCAAGTGCACGAAAATATGGCATCTCTGGACTCAGACCAAAATCCTCTGGTTTGATGTCATCTAGAGACAAGGAAGCAGCCATTAAATAATCAACTACAAAGTAAATGAGAAAATAATAAAGTTAATTTTGCAGAATCAGAACCAAAGATCTGTGCTCTATTCTCAATTCTGCAAATCTTATAGATAAATGGCTAAAAAAGAAACTTCAAACAGACCAAATAATTAATTTCAAATATATCTCACATCCATAAAAACATATATAATGGCAATTGCTATTAAAATAAAATTGAAAAGTGGCAGAATAAACGAAAGGCATTTAAACATTAAGGAAATAACAACACTTTGATCCAAGGAGAATACACAAAAAGAAAGTAAGTGAAAGAGCTAGCATAGCAAACATACAGTTTTTCAATCGGCGATACCACCACCGCCTTCTTGTGGTGCCGTCGCCGGCTCTTTTTCCCTTTGGTATTCGTATTGGTTTCTGGATTTGGATACGGATCCAAATTTGGATTCTTTTCTTTCTCCAATTCATAAGAGTTCTTTTCCTTCTTGTTAGCCTGACTTGTCTCAATCCCCATTCAACTTAACAATTCCTCAAATGAGAATCCTCAAAAAATTCCCCCGTCAACCAAAAACAAAAAATTGCTATATGGGCATCAAACTAGCAATAGGAGAAGATCAAACTAGCATTGGAGAGCACGAACTCACTCCTCTGGGTGGAGCACAAGAAAACCCAGAAGCCAGTTGCACTTGCGAGAGCCGCAGGGGACAATGTTTTCAATGCCATCATCTGGGACATGGTGGTGGATCCTTCGTATCAGGGGATTGGATTAGGGAAGGCTGTGATGGAGAGACTTGTACAGGAATTGTTAGAAACGGGATTGTGAACATTGCTTTGTATTCAAAACCTTGAGTTCTTGGCTTTTATACACCCCTGGGTTTTGTGGTTGATCCGAATGGGATTCGAGGGATGGTGTACTCCAGAAAACAGAAAAAAAAAAAAGTAACATATGATTCTTAAGGTTTTTTTCTCTAGTTAGGAAAGGGGAGAGCACATGGCGCATACGAGGCAGCACAACACTATAGAAGAAAAAGTGTTAGGGTTTGCTATAAAGAATAAGGTCAATTTATAGTAGAGATTAGAGGGTTAAGACCCGGTTTGGATAACCAATATAAATCTTGTCAAGATTAATTTTGAAACCGATATAAATCGGTTTCTAAATATAAACAGAAAAAAATTTTATTTTTAAACCGAAAGAAATCAATTTCTAAATTAAGAAAAAGAAATTAAAAACCAACTAGAATCGATTTCTAAGTGTAAATATAGAAATTAGAAACTGACAGCTATCGGTTTCTATTTTTTACTTTTAAAATTTAATAAATAAAATAGAAATTATATTAATTTTGAAACTGATATAAATCGGTTTCTAAATATAAATAGAAAATAACTTCATTTTGAAACCAAAAAACAATCGGTTTCTAAATTAAAAAAAAAAAAGAAATTAGAAACCAACTAGAATCGGTTTCTCAATTGACTTTAAAATTTATTTTGAAACTAAAAGCTATCGGTTTCTAAGTGTAAATATAAAATTAGAAACCAACGGTTATCGGTTTCTATTTTGACTTTAAAATTTAATAAATAAAATAAAAATTACATAAATTTTGAAACCGATATAAATCGGTTTCTAAATATAAATGGAAAATACCTTTATTTTGAAACCGAAATCTTGGTTTCTAAATTGAACTTAAAGAAATTAGAAACCGACTAAAATCGGTTTCTAAATTGACTTTAAAATTTATGAAATAAAACATAAAATAGATAAATTTTGAAACCGAACGCTATCGGTTTCTAAGTGTAAACATACAAAGTAGAAACCGATAGGTGTCGGTTTCTATTTTAATTTAAAATTTAATAAATAAAATAAAAATTACATTAATTTTGAAACCGATATAAATCGGTTTCTAACTATAAATAGAAAATACCTTTATTTTGATACCGAAGGCAATCGGTTTCTAAATCGGTTTCTAAATTAAACTAAGTAGGAATTAGAAACCGACAAGAATCGGTTTCTAATATGACTTAAATATAATTGATTAGTTTTGAATCTTTAAATTAGAAACGGAGTATTATTCAGTTTCAAATATCGGTTTCTAAACTGATGTTAAATTTGCCGCCAAATCTTGGCACAAAAATTAGAAACCGATTATGTTCCGTTTCAAATTTCGGTTTCAAATCGGTTGCTAATCAGTCTCTAACATAATTAACCCGTTCTATTCAATTTCTGTTTCAAAAGCCGTTTTAAATCACAAACCGATATAGTTCAGTTTCTAAATTCTGTTTCTATTTCGATATTTTCTTGTAGTGTTGGTGGCTAGAGATAAGTTGGTGATTTGGATTAGTGACTTTTGTGTTTTCAAAGACTGATTATATTCCCTTCCAAATGAGTTTTAATGAAATTTTGCTTGGGGACAAGCAAGAGTTTGAGTATGGGGGAATTTGATGTATGCATTTTATATCATCATTTAGGTATAATTTTGGCACATAATTTACCTTTATTTATAGCTATTACTATAGATATTAGCATATATTTAGTCAATTTTGCCTTTTTACACTTCTTAGTTTAATTTTTGGAACTTATTTGTTTTGTAGGTTAAATTTGGAGAATTTTAGTATATTTTGATAAGAGCAGCCATTTTGAAGAAATTAGAGTTAAATTGCAAAATTTTGAAGTTGAGTTAAAGAAACAGAAAGTTGCACAACTTATGACACAGCTTGTGTCACAGGTTGTGTCGTTGTCAGTTATGAAGTTTTTCTCGGGTAGAAAGTTACACAACTTGCAACACAAGGCGCAATACAACCAACTCAGCTTGTGACGTTTTAATGAAAATTGCTGACGTGGCACTTTCGTCTTTCTGATTTAATACATCATTTTCTCCAGAATCTTCTGTCTTTTTAACCCATTCTAGGGCAGATCTTTGCACCATATAAAAACTTCCTTTTCTCTTTCTTTCCATAAGGAGAAAAATAAGAAGATTTTGCAAGCGAGAGAGAGAGGAAGAGGAGCACGTGAGATCGATTTTTGGCAGCAGCAGAGGACGCATTCTGCAACACTCCAGTAGCAGATTCTTTATCATTTTACTGGGTTTTTCTTTCCCTTAGTTTAGATTTTCATTATTTCTTCATTTTAATACTTGGGTTTGTCTTGAAACCATGATTTGTGAATAGATCTTTGAGATTCTAGAGATGGGTTTGTAAATATTGCTTTGTATTGTGGTTTTTGAATTGATTTAGTCATTTAAATGAAATTTGCTGCATTTTGATTTATTGCTTGTGAGCTTGTTGCCTTGCTTGATGAATGGGCCCTCATTAAGTTAAGTTTTAATCATTGATAGATGGACTGAAAAGTGAATATTTGGGGTAGATAATCTAGCAATAAACTTAGTTTTCTTGGTGTTAAAGATAAGCTAAAAGAATTAAGGGGACTTTCAAAATCAATTAGAGCTTTAATTGGGTTTTTATCAGGTTTGAAATACCATGAAAACGGGGTTTGACCTGATGAATACCAACTTTAAAATGCTTGAAAAATATTTCAAAGAACTAAGAATTGATTTCCCTCAAAATTACAATTCTCATGTGTTTTGCTAAATTAGGGATAAACCACATGTAAACAATATTGAAAACCCTATCTCTAGAATCACTTTAATTTTTTGTTGAATTTAGATTTAATTCCTCCCAATTTCATAATTAGCAATTTCAATTTAAATTTTTGTAATCTAGTTTAATTAATTTAGTTAAGTGTTTGATTTAGCTTAAATTCCTCAAATACCAATTTTAATTTTAAATTTCATTTTTAATTTCTTTAAATTTTACCACTCTAATTAGCTTATTCCTTTAATTCTAATTTAAGCACAATTCTCTGTGGGAACTGACCCGTGTACTTGCAGAAGCTATTTCATAGCTAACATCAGTTGGCTTATAAAATTACCATGAATTTACCATCCCCTGAATGTTTACCTTCCAACAAAAAGGCAATAAGTCGAGGAGTAAGCTAATGTGCATTCACTAGAGCTCATTGTTGAAGAGTAGGTTGGTCTTCTAAGATTAATGTGTACGTGTATTAATTTCTAAGAATTATTGTGCTGCGTTTCCCTTCCCTAATCGCATGTATATCTATCCTAAAATAAAAATTAAAAAAAAAAAAAAAAAAAAAAAAAAAAAAACACTTTATCTTTCTTTAGTGTAAGCTTGGAACAAAGGTTGAACGAGATGGATCCAAGTATTCACAAGCAGTGACAAAACCAACAAATAAGTTCAGTATTTTTTTTTTTTTTTTTTTTTCATCTTCAGCTTCAAGAAAATTCTAAAAAAAAAATTTAAATTAAAGTTGGGTTGAGGAGAGGTGGAAATTAAAGCCGAAAGCCACGCAGCATGCCATGACTTTATTCTCCACTTAAAGCTTCATCATCTTCGATTTCGAATAAGGACCTATGTGGCGTCCTTAATTTGTTGCTCTCTGTTGTCAACTGAAACTGGTTGAAATGGCCAAAGATCCATTATCAACTTCATCAACTTTACAACCAAAAAAAAAGGTAATTTTTGTACTTAGTCCTTGAACTTTATCTTGTATTTCCTTTTAATTTCAAATCATTATTAAAAAAAATTTCTAAATTTTAATTTTATTATTTCATTTTTTTTACTTAAAAATTATTATAGTACGTTGAAGAAATTTTTATAAAAAAATTTAATATTTAAAATCTTTTAATAATAAATTAAAATTAAGAGAAAAAAATGAAATACGAGGACAAATTTCAGAAACTAAAAACTACCCAACGGAAAAGTAAACTCACGTCGTTGTGTGGAAAGTTGAGAGCTTTCAGCACGCGTAGCCTCTTTGCCGTAGATACAAACATGCTGCCACAAATTTACTCCTAAATATCAAAACCTCATTGCAAATCAATCACTTTTATCTCAATATACCAATGAGTTTTAGCTTTTGAAGTATCTCTACAGATCTTGAGTTTAAGTTTAAGTTTGAGTTTCAATAAAAATAAATTATAAAATGAAAATTATCTCAAATTTCAATTAGAATAGATCAATGAATTAAAAAATAATAATAAAAACTTTTCATATATTTGCTGGTGGAGGTCATGATCCTAGTGCTATAGATTTGTAAATAATAATAATAATGAAAAAAAAAGCAACAGAAGCTTACTGCCAAGGGACATCCCCAACAAGTATCCTATCTCCTTCACTGTCATCATAGACTAGAGTATATTCCCCAGTTCCAGTTCCAGCTCCGGATGAGGAACCTGCATTTGCTTTTGCTTCATCTACCTTTGCTTTGTTTCCATTCCTAGCAGCAGAATGTTCCCTTTGAGCTAAAACTGAAACAATAGAATCACAAATAAATAACCAGCTATGTACATACAGCAGAAGCTACTAAAAATGCACTTATTTAAACGGGGAAAATTTGTGTGGAATATAGTTTTCATGAACTCCGATTGAGTTTTGTGTATAACCTGCAAGCAAACCCCTGAATAACTCATCAATGGCAACGGATAGTTTCTCATAGCTGTCGTAGGCATTCAGGTTTATTTTGTTGAAACAATTGGGAAAGTAATCAAGAGGACAACACAATTATTTAACTCTTTTTGTGGTGATAATCTTTAACACTGACCAAGCACCATTTTTATATATGAAAACTCAACAAACAAAACTAGAAAATAGGAAGCCTTTGGCAACGTGCTCCCATATTTCCGCCAGTACAATTAAATGGTCAACAACTAGAAAAAGACTCCTAATAATGCTCTAACAGAAAAAAAAAGAAAAATTCTGCAGATTACTTATTTTCCTATTTACAAAATATAAGAAAATTTAACAATAATTAAAGCTAACGGTAACAAGTTTAAATTGCCAACAATCACTCCTCTAAACTTGTTACCCAAACTTTGAAATGTCTTCCACTCCAATCTTCTTACGCAGTTCTGCAAACCTCTGTCTTGCGAGTGGTTTTGTTAACATATCTGCAAGCTGCAATTCTGTCTTCACATGCTCCACTTTAATGTCTCCATTCTGTAAGCATTCTCGAATAAAATGATAACGGGTTTCGATATGCTTACTTCTGTCGTGATAAACGGGATTCCTTGCTAGTGCTATTGCAGATTTGTTGTCGACTTTCATTGTGGCAGTCACCTTCTCTTTACTGATATTACTCAGTACTCGTCCAAGCCAAACTCCTTGACAAGTTCCTGCTGTAGCTGCTATATATTCAGCTTCACAAGATGAAAGAGCCACTATTTTTTGCTTTTGAGAAACCCATGTTATGGGATTATTTCCTAAGAAATAAATTACTCCAGTAGTGCTCTTTCTATCGTCGATGTCGCCTGCCATATCACTATCGCTGAAACCAACAAGCTCTAGGCTCGACTGTCCTTTCTGATAAACACAACCATAATTCAAAGTTCCCCTCACATACCTGAGAATTTGCTTTACTGCAGTCAAGTGTGATGTGTTTGGAGCTTCCATATATCTGCTCATGACTCCAACTGAATATGCGAGATCAGGCCGGGTATGCACCAAATATCTGAGACTCCCAATGACACTTCTATACTGCGTTTCATCAACTGAAGGCTCTCCATTTCCAAACTTACTCATTTTGGTTCTCGGTTCCATTGGAATTTGGCAAGGGTTGCACTCCCCCATTCCAAGCTTTTCTAGGATTTTCTTAGCATATGCAGTTTGACAAAGAGTGATTTCTCTTTGATTTTGTTTTACCTCGATGCCAAGGTAGTAGCTAAGTAAACCCAAGTCACTCATCTCGAACTTGCATTGCATATCTTGCTTAAATTGATTAATGACAAGCTGATTGGAACCTGTCAAGATCAAATCATCAACATAAACACCAACTATCATAGCATTATCACCTTGATCTTTAAGATACAATGCATGTTCTTGAGGACATTTTGTAAAACCAAGAGATTTCAGACATTTGTCGAGTTTGGAGTACCATGCCCTCGGTGCTTGTTTTAATCCGTATAAAGCCTTGTGAAGTTTTAAGACTTTGTACGGATATTCTTCACTGCTGAAACCTTTAGGCTGTGTTACATATACTTCCTCTTCAATTTCACCGTTCAAGAAAGCTGTTTTGACGTCCATATGGTGAATTTCCCACATCTTGTTGGCAGCAAAAGCTATCACCAATTTCACTGTTTCAAGTCGAGCCACAGGTGCAAACACCTCACTATAATCGATTCCAAACTTCTGCGCATACCCTTTTGCTACGAGCCTCGCTTTGTGCTTTACTATTTCACCTTTTGGATTCTTCTTTAGTTTGTAAATCCACTTCAAACCAATTGCTTTGTGACCCGACGGTAAATCTGCTAGCTCCCAGGTTCTGTTCTGCACTATGGATTGTATTTCTTGTTGCATTGCCAATCTCCAATTCACATTTCTGGCAGCATCTTCATAGGAGGCTGGTTCTTCGATGGAGAGAAAACAAAGCCCAACCTCCTCTCTTGTTTCATCATAGATTTTTTGTAGAGATCTATATTTTCTTGGAGTCGAGAAATCTGAGGATGATGTGGAATCTAAGGATGATGTCGTGGCTAGAGTTGAAGGAGTTGATGGTGAATTTTGTCCGGGATTGTCTTGATTTTCGTTGATACTGGGAACATTATCCCTTGCGTTAGAATGATGTACAGTGAAAATTTTCCCAGTATCAACGTCATGTTGTCTTTACATCGGCCAAAGACTCTTATCTTCCTCGAACACTACATCTCGACTCACGATGATTTTGTTCTTCAAAGGATCCAGCAACCTGTACGCCTTGGAATCTTCCTCATAACCAAGCAAGATTGTCTTCACACTCCTATCGGCTAATTTGAGAGGATGTGGAAAATTTTTTGCGTGTGCAATGCAACCAAAAACCCTCATATGCTGTACTTTTGGAATTCTTTCGAACCACAGCTGATATGGTGTTGAATTTTCAGTGCTCCTTGTTGGTGCTCTGTTCAGGATGTACACCGCTGTTTTAACTGCTTCTCCCCAAAAATTTGCTGGCATCTCCTTGCTCTTAAGCATGCTTCTGGCCATTTCAATAACTGTTTGATTTCGTCGCTCCACCACACCATTTTGTTGTGGTGAATATGGTGCTGTGAGGTGTCTTTGTAATCCTTCATTTTCGCAGAATTCTTTGAAAGCAATAGACATGAATTCTCCTCCGCGATATGTTCTGAAAACCTTCAATTTTCTTTCTTTTTCAGTCTCAATTCTCAATTTGAACTTCTTAAACAATGGTAGAGCCTCATCCTTACTCTTCAACATATAAACCCACATAAATCGTGAGAAATCATCAACTAACAACATAAAATATTTGTTACCTCCGCATGTGGGTGGCGAAATCGGTCCACACAGATCTCCATGGATGAGTTCAAGTGGCTCCTTTGCTCTAAAAGTAGCTTTCTGTGGAAATGGTGATCTATGAAGCTTACCGATTATGCACCCATCACAGATTTGAGCAGATTGATTGATTTTGGGCATTCCATCTACCATTCCCTTGCTGGACAGCTTCTTTAAGGAGTGAAAATTGAGGTGACCATATCTGGCGTGCCATAGCCATCCTTGTTCTTCCAGCTTTGTCATGAGACAAATTTCTTTAGCAAGTCGAAGTTTGCCCACATATAATCTATTTGACTTTTTTTCAACTCTAACAATCAGATTCTTCAATCTGTCATAGACTTTCATGAAACCACCTTCAATTATGATTTTGCAACCATTTTCGTCAAGTTGTCCAAGACTCAGAATATTGCTTTTAAGTTTTGGAATATAGTATACTTCGGACAGAATCAAATGCTCTTCATTTTTGCATTTGAAAAGTATTGATCCTCGTCCATAGATTTCAATAACTGAGCCATCCCCAAATTTTACTCTTCCTGTAATTGAAGTATCTAATTCTTGAAAGCAAAATTTATCACCTGACATGTGGTTGCTGCCTCCGGTATCAAAATACCAAGTGGTCTCTTCGTCTTTGGGTGGTCTTTGTTTCACGACTTCATTTACCATTGCAATTTCTGGCTCCATTTATTGTATCACCTCGAGCTCACACGTTTCCAGCATCAACAAAAAGGACTCCACTTCCTTCACTTCCTTTTGAGATGAATTGAGGGTTACTGTTTCCATTAACAGCAAGGAGGTTTCCTCTTCTTCTTCTTGTGTTAAATTGGCCTTCTCTTCCCATTCTTCCGATGGGCATTCTCTGACATAATGTCCCATTTGGCATAACTATAACACTGATTTTGCTTTTGTATTTCTTACGTGGCCGTCTCATCATCAGGTTCTTCTTGAATCACTGTTACTCCTTCCTCTACCACGGCCGCGTCCTCGGCCTCGACCTCTGCCTCCTCTTTCACCATTATCATTTTGAGCTTTCTTGGAAGAGCTTCCCTCCTCTCTGGCCTTCCATTCAGCTCTAGTGAGAAGAACTGTTTCAGCCGAATTGCCTCCACAACCAAGCAATCGTTCTTCATGAGCTTTTAGTGATCCAATTACCTCCTCTACTGATTTGGTTTTCAGATCACTAAATTCCTCTATAGCGGAAACTATCTGCAGAAATTTTGAGGAAGAAGATCGTAACAACTTCTTAATCACCTTCTCATCTTCAACTATATTACCGAGACTTCTTAATTTATTAACAATAATGGTGAGTTTTCCAGAGAAATCATCTATTGTCTCTGAATCACTCATCCCCAGTGCCTCGAACTCTCTCCATAAGGTTTGAGTTCTAACCTCCTTCACCTTTTCTGCGCCTTGGTTCTTAATTTTGAGCATATTCCATGCCTCCTTAGCTGTCTTCTTGGCCCCTAGTTGAAGCAAGGTATCCTCACCTATACCTTGATAGATGGCCGCCAATGCCATCTTGTCCTTTCGTTGATCAACTGGACCTTCAGACTCAATTGGCTCCCAGACACCTTGAGCCATCATAAATACTTCCATTTTAATAGCCCATGCTGCATAATTGCTCTTTGTCAACATGGGATATTTTAGCGTAATCGAGCCCTCCTTCTCTTGACTCGACACGCTTTCTCTGTTTGAAGCATTGCTGGCGGCATCCTCTCTTTCTTTCAGCTCTCTCTCTCTCCTTGCTCTCTCAATCTCAAGATGAGACATGTTTCAGGCCTTGATCAACCAGGCTCTGATACCAAATGTTGAAACAATTGGGAAAGTAATCAAGAGGACAACACAATTATTTAACTCTTTTTGTGGTGATAATCTTTAACACTGACCAAGCACCATTTTTATATATGAAAACTCAACAAACAAAACTAGAAAATAGGAAGCCTTTGGCAACGTGCTCCCATATTTCCGCCAGTACAATTAAATGGTCAACAACTAGAAAAAGACTCCTAATAATGCTCTAACAGAAAAAAAAAAGAAAAATTCTGCAGATTACTTATTTTCCTATTTACAAAATATAAGAAAATTTAACGATAATTAAAGCTAACGGTAACAAGTTTAAATTGCCAACATATTTTTCTTCCAATGGGGATTCCTTCCATGTTGATCTTTACAAATAAATCATTTCTGAAATTTCCAGGCTTTTTAGTGCACCCTTCTGATGGAGTTTTATTTGGTAAATCATCAACCACCATCTTTGAGCTTCTGCTGCTGGTACTAGCAAGATTTTTCCTGAATGATCGAATTGGAGGCCACCCAACCACTGGAGCAGGCGCAAATCTGCTTGTTTCACGAAAACAAAAATCAGAGAAGCAGAAATAAACAAGTACTACTTTTGGATTCCAAATTTCATTCTAATCTGTTGAGAACTGTTTGATAAAGAGAACAAAAGGGTTATAAGAAATCCAAGAAAGAGTCCAATATCCATGAAAAACTGATTAAAGGGTATTTTGAGTTTCAAATGTATTAATTTTTCGAGTTCAGTCCCCTCAACTAGAAGAAGATAGCTACCTCTGTTCCCGTTGTGTAGCATGTTAATCGGTCCATTCCACCCATTGAATGAAAAAAAGGATTTTTTTTTAATTACTATACTCAACTGACAATTATCGGGAAGTATTTATTATAAAATTTTAGACTACTGAAAACCATATATATTTATGCTTTTTCCTTTTTGCCCTGTCTTTTATTCCTAAAATTTTATAGCTGGATCTTAAGATGAGAAGGTGTTCTTTCACCCATTTTTCTTTAATTATATAAATATATGAATCACAAGGCAACAATTAAATTAAATGTTGATTAATTTCTATCAAAAGGAAGAAAAAGAAAGAAAAGCAGGATAATATACCTTTTGTTACTGGTCCCTGCAGCTGTGGTGGCAGGAAATGAAGCACTAGCAGGGCCAGAACTTGGCTTCTTAACAGGGCACTGCAACTCTACAACTGTAGAACACTGAAGATATGAAGGCTTTGGCTGTATTTTCTCCCTCTGAATCTCCCTTTGGAAACTTGAAGAATGTAGAGAGCCACTTGATGATGATGACCATGGAGAAGAGAATACCATTTCACCTGATCCTTCATGGCCTGAAAGCTTTTTGCATTGCTTTTCATGAGAATGAGAAAACCAGTTTCCATCTCCTGTCTTCGCTTCAAATCTATCTTGATCAAGTAGTCTTTTGATTCCACTAGCGGTGGTAATATTCTTGAAACTAAAGAAGTCTCCTGGGGGACCAAGTCTCAGCTCCAGTTTTTTGTCCTCTGATGCTTTAGGGCTACCAAGACACTTTTCTTGCTCAGGTACCTGATTAAAAAAATGAGTATATTCCTCCATCTTCCTTTGCCAGTGAAAAGAAAACAGCAAGTGACAAGCAATTCAAAGAACTAGAAAAAATTCTGGTGCCTATAAGCTAGAATTCTCAACTTTCCCAGGGAAAAGAAAGCCAAACGCTATCAGAACTCGAGACTCAGAAGGAAACACAGCACATCAGATGGGAAACTGGCTGGTGTGGGGTTATAAAGCAAAGAGTTTTTATTATTTTTAAGTTTTTAACTTTGGTCAGCAATGTGTCTTAATTTCAACGAAGGTCGACGGAGTACAAAGAAGCCATAAGTAAATGCGTATATATTCCTAGGCTTCTCTGTCCTTCAAATTGTAGATTGAGTTTAGAACTGCCATTCTATTAATTATTGGCTTAAACTGCCCCCATTGAAGTCAAGGGTACATTTGGTGTTAGAGGCAGGACAACATGCCTTTCAAATTAAACTGTCCCATTGCGCATAGGACTTGCAATTTTGCTCTTCATCTTAGTTGGTATATAAATGTTTCTTGAAATAGTTGCTTTATTAACCCAATGGCAATTTACCGTTTGCTTGTTGAAGACTCTTTCTTTTTTCCCTTTTCTTTTATAACAATAACATCATCATCTCTATAGATAGATAAATAAAACAGAGCATTTGTCTCATAAAATAAAAATTCTACATATTTTAAGTTTATATTTGATAGAACATAATGTAATTAATTATATAATATAATAAAAATCATAATATAACGTAATTGTCATTATATTCTTCTTGTTGGTTGCAAGATAAAATTATAAGTAGTGTAAAGTGGTAATTTTTTTTAATATTTAATTTATCTATAATATTAATAGTAAATAATAATAATTGCAGTGATTGATAATTGAGTGATAGTGGTGGCTAAGTAATGGTGGTAGTGATAGCGACAATTTGGTAGTTAGATGGTGGTAGTGGTGGTGGCAAGATGAGGTGGTGATGATGATAGTGGCCAGGTGGTGGTAGAGATAACAATAGCCAAGTAGGGATAACGATGATGAAGTAATTGTGATAACAATGGTGGCAATAGGATGGTGATAGTGATGGCGGTAGTGGTGGTGGTTGTGGTGTGGTAGTGGTAACAGAGTAGAAGTAGTGATGGTAATAATAATAGTCACTGAGTAGCGGTGCTGGTAAAAATCAAAACTAATAATCATGATCACATCCATCTTTATATGTAATGACTATTACATTATTTTAAGTATAATTAATTACGTTATATAATTATCATTTCATTACATCAAATTTTTTTGTATTATCAAATAACGTAATCAAATATGCTGTATAATCGTGATTACATTATAATTTTGATTATACTATACCAAACATGACCTAAATTTTAAATATTGAAAAAGTAATCTACAAATTTAGTAAATGTATCTTTAAGGAAATAATTTTTTTTTTTATTACATATGTAAGGAAAAAGGAGAAGGGATGCCTAAGATAATGTAAAGGAAAATAGTATCAAAGAATTTATAAACTTTTCATATTAATGCAAACTTAATATTTAATAAAATTGAATGACAAAAAAAAAATTAACATAATCAATCCCAACTAGTTTTAAATTAAAATTTAATTATTATTATTATTTATTATTATTATTATTATTGTTATTTATTATTATACATATGTATGGAAAGGGAGAATTGAACTTTAAATCTAACATATATATATATATATATATATATTTCATTGGAATAAGCACTTATCATTTTGTAGCATGCTTGAGGAAGCAGGGTTTCATGGGCGGGCGGGGAGGAGAAAGGCTGTCAAAGTATATTGATTTTGGTTTTTTCAAAGGAAGGAATGGAAATGTTCAATGAATAATGGAACAAAAATAACCAGAGTCATTCTCTTCATCATTAGCATCACAACAACTTTTAACACACTTATAAAATCTCTATAATGGCGGACCACCCTGTGTCCCACTTGTTATGATATGATCGAAAGCTGCATGATCATCATTCTCTACTTTACTTTGGGGTCGCTTTTTTGCTTTCTCCTTTTATCTTTTTTTCTTTGTTTTCAATTCTTCACTTGTTGATTGTTTTTAGGGTAATTTTTTTTGTTATTAAGATATGTCAAAATTAATATTTTTTTTATTTTTAAAATTTAATGAGTTAATTGCTATATTTTAACTTCGTTAAATAAAAAAATCCTTTCATTTATCTTTTAAAATATATTTTTTTTAACAAAATTAAAATATAAGAATTAAATTATTATTATTTTTTAAATATATAGATATATAAATTAACAAGCAGAATACCCGTGTTATGATATATATATATATATATATATATATATATATATATATATATATATATATATATATATATATATATAAAAGGTCATTAAATAATTATTAATTAAAAAAATTATTTTTTAATTAAAAGAATTTTAATGTTATTTAAAATATTAAAATTGTAAAATATTAGCAATAGATTTTGACTAAATAAATTGGCAATTGTTCTCAAATCAATAGTCTTAATTGCTATAAGTTTTTTTTAATGGCCATAAGTTATAATAATAATAATTATAATTATTATTTTTATTATTATTATTATTAAATATTTTAAGATAACAAAAAATTAATATTAATAAGTAAATTAAAATTTATTAAATGTATAAAAAAAGAAAATATTTAAATATTGATTTTCTTTTAAAGTAAATATAGGTCTTAATTTTACTGCCATTGATATTTTTAAATTAAAAATTAGGGAAGATGATAACGTGTGATAATTATATTTAATAATTATATATTACAGTTAGTTAGAAAATACAAAAAAAAAAACTTAATATTAACTTTTTTAAAAAAAATTTAAAAATTAATGGATAAGCATTACTTTTAATAATTAGACATGTTTAAAAGAAAATTTGATCATTAATTTCTCATAAAAAAATCAAATATACTTGGTTCTCATTTAGATGAAATATTTTAAATGAAATTAAACTTTCAATTGCGGTAATAATTGAATAGTCATGATAATATTCGTAGAACTATAAAGTTAAATGCCTTGAGTTGGTAAGTCATAAACAATTAAACGCTAAATTTAATTGTAGTAAATGTGTTTAAAAATTAAGAAACTTTATAATAAATGATAATTATATTTAGAAATCAATATTTTTTAATATTTAAATTTGAAATATCAAAATAATTAAGAATTATATTTAGAAAATTATATTATATAATAATTATATATTACAACTGTTTAAAAAATACATAAAACATTATCATTAATAAATTCAATTAAAAATTATCACTTAGTATAAATGTGATAAATTTAAATCCATATCTCCTCTTAAATTTATTTTATAAAAATCTGGGTCATCTATTCATCATGAAACGAAAATAGAATATATATATATATATAGCATATGCGTTATAATCAATAAATTAATTTAATTAACTCTTTTTTTTAAATTAAATTGAACTTTCTAGTTAATAATAATAATAATAATAATAATAATAATAATAATAGCTACTTATTATAATATTAAAGTATAATAATTAAATAATTTATAACTTATATATACATAATTAAAGAATTAATAACTTAATCATAGTTTAAAAAAATTATATAATTAATTAATAAAAAATAGAAAAAATTTAATGAAATTACTTTGCGCACGTGTGCACACAAACACATATGTATATAATTTAAAGTTTTTTCTAAATAATAATAAAATAATATAATATGATTAATATTAACCAAAATAATAATATTAATTATTTATTAATTATACTACAAACAATATCAAAAAATAATGAAAATAAAATATTAATATAAATTTCTTGTTTCCCATAATTATGAAAATAAAATTTTATTTTATTTTTTATAATTCATTATATGTATGGCATTCAATATATAATTGAAAATGTCTTTTAAATATGTACTAAAATAAGATTAAAAAAATAAAATTAAAGTAAATTAAAATTTATTAAATATATAAAAAGTAGAGAGAGGGTAAAGTATTTAATTTTATGTAATTATTTTATAATATAATTTTAAATTATTTTATTAATTTTAAGATATATAATTATTTAATTTTATAATTAAAAATTATTAAATAAAAAATTTATAAAATTATTAAAATATATATATAATATTTTTAATTAATTGATCATAAAAATTATGATAATCATGATAATAATAAAAATATTTAATGATAATAATAATACTAATAATTACTTATATTAATTATTATAATTATTAAATATAATAATATCAATAAGATAAGTGTAATATAATAATACTAAAATTTAAAATATCATATAATAATAATAAAAAAAATTACTACTTTATAATCTAAGTAACAATAACAAAGAAAAATCTATTTATTATATATATATATATATATATATATATATATATATATTAACATTTTGACATGACTCCTTGATAAAAAAAAATAATTTACCTTTTTTATGATTGCATATTTGCCTGCCAACCAACCGGCCAATTTCAAATCACTCATATCAATGCAACATGCTTCATTTTGGTGGCTCTCGTGTTCACGTGCCTATAAAATCTGAGGAATATGACCCAAGTTTTCTATTGGAGTTAATAGGCTTAAAAGAAAATCATTTCAAAGAGCTGGTGATAGTGATAATTAGTGGCTTTGTGTCAATTGTAATTAGGAGCTTGTAGAATTGTTGACGACAGTACTAATAAAGATAAATTTTGATCATGCGTGTAAAAGATTGCTCAGAGTAGTTGTATCATCATGGGTCAACTACAACAGGGTGTTGATTGGATTTGTGTTCATTTTACAAGTCAAAGTTATTTTCATCTTGAAAGGATTTCTATTGGCGTTACCTTTTTAACTAGTTTAGCAATTATCTTCTCATAATATTACCGCGATATTAATATATTAATACAATGAAGATGGATGAAAGAAGTAGACTCAGAAAGGATAAATTCATTAAAAGAGATAAAAGTGATAATTTATCCTTTACATAAGTCTATTACCCTTCTTAAATATAAATTCAATAAATTTATATTCGAGATAGTAAATACATTCCTCTTCAATTGGACTTATCTTAAAATAAGAGATAATTTCTACTAATTATTTTCTAAAGTCTATCTTGTTATCCTTTTAGTTAATTTCTTAATCATACAATAATGCAAACTAATAATTTATACACACATCATAGGCCAACTACACATCATGAGTCAACTACAATAGGATGTTGATTGGATTTGTTTTCATTTTACAAATCAAAGTTATTTTCATGCTGTTTTTGGAAAATCGGAGTGGAACATATCTTATGAAAGTGTCATCAATCATTTTGTTTTGATCTGTTATTCTCTTCTCACTTTAGAGCTTTGTTGAGCATTACTATTGGAATTACTGTAAAAAAAAATTATTTTTAAATATATTAATTAGAACGTATTAAAAAATAATATAAATTAAAATTTATAAGTTTTAATCATAATAATATTAAAAGAATAAAATATTTTTTTTCACACTAATTTTTTTAATAACATTTAAAATATTACTTTTTTCAGAAAAAATAATTTTATTCCTTCAATCTCAGTGCCAAACAAATTCTTAAACTTTTCAACACATGAAAGTTGTTGTTAAAGGGCTATGCTGGAAAGCAAATTAAGATGGGCTCAAAAATTGCAAATAACTGGATTCTTGTATGGACAGGTTCAAATACACATTAGACCCTCTCATAAACAAAAGGCCAGTTAGGCTATGCTGGTATAAATACATAAATGCATCTAATTTTATTTACCGTCCATCAACTTTAAGAATGTTTTATTATTATTTCTCAATTTTAATTTATAATAAAAAAGTGTTCAGACTTTAATTTAATACCACCCAAAATTTCTATGACCAGATCCTATTGAATAATTGTTCAAAAGCTAATCTGAACATGTCTAAGTGAATTAGATATAATAAAGAGAATCTCTCTATCACGTAGAGAGAATAGTCTCTAATTGTGATTGAAAAATAATTGATAACTCTTTCATTTCATCTAATTTTTTTTTTTATATTTAGATAGAAAGATTTTAAATTATTTTTTATTATATCTAATCTACTTATGCATGTACCTAAAGAATCTGACAAGAAAAATTTTGGATCATATTAAATTAAAATTTGAGTATTTTTATTGTACGCATTGAAATTAAGGAATGATGATAAACTCAACATACATGTCTCAAAATTTAATCCTTTAATGTTAGAAAACTAGTAATTCCACAAAATTTATAAATTGA
Source organism: Hevea brasiliensis (assembly GCF_030052815.1). Taxonomy (NCBI): domain Eukaryota; kingdom Viridiplantae; phylum Streptophyta; class Magnoliopsida; order Malpighiales; family Euphorbiaceae; genus Hevea; species Hevea brasiliensis. The sequence continues at coordinate 105,183,003 of NC_079496.1, forward strand.
ACTTACATGTAACAAGTTGAATAAAAATTAGAGTTGGAATTTCCTGTCTCCTGTTATATTTGGTTATATTAGAGAAGGGAAATTTATAATTTGATTCCTGAATTTTACCTTATATTATATTTTAGTCTTTTGAATTTTGAGAGATTAATTATTTAGTTATTAAGTTTTTTTAATATATTACACTTTAATCCCTAAATTTTGAGAAATAAATTATTTAATCTTTTTAATTTTAATATATAAAATAATTTAACCCTTGTAGTTTTAATGTTATAATAATTTCATCAACTGATAAAAAGATTAAATTATTCTGTATATTAAAATTATAAGCACTAAAGTATGATATAGTGTAAAATTTAAAGAATAAATAATTAATTTCTTAAAATTTAAAAAATTAAAATATAATATAGTATAAAATTTAAAGATTAAATAATTAATTTTTTAAAATTTAGAGATTAAAGAATGATATTAAGCAAAATCTAAGGATGAAATTGTAAATTTGCATTGAAGTCGGTCTTGAAATTAACGAAGTTAGATTTTTCATGTTGTGATTCATGCATGCATGAAGATGGGATCATCATAAGCACAGAAACAAAAAGCGTTTTGATTCTTTAATAATAGAATTTGGATAATCTGATAAGACAGCCAAAGACAAATTCTCCAACCATCATTTATAGCTAGTGGGGGACTCTGTAGTCATCCAGTCGGTTCCCACTTCATGCAGCCTCGGCTTGCCTTACCAACTGAAATATAACCACACAATTACCATTAAGTAGAATTAAAATTCAAATAAATTTATTTAATCTTTATATTTTAATAAAATTAATTATTTATTTTTATATTTAAAAAAATAATTTAATTAATATATTTTATTTCTATTAAACTATTTAATTATTCAATTAAATTTTTTATTAATCAATATAATTAAATTATTATTTAATTTATCTATTTTAAGAGAATTAATTTAATTAATTTATATATTTTAAAAAAATATTAGTATTTAGTTCTTTAATTTTAATAAAATTAATTTATTGATGCTTATATTTTAAAAAATATGATATTTTAAAAAAACGTATTCTTGATAAAAATGAAAATCTTGCTATTGTGGATGCTAAATATGAATTTATATATTTTTTGAATTATTTAAGTATTTTTATTTAATTTTTTATATATTATTTTTCTATTTTCTCTATTAAAAAATAATTTTTCTTAATTATTTAGAGATTTAGGAAAATCGATTAACTATTTTGCATAGATAACTTACATTATTTTTTATCAAAAGATAAAAAATATAGAGAGAATGAAGGAGATAAAGGCGTGAGTGTAGAGAAGAAAAAAAAACATAAAGAAAAAGGAAAATAAAGTAAGGTAAAAGAAAAATAAAGTGATAGGATTAGGATAATTTAGGTATAAATAATTATTAAAATTAAATTAAATAGATTAATTAATGATATGTTTTTTAAAATATAAGAGCTAATTAATTAGTTTCATTAAAATAGAAAGAATAAATAATAGTTTGAAAGATATTGACTAATGAAAAAAGATAGAAAGACTAAACAATTTAAAAAAAATAACTAAATAATATATTTTTCAAAATATAAAGATTAAATAATTAATTTCATTAAAATGCATCAACTAAATAGTAATTTTATTAAAAATTTATGATTTGATTAAAGCAGAAACTATACGTGCTACTGTAATAATTAACCTGCAAATAAGTTTCGAGCTTCCTTTTCAAAGTGGCATGCTCTTGCTTGAGTTGCTGAAAAGTCCTAATGCATCTGCAGTAATGTTAGCCCTTTAGTTACTGGATTAATCATCTAAAACAGTTAAATATGTTCAAATTATGACTGCAATAAATAAAGTGGTGACATTGATCATCAGAAGCATTCTCTAACTTGAGTATCAAAGTTAGTAACTACCATTAGACTGTTGATCTTATTTTTTTTGTAGTTTCAGGTAATTCGACATCCGGTTAAATTGTATTGGAGACCGAGAACATCCAGAGGAATTGATAATGTGTGTATAAACATTTGTATGTGTATGTGTTTTTTTACTATTTAAAAAAAAAAAATAGCAATGAATAAAATGAAGAAGAAGAAGAAGAAGAAAAAGAAGAAGAAGAAGAAGAATGAGGAGGAATTTACCCCTCAATGTTTCCTGCACAACAGTATTCCCTAAACTGTGAGCATTCCATCTTCACCTTTTTAGCTCCAATGCTGCAGTAAAATAAAAATCATCAAGTCAATAGCAAAACACTAGACGCCCATTTTTCTATTTTTTTTTTACCTTAACACAATTGGGCTACCAGAAAATCACAGCTTTAGAAATTTTAGTACGTACCCAGAATCCCATTTCCTTAGTGGTTTTAGCTAAAGATTCTTATAATTAAAGTTGACTCGTACTGGATTCTTATAATGCATGTGGACCACTTGTCAAATTATTCCTCGATATATATTTAACCCTAGTTTGGTTTAATTATACCTTGAGCAGCTTCCTTTGAACTGGTGCATGTAATCATCCACCTTACTGAAATCAACAGGCCTATTCACTCTGCAATGAAGAAGGTATAGTAAGAGAAAACTAATTCCAGCATCACAGTAATGATGATCACTAAAAGGGTATTACTTACAGTGCCTGTTCTATATTGTGGATCAATCTAGCTGAATCACTATAAAAAGAAGTTACAATCTCTTCTACAAAATTAGGGTTTACATCATCCTGCAAATCCTCAAGTTGCATGAATTGCTCATCAAGGTATCCCTGCAACAACCCATCAATCATTGATCATTGAAATCACTATTTCTTTATATAATTTGATTTAAAACGCTGCAAAATGTCATTAGATAAGAAATTTTTTATTTATTTTTAATTTTTTATATTTTATTTGTGATAAATTACCTAATAAATAGATTAAAATAGCTCAGTCTTTTCATATAGATTGAAAATTTTGCACCAAAGAAAGAATGGATGAGAACCTCTTTGCTCGCTTCCCAAAGAAGCTCAGTATATAAATGTTCCAGAAAAAAATATTGTAGAGCAATGATTTTTAGGTCTAGAACTTTCACTGTCAATAAAAGGTGATTTGCCTTTTTCATAAATTAATATGAATCGTTCAGTAGATATCAGATTGGATTCCAATACTATTAAATTAAACCTTATTAATTTTAAAGTAATTTTTTCTTATCCCAATATTTTTTATTTAGTCAACAAAAATATTACTATTTATAGTTTGAACTAAATAAAAATATTATTTCTTATAGTTTGCGAGAACCGCAGTTTCTCTTTCTTATCAATTAGAATTAAACAATACCAATTATTTTAGTAATTATTAATTGTTATAGTCATTATTAAATATTCTATTAGTTGTTAATTATTTAAATAATAATTTAAAATAAAAATATTTAATAAAAATAATTATTAGATTAATTAGTCAATATAAAATAAAAGAAAACATAAGTATTATTTTTTTTTATCTTAATTAAAATATTAAATGCTATGAGAAAAATTATGTATTTAATAAAAAAAATATTAATTTATTTTCTTAATTTTTAAATTAATATAAATATTTATACTATTAAATAATATAAATAAGAGAAATTAATCAAAATATTAAGTACCGTCACAAAAATTGTTGTGAAATATGCCTATGTTGAAAATGAAGAGAAAATGGGAAAAAAATACCTGATCAAAGAGGGACTTTCTGAAGTGGGAGACCTGGCGTTTCAACTGATTTCTTTCCATATGTAGATGACAACGATAACAAAGGGCTGTGAACTCTGTGAAATGGACTCTGCTATATATAGTGTACCTGCGGGGAAAAAGTTTGAAAATATCAGGCCACAAGGGACACGTGTACTGCTAATTTTCAAGAAAAAAAAAACAAGTGGATCTATATAGTCCCTATACTCCTTGCTCCATTGCCACGTGTCTTCCTGTGTAACAGTTTTGGACTCCAAACAAGTTTTATTTTGAAGAATCCCCCTGCGTTGCCATGCCATGTAATAAATTCCGTCCCCTGTGACCTAACCAGGAGAAATTATATATTAATGTTATCAAGGCTACGCGTTCGGTTGACATTGATTACACCTGAATTTAGAGTGATGCCAAAAAAAAAATTACGTTTCTTGAATTCGAATTGATTTAATATTTTTAAAATTTAAATTTATTTTTAATTTAATTAAAATTATTTTAAATTTAATGAGTAGTATTTAATTAATAATTTATATAAAAAATATTCAAAACTTATCACTAATATTAAATTTTAAATTTAATTATATATTATTTAAATTCATCTTATTAACATTTAATCAAATCAGATATTTATAATCTGTTGCTATCTCAAATGAGATTACTTAAATTTATAAAATATTAATTAAATTTATAAAATATTAAAAAAACGGTTGGTTTAGATTTTTAATATGTTTTTTTTTTATTTAATATGATTTCACTTTATTTCATAATTTTATCTTGTTTAAACTTATTTTAAAATTAAAATTTTTTTCAAAATTAAATCAAATTAAAATAATAAAAATCCTAAAAATTAAAATCAAATCCAACAGAAGTTTTATACAAATGAAACTAAATTACGAAATTAAATTAGTGATATCAGTTTATTCGATTGCAATCGAAAAAAAAAAAATATATATATATATATATATATATATATATATATATATATTGTAGAATATAATTATTGAATAATTTTTTAATAAAAATAATAAATATTTATGTATCAATTTGTAATTGGTCTGTCACTCTAGCTATGGAGATAATATATAATTTTTTCCTCACTAGTCGTTTATTTTCTATCTTATATTCATAGCGGAAAGGAAAGGATAATTATTTCATTTCATATGCATAATTATGCCAATTTATATTTTTATATATTTTTTAATTACACACCTCTATTTATTTATTTTTTATTCTATTATAGAACTAAACTTATGATTTTCATAGCATTTAAGTACATATTAAAAAAATTATTTTCTTTATTTTGAATTTTTTACATTTTTTTTAATACTTTAAAGGTTCTGGATATGAATTTAAGTATTACGTTTGATTTATTATAAATTAAAAAAAATTTTAATTGACTAAAAATAGTTTTGTAGAAAATTACATGTAAGACTTGTTTAATTTTTGCATTTATAAAATTTATTTTTTGGTCTATCATGAATAATAATTTAATATTTACCTCGCAATAAATAGGATATATATAAAAATTACTCTATTAAATTCGATCAGATTAAATATCTACAAAAAATTATCTCTAATTTACCATGAGAAAAGGCTTATGTGCTGTAAATCAATAATAAAATAGCAATTCACTATGTTAAATTAATATATATATTCAGTCAGCAAATATAAATACAATTTTCCTTAATATTAAAAAAATAAATTTCTGGTCTCTCCCTCGTGTCCCTGAGAGGAAATATATATAAATAAAAAATAATAATAAATTTATTTTTCATTCTGGGTAAAAGTTTTCTTTTTAGTATAATTTATTTTTAGCAAAATATTCAATTTAACCTTATACTTATTAGAGAAATTTAATTTAGTTCATTTTTTATTTTTTGTGTAAATAATCTATGAGTTTAAATGTAAACTCAATTTAGTAAAAAAAAATTTAAGTTTATGTGTTAAATTTCTTAATTTAAATAAAAAAATAAAAAAATTTAATTTCTTAATTTTAAAATTAAATTTATTATTTTTTTAATTTAAACTCAAAAATTAAGAAATTTAATTTTTTAATTTTCTTTAATCGAAATTTTTATACTAAAATTAAAAAAATAAAAAATAGTTAAATTAAAATTAATAAGTATAAAATGTAATTGAGCGCCATTTATTTTTACTAGAGTTAAAACTCTAGATTAGAGATGACAATGGGTAAGATAACCACGAAAATCACTATATCCAAATCTAAACTCGATTAATTTGTCTCAAATTTAATTAAATTTTATTCTCAATTATCCGAATCTATACCTATTCTAATTATTATTACTTAGTAAATACTCAAACATGTTTAATTTTATATATTTTAATTAATAATTTATATAAAAAAATAATTTTTATTAATAATTTATATTTTAAAAATTTAATAATTTTATAAAATATTTTAATTTTATTTTATATAAAATAAAATATATAAAAATTTATAAATATTATTATAAAAATATATATTTTATATTTAATTAAATATTTATATAAATAAATTTAAATAAAAAATATATAAAATTTGAATCAAGTTCAAACTTATCACAAATATTAAATTTTAAATTTAAACTCATTTAAATTTAATTATATATTACTTAATCTCATCCTTTTAAAATTCGATTAATTTAAATATTAATAAAAATATAAACCATTCCCCTCCCTGCTCTACATCTCCCGAATACAACTCCGACATCAGCCCTTAAAGAATATTGGAAAAAAAAAATATATTCATTGTTTATAAAAAGTGCGTTGCGGCAGCCGTCCACACGTGGCATAATTACAACGGTCATTTATAAACATGAGCAGAGCTAAGACCTTAGAACAATGTTATTAAACTCGATCTAGAATAAGATGATCTTGGATTAGATGGATGAACTGTGATTTAATAGCTGAGTTATTAAAAATTAATTAAATATAAAATATATTAATATAAATAGATAAATTAATTAAATTTTAATAATTTAAAATCAAAATTTTCAACTTTATTAAGTTATATTATATAAATTTTAATAGTATTTTCAAATTTTATATAAAAGTAATTAATTTTTAAATATTTTATTGATTTTCTTAATATTTATGAGTAATAAACGAATTTTTTTTTTATAAATGTATAATTATATTTCTAATATTTATAACTCTTTTAAAGACTTTAAGAGGTATTGGGTTGAATTCCCTTCATTAATACTAAAATTAAAAATTGGACCCGAGACTGGTTAAACCAACTGGGTCACGATTAGTCACATTGATTTATTAATCAATCGACTGTTCGACCGAGTCAAATTGAATTAATTTGTAATCTGATTTAACTGTAAATTTAGATCGATTTAGACTTTGATTTTCCAATCTGGTGAATTAATACGGTTTGATTTTAATAACACTATATAAGAGTTTTTAGAAATGACAAATGATTTTTTTATTTTGGAACCTAGGTTTTCAAACCTGTACTAGAAAAGCTCAAAAACCGACCCCATACATGTTCGGTTCAGATCTGAATCCATTTTCAACTGGTACCATGTTCCACAATAATTTTAATGTTATTTTCTTTTCAAGATTTACAATATTACAGATTTTAATGCTCCATGAAGTAGAAGAATATGTTCATTTTTTACTAATTAACAAGATAATTAGTTATAAAAATATCTTTTAATCCCTAATTTTGTGTAAAAAGTAACATGACGCATATCATTTGATACATAAAATTTTATAAAAATTTAATTATTGAATCCTTAAGATTATAAAAATTTAACTATTAAAATTCTGAATTTTATAAAATGTAACAATAAAATGTACAAAAAGTCAGAGACACATTCACCGATTATAGAGATTAAATAATTACATTTTTATAAAATTTAAGTGCCAAATAAAATGCAACTAATTCCTGAAATATCTTTGGCTTTGTATTGGTCAATATGCCCAAAAAAAAAAAAAAAAAAAAATACACCCAACATCTCCTTTTCTTTCCCCTTGTAAATTAACATAGCATACAGCAAACACAAAGAATTTCAGTAAAGGTTCATTGTGGTGTTGCTCAAAGGTAGAATTAAAATACCTATCCTCACATATAAAGTTGGTTTTTGCATGGTATTTCTCCTCTCAATTATGTCTACGTTATGATAAGCAATAGCGATATCCCCCAATAGATAACTTTTATATAGTAGTAACAGAAAGGGCCAATCAGTACAGGCTTGATTATATCCAACACCATAACCAGTTGAGTCACTGCTGCTAATATAAGCAATCATTAGATCTTCAAATTGAAGCATAACATGATAACCAAACACAGAACAGCAAAGTGACGAAAATCAACAATAAGCAGCCAGTAAATCTGCTCTTTGCAATTGTCAAACAAAAGATATTAAAGCAGAAAGTCCAGAGAAGAGCAAGACATCATCCTCCCTTTATTCCCTTGCCACCCACTAGAAAGAGAGACAGAGAGAGGGAGGGAGATGGAGAAGAAAGAAGAGGTTTCTCACTGTCTCCCTCCATGGGTGGTCATATCTCCTTTTCAAAAAGGGCAAACTGTGAGTGGATGGAATAGGATGAGAATATAGTTGCTGTTTTACTCTTTCGTTGGAGGATCAATATTCCCTCTTGCTATCACTCTCTCCCATGATGATAAGAATCCCACCAAAAGAAGGATAGATGCTATATGAAATATCAGGTTCAGCTTCTAATCAGGATGAACTTTCAAGAAGGAATACTCCAAAATTCCAATTCTCATAGTTGCATGATAAGCGAACTGTGAAATGAAAATTTATGCTATCTAACAAATACGTTGGGGCGCGGGCGGGCGGAGAGAATAATCAGAGCCTCATGATTGGCATGCAATTGAAGGTTTCATGTCCAAGCCTAATAATGTCACCTATTTTCAATTCTCCAACCCTCTATACAGCCATAACATTACAAAATCCATGTAAAAGATTAAGTAACATGAATTGTCTAGAGCACAATTCATGCTCAACTAGAATCCCACTTTACCACAATCTTATTCATGCATCCTCTTAATCAATTTAGTCAAGTTGTTTTTTTTTTTTTTTTTTTTTTTTTTTTTTTTTTTTTCATTTTCTGGTTTCTTTATAACAAGTAAAATATGAATTCTAATGAGATTGAAGTAGGGTTTCCTGCAAGGTATATACACCAGATTCTGATATGCTCCATCTATCTATGAGCAAAATGCACCCACAACATGATGGTCAGGGATTTACCAATAATGTCAACCAAAATATGTCACTCAAGGCAAGAGAATAGTTCATTTTTCTATATTCTATAAAAGACTGCAAACATGTAAACCAAAACAGTAAGCAAAATGGTAAAACAAATTTTCATCCAACAATCAGTTTAGGTGATATATTAAATAATAATGGAGAAAGATAAGATGAACATAAGATTACCACTATATTAAAAAATTATAGCGTGGAGAATTTGTCACATAAAATAGCAAGTTCAACAATCAACAGAGAATAAAAGAGACACCTGTCTTTGTGATAGATGTTGTATCAAGGAAAAAAATTGTGGGGCCTTCCCAATAAATTATCCCATTCACTCACCAAATATATGCTCATGCATGTTCCAAATAATTGTAGGCAATGATGGATCCTCCAAAAGTTAACTTTTAAGGTTGCTGCTTTGCAGATCTTTTCATATAAATTCTTCCTCTAGCATCAATTCTGCTCATCCCCGCAAGAATCCCATTGCCTGGTATGCATTATTGAGAGTGGCATCTGCTATCTCTGCAGCTTTAGTGGCACCTTCTTCCAACACTCTATCCAAATAAGCTGAATCAGATATTATTTCCCCATAACGAACCTGAAAATATAGATGAAAGGATGGGGAACAATTGGTAAGTAATGCTTAACAACAACGGATACAAATTGGCAATCTTTTCAACCGAAAAATAGCAATACCCAGGGGTGTCAGCAAAATGGGGGAACCCATGAAATGATTGAACATAAAACAATATCACACAGCAATCACAAGCAAAGTATCTACACATACGCAGAGATAGAATAATATATAAACATAGGCATAATGCATCATAGGAACATCTTAGCCAGAAGTTGGTTAAAATGGTGTGCTTGCATCATGCCAGTATGTGCACAAACACATCTCCTTAGCTGATGGAGCCAGCATGAAAAAAAACTAACACACAAATTCAAGAGAATGAAAAAACTAACTCGGTAATTTTCATTTTGTATATTGCACAATGGTGTTTAGGAAGTTCTAACAAAGCCACAACTCATTTTAATGAATTACAATTATGGTGATACACTTAAACAAATACATTACACAAGGATAGCTCATTCAGATACCAAGAGTCCCAAAAGAAGAAGAAGAAGATTATCAGACAAAATAAAAGGCACATGTAGTTAAGTATGCCAAGTATACTGCCACCCATCCCTAGTGAAGTAGAATGCATGTGCAGCAGTAGAACCTGGATGGGATGTAGATGATCAATCAAGGCATCTGTTAGGAGGGGTTTAAACATGCCCCAATTCATATCTTGACATTCCTGCTTAACTTCCTGCAACGGGAAAGTATTTACCAGTGTAACATTCACTGTGGGATACCTTAAAGCAGACGAGATATAAGTAAGTCAAGCAAAAGCAAAGTAGAAACAGATTCCATTACCTCTTTCGTCTTGCCTGAGATAAGTTGATATACTGAAAGAAGATTGTTGCACTCAGGTCTTTCAGGGTTGTCAAATTCAAGGCTGTAAAAATTACAAGGAGAGAATCACACTAGACATTGTAACATGCTATCAACCGAAGAATGAGAAAAACATTCTAATTTGCAAGATAGATCAATAACTAACCCTGAAAATGAATCAGTTCTGCATCGTTTTATCTTGTTTGCTATCACCTACACAGTGATGAATAATAATAATAATAATAATAATAATAATAATAATAATAGCAACAACAACAACAATAACAACACGTGAAATTTAAGGAGAGGAATACAATGAAATTCCAAAAAACAAAATAGACATAGTCTATTAATTACTCATGAAAAAAGAAAAAAATCAATAATGAGCATATATCCAAACAAGAGTAGAAAAAAAAAAAAAAGAAAAAAGGAAAAAAAAAACATAGAGAAATTAAAAAAACCATAACATTTCCTAACAATTCTTATTGATTTGACATACTTGTTATCAACATTATCATAACAGCACAATTATTCAAAACAAAGTATCAAGTTTCAAATACCCATAAAAATTAGAGAATCATAGTCTACCATCTATCAAAAAGACCATATCAACCATCAAGTAGACAGAATTTACTCAAAACTTGGAAAAGAAGGCACTACTTAGAGGTATGCAGCAAGCACACAAGAAAGTTTTAAAAAGAAACTAGTAACTTTACCATTGACTTCAGGTTCAGGAGGATTGAGATGCAAATTTTACCCAACCAGAGAAACATGCCACTGTTACTTCAACTCTCCATGAAGAAAAGATTTTGCACAGCTTCTACCTTTACTAGTGTTTAATACATTTAACGATACAACATTCAAAATGAAATACATACAGAGGCAAATGGTGCAAACACACTGCTGTTACTTCAACTCTCCAAGAAGAAAAGATTTGCACAGCATTTACCACTACTAATGTTTAATTACATTTAAAAATGCAACATTCGAAACAAAATATATATAAAGGCAAATGGTGGCAACTCACATCCTTTGGGTCTAGAAGATTGATTCGAGATTGGTCAGAAGCTGCAGACTTAGACATCTATATAAATATTAAATCACAGGGAAATGTCAATATGTATAAGAGATCCCGGATAAATTTCAGTAGTCATCCTTGAGCTTTAGGGGTTATAATAGAGTCGTCCCTAAACTTAAAAATGTAACATAAAACTCCTTAAATTTTGAAATTTTACACAGTAAAATCCTTTTGACTCCCAATAACCAATTTATAAGTAACATGCTAATGTGGACAATCTAAAGTAGCGATAACGTGAACGATTGTTGTTGTTATTTTAAGGCAGAGTCCCTCTAATCAGCTACTATACATCTAATGCTTCACTATTTCATATAACTAAAATTTTTTTATGGTTAATTTATGAAGAAAGTCATAACTAGTTTTGTCACTATCACATATAAGAGAGAGAATTATTTATGTCACTGTTATTATAGATTGCCTAAACTGGCTATTGAAAATTAGAAGGATTTTATTGTGCAAAATTTCAAAGTTCATGGGGTTTTATGTTACATGTTTAAGTTTAGGGACAATTTTGTTACAAACCCTAAAATTCATGGACAACTTTTGAAATCTATCCAATTTATAATCTTCTACAAACATAACTAAAAAGAAACTAGTCAACCAAATTATTAAATAGAAAACAATGAGATTTGAGGCCTGTTTGATATTGTTGTTTGAGCAATTATTGAGGAAAGCACTATTTCAAAAATGCTTATTAAGAACCTTAAAATTTTTATTCTAATTTAAATTTGACATATTTTAGTGATAAAAACTTCAAAAAAAGTACAACAACTTTTTCAAATTACTTTCTCCAATATCATCTAAAAGAATGCTTTTCCAAAAAGCAACTTCAAACTAGCTTTTTGGCCTCCTAACCACAATCCCAAATGGATTAATAGATGGAAAATGTACAAAAACTCAGTATTTTCCAATTTATATTCATTGCCTTCATTGATGGCATGACAAATGTGTTAAACTAAACAAACTTGAGATTATAAATCAATAAAGTCAAAATTATGATGTCAATCACCTTGGCAAGACCATCTGTCAAAGACATAACTCGGGCTCCAACAGGTGGTATAAGAGGCTCAGGAACCTACATTAGGAAAAGCATTAAGTAAAGATTACTACTATCACTTGTTACTTCGTCAACCCAATCCCATCCGAGGATTGTCAACCAGATATCAAGAAGAAGAATCCACCTTAAAGATAGCACCTCCTCGCCTGTGAAGAAAATAAAAAACCTCAACAAGCCAAAAGTGCAATAAGCTAATAACATTCAACTTTTTTTCAATAGAACATGCAACATGAACAACAGATATATAACTTCCTACCCTCCTAATTTTTTCCACTTTCTTCCTCCATATAAGTAATTAATGCGCTCAGCTAGCTCACGGGTCAATTCCATATGCTGCTTTTGATCCTCACCAACTGGGACAAAGTCAGACTACAGAGGCATGCTGCAAATTAGAGGATTGTGCATATTTGATTACCAATTTATCATCATTCACCAATACAAAGAAGTAAATGAGCAAAAAAATAATAAAAAAAGTCTTAAGAGTTTATGAGATCAAATAAATAATCAGGATTGCATATTAACCCATAACAATCAACTCAATTCAACTACCTAATCCCAATCTACTTATGATCAGTTTATTAATAGCTATCATATAACGGTGACCCTGTGCACAAAGCATCCCACACTTTTGGACTCTGGGAAATATTGATGTATGTAGCCTTACTCCTGCTTTCTAGAGAGGCTATTTTCATGGCCCGAACCCATGTCCTCTAGGTTACAAGCGGAGTAACTTTACCACTACACCAAAGCCACCCTCTATTAATAGCTATCATATACAGCTGAAAATTTAGGATACCCATCCTCTTGCTCCCAACGCTACCTTCTATTATTCATTTGCAGAAACAAATTAAATATTGCATAAAAACTTCCAAGAAGCACAATTTCTTCTCATTAGCATTATAAAAGATCTGCATGTTTTAAAAACCACCTGATACAGAAGAATATCAGATGCCATCAAAACAGGATAAGTCAAAAGGGCAACCCCAACGTTTTCATCACCCTGCTGAATTGTAAACACAGGCATTCAATTAATCCAAATTCATAAGAAGATACAAATACATAAAGAAAATGCAACATTAACCAGAATCTCAAGCATCAAAATATAGATCATTAATAGGAGACACAAGTTGTAATACGTAATTGGAAATGAGAAAAATATAAACAAGTTGTTGGGTATTGAGTGTCATTGTGCTATAGACCTACCGCTTTACGAGATTTCTCTTTAAACTGAATCATTCTATTCAGCCAACCAATTGGTGTGGCAGAACTTAGAAGCCACATTAGTTCTACATGAGCACGTACATGGGACTGCACAAATACAGAAGCCTGGATGTACAAATCAGAGTAAGCAGACTATTAACAGATATTAACACCAAATGTCCAAAAAGATGCATATTTCTAAATAGCATTGTCAAGCACCAAAAGTTGCATGACCTTGGAAGTGTCAACACCACATGCCAGATAAATTGCTGCAGTATCCCTGGTAGCCCTCAATAATTGTTGTGTATCATATGGTAGTGTAATCTGTAAGTTAAAAAGAAATTTGCAGCAGTTGAGATGGACTGAACCGTTGTACCAAAAAACAGTTACACCAAGAAGGTAAGATTGTGTATAAGATTAACAAGATAATACAGTCTCCACCTAAATATCTTTTTTTTCTTTTTTTTTTCATTTAAAATTATTTAGAACTCACATGCAGCTTCACTCCCTAAACACAGATGGTTGTTATTTTTCAGTCAAAAGCCATGTCCACAACACAGTGAAACAAAAATGTGGCTTTTTCTGTTTTTTCTAAAACTTGGGACTGCTGTGTTGGCACTCCAAAAACTTCCACCAGTAAGTTCATTTAAGTAATAATGGATGTGGCATGTAGGGTAGTTTCAATGCAAGAATTCTTAAAGTCGAAACATGGAAATGTTTCACAGATAAAGTTAAATCCTCAATTCCAGGGCAATGAATAAGCACTAATGCATAAACCAGGAAGCAGTGATAACAACCTCAAACCCAAAGCTTTATCTTTTCTCTAAACCTTTTAAGCAGAAAAAAATGGAATAATTGCTGAGATGCCCAGTAAGCATATACAATCATGGTATATTTTAACAAAAAGTTCCTGAAGTACATTTTGATTGATATTCATAATAAACTAAATAGCTAGCTTCAACTCGCATAAGAAATGAAAACCAGGCAACATTATTCCACACATAACAGGATTCCTCATAATCCTATCTAATATCAAGGAATTTTAGCAATTTGGTTTGACCTCCACATTGCATGCCTCACTGTTCACCCACTCTCTAATTGGCTCACTCAAACCATCACTCTCTTCACCACCTAATTACCAAGATCCATCACGCTACTAGCTCCACGCATAATGGCATCTACGGCCCACTGTTCATTGTTTAAGACCAAGTGGCAAGGACACAAGCACGTCATCCACAACTAAAGTAATCCTACCATCTCAAAAACAAATTATTATGATTGGCACGTATACAAATAACTGTAGGTTCACAAATTACATAAACCACAAAGATGACCAATACAAATTTTCAGAACACCATGACTACATATAATCAGAAAAGTGTACAAAAATATATTGATAGTGATAGAGATCACGAAGCCCAGATAAATAGAAAACTAGAACATGAGCAACAGAAGAGTCTGCTGAGTTTGGCCCCACAGAAATAGATTAACTTAAAGAGGCTTTGACTATCTAAAAACATACCGCGTGGAGGTCCACAATGAAGAAGAGAGTCTCATACGTATTCTGCAAAATTGAAAAAGCAGCATAATGTTGACAAGTGATCCATAGGAACAGCACAATATAAATTTGCAATTAAAAAAATACTTATTTATGCAAGTTCATCAATCAAATTTCCATTTCAGATATTTTCAGGAGGATTACATTAACCGTTGAACAAGAAAACAGCCATAGAACAACCAAACCGAGCAATGATTCAAGCATTTTATGTAGAGATTAAATCACTATTAAAAGAATCATCATTATTTCCAAAAATGTTTAAAATGCTTCATCCTAAAAAAGCTTAAGACAACCTGAAGAGCAATCCAGTTTTTTATAGCACCAAGATAATTCCCAAGGTGGATAGATCCCGTCGGCTGGACTCCTGAAACTATCCTCTTCCTGTAAATCAAAGCATTCACTGAATCGAAACCCGCAAACAAAAACATTCGAAATTAAATTTTAACACGATTTCTTCATGGCACAACACAAATTTCAACCTCTTTATCATCTTATAATGAAATAAAACCAAAACATTCTTCAGCCGCTAAACTAAACCTGATACAATTTCAGTAATTTAAAATGTATATACAATAAAAAGAGAGAGAATTACTTTACAGAGCTCGAAGAACTCTCCGGAGCAGCGGGCTCCGAGAGCGAGACACTGCAGTTGCAACGGAGACCCGTGGCGCATCTCGAATTTCGACGAATTAGCAACGAACTTCGCAGATATTCTCTTCGAAATCCAGTGAGCGACCTGCTTGAGATTGTTTTAGAATGTGAAGAGCATAAAGTAAAAGAAAATTGAGATAAAGATAAGAGATAGTACAGTGAAGAGGGCAGGCGAGGAGGACAGTTGGAGAGGAGGAGAAACTGAGACAGAATTGCACGTCCCATTATGTGTGGTGGTCTAGTCGGCGATTTGTCTGGGAGGCTTTTATCCGATGGCGTGGATGAGGACTTAAGTTTGCGACTGGAAAATGGAAATTGCAGCCGTTGATAATCGATGGCAATTATAACTATTTTTTTATTTAAAAAATGTTTCTAAATATTTATAAAAAAAAATTGTTTTATATTCTAAATAAGTTAATAGTTATTTATTTTTAAAATTTAATAAAAAAAAAGCTAATAATGAGATTGCCTTATCTTAACTAGTCAATTTCTATAAAAAGTTATATTTCAAAACAAGGTTATGTACCTCATACTTTCTCTTTGTAGATGATTCGATCATTTTCTCTAATGTCTCAATGGAGAATACTGAGATGATTAAAAAAATCCTTCAGTTCTGCTAAAAGATCATGGTCAATCCATTAATTTGGACAAATCAGCCTGGCTTTGAGTAGAAACATTTCTAGAAATCTTCGACTTAACATTGCTTCAATGCTTCAAATTTCCAATTTCAATGGTCAGAACAAGTTCTTGGGTTTGTCATCTCAAATTAATTAAGGATCGAATTTTCCAAAAAATTGCAGGATGGAAGAAGCAACTTCTTTCATAGGGAGGCAAATATATCATGATAAAAGCAGTAACTGCAACTATCCCAGTTTATGTTATGTCTTACTTCAAGTTGCCAAAATCATTATGTCGAGATATTAATGGACTTATGTCCAATTTCTAGTGGGTCTAGTGGAAGGAAGAAAAGAAAATGAATTGGAGCTCTTGGAAATCTATGCGTGATGCTAAAACCCATGGAGCCTTCAACATGGCTTTGCTTGCTAAATAAGGGTGTAGGATTATCTCTAATCCAATTTCTTTCGTTAGCAGAGTTCTGAAAGGAAAATACTTTCCCTACTCATTCTTTCTTAAAGCGATTTGGGTAGCAATCCTTCTTGCAAATGGAGGAGCATTTTATGGGGTAGGAATGTGCTTCAAAATGGTTTTCGATGGCATATGAAAGATGGACCTGAAATCCTTTCCAAATCCTTTCAAGTGAGACATGACAATGACGTTAGCATTATTTAAGGATCTCAGCTCATTCATGATGATAGTCAATCTTGGAACATCTAAAAGCTCAGAGACAATTTCCATGAAGAAAAAATGTGCAATATCCTAGCTACTCTTGTGCCCATGATTCGTGGTCTGGATAAATGGGTTTAGCATTTCTCAAACCAGGGGGATTATCTAGTCAAATCAGGGTATTAAACTACCAAGCAAATCCTTCACTCGCATAGTGATTTCCTGCAGGCGAGTCCAGGTCTCTCAACTCAAGAAGGGCAAGCTTCCTTCTAGAATAGTGTGTGGATTCTCTCACTCCCGAAGAAATTTTCTATATTCCATTGGAGTCTTTTAAGAGAAAGATTACCAATAACAGATTTGCTTCATAGGAGATTAAAGCATGTGCCTAAAGAATGTGAATTATCTGGAGAAATTGAAACTCATAAGCCCATACCCTTTTCTTATCCTAAGGCGATAGGATTCTGGATTCATTCCCCACTCAAGTTAAGATTCAATGAGCTTAATGGATCATTTAGCTGTTTCTTCAAGAACAAGAAAAAGGCTTGGAATTCATTGTTCTGCTTGTCTTTCTTCTTTGACACTGTTGGGAAAACGGGAACCTCTTCATTTTTAACAACTAGGAGCTGCCTTATACTTAAGTAATTTTGGGAGCTATTAATCATTTTGAAGAATGTATGGAAGCTCAAGCTCAACTCAACGCAAACTCTACCACTCTCCCAAGCAAGCAAAATCGTGTCGTCACAAATGCCTAGTTGCCCCCTTTTTTATGAAATCAAAATTAATTTCGATACCTCAGCTAACAAAAGGAGAAGGTTGGGATCTCTTGCCTCCATAGCTAAAAATCACTAGGGCTTTCTTTGCAGTTAGGTGTGCAGAACTAATAAGGGAATCACTGATCCCTTGATTTTTGAGAGTCTTGCTTGCCAAGAAGCAGTGTTGCTTGCTAGAGCTAAAGGTTTCAGGGAGACATTATCGAAGGGGATTCACAGATAGTCACTAAGGCCCTACAAGGAGGTGTCATTCCTTTGAGTATCCATGGTATCATTGAAGATATCCAATCCTTATCATCCTCCTTCCACAAGGGCTCCTTCTTGTTTACGAAAAGGAACTGTAATCAAGCAGCTCATTTTCTAGCTAGTTAAGCTCTCCATTGCTTGTTCTTCATTTTTAATCTGTTAGAGGAAGTGCTCTTTGTCTTGATTTTCATATCGACTTAGGACTTGTTTAGCATTACTGTTAAAACTTTTTTAAATATATCAGTTAGAGAGTGTTAAAAAATAATTAAAAATTAAATTTGATCAGTTTTAATTATAAGAAAACTAAAATAACAAAATAACTTTTTTCAAACTATTTTTCTCAACAGTATTTAAAATGATGTTTTTATTCAGAAAATCAGTTTCAGGCTCTGAAACTCAATACCAAACAGGGCTTTAGTTTGTTTTTTACCTTTGAGAAAAAAAATCTCCCTATTTTTATATCCAAATTAATGTCCTTATATTTTTTATTTATTTAAGAAATTTATTCCTTTATCCAAAAGTTATAGTTTTCTCTATTGGTCAAAACAAGCTACAATGTGGCACGATGTTATGTATATAATTTTATTGTCAAAATTTTATAATATTATTAATAAATAAATAAAATTGTTTGTATGTATATATTTTAAATAAAATTATTATTTATAGTTTAATGTAAAAATTATTTAATTATTTCATTTCTCACACACATTAAAATATATCCGTATATATTTTGACAAAAAAAATTATAAAGCTAAATTTTATAAATTAATAAACTAAAGTGAATCATTAATGATAATTTTTTGATAAAAAAAGTGTCTCAACTCTCATATTCATTATAATTATATTGTGATTTTTTTTATATTTTTCTTTAGAGATAATATGCATTGATTGAGAAAAATATAATTATTTAATAATTAAAAAAATTAAAATAGAAAATTTTAAAATTAGATATTGCAATAAAAAAATTAAAGGTAGATATTGGGACGTTCAACTAATTAAAATATTAAAAAAAAAAAGGAAAAAGAAGCACCTAATAAAAGTTTTACAATATAACTTTTATTAGGTGCTTCTTTTTCCTTTAGCATTGAGTATAATCTCCATACGGAAAAACTAAACATGAAGCAAACATATTAATTGAATAAAAAAGATATCAAACAAAAAAATTAACAATATAAATAAAAATGAATAAAAAGACTGTTTTTATAGAGAGAGCAAACTGAATTCCACCTGAATTCTAGTAGTATCAACTCCTCTGAATTGACGAAGAGCTTGGTGTTGAAGCAATTTATGCTAGAGCTAACTCCCACACACCTGTTGAACCCTATTAGAATCTGAAAGGAAATATGGAATATTTTCTGCCAAAACCTTAGATTGAATTTTGTAACTTCTACAGGGAAAAGATACTGTGGATGGATTGTTGGGGTTTAAGGAAATGGGGATGATCTGTTTCACATTCGAGGACAATTTCATTTTCTACATCCCACCTTGTTTCCTTCTTTACTTATTAACCATCCTATTACTTTAGTTCTTATTTTATTGTATAAAAAAAAATAGCCCAAATTTAGATGAAGATTCGACATGTTAAGCCGAGAGCAAGCTGTCTTTAAAACTTGATGCATAAGCCAGGCCAAAATGAGCTAAATAATCAGACAAATCAACTAAGGTCAGCCACTAGCCCTAGCCAATGACCAAGGGCCAGCCATTTAACTCATGCTATGAGGAAGAGGGAAATTTCAGTCCATTTTGTTGTTCGTTGGGCATAATGGCTAACCTACATGTAAACCTCTGACAAATAGTTGAGAATTAAAGGTATTAGGGATTGAAAATACATTTGAACCATAACAGATGAAGGAACGGTGTCGTTTTGATAATGGGATATGGGTAGAAGTGTAAAGGTATTATGGGTATAATTGTAAGTTTCAATTGCAGAATGGACAAAAGAAACCCTATATTAAAAAGGCAAAAAAACCAATAGATATAAATAATATCACTATGCAGAAAGGGTGAATTTGTAACTGCAATGTGAAATCCCTGTGCGTGAAGGAAGAAGCAGTTAACACTCCAATATGGAAATAATAATGAAATCACCCTCTAAATTTCATTGTTCATGGAGGGATAGGTATTATTATAGATATACAGATAAGTAATATATATTTGCGTGTGTAAAATTAATTTTGTAATACTATAATTTACATTATTATTTCAATGACAATAATATAAATTATTTTTAGTTTATTATAAATAAAAGATTGTATCTTTTAAATTCATATTGTTAAAATATTTATTAAAAAAGGATGAATATGTCTTTTACATTCAATTTATAATTTACTTGAATGTTATATTAATCATATGAAAATATTTCAATAATTTTATTTTTTTTTGTGAACATTAAATAAGTTTAATCATTAAATATTTTAATAACTTAAAATAAAAAAAAAATTGTCAAATAGAATTACAAGAAAAAGAAGGATTATGCAAGGAGTTGGCGGCTCAAATACGAGCAACCGAGTTCCTTTGCTGCCTAACAAAAGAAAAATTACACACTGAAAGTCTAGAAGTTAAGGCATAAACATCCTTCAAGAGACCTTTACCGCGGACTGTAAGAGTGGCACTAAATAAGGCTTAATGACTTATAAAGAATCACCCTATATAATTACATAACTAAACTCCTTTTTTTATCTCGCTATCACAATCAAGGCTCCTCTATTCTTCTCTAAAGATAGCAGCACCAAAGTTGATTTTAATCATTTCATAGCAGGAGGAGACCAAGAAGTATTCTAGCTTGTTGAGACCATCGAAACCTGAGTTTCGGGCACATTGGCTTCTTGAAAATCCATCAAATGATTGGTAGCTATGGCAATGTTTTCTTAGAAAGAATTAGAAGAGTTGCAAAAGCAGATATTGTTTTGGTTCTTCCAAATGTGCTAGAGAAGGCAAGTCACTAGCAAAAAAAGATCATGGCCCTGTGGTTGCTAGAGCAGATAGTCCATAATCTCACACCATCATTCCTTAAAATTGCTGCCCCACAGAGAGGAAGACCATAAACTAAGAGATGAATTGAGCCATACTTTTTTTGTTGTGGGACGCTAAAAAAGCATATGTCTAGGAGTTTCTAGGACCTAATATATGGGACAGTTTGGGTGTATTCCTGGAATTCTTATATTCCTGGAATTCTTTTATAAAGATGTTCCTTGGTTAGCAAGGGTTCAATATAACAGGACCATATAAAGATAGAGATTTTCCTTAGAAGATTGAGGGACCATAAGAATTTCCAAAACTTTTTGCTTATAGCTTGAGAAAATGGTCTAGGGCCCACACCAAATCTTTTTGTAAAGGAATTGATGAAAGGAAGAGCGATATGGTATCCTGACTTTACTATATACGAACCATGGTTTGTAAAGTGCTCAGATTAGTTAATCCTGACCCTGTATGAGGTTAACTAAAGCGGAGAGAATTCACCTAACTTTCTCTTCCTTAAAATTTCTTCTAGGTGCCTTAATATTCCAAGATGCACCATTCTTATTTCTTAATTGAGAAACCCATTAAACCGATGGGTCATGGTTCTTTATGACACACGACAAGTGAGGAAAAGAAAGAGGAATCCAATGGTCATATTTGCATAAACCAGGTACTTTTCTTTAAAACTTGTTTCCCCCACAATATACTTTGATAGCCCTAAGATGGTTTGCTTCTTCATTGTGCATTATGGACTAAAAAGTAGGGCAGTCTTTCCTTTTGTTCAGTCTTGGAATCAAGGAATTTGGATTTGAGAGAATTCTCCAACCTTGTTTTATAAGAAGGGCCATATTAAAAGATTCCAGGTTTTGGGAACCCAATCCTCCATATTTTTGGGTTTATATAACTAATACCAATATTCCTAATGCATCTTCCTTTCTTTACACTTTTGCCCCTGCTAATAATTGGCCATGATACTATTAACTTTATGACACTAGGATAAAGGTAGACAAAAGCAAGACATAGCATAAATGGGATTTGTAGTAACCACTGCTTTGATGAGCAATTCTTTCCCTCTCTTTGAAAGCAATTTTCTTTCTAACCTAACATCTTGTTATGAATCTAGTCTTAAATTTATGCAAAAGCTTGCTTCTTAGATTAAGGAATAAATGAGGGAAGCCTTAAGAATTTGTCATAACCCTCAATGTTGTTGATGCTTAAAAAGAATGCAAGATATTGCTTATGCTGCAAAGGAATGTTGCTACTGAAGAAAATGGAAGATTTTCCATGGTTAACAAATTGATTATTGATCACTACATGTTGTTACGAATATGTTGAATTTGTTGGACCCCTTGAGTCCCAGGTCTTGAGAAAATATTGGAGTCATCTGTAAAGAAGAGGTGAGAAATAGCTGGACCATGGCACACTACGAAGACCTTAAAAGGTTTGCCAAATTTATCTCATGAGAGAGGCCCTTTGCACATATAAGGTATAAATAAGGTGATAGCGAATCATCTTGCTTAATGCCTCGAGAAGGAACATTAAAGCCAATTTTATGACCATTGACTTCAAATGAGTAAGTGATTGTGGTCACGCAAGATATAACCTTACTAAATCCATTATGGATGTAACTTAAAATAATTCATAGTATGATGGAGATAGGGCCATTCTATGCATTTGCAAGCCATGTTGATATTTGTAATAACCCTAACCAGGGGCCGTTACTGGTGCTAGGGATTAAGTTAGCTTAAGCCTATCGGAGCCCATAGCAAGCCTAAAACCTGTAAAATATACACATATTTCTATACCTCACCATTTAAGCATACTCCAAACTATTATACTTTAGTATTTTCATACATATTTAGACATTCATAACATAAATTTAGTCCAGAATTTGAACCTTAACATACATAAGCTTTAAAGTGTAATGGTTCGACATGCATACTGCCAAAAAGGGTTAACATGGCATATACATCATCATACTTAAAAATACTATATAACTTCAAATTCTTTTAATTACTAGCACAATAATATCTATTCACTTTTTATATGTCTATTTACTCATACATCATACATAAAGGAAAAGGCTAAAGTTACCCCTGATGCTCTCCTTCTAAAGAACTCTTCTAGTCTTGCAACCCTGCATTTAGGGGTTAGGGCAATGAGGTAAGCTTACACAAACTCAATGAGTAAAATAACCAACATTAATTATATCATTCATTCACACATATGCAATGCATCATTCACATGAGTTTTCACATCACAAACATTTCACGTAGGATGGGCTTGTCTCAAGTAACTCCCTAAACTTTCACTTAAAATATGACCTATGTCATGCACCCTAAGGCAACTTACAGATCTCCCTTGAAGGGCATCATAAAGATCTCCCCATGAGATTTACTTATGGGTCCATAACATACATAATGTAATATAGTCATAAATATGGGGGGAGTCAGTGGGTCATCCAATATCCATCAAAGCACCAATAACCAATTATGTAATTATGCAATATTTTCATGTTCTAAATGTACACATCCTGAATAAATATGATATGATGCATGAGGATGATCATTAATTAACTTTAAATAGTTTCCATTTTATTAAAGTTAGAGTTACTAAACTCTTAAAGCTTATCAATCACTTAACTCAAATGGTAGCTATCCTCAGATCCTTAATCTTCCGAGTCCCTCATGCCCGATCCTATAAAATTGGATCATAGAGTGTTACACAAGGTTTTAAAAATTTATACATATCATAAACATCTTATCTTAGGCCATTGGGAATCATGAAACTATGTTTTGGAACCTTAGAAAAGAAGAGAGAAAAAGTTAGGCAGAACCCATTTTAGCTATCGAAGTTCTGAACTTCGATTACCGAAGTCTTAACCTTTGGATGACACTTTTGTCCAGTGCTAACTTTGGTTGCTGAACCTAAAAATTTTTCAAATTTTTTGAGAAACTACATACTTCAGCTACCGAACCTTTAGTTTTTAGGAGCTAAACCTGAGAATTTCCAAAATTTCTAAATTGAAAACCTACAGATTCCTCTCACAAAACCTCAAAACTCATTCTAAAATTCCAAAACACAATCTAATCACAAATACACATCTCTAAGGCCTAAAACAACTTAAAATTATACTTAATACCCACATACATTAATAAAAAAACTCAAACCCTAGGTTTTTCCTAAACCCAACATAACATATACATGGATTTCTTCAAATACATCAAGGGGAACTAGCCATTTAAGGCCCATAACACTTAAACTTTACTAAACTAACAACAAAACATGACATTTCCATATAAATCACAAAACTCTAACCCTAGCATGCATAAATTTCCCTAAAACTCAACTTAAAACAACTTTTTATGAAATTGAAGTTATAGAAACCTAATCTCTCATCAAATTTCTTAGATCTACTCATTAGATCAAAAAGATTAGAATGTTGCCTCTTTTCTTAGAGCTTGAAGGTGAGAGAACCAAAAACCTTAAAGCTTGAATCTACTCTTCCAAACTTATAAATGGAAGAATCTACCTCTAGATCTTTAAAAACTCAAGAAAATCTTTTCAAAGAGCTCATTGTATGCCCCAGTATTTGAGAGAAGGAAAGAAAACCTAAGTATTTTGGGCAGAAAATGAGCTTTGGTCTCTTTTATACCCTTGATAGATGAAAAACTTTCGACTGTCGAAATCCATACATTTGGCTGTCAGAGTCCGTTATGTCTAAATAAGCATTTGAATTATAAAAAACTTTAGAAACTGAAAGTCTATCCTTCGGCTACTAAAGTTCTTTCTACCCAAAATAACATTTTAAAACTTTTAGGAAATAAAACCCTTAAAACATTTTTTATTCTTAAATACATTTTGAACACATCACACAAACACATTTTCACATCTCATCGCCACTCCCTTATCGGTGAAGTTATAATTTTCATCAAAATATTCTATCAAAGACAGATATTTCGATGTCGAACAGTGGCGGGTTTTACAATATCAAGCTTCAAAGCCAAGTTGTAATTCTTCCCTTTAATTCTACAGTTCAAGCTATGCATTGTCTCATGGAAAATAAGAACATTATTAGAAATTAACTGACTTTTAATAAAGGTGCTCTGTTTAGTCCCAATAACTGAATCCATAATTGGCTAAAGGGAAGATGTTAACAAGTTGGAAATGACCTTATACATCACATTACATAGCCCTATTGGTTTGAGGTCTCTCATTGATTGCACAGTATCTGTCTTAGGAATTAAATCGATGATTGTATGGTTGATTCCCCTAACAATTTTACCCATGCTGAAGAAATCCAACACAACTTGACAAATATAATTTACCAATGATGCTCTAATACTTCTAAAAAAAAGACCCATGAAACCATCCTCACTAGGAGCTTTTGTAGGGTTAATGGCAAACACTGCATTGAGAAGTTATCTTTGGTGAAAGGCTGGCAAAGTTAGTCACTCATATCCTGCGTAACTCTCGACATAACTCTTCTATTAAAGGTGAAAGATCTATTGGGTGCTTTGAAGAGTAAATATTGTTAAAGTAGTTTAGGGCTACTACTTTAATTCCATCTAAGGAATGCTACCAAATCCCCTCTCATCACGAATACCTGAAATGAAATTCCTTTTCCAACGATTAATGACACTACATGAAGAAGGCAGAGTTATGATTACCCAAGTGTAGCTAGTTCATGCAAGCTTTCTATACCCAATAGAGTTCATTCTTCAATTCTACCAAAAACTGCTCTTTCAATGTTCTTAACTTGATTCCTGTCTCATCATTAGAAGGATCTTGGGTGGCATCTAACTCTCCTTCGAAGCTTCAAATATTCAGTTAGCAGTTATGATAGTGTCTCTTCAACCAATCCACCATTGATTGATGATAATTCTTAAATTTGGAGAAGCACTAAAACATAAGGGATCCTTAAACATGAATATTCCAAGTTATAGTAATAACTCTTAAAATCTCATCATTGTCAAGCCAACGAGCATCAAAGTGAAATCTATGCCATTTGGAATTTTGCACAACCATTGGGAGCTACCTAGACATTAGTTTAACCATTCTCTAATGTTCCGATTCCCATCTCTACAGTTTATCGAAGTCATCTTAGGTCCCCTAAAATCCAAGTCAAATAATCCAAGAGAATCAACAAAATTCTTAAAAGGAAGAATTTTCTAATGAATGTTACACCACCCACCATACTTCTCATTAGTAAAAAGAAGGGAGTTAAAGTCAAGAACAACAATCCTTTTATATTCAATTAGAAAGTGAAACTATCGCTTCCTTGCATCAGCATAACTACTAGTATAGACAATAAGGATGTCCTAATCCTTTCTAAGAGAATCATTAAAATACTAAACATAATAAAGAATTCATCCCATCCCATAATTATGTAATTATACTTGGACTTCTAAGTAAAACACGAGCCATTAGCTGTGCCTCTAGGATCAACCTAGAAATACTCAAGGAACCTTAACTTGGAGAGTTTTTTTCTTCATAAAAGTTGTTTTATTTGTAATCTCTATAAGGAAAAGAAGGCATAGGGAATGTGAAATATAGTTGCCTTTTAGATTTTAGATTGTCAAGGAGTTCCCCAAACCTTAACATTCCATGGGATGAGCTTTATTTATAGGGTTAGGACCATTTTTGGCTGGCCGCCTCCACCATTTTAGTGTTGTCACAAGCAAAGCAAACTTTCTTCCCAACATCAAAGTACTATTCCATCGCTTAGGTTCTTTTGCCATGTAAACTTTGAAGGTCCATGTTCTATGCTAAGGCAACAACATCATCATGATCTATTTCCTGAATTACAACCCCAGTGTTTTGCGTTTGTTTAGCACAATAACTCTTTTCCAATTACATAGTCCCTTTGGTTGTATTGAGTCACCATGAATGTTATATTGCACAAAAGATTGGCCTTGGTTAGACCCTCAACTGGGCTTAAAGATAATGAAGGGTAAATAAATGAGTTGGTCCCAATTTAAGGTGGATTTTGGGCCTAACACATTCTATGGGATGTCTAAAGAAGTATATTTAGTTGCTAATTATTTTTTTGGGTGGCCCATATAAATTTCAGCTTATAAGGTGTGGTTAGTATGGCTAAGCTAGATATGGATATGATTTGGGATATTTTAGCATTCTTTGGGTTAGAAAAGGAATTGGGCCCATGAGAGGGGCTTGGTAGATAAAGCTTGGTTTGTCTTCTCTATATTTTTATAAGGAGGAGCAGGGTTAAGAGATGTTAGGGTGTTTAAAGCTAATAGTTGGAAGTGTTGATTGAGGAAGGGCATATGTTGAAATAGCTTATGAATATCAAAATTTGTTGTCCCATTTAAAGTAAGATATTCAACAAATAATTTTAGGATCACATCAATGGAGAAAGGATTTAAGGCACTATTCTTATGAGGCTCTATGAAGGTCTCTGAAATTGAGGTCATGAATTAAGGAATTTGGGAGAAGGGGAGTGATTCTTTTGATAGTTTGGAGTCATGGAGAGCTAAGGTAGAATTAAAGGAGACAAAGTTTGTAACAAGTTCAAACACTATTATTGCAAGGTTAAGATAACCAGGTCAAACTCAAGGCTTAATAGGGGGTTCAGTAACCCAAATTTCATTGATACGGAAAGTTTCCACTAGAGGGAGATCACACCTTAGTGCTTGCCCAAAAACAACAAAAGTTTTAATGCTAGAGATGGTTGAGTTAGATAAAGTTGGTAAGGTAGCAACACCAAATTCTAATAGGGACAGACAGAAGAAACTAGTAAGAAAGTGATGATGGAATCTAATAAAAAATTGGGCGGTAAGAGGGGTAAAGGATAGGATGGTGGTAGGAAAGATAAGTGTGATAGGGGGGTGTTCAAAAGGATTTAAAGCTAATAAGGTTGTAATGTGGGAAGGTTCCACGTTCATTAGTGATAGTGGCAAGGGCAACATCATTCACCATTTTTTATGTCAAAATTCCTATCAGTGATGAGAAATCTCAGTGAAACTTAGAGTTTCATGGATGGTGGATGTGAGGGAATGTTCCTTAAGTGTCAAATGTTAAGTTGCAAGTTAAAATATGAAGTTTCTTCTCGGACAGTATGAACTTCAGCAGCTGAAAGTTTAGTTTTCGACAGCCAAAGGTCTTCTTATTATTGAAGCTTAGTTTGCATAGCAAGGACTTTGGCAGCTAAAGCTAGGCTTTCGACAGCCAAAATTCCTTCTCTATCTTAAGGTATAAAGGGCCTAGCTAACAAAATTTAGAGGAAGGACCTTGAAATTTCATCAAACATAAACCTTTTTTTTTCCTCTTTTTTTTTTCTCTTTTCTTTCCTTTTCTTATAAAGATAAGTTGTTAAAGTCAAAGATATTTCTTGTTTTGGTTTTACATATTGGAGTTGTGAGAAGAATACAAGACCTCAAGGAGATTCTTTTTCATGCTAAGAAAGGGTTGAAGTTGAGGTTTTAAAGGGGTAAGTCTTTCTTACCTTTTTTTTCCTTTTCTCTTGCATGTAGGTTTTTTAGATGGCTTTTTGTTCAAAAGCTTAATTTGTTGTGTGATTAAGCTTTGATATTAGGGTTTTCACTCACATCAAGAGTTTTGCAAATGAGTTTCAATTAGTGAGAATTGTTTTCCACACATAGTTTCCTTAGCAATTGGTAGTTGCATGTGCCTTATGGGAAACCTTGTTATAGTATTAAAGTGTTTGTTTCCTTTTGTTTGGTTTGTTTTAGTCATGTTTAAAGTTGGAAGGGGTTTGAGAAACCTTAGGGTTTTGTGGTATGGTTGGATGCATGTAACATCCTTGTTGCTTTTTGAGATGTTGTTTGAGCAAGGAATGGATTAGTATGTTTTTATTAGAGTTTTGGAGCAAAAAAATGCTTTTGATTGTGGTTTTTTTGGCTTTTGGGTTCTACAAAATTTGAATTGTAAATTCTAAAAATTCTCAAGTTCAGCTGCTAAAAGCCATTGGTTCAGCAGTCAGAGTCGGTTCTATTTCTCAAAGTTTTTTTTTTGGATTCTAGTCTTTGGCAGCCGAAGTAGGTGCTGCTTGTCGAAGGCATGTAAAGTCAGGACTTTGACAATCGAAGTTAGTTCTACCAGCATTTGTCCTTATTTATTTTCAAGGCTCTAGAATCCTATTTTATGTTCTGTTTTAACCTACAAGTAATAGTTAAAGTTTCTTATAATATTTTTAGAGGTTCTTTTATACAGATTTGATGTGTTGTTGATTCATCACTTGAGTAGAGAGTTGGTGATCAATGTCTAAAGAAGTCGATCCTCAAGTCAAATTGATGTCAGAGCACCCTAGGAACCACATAGGAAGTTAAGCCTCTGCTAGATTTAGGGAGGTAAGAGTAATTGATAAATTATACAAGACACAAGTATAAACTATTTAATTTAATTTTAATTACTTTTTAATTACTGTAATTATTTCTTTAAGCATAATCATGCATCATGAAATGCATTGATACTTGGGAGTAATGCACTAAAATCATACTTTGTTGCTACTGCATAAATGTTTATTACGTGAGACAGATCATGGATGACCCACTGATTCCCAAATGGTATACATTATCATGTTATATTATGTTATGTGTCGCAAGGGTTTTTGCGGTCGCCGAACGAGTCTCACCAAAGTGGAAAAAGTGAGGAGTCGCCACTTTAATTTTGAGGAAAATTAAAGAAAACTGTGACACCTCTTACCCGTGTATAGTATATCTGAGTAAGCAATGTCACACGATGTACCGGCACACTCTATTTTACCTTAATTAATTTTTATCATGGTTTTGAATATAACTTGTGAAATATTATTTATTTAAGTCATTTATTGAAATTATAATTTATTTGAGGTTTCGAAAATTTTATAGGAAATCCGGCAGAGTACCGGCTAAAAATGGAGAAAACAGTTCTTCGGAACCTGTGAAAAACACTTCCAATATTCATGTTCAATCATCTCAAACTCCAATATCAAAATCTCCATATTTTTCAATTTCGTTTCTCAATTATTCATCTCATGTGATAATCATGTACAAGTCACAGATAGACATTTACTTTTCCATTCACAAACACAATTTTTCATTATTTACATGAACATCAAAATACATTACATAAGTTTAATTACATATGAGAAAATAAAAATTAGTTACAAAATACCAAAATGAAACCTAGTGTCCTACCAATGCACTGTAGAAGGTGAGGTGACACGGACACTATGCAGAGCTGCAGGAGGTCTCACCCAGTCTGTGGTCTACTGGGCTCTCGGTCAGTATCTCCAGAACCTACGCGTGGCAAAAGCAACGCGCTAAACAATAATGCTTAGTGGTGTAATAATAAAACAACAGGAAATAGCAGAAAAGAAATATGTATTGAATGTATATGTCTTATTTGTTTTGTATTTATATATCCATTTATTTCATTAACTTTGTCCACTTTCATTCATTTGGTTGCCCAAGTAACCTATACTGAACGACTGGACTGGATAAATGGGTAAACTGGCACTGGGTATCTAGTACCTCGGGCCGTCACACCATCGGTCACATGTGCATCTCCCGGTGTGCAACAGAACAGCTAATAAGCTGTAATGACAATAGGCACAAGGCCAAATATCAACACAAGGTCAGAATGGCTAAAAGCCATGAAATCACAGAATGGAATAATGACATGTGCGATCGCTAATCGAACCCTATTGGCATGCCAAACTATCCAAACGAATCTTGTTAGGTATACTAGGGCATTTGATACTTTAAAATTCTTCAATTTGTGAATTTCAAGTTTTGGTGTCACTATTCACTTCATTAGTCAACAAAAATGTTGACTTTTGGATAGAAAATAGGTGTATTGGTTTTAACACTCCCAATGTACCACATTTTGCATTTAAAACTTGTTGGAATTAATCACCAATACCATTTCCAAGCTTAGCACTAAGGGGGCAGAATTTTCAGTTTTTGTGTCCTAACTTTACTGTTCCATTGGGGACTGTTACATTGAGAATTTGAGGAAATGGTAAACATGAAAGTTGTTCCTTATTTTGTCTAGTTGAATTTATTTTTTTGAATCACTCCATTTGGAGTTTTGTAGCTCCAGATATGGTCCAAAAACCACAGCTGGCCGGATTAGAAAACTGCAGAATTTACCAAATCTATAGTACAATGAACAGTGACTGCCACTGCCTTGTTGGATAGGTTCTGGTCATAATTTGGGGTAGGTTTCTTCATGAAAGTTGTTTGTCTATATCTTATCTTGTTGCTGTAAAAATTTCAGGTCAATTGGGCCATTCTACAGTGAGTTATGGCCAAATGAACAGTTACTGTTCATTTGGTCATTCTGCAGAATCTGCTTGCAGGGTATCCGGATTGGGGCCAACTTTTGGTCCACTTGCTTTGGTCTTTTGGGCATGGTTTCTTCAGAAAAATTGTGCCATTTTATGTCTAGTTTCATGTCCAATTGGCCAAACACTAAGTGAACCTACACAGCCAAAGATATGGCAGTCCAAACAGGCTGGACTCACAGCCTCCCTGCTGCTGTCACTAGGCAGCCTACCAAAACACTTTGTGACACTCTAATGCACTTCAAATTATGGTCAACTTACCTCAAATGGTCACTAATTGATCATTAGAATGTTCACTCATCATTTCATAAGCCAAGTCAAAATTTCACTCCCAAACCCTAATTTCCCATTATGATTCACACTAGTTACCCTAGTTAATACACTAATTCATTATCCATGTATATATATACCTTAAATATCATCTCTAGTCCACTCTAAGTCCATCAAAACAATCAAAATCATTCCTTCCTTAGGGCTGCCGAATTCCATGGGGTATATACACATGAGTTTTAGTCCATTTAATTTACAATTTCATATTAATTTCATGTCCCTAACATGGAATAAAAGAACTATAAGCCTAAATAAGCACTAACCTCTTGTAGGGCAGAATTTTCCAAGCTCAAACTTCACTTTCTTTCCTTTTCTAGGCTGCCAAATACTTTCTTAGAGTGTGTGGATAAGTTTTAGTGAAGGTGACTTAGGGTTTAGTAGTGGAATTTCATGGGAAATGGAAGTAATTAAAGGAAATTTTCATGGAGGGTTATGGAGGGTAGGTCACGGCTTGAGGAAGAAGAAGAAGAAGAGCAGAATTTTTTTGGTCTTCTTTTGTTTCTTTTATTAGTTAATTTAATGGTTGTTTACATGTGATTGGTGGGAACTTCAAATGACATCATAATGATGTCATAAATTGCATTATATGGTATTTTCTTTTCCTTTCTTTTCTACTAATTTCAAATTAATTTTTCATCAACATTAATTCATATTTTATGTCATAATAATTATTTACTCAACTGGACAAGTCGGCCAAAAATCGTCTCTGAAGGCGAAATGACCAAAATGCCCTCCATTTGGCTTAACGGTTCAAAATTGTCTGTACCGATTGAAAAATTTTTCTAAATATTTTCTTGGCATTCTAATGCCATAGGAACCTCAATGACTCTTCTCTGGAGTCCCAAAAATTATTTTACGAATTTTTCCCCAGGTCTAGGGCTCCTAGTTGTGAGAACCGCAACTTCTCACTAGGTTACCCATCGCTAGGGCACCGGCTCATTTAACTTGGTTGTATTTTATTTCTAAAATTTTTACTAAATTTTTCTTATTAATATTTGAGTTAATTATGGTTCCTGACTTTAGTTTAAATATTTTTCCGGATGTTCTAGCTGTCTGGACCGACACCGGTCACCGGAACAGTAGAATGTACGGAGTTGCTACCGGGAGGGTGTTACAAAAACTATTTGTAAAAATAAAAATCTACTTTGAAAATAGAGATTCTAGGTCCGGGGTCCGTATACGGGTGGGAAAGGTGTTAGGCACCCCACCTCGTCCCTCAACGAGGGTAAGCAGATTTGATGTTGTCCTCTTTATAAATTCGTAATTTAGGGGGTAAAATGACGATGTTAATCCTTTGTGCGGATAAAAGGAATATTTGATATTTCACTATTTTGGGTTGCCCAAGAACATGAGTACATGAGATGACCCTTAGTGAGTAGGTGTTGTGTAATGGATTTTTGTTGGGGTTGATATGAATGCTGAAGTTGTGATATTTTAGTTTGGATTTAAGCTAAGAGAATTTGGGTAAGAACTCTCTCCCGATCTCTTAATGTATTCTGTTTAAACTTTAATCGGAAGATTTCGGGTAAGAACTCTCCTCCGATCTCCACATATTTTATTAAGATTTTGGCCGAGAATTCAGGTAAGAACTCTCCCCCGATCTCTTAGTGTTAAAAATTTAAGTTGAGAACTCGGGTAAGAACTATCTCCCGATCTCTTAGTGTGTTAAGAATTTAAGTTGAGAACTCGGGTAAGAACTCTCCCCCGATCTCTTAGCGTATTAAGAATTTAAGTTGAGAGCTCAAATAAGAACTCTCCCCCGATCTCTTAGTGTATTAAGGATTTAAATTGAGAGCTCGGGTAAGAACTCTCCCCCAATCTCTTAGTGTATTAAGAATTTAAGTTGAGAACTCGGGTAAGAACTCTCCCCCGATCTCTTAGTGTATTAAGAATTTAAATTGAGAGCTCGAGTAAGAACTCTCCCCCGATCTCTTAGTGTATTAAGGATTTAAATTGAAAGCTCGGGTAAGAACTCTCCCCCGATCTCTTAGTGTATTAAGAATTTAAGTTGAGAACTCGAGTAAGAACTCTCCCCCGATCTCTTTATATGTTGCGTTAAAAATTAAACTGAGTTTGGGTAAGAACTCTCCCCCGATCTCTTAATATTGCATTAAAAATTAGATTGAGTTCGGGTAAAAACTCTCCCCCAATCTCTTAATGTGTTTATTAGAATGTCATTTTATAAGAACTTTGAACTAAAGATTCTAGTAACCCCTTTTTATATGGGAATGAAGTACTGAAGATGCAGGAAACCAGTGTTAAGCTTTTCCTAGCCTATGGGACCTTATAACTAGATGGTGGATGAAAGACCGAACTCCTTGCCGATCTTCCGCGTGATCGCTTTATCAGAACTCTTTGATTTGCGACATCCGATCTCTTTTTAGTCGGTCACCTAGGATTAAAACTTATCTTGATTCTTGATCTATTATCTTATCTCCTGGGTTCATTCCAAGGCCCGATCTCATGACTTATTTGTTTGACCTAATCTTGTTTCCATCTTATTCGACCTTTGCTACATCTATTTTCCTTTATCATTTTTCATTTATTTCAGACCAAAAACTCTCATGTTAAAGTACTCCTGCCTATATTCTTTAGAGTATTTATGGGTCGCCGATGACTTAAATGTCTACTCTCAAAAGGAATGAAAACTAGGTTATGATAAATAGAGTTTACGAATGAATAAAAAGAAGGGACATGAAATAACTACTGGCCTAGATAACTTATTCTGAGATTTAATGTAACTGGATATAAAAGAAACTTTAAAAGAAAACTAGAGAAGACAAATCAAGGGTATTCAACAAAATGACAGTTTAGACACTTAATTGTGGAAAGTTGAGGAGACAGGCGAGTTGACCCTGGTATCCATAAATCTTGGAGAGGTGAAAGCTAACAGTCGAAGGACTTGAGCTTAACCGAGGTAATGGGAATGGATCAGAATGAAGTTGAGCTCGGAGGGTAATGCACATATATTAAGATGATCGGAATGAAGCGGAGTGAAGATGATTTCAGAGGGTGGTGCACAGGAACTAAAAATGAAAATCTCAGGATTTAGAGCTCCTTTTGATAAAATACTTCAGAAAACTGGTTTCTAAAGTTTCTCAACATTTTGAAAGCCCCGAACAACAAGTGGCAAGACTGAAACAAAGTCCAGAGTTTTTTCACGATAATCACCACCTTCTTCTTCCTTTCTACAGTATTGCATGCAGGTATTTATAGGGAACGAGTGCCCAAAATGAAGGGTCAGGATCTTATTAGGGGGAGACAGAAGGCTCAGATTCAAAAGGACATAATCTGATGTCTGGGAATTAAAGAGAATCAAAATGGAGGGTCGGGATTCCGTTCAGAAAATCTTTCCTTTCTCCCCTTAATCCAATGGTCAAGGGTCTTGCCTTAAGAAATGGATCCAAAGGCTGGGAATAAAAGGCACCGAATCTGTCATCTGCTTTTGATCTAAGGGCCCCAGATCCATCATTACAATTATAATCAACGGTGTAGATCGGGATGTACAAGGCTGCTTTAACCATTTTGGCATCTGGCGGCTAGGAGGGTGTCGTTGCGAATGAGATGTCTGGTGAGGATTTGATCATGCCTGCAATGCTTTAACTAACTCGGATCTAACGGTGGGGGAAGCTAATTGAAGGCCATGATTGGTAGTTATTCAAGTCCCTGAGTTCTCCGATCTTACGGGTCGTTCCTTTGCTTTTTTGCTCTTCCCATTATGACCATCCCCTTTTAGAGTCATTATTCCGATCTCTATCTCTTACATCGGGTCCCCTTTTATTTCCCGATCTCTCTCATTCCTGATCTTTCTTTTCTATCTAACTTGCATTGGTTATTTTTTCGATCTTTGATAAGTGTAATAGATCTAATCCCTAGACGAATCACCATTCGCCGATCTGTGGGTTTGGGAATTTGTTCAATCCGGCGACCTTAGTTGACCGATCTCATTTATCCGATTTTTTATTATGTTCCTAGAACCTTCTTGCGACATGTCAAAGAGGCAGCTCGGTCCTGCTAACCGATGCGTCACTTAGGACTTCGTGAGCATTTAATGCTCAGATAGGTATAAATAGGGGAAAGGTGAGCTATTTGTTTCCTTATGTCATTTTTAGACCTTCCCCTAGCGATTTTAACACTTCCTCTCACTTTCTAAAGTTTTTAGGCACCGATTTACACTCCGGTAAGGGTTTTGATCTTTTTTCGGTTAATTTTCCTTTTTGTTTTCTGAAAATGAGCTATACCGATGGTCAGAGAGCTGCTACTCCTTCCTCCGTTCATATCTCATGGACATCGGATGAAGTTGAGGTGGTCAGGCCGAGCGGGCGACCCGAACCTTCTACAACCTCTGTCTCAGCCCACGGTCGAGTGGCCCAATCAAAATAAGCATCTTCTTCAGGGAAAGGAAACTTACCCATGGATGAGTTACCGTCGGTGCTTAAGGAAACCGATCTGCAGTCCATTAGTAAGGAATACAACCTTCGAACTGACTCCTTCGAGCTCATCAGATGTCATGGCGATCTCTGAGCTGATCATTTCTTTGAAGAAAATGACATAATCATGGTATATGAAGAACAATTAGAGGCCGGGCTTTGGTTCTCCCTGGACGAATTCTTTAGAGCCATTCTATAGTTCCATCATGTATGTGTAGCCCAAGTGCACCCGAACTCTTGGCAGATTCTTGTGGCTTTCAGAGGCTTATGCCGAGCTAAAAAGCTCGAGCCTATAGTAAAGGTTTTCGCTGAGTTGCATAGGCTCACTCGACGAAAGGATGACGAGTGTTGGTTTTTCCAAGCAAAGTCACACTGTGCACTTTTTACTGATCTCCCTTCTTCGTTGAAGAATTGGAAGAACCGATTCTTCATATTGAGAAGTAAGATCCCAAATGTCTTTGAGGGTATCCCACGCTGTTGGCAGTACCTGGTCCCTTCAGTTCCAAAGAAGATCGCCCTAAATAGAGACGAGGACATCACGGTAAAGGAATTGAAGGATCAGGCTGCTACTCACAAGTATTCATGTCTAGATGCGGTTATGGCCGAACTGAAGTGGTGGCTAATGCAGATGATCGCCCATAAGGATTATGAGCTGCAGCTCTCTGACCTCGGACCCAGGATTGGTATAACCTAAATCTTTAGCCTCCTAACTTAGGTGATCTCACTAACTTGTTTTCTATGCAGGTATGGTTGGAGGCGAGGGCACGAAGGAAAAACGTAAGCGAAAAAGGAAGGTCGCCCAAAAAGTGTGAGAAATGAAGATTGCTGTTGTATCCCAAACGTTAGGGTAAAACTCAGTAGAAGTGTCGGGCTCTTCGTCCCGACCTTCGGGACAGCTGACCTCAGAGATAGAGGTCGCTCCTTCCCCTTCTCGACAAGATGAACTGCCACCTCCGCTGGTTTCTTCAAGTGCGGAGGGAGGGTCTTCCCATCCTGCTGTGAGGACCCTCTCTCATGGTGCCCAAGTCTTCATCCACTCACTAGAGAAGAATTGCTCGGTTCGGGGAATCCTGGCCTGGCCAAGGTTTTGGGTGCCATCATCTGCTTTCAGGATGATCGGAATAGGTTGACTCTTGATAGCATTGACGACCTCCTGGCTCAGACGATGATCTTGAGCGTAGAGAGCCTTGTGAATCAACATATAATTAGAGAAAAGGCTCATCTCTTGAGACAAGAAATTCTGAAGGCAGTCCAAGACGTTGCTTTTGCCAAAACCCAACTTTCGTCTGCTCAGGACTACATCACCGAGATTAAGGGTCGGATGAAATCTTATGAGGATAGGATAGCCGAACTGGACTAGGAACTCAAAGAAGCTCAGGCCTGCCGAACTGCCAATGTTACTCGCCTTACCGAGGAGATCAGAGTGAAAGAAGAAGAGGCCGTGACAAGGGAAGCTGGTGCTTATGTGAATGCACATGGCTATCTTCTGGCCGAGTTTGTAAGGCACTATCCTGAGGAAGACTTCTCCTGGATGGTGGATCTTATCCCTAGAGATGAAGAGGAGAGCGAAGAGGAGCCTGAGAGAGAGAGAGAGGATGATAGAACTAACAGTGTACTCGGAGAGCAGGTTAGGGGAGACCCTCCTGCCGAATGACTTGTACATTTTTATTTTAAAATGAATTGAAGTCTTTTATGTTCAATTTCTTGATAAGATCGAAAAGCATCCAAACCAAATTGTCTGAGTATTAATTAAAAGATAAGAGATCGGAAAAACCATACACACGAACATGAGATCGGACGAAACCATAACCAAATACCAGATGGAACCTTAGAATATTAGAATTGCAAAGATTTGACACTGGCTTGAATCATTATTAGACCGGATAAAAACCTTAACTTCATTTTGAGGAATATCTAGGGAATTCAAGCGAGAAGCCCGATCACAATATTAGTCAAATGAAATTCTGCGATATTTATGTATAGAGAGATCGGAGAACAACAATAGGCAAGATTGGATGGTCCGGAGATCCAATATTGACTCGAACTCATCTGATAAAGACCAAGAGATCGGAAAACAATCTAACTTGAGCGTGAGATCGATTTGTTCTAGGGACGAGTGATCAGTAAGTTCGAAAAAGCTACCTGTGATTGGGACATCGGTCGAGAACGGATAAAGTTTCAATTTTAAAAGGTCCTTGCCTTCGAAGCTCGGCCAAAATATGGTGTCTACAACTGTCCCTCTTTATATACTTTCTATTAAAGAGAATGAAATTCTCTTGTATAGGAATCATGTGAAGATTCAAAACCATATTTTGGGCGGCTGGGCTATTAGAACCAAAGATCAACTAGAAATTACATGATGAAAATTAAAATCAACTTGGGTATTGAACCCAGAGATTGATGACTGGAAATTAAATGTTGAAAATTAAAATCAACTTGGATCTTGAACCCAGAGATTAATGACAGAAATTAAAATGCTAAAAATTAAAATCAACTTGGATCTTGAACCCAGAGATTGATGGTAGGAAAATAAATGCTGAAAATTAAAATCAACTTAGATCTTGAATCCAGAGGTTGATGACAGGAAATTAAAATGCTGAAAATTAAAATCAACTTGGATCTAGGAACCAAAGGTTGATGACAGAAAATTAAATACTGAAAATTAAAATCAAATTAGATCTAGGAATCAGAGGTTGATGGCAGGAAATTAAATGCTAAAAATTAAAATCAAATTGGATCTAGGAACCAGAGGTTGATGACAGGAAATTAAATGCTGAAAATTAAAATCAACTTGGATCTTGAACCTAGAGATTTATGATAGGAATTTAAATGCTGAAAATTAAAATCAACTTGAATCTTGAACTCAAAGGTTGATAACACGAAAATAGATACTGAAAATTGAAGTCAACTTGGATCTTGAATCTAGAGGTTGATAGCTGAAAATTAAATGCTGAAAGTTAAAATCAACTTAGATCTTAAACCCAGAGGTTGATAACAGGAAAATAAATACTGAAAATTGAAGTCAACTTGGATCTTGAATCCAGAGGTAGATATCAGGAAATTAAATGCTGAAAATTAAAATCAACTTGGATTTTGAACCCAGAGGTTGATAGCAAAAAATTAAATGCTGAAAGTTAAAATCAACTTGGATCTAGAAACCAGAGGTCGATGATAGGATATTAAAATCAACTAAGGGGTTAAGGGTATGAAATGTTGTGTTTGTACCTTTAATGATCACAAAGCAAACCTGACACAAGATGTTCCTCCAATCAAAGTGTACTTAATAAGATCTCGAAGATAGATGATTAATGGAGAGAGTTAAAACGAGTCCCAAGACTTGGCCTATAATGTCCTTTCAGATTTTTGCCCCTTACTCATTTTGTAGAAAGCGCCCTTGCAGGTTTTCACCCTTTTCTACACGTTTTGCTAGGAGCACCATTTTCTGGTTTTCACTTCTACATGTTTTTTTTTTTGCCAATCGCCCGGCCATCGTTCATCCCCTACAAATCTCATAGTAAAGTACATGAGGTTATCAATATTCAAATCCTGATCTTATAATAAAGTTTTAACGAATTAATAGCGC
This sequence comes from Hevea brasiliensis, assembly GCF_030052815.1. NCBI lineage: Eukaryota > Viridiplantae > Streptophyta > Magnoliopsida > Malpighiales > Euphorbiaceae > Hevea > Hevea brasiliensis. The sequence continues at coordinate 105,222,813 of NC_079496.1, forward strand.
ATAAATGAAGGTATATAAGAAAAATAAATTAGAGTGATGGAACAATTTTATTATGGCTTAAAAACAAATGTACAATTTCAAAGGAAAAAGGTACAAGAATAGATCTCACAAATTTCTTGTAGTTAACTTTGAACTCTCTTAACTGCTACTATTTCGAGTAATCTTCCGTCGAACGTTCGTGCTGTAGTGACTTATTACCTCTTCTGGTCTTGGGCTCCCTTCCTTATTTCTCCATTTTCTGGTCCTAGGAGTGCCCTTTTTGGGTTTTCACTCCAGAGGTTTTTTTTTTTTTTTTGCTCACTTTTTCAAGATGCCCTTCCTGGTTTTCATCCTTTACTCATTTTGCAGAAAGCGCCCTTTCAGGTTTTCGTCCTCTTTCACACATTTTGCTAGGAGCGCTTTTTCGGGTTTTCACTCCTACATTTTTTTTTTCAGGCATAATATCTTTTTACAGCACTGCATTCACGGGTCTTGGGAATTCTTCACCGTTCATATGAGTTAAGATCAATGCATCGCCAGAAAAGGCCTTTTTAACCACATAGGGTCCCTCGTAAGTTGGTGACCATTTTCCCCGATGATCATTTTTGGGAGGATCTTTTTCAAGACTAGATCTCCTGATTGGAATTCGCGGGGCGAATGTCTTTATTAAATGCTTTAGCCATTCTCCTTTAGTATAATTACCCATAACATGCTACTGTTAGTCTTTTCTCGTCTATTAGATTCAACTGATCTAGCCTCGATTGAATCCATTTTGACTCATCAATTCCTGACTCTTTTAGAATTCTCAGGGAGGGAATTTCCACTTCTATAAGTAAAATAGCTTCCATTCCATAGACCAATGAATATGGAGTTGCCCCAGTTGATGTCCTTATGGAGCTCCGATAAGCATGAAGGGCGAAGGGAAGCATATCATGCCAATCTCTATAAGTGACGATCATTTTCCTGATTATTCTCTTGAGGTTTTTATTAGCGGCTTTCATTGCTCCGTTCATTTGGGGATGGTATGGTGAAGAATTGAGATGCTGGATTTTGTACTGGTCACATAAATTTCGGATCTTTGGGCCATTCAAATTCTTAGCATTGTCGGTGACAATTTCGCTAGGAAGGTCATGTCGGCAGATGACATTGTTCTTAAAAAAATTTAAGGAATTTATTTTGCGTGATATGAGCATATGACGTTGCCTCAACCCATTTGGAAAAGTAGTCAATAGCCACCAAGATGAACCTGTGCCCATTGGATGCTTTGGGATTAATAGGACCGATTACGTCAGTGCCCCACATTACAAAAGGCCAAGGTGAGACAAGATTAAAAAGCTAATGAGGCGAGACATTTATCGGATCAACATAAATTTGACATTTATGATACTTTTGAAAGTACTCAATACAGTCTTTTTTCAAAGTAGTCCAGAAGTATCCCTGTCTCATGATTTGCTTGGCCATCATATGCCTAGCGTGAGTAGCGCAATTCTCCTCATGAGTTTCAAAAAGGATCCTCCTTGCTTCTTTTGCATCTGTGCACCTCAACAATTAGCCATTGGAGCTTCTTTTATATAAAACTTCACCACTGGGGAAGTATCCTAGTGCCAATCTCCTGATCATTCTTCTTTCATTTCTACTTGCCCCAGGAGGGTATTCCCTGGTTTTGATATAGACCTGGATGTCATGATACCAGGGTTTACCATCCGTTTCTTCTTCGATCTTGAAGTAGTACGCCGGCTCACTCCTTATTTTGATTTGTAACACCTGCATTGTCTGTCCCCCTTCCATCTGAGTCATAACAGTTAGAGTGGCTAAGGCATCGACGAATTGGTTCTTGTCACGGTTGAGGTGAGTGAAGGAAATCTCTTCGAATTTCTTGATCAATTCTAGGAGATACTTTTGATACAGGAGAAATCTCTTTGAATTTCCTGATCAATTCTAGGAGATACTTTTGATACGGGATCAGTTTCGGGTCTTTAGTTTGCCATTCCCCTTTGACTTGGTAAATGATCAAGGCCGAATCTCCGTACACCTCTAATTTTTTTATCTTCATTTCAATGGCAGCCTGTACACCCATTATATAAGCCTCATACTTCGTAACGTTATTGGTGCAGTTGAACCTTAGCTTGATAGCTATTGGGAAGTGTTTTCTATCTGGGGATATCAAAACTGCTCCAATCCCATTACCAGACAAATTGACTACTCCGTCGAAATACATTTCCCATATGTCATTCGGTTCTTTGTCATTGCTGTTGACTTCATTAACATACTCATCAGGGAATTCGAAATTCAGAGCTTCATAATCCTGGATCGGGTTTTCTGCTAGGAGGTCAGTGATCATGCTTCCTTTCACTGCCTTTCTGGTCATATAGACAATGTCATATTGAGAAAGTATGACCTGCCATTTTGCTATCCTCCCTGGCACGAACAGGCTTTCAAATACATTATTGATTGGGTCCATTCTGGAGATGAGCCATGTTTTATGATTCAACATGTAGTGCTTGAGCCGATTTGCCGTCTATGCCAATGCGCAGTAAGTTTTCTCTAGGAATGAGTATCTCGACTCGAATTCATTGAATTTTTTGCTTAAATAGTAAATGGTTCATTCCTTTCTTCTCATGTCATTGTGCTATCCCAGAACACAACCCATCGAGCTCTACTGAACTGTCATATACAGAATCAACGGCCTTCCCTTCACTGGAGGAACCAATATTGACGGATTTGATAGGTACTGTTTAATCTTTTCAAAAGCCTCTTGACAAACTTGATCCCACTGGGTGGTGTTATTCTCTTTGAGTAGTTTAAAGATGGGCACAGCTTTAGCAATGAGATTACAAATGAATCTCGAAATGTAGTTCAGCTTTCCCAGGAAACTGCACACCTCCCTTTCTGTCTTTGGGGATAGCATTTCTTGAATGGCTCAAACTTTGTCTGGATCCACTTCTATTCCCTTCTCGCTTACTATGAATCCTAATAGTTTATCGAACCTGGCCCCAAACATACACTTAGCTAGGTTTAGTTTCAGTCGATACTTCCTGAGCCTTTCAAACACCTTTCTCAACACTCGTACGTGGCTTTCTGCCTCTCTGGATTTGATAATCATATCATCCACATATACTTCTACTTTCTTGTGCATCATGTCGTGGAATAATATGACCATGGCATGTTGGTAGGTAGCTCCGGCATTTTTTAATCCAAAGGGCATCACCCTATAGCAAAATACCCCCCACTGGGTGATAAAAGCAGTTTTGTCTTTGTCCCCCTCATCCATGGGGATTTGGTTATACCCCGATGCCTCGTCAATACATGAACATCTTCCCAGCCCTGCAGCATTGTCTACCAGCATATCTATGTGTGGGAGAGGAAAATCATCCTTCAAGCTTACCTTATTAACATCCCTGTAATCAACACATACCCTTACTCTTCCATCCTTTTTCATTACAGGGACAACATTAGCTATCCACTGGGGGTATTTCACCACTTCCAGGAATCCAGCATCATACTGCTTTTTTACTTCATCCCTAACTTTGAGCAGTGTGTCGGGGTTCATTCTTCTCCCCTTATGTTTTACTGGAATCGTCCCTAGAATTAGAGGGATCTTATGGGTTACTATCTGAGGATCCAATCCGGGCATGTCATCATAGCTCCATCAGAATACATCAAGGAATTCCTTGAGTAAACTGACCATACTCTCTAATTCTCCGTTATTCACGACCTTAAGTTCCCTCTTCATTTCCTTAGTCCTTAGATTTATGGTGTGTATTTCATCCCCACAAAGCACCAGGGAAGGTTCATCTCTTTCACCCTGTTCTTCTACGGACTCTTTTTCGGAATCACTTGAACCAATGACAGTTATAGGAGTTTCAAAGTTAACATAAGAAATTTCAGAGTCAATTGAATTATTAGGTCTGGATTGATTGATGGTCCTAAAGAAATGAAAGTGGTGTATATATTAAAAAAAATGGATTTTAATGGTGAAAGGAAAAAGAGAATTGGACACAAAATGCGCTATTAATTTATTAATTCTTTAATCATAAGCAAAGGGTCCATTTACAACATTACACTTGTCACCATGGACAGAATGATCAAGTGTTGATAACAAAATGCACTTTACTCGAGATTAAGCAAGGGGTTATCTTCTGCTTCCCAATTATCAAGTTCTTGCCCTTCAGCGATTGGTGAAATCAACGCCTCGGACACGGAGTCTAGCTGTATGACATCGATGGATGGTTCCAAAGGAGACTCTTCGCTTTCATCCCTAGGTTTTATCACATTCATGCCATTGCCTATACCATGATTAGGTAATGGGTTTGAAGTGACATTGGGAAGAGAGCCATTTCCCTCAATTTTTAACCATCCATTTCTGATCAGAGCCTGTACTCTTCCCCGAAGAGCTCCACAATTATCGGTTGAATGCCCCACTGCCTCACCATGATATTTGCATCTGTCATTAGCATCATACCACCTAGGATATGGTGGCTGAATTGGGTCAAGGGGAATAGGCACTATCTGATTTATACCCAGTAGGTATTGTTAGATTTCACTGAGCGAAAGGGGGAGAGGTGGATCAGGATTCCTTGGTGGTCTTGGGTTGGTTTGAGGAGCAGGTGGTCTCAAATGAATAGATTGAGTAGGCGGTTTAGGGTGGTAAGCTGCTTGAGGTGGATATTGTGGGCGAGGATGAGGACAATTTGGAAAAGGGGGTGGAACATTTGCTATTATTGGGCCCTACATTGGAGGGTATGGTCGAAAGTTATTGTGAGGGAGTGGTGGTTGAGTTTATCGGGTGATAGAGTGTACATCACCTTCCTTCTTCTTCCCGAAACTTGTCGTTTTCTTTGCAGAGTTTTCTCTAGTCAACTCCTGCAACCTTCCTAACTTGAGGTTAGCTTCAATTCTTTCGCTAGCTTGGATAATGTTGGAAAAGCTATTAGACATATTTCCGATCATTAAATTGAAATACGAGGCCTTCACGGTTTCAATGAAGAGAAAGCAAAGCTCAACTGCCTTCTCTCTCCATCTCTGTGCATATTCCTTAAAGCTCTCCTTCTCTTGCAACACTAGATTTTGAAGGTCTTTTCGTGTCGGGGCGACATTGCAATTGAGCTTGTACTGCTTGAGGAAAGTATCAGCCAAATCTTTACAGGAGCGTAGTTTACTCCTATCCAGTTGTATGCACCATCGTAAGGCTGTCCCGGAGAGGCTTTCATGAAAGAAATGGACCAGAAGTCTATCATCTTCTGTGAGGGCGGACATCTTGGCTATGTAAGTGGCCAAATGGATGCGGGGGTCTGAATTTCCGGTATAATTGTCAAAGTCCGGAACTTTAAACTTAGGTGGTACCACTACATCCGTTGCCAATCTCAGTGAAGATACATCGACTGAGCCATACATGTTTAGACCTTCTATAGCTCTTAGTCTTTCCTCTAGAGCAGATAACTTCTCATTTTCTTTTTCTTTATTTTCACCCCCTGCTACATAAGCCATGCCTCTAGTTGGGAAATTAGTTGCAGGGTAAACTGAAGGGATTGGTATGGAAGGGAGAAATTCAGCGTTTGAGACAGCCGAATGATAAGAAAAGGTTAAGTCATTATTTTGGGAGTGTTGGACTAACAGTGATTGTCGGATCAGGAATAGGAGGTTGGAAGGTGAAAGAGGTTGAAGCTTGATGGGAATCAACTATCGTTGCGAGTGGGGGAGGGACTGGTAAATTTGGTTCTGGTGTAGGTCGAATGGTTTCTCTACTTTAGGACATCTCCTTCATCAGTTTCATCAATTCTGAGACTTGGTCTCTCAATTTTGGAACTTATCCTTATAGGTTTTGCACTTGTTCCTGGTCTTCCACAATCTTCTTTGCTCGGGACCTTGTTAAGTATACTCTTTTTGGTTAAACTACTTGCTTGATCGAATTTGCTTTGCTTGGAGCAATGTTGATTTCCTGTGGAAAGTAGGTCAGCAGAATAAATTCAGATAATTTTGAATTATACTGCTGGCGTGGCAATATCTATACACCTATCAAAGTAGAAAGGTGTTTAGATCATCCTGACAATATGATTCAAAATTACCCTTATGTTATTTAAGAAAAATTTTAAAAACAGAGTAAGGTGAAAGCAAGTATGTCCCTTTTGTCCTAAAATAGGGTAACCATGACACCGGGTGGGTACTATCTAATCGGATGGTTCTACCTTTAAGGATGGCTTATCATAGGCTTCGACTAATGTGACGATTTAGCTCAAGGTCTAATTTTCTAAAGCCACAGGTTCCCAAATCGTCCCTACTGTAAACAGTAGAGCTTCATTTTACCATTATGATAATGACGGGAAAATCCACGGTTATCACGATAGATGAAATAAGTTCCAATCTGAGCAGAAGCCTTCACGGATACTAACGGGGTAAAACCCACGGGTACCGCTACATGACTCCCTCCTATTTTCTAAAAGGGTAAGAAAGCCCCGGTATAGGGCTGAAGTGTGTGAGGATATCATGCGAGTAATCAGTGTGTGAAGGGACATATTTACCTCTTCCCTGTTTGGGTTGAGTTTTAGATGAAAATTGTTGTAATAAATAAGATAATCAAAATAAGCAAAATGGTTAGAAAGAATAACAATAATCATTATATTAAGACTTTCGAATTTTGTAAGTTAAGCCCCCTAATTATGATTTTAATTTTCATGAGCATAAAATTAAATATGCTTTTGGACCTCTAAACCAGGGTTAAGGTGAAATATCCCCAGTGGAGTTGCCAAGCTGTCGCAAGGGTTTTTACGGTCATTGTACGAGTCTCACCGAAGTGGGAAAAGTGAGGAGCCGCTACTTTAATTTTGAGGGAAATTAAAGAAAACCATTTGTAAAAATAAAAATCCACTTTGAAAACAGAGATTCTAGGTCCGGGGTCCATATACGGGTGGGGAAGGTGTTAGGCACCCCACCTCGTCCCTCAATGAGGGTAAGTAGATTTGATGTTGTGCTCTTTATAAATTAGTAATTTAGGGGGTAAAATAATGATGTTAATCCTTTGTCAAAATAAAAGGAATATTTGATACTTCATTATTTTAGGTTGCCCAAGAACATGAGTACATGAGATGACCCTTAGTGAATAGGTGTTGTGTAATGGATTTTTGTTAGGGTTGATATGAATGCTGAAGTTGTGATATTTTAGTTTGGATTTAAGCTAAGAGAATTGGGGTAAGAACTCTCTCTCGATCTCTTAATGAATTCTGTTTAAACTTTAAGCGGAGGATTTCAGGTAAGAACTCTCCCCTGATCTCCATATATTTTATTAAGATTTTGGCCGAGAACTCGGGTAAGAACTCTCCCCCAATCTCTTAGAGTTTTAAGAATTAAAGTTGAGAGCTCGGGTAAGAACTCTCCCACGATCTCTTAGCGTATTAAGAATTTAAGTTGAGAGCTTGGGTAAGAACTCTCCTCCGATCTCTTAGCGTATTAAGGATTTAAATTAAGAGCTCGGGTAAGAACTCTCCCCCGATCTCTTAGCGTATTAAGGATTTAAATTGAGAGCTCGGGTAAGAACTCTCCCCCGATCTCTTAGTGTATTAAGAATTTAAGTTGAGAATTCGGGTAAGAACTCTCCCCTGATCTCTTTATATGTTGCGTTAAAAATTAGACTGAGTTCGGGTAAGAACTCTCCCCCAATCTCTTAATGTGTTTGTTAGAATGTCGTTTTATAAGAACTTTGAACTAAAGATTCTAGTAAAGGGTCCTTCTTGACCCCTTTTTATATGGGAATGAAGTACCGAAGACGCAGGAAACCCGTGTTAAGCTTTTCCTAGCCTATGGGACCTTATAACTAGATGGTGGATGAAAGACCGAACTCCTTGCCGATCTTTTGTGTGATCGCTTTATTAGAACTCTTTGATTTGTGACATCCGATCTCTTTTTAGTTACTCACCTGGGGTCCAAACTTATCTTGATTCCCGATCTATTATCTTATCGCATGGGTTTGTTCCAAGCCCCGATCTAATGACTTATTTGTTTGACCTAATCTTGTTTCCATCTTATTCGACCTTTGCTACACCTATTTTCCTTTATCATTTTTCATTTATTTCAGACCAAAAACTCTCATGTTAAAGTACTCCTGCCTATATTCTTTAGAGTATTTATGGGTCACCGATGACTTGAACGTCTACTCTCGAAAGGAATGAAAACTAGGTGACGATAAATAGAGTTTACGAATGAATAAAAAGAAGGGATAGGAAATAACTACTGGCCTAGATAACATATTCTGAGATTTAATATAACTGGATATAAAAGAAACTTTAAAAGAAAACTGGAGAAGACAAACCAAGGGTATTCAATAAAATGACAGTTTAGACGCTTACCTGTGGAAAGTTGAGGAGACAGGCAAGCTGACCCCGGTATCCATAAATCTTGAAGAGGTGAAAGCTAACGGTCGAAGGACTTGAGCTTACCCAAGGTAATGGGAATGGATCACAATGAAGTTGAGCTCGGAGGGTAATGCACAGATATTAGGGCGATCGGAATGAGGCGGAGTGAAGATGATTTCAGAGGGTGGTGCATAGGAACTAAAAATGAAAATCTCAGGATTTAGAGCTCCTTTTGATGAAATACTTTGGAAAACTGGTTTCTAAAGTTTCTCAACACTTTGAAAGCCCTGAACAACAAGTGGTAAGACTGAAACAAAGTCCAGAGTTTTTTCACGATAATCACCACCTTCTTCTTCCTTTCTACAGTGTTGCATGCAGGTATTTATAGGGAACGGGTGCCCAAAATGAAGGGTCAGGATCTTATTAGGGGGAGACAGAAGGCTCATATTCAAAAGGACATAATCTGATGTCTGGGAATTAAAGAGAATCAAAATGGAGGGTCGAGATTCCATTCAGAATATCTTTCCTTTCTCCCCTTAATCCAACGGTCAAGGATCTTACCTTATGAAATAGATCCAAAGGCTGGGAATAAAAGGCACCGAATCTGTCATCTGCTTTTGATCTAAGGGCCCCAGATCCATCCTTACAATTATAATCAATGGTGTAGATCGGGATGTACAAGGCTGCTTTAACAGTTTTGGCATCTGGCGGCTAGGAGGGTGTCGTTGCGAATGAGATGTCTGGTGAGGATTTGATCATGCCTGCAATGCTTTAACTAACTCGGATCTAACGGTGGGGGAAGCTAATTGAAGGCCATGATTGGTAGTTATTCAAGTCCCTGAGTTCTCCAATCTTACGGGTCGTTCCTTTGCTTTTCCGCTCTTCCCATTATGACCATCCCCTTTTAGGGTCATTATTCTGATCTCTATCTCTTGCATCGGGTCCCCTCTTATTTCCCAATCTCTCTCATTCCTGATCTTTCCTTTCTATCTAACTTGCATTGGGTATTTTTTTGATCTCTGATAAGTGTACTCGATCTAATCCCTAGACGAATCGTCATTCGCTAATCCGTGGGTTTGGGAATTTGTTCAATCTGGTGACCTTAGTTGACCAATCTCATTTATCAGATTTTTTATTATGTTTCTGGAACCTTCTTGCGACGTGTCAAAGAGGCAGCCCAGTCTCGCTAACCAATGCGTCACTTGGGACTTCTTGAGCATTTAATGCTCAGACAAGTATAAATAGGAGAAAGGTGAGTCATTTGTTTCCTTATGTCATTTTTAGACCTTCCCCTAGCGATTTCAACACTTCCTCTAGCTTTCTAAAGTTTTTAAGCATCGATTTACACTCCGGTAAGAGTTTTGATCTTTTCTCGGTTAATTTTCCTTTTTGTTTTATGAAAATGAGCGATACCAATGGTCAGAGAGCTGTTAGTCCTTCCTCCGTTCATATCTCATGGACATCGGATGAAGTTGAGGTGGTCAGGCCGAGCGAGCGATCCAAACCTTCTACAACCTTTGTCTCAGCCCGCGATCGGGTAGCCTAATCAAAATAAGCATCTTCTTCAGGGAAAGAAAACTTACCCATGGATGAGTTGTCATCGATCCTTAAGGAAACCGATCTGCAGTCCATTAGTCAGGAATATAACCTTCGGACTGACTCCTTCGAGCTCATAAGATGTCATGGCGATCTCCGAGCTGATCATTTCCTTGAAGAAAATGACATGATCATGGCATATGAAAAAAAATTGAAGGTCAGGCTTTGGTTCCCCCTGGACGAATTCTTTAGAGCCATTATGAAGTTCCATCATGTATGCATAGCCCAAGTGCACCCGAACTCTTGGCGGATTCTGGTGGCTTTCAGAGGCTTATGCTGAGCTAAAAAGCTCGAGCCTACAGCAAAGGTTTTTGCTGAGTTGCATAGGCTCACTCGACGAAAGGACGATGAGTATTGGTTTTTCCAAGCCAAGCCGCACTATGGGCTTTTTACCGATCTCCCTTCTTCATTGAAGAATTGGAAGAACTGGTTCTTTATATTGAGGAGTAAGATCCCGAATGGCTTTGAGGGTATCCCACGCAGTTAGCAGTACCTGGTCCCTTCAGTTCCAAAGAAGATCGCACTAAATAGAGACGAGGACATAACGGTAAAGGAATTGAAGGATCAGGCGGCTACTCACAAGTATTCATGTCTAGATGCAGTTATGGCCGAACTGAAGTGGTGGCTAATGCAGATGATCGCTCATGAGGATTATGAGCTGCAGCTCTTTGACCTTGGAGCCAGGATCGGTATAACCTAAATCTTTTGCCTCCTGACTTAGGTGATCTCACTAACTTGTTTTCTATGCAGGTATGGCCTGAGGCGAGGGTGCGAAGGAGAGCCGTAAGCGAAAAAGGGAGGTCGCCTGGAAAGTGCAAGAAATGAAGATTGCTGCTGTATCCTAGACGCCGGGGCGAGACTCGATAGAAGTGTCGGGCTCTTTGTCCCGACCTTCGGGACAGCCGACCCCAGAGATAGAGGTCAATCCTTCCCCTCCTTGACAAGATGAACTGACAGAGACCTCTGTCGGTTTCTTCAAGTGCGGAGGGAGGGTCTTCCCAACCTACTGTGAGTACACTCTCTCGTGGTGCCCAGGTCCTCATCCACTCACTAGAGAAGAATCGCTCAGTTCGAGGGAATCCTGGCCTAGCCAAGGTTTTGGGTGCCACCATCTACTTTCAGGACGATCGGAATAAGCTGACTCCTGATAGCATTGACGACCTCCTGGCTCAGACGATGAGCTTGAGTGTAGAGAGCCTTGTGAATCAATATATAATCAGAGAAAAGGCTCATCTCTTGAGACAAGAAATTCTGAAAGCGATCTAAGACGCTGCTTCTGCCAAAACCTAACTTTCATCTGCTCAGGACTACATCACCAAGATTGAGGTTGGATGAAATCTTATGAGGATAGGATAGCCGAACTGGAGTCGGAACTCGAAGAAGCTTAGGCCTATCGAACTGCCGATGTCACTCGCCTTACCGAGGAGATCAGAGTGAAAGAAAAAGAGGCCGTGACGAGGGAAGCTGGTACTTATGTGAATGCACATGGCGATCTTCTGGCCGAGCTTGTAAGGCGCTATTCTGAGGAAGACTTCTCCTGGATGGTGGATCTTTTCTCTAGAGGTGAAGAGGAGAGCGAGGAGGAACTGAGAGAGAGAGAGAGGATGATAGAACTGACAGTGTACCCGGAGAGCAGGTTGGGGGAGACCCTCCTGCCGAATGACTTGTACATTTTTATTTTGAAATGAATTGAAGTCTTTTATGTTCAATTTCTTGAAAGATCAAAATGCATCCAAACCAAATTTTCTGAGTACTGAATTGATCGAATGCAGTTGAACATTAAACCTGAAAGCAACTATTAATTAAAAGATAAGATATCAGAAAAACCATACATGCGAACATGAGATCGGATGGAACTATGACCAAATACCAGATGGAACCTTAGAATATTAGAATTGCAAAGATTTGACACTAGCTTGAATCATTATTAGACCGGATAAAAACCTTAACTTCATTTTGAGGAATATATGGGGAATTCAAGCGATAAACCCGATCACAACATTAGTCAAATGAAATTCCGCGATATTTGTATATAGAGAGATCGAAGAACAACATTAAGCAAGATTGGATGGTCTGGAGACTCAATATTGACTTGAACTCATCTGATAAAGACCAAGAGACCAGAAAATAATCTAACTTGAGCGTGAGATCAATTTGTTCCAGGGAAGAGCGATCAGTAAGTTCGGAAAAGCTACCTATAATTGGGACATCGGTCAAGAATGGATAAAGTTTCAATTTTAAAAGGTCCTTACCTTCGAAGGTCGGCCAAAATATGGTGTCTGCATAAGAGTACATGACACATCTCATGTTTAAAGGGGGAATCCTAAGGAGTATCTATATGAGCTAGGCACATTGGTTAAAGTAAGAAGAAATCCCAAGGAGCTTCTATATAAGCTGGGCATATTGGTTATAAAGGATTCTAGTGATAACCATGTGTTTGACAACCAAGTATATGTAATGAAAAGACTATGTGCTTGTTTTAAGTAGTTCAGGCTTACTAAGCCTCCCAGCTCACCCCCCCTCCCTTAACCAAATCAAGTTTTACATGTAGTAGATGTATAAGAATGTAGAAGGGCTTTGGCATATTAGAAGGGCAACTTTTGTAATAGTGATAGATTCATCCATGTTTTGTATAAATATCTTAAGTGTATAGGGGTATGTATTTATGTCATGTCTTGGTGCTACATAACGTTAATATATGTGATGTTTTAGTGGATATATGTTTTTATGTCTATGGTATTGGCATGTATGTCTAATATATGATAGTATGTGAATGTGCTTGCTAGTAGGATTGTATAATTACATGTGTTAGTGAGTTGTTTCCTTTAGAATGAAATGGAAGAGCATAATGAATATTGAAAGTATAAGATATAATTAAATAAGTTTAAAAAGTGAATGTGGAGTCCCCTAAAGGGAAATAAATGTAATTAGTGAAATGAAAAAGATAAAAGAGTAAGACCAATCATTTAAGCCTTCTCCACAGTCAATTGAAATATAATGTATAAATGATGTAATGTTTAAAATAGGAAGTTGCGTCTTACTAATCACACTAAATAAGAGAAATGTAATGAAAGTCTATTGGGGCAACTAAAGACTCTCTTTGGTATTTTAATACCAAGGATAGACTAAATGATAAAATAAAAGTAAAGTTTAGTGTGATTAATAGGTACGATTAAAGTTAAAATAATATGACCATGTAAAAAAGGTTCCTTAAGGGAACCTTCCCAAAGTTAAGGTATTAAATGTGTTGAAAAGCTGTAAAAGAAATAAGAAAGTAAAGGTATATGAGTATACTCTTATGTGGCTCATAACAGTCTTATAAAGGATACAGAAAGGGCTTAGTTTTGTACAAATGAAGTAAAGTATAGTAGTAATGGTAATGAAAGACATAAAAAGAAAAAGAAATTTTCACATAATGCACTTTTTGTTGTGCTTGAGTCTTAGGGAGGAAAAAACTTCTTTTAGACCTTAAGAAAAGTTCCAAACCTTAGTAGGTCAAAGTTTACAGTCTTAAACTTATTACGAGATCTAGCAACTTTAAGTTGACCCATTCTCTAGAGCCGGTAATGACCCATTTGCTAGGCCATAACAACAAGTGCGAGGAATGGGTTTTGACTTGTTGAGCAAGTGTGTTATGTGTGCTTGAAGTTGAAATTATAGGTTTAGACTCTACAGTTAAGTAATCTCTCAGCATTGATTTTCTGGGGAAAGGGTATGCCTTCAACTAGGGACCAAAGTTTGGTATTGATAAGGAACCAAAATAAACATCCTCCAGTGCTTTGTTGAATGGGCATAGGAGACTAATATGCCCTATAATAGCACAACTATAGTAGATATCTAGGAGTTTTTCAAATCTGAAGCCTACCCATTATAAGGAACCATCTAATTTTTTGTTGGAAAACTAGTGAAAGTGTTTATCTATTGACATATTGACCCTTACTCACAAGAAATGGGGTATTCCTATTACTCCATTCAAAGCATAGTCAACATCCAGAAAATCTCCAAGAAGGCTACTTATAATTTTGGTATTTAATAGGTTCATTTGATTTGGTTAGAGACCATGGATTTGGATCAAAAAGGAGAATGAGAAATAGAAATTTCTTGGAATGCTTTATTAGGGGGCCATTCTTAGATTGCAATGTGTTGGTTGTGAATCGACCATGGACTATTGAGTAAAACAATGCGCATCAAATTCATACTTGAATGTAAAGACAAATTGGTTTGTTGTTCTTGTAACAACTCTAAAGTCCCTCCTTAATTGCCAAGACTTATTGAGAACTACCTTAATGGTGTTGGCAATGAATGTCTTGTGAGAAATAACTTTCCCCACCAAAGTTCTTTGCTTTACTTGTGTTTGAGCTCCTTGTTTAATGATGAGTTATAGGATATTACCTCCACAAGTGAGGTTATTTGTTTTCACTATGAGGTCATGGACTTGTGCTTCCATTGGAGTAAGTTGGAATTGAAAGTTGATGGATGAATTGTTTTAAGGAAGTAAATGCAGGGAGGGTACAAGATGGCTGGAAGGAAGGATGAGTAAGATTGAACGAGGTAAGAAAGATCACACGTCAGGGAGAAATTGATTCTAGGAGAGAGGGCTAAGCTCCAGATACTCCAACAATAATAACTTTTTTGCCAAAAGACCAGGTGCTTTTAGATGAGCATCAATTATTCTAAAGTTTCTTCTGAATTGTGTGGTTTCAAATTTAAATTATAATCAAAGGCAAATGAATTAAAAAAAATTCAAAATAAAAAATTAAAATTAAAAGAGTTCGTTAAAACCAAAAATCAAAGATCAAATAGCACCAATTACAAAAGAGAGTTATAATAGCATGGTAAATGTAACTACTTGTCGAAATATACGAAGATGAGATTCCAATATTAGTTTTGCATATATTTCTTTTTTTTTTTTTTTTAATCCTTGTATATCTATAAAGCAAGCATGTTATGTTGATTTTATTTTCTTTAATAAAAAAGTGATAATCAAAATAATTTTTAATATTACGGTTAAAGCTTTTAAAATTTAATTTCCTTAAAAATTAAAAATTTTAAGACAAATAAAAAGTAAACATATTTGAATCGTTGTGACTTTTATGAAAATTAAAAAATAAACATTTAATAAGAAAAATATCATAAACATTATCTCAAAAAGAATTAAAAATGAAAAAAATTAATACAATTAATTAATTTAATATATATATATATATATATATATATATATATAGAAGGAGTCAATTAACTTAGCTTTTGGTTTTACAATTAATAATACATATTAATATATTACTATATATTAGCTTAAAACTTTATGTAGTACATGCATTTTTTTTTATTTTTCTTTTCTTTTGCATTATCATTATCATTATATGCTTTCTCATATTATTAGTATTTTAAAGAATTAATCTTTGAAGCATGTACATTGCATATGCATCAAATAAAAAAATAAAATATAATATTAGGCTATATATATATAATTCATTATTTTAAATATACTATATTTATGATCTATTTAGTTATATATAAATATATAATTAATTATGTTAAAATTATATAATATATCCAAAAAAATAATGACATAAACATGTATAAAATTAATTTTAGTTTTAGTTCTTTTATTTGATAGGATTTGTACAGTTTGATAAAACATCGTTCCAAGTGTAATTATTGATAAAGAACTATAATTTTGTTAAAGCAATAAAATATATTTAATTTAGTGCATTTTGACTCTTATAATATCAATTTTTGAAGTCAATTTTTATCAATTTTATTTTTTAATTTAATTTAGAATAATAAATAGGATACACAACTCTACCCTCAATGCTAAAAAGAATAAAAATATAAAAAATATAATAATTATAATAATATATTATATTTTAAAAAATTTTTGTGCAAAATATAAAATAAAATTTGAAATTTACAATTATTTATAAATTAAATATTTTGATAAACTAATTTTGATTTAGGCGTAGGAATTAAATTTTTGTATAATGTATAGGAATATTAGGAAAATAAAATTATAAAAAGAATAAAAATTGCGAAAAAAATACAATTTCTATGTTTTTTTTATAATTCTATTTTTTAATATTTAATTTATGCTAATTAATATCTTTTATAAATAATATAAAATTATAAAAATATTTTAATAGGTTTACAATATTTAGCCGATAAGAAAATTCTAAAACTTAAAAAAAATGTTGAATATATATAAAATAAAATTTATTAGAATTCTATTTTAATATTTAATTTATATTAATTAATATTTGTTATAAATAATATAAAATTATGAGAATATTTTAATGTCACGACCCATTTTTTTGGTCAAACTGACACTAGGATGATTTGTGTAACACCCCTATTTGTATAGCCTGGTATATTTCACTGTTCCGTTGATCGAAGTCGGTCCGGACAATTAAGGGGATTAGAACCACACTTAAGACAACTAGAAAAGCCATAAATACAAATAATTAGTAATTGCCAATTAGTTAAGTATAAATAAGAAAAACAGAACATAAGAAGTTAAACGAACCGAGAGTCACAGCGATGGGTGACCTTCTCGGGAAGGATTGCGAAGTCATTTTAAACTCAAATTTCGAACCGTAAAATGTGACGCTGCGGTCCTTAGGACCCTTATGAACACAGTGGAAAGAGAAGATCACGAAAAAGAACTGTTAAGTCAGTCAAATAATTACGTCAGGGAGCCGAAAAAAATATTAAATTATTTACAAATCGGAATGAACCGGCGAGGGGCAATTTGGTCAATTGATCTCGAGAGCTGAATCCTGACCTAACTGTCAAATAAAATCGAAGAAAAGAAAATTTCGGAATTGAGAATTAAATTAAAGAATTAATAGAAAAATAAAAAAAAAAGAAAATGAAAAAGTTAAAAAGGTGATGACATCATGCATGATGCCATAAAAATAAGAATTTGTGAATTTAATTAATTAAATTTTTGGTCTTTCATAAGAAATAAAAGAAGCATAAAGAAAAAAAAAAAAAAAAAAAAAAAAGAAAACTTATCTCTCAACCCATCACTCACCTCTCTCTCTCCCTCACCCTCACTTTCCTCCATTAACAAGCTTTTAAAGCTTGAAAAATTTAGTTCTTCCCCCACAAATTTCAACCCTAAATCTTAAAAAGCTTCTAAGTTACCCTAGCAAAGAAGATTGAAGAAGAATAGGAAGGAAGAAAGTGAAGAGTGGGTTAGCTTGGAAATCTAACAAGAGAGGTAAGTTAATTTAATCTTTTTTTTTTAGTTTAATTAAGTGAAATTGAGTTGAAATTTCATATGAAATGGAAGAATTGATGCTTGTATAGAAATAATGAATTTTTGGCAGCCATGGAAGTTTATGGAATTGATGCGTTTTGATTTAATTAAACATGCCTTCTAGCTTGATTAGTGATGCTTATATGATGTATAGGTTGAGGTTGCCTTGCATTGCTTAGAATTGAGAAGTTAAAAATTTAGGGTTCTTGGCACCTAGGGTTTGGGGAGAAAAATTTTTGAATGAGCCATATGATGTAGTTAACCTTATTTGAGTTGAGAAATGGTCATTTGTGACCTTATGAAGAGTGTTAGAGGTGTTTGAATCAAAGCCAAATTCGGAGGGAGTGTGGTAATGCTGCTGGCAGCATGACCAAGTCAACTTTGAAGGACCAAAAATGAAATTTTACAAGTCCAATTGGTATGGGACCAACTGGAAATGAAAATAGACACTAAATGACACAATTTTCATTCCGGAGGCATGCCCAAAAAGTGACTAAAACCTAGTGAACAAATTGACTAAAGTTAGAAAATTGCAGGCTGCCCTGTATAAACTGACCAAATGAATAGTATTTATTCATTTGGTCATAACTTGAGCTAGGCAGGTCAAAATGACCTGAAATTTTACCAGTGGTTAGTTGGGCTATAGACCTAAAACTTTCATGAAGAACACTAACCCAAATTATGACATTAACCCAATCAAATTACTGAGCAAAATTGGATCACTGAATCTGCAGGACTGCAGATTTACCATATGAACAGTAAAGTTTCAATGGCTATAACTCTCTCTAGAAAACTCCGATTTAAGCGATTCTTGAACCGATGGAAACCTAAGACATATTAGAACATTTCATATGTAGAAAATTAGACCAAATTATGGACTTAACTTGATCAAATTGCTAAACGAAGTTGGATCAATAAATCTGCTAGAACTAAAATCTGTAGAATGAACAATAACCGTATTTTGGACATAACTTGAGCTACAAAACTCCAATTGGAGTGATTCAAAAAGGAAAATAAACTTAAGACAATAGGGAACATTTTCTATGAAGAAAGTTTTGATAAATTCCAATAGAAATATGACCAATGGAACAGTGCAACTAGAGACACCAAAACTGAAAATTTGGCAATTTTGCCTAAAAGACCTAAGTTTTGAGAAAATGACTAAAACCAACAAGTTTAGTGACCAAAATATGGTATGTGGGAGAAGTTGGAATTCCCATACCTATTAAGTCTTAAAAAGTCAACAATTTGACTTGAATAGTGTAGTGAATAGTAACCCGAAATATAAAAATTTAAGGAACATCGAGTTTAACATGTTAGAGCTAGGTAAAAGTGAAGTTAAATTTATATTTAGATTTATGCTAAGTTATGAAACTTAAACACTGTAAAATTGTGTGTTTCAGTTGAAAAAAATACCGGAAAAGAACCTGAGGAACCGAGTCAAGGCCAAGAGGTGACTCGCTTGAGGTTTGTTCACAACATCACTATGCTTTAAAATTCATTGATAAAGTGAATGAAATATGTATTTTACTTTTGCTTTGAATTGTGAAAGTTTATTTGTGACATTATTTATGATGTTTTGATTTAAATTGTTGAAAGTTATTGTGTATCTTTGAAATGACAATGTTTAGCAAATTATTAAGATAAGTTTTGAAACCACAGTGTCATGACCATATATTTGAACACCTCACTAGCACGACTAGTGGGGGTAATTAGTTTCGAATTTTGATTCCTTCTCTAGAGAAGTGTTGAGGTGTGCCAGTAGAAGAGGATGTGAATGGATATCCATATATTTGAGCTAACTAGCCTTGTGATGTGATTTCTCTTTAGCCTCTGGCTATTGAGATTCTATTTGTTTCGAATGGCATGATCTAACTGTGGGTTTTATGAAATGTGATTTGATACTTCAAAATGAAATTGTTTGGGATTAAAATCTCATAATGCATGATTTGTATTTAATTCTCATGTTCAGTCAAATTTTTGAATAAATATGATTTAAGTTCTGCAGAAAGATTATTTTAGTATGTTGTGCACCACTAAGTCCTAGTACTCAGCGATAGCTTTTATTGCTATCGCAGATATAGAGACTAGAGGAGCAGCAGTCTGAGCTGTTGAGGTGTGAGGATCTATCAGCTTGAAGTTATCGGGTATAATTTATACCCTAACTGTAAATATTTCTTTTGAAGTATGTATTGCACATAAATGTATGGACATGTAAAATGGGTCTTGAGCAGCTTGTACAAAGTTTGTAATAAAAATTTAGTTTGAATTTCCTTTGATGTAAATTTTGTAATGATGTATATTATATAAATTGTTTTGTCTCTAATGAAATATAAGTGAAACTATTTTATTTAATTTGAATGAGATGAATTGCTAGTATTTTGAGGATTATTGAATTTTGGAAATTGAGAAATGTTGATTGTGAAATCTTGAGATTTGAGATTGATTGAGAATTTGAAGTAGTGGTTGAGAATAATTTTTAGAAGTGCTTTTTTACAGGTATTTGAAGAACTTTTTTCTCAAAATACAGACGAAACTCTGTCAAAATTTTTATAAAACTTGTGGAAAAATAAAATGGGCCAAAAATATTAACTAGTTTTAATTTTAACTAAATGTTTTAAATACCTATTAGAAAATGCTCACCACTTATCAAAAATAAGAAAATTGTTTTAAAATCCCTTATAGGGTACTTAATGAGTTATCGGTAGGTGAAGTGCGGTAGTTCATTAGATATTCTACGGGATCATGTTATACCTTATAGAGGGGTAAGGTGTGACATGTTTTAGTGGTATCAGAGCAAAATTTTTGAAGTATGTTTTAACCTTTGAATTTGTGTCTTTCCTTGTTAAGTACAACTGCTCAATGTCCATATTTGTTACATACTGTGTATTACATCATTAATATGAACTAATGGAGGGAAATCTCCTTGCGTTACTTGTTCAGGAGATACCCTGACTTCAAACTGAAATGGAAGAAGGGGATCGCTCAGTCGAGCAATCTGTTGAAGCTGAGGCACAAGGGGAAGCCCCAGCTTTACCGAATGTCGATGGAGTCGAGAGCGCCGATCCCACAAATGTTGCGATTTCGGCCAAGATTCGCCTGCAGATGGTCGTGATGTTTCAACAAATGGTGGGGTATACCGCCGTGCTCCACCCGGACACTGTGGCACAACCACTGCCTCCAGCCAGACAGTATGATAAATTACTGAAGTATGGGGCTGCAAAATTTAAGGGTACAGTGGACCCTTTAGAGGGAGAGCAATGGCTTGAAAGAATGGACAAAGTATTTAAGAAGCTGCACTGCCAAGATGAACTGAAGTTTGAGTATTCTGTGTCGCTACTGCAAGGGGATGCGTATTATTGGTGGAAGACCATCCCCCACAGTTTGGCTGAACCACCAGTGCTGACCTGAGATGACTTCATCAGAGAGTTCAAACAGAAATATATCCCAGATGCATATGTTGATCAGAAACTGTAAGAATTTTTGAGTTTGAGACAAGTGGCAGAGTATGAGAGGGAGTTCTCCCGCTTAAGTCATTATGCTGGGAGTCTCCTTTCCACCAGTAAGGCAAGGTGCAAGAGATTTGAGACGGGTTTGAAGACCAGTATAAGGATGCAAGTTGTGGGATTCCGACACAGCAACTTCTCAGAGCTCATGTTTCAAGCACTTGAGCTGGAAAGAATAGAATCAGAAGCAACCCCAGTGAAAGAAAAATCAGAGAAAGCTGAGAAATCAGAAAAAGACAAGGGGAAAAAATCAGTTGAACAAAGTTCTGGTGCTACCTCTGGAAAAAAGAAGAAGTTTAGTGGACCCAGCAGGGGTCGAGGTGGAAGATTTGGTAGGGGCAGATTTTCCGGACAGAGACCCTCTAGGTCTGGTCAGCAGTCGAGCAGGGGTTCACATTCTGCCTGCCCCTGTGAGACTTGTGGCAAGATTCATGGGGGGGAGTGTTATTGGGCCACTAGAGCCTGCTTTAACTGCGGAGGCAAGGGTTATTTAGCAAGAGACTGCACTAGTGCTCCGTCTTCGGGATATGGTCCAGCTCCTACTACTGCCGAGGGATCTATTCAGCGTCCTGCTCCCAGAGGTTCACAGTCTGTTGGCAGAGGAAGAGGTAGAGGTAGAGGCACTGCTTCAGGCAGTCAAGGCACAGTTGGTCAGTCTGCACAAGGAAGTGCATCAGCCAAAGTCTACACAATGAAACAGCGAAAAGAGGTTGAGACTTCTGATGTGGTAGCTGCTACATTCTCTATCTCTGATCAAGATGTGTTTGTGTTATTTGATCTGGGTTCAACCCATTCATATGTTAGTGCTAGCATAGTCAGTTCACTTGTTGTTCCATGAAGTGCTAGTAACTAGTCCGTTAGGATAAGAGGTTTGGGTCAACAGAATTTGTAGAGACTATCATTTGGTGATCCAAGGACATGTTTTCCTGTTAGACTTGATTGAAATGCCCTTGAGAGAGTATGATATCATCTTGGGCATGGATTGGTTAGCCAGGTATCACGCCATGATTAACTGTAGACTGAAGACAGTCACTTTTGGTCTCCCTTTGTATGGTGAAGTGGTAATACATGGGGAGAGGCATTTACTGCCATCAAACATCATTTCGGCTGCACTAGCTGGAAGAATGATCAGAAAGGGGTGTGAAGCATACTTGGCACATGTGATAGACACCCAAGTGGGGAGTCTAGCACAGAGGGACATCCCTACTGTATGTGACTTTCCGGATGTATTTTCTGATGAATTGCCAGGATTACCTCCAAAAAGAGAGGTGCAGTTTGAGATTGATGTTATGCCTGGTGTAGAACCAATCTCCATAACTCCATATAGATGGCACCTGCAGAATTGAAAGAGTTAAAAGTACAGTTACAAGAATTGCTTGACAAGGGCTTTATCCGCCCTAGTGTGTCACCTTGGGGAGCGCCGGTGTTGTTTGTAAAGAAGAAGGATGGCACTCTCCGCTTGTGTATTGATTATCGGCAGTTGAATAAGGTGACGATAAAGAATAGATATCCATTGCCCCGCATTGATGACTTGTTTGATCAGTTGAGGGGTGCAGCTGTGTTCTCCAAAATTGACCTGAGATCAGGTTATTATCAGTTGAAAGTACAAGAGCAGAGTATTCCTAAAACTGCCTTCAGAACCCGCTATGGCCATTATGAGTTCCTAGTCATGCCATTCGGGTTAACTAATGCTCCAGCTGCTTTTATGGATCTGATGAACACTATCTTCAGACCATACCTCGACCAGTTTGTTGTGGTATTTATTGATGATATATTGGTTTATTCGAGGAGTGCAGAAGAGCATGATAGACATCTGCGGATTGTACTGCAGACTTTGAGGGAGAAACAGCTATACGCCAAATTGTCGAAGTGTGAATTTTGGCTGAAGGAAATATCTTTCTTGGGGCATGTAGTATCAGAAGAGGGCATCAAGGTAGATCCAAGTAAGATTGAAGCTGTCCTTAATTGGAGGCCACTCAGAAATATCACAGAGATTCGCAGTTTTCTGGGTTTAGCTGGATATTACCGTCGATTTGTGAAGAGATTCTCCATGTTGGCATCTCCATTAACCAAGCTGCTTAGGAAAGATGTGAAGTTTCAGTGGACGGATAAATGCCAACAGAGTTTTAATGAATTGAAGAGATGTTTGACTGAAGCTCCAGTCTTGACTTTACCTACCCCGGGTAAAGAATACACAGTTTACAGTGATGCTTCTCACAATGCGTTAGGTTGTGTATTGATGCAAGATCGAAATGTCATTGCCTATGCATCGCGCCAGCTAAAACCGCATGAGAGGAATTATCCGACACATGATTTGGAGCTTGCAGCTATAGTGTTTGCTCTTAAGATCTGGAGGCACTATTTGTATGGGGAAAAGTGTTACATCTACACACATCATAAGAGTTTGAAGTATTTGGGCACCCGGAAAGAGTTGAACTTGAGACAGAGGAGATGGTTAGAATTGATAAAAGACTATGATTGTCTGATAGACTATTAGCCAGGAAAAGCTAATGTGGTGGCTGATGCCTTAAGTCACAAGACTATGGCAAGTCTACAAGTTACTCCTTTGTCTATGGTACATGAGTTAAGATCATTACATGCCAGCTTAGAGATTAATGATGATGGGCAGACAGCAGTTGCATGGCATGTACAGCCAATGTTGATTGATCAGATTAGAATGGCTGCTCAGAATGATCAGAAGTATCAGAAGCTGATGGAAGAAGTCCGACAGAGTAAGAAACCAGAATTTTCAATCAGAGATTATGGTCTACTGCTACACCAGGGCAAAATGTGTGTTCCTAATGATGTTGATTTGAGGCAGATCATTTTGAAGGAAGCACATGAGTCTCCTTTTGCCATGCATCCTGGTGGCACAAAAATGTATAGAGGGCTAAAGAAGCATTACTGGTGGATGGATATGAAAAGAGATGTGGCAGAGTTTGTATCCAAATGCCTAACTTGTCAGCAAGTGAAGGCAGAGCATCAAGTACCCACTGGATTGTTACATCCACTACCAGTACCGAAATGGAAATGGGAGAGAATAACGATGGATTTTGTGATGGGACTTCCGAAGAAACAGAAGAGTCATGATGCAGTTTGGGTCATTATTGATAGACTGACTAAGTCTGCTCATTTTCTGCCAGTCCGGATGGATTACAGTTTAGAAAGATTGGCCAAGTTGTACATTGATGAGATTGTGAGACTGCATGGAGTGCCAGTATCCATCGTATCAGACAGAGATCCTAGGTTCACTTCTAGATTCTGGAGTTATCTTCAGAGAGCCCTAGGAACTAGATTAAACTTCAGTACTGCATTCCACCCACAGACAGATGGCCAGTCTGAGAGGGTAATTCAGATCTTGGAGGACATGCTACGGGCTTGTGTGATTGAGTTTGAGGGCAGTTGGGACACACACTTGCCATTGATTGAGTTTGCTTACAACAACAGCTACCAATCAAGCATTGGGATGCCTCCATATGAAGCTTTGTATGGCAGAAAATGTAGAACCCCATTGTGTTGGGATGACGTGGGTGAAAGAAAGATGATTGGACCTGAAATTGTTCAGCAAACTGAGAAGAAGATCAGAGTAATCAGAGATCGACTTAAGACTGCATCAGACCGTCAGAAGTCCTACATTGATCTGAAGAGAAGGGATATTGAGTATGCAGTGGGTAAGAAAGTATTCCTCAAGGTTTCTCCTTGGAAGAGAATAATGAGATTCGGCAGAAAGGGAAAACTGAGTCCTCGTTTTATCAGGCCATATGAGGTTCTGGAAAGAGTGGGTCCTTTGGCATATCGTTTGGCACTACCTCTAGAGTTGGAGAAGATACATAATGTCTTCCATGTGTCTATGTTGAGGAGGTATCGATTAGACTCATCTCATGTACTACCAGTAGAGGAAATTGAAGTGAATCCAGACCTCACATATGAAGAAGAACCCATAGAGATTCTGGCTTATGATGTGAAGCAGTTACGGAACAAGCAGATACCGTTGGTAAAAGTGCTGTGGAGCCATCATTCGGGTCAGGAGGCTACTTGGGAATGAGAGGAGGACATGAGGAGACAACACCCACAACTGTTCAGAGATTAAAACCAGGTAAAATTTTGATACGAAATTTATTTAAGGGGGGGAGAATTGTAACACCCCTATTTGTATAGCCTGGTATATTTCACTGTTCCAGTGACCGGAGTCGGTCGAGATAATTAAGGGGATTAGAACCACACTTAAGACAACTAGAAAAGCCATAAACACAAATAATTAGTAATTGCCAATTAGTTAAGTATAAATAAGAAAAACAGAACATAAGAAGTTAAACGAGCCGAGAGTCACAGCGATGGGTGACCTTCTCGGGAAGGATTGCGAAGTCATTTTAAACTCAAATTTCGAACTGTAAAATGTGACGCCATATGATGTAGTTAACCTTATTTGAGTTGAGAAATGGTCATTTGTGACCTTATGAAGAGTGTTAGAGGTGTTTGAATCAAAGCCAAATTCGGAGGGAGTGTGGTAATGCTGCTGGCAGCATGACCAAGTCAACTTTGAAGGACCAAAAATGAAATTTTACAAGTCCAATTGGTATGGGACCAATTGGGAATGAAAATAGACACTAAATGACACAATTTTCATTCTGGAAGCATGCCCAAAAAGTGACTAAAACCTAGTGAACAAATTGACCAAAATTAGAAAATTGCAGGATGCCCTGTATAAACTGACCAAATGAACAGTATTTGTTCATTTAGTCATAACTTGAGCTAGGCAGGTCAAAATGACCTAAAATTTTGCCAGTGGTTAGTTGGGATATAGACCTAAAACTTTCATGAATAACACTAACCCAAATTATGCCATTAACCCAATCAAATTATTGAGCAAAGTTGGATCACTAAATCTGCAGGACTGCAGATTTACCATATGAACAGTAAAGTTTCAATGGCTATAACTCTCTCTAGAAAACTCTAATTTAAGCGATTCTTGAACCGATGGAAACCTAAGACATAGTAGAACATTTCATATGAAGAAAATTAGACCAAATTATGGACTTAACTTGATCAAATTGCTGAATGAAGTTGGATCAATAAATCTGCCAGAGCTAAAATCTGCAGCATGAATAATAACTGTATTTTGGACATAACTTGAGCTACAAAACTCCAATTGGAGTGATTCAAAAAGGAAAATAAACTTAAGACAATAGGGAACATTTTCTATGGAGAAAGTTTTGACAAATTCTAACAGAAAGATGACCAATGGAACAATGAAACTAAGGACACCAAAACTAAAAATTTGGCAATTTTGCCTAAAAGACTTAAATTTTGAGAAAATAGCCAAAACCAACAAGTTTAGTGACCAAAATGTGGTATGTGGGTGAAGTTGGAATTTCCATACCTATTAAGTCTTAGAAAGTCAACAATTTGACTTGAATAGTATAGTGAATAGTAACCCAAAACACAAAAATTTAAGGAACATCGAGTTTAACACGTTAGAGCTAGGTAAAAGTGAAGTTAAATTTATATTTGGATTTATGCTAAGTTATGATACTGAAACACTGTAAAATTGTGTGTTTCAGTTGAAAAGAATACCGGGAAAGAACCCGAGGAACCGAGTTAAGGTCAAGAGGCGACTCGCTTGAGGTTTATGCACAACATCACTATGCTTTAAAATTCATTGATAAAGTGAATGAAATATGTATTTTACTTTTGCTTTGAATTGTGAAAGTTTATTTGTGACATTATTTATGATGTTTTGATTTAAATTGTTGAAAGTTATTGTGTATCTTTGAAATGACAATGTTTAGCAAATTGTTAAGATAAGTTTTGAAACCACAGTGTCATGACCATGTATTTGAACACCTCACTAGTACGACTAGTGGGGGTAATTAGTTTCGAATTTTGATTCCTTCTCTAGAGAAGTGTTGAGGTGTGCCAGTAGAGGAGGATGTGAATAGATATCCATATATTTGAGCTAGCTAGCCTTGTTATGTGATTTCTCTTTAACCTCTGGCTATTGGGATTCTATTTGTTTTGAATGGCATGATCTAACTGTGGGTTTTATGAAATGTGATTTGATACTTCAAAATGAAATTGTTTGGGATTAAAATCTCATAATGCATGATTTGTATTTAATTCTCATGTTCAGTCAAATTTTCAAATAAATGTGATTTAAGTTCTGCATAAAGATTATTTTAGTATGTTGTGCACCACTGAGTCCTAGTACTCAGCGATAGCTTTTATTGCTGTCGCAGATATAGAGACTAGAGGAGCAGCAGACTGAGCTGCTAAGGTGTGAGGATCTATCAGCTGGAAGTTATCGGGTATAATTTATACCCTAACTGTAAATATTTCTTTTGATGTGTGTTACACATAAATGTATGGACATGTAAAATGGGTCTTGAGCAGCTTGTACAAAGTTTGTATGAAGTTTGTAATAAAAATTTAGTTTGAATTTCCTTTGATGTAAATTTTGTAATGATGTATATATATAAATTATTTTGTCTCTAATGAAATATGAGTGAAACTATTTTATTTAATTTGAATGAGATGAATTGCTAGTATTTTGAGGATTATTGAATTTTGGAAATTGAGAAATGTTGATTGTGAAATCTTGAGATTTGAGATTGATTGAGAATTTGAAGTAGTGGTTGAGAATAATTTTTAGAAATGCTTTTTTACAGGTATTTGAAGAACTGTTTTCTCAAAATACAGACGGAACTCTGTCAAAATTTTTATAAAACTTGCAGAAAAATAAAATGGGCAAAAAATATTAACTAGTTTTAATTTTAACTGAATGTTTTAAATACCTATTAGAAAATGCTCACCACTTATCAAAAATAAGAAAATTGTTTTAAAATCCCTTGTAGGGTACTTAATGAGTTGTCGGTAGGTAAAATGCGGTAGTTCATTAGGTATTCTACGGGATTATGTTATACATTACAGAGGGGTAAGGTATGACAATTTGGGTTAACATAAGACCCCTGAAGCTTGTATAAAGCCTAACTATTTCTAGCACAATTATAAAGCCCATAAATATAGTCCAATTTCAAGAAATTAATAGGGCAGAGTTCAACTATAAATTGGATTATCCAACGGAGAGTCTTAACTTACTCGACCTGTAAACCAATAAAACAATAATAGAGGGAGCTCAGCTCACCCTTACAATCCTCAAAGCAGATAAATAATCAAAAGGGAACTCAACATCTTCATCCAAAGGAATGAATATCTCATGTATCTAAACATTTCCACATAAATAAGGTTACAACTTCAAAAATTTAGTTAATATAACCCCAGATAAGGATAATACATTACTAGTACATGCGGAGTTCTAAAATTTAACAAAAGATAATAAAAGTAAACTGAACTTTTCTAGTTTAACTTGTGAGAAAAGAAAATAAGTTATTTTCAATAAGTCCACTTGGCACCTAAGGAAAAACAGTTGAACAGAGATGAACATTCGACTCATAGAGTAAGATGTTAATTTTAAATACAATTTCTATAACTATCTAAACCTAATGCATTCCTATACATGAAATGTAACATGCACACATAATTTCAAACAATTCAAACAAAAGATAATTTGGAGCACTCACACACTCCTGTGTTACATCAACATATATATATATATATATATATACATATATATATGGGAGTTGATCCCCTATACAGCTCTCTTAATTTCAATACCTATCAGTAAGGTCAACTTAAGTCGGACTTTCTCTTAATAATCCAAGTGCAGGGGTCTGCGAGATCAAACTCAAAGCCGTACTCACACCGACTTATCCATATATAAGGATCGGGTCTCAGCGAGTCAAGCTCCAACCGCAATTACCCGTCTTACCCATATCCATATCCACACCACACACACGCCAACACACACACATCACTCAAAATTACCTTAAGGTGACATCTACAATAATTTTATCAATAAAATATGCAACATAAGAGTGTGCCTAGAATTTAACTACATATATATATATATATATATATATATATATATATATATATATATATATATATATATATATATATATTTATTTATTTATTTATTTATTTATTTATTTATAAGTGAATGCATGAGCATGCCTTGAATATATAATAATAATATTGAAATTATAAATAAAATCAATATTTACACACAGATTATCCAAATGTCACAAGGCAGCTGAGAAGATGAGCAAGATTGACTCGGATCACCTAAATAATCATATTTGAGAAATTTATCAATATTAACTCAAAACAAAGAACTAAAGAGCCTAAGACACCCTAGGTTTATGCTGGAAATCTAGCAGAGTTGCTCCTATACCTAGGACCTACCCAACTTGCAAAATAACTCAACTATACAATGCTCCTCCTGGGCCTGCCAAACCAGTCAATTCCCATATAAAATAATTATTTAAAAATTCAGGACGTTACATTCTTTCCTTCTTATAGAAAATTCATCCTTGAATTTTTATACATGGCAAAACAAATACACTGAGTTACATACTAAATAAGTATGGGTACTTATTGCACATACCCCACTCTGACTCTTAGGTGCATTTCTCTACAAATTGACCTCTCCACAAGACTTTAACCATAGCAATCTGTTTTAACCAAAGCTTCCTCATCTGATAATCCACTATGGCCACTGGTTGTTCCTCAAAAGTCAAGTTCTCATTTAACTCCACTGTGTCTAGTTACAGCACATGAGAAGGGTCGGGGACATATTTCCTAAGCATGGAAATATGGAACACTAGGTGGACATTAGAAAGGTTTAGTGGCAACTCTAACTGATAAGTAACTGCTCCCACTCTGTCCGTGATCTCAAAAGGTTGTATGTAACGAGGTGCCAATTTACTTTTCTTTTTAAATCTTGTAATCCTTTTCATAAGAGAGACCTTTAAGAATACATAATCACCCACTACAAATTCCACATCTTTCTTCCTTGGATCTATATAACTCTTCCGCCTGCTGAACGCTGTCTTTAAATGTTCCTTGATCAGGCAAACCATCTATGAAGTGAACTGTGCCAGATCTAAATGATGTACTCTCGCCTTTTGAACTTTTATCCAACGCAGAGGGGACCTACACTTCTTATCATATAATGCCTCATAGGGTGTCATTCCAATACTGGAATGATAGCTGTTATTATAAGCAAACTATACTAATGGTAGTTGATCATCCCATTGGCCTCCAAAATCCATGACACAAAGCAAAGCATATCCTCTAATGTCTGAATTATCCTTTCAAACTGTCCATTTATTTGTGGATCCAAGTGCTTCTTGAAGTTTCCTCAAGAACCGAGAAGTGAACTAAGGCTCTCTGTCAAATATTATGGAAGTAGAAATCCTATGCAATCTGACTATGTCACAGATGTACAACCTTGTATACTGAGCAAGAGAATAAGTGGTCTGTACAACCAAAAAGTGAGCTGACTTAGTCAGACAGTCCATAATCACCTATAGAATCATACACTTGGGTAGTATGGGGCAACCCAGTCATAAAGTCCATGGTGATCATTTCCCACTTCAACTCTGGGATAAGGATCTCCTGTAATTTCCTTGACGGCCTCTGATGCTTAAACTTTACTTTCTTACAATTTAGGCACTTAGACATAAATTCTGCTATGTCTTTCTTCATACCATTCCACTAGTACCTATCTTTCACATCATGGTACATCTTTATATATCCTGGGTGAACACTGTAAGGTGTATAGTATGCCTCTTGCATAATTTCATTTCTTAGGTTGTCCACATCTAGCACACATAACCTAGAGCCTTGCATAAGGGTACCATCTCCATCAAACCCAAATTCACGATCTTTTCCCTGTTGTTTCCTTTTCATAATCTACATTAATTGTGGGTCCCTGTACTGGAAAACTCTAATTCTATCCCACAGATCTAGCCATACTTTGAAATGTGCCAAAAGTGCACCCAAAGCAATTGTATGCAACATCACTGATCCATCAATTCATGCAACTCTTGTATCAATGGTCTCCTCTCTGTTGTTATATGTGCTAAGCTACCAGAAGACTTCCTGCTCAAAGCATCTATTACAACATTTGCTTTACTTTGTTGGTACTATATAATACATTAATAGTCCTTCAAAAGCTACATCCATCTCTTCTGCCTCAAATTTAAATCCCTCTGCTAGAAGATGTATTTCAAGCTTTTATGGTCGGTGTATTTCTCACACATTTTGCCATATAGGTAGTGCCTCCAAATTTTTAGTGCAAAGACAACAACCGCCATTTCCAGATCATGAGTGGAGTAATTTTGCTCATGTTTCTTTAACTGTCTAGAAGCATAAGCCGGTCAAATAATTAGGTTAGGAATCCGGAAGAAATATTAAATTATTTACAAACTGGGTCGAACCGGCGAGGGGTAATTTGGTCAATTGACTCCTAGAGCAGACTCCTGACTTGACTGTCAAATAAAATTTGAGAAAAGAAAATTTTGGGATTAAGAATTTAATTAAAGAACTAATAGAAAAATAAACAAAAAGAAAAAGAAAAAAGAAAAGTTTATTACATCACCCTTATGACATCATCATGATGTCAAAATTCATTTTAATTTAATTACTTAAATTGACTAAGTCTAATTATGGATAAATATACACAAATGAAAAAAAAAAAGAGAAAGAAAAGCATTTTGGGTCTTCATTTTCCTCATTTGCCGTCTCTCATCTCTCCCTTGTCTCTCTCTCGAAATTTCCTCCATGAAAGCTTATTCTTAAGCTTTCTAAACGCTAAATTTCACCATAAATCCTTTAATTTTCTTGAAGAAAAATTATAAGCAAACCTTGGAAAGAAGGTTAAAGGAGAAAGAAAGAAGAAAAAGTTGAGGGAATTGAAGATTGAAAAGGTTCATTCAAGGTTAGTAGCTAAACTTGGAATTTATAGTTTAATTATTGTATTTATAGCTTAACTAACTTAGAATTATGCTTAAAATGAAATGAAAATAATTGTTGGAGGACTAGAAGTAATTTTGTCCAGCTAGGGTTTGATATGAATATACATGTATTTTGATGGAATTAAAATTG
The DNA here is from genome assembly GCF_030052815.1 of Hevea brasiliensis. NCBI lineage: Eukaryota > Viridiplantae > Streptophyta > Magnoliopsida > Malpighiales > Euphorbiaceae > Hevea > Hevea brasiliensis. The sequence continues at coordinate 105,254,507 of NC_079496.1, forward strand.
TATCTAAGCTTGATGGAGTTGAGATAGTATGTTATACGTGTTGAATTGGTTAAATGTAACAAATTGTGTGAATTAGGGTTTGGACCTAAGGTTTTGGAAGCCAAAAATTTGAAAAATGGTCAAATGGTATGTTTGACCCTGTTTGAGATGGAAAATGGTCATTTGTGACCAATTGATGTATGTTGGAAGTGTTAGAATTAGGTTTAGATTCGGATTGGATGTGGGCAGTATGCAGGCAGCATGACCAAGGTACCTTTCAGGGGCCAAAACTAAAACTTTACAAACCCATTTGGTGTGAGGCCAATTGGGAATGAAATTAGATACAAAATGACACATTTTTCATTTATGAATCATGCCCAAAAAGTAACTAAAACCTAGTGAAACAATTGGCCAAATCTGGACTCAGGCAATTTAACATGTACAAAAATGATTAAATGAACAGTGTTTGTTCATTTAGCCATAACATGGGCTAGGCATGTAACACCCTCCCGGTAGCAACTCTGTACATTCTACTGTTCCGGTGACCAGTGTCGGTCCGGACAGCTAGAACGTCCGGAAAAATATTTAAACTAAAGAGAGCAACCATAATTAACTCAAATATTAATCAGAAAAATTTAGGAAAAATTTTAGAAATAAAATACAACCAAGTTAAATGAGCCGGTGCCCTAGCGATGGGTGACCTAGTGAGAAGTTGCGATTCTCGCAACTAGGAGCCCTAGACCCAGGAGAAAAATTATAAAATAATTTTTTGAACTCCAGAGAAGGGTCATTGAGGTTTTTATGGCATTAGAATGCCAAGGAAATGCTTAAAAAAAATTTTCAATCAGTACAGACAATTTTGGCCCGGTAAGCCAAATGGAGGGCATTTTGGTCATTTCGTCTTCAGAGATGATTTTTGACCAACTTGTCCATTTATGCAAGTGAATTATATGATATAAAATATGAACAAATATTAATGAAAATTTATTTAAAAAAATGAATAAGCAATGAAAGAAAAGTAAATGGAAATAATAGGATTTATTACCTCATGCTTATGTAAGCATGAGGTAATTAAAAATGCTATGGCCAATCACATTAAAGCAAGACAATTAAAATTCAATAAAAAGGGATAAATGAGGCATAATTCTAGAAAATTTCAGTAGCCCTTTCTCTCTTCAAAAACGTCACCCATGCTCTCCCATTGTCCACCATAGCCAAGCTTTACGAAGCTTGCTTTTCTTAGTTTTTACCCAACTAAAGCCTAAGTTCCCAACACAAATTCTTGTTCTTTCCTCTTAGTAAAGCTTTTGGGAGCAAAAAGAAATCAAAAGGAAGAGTTCTTACAAGCTTGAGATTAGCTCCATTAAAGGTTAGTGACAATTAATTCTTTAAACTTATATATGCATCATTAGGAGTGTGAATTGATCCATTGATTTTATGTGTTTGAAAAGTTGAAATGGTAGAGCTAGGGTTTGGACCCAAAATTGAGATGTTGATCATGTAATGGTGAAATTAAGTTTTAATGGTCAATTAGTGACCATTTGGTTTGGTTTGAATAAAAAATGAAGTGAATTGGGTTGTGGGATTTGAGGTTGGAGTGGCTGCCTTGTGTGACCTGCAGGTTTGGATGTGAGTCCGGCCTATTTGGACAGCCATAACTTAAATTGTAGAGGTTCATTTGATGTTTGGCCAATTGGACATGAAACTAGACACAAAATGGCACAACTTTGGTGAAGAACCATGCCCATAAGACCAAACTAAGTAGACCAAAACCTTGCTCCAATTCGGGTGACCTGCAATCTGCTTAGGCAAAATGACCAAATGAACAGTATTTGGTCATTTGGCCATAACTCAATCTAGCAAGGTCCAATTGACCTGAAATTTACCAGCAACAAGGTGACATATAGACCAACAACTTTCATGAAGAAACTTGACCCAAATTATGACCATAACTTAGTCAAATTGCCAACCAAACTTAGGTTACCAAATCTAGCAGAACCAGTTTTGCCCAGATTTTTGGAATCTGCCTAATCCGGCCAGTTATGGTTTTTAGGCCATAACTTGAGCTACAAAGCTCCAAATGGAGTGATTCAAAAAAGGAAATTCAACTAGACAAAATGAGGAACAACTTTCATGTTTACCATTTTTCCAAATTCCCAACATGATAACTAATGGAACAGTAAACCCAAGGCTTGAAAATTGAAAATTCTGTCCAATTCACATTAAGCTTAGAGATGGTATTGGCAACCAATACCAACAAGTTTAAAATACAAAATGTGGTATGTTGATGATATTTAAACTAAATTACCTAATGTCAATGTAAAAGTCAACATTTTGGTTGACTAATGAAATGAATAGTGGTCATAAAAATTTCAATTTCAAAGAATTACACAAATTAAAAGTGTTAAATGCCCTAGTAGGCCTAATGTGATTGGTTTGGATAGGTTGGCATGCTAATAGGGTTCTGTTAGCAGTACTGCATATGGCTTTATGCCATTCTATATTTCATGGCTTCCCATGCCATTCTGTGACATAATAGCCTTTGGCTATGGTAATGAGTTATTATACTCGGGTTTAATCCCCGATAATTATCACAGCTTATTAGATGTTCTGTTGCACACCGGGAGACATAATGTGACCGATGGTGTGATGGTCCGAGGTACTTAGTACCCAGTACCAGTTTACCCATTTATCCAGTCCAGTCAACTAGTGTAGGTTACTCGGGCAGTATTAATAAATTTTACCAAACTTTAATCGAATAATATTGCAATAAATATTTGAAATTTAGTCCACCCCAAAAATGTAAATATACATTTTTCACACATGTCTTATTTTATTTTATTTTATTCTATTTTATATTATTACCACTAAGCAGAATTGCTTAGCGCGTCGCTTTTGTCACGCGCAGGTACTGGAGACATAGCTGGGGAGTCCAGCAGACCTCACACAGGGTGAGCCTTCATATCTGCACTCAGAGTTCAGAGTCACCTCACATTGCAGTGCATTTGGTAGGACATTAGGCCATTTTGATATTTTGATATTTGGTATTTTGTAACCTTCTGTAATGTATATTATAAATTCATGTAATTATGCTTTTGATGTAAATATCTATGAAACATGTTCAGTAATAAATTGAGCAATTTTTTTTATTGAGTTGACTGTGGTTTGAATTTAATTGAATTTTGAGATATTGAAGTGAATTGAGAAATTGTTGAGAATATATTGGAGGTTGATTGAGAATAAGGTGATGATATTATTAGGAGTGTTTTTAACAGGTTCAGAAGAACTATTTTTCCAATTTATAGCTGGCACTCTGCCGGATTTTCTATAAAACTTGCGAAAAAATTTAGATTTATCAAAAATTATAAATAAATGAATTAAAAGAGATTAATTGAAATTGAAATATGAATTGGTGTTCCGACACACTGAGTGGCATAACTTGCTCGGCTACACTGTAGACGGGTAAGGGGTGTCACATTTAGTGGTATCAGAGCCTGGTTTAGGCGTTTCTGGGTCTAGATAGAGTACATACCATTGCATTGCATTTGTAAGTGTTGAGGTGACACTGATGCAGATCTGTTGTTTTCTTATTTTGAATAGGTTATGGATCCTGCTTCGCAAAGAGCAGTTGATGAAGAGGTAGAGAGTCATGCTCCACCAAGGGCTGAGTCTGGGGGTAGGGGAGAACCCACTCCACCAGCAGCTGAGGCACCTGCTCAGCCTCAGTTTGCGCTATTTCAGTAAATGACTGAGTTCTACCGGCAAATGATGGGGGCAATTCCACCACCACAACCACAGCCACAACCTCCACCAGCACCACAAAAATCTCATCTGGAGAAATTACGAAAACATGGGGCTGTAGACTTCTTTGGGAAGAGGGAGGATGATCCCATGGCTGCAGAAAATTGGTTGGACAGAACCATCAGAGTATTGAAACAGTTAAACTGCACCCCCGAGCAGAACCTGGTGGGTGTTGTGTCCCTACTTCAGGATGACACATATCAGTGGTGGGACATAATAACCAGTGAGGTGCAACCTGAACGGATCACCTGGGAATTCTTCCTTATAGAGTTCAAGAAGAAATATATTAGCAAAGTATATTTAGAAGAGCGAAGAAGGGAATTCATCAGCTTGAGACAAAGACAGTTGTCAGTGGCTGAGTATGAGCGTGAGTTTGTCAGACTGAGCCGGTATGGGAGGGAGATAGTCCCTACCGAGGCGGAGAGGTGCAGACGGTTTGAGGAAGGGCTCAATGACAACATCAAAGTTATGATCACAGCACTGGAGATTACGGATTTTGCTAAACTGGTAGATGCATTGTCAAAAGTGGAAAGGGTTAGAATCAATGAACAAAATAGAAGGGAAAGACAGCAGAAGAGGGGTCCAGGTCAGTCTAGTGCATATTCTGCTCCCAGTAAGAAGAGTAAGGGTCCTCCTGCTCAGAGTTCGGGACCACCACAGGTCGTGGTCACCTCAGGGGCCTGCACCACGCTTACACCTAGGAGAGGCCAGTCCACACCATCAACGGGTAGCTCTCCAGGGACGGTGTTTAGGGACCAGCCGCATCTTCTCGCTTGTCGATCGCCGAGTGGCATAAGGGGGAGTGTTGGCGAGTGACCGTGCATGCTTACGGTGGATCGACGTAACATCGATCAAGAATTGTCCAAAGAGGACTACCATCGTTGCTCCAACACAAACCGATGCAGACGCCTCTGCACCACAAAGGGGTAGGAAACCTGGTAAACCTGAGACAGCTGGTCCATCACTGAGGCCTGCATCTGAGTCAGCTGAGAGGCCAAACACTAGAATACCAGCCAAGGCCTATGCCATCAGAGCTCAGGAAGAGCAAGATGCCCCGGATGTCATCAGGGATACGTTTTCCCTCTATAACACTTCTGTACATGCATTGGTGGATCCAGGATCCACTCATTCCTACATTTGCATCAAACTACCCGTAGAGAGGGGAGTTCCAATAAAGGAGAGTGATCAAGACATTCTGGTCACAAATCCACTAGGCCACAGTGTGGTAGTGAATAAGGTGTATAAAGGGTGCCCGTTGAGGATTCAGGGGTATGAATTCTCGGCAGACCTAATTGAATTGCCCTTCCATGAGTTTGACGTGATTTTGGGAATGGACTGGTTGTCACGTCATCAGGCAATAGTTGATTGCAAATTGAAGAGAATTTTTCTGAAAACTTCTGAGGGTAATGAGATCACTGTTGTGGGTGAAAGGACAGATTTTCTGTCCAATGTTATCTCAGCTACAGTTGCAAGAAGAATGATGAGAAAAGGCTGTGAAGCTTACCTAGCACACGTGGTTGAACCTGAATGATATACCCACAGTAAGAGACTTCCCAGATGTATTTCCTGAAGAGTTGCCTGGTTTACTACCAGAAAGGGAAGTCGAGTTTGTTATTGAGGTAATGCCGGGTACAGCACCCATTTCCATTGCTCCTTATAGGATGGCACCCACTGAATTGAGGGAGTTGAAAACTCAGTTGCAAGAGTTGCTTGATAAGGGGTTCATACGCCCCAGTGTGTCACTATGGGGAGCTCCGGTGCTGTTTGTGAAGAAAAAGGATGGAACCTTGAGATTGTGTATCGATTACCGACAGTTGAATAAAGTAATTGTGAAGAATAAATATCCATTGCCCAGAATCGACGATCTGTTTGATCAATTGAAAGGAGCCAGTGTATTTTCAAAAATTGATCTCAGATCAGGATATCATCAGCTAAGGGTAAAGGATGCAGATGTGTCAAAAACTGCATTCAGAACTCGGTATGGGAACTATGAATTTCTAGTGATGCCGTTTGGGTTAACAAATGCACTAGCAGCATTTATGGACCTTATGAACCGTATCTTCCATCCATACTTAGATCGGTTTGTAGTGGTCTTTATTGATGATATTCTGGTGTATTCCAAGACTAGAGAAGAACATGATGAACATTTGAGGATTGTTCTGCAAACCCTGCGAGAAAAGAAGCTGTATGCTAAGTTGTCCAAGTGTGACTTCTGGATGAGTGAAATCTCTTTCCTTGGACACATAGTATCAGTAGAGGGGATTAGAGTGGATCCCAAAAAGATAGAAACAGTGATGGAATGGAAGCCTCCCAGAAATACAATTGAGGTCAGAAGTTTCTTGGGGCTAGCTGGATACTATAGAAGATTTGTGAAGGGGTTTTCTCTTATAGTTGCTCCAATGACCAAGTTGTTGCACAAGAATGTGAAATTTGGCTAGAACGACAAGTGCCAAGCCAGTTTTGAGAGGCTAAAATCTATATTGACAGAAGCACTAGTGTTAACACAGCCAGTGGCGGGAAAGGACTTTGTGGTCTATAGTGATGCCTCTCATAATGGGTTAGGGTGTGTATTGATGCAAGAGGGGAAGGTGGTCGCTTATGCTTCCAGGCAGCTAAGGCCACATGAGCAGAATTACCCTACCCATGATCTAGAGCTTGCAGCAATTATCTTCGCACTGAAGATATGGAGGCACTACTTATATGGTGAAAAGTGCTACATTTACACAGACCACAAAAGTCTAAAATATTTGCTAACTCAGAAGGAGCTCAATCTTAGACAGAGGCGATGGATTGAGTTCCTGAAGGACTATGATTGTGTAATTGACTACCATCCTGGGAAGGCAAATGTAGTTGCTGATGCTTTGAGCAGAAAATCCATCACAGCTTTGAGATCATTGAATGCCCGTCTATCTTTGGTTCGAGATGGAGCTATTTTAGCTGAGTTGCAAGTGAGGCCAAACCTACTACAACAGATTTTAGATGGGCAAAAGGCAGATGAAAAGTTAATGGCTATTATGAGCAAAATCTCGGAGGGAAAAGCAACTGACTATGAGGTGAAAGCAGATGGTGGTATGTACTACAAAGGAAGAGTATGTGTACCAGATAATGGGGAATTGAAAGCCAGTATTCTGAAAGAGGCATATGCCAGTGTTTATGCTATGCACCCAAGAAGTATAAATATGTATCATGATCTGAAGTCTCATTATTGGTGGCCTGGTATGAAGAGGGATATAGCTGATTATGTGACTAAGTGTTTGACATGTCAGCAAGTCAAAGCAGAACATCAAGTTCCATCGGGTTTGTTACAGCCTATAAACATACCTGAATGGAAATGGGACCGAGTCACTATGGATTTTGTTAGTGGTCTACCCCTCACCCAAAGGAAGCATGATGCAGTATGGGTGATAGTGGATAGATTGACGAAGTCAGCACATTTTCTGCCGATTAGGATGACTACTCCTTTGGAGAAGCTAGCGAGTGTATATCAGTGAGATAGTTAGGCTGCATGGAATCCCACTTTCTATCATATCTGACCGAGACCCAAGGTTTACATCAAAATTCTGGAAGAAGTTACATGAATCCTTGGGTACACAACTCCACTTCAGCACAGCTTTTCATCCTCAAACGGATGGGCAATCAGAAAGAGTAATTCAGGTAAACAACTAAAACTAATTGAACTAATGCAAATATTGAACTAAAATGATAATAATAACATGAAATATATGTCAGGTCCTTGAGGATATGCTGAGGAGTTGTGTTATTGAGTTTGAGGGAAGTTGGGATAGATAACTCCCACTGGCAGAATTCGCATACAACAATAGCTACCAAGCTAGCATTCAAATGGCTCCGTATGAAGCACTGTATGGGAGGAAATGTAGAACTCGGTGTCTTTGGACTGAATTGGGCGAAGATAAGCTGGTAAGGCCAGACCTGGTGAAACAGACTGAGGAAAAAGTGAAAATAATCAAAGCTAACCTGAAGATTGCCTTCGATAGACAGAAGTCTTATGCTGACCTTAAGAGAAAAGAGATAGAGTATGCAGTTGGTGATAAAGTGTTTCTCAAAGTCTCACCATGGAAGAAAATATTGAGGTTTGGAAGAAAGGGTAAGTTAAGCCCTAGGTTCATTGGCCCATATGAAGTCATTGAACGTGTGGGACCAGTAGCCTACAGGCTAGCTTTACCACCAGAGCTGGACAAGATCCACAATGTGTTCCATGTGTCTATGCTAAGAAGATACCGCTCAGATCTTTCACATGTCATCTCCATGGAAGAAATTGAAGTACAACCGGATTTGACATATGAAGAGGAACCCATACGGATCCTGGCTCGGGAAGTAAAAGAGTTGAGGAATAAGCAGATTCCACTGGTGAAAGTGCTTTGGAGGCACCACAACACCGAGGAGGCAACTTGGGAAAGTGAAGAGACGATGAGGCAACAGTTCCCTCAACTATTTGCACCAGGTAAAATTTCGAGGACGAAATTTAAATTAGAGGAGAAGAGTTATAACACCCTCCCGGTAGCAACTCCGTACATTCTACTGTTCCGGTGACCAGTGTCGGTCCGGACAGCTAGAACGTCCGGAAAAATATTTAAACTAAAGTGAGCAACCATAATTAACTCAAATATTAATCAGAAAAATTTAGGAAAAATTTTAGAAATAAAATACAACCAAGTTAAATGAGCCGGTGCCCTAGCGATGGGTGACCTAGTGAGAAGTTGCGATTCTCGCAACTAGGAGCCCTAGACCCAGGGAAAAAATTATAAAATAATTTTTGGGACTCCAGAGAAGGGTCATTGAGGTTTTTATGGCATTAGAATGCCAAGGAAATGCTTAGAAAAAATTTTCAATCGGTACAAACAATTTTGGCCCGGTAAGCCAAATGGAGGGCATTTTGGTCATTTCATCTTCAGAGATGATTTTTGACCAACTTGTCCATTTATGCAAGTGAATTATATGACATAAAATATGAAAAAATATTAATGAAAATTTATTTAAAAAAATGAATAAGCAATGAAAGAAAAGTAAATGGAAATAATGGGATTTATTACCTCATGCTTATGTAAGCATGAGGTAATTAAAAATGCTATGGCCAATCACATTAAAGCAAGACAATTAAAATTCAATAAAAAGGGATAAATGAGGCAGAATTCTAGAAAATTTCAGCAGCCCTTTCTCTCTTCAAAAACGTCACCCATGCTCTCCCATTGTCCACCATAGCCACGCTTTACCAAACTTGCTTTTCTTGGTTTTTACCCAACTAAAGCCTAAGTTCCCAACACAAATTCTTATTCTTTCCTCTTAGTAAAGCTTTTGAGAGCAAAAAGAAATCAAAAGGAAGAGTTCTTACAAGCTTGAGATTAGCTCCATTAAAGGTTAGTGACAATTAATTCTTTAAACTTATATATGCATCATTAGGAGTGTGAATTGATCCATTAATTTTATGTGTTTGAAAAGTTGAAATGGTAGAGCTAGGGTTTGGACCTAAAATTGAGATGTTGATCATGTAATGGTGAAATTAAGTTTTAATGGTCAATTAGTGACCATTTGGTTTGGTTTGAATAAAAAATGAAGTGAATTGGGTTGTGGGATTTGAGGTTGGAGTGGCTGCCTTGTGTGACCTGCAGGTTTGGATGTGAGTCCAACCTGTTTGGACAGCCATAACTTAAATTATAGATGTTCATTTGATGTTTGGCCAATTGGACATGAAACTAGACACAAAATGGCACAACTTTGGTGAAGAAACCATGCCCATAAGAACAAACTAAGTGGACCAAAATCTTGCTCCAATTCGGGTGACCTGCAATCTGCCTGGGCAAAATGATCAAATAAACAGTATTTAGTCATTTGGCCATAACTCAATCTAGCAAGGTCCAATTGACCTGAAATTTTACCAGCAACAAGGTGACATATAGACCAACAACTTTCATGAAGAAACTTGACCCAAATTATGATCATAACTTAGTCAAATTGCCAACCAAACTTAGGTTACCAAATCTAGCAGAATCAGTTTTGCCCAGATTTTTGGAATGTGCCTAATCCGGCCAGTTATGGTTTTTAGGCCATAACTTGAGCTACAAAACTCCAAATGGAGTGATTCAAAAAAGGAAATTCAACTAGAAAAAATGAAGAACAACTTTCATGTTTACCATTTTTCCAAATTCCCACTGCAACAGTAACTAATGGAACAGTAAACCCAAGGCTTGAAAATTGAAAATTCTGTCCAATTCACATTAAGCTTAGAGATGGTATTGGCAACCAATACCAACAAGTTTAAAATACAAAATGTGGTATGTTGATGATATTTAAACTAAATTACCTATTGTTAATGTAAAAGTCAACATTTTGGTTGACTAATGAAATGAATAGTGGTCATAAAAATTTTAATTTCAAAGAATTACACAAATTAAAAGTGTTAAATGCCCTAGTAGGCCTAATGTGATTGGTTTGGATAGGTTGGCATGCCAATAGGGTTCTGTTAGCGATCGCATATGGCTTTATGCCATTACGTATTTCATGGCTTACCATGCCATTACGTGACATAATAGCCTTTGGCTATGATAATGAGTTATTATACTCGGGTTTAATCCGATAATTATCACAGACTTATTAGTCGCTACATTACATTGCCAAGGAGACATAATGTGACCGATGGTGTGATGGTCCGAGGTACTTAGTACCCAGTACTAGTTTACCCATTTATCCAGTCCAGTCAACTAGTGTAGGTTACTCGGACAGTATTAATAAATTTTACCAAACTTTAATCGAATAATATTGCAATAAATATTTGAAATTTAGTCCACCCCAAAAATGTAAATATACATTTTTCACACATGTCTTATTTTATTTTATTTTATTTATTTTATATTGTCACCACTAAGCAGAATTGCTTAGCGCGTAGCTTTTGCCACGCGCAGATACTGGAGACATAGCTGGGGAGTCCAGCAGACCTCACACAGGGTGAGCCTTCATATCTTCACTCAGAGTTCAGAGTCACCTCACATTGCAGTGCATTTGATAGGACATTAAGCCATTTTGGTATTTTGATATTTGGTATTTTGTAACCTTCTGTAATGTATATTATAAATTCATGTAATTATGCTTTTGATGTAAATATATCTATGAAACATGTTCAGTAATAAATTGAGCAATTTTTTTTATTGAGCTGACTGTGGTTTGAATTTAATTGAATTTTGAGATATTGAAGTGAATTGAGAAATTGTTGAGAATATATTGGAGGTTGATTGAGAATAAGGTGATGATATTATTGGGAGTGTTTTTAACAGGTTCAGAAAAACTGTTTTTCCAATTTATAGCCGGCACTCTGCCGGATTTTCTATAAAATTTGCGAAAAAATTTGGATTTATCAAAATTATAAATAAATGAATTAAAAGAGATTAATTGAAATTGAAATATGAATTGGTGTTCCGACACACTGAGTGGCATAACTTGCTCGGCTACACTGTAGATGGGTAAGGGGTGTCACAAGGCACGTCTAAATGACCTGAAATTTTACCATTGGAAAGCTGAAATATAGACCTAAAACTTTCATGAAGAACACAAACCCAAATTATGCCCTTAACCAACTCATTTGGCCACATAAATTTGGTGACCTAAAATTGTCAGAACCAGTTTGGTGCCCATAAATCTGGGTTAAGTCCAATCCGGTACCCATGATTCAAATGGCTATAACTTGAGCTAAAAAACTCCAAATGGAGTGATTCAATAAGGGAAATAAATTTATGATAATAAGGAACAATTTCTATGGAGAAAACTTAGCCAAATTCTAACAGCAACATGACCAATGGAACAGTACAAAATAGGACACCAAAACTGAAAATTTGCAATTTTGCCTAAAAGACCTAAGTTTTGAGAAAACAACCAAAACCAACAAAATTGGTGACTAAAATGTGGTATGTGAGTATAGTTGGAGTTCTCATACCTTTTAAGTATAAGAAAGTCAATATTTTGACTTGAATAGTATCGTAAATAGTAACTTCAATATGAAAATTTACAAGAATGTAAGTTTAAACATATTGGAATTAGTTATTGGAATTGTTATGAAGTAAAGATACTGAGACATTATAAATTTTTTGTTTCAGCTGAAAAAGACTCAGAAGATTGAGAGACTGAGTCAAGGCCTAGAGGTGACTCACGTCAGGTTTGTGCACAATAAACCTTATTTGAGCCTTTTGTCATTGAAAAATTGATTTAGTATGATTTATGAAAATTTGATGTTAATCATGAATTGTGTTGCCACTTTGTGAATGAAACTATGACTTTGGAAATTTATCAGATTTCTCATGAATTATTTAAATAAAATGTTTGAAATAGATTTTTGATTCACACTTAGTATGACAGTGCCTTATTATTCCTCCTCTATTTATGGGGTGAGATTGATTATTTTTCCTCCCTCTTTAGTTTACCAGTTGAGGTTGTAGATCGAATGAGTACTCATTATCTAGCTAGCCACCTCTCTTATTGATTTCGATTAGTGGGGTTGTAGATTGCTTTGTCGTTGTGTACAACACGGCATTGATCTAAAATTTTGTGTCATGGCTTAAGTTGTGTATGAATTGGCAACACTATGTTTATTAAATTGTTTGACCAAAATTGTGCTATAATGAGTTTTGATGATTTGTGTAATATTTAAATTGTGATTTATCAATGAATGTTTTATGTACTGTATTTCAAATTTTTATTGTGCACCACTGAGTATTTTTATACTCAGCAATAGCTTATTTTGCTGTCGCAGATAGGAGCAAGGGAAAAGTAGCAGAATGAGCTGCTGAACTGGAAAAGCCTTCGCTGATTTTGCACGAATATTATTTTATACCCAATGTAATTTAGTTTGATGTAAATAAATATTGTTCATATGTATTAATGTAAAGTTGAGCAGTTGTATTTATAAATTGTAATAATATTATTTTTGGATTTTATATTTGTAAATTAAACTTGTGAATGTAAATTAGCCTTATTGAATGGAATGTTGATGGAATTATTTTTAAGTGGTTTGATTTGAGAATTTTGAGTTGATTTGGGTTGGCAGTTGTGGAAAAATTTATTGGAAGTGTTTTTCTCAGGTATTTGAAAAACTGTTTTCTCAAAATACAGACGGCACTCTGTCGAAATTTTTATAAAATTTGCGAAAAAATAAAATAGGATAAAAATTTTAAGTAGTTTTAAAACTTCGAATAAATGATTTTAATTCCTACCAAAATGTTTACCACTTCCAAAATGTAAGAAAATGGTTTTAAAATCCCTTTTAGGATACTTAATGAGCTATCGGTAGGTGAAGTTCGGTAGTTCATTAGGTATTCTATGGGATCATGTCATGCCTTACAGATGGGTGAGGTGTGACATGTTTTAATGGTATCAGAGCATGGTTTTTCAATAAATTTTCACTATGTGTATGAATATTTCTTTGATAAGTACAACTGCTCAAGTGTCTTTAATTGATACATATGACATATTTACATCATGAATATGCACTAACGGAGGTCAACCTCCTTGTGTTTGATCTCAGGAAGTAGAAATTTTTGGGAAACGGAATGGAAGAAGGAGATCATTTCGTGAAACAATCTGTTGAGGCTGAGGTCCAAAGGGAAGCCCTAGCACTCCAGAACGTGAGTGGATCAGGCACTCCAGCTCCTGCTCCAGCGCCGCAGTTTCCTGCTCAGTTTGCACAGCAGATGGCTGCGTTTTTCCAACAAATGGCGGGAAATGTGCCACCTCAAGCTTAGATGCAAGCACCTCAAGCTCAGATGCAAGCACCTGCAGCACAACCACAGCCCTCGGCTCGGCAATATGAAAAATTAATGAAATTTGGGACCACCAAGTTTAAGGGTACTGTGGATCCACTGGAGGCTGGACAGTGGTTAGAAAGAATGGAAAGGGTATTCAGAAAACTACAGTGTGCCGAAGAATTAAAATTTGAATACTCAGTATCTCTTCTGCAAGAGGATGTATATGAATGGTGGAAGACCATTCCCCACAGCCTGGTTGAGCCACCTGTGCTGACATGGACAGACTTCCTGAGGGAATTCAGGCAGAAATGGGTTTCTGATGCTTATGTAGATATGAAATTACAAGAATTCTTGAACCTGAAGCAAGGGGACAGAACAATAGCAGAGTATGAGAGAGACTTCTCTCGACTGAGCCACTATACTGAAAGTCTAGTTTCCACCCCCAGAGACAGATGTAAGAGGTTTGAAGCTAGGTTAAGGTCGAATCTGAGAATGCAAGTTGTGGGTTTCCAACACCAGAATTTCTCTGAGCTGATTTCACAGGCCCTGAAACTGGAAAGGATAGAATTAGAAGGGGCAGTGAAGAAGGGTACACTAGAGAAAGAGAAGACTGAAAAGACTACTGGACAAGCACCTGAAAGTGGTTCAGGGAAGGGAAAATAGTCTGGAGGATCTAGCTCTCGTAGATCTGGTAGAGGCAGATTCTCTGGCCAAAGACCACCTCGGTCTGGTCAGCAGACCCAGCAAGCACCCCGAGGAGCTCATCAGTACGGCAGTGTGAAACTTGTGGTAGAACACACGGTGGGCTTTGTTTCAAGGCCACAGGTGCATGTTTTAACTGTGGAGGGAGCAAACATTTCGCTAAGGATTGTACTAGTCCACGCTGGTCTGGACCTTCTGCTACATCTGAGAGATCAGCCCAAGTCTCTACACCTAGAGGGTCACAGCCAGCTGATAGAGGTAGAGGCAGAGGTAGGGGTCCTGGTAACACTCCTAGAAGTCAAAGTACTGTTAACCAGCCAGTACCGAGTGGCGCACCAGTAAGAGTGTATACAATGCGTCAGAGGGAGGAGGCTGAAACATCAAACATAGTAGCTGGTATTTTCTCCATCCTTAACCAAGATGTATATTTGTTGTTTGATCCTGGCTCCACACATTCATATGTCAGTGCCAGTGTGATGTGTTATACTGCTATTCAGTGTGTACCAATGGACTATGATGTGCTAGTAACTAGTCTATTAGGCCAGGAGGTCAGGGTAAATAAACTATATAGGGATTGTCCTCTGGTGATCCAAGGACACACTTTTCTATCTAATTTGATTGAAATGCCCTTCAGAGATTATGACATTATCTTGGGTATGGATTAGTTAGCCAGGCATCATGCCATGATTGACTGTAGACTGAAGACAGTCACTTTTGGTCTCCCTCAGTATGGTGATGTAGTAATACATGGGGAGAGGTAGTTATTGCCGTCAAACATCATTTCAGCTGCACTGGCCAGAAAAATGATTAGGAAGGGGTGTGAGGCGTGCTTGGCACATGTGATAGACACCCAAGTGGGTAGTCCAGCATTCAGGGACATCCCTACAGTATGTGACTTTCCGGATGTATTTCCTGATGAATTGCCAGGATTACCTCCAGAAAGAGAAGTGCAGTTTGAGATTGATGTTATGCCTGGTGTGGACCCAATCTCCATAACGCCATATAGAATGGCACCAGCAGAACTAAAAGAATTAAAAGTGCAGTTGTAAGAGCTGCTTGACAAGGGTTTTATCCGCCCTAGTGTGTCACCTTGGGGAGCGCCAGTATTGTTTGTAAAGAAGAAGGATGGCACTCTCCGGTTATGCATTGACTATCGGCAGTTGAATAAGGTGACAATAAAGAACAGATACCCACTGCCCCGTATTGATGACTTGTTTGATCAGTTGAGGGGTGCAGCTATGTTCTCCAAAATTGACCTGAGATCAGGTTATTATCAGCTGAAAGTACAAGAGCAGAGTATTTCTAAAACTACCTTTAGAACCCGCTATGGCCATTATGAGTTCTTGGTCATGCCATTCGGGTTAACTAATGCTTCGGCTGCTTTTTATGGATCTGATGAATACTATCTTCAGACCATACCTTAACCAGTTTGTTGTGGTATTCATAAATGATATATTGGTTTATTCGAGGA
The DNA here is from genome assembly GCF_030052815.1 of Hevea brasiliensis. Taxonomy (NCBI): domain Eukaryota; kingdom Viridiplantae; phylum Streptophyta; class Magnoliopsida; order Malpighiales; family Euphorbiaceae; genus Hevea; species Hevea brasiliensis. The sequence continues at coordinate 105,270,206 of NC_079496.1, forward strand.
ATGCAGAAGAGCATGATAGACATCTGCGTATTATACTGCAAACTTTGAGGGAGAAACAACTATATGCCAAATTGTCGAAGTGTGAATTTTGGCTGAAAGAAATATCTTTCTTGGGGCATGAAGTATTGGTGAGGGCATCAAGGTAGATTGAAGTAAGATAGAAGCTATCCTTAATTGGAGGCCACCCAGAAATATCACGGAGATTCGCAGTTTTTTGGGTTTAACTGGATACTACCGTAGATTTGTGAAGGGATTCTCCATGTTGGCATCTCCATTGACCAAGCTGCTTAGGAAAGATGTGAAATTTCAGTGGACGGATAAATGCCAGCAGAGTTTTGATGAATTGAAGAGGTGTTTGACTGAGGCTCCAGTCCTGACTTTACCTACACCGGGTAAAGAATATACAATTTATAGCGATGCTTCTCACAATGGGTTAGGCTGTCTACTGATGCAAGATCGAAATGTCATTGCTTATGCATCACACCAGTTAAAACCGCATGAGAGAAACTATCCGACACATGACTTGGAGCTTGCAGCTATAGTATTTGCTCTTAAGATCTGGAGACACTATTTGTATAGGGAGAAATGCTACATCTACACAGACCATAAGAGTCTGAAGTATTTGGGCGCCCAGAAAGAGTTAAATTTGAGATAGAGGAGATGGTTAGAGTTGATAAAAGACTATGATTTTCTGATAGACTATCAGCCAGGGAAAGCTAATGTGGTGGCTGACGCCTTAAGTCGCAAGACTATGGCAAGTCTACAGGTTACTCCTTTGTCTATGGTACATGAGTTGAGATCATTACATGCCAGCTTAGAGATTAAGCATAAGGGGCAGATAGCAGTTGCATGGCATGTACAGCCAGTGTGGACTGATCAGATCCGAATGGCTGCTCAGAATGATCAGAAGTATCAGAGGCTGTTGGAAGAAGTCCGACAGGGCAAAAAACCAGAATTCTCAATTAGAGATGATGGTCTACTGCTACACCAGGGTAGAATGTGTGTTCCTAATGATATTGATTTGAGGCAGATCATTTTGAAGGAAGCACATGAGTCTCCTTTTACCATGCACCCTGGTGGTACAAAAATGTATAGAGGGCTAAAGGAGCATTACTGGTAGATGGGTATGAAAAGAGATGTGGCCGAATTTGTTTCCAAATGCCTAACTTGTCAACAAGTGAAGGTAGAGCACCAAGTACCCGCTGGGTTGTTGCATCCACTACCAGTACCAGAATGGAAATGGGAGAGAATAACAATGGATTTTGTGATGGGACTTCTGAGGACACAGAAGGGTCATGATGCGGTATGGGTCATTGTTGACAAACTGACCAAGTCTGCTCATTTTCTGCTAGTTCGGATGGACTACAGTTTAGAAAGATTGGCCAAGTTGTACATTGATGAGATTGTGAGACTACATGGAGTGCCAGTATCCATCGTATCAGACAGAGATCCTAGGTTCACTTCTAGATTCTAGGGTAGTCTTTAGAGAGTCCTAGGAACTAGATTGAACTTTAGTATGGCATTCCACCCACAGACCGATGGCCAGTCTGAGAGGGTAATTCAGATCTTGGAGGACATGCTACGGGCTTGTGTGATTGAGTTTGAGGGCAGTTGGGACATGCACTTGCCTTTGATTGAGTTTGCTTATAACAATAGCTACCAATCAAGCATTGGGATGCCTCCATATGAAGCTTTGTATGGCAGAAAATGCAGAACTTCCCTATGTTGGGATGAAGTAGGTGAAAGAAAGATGATTGGACCAGAAATTATTCAGCAAACTGAAGAGAAAATCAGATTAATCAGAGACTGACTCAAGGCCGCATCAGACCATCAAAAGTCCTATATTGATCTAAAGAGAAGGGATATTGAGTATGCAGTGGGTGACAAAGTATTCCTCAAGGTTTCCCCTTGGAAGAGGATTTTGAGATTCGACAAAAAGGGGAAACTGAGTCCTCACTTCATTGGGCCATATGAGGTTCTGGAAAGAGTGGGTCCTTTGGCATATCGTTTGGCACTACCTCCAGAGTTAGAAAAGATACATAATGTCTTTCATGTGTCCATGTTGAGGAGGTATCGATCAGACCCATCTCATGTACTACCGGTAGAAGAAATTAAAGTGAATCCAGACCTCACATATGAAGAAGAACCCATAGAGATTTTGGCTTATGAGGTGAAGCAGCTACGAAACAAGCAAATACCGTTAGTGAAAGTGTTGTGGAACCATCATTCGGGCCAAGAAGCTACTTGGGAACGAGAGGAGGACATGAAGAGATAGCACCCACAGCTGATCAGAGATTAATGCTAGGTAAAATTTCGAGATGAAATTTATTTTAAGGGAGGGAGAATTGTAACACCCCTATTTGCATAGCCTGGTATATTTTACTATTCCGGTGATCGGTGTCGGTCCGGATAATTAAGAGGATTAGAACCACACTTAAGACAACTAGATAAGCCCTGAACACAAATAATTAGTAATTGCCAATTAGTTAAGTATAAATAAGAAAAACAGAACATCAGAAGTTAAACGAGCCGAGAGTCACAGCGATGGGTGACCTTCTCAAGAAGGACTGCGAAGTCGATTTAAACTCAAATTTCAAACCGTAAAATTTGACGCAGCGGTCCTTAGGACTATTGCGAACACAGTGGAAAAGATAAAATCACGAAAAAGAATTGTTAAGCCGGTCAAATAATTAGGTCAGAGATCCGGAAGAAATATTGAATTATTTGCAAACCAGGTCGAACCAACGAGGGACAATTTGGTCAATTGACCCCTAGAGCTGACTCCTGACTTGACTGTCAAATAAAATTTGAGAAAAGAAAATTTTGGGATTAAGAATTTAATTGAAGAACTAATAGAAAAATAAATGAAAAAGAAAAAGAAAAAGAAAAAGGAAAAGTTTATTACATCACCCTTATGACATCATCATGATGTCAAAATTCATTTTAATTTAATTACTTAAATTGACTAAGTCAAATTATGGATAAATATACACAAATGAAAAAAAAAAAAGAGAAAGAAAATCATTTTGGGTCTTCATCTTCCTCATTTGCCGTCTCTCATCTCTCCCTTGTCTCTCTCTCAAAATTTCCTCTATGAAAGTTTATTCTTAAGCTTTCTAAACACTAAATTTCACCATAAATCCTTTAATTTTCTTGAAGAAAAAATTATAAGAAAACCTTGGAAAGAAGGTTAAAGGAGAAAGAAAGAAGAAAAAGTTGAGGAAATTGAAGATTGAAAAGTTTCATTCAAGGTTAGTAGCTAAACTTGGAATTTATAGTTTAATTATTGTATTTATAGCTTAACTAACTTAGAATTATGCTTAAAATGAAATGAAAATAATTTTTAGAGGACTAGAAGTAATTTTGTCCAGCTAGGGTTTGATATGAATAGACATGTATTTTGATGGAATTAAAATTGTATCTAAGCTTGATTGAGTTCAGGAAGTATGTTATATGTGTTGAATTGTTTAAATGTAACAAATTGTGTGAATTAGGGTTTGGACCTAAGGTTTTGGAAGCCAAAAATTTGATAAATGGTCAAATGGTATGTTTAACCCTGTTTGAGATGGAAAATGGTCATTTGTGACCAATTGATGTATGTTGAAAGTGTTAGAATTAGGTTTAGATTCGGATTGGATGTGGGCAGTATGTAGGCAGCATGACTAAGGTCCATTTCAGGGACCAAAACTAAAAATTTACAAACCCAATTGGTGTGAGGACAATTGGGAATGAAATTAGACACAAAATGACACATTTTTCATTTAGGAATCATGCCCAAAAAGTGACTAAAACCTAGTGAACAAATTGGCCAAATTCGGACTTAGGCAATCTAACATGTACAAAAATGACCAAATGAATAGTTTGGCCATAACTTGGGCTAGGCAAGTCTAAATAACCTGAAATTTTACCAGTGGAAAGCTGCGATATAGACCTAAAACTTTCATGAAGAACACAAACCCAAATTATGCTCTTAACCAAGTCATTTAACCACCCAAATTTGATAACCTAAAACTGCCAGAACCAGTTTGGTGCCCAGAAATCTGGGTTAAGTCCAATCCGGCAGCCATAATTCAAATGGCTATAACTTGAGCTACAAAACTCTAAATGGAGTGATTCAAAAAGGGAAATAAAGTTAAGACAATAAGGAACAATTTCTATGAAGAAACCTTAGCCAAATTCTAACAGCAACATGACCAATGGAATAGTACAAAATAGGACACCAAAACTTAAAATTTGCAATTTTGCCTAAAAGACCTAAGTTTTGAGAAAACAACCAAAACCAATAAAATTGGTGACCAAAATGTGGTATGTGAGTATAGTTAGAGTTCCCATACCTTTTAAGTATAAGAAAGTCAATATTTTGACTTGAATAGCACCATGAATAGTAACCTCAACATGAAAATTTGCAAGAATGTAAGTTTAAACATATTAGAATTAGTTATTGGAATTGTTGTGAAGTGAAGATACTGAGACACTATAAATTTTGTGTTTCAGTTGAAAAAGACTCGGAAGGTCTGAGAGACTGAGTCAAGGCCTAGAGGCGACTCACGTCAGGTTTGTGCACAATAAACCTTATTTGAGCCTTTTGTCATTGAAAAATTGATTTAGTATGATTTATGAAAATTTGATGTTAATCATGAATTATGTTGCTACTTTGTGAATAAAACTATGGCTTTGGAAATTTATCGGATTTCTCATGAATTATTTGAATAAAATGTTTGAAATAGATTTTTGATTCCTCCTCAATTTATGGGGTGAGATCGATTATTTTTTCTCCCTCTCTGGTTTACCAATTGAGGTTGTAGATCGAATGAGTACTCATTAGCTAGCTAGCCACCTCCCTCATTGATTTCGATTAGTGGGGTTGTAGATCGCTTTGTCGTTGTGTACAACACGGCATTGATCGGAAATTTTGTGTCATGGCTTAAGTTGTGTATGAATTGGCAACACTATGTTTATTAAATTATTTGACCAAAATTGTGCTATAATGAGTTTTGATGATTTGTGTAATATTTAAATTGTGATTTATCAATGAATGTTTTATATACTGTATTTCAAATTTTTATTGTGCACCACTGAGTATTTTTATACTCAGTGATAACTTATTTTGCTGTTACAGATAGGAGCAAGGAAAAAGCAGCAGAGTGAGCTGATGAACTAGAAAAGCCTTCGTTGATTTTGTACGGGTATTATTTTATACCCAATGTAATTTAGTTTGATGTAAATAAATATTGTTTATATGTATTAATGTAAAGTTGAGCAATTGTATTTATAAATTGTAATAATATTATTTTTGGATTTTATATTTGTAAATTAAACTTGTGAATGTAAATTAGCCTTATTGAATGGAATGTTGATGGAATTATTTTGAAGTGGTTTGATTTGAGAATTTTGAGTTGATTTGGGTTAGGAGTTGTGGAAAAATTTATTGAAAGTGTTTTTCTCAGGTATTTGAAGAACTGTTTTATCAAAATACAGACGGCACTCTGTCGAAATTTTTATAAAATTTGCGAAAAAATAAAATGGGACAAATATTTTAAGTAGTTTTAAAACTTCGAATAAATGATTTTAACTCGTACCAAAATATTTACCACTTCCAAAATGTAAGAAAATGGTTTTAAAATCCCTTGTAGGATATTTAATAAGTTATCAGTAGGTGAAGTTCGGTAGTTCATTAGGTATTCTACGGGATCATGTCATGCCTTACAGAGGGGTGAGGTGTGACAAACTGTGTTAGAGGAGCTACTATCTTAGAGAAGATCTGTACAAAGCACTTGTAATAACTTGTTAGACCTAGAAAACTTTGCACCTCAGTGACTGTAGTAGGCCTAAGCCAATCAATTACTGCTTCAATTTTCTTAGGATCCATTTGAATGCCTTCACTAGAGACCACATGTCACTAAAATGAAATACTTTCTAGCCAGAACTCACATTTCAAAAACTTAGCATACAGCTGATGCTTCCTCAAGGTCTGCAACACCATCCTTAAATGCTAAACATGTTCTTCCTCGATCTAGGAATATACTAAAATGTCATCTATGAAAACAATGACAAAGAGATCCAGGAATGGTCTAAACACCCTGTTCATTAGATCGATAAAGGCTATTGGTGTATTAGTGAGTTCAAACAACATCATCAAGAACTCATAATGATCATACCTAGTCCTAAATGTTGTTTTAGCACATCCTCACTCCTTATTCTTAGCTAATGATAGCTCGATAATAGGTCTATCTTAAAGAAGTATCTTGCTCCTTGTAGCTGCTCAAACAAGTTATCAATCCAAGGAGACTGATACTTATTCTTAACTATCACCTTGTTCAGCTTATCTGTAGTCAATACACAACCTCAAAGACCCATTCTTCTTCCTTATAAACAAAATCGGAGCACCCCAAAGTGATGTGCTTGACTAGATAAAACTCTTATCCAAAAGCTCCTGTAACTATTCTTTCAATTTTAACTTCGTTGGCGCCATCCTGTAGGGTGGTACAGAGATGGGGTTTGTACCCGGCACAGTATCTATGCAGAATTCAATCTCCCTATCAATTGGCATCCCAAGAAGCTCTTAAGGAAAAACATCCATAAATTCCTTAATAAAAGGTACATTTTTCACATAAGTATCTTTAACAGATGTGTCCCTCACTAGTGCCACATAACCTTGATAGCCACACCTTAATATCTTTCTTGCACTTATGGCTGACACTAGATTGTATGGAGCTATACTCCCACCATCATCCAAGCTAAACTCTTCCATCTAGGAAAATGGAAATACGTCTTTTTATTATTTCTTAATCCTAACTTGATTGCTAACTCCATTACTTTCAAAATTCTAACTTTGCGATTGGTTTCCACTGGCATATCCATCATATAGTATCATACTATAGTACTAACTTACTACTCATTTTATGGAGCACAGGTTACTCACCATAGATGATTCTTCTTGTATCTTCTTCTTATCATGACCATCAAAACATTATCGTTCCCTACTATCCTTTGAAGGGAATTGCTCTTCATGGTTAGATAAGTATCCTTGAACCTATAATTTTTGTCTGAACTATTATGGTAGTGAGAAATGGGTGTTATATCACAATCCTAGATAAGATACTTTATGCATTCATTCTTCTTAATATAGCCACATCTATTGTCTACAGCTTTCCAAACTTTAGCCTCAAATTTACCCATATCTATTGATCCTCCTCTCCAATTTTCATCATCTCTTCACAATTATTGTGCTCTATCTACAAGATTTCACTGCACCAAATCCTTATTGTACCACTACTCTATGTAACACCTCTTACTCGTCTATAGTATAGCCGAGTAAGGCGTGCCAAATTCGGTGCCGGAGCACCCTATCTTGTCTTGTCGTGTACCTTATTAATTTAAATTCCATTTATTAGTATTATTCCATGAGTTGGAATTTTTTTTTTATTTCACATTTCATTTTTTATGGAGACTCGGATAGAGTCTCTTCTATTTTATTAGCGCATAGCGGGTTTCACTATTCACCTGTTAAAATAGTTTATATCCATTTCATATTTTCATGTTTCAAATCATTGCTCATATCAATTTCCCATGCATCATATCATATCATTGCTCATATAATTTTTAAGAAAACATATTTCATTCATTCATATAAAATTTATATACAATAATTTACAAATTATATACAATCCCAAGATTTAATTACATGCCTCAAAATGATTTACATCATTTACTTAGTTATAATGAACAAAATGCAAAATCTAAACATACATATGGGCCATACCAAAAATAAATGTCTGAGGTGACGCGTCCCGCTACTGCAAACCTGCTCCAATCACTGTCTAGACTGGTCCTGCTCACCAGTACCTACGCGATGGAAAAATCAACGCTCTAAACATAATGCTTAGTGGTGCATAACGTAAAGTAAAAATAACTAAAAATTACTATTTCATGTATACTTTCATGAATTTTGAGTCTTTTACATGTTTATTAAACTTTGGGAGCAATTAAATTTATCAGGATCTTTTCTGCTTATTTATCTCATGTTCGGTCCTATTAATTTCATATCAGTGATCTATTCATGTAATTATTTAATTTTAAAACTTATTACTCATATCTGTGCCCAAGTAACTTATGACTGTAACACCCCTATTGGTATAGCCTGGTATATTTCACTGTTCCGGTGACCAGTGTCGGTCCGAACAAGTAATGGGATTAGGGCCACACTTAAGACAATTTGAGAAGCCATAAACACAAATAATTAGTAATGTTTAATTAGTTAACTATAAATAAGAAAAACAGAACATAAGAGGTTAAGCAGTAGAGTCACAGCGATGAGTGACCTCCTCGGGAACGACTGCGAAGTCGTTTTAAACTCAAATTTCGAACCGTAAAAAGTGGCGCTGCGGTCCTTAGGACCCTTATGAACACAGTGGAAAAGAGAAAATCACGAAAAAGAACTGTTAAGTCAGTCAAATAATTAGGTCAGGGAGCCGGAAGAAATATTGGATTATTTACAAACCGGGATGAACCGGCGAGGGGCAATTTGGTCAATTGACCCCGAGAGCTGACTCCTGACCTAACTGTCAAATAAAATCGGAGAAAAGAAAATTTCGGAATCAAGAATTAAATTAAAGAACTAATAGAAAAATAGAAAAAAAAAAAGAGAAAAGGAAAGAGTTTGGAAAAGTCAAAAGTTATGACATCATGCATGATGTCATAACTAAATTAATAAATTGAATTAATTAATTTGGATTTAGGGGTCTTCCATAAGTAAAAAACGTGTAAAGTGAAAACAAAGGAAAAAAAATTAGAATTTTCTTCTTCTTCACCTCTCTCTTTGCCACCCCATTTTCCCCAAAATCCTCCATGAGTGGTCTTCCATGTAAGCTTACTTTTAAGCTTAGTTTTCTTCACTTAATTCAAATAACTCCATTAAAAACCTCCCTAGAGCTTATTGTTACAACTTGAGAAGAGGATTACAAGAAGAAAGGAGAGTTAAAGATAGGGTTTTGAAGCTTTAACAAAAGGTTAGTATGTTAAATTGTTACTTTTCCATTCAAATGCATGTTTAGGTAATTAAGTGAGCTAATAACTTGATTTAAATGAAACAAATATGGGAGAGGGACCAAACTGAAATTTGGGCAGCTTGATAGGAGTATGAATTATATGAAATTGATGCATTAGAAGGAGTTTAAAAGCTTTGATTAGTTGAATGGTTAAGGTTAAGTGCACTAGTTATGGTTAAGTGCACTAGTTATGGTTAAATGCAAGAGTTAGTGAGTTTAGGGTTTCAATGCAAGGGTTTATGAACCAAAAATTAGAGAAATGCATAAATGGCATGTTTAACCTATTGTGACATGAATTAATGGTCAATTATGACCAAATAAGTTGTGTGGGAATGGTGGAAAATTTAGCTAAATTCGTAGGTCAATGGTCATGCTTGGCAGCATGACCAAACCACTGAAGGACCAAAACTCAAATTTTACAAGTCCAATTGATATGCCACCAATTGGAGATGAAAATAGACATAAAAGAGCACAATTTTCATTAAGGAACCATGACCAAAAACTGACCAAAACTTGGTGAAACAATTGACCAAAGTGAATTGATTGCAGGCTGCCCTGCACCAAAACTGACCAAATGAACAGTAACTGTTCATTTGGTCATAACTCGAGCTAGGTAGGTCAAATTGACCTGAAATTTTAACCGTAATTAGATGAGATATAGACCTAAAACTTTCATGAAGAACATCACCCCAGATTATGCCATTAACCCTTTCAAAATCATTGAGCAAAATTAAATTACTGTACTGAGATTCTGCAGATTTTTCATTGAGCAGCAATGTTTGGATGGTTATAACTCTCTCTAGAAAACTCGGATTTAGGCGATTCTTGAACCGATGGAAACCTAAGACATAGTACAACATTTCATATGAAGAAAGCGAGACCAAATTATGAACTTAACTTGATCAAATTACTGACCAAAGTTGGACCAAAAATCTGCCAGCACCTAAATTGTAGTATGACGTGAAAACTTATTTTGGCCATAACTTGAGCTACAAAACTCCGATTGAGGTGATCCAAAAATGAGAATACACTTTAGACAACAAGGAACATTTTCTATGAAGGAAGTTTTGTCAAATTCCAACAGTAGATCGACCAATGGAATAGTGCAACTTCGGATCACAAAACCGAAAATTGGCAATTTTGCCAAAAATGACCTATGCTTTGAAAAAGTGACCAAAACCAACAAGTTTAATGAACAAAATGTGGTATGTGGGTGAAGTTGAAGTTCCCATACCTATTAATCCTTAGAAAGTCAATTATTTGACTTGAATAGTGTAGTGAATAGTAACCCGAAACACAAAATTTCGAGAACGTCGAATTTAACACGTTAGAGCTAAGTAAATGCGAAGTTAAAATTTATTTTGGGATTTATGTTAAGTTCTAGTACTGAAACATTGTAAAATTTTGTGTTTCAGTTGAAAAGAATATCGGGAAGGAACCCGAGGAAACGAGTCGAGGCTAAGGGACGACTCGCTTGAGGTTTGTGCACAATAAACCCTATTTAAGCATTTTACTCTTGAAAAATTGATTTAGCATGCATTATGAACATATGAACTTTTGTGTTGCCACCTTGTGATCAAATTATAACTTTGGAAATTGATTTGATTTTTGTATGCAATATTTGAATGAAATGTTTGAAATGGATTTTATGTTCACACTTAGCATGACAGTATCACATTTCCTCCTCCATTTATGGGGTTGAGATCGTTTATTTTCCTCCCTCTTTGGCTTGCCAGTTGAGGTTGTAGATCGGATGAGTACTCATTAGCTAGCTAGCCACCTCCCTCATTGGTTTCGACTAATGGGGTTGAGATTGCTTTGTCGTGGTGTACACCACGGCATTGATCGGAAATTTTGTGTCATGGCTTAAGTTGTGTACGACTTTGGCAACACTGTGTTTACGCAATTGTTTGACTAAACTGTTGTTTAATATATTATTTGACAAAATGAGTTATTATGAGCTTTGATATTTGTGAAATGTGATTGTGAAGTATTCAAATTATGTTTCATCAATAAATGATTTATGTATCGCATTTTAAAGTTTTATTATGCACCACTGAGTATGTTTATACTCAGCGATAGTTTAATTTACTGTCGCAGATAAGAGCAAGGAAAAAGCAGAGTGAGTGAGTTGAAGATCACATCAAGCTTTTATGCGGGTCTTGTTTTATACCCTTATGGTTATTTTGATGTAAATACTGTAATGTCATAAGTATCAATGTAAATTGAGCAGTTGTAAATAAATTGTAATAATATTATTTTGGGTTTATTTCTGTAAATTTAATATTTGTAAACATGAATTTTCTACTTTATGTTTTGTAAATGAAGATATTAAATACTTTGAGATGAGAAATCTTGATTTGTATTGTGAAATTATTTGAAGTGCCTTGATTGAGTTGATTTGAGAATTATTGGTGGTTGGGAGTTGTGAAATATTTTTGGAAGTGCTTTTTACAGGTCTTTAAAGAACTGGTTTCTCAAAATACAGAGGAAACTCTGTCAAAATTTTTATAAAAATTGCGGCAAAATTTAAATGGACAAAATTTTTACTAGTATTTAAACTTTGAATAAATGGTTTTTAATTTCTACCAAAATGCTCACCACTTCCAAAATGTAAGAAAATTGTTTTAAAATCCCTTGTAGGATACTTAATGAGTTATCGGTAGGCGAAGTTCGGTAGTTCATTAAGTATTCTATGGGATCATGTTATGCCTTACGGAGGGGTAAGGTGTGACAATGACAGACTATAGAGACTAGATGCACAGGAGTATACTAGTTAGACATTCGTATGTCTATCATGTATACATTGGTCATGTCAGGCACAAGGCCAGCTGGCAGGTATAAAGCCATAAATAAAATCAGGCACAATGGCCAACGGGTAGGCATAAAGGCTAAAGAATAATCATATCAGACATATATTGTCTATCAATGATTATTCATATATGCAGTGTTGTAATATGTAGTCCCTAATTGGTATACCAATCGATCCATGCTATATACTTAAGTCTAGGTATACTTTGGGCAAAGTGGTATTATTAAGTACTTATAGTTTCATTATTTCATATTAGGTACTAATTGTATTTCATAGCATTTTCATGTCACTTATAATGGGAAACATAAGTCCCAAGTATATAATAACATCTCATTTATGTTCATCAACCTATGTAGGGTGAATAACATTTACAACTTAAGTAATTATGTAAAGGATTTCATGAATCCAGAATTAATATCTTAACTTCACCTAGTAAATTATCAAGTAGTAGTCACTGTTTGGCCACACTTCCCTCATGGAAGTTGTTCTTCTATGTCTTATCTTTGTTTTTCTTTTTAAATCATGTCATTTGGAGTCTTAGAACTCAAGTTATGGTCAAATAACCAAAACTGGTTCACTGTCTCTCTCGGGTTCCAAAATCAGACAGATTCTGGAGTTAAATTTTATCTAGTCAATTGGGCATGCTACAGTCAATTTTAGGCCTAATATTCTTAATATAAGTTATTACCATATGTCTTAGGATCACTGAAGTTAAAGAATCATAATTTTTTAGGTTATGTAAGGTGAGTTATAGTCAATTAACTGACCTAGACTCCTTAACCCTGTGCCTTCAGGATTTTAGGTTCAAGTCAGTGTTTTTTATTCCAATTTTAGGGTCCTTACACTCAAAATTTTAGGAATATTTCTAAATCAAAGTTGAAGCCCTGTTTCTTAGGTTTCCATAACAGTTTGGCTCATCCCATTTGAAGTTTCCTAGTAGGAGATATGGTATAAATACTATTCTGGGGTCAAGTGACTATTTGGTTAAATTTCGGGATTTGGATGGCTGACTTGTCCTAGAAATTTATCCAAGTTCCATTGGGTTTTGGGTTTGGGTCAAAATATCAAAATTGTAGTTATAGGTCTTATAAAAATTTCGGCTTTGGTTTTACTACATTTGCAATTTTTTGGACCAAGTTATGGCATTTTTTCCAAAATTTGTAGGATAGGTCCAAATCCAGAATTTCGGGTCAGTTTTGGTTCTGATTAGAATTGTTGACCTAAATTATTCTAGCAAATTGGTTAGGTTAGAAGCAGAATTAGGCTCTGTGTTCTCCATAAAAAATGTGCTCCTATGTCTAACATTTCTAATGGTTCAAGAATTAGGTCATTCTGACCTTCCTAAAGTAAGTTATGACCATTTGAATATTTACTATTCACATGATCATTTTTCCAGGTCTAGCATACGGTTATCCAGATTCAAGCCAATTTTAGGCCAATTTAGGTTCAGTTTCTGGGCAGGGTCTCCACATGAAAAATGTGGCAAATTGTCCTAGGTTTCATGTCCAATTAGCCTCTACTTATGGCCATAAAAGTACACTGGACTCAAGGTCCAGAATTCCTGCATGAAAATAACACTCCCAATTTCTCAATTCCACCAAACTCTCAAACTTCAATTGCATTCATGGCACTTCAAATAGTCAACAAGCAACCTCAATAATATCAATTTTAAGCCACAACACAAAATGCCCAAATTTAGGTCAAAACCCTAACTTCCATAATTATATTTCATGCAAACACATACCAATCAACTTATCTATCACATATACTCATCAACAACACTAATAAACAAATTCATTTCATCAAAAATCACCAAACCCTAAATATCCTTATGGCTGCCGAAATTTGGTCCTTCAAATACTCATCTTCTTTTTCTCAATTTCATACAATTCCTACTCCTTTTAACATGTTTATTATAATTAAAGAAGAGAGAAAGAGGAAATCTTGCACTAACCTTAATGACTCAATTCTTAGACTTGTTAAAACTTTAATTTCTTCTATTTTCTTTGCTGCCACTAGGTTTCCCAAAGTGTAGAATTAATTTTTAGTGAAGGGACTTAGGGTTTTTTATGGTAAGATGCAAGGGGAAATTCAAGCTTAAAAGTTTGAAAATTTTTGGAAGAATACTTCCATGGAATTCGGCCAAGAGAAGACCAAGGGAAGAAGATGATGCTCATTAATATCATTTTATCTCTTATGTAGTCATATTTATCCAAAATAAAATTTATTTATTAATTATAATAATTATAATTTTTAACATTTCTAATAATTCCCTATATGTCCTCTTATTTAATTCCATAAATACTTCATATTTTCAATAGATTTTTAAAATTTTATTATTATTTATTTTAATGGACATTTAGGTTAAAAGTCAATGTCACAAGGGTTTTTGCGATCGCCGGATGAATTCTCACTGAAGTGAGAAAAGTGAGGAGTCGCCACTTTAATTTTGAGGAGAATTAAAGAAAACCATTTATAAAAATAAATTAAAAACCACTTTAAAAACAGAGATTCTAGGTTCGGGGTTCGTATACTAGTGGATAAGGTGTTAGGCACCCCACCTCGTCCCTCAACGAGGGTAAGCAGATTTAATGTTATGCTCTTTATAAATTAAGATTGATAATTAGGGGGTTGGAATGACGATGTTAATCCTTTGTACGGATAAAAGGAATATTTGATATTTCACTATTTAGGGTTGCCAAAGAACACGAGTACATGAGATGACCCTTCAGTGAATAGGTGTTGTGTAATGGATTTTGTTGAGTGTTAATTCGAATATTGAAGTCGTGATATTTTGGTTTGGATTTAAGCTAAGAGAATTCCGGTAAGAACTCTCTCCCGATCTCTTGATGTATTTTGTCAAGAATTTAAGCGAGAGATTTCAGATAAGAACTCGCCTCCAATCTCCACATGTTTTATTAAGATTTTGGCTGAGAATTCGGGTAAGAACTCTCCTCCGATCTCTCAGTGTATTTAGTTTAAAATTTAAGCGGGAGATTTCGGATAAGAACTCTCCTCCGATCTCCACATATTTTATTAAGATTTTTAGCTGAGAATTTGGGTAAGAACTCTCCCCCGATTTCTTTAGTATATTGCATTTAAAAATTAAGCTGAACTCGGGTAAGAACTCTCCCCCGATCTCTTAATGTGTTGCGTTAAAATTAGGTTGAGTCCGGGTAAGAACTCTCCCATGAACTCTTAATGTGATGCGTTAAAAATTAGATTGAGTTCGGGTAAGAACTATCCCCCGAACTCTTAATGTGTTGCGTTTAAAAATTGGATTGAGTTCGGGTAAGAACTCTCCCCCGAACTCTTAATGTGTTCATTAGAATGGCGTTTGTAGGAACTTTGAAACTAAGGATTCAGGTAAAGGGTCTCTCTTGACTGCCTGCGCCCCGCCCCCCGCCCCCCCCCCCCCCCCCCCCCCCTTTTTTTGGGAATGGAGTACCGAAGACATAGGAAACCCGTGTAAAGCTTTTCCTAGCCTACGGGACCTTATAACTAGATGGAGGACGAAAGACCGAACTCCTTACCGATCTTCCGCATGATCTTTTTATCCGAACTCTTTGATCCGATCTCTTTTTAGTTGCTCGCTCGGGATCCGAGCTTATTTTAATTCTAAATCTATTGTCCTATCGCCTAGGTTCGTTCTGTGGCCCAATCTCATAATTTGTTTATTTGACCTATTCTTGTTTCCCACCTATTCGACTCTTGCTACACCTATCTTTCTTTATCATTTTTAATTTATTCAGACCAACAACTCTCATGTTAAAGAACTTCTGCCTATATATTTCTTTTAGAGTATTTACGAGTCGCTGATGACTCGAACATCTATTCTTGAAAGGAATGAAAACTAAGAGATGATAAATAGAGTTTATGAATGAATAGAAAAAGAAGACACAGGAAATAACTTCGGGCCTAAATAATCTATTTTGAGATTTGGTGCGACTGGATATAAAAGAAATTTTAAAAGAAAACTGGAGAAAACAAAACAAGGATTTTCGACAAAATAACAGTTTAGACACTTACCTGTAGAAAGCTGGGGAGGCAAATGAGCTGACTCCAGTACCCACAAATCTTACAGAGGTGAAAGCTGATGACCGAAGAACTTGAACTTACCCCAGACAATGAGAACAGGTCAGGACGAAGTTGAGTTTTGAAAGCTACACGCAGATACTAGGGTGGTGGAAATGAAGCAGTGTAAAGATGGTTTCAGAAGGTAGTGCACAGGCACTGGAAATGAAAATCTCAGGATTTAGAGCTCCTTTTAGTGGGATACTTCAGAAAACTTGTTTCTAAAGTTTCTCAATACTTCGAGAGCTCAAAATGGCAAGACTGAATTGAATTTTAGAACCTTTCCACGATAATCACCGCCACCTTTTCTTTTCGTCCCTTCTACGCTATTATATGCAGGTATTTATAGGGAACGGGTGCCCAAAATGAAGGGTCAGGATCTCACCAGGGGAGACAGAGGGTTTAGATTCAAAAGGACATAATCTAATGTTCGAGAATTAAAGAGAATCAAAATGGAGGGTCGAGATTCCATTCAAAATATCCGTCCTTTCTTCTCTTAATCCAATGGCTCAGGGTCTTGCCTTACAAAATGGATCCAAAGGCTGGGAATAAAAAGCGCCGAACCTGTCATCTACTTTTTGATCCGAGGGCTTCGGATCCATGCTTACGATTATGATCAACGGTGGAGATCGAGATGTACATGACTGCTTTAACTGTTTTGGCGTCTGGCAGCTAGGTGGGTGTCCTTGCAAATGAAATGTGTGGTGTGGATCTAATCATGCCTGCAAGCTTTAACTAACTGGGATCTGACGATGAAGAGAGTTAATTGAAAGTTATTTAACCCCTCTACATTTTTTCGATCTCCATACGTCGTCTCCTGTTTCTTCAGATCTCCCCATTATGACCATCTCCTTTTCTGATCTCTATCTCTTGCATCGGATGCCCTCTTATTTCCCGATCTCTCTCATTCCTTATCTTTCCTCTCTATCTAACTTTCATTGGTCAAAGCAATAAATTCTTCAGTTACCGATGCGTCCGCTTTGGATTCTGTATGCAATAATTGCCAAGGCCCTATATATATGCAGCAGTAGGAAATCACCTTCACACTTCACTTTTCCTTTTTCAGTCTATTTTCAATGCACCACTTCCCCAATTCTAGCTTTTCCGGTGAAAATTCTAATTATGATGGCCCTTTTGATCTTTTTTCGACCATTTCCTTCACCCTTCACCTGAAAATTTATGACCCCAGTGATTGGAGAGCTATGAGAACATCATCTAATGTTTATGAGGGAACTGGACTAATTTATCAATCAAGATCGAAAGTGACGATCATGCCAATCTTGAATAGGTCTATCGGTACAATCGGTAGACCGATCTCGGACAAGAGGACTGCTAATTTCAATCTTGATTTTGGTGACCGCCTCTTGAAGTTCATTTGGCTTTCAACCATATTGAGCATCCCGACTGCAGCTCGGTTCTAGTCGATGACATCAGTGATGACTCCACTCAATATCATGAGAGTCATAGTCACCTTATCTGAGCTGCACATCTATCCAATATTTATGGCTGGCTTGCTGATCAAACACATCTTTTGATTTAGCCACAAGACTAGGCTTTGACATAGGCCAGCATTAGGAGTAGCCTTTAAGCTAGGTAGAATGTAGTGCTAATTTTGAGAGATTGCCCAAATGATGTAATCTGATCTTTTGAGATCGCCCAAATGGTGTAATCCGATCTTTTGAGATCGCCCAAATTATGTAATCCGATCTTTTGAAAATGAAATGAAAATTTTTATTTGAATGTTTTTGTTTTGTTATTGCATTATTTATTTTTACAATCTCTGATAAGCATATCCGATCTGATCCCTAAACAACTTGTCATTCGCCGATCCATGGGTTTGGAAATTTGTTCAATTTGATGACCTTAGTTAACCGATCTTATTTATTCAATTTTTTATTATGTTTTTGGAACCTTATTGCGACGTGTCAAAGAGGTGGCCCGGTTCTGCTAACCGATGCATCACTTGAGACTTCATGAGCATTTAATGTTCAGACGAGTATAAATAGGGGAGAGGTGAGTCAGTTGTTTCCTTATGTCATTTTCAGACCTTCCCCTAGCAATCTCAGCACTTCCTCTCATTTCCTAAAATTTTCAGGCACCGATTTATACTCTGGTAAGGGTTTTGATCTTTTCTCTGTTAATTTCTTTTTGTTTTTTGAAAATGAGCGGTAACGATGGTCAGAAAGCTGCTAGTCCTTCCTCCATTCACATTCTCGTGGACGTCGGACGAAGTTGAGGTGGTCAGGCTGAGTGGGCGACCTAAACCTTCTACAACCTTTTTCTCAGCCCACGGTCGGGCAGCCCAATCAAAACAGGCATCTTCCTCAAGGAGAGAAAATCTTCCCGTGGATGAGTTACCGTCGGTCCTCCAGGAAACCGATCTGCAGTCCATCAGTCAGGAGTACAACCTTCGGAATGACTCCTTCGAGCTTATCAGATGTCATGCAGATCTCTGAGCTGATCATTTCTTTGAAAAAAGTGACGTGATCATGGTGTATGAAGAACAATTGAAGGCCGGGCTTCGGTTTCCTCTGGACGACTTCTTTAAGGCCATTTTGAAGTTCCACCATGTCTGTGTAGCCCAAGTGCACCCTAACTCATGGCGGATTCTGGTGGCTTTCAGAGGCTTATGCTGAGCCAAAAAGCTCGAGCCTACTGCAAAGGTTTTTGCTGAGTTGCATAGGCTCATTTGTCGAAAGGACGACGAGTACTGGTTCTTCCAAGCCAAGCTACACTGTGGGCTTTTTACCGATCTCCCTTCTTCATTGAAGAATTGGAAGAACTAATTCTTCATATTGAGGAGCAAGATTTCGAATGGCTTCGAGGGTATCCCACTGAGTTGGCAGCACTTGGTCCCTTCACTTCCAAAGAAGATTGCCCTGAATAGAGATGAGGACGCCATGGTAAAGGAATTGAAGGATCAGGCGGCCACTTATAAGTATTCATGTTTAGATGCCATTATGGCCGAACTGAAGTGTTGGCTAAAGCAGATGATCACCAATGAAGATTATGAACTGCAACTCTCTGACCTCGGACCCAGAATCGGTATAACCTAAATCTTTAGCCTCCTAACTTAGGTGATCTCACTAACTTGTTTTCCGTGCAGGTATGGCTGGAGGCAAAGGTGCAAAGGAGAGCCACAAGAGAAAAAGAGAAGTCGCTCAAAAGGTGCGGGAAATGAAGATTGCTGCGATATCCCAAATGCCAAAGCGAGACTCGGCAGAAGTGTCAGGCTCTCCGTCCTGACCTTCGGGACAGCCAATCCCAGAAGTAGAGGTCACTCTTTCCCCTCCTCGACAGGAAGAACCGCCACCTCCACCTATTTCTTCAAGTGCGAAGGGAGGGTCTTCCCAACCTGCTGTGAGGACCCTTTCTCACTGTGCCTAGGTCCTCATTCACTCTCTAGAGAAGAGCCGCTCAGTTCGGGGGAATCCTGGCCTGGCTAAAGTTTTGGGTGCCACCATATGCTTCCAGGACGACTGGAATAGGCTGACCCCGGATAGCATTGATGATCTCCTGGCTTAGATGATGAGCTTGAGTGTTGAGAGCCTTGTGAATCAACACTTAATTAGAGAAAAGGCTCATCTCTTGAGACACGAAATTCTGAAGGCGGTCTAGGATGTGGCTTCTGCCCGATCTCAACTTTCGTCTGCTCAGGACTATATTGCCGAGATTGAGGGTCGGACGAAATCTTATGAGGACAGGATAGCCGAACTAGAGCGTGAACTCGAAGAAGCTCGGGCCTGCCGAATTGTTGATGTCACTCGTTTTACTGAGGAGATCAGAGTGAAAGAAGAAGAGGTTGTGACGAGGGAAGCTGGTGCTTATGTGAATGCTCATGGCGATCTTCTGACCGAGCTTGTAAAGTGCTATCCTGAGGAAGACTTTTTCTGGATGGTGGACCTTGTCCCTAGGGGTGAGGAGGAGAGCGAGGAAGAGCCTAAGAGAGAGGGAAAGGATGAGAGAGATGATAATGTACCCGGGGAGCAGGTTAGGGGAGACCCTCCTGCCAAATGACTTGTACATTTTATTTTGAAATGAATTAAAGTATTTTTATTCAATTTCTTGATGAGATCGGAAAGCGTCCAAACCAAACTATCTAAGTACTTAATTGAATTAATCCTAAGAACAACCATTAATCGAAAGACATCAGATCGAAAAAAAAAAAACATTATACGCGAATATGAGGTCGGACTAAGTCCTGACCAAAACTTTAAAATATTAGAATTGCAGAGATTTGACATTGACTTGGACTTTTAAGATCGGAACCATTATTAGACCGGATAGAAACCTTAACTTCATTTTAAGGAATATCTGGGGCATTCAAGCGAGAAACCCGATCACAACATTAGCCAAAGAAAGTTCTATAATATTTGTACAGAGAGATCAGAGAATATCAGTAGGCAAGATTGGATGGTTCAAAGACCCAATATTGCCTCAAACTCATCTGACAAGGACCAAGAGATCGGAAAGCAATCTAACTTAAGCGTGAGATCGGTTTGTTCCAGGGACGAGCAATCAATAAGTTCGAAAAAGCTACTTTGTGATCGGGACATCGGTAGAGAACGGATAATAATGTTTCGATTTTAAAAGACCCTTGCCTTCGGAGATCGGCCAAAATATGGTGTCTATAGTCAACTCTAAGTGTCAAATGACCAAAATGCCCCTCACTGGATTATAGTCAAACTTTTTTGGTAATACCTATTAACTTTACAACCTGATGGTTCTTTTGATTTTTATACTGCTTATCTCATTTTTATTCTGCCTATTTTATTTTATTTTCATCTTATTCTTGGTCCTCAAGCTGGCTTTGAATAGTACTATTCACTAACGGAATATGGCACTATTCAAAGCACAGAAGTCTGGGATGTTACACTTTGCCTAGCATATAATCTCATAATTTACTATATCTGTTTACCTAGCATTATTATTCTATGCCCCTGTTTTCTATGGTATTCTGGAAGATACCTCTCACTATTAAATTCTTCAAGAATTATCTCTAGGCTTACATTTATTACTTTGATCTTTGTACTTCTTAGTAACTTGTGAGTAACATTTATACCCGTCTTGTCCTTTACTATTATTCTTTTACCTATTATTAAACTGTCACTCATGTTTTCTCATAAAGTTACCCAATTGATTACACTGAAAACACTTGCCTAACTCCTGATTACAGACTCTAGGTCTCACCATTCTAAATTCTAACATCAAATCTCTATGCTATTATCTCTCATTCTTTTCTCTTATCAGGCATATTTGAATCCATTAGGTTGAGTTTTATTCAACTTGCTATCTACTGACTTCGCTTCTTTATCTGATAAGACAATTTAAGTTACCATTGCACACCCTCTAGTTAGTACCTACTTTGGTTGCATACCTCACCTAACTTTCCTCATACTATTAACAATCTAAAATGTCCTTGTCACATTGTCCTTTATTCTACCTTAGAGACAAAAAATAGGCAAAGTTTATTCCAATTCCTATAACTCTGAGCTTCATGTTCTGGCTTCTAACACTGCACCAACTATAACTTACTCTGAGTTCTGTATTTCTAGATTCTACACCGTGGCAAATGTTCTCCTTAATGTCATCCTTTTTGAAGCTCTTTATCTTTACTTTTTTTATTACCTCGTTTACCTTTCCTAGGATCGCATTTAGCCTCCTCTATATCCTGATTCGACTCTTCTTAATCTTATGATAATTTGGGTCTTTCAGTTTGTTCTGTAGCCAACTCCTTTTATCTTACCCAAATCTAAACTTTGACTATTTTATTCTTTTGCTCCATTCTCTTTCTTAACTTAACTGTTATGGCATAAACTTGTACCTTTTCACTATCTCTACCAAGTCATTTGCACCTCGATATTACTCAGAACTGGTCCTTTGACCACTCTAGCTAGTACTTCCACTGGCATTCGGGCTATGCTGCATCTGCAACCAACTATCAAAATTTTCATTTCTACACTTCCTATATTTATTAGCATTCTGTAATTTTCCTTTACTGACTTACTACCCTTAACATTATTTTGTTTAGAGTACACTCTTTTCTTAAGTAATAAAGTTAAAAAGGAACTCAGGGAATTGCAGCCATGCATTTACTATGTGATCTCTGTCCCTATCCTTTAGACTACATACTATCCCCTACTACCTCAAGTAGGGGGTTTGCAGGGATTCTATTTTTCTATATCCACTCAATTAGCCAAAACTTAAGATATTGGGTACCTAAACCCGTCATTCAATTCAAAGGCTTTGCATCCATCATGATCTAATCACTTATGATTTCTACAATGAAACTTGCACCCGCTCCAGGATACCTGAGCTAACAACTCTCTACCTCACTCTACAGTCCCATTTGAGACACTATTCCGTAGGTCACCATCACCAGTAGTAACCTTCTATTCCTCCTAAAAGGATAAGACCATATCTTACATTATAGCTAACTACAAAGGAGGTACTGTATCTGTCACCTTGCCATAATCATGTCAGGCTATCTGCTCTCTTATTATACTGTAAACTCCTTAAAGCGTTATTTCACAGGCTATGAACACCATTCATAGCATCTAGTCTCCTTTTTAGGGGAGCAAAGTCATACTTTGCACCTTGTTACCACACAAAGAAGATACTATTTTCACTAAACTTTAGGCAAAGCGTCCATTATATTGCCAAAACTGTCCAAGACCCCATATTGGAGACCATATGGTCTCACTCTGCAAGTGCTACCTTTACTTATTACTATACTAAAACCTCTAATCTTATGGCAACTCCTGATGTAACTCTAGCTTATGCTAGGATAACCGAGTCACTAACTCTAGTTACCGCCCAATTAGGACCTTCGATATTCTAGCTCATGGGTTTTAAACCCCTAACTAGGAGTCCTAAACTTCTTTTCAAAAAATAGAACTCTATTTTGGTATATCCTTACCAAAATAAAAGCTAGCTATAAACATCCGTGTAGAACATGTTAGGATGCACATAGTTCTACATAATAATCTCATGTCAGTATTATAATCTGTAGCTTACTGCACAAACAATGAGAGCATTATGTAAGTCACTATGGTACGTCCTAATAAACTAAGTTTTCTAATCTCTTATCTCTCTTTAACCCACTGATACCATAAACTTACCCTAACTAGGCTATCCACTGATACCTGCTAGTAGTGGTATCCTTACCTCCATTAAGATAGCTATGTTGCCATAACTCACATTTATGCACTCATGCCTTACACTAGATAGGCATGCTAATTAGCCCTATTTTGACAGAAATATGATATTTCTTAGAGTATGTATCCCCCTGGCAGACCACAACATGTCTGCTAGCTTAAGTTTATATCACCATGTACTCCATAAAGATTGAGACACTAACTGAAGCACTCTTACACTACCCAAAGAATAACGTAGAATCTAGAAATAAAGAGTTATAGAAAAAGACAAAACAAAAACCTATACTCCGCATGTGACAACTCCAAGTACACATTTTCCCATGAATCTAGAGTCTAAACTCTGATACCAACTTTGTCATAACCCATTTTCTAGGTTGGATCAGTACCAAGACTTGGGTTAGCATAAGGCTCCCGAAGCCCGTAGTAAACTTAACTATTTCTAGCCCAACCATAAAGCTCATTAATATAGTCTAATTTTAAGAAATCAAACGGACAAAGTCCAGTTATAAATTGGACTATCGAATAGAGAGCTTTAACTCACTCGACCTGTAAACCAATAAAAAAATAATATGGGGAGCTCAACTCACCCTCACAATCCTCAAAATAGATAAATAATCAAATAGGAGCTTAGCTCCCTCATTCAAAGGAATGAATATCTCATGTATCCAAACATTTCCACATAAATAAGGTTACAACTCCAAAAGTTTAGTTAATATAATCCCAGATAAGGATAATACACTACTGGTACATGTGGAGTTTTAGAATTTAACAAAAGACAATAAATGTAAACTGAACTTTTATGGTTTAACCTGCGAGAAAACAAACAGATTATTTTCAACAAGTCTACCTATCACCTGAGGAAAAATAGTTGAACAGAGATAAGCGTTCGACTCATAGAGTAAGATATTGATTTTAAATATAATTTCTATAACTATCTAAACCTAATGCATTTCTACATATGAAATGTAACATGCACACATAATTTTAAACAATTCAAACAATATTCGCACAAAAGATAATTTGGAGTACTCACACACCCGTGTGTCACATCAACATATATACATATGGGAACTAATCTCCTATACAACTCTCTTAATTCTAATACCTACCAACGAGGTCAACTCAAGCAGGATTTTCTCTTAATAATTCAAGTGCGAGGGTCAGCGAGATCAACTCAAAACCGTACTCACCCTGACTTATCTACATATAAGGATTGGGTTCCGGCGAGTCAAGCTTCAGCCACTACTACCCATCCTATCCATATCCATATTCACACCATATGCACTCCAACACTCACACACACATACAGTTCCAAATTATCTTAAGGCGACATCTACAATAATTTTATCAATAAAATATGCAACATAAGGGCGTGCCTAGCATTTAACTACATATGTATATATATTTATAAGTGAATGCATGAGTATGCCTTGAATATATAATAATAATATTGAAATTATAAATAAAATCAATATCTACACATAGATTATACAAATATCACTAGGGCGGCTGAGAAGATGAGGAAGGTTAATTCGGATCACCTAAACAATCATATTCAAGAAATTTATCAATATTAACTCAAAACAAAGAATTAAAGAGCCACCCTAAATTTATACCGAAACTTCTGCAGAGTTTCTCTTGTATCTAGGACATACCCAACCTGCAAAATAACTCAACTACACAATGCCCCTCCTGGGCCTGGCAAGCCTATCAATTCCCATATAAAATAATTATTTAAAAATTTAGAACATTACATTTAATTTGTTCATAATTTTAATAATATAATATATTTTAATTTTTTTTATGAAAATATGAAGTAAAATTTAAAAAGTGTAATTATATAAATATTAAATATTTTAATAAATTTAATTTTGATTTAACAATAAGAATTGAATTTAGATATTAAAAAAATAAAATTATCAAAAGAAAATTATGAAGAAATATTATTTCGATATTTTTTTATAATTTTATTAAAATTTTATTTTTAATATGAATTAATATTTTTTTTATAAATAATATAAATTTATAAAGATATTCTAATAGATTTAGAATATCTAATTGGCAAGAAAATTTTAAGAGTTATAAAATATCTTAAATATATATAAAACATAATTTTATTATAATTCTATTTTTTAATATTCAATGTATATTAATCAATATTTATTATAAATAAAATATTATAAAATTATAAAAATATATTAATCGTTTTAAAATATAAAAAATAAATATTATTAATATTAATAAGATAATATTCAGTTTTTTTAATATATTAACAGAATATAAAAATTTTTTATATTTTAAATTGGCAAAGTTAATCATATGATTTAAAAAATTTTAAATTATTTAATTAGTTTTTATTTTTTTAAAAAATAAAATATAATAAATTTAAAATACTATTTTATTTTTTATTATTTTTATATTCTACTAGAAATCAGGTGAGAGGATCATGACGTGGCAAATATGCTGCGACAGACTGACGGGTAAATGGTAATTGAATAATTTTCTGGAAACTCGCCGCGGAGCCGGAGCCGATCTCAGTGGTGGGTACAAGCGGAAAGCAAAAAATACACAAACTCAGTTTCAGCAAATGGATGACCAAGGAATTCTCGAAGCAGAGAGATACCAGATGGAGCAGATTCGAGAGCTTGAATTTGAGGAATTACAGGTAGAGGAAGTGGAGGAAAGCAACTCATCGGACGATGAACGTGACGCCGCGTAATCACTGCCATTTCTACTAATTCTCTGCTTTTTTTTTTTTCTGGTTGTCAATTTGATTTTCTCTTTTTTATTTTTATATAACGTCAACTTGATGTACTAATAACTGCCTTTATCTATGATTTGGGGGTTTAGGGTTTATATATGCCTTTTGGATTTTACTTGTTTCTAGAATTTTTAGATCGTCTTAGTTTTGATTTAAATTTTATTTTTGTGGAAAATGGAGACAAAGAAATGGCTATAATGTCAGTCAGTCACTAGAGCTTTTCGTTCACTTTATTTTCTGTCCTTCCTTCTTTTGAAATTTATGTCAGTTCAACTTCTATAATTATTTGCTCATTATCTGATGGCAATGGGTTTTAATTGCTTAGTTTATGCACCTAAGCCCTTGTTTACTTGCTTGAAGATTGAGCAATGAAGCATAGAAGTATCATTAAATCGATCAAATTTAGGTCATGAGCCATGACGTCATGTTGAGTGCTGAAACAGATTGAGGAATCAAATTTTTTTTTTTTTGGAGATGACATTTTTTTGTTTGAGAAGGGGATTGGGGGAGCGGGACTCGGTCAGGTGAGTGATAACCTTGAACCAAGCCGAGCTAGGCAACAACTCAACTCTAACTAAGCCCTTTATCTCAAATTTTGGGGTCGACTATATGTATTAGCTTTCTTCACTCTAAACGATTTTGAGATAAATCTTCAGAAATGTGTAATATTTCAAGGTCATGTTTGTACTACTTTCCTCCTAGTCGATTTAGGTCTATCCCTTTTTTTCTTTCTATCCTCTAACCTAATGTGCTCTACTTGTCTAACTGGAGCCTCCGTATGTCTATGCTTCACATGACCAAATTACCTCAATCTCCCTTCTCTCAATTTATGTTCAATTGGCACCACTCCTACCTTTTCTCTAATACTCTCGTTACGGACTTTATCTAGTCTAGTATAGCCACTCATCCACCTTAACATTCTCATCTCTGCAACTCTTATCTTAAACACATACGACTATTTCAGTGCCCAACACTCAATTCCATATAACATAGCCGGTCGTATGGCTATACGGTAAAATTTTCCTTTCAACTTATTGGGAATCTTACGATCACATAAAACTCCCGTGGCACGTCTCCACTTCAACCATCCGGCTTTAATCCTATGACTAACATCCTCCTCACATCCCCCATCTACTTGAAGGATTGAGCCTAGATATTTAAAGTAATTACTTTGGGACAGTACAACTCCATTCTAACTAACTCCTTCCCTATCACCAGTTTGACCTTCACTGAACTTGCAATGCTTGTATTCTGTCTTCGTTCTACTTAACTTAAAACTCTTTTACTCTAGAGCACTTCTCCAAAGCTCTAGCTTTCTATTGACTCCTTCTCGTATCTTATCTATCAGAACAATATCATCCGCAAACATCATGCACCAAGGAATACTCTCTTGTATATGTTTTATCAATTCATCTAAAACTAATGTAAAAAGGTAAGGGCTTATGGCTGATCCTTGGTGTAATCCAATTGAGATCGGAAAATCTCTTGTATCCCTTCCCACCGTGCGCACAATAGTAGTTGCTCCTTCATACATATCTTTCAACACTTATATGTACCTAATAGATACTCTCTTTTGTTCTAACACATTCCATAAGACATCTCTTGGAACACTATCATAAGCCTTCTCCAAATCAATAAAAACCATGTGTAGATCTTTCTTTACATCTCTATATTTCTCCATCAAGCTTCTAATGAGAAAAATCGCTTCCATAGTTGAACGACCGGGCATGAAACCAAATTGATTGAGGGAGACAGAAGTATCATGACGTAGTCGATGCTCCACAACTCTCTCCCACAACTTCATAGTATGGCTTATGAGTTTAATTCCCCTATAGTTTGAGCAACTCTGTATGTCTCCCTTATTTTTAAATATAGGTACTAATATACTCCTCCTCCATTCATCAGGCATTTTCTTTGAGTTTAGAATCTTATTAAATAATTTAGTTAACCATACCACTCCCATATCTCCCAAACACTTCTACACTTCAATTGGTATTTCATTGGGTCCACAGGCTTTATCCACTTTCATTCTCTTAAGTGTTTTCTTTACTTCTAAAGATCTAATCCTTCTAGTATAATTCACATTCTTTTCTATAATCTATATTCATGCTATTACCATTTTGACTATTATTAAAGAGATCATTAAAATAATTTCTCCATCTTTCTTTAATGTCCTCATCTTTCACCAATATTTTTCTTTCTTTATCCTTAATTCACCTAACTTGATTGAGATCTTGACATTTCCTTTCTCTCCTCCTTGTCAATCTATAAATATCTTTCTCCCCTTCTTTAGTTCCAAGTTTCTCATATAACTTTTCAAAGGCCTGTGCTCTTGCTTGACTAACTGTCTTTTTTGCCTCTTTCTTTGCTATCTTGTACTGTTCATATGCCTCATTATTATCACATTTAGGTAATTTCTTATACCATTTCCTTTTTCTCTTTACTGCCTTTTGTACTTCTTCATTCCACCACCATCTCTCTTTTGAGGGTGGTCCATGTCCTTTAGACTCTCTAAGTACTTTTCTAGCTACTTCTCTAATATTTAATGCCATCTGTATCCACATATCATTGGCCTCCATATTCAGCTTCCATACTTCGGACTCGAGAAGCTCATTTTTGAACTTCACTTGCTTTACTCCTTTGAACTCCGACCACTTTGGAACAACTTTGTTCGAGCTACACAATATTTTTATATACATCATTGATCATACTATCAGGGCGCTCTTATTAATTCTGATAAAAATTTACTTGCCTTTAATTTTTAAAATATCCTGTTGATTCTTGAAGTAAAATTCATTGCACTATAGAATAGAGCAAGATTAGTAAGATTTCTTTATGTATTTATGTGTGTGTGTGTACTGTGTAATTGAAAATTTTTAAACTAATGGATGGTCATTGACAAAATTTGAGTGAAAGAGATTAATTCTTGCATCAAATGCCTTCAGTTCCCAGATAATCTATTCAACTGAACACATTAGTTTTACTGCATGCTTTTGATTTGTGTAATACCACATTTATTGTTGTCATAGTTTCCTGATTTCTTTACTCTCTATGTCTCTCGCCTCGGCCCCCCCTCCCCTGGTGTGCAAATGTGTACCTAAAGTGGTGCTTCATCAGGCGAATATACTTTTAACACTCGCCTGGCTCCATTACACACTTATCTTGGTGGTAAGCATGCATAATTTTTTTTTTTTTGATAAGGATGAAGATGTGTCATATTAAAATGATTTGAGACTTATGATATCATTTGCATATTCCAGAGGTTGAAGATACCCACCGTAGATTGGCTTTCTTAGAAGCTGGTGCCATATTAACTCTTCCACTGTTCTATCTTGAAGGTATGTGTGGCGTTAATTTCTTTTGTTCTCCTTCTCTGTGTGCATGTGCATGCATGCAATCTGAAGAGATTGGTGATTGTCATAATCTGAGAAGTTTTGAATTTTTTTATTTTGACCATAATTTGATTTTTGTGTATGCCTAAATGCATTCATGGTTTAAATTAGATACAAAACAACTAGGTGTCTTTTATTTCTTCCATGTTTATTATTATTATTATTATTATTATTATTATTTTGTTCAAGGTGATTCAAGAATATGCTTTAAAATTATTCCAACTTATTAGCCCAAAACCTTGCAAGTTTTGAGGCATGATGACCTTATCATATAGCTGAGGAATGAGAAGTAGATGTAAAATATTAATTTTTGGCTGTATTTGTGTTGGGGATTCATTCTTTCATCCATTTTCCCTGAGTCAGTATTCTAATCTTGTTATTTGATACTTTTATCAGGGGTTGTTCTTTTCCCAGGGGCCATCCTTCCTCTTAGAGTTATTCATCCTAATTTCATATCTGCTGTTGAGAGGGCATTAACACAAGTTGATGCTCCTTACACTATAGGCGTGGTCAGTGAACACAATCTGAAACTTGTTATTTTACTTATTTTGTATCTGGAATTTCTTTCTGTAGATTTTTTTCCTAAACTTGAAATTACTTGGAACTTTGTCCAGGTTCGTGCTTACAGGGATCATGATAGCAGACAATTAAGGTTTGCAACTATTGGGACAACTGCGGAGGTATTATCACAGGCTCTTTTGTTGTATGTCTTTTCTAAGCATTAGGGATGTAAATTTTGTTTAAATGGAATTGTACATATCTCATAGCTGGTTGTTAACATTATTTAAGATTTATGTGCAATTGTTTTTTTACTTGACTATTTGTACTGTTAAAAATGTAAATTTTATATTTTGAATCTGCTAAATGGCAATTCAATGTCAATCACAAATGTATATTAGAGGTTCATGTGTTGTTATTGGCAAACACTTATGATTTTCATTCATTGATGGATGAGCAAGAACAAAAGGAAATCTTGAATACTTTATTGTTGAATCATATGTGCAAAATCTATCTAATATAGCATGGAACGTCAAGATGTCATGAATGGAGGCCATCGTCTTGCAGTTACCTAGGATGCTGGCAAACTGCATTCCTTACATATAAGCATAGGAGTTTCTTTCTAGGATTTATTGTGTAATGAAGTTGTCAAGTAGTTTTGCTCATTGGACTCAGTTTGTGAAAGAGGATAGTATGATGTTCATCATACAGTTAAAATGACGTAATTCTGTAAAAATTGCTAATGTATTTGGAGCAGTTATTTTTTGCAAATCAAATTGCTCAATGTTTGCTAGGTAGGTTCTTGTCCGCTGGAATTTTTTAGATTTGATATGTCATGGAGAATATATTACTCTGTTTTCCTGGTGATCTAGCTACTGACTTTATTCTTTCGGATATCACATGAGCAGAATAGCTTATGGAACTTGTTATGTTTATAGATTAGACAATACCGGCGGTTAGAGGATGGATCACTGAATGTAGTTACTCGTGGCCAGCAGCGCATTTGTTTAAGACGACGTTGGATTGATGTGGAAGGAGTGGTTGGTCTATATTTTTATGTTATATTATTATTCATTCTTTCACAGCTGTCTGTATAATTAATGACTGATTTGGTGTAAAATTTCATTTGTTTAGCCATATGGGGAGTTTCAAATTATCCAGGAAGATCTTCCATTAAGGGCACCACAGGATGCATTTGGAAAATTGGCACCATTATGTAATTTTAATGGCCATAATGTCTCATATACAGTGCCTTCAAAAGTCTCATTGCATGGCCATGGAGATAGTGACAATGATTCAGAGGAAAGCCTTGAGATTGAGGTTTCACTGGCTGAAAAGGGAACCCATCATTCTGTAATCGATTCATGTTGTAACTATGATATGATGGATGAATCAACAAGCAGTGGTGATGAGAAGTTTAATTCAGAAATTAAATTTGTAAGTTCTCGCACAAGTGATTCTGGGCCTAGTTCTACACCAGCAAAGCAATCTCACGAAGGGGAAGGTTCCAAAAGGCACTGGAAAAATACCAACTTAAACCAGTTTCGTACAGTTCCAAGAGCATTCTGGCCCTACTGGGTATACCGTTTGTATGACTCCTATTGCCTTGCTGAAAGGGCTGCAGGTACTTGGTTCTTTGACATTCCATTAGAAGTTCAGGGTTGACTACTTGACTTAGACTTGGCCAAACATATTCATGCAGGTTCAATTTGCGGTTTCACTGTTTTAGCAGACTTGATTTACTTTGGCTTTACCCACCCACTGTTAGAAAGATGATCTAGAAATAGTTTAATCATAACTGTGTTTTGTAATTTCAATTGTGCATGGTTTTTGATCTAGTTATCAGATTATAAGGTTCCATTTGTTTCACGGAAAATAACTTGTATATGGAAATTGCTTTCCTTGAAAATTGTTTCTAATAAAATGTTTTTCATGAAAATATTTTACATTTTTTTGTTGCAATGTTAAATTAATGGTATATATTGTTGCAATGTTAAATTAATGATATATATTTACATGCATGTACAAATATTTTCACATTTTAATAAAATTGTCAAAGTCTGAAAAATGACTTCATCTTTTGAAAAGAATAAGACATTTTCCTTAAAAATGACTTAGTTTTCTCTTTGACCAGGAAAATATTTTTCATTGATCCATTTCTTGAGTGTAACGCTGCAAAACAAGCGGAACATGAGTATTTAAATCAGAAGTTATCAAAAATAAAATGTGTGAATATGCTTGTGAATCTTGAAATAAGTTAAATTTCCTAGAGAGCTGAAACCGAGTTGAGTGGATTTGCAGGGTATTACTTTCAAAAATGTAAATTGAAGAATTTACTTACATCACATTCTTCATCGTGCAGTTACATTTAGGAGATTGGGTTGCTTTATTTCTACTGTCTTATGCATTATTAATTATGTGGACTCTGGACTTAATGAACAGTTGTCTTTTTCTGCCATCATAAATAGTTTGGTTTGACCATTTTGCAGACATGTGGAAACAGATAGTTGGGGCGCCAAGCATGGATGGTTTTGTGAAAAAACCTGATCTTTTATCATTTTGTATTGCAAGTAAACTTCCTGTGTCTGAATCCACAAGGCAGGAGCTTTTGGAGATTGATGGCATTTCATATCGCCTGCAACAGGAAATTGATTTACTAAAAAATTTTAATCTTGTTCGGTGTAAAAATTGTCAGGTAAACAAAAAAAGAAGCTTGCTTAGACTTGAATCGAAGAGCCTAAGCGTAAAATATATTGCACAGCAATTTATTATCTTCTTTACTTTTGTCCATGCAGACTGTGATTGCCAGGCGGAGTGATGTGTTGGTGATGTCTAGTGAAGGTCCTCTTGGGGCTTATGTTAACCCACATGGTTCTGTGCATGAGATAATGACTTTTTATAGAATAAATGACTTAGCACTTGAAGGGGTAGCAGCTACAGAATACAGCTGGTTTCCTGGGTATTGATTATTTCCGACTATTTTGTACTACTAATTATTTTCTTGAAGAGTCATTAGCACAACTTTTTAATCAAGAGTGGTGAAAGTTTCTCTTTTACTCACTTGTATAAGGGATCATTATATGTAAAATGACTGGGATAGTCCTCCATGAATCAATGTATTATAATTTGGCTAGCTTCACAGGGGATGAGGAGAGGAAGAGAATCTAATCCTTTTTCTTGGGTTTAGTAGTTAGTAATAATTTCAGAGAGTTAATTATTGAGAGTGAGAAGGATAAATCTTGTAAACGTTGGCAGAGCAAATACTAGTCAGAATTAGGCTGTTACATATGGTAGGTTTCAATGTGGTAACTGTCCTGATTCTAAAGTGTTTATGCTTCTGTTCTGTAATTTGACACTGCAAGTAATAATACGCATGGGGTATGCTTGTGATGATTGAGTACTTTAATGATTTGCTATATTTTGCAGATATGCATGGACAGTAGCATACTGCGCCAATTGTGAATCCCATATGGGGTGGCTTTTCACAGCCACAAAGAAGAAGTTGGAGCCTCGATCTTTTTGGGCAATCCGGAGTGCCCAGGTTGCTGATGATATACAGTAAGTTCAGAATCATAATTTTCTGACTGCGGCACTGAATTCTGGTTGTGGCCTTTTAATGAACTTACCCTGTATATATAACTAGTCTTTTGTCCCCTCTTGGGAAAAATAGTACAAACTTCTGTGACCTTAGACAAGTCTATCTTTGTCAAGTAATATGAACTATAGAAATTTCAAAGCTATGGAAGGTCTGGCTTGGAACAATAAGTTGTGTTCCAAATGATTTTTTTTTTTTTGGCTAGTAGCATTTCTATTAAATGGGATCCAAATATGATAATTATCATTCTGTGTTCCTTTAATTTATTAATTATGTTCCCAATCTATGTAAATAATTTTTAAGGTCAAAATAATTTGAATACATAGACTGCATAAATATCATCTGAGTACATTAATTTTGGAACCCAATGCGTTTGAGGCCAGAAAATGTAAATGCATGACCCGGAGAGTGCTGAAGATTGTTGGCATAGTTTAGTAGTTTGAGTTCGGGGTTGTCTCCGCCAAAACAGCTTAAGCCAATTAAGCTTGGCTCCCCTATGCTATATATTTACTTTCAATTTCTTGTTGTTTTCGGATGTATTTCTTGTTATTTTTGGATGTGGGACTCCTAAAAGCGTAAGCTTGAAAATTTGCTGCAAACCCTCTAAGTCCATACATCGGTTTGTAAGAAAACACATTCATAAGTGTTGTCCGGTGTGAGAGAAGCCTTATTATAATTGGAAAGTGAAACCTACCTCCAACATGTGCGAAAAATAATTTGTACCTAGTCAACGAGGACAACACGAGTATCTAATGGGAGAAGATGCCTGTAAATAAGGCAGGGGTATTGCAAAGTTTTGCCTACAGTGAATAGGAAAGGATGCCCAATTGTATCAATGGCGAATGATAGGGAGGATATGCACTAAAATATGATGATATGAAATAAATAAATTATGCAATGATATATGAAAAAAAAATATATAAAACAAAATGAATTGGAACTTTTTCTTTTCTTCTTTTTTTGATACAAATAGTCAAAACAAATAGTTTTAACTGACATTCAAACTCGAAAACTCTCGACCTAGGATCGTTAAATTTGGTAAAGCTCATCGTTAAAATTTGTTCCGTTCTTTTTATTGAAAACAATGGAGAATATAGCTATGAATTTTAATTGATAAAGGACTGGATTATGATCCAGTCATTACAAAATAATAATAATAATAATAATAAGGGGAAAAAGAAACTTCGAGAAAATTGCAGGCTACAAAATGTGCACAACTACACTGCAGGTTTAACGATAGCATCGGTAGACAGGACTGTACATGCAGCTCTCTGCATACTGGACAAGATCCTTAGGACGTGGGAGACGAGATGCCAGACCTATGAAGAAATTAAATAAGGTAAAATTAATGGATCATGCAAACCATTGCGTATGAGAGTAAGCTACACAATCGAAAAACAAACTCACCAAGTTCATATGCTTTAGCAGCAACTTTTGCAGCAATGTGTGCTGAGATCTTCCTGATGTTGGAAAATGGAGGGTAAATAAGTCCCTTGTTGAAGTTTTCCTGTTTTACTTGTGCAGCCAAAGCTTCAGCTGTTGCAAGAAGAAATTACAGTGGTTAAACAGTGTTGTGCATAGATGTTCTGGGTATGTGTGCAGGTGCGTGTTAACTCTTTGGGAGGGGCTGGTTTGGAACAATTGAAAGCATTGTGGACATAAAAATATAACTCCAACAGTTGGTCTACTTACAGGCTGCCAGAAGCAAATCATCATGCACACGTATTGCACCAGAGATGATCAACCCCAAGCCAAATCCAGGGAATATGTAAGCATTGTTTGCCTGAAGAACATTATTACAGTGAATTTCCAGTTTTAAGTAATTTCCAGTACAAGTATACTTCAGAAAAAGGTTAAAACCTGGCCAGGTACAAAAACTTTCCCATTGTATTCAACAGGGTCAAATGGACTTCCACTAGCAAAGATAGCGCGACCCTGAAGGTTGTAAAAAAACAGAACAATCAAGATATCAAGCCGCATCACCTACATGCTTGATGTGAGATAGTACAGCTTAAGCAATACTGGCAGGAAATTTTTTGTTTTACCTCACTCCATGTGTAAGCTTCTTCAGCTGTACATTCAGATTGTGAAGTAGGATTGGAGAGGGCAAGAATTAGTGGTTTCTGCATGCCAAATTGACAAGTTGTTCAAGTCAGACAACATTATGACTGTGTATTATGTGTGTGTGTGTGTGCGCGCGTGCGCGTTTTGGACAGAGAGAGAACCTCATTGAAGGATGCCATGGCCTCAACCACCTCCTTTGTGAATGTTTTTCCAACTCCAGATGATCCGATCAATACTGTTGGCTTGATTGCCTGAAAATCAGAATTTTAAGAAGGCTTTGAAGGAGTTCTCCCATGACAGCAATTCATAATATAAGATGATTTTCACACCTTAACGGCATCCAAAAGTTCCTTCACAGGTTCATGCTCATGAGCCCAAGGCTTCTTGAAGTGCTGAAGTGACTCTTTACGAGAACTAACGATCAGTCCCTGCAGCAGACAACATCACATGTCAACAACTTTGACACATGCAAATTTATTTGAGGCACGATATTCAGCAAAATGCAAAAATTCTTCAAAGTAGCAAGGATTTTAGACCACATCTAGACTACCTGTGAGTCCACGAGCCAAATCTTCTTACGCGTCTCTTCAATTGGAGCTTCAATCTGAAGAAAAATTATAGAAATAATGATTAACCATAACATTAGCACAAGAAAATGAATTAAAGAATATTTAATATATAAAAACAAATAAATACCTGTTTTGATATCTCGAGAGCTATAAGCTCAGCTATACCAGTTCCAGCCTGCAACAACCAAAAGGAAAAAGTGAGAAACAAGAGAACCAAATATGTATAGTTAACAAGAACATGTATATAAACAAGCAAGACAAATATGCACATGTATTTTCGCATGCCTGCCGGTGTTCATGTGCATGTGTACCTCCCAATGCTTAAGATACCAGGCAAATAAATCACAAAATTTGGAATTGAAACTTAGCCTCATTTAGATAATCATGATGAGGATGAGGTAATTTTTTTGCAAAGAGGGGACAGAGGTTGGGGGCACAGCTTTTTGATGAGGTGAAAGCCAAAGTAGGTAAAACCCAGATGAGTTCGAGGATAAAAGATAAAGCACACTGATAAATAATCCTGTTTTAAAGGAGTACTTGATAGTCAGTTTATCTACAGAAGAAAATGAACAATGCTTTCAAGGGCTATGGCATTTCAGGCACACCTCTCCAGCACCCAGGAATAAGAATTTGTGATCAGCCAAGGTTCCACCAACTAATTTCAGAGCTGCAAGAAGTCCTGCTAGCACGACAGATGCTGTACCCTGCAATGAATGAGATAATTTGCAATAAGAGAAATTCCATTGAAGATAGCATGGATTCCTAATACAACAAATAGCTTTTATGACATTTTACCTGTATATCATCATTGAAAACAAGATGAGTTGGGCTGTATTTCGCCAGCAGCTCAAATGCATTGTGATTTGCAAAATCTTCAAACTGAAGAATATTTGCATTATTCAAAAAACAAATTCAAGTGTCCAAAACTCAAAAAATAAGTAAATTACAACTAGCAATATTAGAATTTATAACTTACCTGTGTAAGGACTTTCTCCCCATAGTTCTGCTTAACTGCAGTCATGAACTCGTCTACAAGTTCAGCATATTCCTAATTCACAGCAGAAAACCCAATGAACCATTCAGAACTAAACATTAAGGGCTGTGAGTGTGCATCACATTTTGGAAAGAGGGTAAAAAAGGTAATAT
This sequence comes from Hevea brasiliensis, assembly GCF_030052815.1. Lineage (NCBI taxonomy): Eukaryota > Viridiplantae > Streptophyta > Magnoliopsida > Malpighiales > Euphorbiaceae > Hevea > Hevea brasiliensis. The sequence goes on from NC_079496.1 coordinate 105,307,321, forward strand.
CATTAAACCTGTCCAGTTGCCCTCTTTTGTTTAAGACCAATGTAGAACTCGTCATTCAACAATTGCTTGTTGTTTGTGCCAACATCAATAGTCACAGGCAAGCACTGCAAATATTGAACAAAACCTGGAATATTTCAGTAACTAAAATAGGGATGAACTATATTACTTCGCTTCAATCACAGAATTTAACTAAACCATCTAAGTCCATCATGGAAGGTCACTGAGGCATATCAGAGGAACAGATATATCAATATATTACAAATGATATTTTCAAAATGGTTTACATTCATTAGGGAATTATTTGGAAAGCTCCTAGATTTTACTATAATGCCAACACTGAAAAATGACATCAAATAACAGAGAATATAACGATAACAATAGCTTATTATTATAGTAAAGCTTACTGCTGAGGGACGTAATCCTCCTAGTGCAGTATACAAAGAGAGTTTTCCTACAGGAATCCCCATTCCCTGAGAAATAAGAAAAATTACAAATTATAATTCATAACTAATTCACCTCTTGAGAGATGCAAAGAGACTTAAGCATTTAACTCATATATTCATTGAAAACATATTGTCTTAAAGAGAACACATCCAGGAATCATTACCTGGCAACCAAGATCCCCAAGTCCTAAAATACGCTCACCATCAGTAACGACAATAACCTGTATATTTCTTTCTGGCCAGTTCTTCAATACTTCAAGAATCTTGCCCCTAAAAAAAATTTCACTACTCAGTATCTTCTCGAATATTGTGCAATTTAGTAATGGAGTATGAAAGCTATTAGATGGTCATACTTTTCTTTCAAGCTGATGTAGAGACCTTGAGGTCGCCTGAAAATGCTCCCATATTTCTGGCAAGCCTCACCAACTGTGGGAGTGTACACGATTGGCAGCAGTTCTTCAACATTATCAATCAGAAGCTTATAAAATAGCTTTTCGTTCCTCTCCTGTAAAAACATACAAAGACCCGGTTACGTCCACCAATAAGGTAGAACAACTATAGTACCAAAGGGGCTGTGTTATATTCCATTCATAATGCATAGAACCTTGATATGAATTGATCCAAAAATGAAAATTTTGCGGTTTCAGTTACTCCAAAACAGCATAGAATTATGATCAATGAAGAAGAACCTGCAGATCCATCATGGCCATGTATCGTTGCAGAGGAACTTTGTACTGGCGCAGATTGTGCATCACCCTTTTCTCCTAATATCCAATTTCATAGAAGTAAGCAATAAACATATAATCTGGAAGTTAGAACATTAAATATATCGGCTTGAATTGTGAGAATGTCATTCAAGCTAACCTGGAGCTCCTGAGTCAAGATTGCTGGGGGAAGAAGGCCACGTAAGTAATGAGCATCCCTCTCCTTCTCGGTGAAAGCAAGCCCCTTGTTGTGGTGTGGGTCCCGCAACAAAGTATACCCACTATAACAGAACAAGAATTATAAGGCTGAGTAACAAATAAAAAATTCCAATTCTGCAAATCTTAAGAAGTATGAATTTATCAGCAACACTACCGTCCAGCAAAGATCCAACGTACTGAAAACTTAATTCATCATAGCTAGGCTTAAGCTATAAAAACACATTAATGATATGCTTAGCTTAAACAAAGTTTTAAAACAAACAATAAGAAGAATAAGAAACCCATTTCACCTGGCAACAGAGACGGTCCACGGAGTGATAAGCTGATCTTCCGTGGCACTATCCTCACCATACACGTCCTCAACTCCTCCACCCACAGTAACATTCTTCTTCATCTCTTCCATTGAGTGACTACCATTCATCATTTTACTAGCCATTAAAGCCCAAAACTCTCTCTCTACTCTTCTACCCAGAGCCACTCTCTGCAAATAAAAGAAAGCTGAAAAGAGACAAAACACAGGACACACGAAGTTTGTGTTCGGGAAAACAAAGATACAGAGTCTACCTTTTATAGGCAACAGAAACCCAAGAATTCCTTTTTTTTTTAAATATATATATATATATATATATATATTCTGAAAAATGGAAGTTAAGGGTTGGCTTCAATGTCAAAAGGAAGAACGTAGACTGCCCATGTGGACAATTTGATTGAAATAAATTAAAAAATGAATTTACATTGCTTTGAAAGAAATTTAAAGATAATGTGAGTGAGTTACAGAGTTGCGAATGCTCAGGTTTAATTAGTGGTACCAGAAAAGTAGACCTCTTCAGAGTAACCATATTGCAGTAACGTGCAAGGAATGGTAAAGGGTAGAGAGAGAGAGAGAGAGAACAATTCTGCGCCTTCTTTTTCTGGAGTAAGAAAGTCTTTGATTCGCGTTCCGACAGAGAGAGATTGGGAGAGCTTAACTGCAACGGAACTGAAAATTGAAGCTGTTAACTTCGCAAAACATTTTTTTTTTAATTATTGTTTATATTTATTTTATAAATTATTAATTATTGAAATTTTAATTAAGAAATAAAAGCTCTCTCATTTGCAGCATAATGTATCACTAATATTATTTCATATGTTTAAATTTTTATGGTTTCTATTAAATTTTTAATTAAATAAAAAATAATTATTTATTACCAATAAATAAAACTCCATTTTTGTTAAAACTTCGATGTCAAGAGAGGTCAAATTAGTGATTAGCTCCACTAATAGAAATAAATAAATAAAGGGTTAAATCTTAGAAATGCATAATAAAGAATGTAATTTAGTTGCTTGCAAATAGGATCATCACGTATTGAATTTTGGCGGGTACTTAATATGATCTAATTCTAATAGAATAAATGGATTAAATTTTTACGAGCATTTAATTTAATTAAATCTTAATACGATGTATTTGGACAGTATATAATTGAGCTTGAAATAGGTTGAAATATAAGAAATTATACTTATGATAGACTTAGGTCGAGTTCAAATTTTACATGTTAGGTATCCACTCGAATCTATTTATATAAATATTTAATTAAATATAAAATATATGTTTTTATAATAATATTTATAAATTTTATATATTTTAATTTAAATAAAATAGAATTTAAATTTTTTATAGAATTATTAAATTTTTAAAATGTAAACTATTAACAAAAAATAATTTTTATGTAAATTATTAATTAAAATATATAAAATTAAATAGATTTGAGTATTTTTTTGATAATAATCATCGGGTTTTGGATGAATTCGGATAATTGATAATAAATTTTAATTAGGTTTGAGACGAATTTAGATTTTAAGAATATTAATCAGATTCGGATAGGCTAATTTTTGTAAATACCCTATTCATTGTCATCCTTGATGGAGATCATGGAGAGAATGCCACTAGAGTAGTCAAAGGACCAATCACAAGGGCAAGGTCTAAGACACTACAAGGGCTAGTTCAAACTTATTGTGGCAAGGAACTTGAAATTGAAGAGTTTGGCATGAACAGGGAACTCAAATGGATGATTTTTGCTCAAGTATTCAAGGATGCAGGTCACCAAGTGCAATACTAAATAAACTCATCTATTCAAGTGCTGAAAGTGACAAAATTTGTCAAATTCTTCAAGGTGCTGAAGCTTTCATGGCCTAGACATGAAGTGAGAGCTTCAGCACGGTATGGGTGTTATTTTCACAGAAGAAAGCATCTAAAAATTCGGGCTATAAAGGATAACATGACCCGAGTGTGTGATGTGCTAAAGAATGTGGCCTGGGCCGTGTTATGCTGAAAATACCCTAAATTGCTTGTCTGCCAAGAGATACACGCCTTGGATGTGAAAACATGTGAGGTGCACACCCTAGGCATGTGGACTTCATAACTTACATTTTTAGATGATTTTGTTTTGTATTTTTGTAATTTGTCTTCATGTTTTTTAGGGTTTTATGAGGTATTAGCACCCATTTATAAATACTTCATGTTTTTAATGTTTTTGACAACTTTTGATTATCAATTAATTATTAAGAGAGTTTTTTCCTCTATTATTCTTCATTGAACTTTCTTCTGGACAAGTCTGATTAGCTTGCAAGAATTAATACTTTGATATTCTTGGTTCTCTACCAAAGGTTGGTATTAGGTCTTCAATCTTTTATTTTTTCTATTTAAACAATAGATGAGAAAACTCTCTCAAATTTGATTAATTGATCAGAAGCTGTCCAAACACATTAGAAACATCAAGTATTTATAGGTGGCAACTAATGCACCATAAAAACCTTAAGAAACATCAAATTAATTACAAAAATACCAAACAAAATCGTCAAAAAACGTTGGCTACGAAGTCCGCACGTGTAGGGTGTGCACCTCCCTTCATTTCACACCTTAGGGTCTTACACGCATTGGTTGTTGCTATCCACTACCAGTAACTACTTGCAACTTCCTTTGCAGCAGGTAACTCCTACTAATTGATGATCTCCGTAACTCTTCATAAGCAGATAACTTCCATTAATGGTTAACTTTCAATAAATAACCACCAAAATAGCTAATAATAATTAAATTAATGTAATAAAATTAATTAAATTAATTTTAAAAATTAATTTAATCAATTATAGGCCTAAAAAATAATTGATGAGCTTGAATAATTATCTTTAATGCAAACAGTGGTATACCACTAACCTCGTTGAAGGATTATAGTGGAGTTTATAAATCAAAACTGTCAAAAGGGACAAATGGTAAGATTCAAACTTTCAACCAATCGAGAGCATTGATTTAGTTTTACCAACCAAATAATCCCTATTTAGCAATTTATAAATTTCTTTTAAATGCAATATAATGCAAAATATTATAATTTTTTAAAATAAAATTTTACTTTTTGCCAAAATGTGAACAAAGAAGGGTCAATATTCAATTCAAACTTCTTAAAAAAAAGGGGAAAATCAATTCAAACCTCTCTCGCCGGCTAAACAAAACTCTTTTACCTCACAAAATAATGAAAACGGAATCTATGTGATAGTGAAATGAGAAGTTTTATATAAATAATGAAGCAACTAAGACATTTTTAAATAAAGTTATTCTTGTTTTAAGTTTGAAATTCTTAGATCCATAAGTAAATTAAATTTCATTTCTGCACATAAATATAAAGATATAACAGGGTAACATTTACATATTGAATAATTTAAAAATCACAGAGTAAATAATGCAGACGGCACCTCAATTTAAGGGTATGTAATAGTAAGATACCTGAAATTCAATTTGTAACACAAAACTCTATCATTTTTATTTTAATAATATAAAACCCCTTATAACATTCAATAGCTGATTTTTAGGAGTAAATAATACGGACGGTACCTCAATTCAAGGGTATATAATAATAAGATATTTAAACTTTAATTTGTAATACAAAATCCTATAATCTTTATTTTATTGTAACATTTAATAGCTAGTTTCTATATTATTTATACTGACTTAGCTTAGAGTAAATAGTTTCTAGGTTATTGAAGTATCGATTTATACAATTTGAAACATCAAGATTGTGGATCGAGAGAGAACAAGAAAGAGAGAAATTAATTATAAAATATTATTTTTAATTAACTAAAATTTATTATTTTGATAAATGTAAAATTAATGGATAGATATTTTTTTTTAGTCTAACAAGTGCAAAACTAACCTAAAAATAAATTATTAAAAATTATAAAAATTTTATGTTACTTCAATTAAATATTAGAGAGTTTTATATTACAAATTAAAATTTAAGTACTTTATTATTACATACTTATAAGTTGAGATATCATTTATATAATTTACTCAAAATAATATAATGTTGTAATTTAAAAAATATTATTTTTTAAATATGTTAATAAAATTATTTTAAAATTATAAAATTTTAAATTAAATTAATAATAATTAATTGTAAAAACGACGGTGTATTTATTATCAGAATCTTCTGTGGACTCGCATGAGGCAGCAGCTAAACACCTTCTACTCTTCACATCTATCAGATTAACAATTAATGTCCAGGCCCAAGGAGGCTTTTAAATACGTTTTAATTATAATTAGGTTAATTATAATTGAAATTAATTAAAAATAAAATATATTTGTAAAATTAAATAATAAAATATTATCTCCGTTTATTTTTATCCACCATATTTAAATTTTTACAACAATTAAAGAAATAATTGAATAAACTCAAATTTATAAAAATATGCTAGTAATTAATTAAATTATAATTTATCTAAATTAATTATTTTTTGTATAAATATTTATTACATTTAATAGATATAAAGGGTAAGATTTAAAAAAAGAAATTCGTATGTTTACTTGTGAAAAATAGTTTTTTATTTTTCATTTTTCATTTTCTAGGAAATTATAATTTTTATTTTTTTTTTAAAAAAGAAAAACATAAAAAACGCTTTCACTTATGAATAATAGAAAATAATTTTCTAATTTAAAAAAAAAATTATCCATATATTTTATAATAAAAAATAAATCATTGTAAAATATATTTAAAATTTTATTTTATTTTTAAAATTTTTAATATGTATTATTTATTTATTTTATAATAATATGAGTATATTTTTATTATTATAAATAAATAATTTTTTTTCTAAATAAATATTCAATTTTAAAAATGAAAAAGTTATAGCATAATTTTAATTATAAAAAATCATGATTGTTCATTTGAAAAACGACTGAAAAACAGTTAAAATACAAAAATATTGTTATAAAGAAAAACAGTGAAAAATAACTTTAAACTGTTTTTTCAAATCTTAGTTAAATTTTCAAAAATTAAAAAACTGGCATATGTAAACACAAAATTAGAAAAAGATAATTAAATAGAAAAAGCAGAACGCGCTTATATTCAAATATTTTAATTTTAGATTATATATCCTAATATTTAAGATTTTGAGTAATTTTATCCAAATTTCATAATTTTAATATTCATTTTGTTAATCACACCAAAATAAATTAATTATAAAAAAAAATTTTATCTTCTTTTTGTTATCAATGACTGTATCAGATAGATAAAATTCAAAATCTCTCAATTTGATTTTGAGATTTTAACTATAATTGTTTCTAATTTTAAAAGTTGGAGTATATTATTTAAAATTAAAATATTTAAATATAGTTATTTATATATATTCAAATTATAATGACTTCATTTCTTATATACTAAACATGTTTTTATTATGACTTAAGCTCTCTTTGTGTTAAGAAAAAATAATTTACATGTAGAAAATACTTTAAATGAAAATTATTGTTTTAGAAAATAATTTATTTTTATTATTTAATTGCTATGCGGAGATATCAAAACAAACAATTACAATGCTGAAAAATAAAAGAGGAATTATTTTCTATTATTTAGAATTTAATAAAAAATATAAACTTTTTTTTTACTATTTTATTATTATTAAAAGGAAAAAAAAATAAATTGTTGGTGACTATGTATAGTCAAGTTGATTGATAGTGTTTATATTAACATATTATACATTTAATAATTTTTTCATTTTTATATTTTTTCACATTTTAATGTTTATTAAAATTTAAAAAATGACTTTTTTAAAGAAGAATTTTTTTAAATGATAATTTTTTAATTAAAATTTTTTTTACCTTCTTAAATTTTTTAAAGCACTCTAAACATTAAAAAGATAAAAAAATTATAAAAATATATTTTTCAAACGGCAAGATTAAAATATATTGAATAATTTGTTTGATTAAAATATATTAAAATATACTGCTTTGATTTTCTTCCTTTCGCATAATTTGTTTCGGTAAACACTGTAATTCGACTTCTCATAGCTCTGAAGACGATTTTAATATTTTTAAATTATAATTTTTATTGCTTGAAAAAAGATTATGAATAATTTAAAGAAATATATATTTTTTTAAGGGTTAGTCGATTAATTCATAGCCTTGGCGTAAACCTGGTGAGGCCCAACCTCCTTGAATTGAATCTCCCATTTTGAACGCATTTTGCGTTTGGCTTATGTTCTTCTTTTTCATTGTGCACATTTTTCAGACATTTGTATTAATTGTGATCCTTCAACAAAGAGGTCTCACATTTAATTTTGGTTAATATTGAGCTAACTGTAATTTTCTATTATTTTATATATATATATATATATATATTTTAAAACTTAAGTGAGGGAATGCCCTTTAATTCAGAATTAATATATATCACGAACATTCTTTGAGGTATTAAGTGGAGTTCATAGATCATTCATAGTAAAAAAAAACGATAGATAAAACTCGAACTTTTAATTTAATGGGAGTATTGAATAAATTTTATCAACTGAATCAATTCTCGTTGTCTATTTATCTATATTTACTTTATATTGTAATTAACATAATTATGATATTTTATATTTTATTTCTTAAAAAAATGGATGCCCAATAAAAAACAATGGGAAAATCTCCCTATCTTTAATATATGAATTTAAATAAAATATATAAATTATACATTATTAACAATACATTGAATGTGATTGAATGTACTAGTTTCATGCGGAGAAATAATGAAAAATAAAGTTTATGGGATTAAGGTATTTAATATGGATCTTATCATATATTTTATATTTTCGATTCATTGTAAATTAGCATAATGTTTATGCTATGCATGGTTAATTTATAATTTTTATTTTTTTAATTTAATTTTTAATTATATTTTAAATAAGATAAATTTTTATTAAATTAATTTTAAATTAAAAATTTTCTTTTATTTAATTTAATTTAAATAATTTTTACTTATTATAATAATAAAATTTTAATTAATTTATGATATAATTAATTAAAATATCTATTTAATTTTTTTATTCATATATTTACAGTAGTTTCTATGGCTATTTCATTTAAAATATAATAAAAATAATTTATTCAAAAAATAATTTATTTTTTATAAAATTTTTTATATTTTATCTCATAATTTATATAAATCACTATTTATTTTTTATAAGTTACAAAAAAATACATCAAATTAATAAGAAAATAATACTATTTTAAAAATATATAAATATAATATTTTTTTGTTATTCATATAAAAAAAATTAAATTACTAATGATGAATTGAATTATTTAATTTTAATGATAATGAAAATATATAGCATTATTATTAATTAAAAATAACATTTTATTATATTATTTTTAATATGATATATTTTTTATAAAATAATTCTTTAATAAAAATGACTATCACTTTATATAAATCTATAATATAAAATAAATACATTTCATAAAAATTAAAATTTTAAAATATCATATTTTCTATTAATATAATAAATATTAAAAAATTTACTATTTAAAAAAAAAAGATTTCATAAATTTATTACTATAATTTTAATTCTCTTTAATCATTTTTATTTGTAGTTAAATTTTCAATGAAATCATATTTTTAATTTATCTTTTAAATTCTATTTCTATATAAAAGTAAAGTTGTGAGATAATTTATGTACAAAAATAGAAATATTTAATTAAAATTTAAAAATAATTTTGTTAAAAATTAATAATAATAAAATATAGATAGTCAAAATATTAGTTGTCATTACATTTAATATATAATTATAATGAAATAAAATATTAAAAAATTTAAGAAATATTAAATAAGAAATTTATAAAAAAATTAATAATTAATAAATATTAATTAAATATATTTAAATAAATAAAATTTGCGAATGATAACTGATAATTTTTGAAAGAAATAATAAAAAAATAGTATAAATTAAAAAAAAATTTAAGAATATTTAAATGAAATAAAAATACTTAGTAAAAAGAGAGTACTTGATATGTATTAAATATCTCATATGATATACTATAATGAGACAAACAAATAAAAAATATTTAAATAAAATATTAATTTATAATTAAATATTATTTAATTAAAAAACTATAATAAACATTAAATTCAATATTTATAATAGTAAAATGTTTGCTATTTACTAGCCGTTTCAATTAAATTATTATAAGTTGACCATAACGATAATAATAGTAATCATTAATTAATTTTAAGAAAGTGAAATAAAAAAAATATTAAATTATTAATATAATAAATAATATATATTAATTAAATAAATAAAATCTCTATATTTTATTTTTATAATTTTTTATATAAACTATACTTTTTGCCTCTCAATTTTTTCAATAAAGAATTTATAATAAAAATAATAGAAAATATAACAATATAATAAAAATATTTATTAAAGATATAAAATAATTTAAGGTTATTTAAATTATATGATAGTTGATTATGAGATCACAAATTAATGCTCAATTTTCTTTAAACTAATAGTCATCAATAACATTTTATTATTATTATTATTATTATTATTATTATTATTATTATTATTATTATCTTTTGAATTATTTTTTTATTTTAAACTATTATTATTATTATTATTATTATTATTATTATTATTATTATTATGGAGGATAACATGCGGTAAATAATATTTTTGCATAAATGAATTTATAAAAAAAATAATATAAATAATTTTTAAATACAATATTTAATCATAAAAAGTCTTAATTTTTTAAAATTAAATTTTAAAGAAAATAATAATTTAAATCATAAATATTAAGGTAGTATTATAAATAATAATGATAATTAAAAGAGAAATAAAAAATTAAATAATAATTAGTATTTATAAAATAATATAAATAACTTTTAAATATTATATTTAATTACAAAATATCTTAATTTTTAAAAAATTAAATTTTAAAGAAAATAATAATTTAATGTAATATTATAAATAACAATGATAGTTAAAAGAGAAATAAAAAAATTAAATAATAATTAGTGTAAAGAAGAATATTTATGATTGATTATAAGATTATAAATTAATGATAAATTTTCTTTGAACTAATGACTATCAATAATCTTATTATTATTATTATTATTATTATTATTATTATTATTATTATCATTATCATTATGGAGGATAACATGCGGTAAATAATATTTTTGCATAAATAAATTTATAAAAAAATAATATAAATAATTTTTAAATACAATATTTAATCATAAAAAGTCTTAATTTTTTAAAATTAAATTTTAAAGAAAATAATAATTTAAATCATAAATATTAAGGTAGTATTATAAATAATAATGATAATTAAAAGAGAAATAAAAAATTAAATAATAATTAGTATTTATAAAATAATATAAATAACTTTTAAATATTATATTTAATTACAAAATATCGTAATTTTTAAAAAATTAAATTTTAAAGAAAATAATAATTTAAGGTAATATTATCAATAACAATGATAGTTAAAAGAGAAATAAAAAAAAAATTAAATAATAATTAGTATAAAGAAGAATATTTATGATGGATTATAAGATTATAAATTAATGATAAATTTTCTTTGAACTAATGACTATCAATAATCTTATTATTATTATTATTATTATTATTATTATTATTATTATTATTATTATTATTATTATTATTATTATTATTATTATTATTATTATTATTAAGGGTAAAATGTGGTAAATAATATTTTTACATAAATAAATTTATAAAGATAATAAAAATAATTTTTTAAATATTACATTTAATCATAAAATGTCTTAATTTTTTAAAAATAAAATTTAAAGTAAATAATAATTTAAACCATAAATGTTAAGATACTATTATAAATAATAATGATAATTAAAAAAAATAAAAATAAATAATAATTAGTATTTATAAAATAATATAAATTATTTTTAAATATTACATTTAATTATAAAATATTTTAATTTTTTAAAAATTAAATTTTAAAGAAAATAATAATTTAAATTATAAATGTTAAGATATTATTATAAATAATAATGATAATTAAAAAAAATAAAAAAACTAAATAATAATTAGTATAAAAAGAATATTTATGGAAGGTGACACGTTACAAACTTTTCAAAGAAAAAGTTACGTGCCATTTTTTTTGAGAAAATCTCTTTACTTGATATATATATATATATATATATATATATATATATATATATATATATATATATATATATATATATATATATTAGATTTAGGTTAAAAAAAAATCCATATTGCATATTATTAAAACTTAGAGTATGTTTGGTAGAAAGTTAAAAAATTAAGAATTAAATATTACTCTTATAAGTTTTGATATTTAAGAATGATAATTATTAACTTAATCCCTTCAAAATTAATATTAACCTTCCAAGAAAGTATAAAAATTAACGAAGTGAAAGTTTATTTATTCTCTTTTAAGTATCTAAATAACATTTAAAATTAAAATTTATAAAGATAACAACTACCTTTATTAACATCGTATCAAATACTCTAAATGAATTAAAGTAAGTATTAATTAATGTATCTGTCAAAATAATATTGTTGATTGGGAATAAACCTAATTAACACACCTATTGTTTGGAAGTAGGCAATTATATTATATTTAATTATTGTGTTCCCACTAATTTTCAAAGTCTTTTTTGTGCATTCAACTAATTTACGCGGCAACTCTGCATGCAATAGTCTTCAGATACATTCTGGAAACTTTGAATAAGCAAGAGAGAGATACATTCTGGAAACTTTGAATAAGCATAGAAAGAGAGAGAGAAGGAAAAGAAGAGAAAGAAGTCTTTGAAGACTTCGAAGACCAAGTCCATAAGCAAATATTATATATTTTTTTCACTCACATTAACCTTCCCACCCCACCACAACCACCCCCATGTAGTGGGATTAGACAAATCCTTTTCTCTTGCTTCTTCTCACATTTCATGGGGTGAGGTTGGAATGTAAATCAAATTAATTTTTAACCTTGTTTAGGAATCTATTTTAAATTCTCTTTTTAATTAACCTCAAGCTCAAGAATAAGTACATTTTTTTTTCTTCAACGTGATGTAAAATTTCTTTTATATGTCATTATGTTGGCTCTTAGTCTAGCCATGTTGCCCCTCTAGTTCAATCCAAGTATTTGTCTTATAATATTAAGTTGAATTACTTGGCCCATCTTATTATTTAAATTCATTGCTAATCAAATAATGTTTCAGCCCATTAAATCATTATTCTTTAATCTGTTAAATGTTTCGATAGCCCATTAAATCATTATTTTTTAACACATTAACCCTATATTTGGATTCTTAATTGTGTAAAGAAATTAGAGAGAAATTAAACAAAAAAAAGAAAAAAAAAGAAAAAAAAATTAATTTATTTTATATTGTTTGGATAGATTATCAGAAGAGAGTAAAGAGCTATCATATTCTTTTCTTTCTTATATCTATTATGTTGTAAAATGATATTTTAGTATATTACTATAAATTTCTCCTCATTTCTATCAATTTTTCACTAATTTAGAGAGAATTGGTTTGAGTTAATTACAAAGGAGAGGAGAAATTCCATTTTTCCTCACTTCTTTTTATTTTTCTTATTTTTTCTCTTTTACTTGATGTCCAAATAAGAAAATAGAGAGAAATTAAAATTTTTTTTCTTTTTTCTTCTCTCAATTTCTTTCAATCCAAACAAAGCATAAATGATTCAGCAGTTTATTAAATAAGCCTTTATATCCTTAAAACGATAAGTTAACAAAAAGGAATTTAAATAGTTTTTCTTGTTTTGCGGCAGAAGCTATCTAACAACCACACAACACTACACATCCTCTTCTCTCACTAATGTCTCACTCTGTTTGAAAACTTAATTTTTCATCTTCCTTTTAGTTGCTGTAACACAGATGTATTATATTTTTTATGTAATATTTATTAATAATTACAAAAAATTACAAGATCTTTGCCCCTAACTTAAATTTCAATTTCTAACTCTGCCATGGGATGTAATGATTTTTGAATGACGTACACCCATTAACTTTCTATTTTGTTTTCACAACTCCCAAATAAACTAAGTTTAATTAATCTATCGTTCATTCTATATCACCATCTTTTTTTACTTTCATTTTTTTTTTAAATTAATTTGGCTTTTGAGTGAAAATTAAAATGTGTTGACTTTGTAGTCCAAGGCTTAAGGAAAAATAAATAAATAAATCAAACCCATAAACATTTTAAATTAAACATATAAAGGTCTAACTTATTAAAATTGAAACAAATTGGTCCAAATTTGAATCACAAGGTCGCATGATCCAAATGGCCGTTTAACCCTGTTAAATCATCTTCGATGATGTTAAAAGAGGGCATGGAGGAAATCATTACTATGTTGAGCCATATTGAGGAATGGAATTTCTTTGGAACCTTAACCTTAGAGTTTTTTAGCAAAGTGTGTTTGCTGACTTGCAAAGGAAATTTGCAAATGATTACAAGCTTTTGCAACTTCTCTCGCATTGCTTGTTCAATTGCTTCGCCTTTGTTTATTAGACTATTTCAGGGATGGGATCCTCTCAGAAATCCTTTGCATGGGCTAAAACTTGTGAATGTAACGACTCAACCAGGGGACCATTACCAGTACTAAGAATCGGGTCAGTTTAAGGCTGCTGAAACTCGTAGTAAGTCTAAAAACCTATTAATCATGAACATAATCGTGTATCTAACAATCTAAATATATTCCAAACTATTACACTTTAGATTTCTCATTCATCATCAACATAAAATCAATTTAGAATTTGAAACTTTTCATACATAAAACACTAAGGTGTAATTGGTTCATACATATATTCTCACATAAGGAGTTAGCTTATATTTAAAACATACATAATTATATTACTTATGCTTAATAAAAAAAAAAATCTATCAAATTTGAACACCAGTACAGTAACTATTCCTTTACATATTACGTGTCCATTAATCACACAATATACATTTAAAAACTCCACAACTATCCTGGTTGCTTAAGCTCTAAAGAACTCTTCTATTCCTATATGCCTACACCCCGGGTTAGGGAAAAGGGATAAGCTTACACAATCTCAGTGAGTAAACTAACCGCATCTAATTATCACATTCATTTCATACTTATGCAATGCATCATTCAGATGAGTTTTCACATCATAAACATTTCACATAGAATAGACATGTCATCAGTGACTCCCCTAATCCAATATGCTCGGCTTATACAAAGATTTCTTCGGACTTTCGGTTAATATATTCACTATGCCCGGCTTATACAGAGGCTCCTCAGGACTTTCGCTTATAAGATGACATGTGTCATGCACCAAGAGGCATTGTAAAATCTCCTCTTGGATTTTATGGATCCATAACATAAATAACATAACATGGTCATAGACATTAGGGAACTCAGTGGGTCATCTATCATCCATCAATACACTAACAATAATTATATAATTATGCAATATCTTCGTGTTCTAGATACATACATCCTAAATAAATATGACATGATGCATAAGGATGATCATAAATTAAATTTAAAAGTTTACATTTATTAAAGTTAGAATTAATCACCTCTTGAAGCCTATCAGCAGCTTAACATGAACAGTAGCTAACCTCGGATCCTTAGCTTCCTAAATCCCTCAAGTTTGATCCTATAACAATCAAAACCTAATGAGTTATTCTAAGTTTTAAAACTCTATACACACACTAAATGTCTTATTCTAGGTCCTTAGAAACAAAAGAAATCATATTTTGGAACCTTATAATCGAAGGAGAATTAAAGTTGTCAAATCCAAGTTGGGCTGCTAGAGTTTTGGACTGCAACTGTCAAACCTGGAATTTCTCTAGATTTTCCCAAGAAACTATATGCTTCAGTTGCCAAAACAATGGTATTCGATAGCCAAACCTGGAAATTTTTAGAAATTCCAAATTGAAAATAGCAAAATTCCTCTTCTAAAACCTCCAAAACATACTCCAAAGCTCCATATCACAATCCAAACACATATACACATTCCCAAGGCCTAAAACAACTTGAGTCCATGCTTCTAGCTCACATGCAACAATTAAAAGCTAGGATTCAAGGTTCCAACAAACTTTCATCAATATTAAAACAAGAAATCCTTAGGTTTAACTAAGGAAACTAAGCATTCTAAGTCGATAAATACCTAGACTTGACATAAACAAAAATTATACTTCATTTAACAATCAAATACCCAAAAACACATCAAACAAACAGAATTTCATTCAAAAAACTCACATGCAACTCTTTTCCCAAAATTAAAACTTAAAACCATGTAAAAATCACATGAAATTCAAAACCCAACAAAGTCATGCACTTATGTATACTTGAATTTTTCTAAAAGACCAAACGAAAAAAGAATTACCTCTTTCCTTTGAATTGGAGAAGAAAATGAATTGATGGCTCTATCTTCAATCCACGTTCACCAAGCTTCTCCGAAGAAGAAATCAAGTTTCACTACATGCAACAGCCAAGAAAATCTCCTTGGAAAGCCTTGTGCATGTCTAACAAGTTGAGATAGAAACAGAGTGAGAGTTCAAGTTACTTTTGGGTCAGAAAACAATATGTTGGCTATTTATACCCTCACTGTCAAGGGACTTTTGGCCGAAAGCTATAGTTCCACCTGCTGGAGTCCATTATGCCCAAAATGAATTTAAACAGCAAAAAAAATTTCAGCAGCCAAAAGTCCATCTTTTGGCTGCTGAAGTTCCTTTTATCCAAAAGTTGCTTAAAACACTTCTTTGAGAAAAACCATTAAAACATTTTCATTTTTAAATACATTTTGAAAACATCACATATATAAACACATGCACTTCTTAGCACCATTCCCTTGCCTGTGGAATGTTTGAATTCATTAGAATATTCCATCGACGATGAAAATTTCAACATTGAGAAATGGCGGGTATTATGTTCTTGCCCCCTTAAAAACATTCATCTTTGAATGTTTAAAACAAACACATATCAACATAGACACTTAAAGCATAACAGAAATAGGCTTAGAACAGATGAGGATGTTAGTGTAACATGGTGTCATGGGTTTCCCACGTGCATTCTTCCATGTTATAGCAATTCTAAAGGACTTTGAGCAAAGGTATTTCCTTATTTCTTAGCTTTCTAGTCTGCGTGTCCACAACCCATATTAGTTGTTTCACATAAGAAAAATCCTTTAAAATTTCCATTTCGGGTTCACGCATAACCTTGTTCAAATCTACTACATACTTCCACAACATAGAAACATGAAATACTGGATGGATCCTCTCCATTTCTAGTGGTAAGGCTAGCCATTTGCAGCACTTCATGTGGTCCTATATATCTTGGAGCTAGATCGAAGGACACCCTTCAACGGAGATACTTTAAGAGGCACCATATCCTCGTCTTGGAATACCACTTTTCTTCTATGGAGATCTGCATAGCTCTTCTATCTATTAGCTGTTGAATCTTGCCTCAATTAAGGGCATGGATTGATTGGTGATTTCCACCAACTTTGTTCCTGCTAAAGTTCTTTCACCTACTTTTTCCCAACACACAGGAGACCTATACTTTCTTCTATATAGAGCTTCGTATGATGCCATTCCGATACTAGAGTGATAGTGGTTGTTATATGTAGACTCAACTAGAGGAAAGTACTTTTTCAATGATCCCCAAAGTCAAGTACACACATTCTCAGCATATCCTCTAAGGTCTATATGGTCCTTTCCGATTGTCCATCTGTCTGAGGATGAAAAGCAGTGCTAAAGTCCAACCTGGTGCCTAACTCATTCTGAAGACAACGCCAAAACCTTGATGTGAACTGTGACCCTCTATTAGAGACTATTATCACTGAAGCTCCATGCAACCTTACTATCTCTGCTACATATACCTAAGCTAACTTATTCATAGAATAGTTAGTTCTAATAGGAATTAAGTGAACAGTCTTGGTTAACTTGTCCACTATAATCCATATCGAGTCATATTTATTAGAGGCTACTGGTAATCCCACAACAAAGTGCATGGCCATATTTTCTCATTTTGACTCTGGAATGGGTAGCGGGTTGAGCATTCTCGATGGTTTCTGATGCTCCAGTTTCATTATTTGACAGACCTCACAAGCTGACACAAATTATGCAATCTCTTTTTTCATGGAAGGCCACTAATACACCTTCTTTAAATCTTAGTACATTTTGGTAGCTCCAGGATGGATGTTGTACTTCGCATTATGAGCTTCTCTCATAATGTCTCCATTAAGCCTGATATCATCTAGTACACATAACCTACTACTATATCTTAACATTCCTTTTCCATCAAAGCAGAACTCAAGGTTTTCACCCTTCTTCATTGCTTTAGTAATCTTCACTAACTCAGGATCTTCGTGTTGCGTTTCTACTGCTTGTCTTAAGTACACTAGTGTTACCTTCATATGAGCTATCCAAGTACCCTTAACTGACAACTCTAGCTATAACCCTTCTCCAATCAGTTGGTGCAACTCCTTCAAGATAGGTTGCCTTCTATGGTTATGTAAGCCAAACTGCTAAATGATTTTCAGCTAAGGGCATCTATAATAACATTTACTCTTCCCGGATGGTACTAAATGGTACAATCATAATCACTGAGCAGTTCTACCCATCTCCTTTGTTTGAAATTTAGCTCTTTCTAGTTGAAGATGTACTGGAGACTCTTGTGATTTGTGAAGATCTCACATTTTGCTCCATAAAGATAATGTCTCTATATCTTTAGGGCAAAGACTATAGCTGCCATCTCTAAGTCATGAATGGGATAATTAGCTTCATGCTTCTTTAATTATCTTAAAGCATAAGCTATTACTCTTCCATTTTGCATAAGAACATATCCCAAACCCACTTTAAAGGCATTGTAATAAATAGTGAAATTTCCATTGTCTGTAGGCAGAGATAATACTGATGCTGAAATTAAACACTCCTTAAGCTTTTGAAAGATCTCCTCGCATTCATCACTCCTTTCAAACTTCTTATTCTTTTGAGTTAACCTAGTTATTAGAGCAACTATCTTGAAGAAATCAATTACAAATCTCTTATAATAGCCAACCAAATCTAGGAAAATCTTGATCTCAGTCACTGTAGTAGGCCTCAGCCAATCTATCACTACTTTACCTTTTTGGGATCCACTTTAATCCATTCTCTGGCACTACATATCCCAAAAAGGATATACTCTTCAGCCATAACTCACATTTAGAGAACTTAGCATACAATTGATGCTCCCTCAATGTCCAAAGAATTATTCGTAGATGCTATGCATGCTCTTCAAGGCTTTTGGAATACACTAATATGTCATCAATGAAGACGATCATAAAGTGATCTAGATAAGGTCTAAATACCCTATTCATGAGATCCATGAATGCAACTGGGGCATTGGTTAAATCAAACAATATTATAAGAAATTTATAATGCCCGTTTTTGGTTAGAAAAGCAGTCTTCGGAATATCCATCTCCTTGATCCTCAACTGGTGATATCTGGACCTTAAGTTTATCTTAGAGAAATAACTAGCTTTGCTAATTGGTCAAATAGGTCATCAAAAGGGTACTTGTTTTTTGTGGTCAATCTATTTGACTGTCTGTAGTTGATGCACAATCTCAAGGATCCATCTTTCTTCTTCATAAAAAAAATAGGAGCACCCCAAGGAAAGGTACTCAGTCTGATGAACCCTTTAACTACTAATTCTTACAGATGTTCCTTTAACTCCTTCAGTTCCACAAGGGTTATCCTATAAGGAGGGATAGATATAGGTCTAGTGCTAGGCACGAAATCAATTTCAAAATCTTTCTCCCTCTCAAGTGGCAACCTAAGTGATTCCTCTGGAAAAACATTTGGGGACTCTTTTACCATGGGAACTGATCCTGGTTCACTTCTGTTCTTTACTACCTCTTTAATATGTGCTATAAACCCTCTATACCCTTTACAGAGCATCTTTCTGGCTTGCATGGCTAAGATCATACCCTTTACAAGTGCTACCTATTCTCCTTGGAAAACTACAACTGACCCATCTTATCCGCTGAACTATACTATCTTATTCTTGCAGTCTAAGGTAGCATAATTGGCTGAGAGAAAATCCATCCCTAGAATGACATTAAAATCCGTCGATTCTAGGACCCCTAAGTTAGCTGAAAAGCATTTATCCTCTACCATCATTGGACAGGTGTAACAGATCATCTTCGTCACTGAAGGATCACACTTGCCCACTAACAAGCAATGGATATTGCAAACTCAAGACTATTAAACCCAATCTTAAAACTTTTTTGGGGTTAACAAAATAATGAGATGCACCTAGATCAATCAAAACATACACATTGAAACTTTTAATGCAAAGGTTACCTAATACCACAATGTTAGAGGTATTGGCTTCCCATTGTGTCATGGTAAAGATTTGAGCTGGTGTAGTCAAATCGCTCCCTTGTGAGTTTGCCATAAAAGAAGAAGAATCTCATCCTCTACCCTATCCCTTTTCTGATGAGGGACTCACAAAAGTCTATATCGTTGCTGGTTGAGCTACACTGCCTGACCTGGTTTGTTAAGAAGCCATCCTTTCCATATTGGGAAACTCCCTTGACATATGCCCCTCTTGACCACACCTATGGCATTAGGAGGTTCCAAACCTATAAACTCCTCAATAAGGCTTTCCACATCTAACACAACCAGAGGTATCTGATCCCGAATTAGATCCTCTTCCTACCCCAAAGCCTAACTTGATCCTACTCAAGAACTTATTCTTCTTTTGCTTCTTACCAAGCTTCCCTCCTTTATCTTTCTTAGTTTTAGATAAGGAAATAGTTTTGGTTAAGTGACTGAACCTCCCCATATCTATAGCCTTAGGAATTTTGGATTGCTCGGCTTTTATAATTTTAACTCTAGACTCCCTTCAATGATAGCCCTTGCCTCTATCTTTCTTGCAGCATCTACTATAAAATGGAAATTATAGGTTTTTTGCAGCTAAAATCAAGGAAGAGTATCTAGAATGTAACCTCTGGGTGTACCTCTTAGCCTTTTTTCTATCAATATCATACTCTGCCCCACAAACTATAGGAGATCCACAAACTTGCTTGTGTACTCATTCATGCTCATACAAGTTGTCCATCTCAACTACTCAAACTCTACTACCTTTAACTCCCTAGAGCTTTTTGAGAAGGCCCAGTTGGTAAACTCTGCCAGAAATTTAGACCAAGTCATACTGTTAACTCTATCAATAACATAGGACTTGTACCAATCCTTTGCCTTTTTATGTTTCAAGGTAAAGCCGGCCATCTGAATGGTCCTACTGTTATTGGCATCTAATTCATTAGCTATCATTTTTTATCGCCTTAACATACACGAAAGGATCATCCCCTTTATTGTACTTGAGAGCATCCAACTTTAAGTAGTTCATCATCTTTGCCATACCTTAATTACTTGTCCTGGTCTCTTGTGTAGGAACTATAGTGACTGCAAGGGGTGGTGGTGGTATCTACTCTCTTATAACTCCCTCTATGGGATTTTGAGTTTCCATGGTGGTTAAAGAACTTTAGGGGTAATATTGTGGAGGGTTCATGGGATATGGGTTGAACGGTGGAAAGTAAAGTGGTAGGACATAAAAGGAGGATATTAGGTATAGCCAGTGGTTTTCAAAATTTTCCTATTAAGGATATTAATACCCAAACCCATACTCTAGTTTTGGCTGTGGAGGAGATACAAACTCTGACTCATCTTTTCCTTCTATAAAGCTATCTTCTCCCACTCTCCCCATGCCTGCAGAATCAAGATTCCCATGTTGTTGGGAGAAGCCATGAGTTCGTGCATCTATAGACATTCTAGGTGCATATGCAATCTCCCTGCTGACTTCAAAGGACCTTCGAGGACCTCCTAAAGATTCTTCCCTTCCATTTTTGCTTGCTCTCTCCTTGACAATAGGGTTGGCGAGTAGTGCTCCAATACCCTCATTCTCAGGTGGACTACTAGTCAACCTAGTAGACCATTTAGAACCTCACATTTTTGAAAGCAAACAAGAAGTGTTAAGCATATAAAAAGTTCATGTGGAGTCAAATGAACACACAAGATATAATTAGGAATAGTATGAAATATAACATACTCATAAAATTCATCATATAACATACAAGGACTCAACCCTACTGGACATGTATTTTCCTAACTGTGCTATTCATTATACTTCCTTTCATCTCTATTATATACTTTTACTAGCATCTAGGTCCACTCATCTAACCTAGAGCTCTAATACCAACTTTGTAATGAACCAACTAGGGGGTCATTACCGGTGCTAGGGATTAGGTCAGTTAAGGCTGCCAGAACCCATTGCAAGCCTAAAAACCTATTAATCATGAACATAGTCCTATATCTCACAATCCAAGCATACTCCAAGCCATTACACTTTAGATTTCTCATTCATCATTGATACACCTGTATTATATAGATATTTTTAAGTACATATTTTTAATATTTCATAGCATTTAGATAAGTAATCTCATGCATAATCATTAATTGCATCAACTTTTGTAAATTCCATTGCCAACCTCTAAATTCTATGATTTTTATATGTTTCTAGGTGTTTTCAAGAAGTTCCAAGGCATAGGAGCAAAGAAGAAAGCTTGGAAAGACTAAAGGATAAAGAAGTGTTACTGATACACTTTACATGGGTCATGTAATCAAAGCCACAGACCCATGTAACCTACTGCCAAGAGAAAGCCAAAGAGCCAAGGAAGAAGCAAAGTACACGGGCCGTGTGCCATGACCCGTGTTGAAGGAGTGGAAACGTGAAAAACACAAGTTTACACCATTGAATTCAAAAATTTTCACCTAGGGTCACATGCATCATGCAAGATTTATTTTTTATCTATTTGATTTCAATGATAAACAACTTATTAAAAATCTTTTAATATGTTTTTGGATCTATATTTGCCATTTAAGATTTTAGAATTAATCAAATCAATTTTAGAACCCTAGATTAAATCAAGAACAAACACACTAACCTTTTGATGCACTGCAATGTATTTGCGCCTTTGAGATTCGTCTTCAGGACACCAGATGTTGTCCCTCTAGCTTGTCCACACCAAGAACACCTATGGCAGCCCTTGAATAGCTTCTAAAACTTTTTCTATTATTTAAAAAATCAAGTTCTGCCTTTTAATAGATTAAAGATGTAAACAGGAAATTACAAACGATTTCTAGTATTTTTAATTCAAGAGATTGTTTGCTAATCTCTTGGAATAGATGAGAGATGAAGAAGAAGAGAGGGAGAGCTTCAAAATGGCGTGACAAAGGAGGAGTGGCTGCTGGTTGTCTTATTTTTAATTCATAACAACACTTATATAGCTAGGTCAACACATTAAACCCTTGCCACATGTCACCCTTTGATTGGTTATAGGTTTAATTGACCCAATCACATTGTGCCAAGTGTCAAACCTATATTTAATCTTAATTTTAATCATCTTATATGATTAAAAGACATTTGGCAAGCTTATGTGTAATGACATGTGTCACCATCACATGGTGCCACATGTCACCCTGTGAAATGACCAAAATGCCCCTATGTCTTAATTTTGAGTTCTCAACCCAAAATAATTATTTCTCTTCTTCTAATCAATTTATATCAAATATAAATTAATTAATTAATCTTTATTAATTAATTTCTCATTAATTAAATTCATATTTAAACACTTTAAATATAAATTTAACGTATACTATACATCCAATAACCTAGATTTGGTTTCAAGTCATGCTAGGGACTTTGCAATCTAATTACAAACCAAACCTATTTAATTAATCAATTAAACTTTTTAATTAATTAATTAAATCATATTTAATTAGGTGATAACTTATGTATGTGTGTGACTTACTAGGCTCATCACTAATTGGCAATGAGATATGATATCAACTCTTAATATCATCATAACTCTTTCTTACCATAAATGATTTCTCTAAATCATTTTATGCACCTCATAGACTATGGTTAACACCTAGCATAGCATGCCATGGCTACCCAATTAGTAATAAGGTTTACCTTAAATGAACCTATAATCATATGTTACCATGCACTAGAATCTCTCTGTTACAAAATCCCAACTCAAGCTGGAGTCATGGTTTATGTCAAACCCCATTTGCTATGAATATTATGTTCTCTTTTAATTCCAGTTCTTGATTAAAAAGATTTTCTCATCAGAAACTCTTTTCTAATTAAATCTATCTGTCCTGGCCAGGAACTTGAAACATCAAGAACAATTAAATAAACATAGGATTTTATCTCTATTTACTTAGAGGAACAGATTCCATCTTGATCAACACCTACCTCTATATATAACTAGTAGGAGCCAACACATGCCCATATACCCATACACAGTACAAGTATGAAAGCAGTATGAAACTTAAACTACCTATATACAAGATAACTGTGCTATCTCAGGTCCAAAGATTATATGCACTGATATGATATATGACAAAACATTGACAAGAGTAAACTCCATGTGCTTGTCATAAGTGTCACTGGTTCGGCCTACTTATCATTTATAAGTGCCTATCATGTTTGTCATATGGCATGAGACTCACCATTCCATCTTATTTATATCTCATATAAATAACTTGGAAACAAACATGAATACAATCTTTCTAGATAAGTCATGTCCTTATTGTGAAGTATCCTTGATTGTGAACCTATTTATGATACTTTGTGCTAGAAATACTGTCACTCATATTCTTAACAACTTAAGAATATAATTTCTAACAAAATATTAATGGACCTTTTCTATTACACATAAATATATTATGTAAACGAAAAAGTGAAAATGCCTTTTATTAATAAAACATATACAAGATACATACTAAATGATATGCTCTAGAGCATACTACTAACACGTGTAAACTATGGAAACCCGTGCAAGTATCTGCTGGAACAGGCTTGAAGATTTCTCTAAAGAACAAAAGTACACGGGCCATGTAATCAGGCCCGTGTAACTACCTAAGGTCCTTGTAAACTCCTGTCCCAATGCAAGATGCAACCAATCAAGCTCTAGTAAGTTACACGGCCTTGGGCAGTGTAGTGACACACGGGCCGTATATCAGCTGACAACCAGTTTCCTGATTAGAGTTCCAGCTCCAGTTTCTGCAGAGGGAACATACTCCTAATGCCTTGGGGACTCTAAAAACCTAACCCTAGATCATTCAATACAAATAGAAGTAGTAGAAAGCACAAAAGGGGGTTCGGAAGGAAGAAAAAGTCTCAATAAAAATCTAATCTTATTTCCACATACACATTTTCTTTACAGCCGTCTTAAAGGGGAGAGCATCAGCACAACAGGGAGATCTTCAGCCGAAATTCCACAAGTCTAAGGCTACAGAAAATCCTCATCGGTTCTTTTGTTCTATTTCTTTTAGCGGACTATTTATGTTCTTTCCTTTTATTTTTATTATGTTTGTTAAACTCACCATGAGTGAGTAATCCCTTTTTTTTGGAATTAGAAGAGTAACACTTGTAATTGTTATTATAGATAAATATTGAGTTTTATTTATTGGATTTGAGTTTTGTTCTTTGATTCAATTTCTTGTGATCTTAATGCATGCTATGTGTTGGTACCCACTTAGTATTGATTACAGATATTAATTGAAGGACTAAAAGGTAAAAATTAATATTAGAAAATTGGGATTTTAAACCTAGAAAATCTGACCTAGAGATAGACTGATGACCTTTGTGGAGTTCCGTAATTAATCAAAGATCTTAAAGGGTTTTTATTAGGACTAATCACCAACGAAAGTGAGGTTTAGCTCTAATTGAAATACATCTTAGGTGCCTTGAGAGAGGACCTAGGATATCTTAGGATTAATTTCCATTAGAGTGATTATCCTCAATGCAATGAATAGACAAGATTAAAATCCATAATAAGGTTACAGTGTGAAACCTTAATTCTAGAATTGCTTCAATAGATAGTTTTATTCAAAGTTTATTTTCAGTATCCAAAATAGATTTAATTCACTCTTCACCCATATTCGGTAGCTTAAACAGTCATAATTGTTGTGTAGCTTGGTACTTGCTAACTAAATTCCTCATTAGACGATCCTTCACTCACTACTTTATTACTTGTTAGCGATCCGTGCACTTGCAAGGTTGTAAAACCAGCAAACAATCATCAACATAAAATCAGTTCAGAATTTAAACTTTTTCATACATAAAACACTAAAGTGTAATTGGTTCATACATACATTCTCACCTAAGGAGTTAACTTAGATTTAAAACATACATAATTATATTACTTATACTTAATAAAAAAAAATCTATTAACTTGAACACTAGCATAGTAACTATTCCTTTACATATTACATGTCCACTAATCATACAATATATATTTAAACACTCCATATCTATCCTGGCTACTCAATCTCCAAAGAACTCTTCTATTCCTGTATGTCTACACCTAGGGTTAGGGGAAATGGGTGAGCTTACATAAGCTTAGTAAGTAAACTAACTGCATTTAATTATCACATTCATTTCATACATATGCAATGCATCATTCAAATAAGTTTTTACATCATAAACATTTTACATATGATAGATATGTCACCAGTGACTCCCCTAATCTAATATGTCCAGCTCATATAGAGGCTCTTTAAAACTTTCGCTTAATATATGAAATATACCTGGCTCATACAGAGGCTCCTCAGGATTTCTGTTTATAACATGACATGTGTCATGCACTAAGAGGCATCATAAGATCTCCTCTTGGATTTTATGGATCCATAACATGGTCATAAACATGGAGGGAGTCAGTGGGTCATCCATCATCCATCGATGCACCCATAACAATTATGCAGTTATACAACATCTTTGTGTTTTAGATACATACATCCTAAATAAATATGACATGAAGCATAAGAATGATCATAAATTAAATTTAAAAATTTACATTTATTAAGGTTAGAATTACTCACCTCTTGAAGCCTATGAACCACCTAACATGAATGGTAGTTAACCCCGAATCCTTAGCTTCCTAAATCCCTTAAGTTTGATCCTATAACCATCAGAATCTAATGAGTTATTCGAAGTTCTAGAACTCTGTACACATACCAAACATCTTATTCTAGGCCCTTAGGAACCAGAAAAATCATTTTTTTTAACCTTGAAATTGAAAGAGAATTAAAGCTAGCAAAACTAAGTTTAGCTACCAGAGTTTTAGACTTCGACTGCCAAACCTAGAATTTCTTGAGATTTTCCCAAGAAACTATATGTTTCAGTTGTCAAAATAAAGGTATTTGACAACAAAACCTGGCAATTTCTAGAATTTCCAAGTCAAAAATAGCAAAATTTCTCTTCCCAAAACCTCCAAAACATATTCCAAAGCTCCAAATCACAATCCAAATACATATACATATTTCTAAGGCCTAAAACAACTTGAATCCATGCTTCTAGCTCACATGCAATAATTAAAAACTAGGATTCAAGGTTCCAACAAACTTCCATCAACATTAAAGTAAGAAATCCATAGGTTTAACCAAGGAAACTAACCATTCTAGGTCCACAAATACTTGGACTTGACATTAACAAAAGCAATACTTGATTTAACAATCAAATACCCAAAACACATTAAGGAAACATACTTTCATTCAAAAAACTCACATGCAACCCTTTTCCCAAAATCAAAACTTAACATCATGTAAAAATCACATGAAATTTGAAACCCAACAAACTCATAAACTTAGGTATAATTGAATTCTTCTAAAAGACCAAAAGAAAGAGGAATTACCTTTTTCCCTTGAAATGAAGGAAAAAGTGAATTGATGGCTTTAACTTCAATCCACGTTCACCAAGCTTTCCCAAATAAGAAATCAAGCTTTACCACATGCAATAGCCAAGAAAATCTCCTTGGAAAGAGAGAAATAATGTGAGAGTTTAAGTTACTTTTGGGTCAGAAAACAATCTGTTGGCTATTTATACCTTACTGTCGAGAGACTTTCGGCAGCTAAAAGTCATAGTTTTAGCTGTCGGAGTCCATTTTGCACAAAATGAATTTAAATAATAAAAAGGACTTCAGTTGTCGATAGTCCATCTTTCAGCTACTGAAGTTCCTTCTACCTAAAAGTTGCTTAAAACTCTTCTTTGAGCAAAACCATTAAAATATTTTCATTTTTAAATACATTTTGAAAACATCACACATATAAAAACATGCACTTCTTGTAACGCCCTCATTTTAGGTAGTCTATGCATTCCACTATTTCGATGACTAATATCTGTTCGGACAGTTAGAATGTCTGGAACTACACTCAAACTAGAGCGAGAAAATAAAAATTGACTGAATACAGACTAAGTAAAATTAAAGAAAAGTAAAAGAAGCAAAGTACGACCCAGTTAAACGAGCTGCAGTCACAGCGATGGGTGACCGTAAGGGAAAGCGACTGTGAATACAGTTGCTGACCCCAGACCCGCGAGGAACCCTAGGAAATAATTTTCAGGAATAAATTAGAGGATTTATGAAGATTAAATGATATTAAAAATATTAAAGAAAAATTCAAGAAAATTAGTTAATCGGTACAGACCAAAAATAACCGATGAGCCTAGTAAAGGGCATTTTGGTCATTTCAACCCCAGAGTTGAATTTTGACCTAAATGTCAATTAAAATGAGAGGGATTAAAACACATAAAATAAATTAAATCATGAAAAATGCAATTGAAATGGGAAAAGAAAGAAAAGGAAATTAAAATGGGATTTATGACATAAGCATGACCTAAAGGTGATGTAATTAAAAAGTTTAGCCAATTAAATGTTAACAAATATTTATAAGAGATAAGATGAGACAAAATTAACATAAAAAGCAACTCATCTTCTTCTTCCTTTCACCAATGGCCGAACCATATGAAGAGTTTTCTCTCCTCCATTTCCATCCCTCCTAGCTCAATTTCCCACCCTTTCTCACCATAAAACCCTAGACTCCCTTCACTAAAAATCATCCCTACACTATAAGGAAGATTGTGGCTGCCAAAAAGTGAAGAAAAAATTGAGTTTCACAAGTCCAAGAAGTGCTCACAAAAGGTTAGTGCACTAAACAAGTTCTTTTCCTTCTTTAATCTTTATAAGCATGCTAAATCAAGTAGAAATTGTATGAAATCAAAAGAAAACCATAAGTAAATAGAACCTCTAAATTTTGGCAGTCATGAGAAGGTTTGAGAATTGTTGGTTTTTGATGAAATTAAGTGGTTTATTTATGTTATTGATGAGTATAGATGATGGATAAAGTGATTAGTATGAGTTTGGTATGTTTAGGCCATGAATTGGAAATTTAAAGTTAGGGTTTTGGTGAAAATTTGGGAATTTTGTGTATGGCTTGAAATTAATGATGTTGAGATGAATTTTTGGCATTTAGAAGAGCCATGAATGTGAAATGAAGTTTAGGAGTTGGGAGGATTTGAAATTGGGAGTGCTGATTTTTCTGTGCAGGAAATTGAACCTTAAGTCCAGTGTGGTTTTTAAGCCATATGTTGAATTGTGTTGCTCCAATTAGTGTGAGGCCAATTGGAGATGAAACTTAGGACAATTTGCCACATTTTTCATGAAGAAACCAAGCCCAAAAAGTGTCCCTATCCTGGCCTAAAATTGGCTTGAATCCGGGTAACCCTAATTTATACCTGGAAAAATGACCAAATGAACAGTAAATGTTCAAATGGCCATAACTCCGTCTATACAGGTCCAAATGACCTAAATTTTATACCATTGGAAAGCTTAGACATAGGGCTACAACTTTCATGAAGAACATAAAATCCAGATCTGCCTCTAACCAAGTCAAATTGTTAGCACACATTAGATCAACAAAACTATCCAGAACCAATCTGCCCAGAATTTCTTGGACTTAGGCTCACCCGACCAGTTTTGGCAAAAATGCCATAACTTGGGCTAAAAAATTGAAAATGCAATGAAACCAATGCTAAAATTTTTATAAGACATATATCTACAATATTGATGTTTTGACCAGAACCCAGAAACCAAGGGAACTAAGTCAAATTGTTAGAACAAATTAGTACACCAAATCCTAGAATTTGCCTCAACTACCACCTAACCCCAGAACAGAATTTATATCATAACTTTTACTAGGAAATCCCAAATAGGATGAGCCAAACTGTTCTAGAAACCAAAGAGATAGGGCTTCAACGTTGATTCAGAAATGTTTCTCAAAATTTGAGTGTAAGAACCCTAAAATGAGAGTCAAAGCCATTGACCTAAACCTGGAATCCTGTAGACATAGGGTACCTGAGTCCAGGCTAGTTAATTTGCTATAATTAATTCTACAAGACCTGAAAAATTGTAATTTAAAATTTTGAGTAATCATAAGACATAGGGTAACAACTTCTATAAAGAACATTAGGCCTAAAGGTGGTTGTAACATGTCCAAATAATTAGGAAAAAATTGACTCCAGAATGTGCTTGGTTCTGGAACTTGAGTGAGTTAAGGAACCAATTTTTGTTATTTGACCATAACTTGAGTTTTAAAACTCTAAATGACATGATTCAAAAAGGAAAACAAAGACAAGATATAGAGAGACAACTTCCATGAAGGAAGTGTAGACAAACAGTGGTCACATCTTGGCCAATTTGCTAGGAGAAAATAAGACACCAAATCTGGACCTAAAGAAAGGTTCAAGATATTATTTGATACATGACATGTAAATTACCTATATGAACTGCTAAAAGTATAAGCTACATGAAAATGAAGGGGGAACCTATTTTCCCACTATAAATTGACATGAAACTACTATAAGGCACTAATAGTGCATAACATGAAATGATAAGATCATAAGTAATTAATAATACTAATTTGCCCAAAGTATACCTAGACTTATTTATATAGCATAGATTGATTGGTATACTAATTAGGGACTACAGATTGTAGTACTTCCCACCGGAATAATCATTGATAGACAATATATGTCTGATATGATTGTTATACAGGCTTTATGCCTGCCCATTGGCCTTTGTGTCTGATTTTATTTCTGGCTTTATACCTGCCCGCTGACCTTGTGCCTGACATAACAGATGTATACATGTTAGACATATGGATGTTTAACTAGTATACTCTCGTGTATCCAGTCTTTATAGTCTGTCGTAGGTTACTTGGGCACAGATATTAGTTATACATTTTAAATTTAAATAAGTATATGAAGAGATCACTGTCATAGATTTAATAATACTAAATATGAAAAATATGAATAAAAAGATCTCGATAATTTGTTGCTCTCAAAGTTTCATAAATATGTAAATAATTCAAAATTTTAGTAAATTGTATATAGATAATTATTTCAATTATTTTATTATTTTTATTTCAATTTATGCACCACTAAGTGTTATGCTTAGCGCGTTAGTTTTTCCATCGCGTAGGTACAGGAGACCACCAGTAGCCGCAGTAGAGCTTAGACAGGGTTTTGATCAGATCTGCTCCAGTTTAGATTGTCACCTCAGACTATTATTTTGGTAGGGCTCATGTATAGTTAAATTTTGCATTTTGGGTATTGTATGTAATTAAATGATGTAAATCATTTTGTGATTGTAAATAGAGTTGTAAATATTGTATTTGATTTTATATGAATGAAATGAAGTATTTTATTTATTTAAAATGTTTATGAGTATTATGATCACATGAAATGAATATGGACTGTTTAACAGGTAAATAAGGAAACAGCCCTGCACTAATAAAATAGAGGAGACTATATCTGGGTCTCCATAAAAATGAAATGGGATAAAAAAAAAAAATTATACATGTCGCAAGGGATTTTGCGGTCGCCTGGACGATCACTCACCGAAGTGGGAAAGAGTGAGGAGTCGCCACCTTAGTTTTGAGGATAACTAAAGAAAACCATTTGTGAAGATAAATTGAAATAAAACCACTTCAAAACAGAGATTCTAGGTTCGGGGTCCGTAAACGGGTGGGGAAGGTGTTAGGCACCCCACCTCGTCCCTTAATAAGGGTAAGTAGATTTAACTTTGCATTAGTTAGAAAGGCTTGAATAGACATGTTGATCCTTTTGACTAAAGGAACACTTGATTTTTCACTAAATTTGGATCACCCAGATACATAAGTAAATGAGACAACCTTAGTGACTTGACGTCGTGAATCATTTTTGGTTTTGGGATTATCTCGCTTACAGGTTAAAATTTGGTGTGAGAATCGGATAAGAACTCTCCTCCGATCTCTCTTGGGGTATTTAAATTTAGGATTGAGAATCGGATAAGAACTCTCCTCCGATCTCTTTTAAGTATTCATAAAAATTTTAGCTTAGGGATCGGATAAGAATTTTCCTTCGATCTCTATTTAATGTTTTATTAAAATTTTGAGTTGAGACCGGATAAGAACTCTCCTCCGATCTCTATTTAATGTTTTATTAAAATTTTGAGTTGAGACCGGATAAGAACTCTCCTCCGATATTTATTTAATGTTTATTAAAATTTTGATTTGAGACCGGGTAAGAACTCTCCTCCGATCTCTATTTAATATTTATTAAAATTTTGAGTTGAGACCGGATAAGAACTCTCTTCCGATCTCTATTAAGTATTTATTTAGATTTTGATTTGAGACCGGATAAGAACTCTCCTTCGATCCCTATTTAATTAAAGTTTTGAGTTGAGAATCGGATAAGAACCCTCTTCCGATCTCCTTTTAAATTAACATGAACCTTAATGGGATCTTTCCGATCTCCCAAATTTTATTCCAGCTACATGTCATAAGGTCCTAAAGCTAAGGATTCTGGCGTTCTAAGGTGCTGGGGATAAGGCTTCTTTTAACTAATTGATATTTTGTGACTAAATAAGAAAAGCTGGAATAACCCTAAGGTCACTTTACCAGTACCTATGAATATCCGATCTATTCTGTTTCGTTTACTTTGATTTTATCCCACTTTATGGCATCTTACCGAATTGCCGTTTACGTCAGCCTAATATTGTGGCTATTTTCCTGACGTATTATTCAGGCTCTCTCTCTTAAAAGAGACCCGTAAGTTGCAGTTATCTATATTTTACCCAACCACTTACACGCTACTAGGAACTAGAAAATTTGCATTCAGAAACGACGAAGGTTAATAAAACGATAGACTGATCACTAAAGAAATAAACTCGAGAGTAACATTTTTTTAAGGTTCTTTGGCACTAAATGAACTTGGAGAAAATCACATGCATAAAAAGGACAAAGAGAATGCGGAAAGTAAACGTAAACACTTAACAAAACGGCAATATAAGCTCTTACCTGTAAGGAGCCAAATCTATTGAAATGACTACGGGGTGACAAATAGTAATAAGACAGCAGACTGATTAGCTTGAGGGCTGATGTTCTTTGTGAACTGAAGGGTGCTTAGCTAAAATGCGATAAGATTAAGATAAAAACCGAGTGAAATGAAATTGGGCTTGAATAATGGGAATGAAGACAGAGATGATAAAAGGCTGAAAGTGAGAGTGTGACCGGATAATGAACAAACTGAAAATGTAGAGTTCCAGTATTCAGAATCCTTTTCAAGAAAACACTTCAGAAAACTAGTTTCAAAAGTCTTTCTAACCAAAACTTCAAAGTAGCAGAGTAACAAATCGAATCAAGTTTGAGTTCTTCCGCTATAATAACTACCTCTCTTTTTGCCCGTCCCTTGAACAGTTTTTCATGCAGGTATTTATAGGAATCGGGTGCTCCCCATGAAGGGTCAGGATTTATTTTGAGGGAGATGGAGGGTCAAGATTTCGAAGGACATGATCGGATGTTCAGGAATTAAAGAGAATCAAAATGAATGGCTGAGATCACTCTTCAGAATATTTGTCCTTTTCTTCTTTCAATCTGACGGTCCCAAATCTTCTCGTCCGGAACGATCTGAGGGCTAAGAGCGAAAGACGCTGGTATTGTCGTCTTCTCTCTTGATCCAAGGGTTCCGGGTTTGTCCTTACCAGTGAGATCAACGGTGGGGATTGGGATGTACAGGACTGTCATGACATACCCTGGCACCTGTCAGCATTGCGGGCGATTCTTAGGCGTGCGGTGGAGATCTCGTCTGCAACGCTTTAACTACCTCAGCTCTGATTCTGACGATTTGTCTTATTCTTTTTGCCTTCCGATCTTCCCTCTTTCTGATCTCTTTTACATGCTCTTTTCCGATCTTTCATGCTGGTCTCCCATCTTCCGATCTATTATTCCGATCTTTCCCTTTCTCAGGTCCGGTCTGGTCAAAGCATTAATTTCCCCTCGATTCCCGAAGCGTTCGCTTCGTTTTCTGCTCAGCAATAAATGCCCGTTTTCCCCTATATATACCCCTGACGACAGAGACATTTCCTTCATCTGATTTTTTCTCTCTTCCTTCTTTCTCTTCCAGTTCCAGCTGCTCCGGCGGTCGTTCCGGCCATGATTGTGGTTTTTGATCCCTCTCCGATGGACTTCCTTATTCCTCGACTGAAAATTTACGACCCCGGTGATCGCATAACCTTGTCTGATGCTCCGCTGACCCTTGGCGGTTGCTTCCTCAAGTTCATTTGGCTTCTCTCCACAATGAGTGTTCCAACAGCGGTTTCCTCCCACATTGGGTGTTCCGACAGCGGATTAAGCTCCGATCGGCGACACCCTTGGGATCAGTTATAAACCTGGGACTCTTTAGATAGGATGTCCCACCGTTCTCTAGAGATCGCCCAAATGATGTAATCCTTCAATGTAATCAGATCTCTAGAGATCGCCCAAATGATGTAGTTAGATCTTCATTGTAATTCGATCCCTAGAGATCGCCCAAATGATGTAATCCGATCTTTTGGAAATAAAAATCTTGTTTCTCCAATTATTATCTTATTGATTATTTTCCGATCTCTGATATATTTGTCCGATCTGGTTCCTAACAAAACGACTCTTAACTAATCCTTCATTCAAGATATTCAACTTATTATGCCGATCTCCACTTAACCGATCTCCTTCGAATGTTCGAATATTTGAGAGAAGTGTTAGAACAGCTGGCGAGTCCCACCAATCGATGCGTTGCCTAGAGCCTCGTGAGCATTAAATGCTCGGACTAGTATAAATAGGAGTGGGGGGAGGGGGGGGGTTAGCCAGTTGTTCTCTCATTCCATTTTCAGTCCCCTGCTCACAACTTCGAAGTTCTCTCGCTTTCTCAAGTTCTTCCGACGCCGATCAGACTCCGGTAAGGGCTTTGATCTTCTTTTTAGTTTAAGTTCTTTATTTCTTTTGAAAATGAGCGGTGCCGAAGGTCAAAGAGCGGCGAGTCCTCCTTCCATTCAGTTCTCGTGGTCGTCTGACGAAGAAGAAGTGGTCGGGCCAAGCGCGCAAACGGAACCTCCTAGGGCCTCTGTTCCAGCTCGGGGGCGGATCGGACCATCAAGGCACGTACCTTCTTCAGGGAGGAAGAATCTTCCTATGGACGAGCTGCCATCAATCTTACAAGAGTCTGATCTACAATCGTTTAGCCAGGAGTACAATATTCGCCCTGATTCGTACGAACTTATCCGGTGCCACGGCGATCACCGAGCCGATCACTTCTTTGAAGAGAATGACCTGGTTATGGTATACGAGGAACAGTTAAAGGCCGGTCTTCGGTTCCCTCTGGATGACTTCTTCAAGGAGGTCCTAAAACTTCATCGGGTGTGCATTGCTCAAGTTCATCCTAACTCGTGGCGGATCTTAGTAGCCTTCCGAGGTCTGTGCCGAGCTAAGGGAATCAGACCTACGGCTAAGGTGTTCGCCGAACTGCACAGGCTAACTCGCCGAAAGGACGACGAGCACTGGTTCTTTCAGGCGAAGCCTCATTGCGGGCTCTTCACCGATCTGCCCTCCTCCCTTAAAAATTGGAAGAATCGCTTCTTCATTCTGAGGAGCAAAAATCTGACCTGCTTTGAGGACTTCCCCCGTAGCTGGTGGCACCAGGGGCCCCTGCTTCCGAAGCGCATTAACCTGAACCAGGAGGAAAGCTTAATAGTGATGGATCTGAAGAATCAGGCTGCCACTCAAAAGTATTCCTGTTTAGATGCGGTGACCGCCGAGCTGCACCATTGGAACATACGGTGCCACCGCCAAGATCGCGAACTTTCGCTCTCGACCTAAGATCGGTATTTTCTACATCTCGATCTCGGGACCTTAGCGATCTCACCGACCTCTTCTTTGTGCGGTATGGCGGTGATGAGGGTTCTAGGAAGAAAGAAAAGGAGATCTCGGAAAGTAAAGGAGATGAAGCGTTCGGAAAAGCTTGAACTCCCTACAGGAACTGTGGAGACGCAAGGAGGCCCGTCCCGACCTTCGGGTCCGCCGATCACTGAAGCTGTCCGATCTCCTCCTCAACAGGAAGAGCCGGCTCCATCCCCTCCAGTTGCTCCAAGCACAGAAAGGGGTCCTTCTCAATCTTCTGTGAAATCCTCTTCTCGTGGCACTCAAACGTTGATGGAGTCCCTGAAGAATAACCGGACTGTTCAGGAGAACCCCGGTTTTGCCAAAGTCTTGGGGTCTTCCATCTGCCTTCGAGAGGATCGGGAAAGGCTATCCCCGGACAGCCTTGACGATATCTTGACTCGCTCCATGAGCCTGAACGTGGAGTGCCTGGTGAACTAGACCATAGTTCGGGAAAAGGCTCATCGCCTGGGCAAGGAGATCGAGAAGAAGAATCAGGAAATGGCTTCCCTCCGATCCCAACTCGCATCCGCTCAGGATTACATATCTCAAGTTGAGGGGCGGGCGAAGTTCTATGAAGACCGAGTGGCCGAACAGAATCATGTTCTGGCTGAAAGGGATCGTGCTCTCAGGGAAGTCGAGGCGCTCCGGGCCAACGAAGCTTCTCAGGTCGCCCAACTTATCGAGGAGCTTAAGGCGAAAGACGAAGAAATGGTGACAAGGATAGCTGGTGCCTATGTGAATGCTCACAAGGACCTCTTGGCCGAGCTCCAAAAGCGTTACCCAGAGGAGGACTTCTCTTGGATGGCCGACCTGGCTCCCGAAGGCGAGGAGGAAAGCGAAGAGGAGGCCGAGGGTGAGAGAGAAAATGAGCAAAATGTAGATCAGGCTGGGGGTGATCCCCCAGCCGAATGACTTGTACAAATTTTTTGAAATGAAATGAAGTGGAATGCCCTTTTTGTTCGATGAATGGTTATGATCGGAAAATTTCTAAATTATTAAACACTTGATTGTCTGAGTATGTTGAAATAACTGAAGATGATTATTAACCTAAGTGTGAGAGATCGGAAAACACAAAGAGTATGAGATCGGTAGGGAAGAAATGTTGAACGGGACTTGATTAAAATTGGAAATTTGACTTGAACACTTAAGATCGAAATCCTCATTAAACCGGACCAAAACCTTAACTCTTAAACTTTTGAAAGGGAGATCGGCAATAAACTGGTAAGAAAAGATCTAGTTCACTTCGTTTATACTACAACGGGTCGGAGAGATCGGTGAACGATTTAATAGACTGGTAAGGCTCTGACTGATGTGAGGACTTAGCATTGATTTAATTCTCTGTGAGGAGAGATCGGAATGTGACTGTCTATCAAAGAGAGATCGGAAATGTGACTGTTTATCAAAGAGAGATCGGAAATGTGATTAGCTGTCAAAAGGGGACTTAGTACTGAGGTCAGTTCCAAAGTTTTATTGATTTTGGGGATTGGCCAAAATATGGTGTCGACAATACACATAAGATAATATGATTAAATAGACAATTAAATGAATATTGTACACGACAAGACAGGATAGGGTGCTCCGGCACTGAATGTAGCACACCTTGCTCGACTACACTGTAGACGGGTGAGGTGTGTTACATTTATTAGTATCAAAGCAAAGGTTTAGGCGTTCCTAGGCATAGGTAGACAGAAAGATATAGTGTGCATAACATGCATGAGCCTTTATTTAGGAGTCGAGATGACACTAATGCATATTTGTTTTCACTGGTTATTTTAGGTTAAGGTATGGATCTCGATCCACAAAAAGTCATAGATTCGAAAAGGATAAGTATTGAAAAAAATCTAATCTATTGGGATATACCGTAGTAACTACGCATTGTTCTCGATGTTTGTGCTGTAAACTGCAGATTACAGTACCGACGTGGGACTATTGTGTAGGGTAACATATTTTTGATAGTACATCGAGATGAGGATATTTGCATATGGTTTTTGCTTTGGTAAAGATATGCCAAAACAGAGTTCTATTACTAGAAATGAGTTTAAAATTACGATGGATAAACCATGGAACAGAGGGAGCAAAAGGAAAAGGTTGAAGATAAGCATGTAAAGCTAGATTAAGTAAGATAGAATAAGGAGAAAGTGAAGTATTATAACACGGAAAAGTGGAGAAATAAAGAGATAGCAATTCCTCAACTATTTACACAGGGTAAATTTCAAGGACGAAATTTTTATTAGAAGAGGAGAATTGCAACGCCCTCATTTTAGATAGTCTGTGCATTCTACTGTTCCGATGACTAATGTCTATTCGGATAGCCAGGATATCTGGAACTACACTCAAACTAGAGTAAGAAAACATAAATTGACTGAAAACAGACTATGTAAAATTAAAGAAAAGTAAAAGAAGTGAAGTACGACCCGGTTAAACGAGTCGGAGTCACAGTGATGGGTGATCGTACGGGGAAGCAACTGTGAAGATAGTTGCTGACCCCAGACCCTCGAGGAACCCTAGAAAATAATTTTTGGGATTAAGTTAGAGGATTTATAAAGATTAAATGATATTAAAAATATTAAAGAAAAATTCAGGAAAATTAGTTAATCGGTACAGACCAAAAATAATCGATGACCCTAGTAAAGGGCATTTTGGTCATTTCAACCCCAGAGTTGAATTTTGACCTAAATGTCAATTAAAATGAGAGTAAAACTCCAAATGACATGATTCAAAAAGAAAAACAAAGGCAAGACATAGAGAGACAACTTTCATGAAGGAAGTGTAGCTAAAAAATGGCCACATCTTGGCCAATTTGCTAGGAGAAAATAAGACACCAAATCTGGACCTAAAGAAAGGTTCAAGATATTATTTGATACATGACATGTAAATTACCTATATGAATTGCTAAATGTATAAACTACATGAAAATGAAGGGGGAACCTATTTTCCCACTATAAATTGACATGAAACTACTATAAGGCACTAATAGTGCATAACATGAAATGATAAGATCATAAATAATTAATAATACTAATTTGCCCAAAGTATATCTAGACTTATTTATATAGCGTAGATCGATTGGAACCAATTAGGGACTACAGATTGCAGTACTGCCCACCAGAATAATCATTAATAGATAATATATATCTAATATGATTGTTCTACAGGCTTTATGTCTGCCCGTTGGCCTTTGTGCCTGATTTTATTTCTGGCTCTATGCCTGCCCGTTGGCATTGTGCTTGACATGAAAGATGTATACATGTTAGACGTGTGAATGTTTAACTAGTATACTCCCGTGTATCCAGTCTTTATAGTCTGTCATAGGTTACTTGAGCACAGCTATTAGTAATACATTTTAAATTTAAATAAGTACATGAAGAGATCCCTATCATGGATTTAATAATATTGAATATGAAAAATATGAATAAAAAGATCTCGATAATTTGTTGCTCCCAAAGTTTCATAAATATGTAATTAATTAAAAATTTTAGTAAATTGTATATGGATAATTATTTCAATTATTTTATTATTTTTATTTCAATTTATGCACCACTAAGCGTTATGCTTAGCAAGTTGGTTTTTCCATCACGTAGGTACAGGAGACCACCAGCAGCCGCAGTAGAGCTTAGACAGGGCTTTGATCAGATCTGCTGCAGTGTAGATTGTCACCTCAGACTGTTATTTTGGTAGGGCTCATGTATAGTTAAATTTTGCATTTTGGGTATTGTATGTAATTAAATGATGTAAATCATTTTGTGATTGTAAATAGAATTATAGATATTGTATTTTATTTTATATGAATGAAATGAAGTATTTTTTTTTATTTAAAATGATTATGAGTATTATGATCTCATGAAATGAATATAGACTGTTTAACAGGTAAACAAGGAAACTGCTATGCACTAATAAAACAGAGCAGACTATGTCTGGGTCTCCATGAAAATGAAATGGGATAAAAAAAAAATTCTACACGTAAGATAATATGATTAAATAAACAATTAAATGAATATTGTACACGACAAGACAGGATAGGGTGCTTCGGCACTGAATGTAGCACACCTTGCCCGACTACACTGTAGACGGGTGAGGGGTGTTATATTTATTGGTGTCAGAGCAAAGGTTTAGGCGTTCCTAGGCATAGGTAGACAGAAAGATATAGTGTGCATAACATGTATGAGCCTTTATTTAGGAGTCGAGGTGACACTAATACAGATCTGTTTTCTCTAGTTATTTTAGGTTAAAGTATGGATCTCGATCCACAGAAAGTCATAGATTTGAAAAGGATAAGTATAGGAAAAATCTAATCTATTGGGATATACCGTAGTAACTACGCATTATTCTCGATGTTTGTGCTGTAAGCTGCAGATTACAGTATCAACGTGGGACTATTGTGTAGGGCTACATATTTCTGATAGTACATCGAGACGAGGATATTTGCATATGGTCTTTGCTTTGGTAATGATATGCCAGAATAGAGTTCTATTACTAGAAATGAGTTTGAAAATACGATGGATAAACCATATAACAGAGGGAGCGAAAGGAAAAGGTTGAAGATAAGCATGTAGAGCTAGATTAAGTAAGATAGACTAAGGAGAAAGTGAAGTATTATAACACAAAAAGTGGAGAAACAAGGAGATAGCAGTTCCTCAACTATTTACACTGAGTAAATTTTGAGGATGAAATTTTTATTAGAAGGGGAGAATTGTAACGCCCTCATTTTAGGCTGTCTGTGCATTCTACTATTCCAATGACTAATGTCTATTCAGATAGTCAGGATGTCTGGAACTACACTCAAACTAGAGTGAGAAAATATAAATTGACTGAATACAGACTAAGTAAAATTAAAGAAAAGTAAAAGAAGCAAAGTACGACCCCGTTAAACGAGCCAGAGTCAGAGTGATGGGTAACCGTACGGGGAAGTGACTGTGAAGATAGTTGCTAACCTCAGACCCATGAGGAACACTAGGAAATAATTTTTGAGATTAAGTTAGAGGATTTATGAAGATTAAATGATATTAAAAATGTTAAAGAAAAATTCAGGAAAATTAGTTAATCGGTACAGACCAAAAATAACTGATGAGCCTAGCAAAAGGCATTTTGGTCATTTCAACCCCAGAGTTGAATTTTAACCTAAATGTCAATTAAGATGAGAAGGATTAAAACACATAAAATAAATTAAATCATGAAAAATGCAATTGAAATGGGAAAAGAAAGAAAAGGAAATTAAAATGGGATTTATGACATAAGCATGACCTAAAGGTGATGTAATTAAAAAGTTTAACCAATTAAATGTTAACAAATATTTATAAGAGATAAGAAGAGATGAGATGAGACAAAATTAAAATAAAAAGCAACTCATCTTCTTCTTCCTTTCACCAATGGCCGAACCATATGGAGAGTTTTCTCTCCTCCATTTCCATCCCTCCTAGCTCAATTTTCCACCCTTTCTCACCATAAAACCCTAGACTCCCTTCACTAAAAATCATCCCTACACTATAAGGAAGATTGTGGCTACCAAAAAGTGAAGAAAATTTTGAGTTTCACAAGTCCAAGAAGTGCTCACAAAAGGTTAGTGCACTAAACAAGTTCTTTTCCTTCTTTAATCTTTGTAAGCATGCTAAATCAAGTAGAAATTGCATGAAATCAAAAGAAAACTACGAGTAAATAGAACCTCTAGATTTTGGCAGCCATGAGAAAGTTTGAGAATTGTTGGTTTTTTATGAAATTAAGTGGTTTATTTATGTTATTGATGAGTATAAATGATGGATAAAGTGATTAGTATGAGTTTGGTATGTGTATACCGTGAATTGGAAATTTGAAGTTAGGGCTTTGGTGAAAATTTAGGAATTTTGTGTATCGCTTGAAATTGATGATGTTGAGAAGAATTGTTGACATTTAGAAGTGCCATAAATGTGAAATGAAGTTTGGGAGTTGGGAGGATTTGAAATTGGGAGTGCTGATTTTTCTGTGTAGGAAATTGAACCTTAAGTCCAGTGTGGTTTTTAAGCCTTATGTTGAATTGTGCTGCTCCAATTGGTGTAAGGCTAATTGGAAATGAAACCTAGGACAATTTGCAACATTTTTCATCAAGAAATCATGCCCAAAAACTGTCCCTATCCTAGCCTAAAATTGGCTTGAATTCGAGTAACCCTAATTTAGACCTGAAAAAATGACTAAATAAACAGTAAATGTTCAAATGGCCATAACTCCCTCTAGACAGGTCCAAATGACCTGAATTTTATGCCATTGGAAATCTTAGACATAGGACTACAACTTTCATGAAGAACATAGAACGCAAATCTACCTCTAACCAAGTCAAATTGCTAGCACAAGTTAGATTAACAAAACTATCAATCTGCCCAGAATTTGTTGGACTTAAGCTCACCCGACCAGTTTTGGCAAAAATGCCATAACTTGGTCTACAAAATTGTAAATGCAATGAAACCAATGCTAAAATTTTTATAAGATATAGGTCTACAATATTGATGTTTTGACTAGAACCCAAAACCCAAGGGAACTAAGTCAAATTGTTAGAACAATTTAATACACCAAATCTTGGAATTTTCCTCAACTACCACCTGACCCCAGAACAGAATTTATATCATAACTTTCACTAGGAAATCCCAAATGGGATGAGCCAAACTGTTATGGAAACCTAAGAGATAGGGCTTCAACTTTGATTTAGAAACTTTTCTCAAAATTTGAGTGTAAGAACCCTAAAATGAGAGTCAAATCCATTGACCTAAACCTGGAATCCTATAGACATAGGGCACTTGAGTCCAGGCCAGTTAATTTGCTATAATTAATTCTACAAGACCTAAAAAATTGTAATTTAAAATTTTGAGTAATCATAAGACATAGGGTAACAACTTCTATAGAGAACATTAGGCCTAAAGGTGGCTATAATATGTCCAAATAATTTGGAAAAGATTAACTCCAAAATCTGCCTGGTTCTAGAATTTGAGTGAGTTAAGGAACCAGTTTTGGTTATTTGACCATAACTTGATTTTAAAACTCCAAATGACATGATTCAAAAAGGAAAACAAAGGCAAGACATAGAGAGACAACTTCCATGAAGGAAGTGTAGCCAAACAGTGGCCACATCTTGGCCAATTTGCTAGGAGAAAATAAGATGTCAAATCTGAACCTAAAGAAAGGCTCAAGATATTATTTGATACATGACATATAAATTACCTATATGAATTGCGGGTTTTCGATCTGGAGGTTCACAGTCAAGCATTAGATAGAAATGTAGGTTTGTAAAATATAGAAAATGATAATAGTCAACATAGCATAAGAAAACAAAAGAGGAGAGTGTTGTCTAATGACTCTACAACAAAGGCAAAAAAAAAAAAAAAGATAACAAGGGAAAAAAAGTTTTAGGTGCTATATAAATAGCTGATATAGTTAAAGACCTAAAATAAAATATAAAAGAAAGCGTGAAATCTAAGATTGTGGAGATGTGTAGTCTTTTAGGAGATCGCCATAATTGTTCTATCGAAGAAGTTATGAAAGATGTATTAACATTGCCACTTATAGAGAAAAGAAGCCATATTCATTTTTCTGCACACTATTACTTGACCAAAAGTCAAAAAGATAGATGTACAATACTCTTCAAGATGCAAAAAACAAAATGGAAATGGCTACAATATCATTTCTCATTATGGACGAATGGTGTATAGAAGTCTCCTGCTTAGTAGATGCCATTGCTTGTATTTGTTCTTTTTCTTATCTTACATTGCTTGTTTGAACTCTTAATTATAAACTTTGCATTACAATAAAGTTTTAGTATAATCATGAATTTTTTAAAGTTAAAATATTTAATACTTAATATTAATTTATATTTTAGGTTTATTTGTTTTTATTTTTCTTGATAGAAATAGATGTTGTTTAGCGAATGATTTGTGATGACAATAATGATGAAGTTTGGCAAACAACAACATATGCGGTTGATATTGTATATTACTACTATGTGTCTTATATTCATAAAGAATCTTGGATGGATTCATTTCACACAGGACTTGTATGGTTATATAAAATAAAGAGAGGCAATGAGAGAAGATGTGTTAATTTATTTAGAATGGAAAAAGACACGTTAATTAAACTTTGTCTAAACTTAAAGCATCATAACAAATTAAAATGTTCTAAAAAAATGATTATTTTGGAAATAGTTGGCATGTTTTTATATGTTATCGCTTTGGGAGCTTCGAATAGGCAAGTTTAAGAAAGGTTTCAACATTCAAGAGAAACAGTCAGCAAGAACTTTCATGAAGTACTAAAGGCAATATTGCACTTGTCAATTGATATGATAAGACCGACAGACCCTAATTCAGTAATATTCATTTTGAGATATTAAATGATAATAGATATATGCCTCATTTCAAGGTATATTTATGAATTTTTTTTTTTTATCTTTATGTATAGTACTATATTAAAAATATCATTAAAAATCATTAAGTATTTTAATTTTAAATTTTAAATTTTTGAAAAATAAGACTGCATTGGAGCAATTGATGGAACTCATGTGTTTACTTATATTCAAAAAGAAAATTTGATTCAATTTATTGGTAGAAAGGGAGTGCCTATTAGAAAATCAAGACTACTTATTGTTTTGATATGCAATTTACATTCATAATGACAAATGGGAAGGTACAACTCATGAAGGACGCATTTTCCTATGTGTTATCAATAATAATAATAATAAATTCTCAAACCAACACCAAGTAAATGTGCATTTTGTTTTTATTTTTCTCATTTCTTTTTTCAATTGGTCAAAAAAAGGCTAGTACACAGATGCACACAAATATATACACACAAACCTTGTACTATTATATATTTGTGATTTTTTTTAATAAAATACATTTCATATGTAGGAAAATATTATGTAGTGGATACTAGATATCAATAGGTGAAAAGATATCTTACACCTTGGCTAGATATCATTTACCTAATTTTCAACGTGATGGATAACCAAGGGGACTCAAAGGTATTTTTATTTGTTGGCATTCATCTCTAAGATGTTGCAGTGATTGGTCTTTTGGAGTTTGAAAGGCGAGATGGAAGATATTGTGAACAATGTCTCCTTATTCATTTCATGTACTAAGAGACATAGTAATTGTATTCATGGCATTACATAATTACATTTGAAGAAAATTATTAGTTGATTC
The DNA here is from genome assembly GCF_030052815.1 of Hevea brasiliensis. NCBI lineage: Eukaryota > Viridiplantae > Streptophyta > Magnoliopsida > Malpighiales > Euphorbiaceae > Hevea > Hevea brasiliensis. The sequence goes on from NC_079496.1 coordinate 105,352,249, forward strand.
AGCATTTGAGTGGTTAGATAAAAGTTCAAACTTTATACTACTAGACATATTTAATGATGTGGATAACATTCAAGTGGGAAAAAACAGTTAAGAAAGTGGAACACTTCAAATGAATGCCTTACGTGATCAAATCTCCCATAATTAAATGTTGGCAAATAATGATTGTTAATTTTTGTTAAATAAATATTATTTACTATAGTTTCAAAAATATTTTAACCACAATTAGAAAGTGTATTAACTTAAAATATTTAATTTTTATTTATATATTTCAATAATAAAATAAATAGTAATATATAATAATTAATCATTATAAAATTATTTTAATAATAAAATAAATTACATGATATATATCCGTATTAATCATTTTACATATTAATAATAATAACTAAATATAATTTTACTAAATACTTAACATCAATCAGCTAACATCAACTATCTGTAACTAATTAACAGTAACAACTATCAACTATCAGTTATCAACTACACTCAATAGTTAAATTAAATAAGACCTAAGATTGGTTAGTTAGTGAATCCTATATAATTAAGGTTAAGTGTAACTTCTGTTAACTTTGAACCTAAATTACAAAGCCTAATTGATCACCATTGTTTCTCAAGAGCCCAATTAACTATTTGAGATAAGTTAAAGTGCTTATTTAAATTTTTGGCCCTTGACTTTTTTCACACTCTTAAAACTCTCATCCAGTGAAAAAGAAAATGTAAATTCTCACATGAATAATATTTAACTGTTGGATAAATAAATTTTCATATTATGAGATGTGTGTATTTAATAGTATTAATCTGGTTAATAAACATGGAAATTTTCCTTATTAATTAAAACTTCATTCTGGTAGGAAATATTTTAGTTGGAAATTTCATGTAGGACATTTGATTGGAAAGAAACCCAATAAACTGTCAACCCGTAAAGGGATTGATTGAAAAAAAAAAAAAAAAAAAAAAAAGAAAAGAAAAGAAGAAGAAGATAAGGATGTTGGTGGTAGTTAATATCATGAACAACACTTGAGTTTTATTATTATTTTTTTTTTTCTTTCTCATCTTTATCCACTTCCTCCACTTACTGAAATTTTGTTAGTCTTTCATTCTAACTAAGCATTCTACATGAAGTCACCTATTTATAAACTTTCCATGGCATTGATTTTGCAACATACTGAATTTTTTTAAAATACGCCATTTGAAAAAAGAAATCAATTAAATTCTCTCATAATTATTAAATAGAGTCAAATTTTTTCATTTTAAAAATGAGAACTAATAAAAAAAATTAATTAAATTAAATTCTTCTAAAATTTTAATTTCTAAATAGGAGATTAAGTGATAATTTATTGTTATTCTTAAATACGTTTAGGAAAGATTTTCTGTCTTTAATTTACGGATGATATTTCCATCGCAAAAAGCTTAAAACTATTGTAATAATCACATAATAATTTTCATTTTTATCCAAATTTACTTGAATAAAATCTCATACAACTTTTTGAGTGATGAACAATTTCAAATCTTTGTATAATAATTTTTTTTTAATTTAATCCAATTCCTTTATTTTTCTTATTTTAGAACTCTTTTTTTTAAGGCATAATCTTATTATATTGATCATAAAATTTTGTTGAATGCTTTCCTTTGTTAAGTGAGAAGCTGAATGGAAAGACAATGATAATCTAATTATCAAAATATGTACTTGCTGCGGCATTTTTATTTTTTTCTGTGGACTACTTGCTGCGGCATGTTTATGAAGGATATTATTAAATTAATTAGGAAGTGTCCAATTTAGAGTGTTTGACTAATTTTCACTTACAAGTAATTAGTATTTATAAGCTAATTTGAACTTATAAGTAAAATTTTAGATAATTACGTGTTTGATTAAAATACTTATAAGTGGCTGATAAAAAAGATATTAAATGAAATATGTGATGAAATTTTAAAAATTAAATAAGGATAATATGCAAGAGCGAAGCCAGCAAATTTAATCAGTAGGGTAAAAAAAATTATTTTGATTAATTTAGAGGAAAAGAAACTATTATATATAATAATAAACTATTTAATGAGAAAAAAATATAATAATGTATGCAAATATGCAACAATAATTGAGTAAAAAATTTTCATAAAATAATAAATTTTTGCTATAATCTAAATTTACAATTATTTTCTATGAGTTTTCATTTTTTGAAAACATTGCTTGATTGCTTCATTATTAATACTATCAAAAACATCTTTCAACATGTGTAATCAAATAATCATTCAATAATTACTGTTTTACTCGATTATGCAATTAAGTCTTCATAATTTTCATTGTAGGAAATACTCTTTAATACTTACAATTGCAACAAATAATATCAATACTAATTTCACTAGCCAACAAGCTAACAATACACTAAATTTTTTATATATTACATTTTAATTTTTAAAACATAAGTAGAATAATTATTAATCTAAATGCTAATTATTATATAACAAGTACACTAATTGTCACAAATTGATTAAATACAATAATATTTTAAATATTTTTAATGAGAAAAATTATTTTTAATGGATTTTATGAGTAATTTAGTTATATATATATATATATATATATATAAGAATTCTTAAAAAAAAAAGAGTGGGTCAATTTACCCCACTCAATGCTAAGTAGATCCGATCTTGGTAATATGATAAAATATTTTGTCTAACTAGCTTACAAGCACAAGGCTTATAAGTACCAAAATGAAAAATTGGTTACCCTAGCTTTTTTTTTTTTTTTAACTTATAAACTCAATATATAAACTCAAAAAATATTATAAACAAACATTTAAATTTTGTTTAGAGCTTATAAACTGATTTGACCAATTTATGAGCCAAGATAAACACTCTCTTTAACTCAGTGGGAGTGGCAATATATAATACTTTAATTAGCTAATTAATTTGTTTAATACATTAGGGTCAATATTTCTTGGATAAATTGTACCCATATCAATTAAAAAAAATTATGTTAGAGTCCAAGTTCGATTAGAATTAGAAATTGGAATGAATTAATAAATTAAATAAAATAAAAAGTTTAATAGAATTTAAATTATGAAATTTAATAATTAGTGTTCCAAAAGGACAAGATTTTAGTAGCTTATATATAAGAATAGTTGGTTGGCTATTACATTGTGTTGTAAAGAGCTCACAAAGTGGAGAGGTGTGTCAAATTTCATGAATTTTGTTTGAGTGACTTTTAATGGTGAGAAAAATAATTAGTCATTATAATTATTTTTTCTTGATAGTGAATTATTTAGTGGAGTAGGCTTACGTCGAATCACGTTAAATTTTATATTCTTTATTTTATGTAGGCGTATTTTTCATAATAATTGGCATCGGAGCTGTGGTTCGAGATGTCAAAGATAGTGAATACAAAATTTGAGGTGGAGCAAATTGATGAAAAAAAAAAATTAGTTTATGGCAAAGCACTGTGAAGGATGTTCTTATGCAATAAGGATTGATCAAAGCATTAAACGAGAAGCAACCAGTGAAAATAAAAGATAATGATTTGGAGGAGTTTCAACAAAGGGTTGTATGATTGAATTGACGTTAACCCCTGATGTAAAGTACAATGTCTTGAATGAGATTTCGCCAGTTGTTTTGTGGAAGAAATTAAAGAGTTTGAACATATCAAAGTCACTCATAAATCGTTTGTACTTAAAGAAAGAGTTATACTAACTCAAAATAGAGGGACATACTGATATGAGGGATCACTCTAATATTTTCAATAAATTACTTACCCAATTTTCTTGATAGTAAATTTGTTTGGTGGAGTAGATTTATATCAAATCACGTTAAATTTTGTGTTTTTTATTTTGTGTGGGTGTGTTTTTCACAACAAATTACTTGAAAAAAAAAATAGAGAATGCAAAAATAAACCAACTCTATTAATGTGCGGGATCAATTTTTTATTGCTTTAAAAAATAAAAGATCGATTTTTTTTTATTTTATATGAAATTAGATTCTTTACAATTAGAAGTTTAACATACTATTATTTTTATTTGTGAATTAATTAATCATCTAATGTCTTTTAAACTTGCAGGAATGAAGTTAATTTGAAATATACTGATTAAATTAATTCCAAATAAAAATGAAAAGTTATTAGTAATATCGTTTACAATGTAAACATATAGACATAATTTGAATCTCCAACGTAAATAATCAATATTGATTGAATCAACAATATTTAGACTTCGTTTGTTTCACAGAAAATAACTTATATATAGAAAGTATTTTTTATGAAAAATGTTTTTTTAAGAAAATATTTTTCATAAAAATATTTTTTGTTATTTAGTTACAAGTAAATATATATATATATATATATATATATATATATATATATATATATATAAAAGTATTTTCACATTTTAATAATATTATCAAAGTCTAAAAAATAAAAAAATAAATTAGTTTCCCTTTGAGTGGGAAAATATTTTCCATTAATCTATCTTTCTGATTATTTAAATGCTAAAAAAGGCATAAATTATTTTTTTTTTTTTTAATTTTAGTAAAACAAACCAAGCCTTAGTAGTAATTACACATTCAAACCACTTTTGTTAAAATAATATTAGTAATATTAGTAGCTTCTACTGCTAATCTTGATATATCAAAGTACATATAAATATATAATTCTCAAGTTTTATTTCTCAACAAGTCAATATATAGAGAGAGAAAAAGGAAGTGTATGTAAATAATGTGATGAGTTTCTTTTATGAAATTCCACTATTTGAAAATATACACTCTCATTTGCATTGGAATTCTTTTATAAAATTTTTCTTTTGAATTTTTATTCATACATTTTGTGAGTTTGGATAATTAAAATTTTTAAAAATTTATTTGAAAAGCATAGAATTGGGGTTATTATTTAAGCGTTAAGACTAAAGTTATATTACAAAAAGAGAGAAACAAAATACAAAGAGAGAGAAAAGAGGGGAAAAATGATAAATAATGACAATATTTAGAAATTAAATAATAAATTAGGACGTGTGTATCATTTATCCTTGACTTTTTTACTTAAAAAGCCACTTGGCACCCTCATCGATTATTACATCCCATTTAACATCTAAACTGTTATATATTGCAGAAGCGTGAAAACTATAAAGAAACAAAGTAAACACACAAAATAATAATATTTATGTACTTCACCCTTTTCATATAGGATTACATCTGTTGTCATGCCATCTTTCACTATTAACAATAACAAATCATTAATTATAAATTCAAAGTTATACTACCCATTAACCTAATTGCAACCAAAAGAACCGTTATTACATAATTATTCATAATAAATATATTAGTTAGTCCACTCAGTCTTCTCTAGACATTACTATTATATTTATTACTACAACTTTTGTATTCAACTATATGGATAAGAGCCCTTTCATCAATGAATAAAAATTCATTCCTCTTGAATTATAAATCATTTCTCTACCTTAAGCTGAGGGACTGCAATAGGTAGGAGCTTGTCATCAATGGATAAACCCCTCTCTACAATAGATAACAGCTCCATAAGCTGAAAGCTAATCTCTACAATAGGCGAAGTCATTTTCCATGAGCAAAGCTAAATTAATCTCTCTACAATACTTCTATTTATAGTATTAGTCCATTATTCCTAAGTTAATTAAGAATTCCACTCAATTTAGAAAAAATAATAAAATAGAAGTTTGACTTTACATCGAAAATATTCCTTCGTATTATTGAAAAATATTTTTCTCACTCAAATTAAAAAATAATCTTTCAAATTAATTAAAATTTTAAATTATAAATCTAATATAAACTTTATAAAAGTGTAACTATTTAACCCTTCACTTTTTACAGGAAATCACTTTTCATCTTTACTTTTAGTTGCATTTTATTCAATACTCCAACTTTATAATAATATAACTATTTAACTCCTATGCCGACGATGGTAGCAAAATGGTCAAATGGGCATCAGCGAATCTCTGAGTAATAAGCCTAATAAATCACTTTCAAAGTTTTGAAAAATATAAGTATGAATTAGTATCCATTCACTGTCATTAGACCACTTTTAGACCCATAATTAGTGGTATGGACGAAGGAATTATTTGATAGACAAAACTAAATCTTTAGAAATATTTTAATCTCCTTTCTAAAAGAGACGTATAAATATATTAACAATAATAATAGTTAAAGATGATATGGTAAGTTATGACCCATTTTCAATCTCAAAACGACGGATCCTTAATGTGATAAACCGGGGAGATGAATCATGGCTGAAAAGGCGCTTGAAGTTGAACCATGGCAAATTACCTTTTAGAAGTCAAGGAAGCATGCTCTGTTTCCTGTGAAGACTAACCCTTAAAGGGCCTTTCTCTACACAGGGGATATAGGGTTTCCCGATCCAATCAGATTTCAAAAACTCTATTAAACAATTAAGCAGAAAGCACAAATAAGTTTTTTTTACGTGTAGAAAGTATTCTTTTTTTTTTTTGCCCTCTTTAATTTTGGAATATTGTTCATGGATCGTCTCCGTCCTAGACAGAGACTGCTATTTTCTGGCTTCTCAAAGGCTGAGGTTTTCCCTCCATTTTTTGCCTTTTTGTTTTCTATATGTCGATTCTTTATCTGGGTATTCTTTAATTTTTCTGTCTATGCGCAAATGTGATAGATTTCTTGTCCTTAATTATGGTTCTGATACTTGTAGGTTTTTCCACAGTTGTTGGAATGTTTTGATTTTTACATTTTCATTTGCTATATTGCCTCCGTGCGAGTGTGTTTTCTTTTCTTTTCTTTGCTTTTTTTAATTTTTTTGATAATGCGGTGTGTGGCTGGCTTGTGATTTCTATACCATAAACTATCTCAAAGTAACAGTCTCAATCGCAAGTATAGGTACTTAACCAAGATTATGGTAAAGAAATGAAAGTTTAGCTATTAATTTCAATTGGGTTTTCACAAATTCCATTGGGATTATTAGATTTCATGTTATCTGATGTGAAAGTTTTCTTAGTTTGTTGATTTTAGTACCCTGAATTGAAGCTCCTGATAAGAACAAAATTAGGATTGCTGTAATTATTTCCAAACATGAATTATTTGCTCATAATGTCAGTTCACTTATTTGAGTTGTGTATTGTGTTTGGTTACGCTATATTGGTTTTTGCGTTTTTATGATGCACTGTCTAATGATTCCTAAAACTCCCTTTGTTTGTAATTGTATGATGTCATAAATGTTGCATTAGAATGATGCAAAATCTATTCTTTCAGCTATTGGCAAATGGCAAGGTTCAACTTCAATCCTATAAATTTCTGATGATCTAAGTTTTCAAAATTATTGTCTTTATTTATTTGCTAATGTTTCACGCAATGATTGATAAATTGTTTTCTCTCAATCGAGGAAACAGATAGAGAAAATGGAGAAATTGCTAAAGGAATCAAGGCAACCAATGAACAAGGAATTTTTTCAAAAAATCGCAAGAGGTTTCAAGTGAGTTGGTTTCACGTGCATCTTCGCATAATTATGGATAGATCAAATCACTTGGTTAGCTTAGATCATAGTTACTGGGGCCCTTTGACCCACTCTGAGCTGCATTCTATCTGATTTATGATGATGCTCTAGATACCCAGAATTTGAGATCCTATGTTTCTTTTATTAGTTTTGAAACATTCATTTCTAGTCCTATGAAGTTGGGGTACTATTCTTAAAGAAGTTGGAAAATAAATTACAGTTTCTATTCAAGACTAAGAAGAGAATGAGAGTCACTTTTGTCCATCCTATTCTAACCAAAATTAGGATTCAAAATTTACTAGCAAATGAACTCTTTCTTTCTTAATTATATAGCCTGATTTGATATACTATTTCTAAGACTTGGTATCTCTTAATTTTATATATGTGTTTGCACATATGGACGTTATATGCATATAAAAACTTATATTGAAAAACTCCAAAACTCACCACCAAAATATGTCAATTCCGTATCTGTTTCATTATTAAATATGTACAACATGCTGCATAACAGAGATACATATGCAATGCTCATGTTGTGCAAATCACTGTTTGGGCTTTACAACCTCTTGTTTACACTTGTCATTTGCTTGCAGTTACTCTTCTGCCCGTGCTGGCAAACCTATTGTTAGATGGACTGAGGTTTTGCATTTTCACATGACTCTTTCCTTCTTTATATGGCTGTTATTACTGATTCATTCCTGCACGAAGGCCTTTGTCACTTGTGTCCATCTCATAACTCTCTTATTCTTACAATACATGTCTTAGGTACAATGTTGGTTCCAAAATAGGCAAGAGGATTGCCCATCCAAGGTGGCTTCTTCAACTGATGCTTCAAAAGATGTTCCTCCTTGCCCAAAAAGTAGTCCTTCAAATGAGGCAAAAGAAAGTTCTCAAATGCCTAAAGGTGTTTTCTTTTCTTCATATTTTGATATCGATATGAAGTGCTGCAATACCTGAAAAACTACCAAATATTTACTAGTCTTTTTTGGATTAATTAGATGCTTGTAGTTGGTATCATTTAGCTTAATTTAATTTGTTAACTATTGAGGTTTATTCCTCACCATTACTTGATCTATTTTTATTTGGTTTTCGTATGCAATCTTATTTGTGGTTTTTTACAATATGAGCTGCCTGCAAATGAAAGAAACACTCTGGTATCATGGTTGATTTCCTTGTTTCTAGCATCTCTACTTATTTTTCAAGTAAATGTTTGCATTAATCAAAATAATTCGCTGAAATAAAGATAAATATTGCAACTTTTTAACATGTCATCAGAGTTTTTGGAAATGCTGTTATAAAGTTCCGAACATTAATAATTATGAATCTGGTGTTATGCCTTTGATTTGCAGTTTACGCTTGTGTAGATCGAGTAAAAGTAATATTGTTATGGCTTGGATAAACAGTAACTATGAATTTTTTTTCAATTGAAAGTTTTGGTAGATAAGCAACAAGAAAAGAAAATGTTTTAAAATGAAAATTTTTTATTTGCATCCCTTTTATCCTATTTTCTTTATCTGTTATTATTTAACTGCAAAATTAATTTTCGAAGGTATTTCATAAATGTCAACTGTTTATGCCTTGGTAGCCAGAATGTCTTCCTGTGTTTCTCGGCGCTTCATGTCTGCTTTTGCTTCTCTATCAGAATCCACAATCCTCTGGAGAATGATTTTATTTTCTAATTGCTAACAATGTTTGTTCAAAAGCAGGAGAGAGAGTCCCAGATCTATCTGAGTTGGAATTTGAAGCTAGATCATCAAAAGATGGGGCATGGTAAGCATACATGTAAAAAATTTCTGGATCTGGTTCCTTAGTTTTCCCATTTGATCTTTGAACACCTTTAATTTAATGGAGCATGGTGTTGCTAAAAATACTTTTGAACATCTTGCCTTGCCTGGGCCATGTGTTTTCAATTTTAGCACAAACTGCTGAAGTTTACTAAACTTGTGTCCTTGAAGATGGACTTTGTTCCGGTTTGGATTACGTCGTGATTTTTTGAGTATGCATTTTATGATTACCTAGATGTTTTTGATGGAAATGTTGCTTGCTTCATCTACTGCGAGTGGATGTCCAAAGCTCATGTCTAGCATTCTCTTTTCGCTTTGCAGGTACGATGTTGATATGTTCCTCTGTCACAGATTCCTTCCATCTGGTGAAGCTGTAAGTATTAAGATTGTAATATACTGCCTTTCATTCAATTAATGCGGGTTTTACATAACTGATGCTAGAAGGATACATAAATGGCTAAAAGTCATTCGAATGCATTAGAACAAGGATGTCATTTTAAAACAATGTAGGAATTTTTCCAACTTAAGATTGAACTTTCACTGTTCAAGACTAAATGGAGCAAGAGTTTGAATTTTGAAAAATGAAATTATAAGCCAATTATCTTTGCATTATTTCCCTAATAAATCATTTGATGGATTTTGTTGTTTATTAAAGGAAGTTCGCGTTAGATTTGTTGGATTTGGAGCTGAGGAAGATGAATGGGTCAACGTAAAAAATGCAGTGCGAGAACGCTCCGTGCCGCTTGAGCATTCAGAATGTCATAAGGTGCAAGTTGGAGATCTCGTATGCTGCTTCCAGGTGATTTTAATTGCATGTATCCCCGCAAATCGACTATATAATTGGCAGTACAGCTTATATTTTGCTGCTTGGTTTAACTAGGAAAGGAGAGATCAAGCCATATATTATGATGCTCATGTTATAGATATTCAAAGGAGAATGCATGACATAAGAGGTTGCAGGTGCCTTTTTTTGATTCGATATGATCATGACAACACTGAGGCAAGTTTCGTTTTTCATACAAGCAAATACTTGATACAGCGGATATTAGCGTACTGAAATCTTTTTCTTTTGCAATTCTTTTTCCAGGAAAGAGTCCGTTTGAGAAGATTATGTTGCAGGCCACCATATTAGGCAATTTTGCCCCCAATGATTAGCCCAATTTTGCCTTTTAGTTATGTCGTGGGCTAGGTTGGCATGGGAAGCCCCAAAAAGTTTATTTACTTTGTTCACCGTGTTATCGTTCACTGTTCATATTTTGACTCGGCTACAATTTAAGTTTTGATAAGATTTAATACATATCAGAAATGTTATGCTGTTGTAATTACTAATTACATGATAAAATTTAAGCTCTGGTAAGATGGTGTTATGTCAGAGCCTAAGTTCATGAAAAATCGACAGAACCGAAACAGTTGTACTAAAAAATCACAAATTCACACCATGGCTTTGCCATAACCCATTACTCATTGTTGGCAAGTGAATTGATCAGACCAATATAAGCAAAATGATAAGATGGAAAACCTGTTGCCAATAGAGATGGGATGATCATACAAGTGCTCACACACGCTTGCTGGCCAAGTCGGAACCCATAACAGTTTCTGAAAAATTTCACGCAGCAGTTTGAGAACCAATACCTTGAACCTCCTATTTTTGGGAGCCAATTTCCACTAAAGGTTGTACTGTGTTCATAAATATCATTTGCTATACTTCACTGATTAACCCGAGTATACGACTACTGGCTCTGTGCCTAAAGAAGTATACTACTTCAGAGATCGCAAAACTTCTAGTCTGCACCAGCTACACCATGAAAATAATACAAGTACAGATTTATTAGCCTGAGCAAGCAAATAAAGGTAAAAGATTATTATGTGAACTAGACTGTAAGCACAAAGGAAAGCATTTCATCACAGGATGAATCACACTGACTGCTCTTGCATGGGACTCCCTCGCAAATATATTTTCAATAGGAACTCAATCACTATGGGTAAAAAGAAAAATGAGAGATTTCAAATAGAAAGAAAGATGAGAGATTTCAAAACAAAATGGTTTATAGATTCATACGAACTATGATGTGCAATGCACTGATGAATTTTGGGTGGTGAAGAAGCTTGTAACCTAGTTGTTAAAACTGGACCAGCACGGCTGGTCGGACTCGTTTAACCAGGAACTAGACCAATGGCCAGTCCAGTTCATATTTAAACCCCACTTATAGAGAACCGAAATTGACCCTCTTGAACTGGACAGTTAACCTGGTCCGGTTCAAAGAGGGTAAGCCAATTCAAACCTTCATTAAAAAAATTGCTCTCTCTCTCTCTCTCTCTCTCTCTCTCTCTCTCTCTCTCTCTCATATATATATATAGCTGCAATAGTGATTATTTTATCATAAAATCTTTTAAAATTATTTTACACAAATTAAATAATTATATATAAATTATTCTATATAAAATTCATTAAATTTATTTTTATTGTTTTTATGATGAATAAAATTAATTGACTATTTCTGTATTATAAAACATTAATAGCTTTAATTTAATCATATGTTTAAATAATTTATGAAATTAATTTATTTTATTTATTTTTCTAATTTTATTTAATGATTTTCTTATAAAATTAATAAAATTATTAATTTTGATCTAATTTAATATACTATTATTAATTTATGGAAAAAATTAATTACTTAATATATATCTAATTTTTGTTTAATAATATATTGTTTGAATCTTAAACCCTTAAACCTTTGTCTTCACCGGTTCAATGACTAGGCTAGGTTTGAAATCATGCTCGTAACACAATTAGTGTAGGAAAAATGAGAATGTTGAGATGGGTGCAGAAGCATAAAAACAAGAACCAAATAAGAAATAATACAAGCATAGGAGAGAATGGCATCCACTTGAGACAAAAACAATTGGGCAAAGGAAGATTGTGATGATTCAGACATGTACATTGTAGAACTAACAAATCCATATGAAAGGTTGAGCATATTGAAAGTTGTAGGAGGAGGAGGCAAACAGCAAACCAATGGTGACCCTATATATTTTCCAGCATACAGCCAAACCAACTGGAATGGAGAAAAAATATCCATATAGATGACCCAATTACTTTGGCATTAGAGTTTAGTTATAATGAGAATTAATTAGAAAGGAAAAACTAAACATGGGTGAGATAAGGGCAAGAATAGGGATAAGTTCGGTTTCTTCAAAGTTCACACAACCGATGTGCCTCTGTATCACCCCCGTCTCTTTGTTCTAACCCACAACAAAATAAGCACATAATCAAAAGCACAACTTGGATTCATTCCAAGTGAAACAATCTGGCACGATATAAACAAATGTCTAGAATATACTCAAGTATTGAACATGGTCTACAAGTTGAGTTCCTCAAGGTTTTTGTAATAACCGCCTGGATATTTTATTCAAGTGAAAAAAATATTTAAAGAAATGAATAGAACATGAAAACATATGTTCATGATGAAGTAATTGAATTTAGGATTACATGCACATGTAGATAAATGGCTGCCAACCATAACTGATTAGTTGGAATGCAACGGACGAATTTTTTTATCAATTTCTTACTTCTTTTTTTCAGGCCTTTTAACAACTTCGCTGATAGTAACAAAGGAATGCTTCGAAATCTAGTATTTTTGAAATTGGTTTAGATAGTGTTTTAAGTTAGATAAATATCATCAGGATTGTCATCGCAAGCAAAAGTGGAAGTCATTGAAAACAATCACAGCATAAAAATGGTTGCCTTCTCATGAATAGCAAATAAAGGAAAAAGGTATCATGAAGATTTAATCACTAACTAAGAAGCAATTTCAACATGTGTAAATCAACACAGCAATTAGATTCCGTATCAGTTTGAAAAGTAACCTGAATGTGTCACTTCTCCCCATTCAGTGTGAAAACACTGCAAGTAAACAGCATATGCAGACATTAGACGAGCTCAAAATGGTAGAAGAAATACCAGGCCAACAAAGAAACTAACATACTTTCCAAGCAATCCAGGCTGAACACTTTTAAGCCAAATGAATGTGATGCGGTAGCTGAAAATATAAGTAATTTGATCAATGCTATACGCCCAGTGCTTAGCTGCAAACACCATAATTACTATGCAAACCGGCTATACAAGATCCGCAAAACTTCAAAGTGAACTTCCAGAGTTGATCCAGGACTTACCAAGTAAAAGATAGATTGGCCTCTCATCATCACAAAAGCAATGTAGGTTGGTCCCAGTATCACAAATTTTTACAGCAAGTAGGCCTTGCCAACAACATTTCCGCCTTGAAGATCTTGACCACAAAATATTAACAATTTAACCAGTGATCCTATCACACACCAAATTCTAATATGCTCATATTACCATGCTATATGCAAATAAAAGTAGAAAAACTACTCAAAAAAAAAAAATTGCTATATTGACCAGTTATAAAATGTGATAAAGAAAAAAGGACCAATTAAAATATCAAATAATAAAAGGCAACTATGTCACCGGCAGTCATACTTTCCTTCTAAAGCTTTCAAACAAAATTACTATACCATCAATTAATAACTTAAATACAAAACCCAAATACCAAAATTGAATGATTTTCAGCTTCTTCTCAGTTGCGAAACCAAACTATAAAGATCAGTCTGGTCATATTATCAAGCAAAAAACTATCTTCAATGGGAAAAACCAAACACAAAAGATCAAAAAGGGCAAGGACCAAACACAAAATATTAAGAAAAGGGTAGGGTGCAGTTTACAGTACAAAATAACTGAACTACATTTAAGTAGGACACACCACCCAGCACATGCACCAGTGGATGTTAGAAAGCACAAATAATATAAGGTTATAGCATAAAATATTAATATAATAAAAAAAAATTACAAAGTGTTACTCTGAAGTATACAAAATAAGTACATCTTCAGTCTTTAGGTCAAATTCAGACATCCCATGAGTTCTTGAGTGAAAGATCAGAGGATCCTTAAGTCCAAAAACAAGAAGGAATAAGTACAGACTCGCTGACTGAGAATGCCTAGAGCCCAAAATCATTATACTGTTAATAATGAAAACAGGACCTGTGCACACACCTTGAAGCAAGCAACCAATGTTCACAACTATACAATTTTTTTTTCTTCTTTTTTGCAATGGGTAAATCGACCCATCCTAATGGGCATGAGATCTAACATTGGCTCATAAACATTTCAAAGCAATTGAAAAACAGTGCATAGGTATTTGTAATAGGTGCTAAGTGTTGGCGACGATAAAGAAGAATTTTTGCATACATAGACTGCCAAATGCTGTGATGCATCATTTTCGCTTAAGTGGATGCTTGCTTCTCAAATAAAGGTCATCCATAGTGAGAACTGTCTTCTAGGTAGTATGAAGGCGCAAAATCAGGATAACATCAATGGCATCCCAACATAGCTTCAGTTGTTCATGAGACAGTTCGACCATAGCATACAGATGCAATATAAAGATTCTTTGCCCATTTCTCCTGAGAAAAAAAAAAATGTAAAATATAACATGTGCTATTTATTTTTATAGAAATAGGAAAATAGGGAAATATAAAAGCAAAACGGAAACAAAATGATTAGCTGAAAAACCAACCTTGACATGTGTACTGGGAAAAGCAGAAGTTCGAAGAGTCTCTTGAGTTTCATCTGCTGGTTTTCTTCGGGGCACACTGAGAACAAAAGCAGCCTGGTCCCAAGTTGCGGCAGTTGAAGTAATGCGGTAACCGCTATCCCACCTCCTATGAATTCCTTCACTAGGATATAGAAAATCTAGCTCCACAACCTAACATTGGTTGCATAAACAGACAAAAGATGTTACAAAAATTATCTTGGTCAACAGAAAAGCAATCCCATTGAGCAGAGAATTCAAAAGTCACAAGACCTGATCAGAAAATCCAGCCCCACGAGACATAACAATTGCCCATCTACTTCCAGCAGTGGCCATGGCAGTGACATAAAAACCCTCTCTCCATTTCTTATTAATCCACTTGAAAGGGAATGAATCACTGACTTTATAGGACTGCTGTAAATACTGGGTCCCTATATACAATAAAGCAAGAAGTTAAAATTACAAAAAGTAAATGTTAAAACTGTTTCTGTCCCCGGGATATGTATACAATACTAACCCTTAGACATCACAACTAATGAACTTCCATTATTAGCTCCTGCTATTGCACTGATGTAGTAATTCTTCTCCCACTGTTCCATAATCCATTCCTTAAAAATACATAAGGATACAAACAAGATTAACTCCTTGACTTACAAATTAAATAATAAATCATTTTAAATACCTAAAACACATGATAAACACATCAAGCAGCTATGCTATGCTATGCAGATTAATTAATTGCAATTTGCCATATTGCAGACTCACAACAGAGAACCATTCAATATTTGGGAACCAAAACCAACCTTGTGGAGGAAGTAAGGGGAAAGCTCATAAACTTGAGCAGTGAAGCCAGTGCCAGCATCCATAATCAAAGCCCATAAGTTTGAGCAAGAAGCCACACTGCTGATAAATAACCCATCCTCATTTCCTTTCTCTATATGTTGTGAAAGCCTCATATCAGCTACATTATAGTGATATCTACAACAGGAATTAAACAGATCAGCCTTTTATCATTTGCACAAAAGATGCAGAGCTCAATGTGTGGCTCTATATCCATACCTCTGCTTCATTGGACGACGAGCATTGTAAACACTGATCCATTGTGTTGCAGGCATTCCCATCCGTACCTTCTTCTTTGGTTGTTCATCTTCTTCCTCTTCCATTGTCAATCGTCCTCGCTTATGTCCAACCTGATAAATAAGCTTCACAGTAAAAGATACAAAGGTTAAAGTAACCTCCAGATAATGGGGCAGACAAATGTTTTGCTCCACAAATAATAAACAATAACATCATGATGAAAAAATCAAGATACCTTCTGGGCACCATCAGTGTTTATTGGCCTAATATCTGGATTTGGACCAACAATCCCATCAAAAAGGGAGATATATTTAGCGTAATTGGGTTCCTCGTCAAATTTCAGATTTACCACGTACTCAACAAACTGACGAAAAGGCTGAGGGCAGAAACAACACAAAGTTTCTGGGGACGTTGCCATCTTCTTCTTGCAAACTAGGAACCCTTTATTTTCCCCCTAAAAGAAGCACCATGTCAGAATGACTTAGAAATTAAATGTAAACCCATGAAATTCAGAATCTGCAAACCTGATATCCCTGCCAAGGTAACCGACCACGGAGAAGAAAAATGAGTGTGTAAGCAAGAGACTCTAAGTCATCTCTCCTACTACCAGTTCTACCAAGATGAGCATGAACACTAGCATACCGCACTGTTCCCCTGCAGCACAATGACAATTGACCACCGATATGTCAAGGATGTGGTATCTCCCAACCTAATCTAAAGATTACTAATAGTCAAACTGATACGCAATTTTCATTTACCTAAAAACATCAGGACGTTGATCATATTCAACATGCAGGCCAGTTGAACTGTCTCGCCACCTGGTTGCTGCATATCAAAACAGGCGACAAAATTACCAGAATATCACCCATCCTTCATCTACTAAAAAGGTATGATACAAGGGGAAAGATCAAATACATTTGAAGACCCCTGAACTGTTTGCAAATGAGCAACTGGCCACTCCTTTTTGTCTTTGCTCAATTGAATATCTTTTGAACAATTAATATTACTTTATTATTTTCTTATTTTTTAAAATTCTTTAAATTTTTAATCATTTTAATAGTAAAATAAAAAAAATAAAAAAAAAACACTTAAAACTCTATTAAGTTGCTAGGAAACTCAAGAAACTACAAATTTGAATTAATAGATCTTGGCAATCTTTGCTGAGATCTTTCAATGAGCTCTCCCTTGCAGTGAAGAGCTCACCATTTAGGTGAACTCAATCAAATGACACAGACCTCCAACAGCTTCACAATCTAAGGATGTCACAATCAACACAATACACATGATAGAAATACCTCACAACATGTGCTATAGTGCTTCCCTTCACAACCTTCTGCATGATCACAACCTAAATAGGCCTGCATGCTCTTGTCCATATGGGCATTTTCAGCATGCACACAATCAAAAAGGCTCCACAGGCACAGCCTATCAGACTCAGATCTCATAATTTTCAAATGAATTATCTCTGAAGAATTCGTTGGTGGTTGGTGAAAATTTGCTGAAATTCTCCGATATTTCTGAATTACCATCAAAGCTGGGACCTTAATAATCTATTAGACAAAATTCTCTTGTTTGAGTTTGCATTCTTGTAACAAAAACCAAATTGGCATCCAAATTTGGATTCAGATGCATGATTTATAATGGCTTGTTAGCGTTAAGGTTAGCGGATGGTAAAGTATTTTCTTGGCTCTAACATCTTCTTACAAATTAATTTAAAAAATTAACGATTTACTAACATTGCAAAAAAAAATTATAAAATAATATTAACTGCCTCATCAATATTTTCAGATTAATTCATTCTTGATAGGATTCAATTGTTTAAAAATAAAGTTAAAAAAAATACAAAATAAATAGCACAAATGATATAGGGGCCCACAGATGCATTGCCATTCAACAACTTACCTAGTCCAAGGTCAATAAGAAAAAGCTTTTTCTCCTCAGGGGTTCCTGGAGGACCAAGCAAAAAGTTCTCTGGTTTTACATCCCCATGCACATATCTGCCAAAAAAAAGGAATTGTATTACACCAAACTCACTCTGTGGAGGAAAGGGAGGGAGCGGCTAAGAAAGCATAACTGATCATTTCAGAGTTGATCAATAAAAAAGTCAACCAAACCATTTTGTGACTGACAGAAAGCACAATTCTTTTCCATCTGAACACACACCCAAACCCAAGAACATAAAGCCAGTTGACCGCCAAGTATACATTAATTAACAAGTAACAGAGTATTGACACTACTGACTACCCCCATCCACCTCTACAGGACTATCAAGCAGTCAATCTTAACATTTAATCATATGAGATCCCACAATATCATCTCCCACAATATCTGAAATCTGAGTAATAAATGGAGAAAGGGGAGCACATTCAGACCAGCAAAAAGAGAAGTGTATACATAAGAATAGCATTAGCATTTAACGACAAATTCATATTCAAAAGAATTACCCTCTAGAATGAATCTTCTCTAGTATAGAGATTGATTCAATGGCAATGCATGCAACCATTTCAATGGACATCCTGAAATAGGAAATTAAAATAGTTAATGCCAGATATCTAAAATAGTTTACTGATAGATTCATTCATAAAAAATTTTAAAGATCACAAAAACCATATGAAAATGAACAGAATTCAACAGGCAATTTCAAAAAGAACTTACGTGTGTGAATTGTTATTCCAAACATCCCATAAACTAGGTCCAAGCATATCCATGACCTGCATTAAATGTAGCACTTCATAAAGTAACCAGAACTGATGGCTTAAAAAACTGTGACTTAAAACAACCATAAGATCCAAATGAAAGTTGCAAATCCATTGCCACATACCATGACATAGTAGTCACCTTGCCGGCCTTTGTAATGAACTTGCGGGACACCATGACTACCTCCAAGAGCACTGTATAAACAACCATGATAATAAAGGTCATAACCTTACTTGGACTATTACTCCATATGAATAAAAAGGTGACTCAGGGCACAAAGCATCCCACGCTTGTGGGCTCTAGGGAAGGTTGATGTACACGGCCTTACACTTACTTTGGAGAGAGGCTGTTTCCGTAGCTCAAACCATAACCTCTAGGTCACAAGTGGAGTAACTTTAATGTTACACCAAATACAACACCCAAATAAAAAGGGTCAAATATAAAATAAAAACGATAGGGGTCTCACTTGTAAACTTGCCACTCATAGGGTGGTCCATAATTGCATCCTTTGCTACTTCTATGTTCAAATTTCAGAGCTACCTACAAGTTACACATATCATATGCCCGTTAACAATATGAAAACTAACATAGATTGTTAAGTTGTGCCACAAAGCAGATAAAAATGGTAGACCTCAACAGCTCCAGGGCCACTTCTTTCATTTGAAGCAGAGGGACTAATGCGTCGACCAACATATACTTGTCCGAAACCTCCTTTACCCAGTTTTCTTTCTATTCTGTAGGCTGGGGAGCCTCCAACTTGAACCTGTTACAAAGAACCCAGAAATATTTAAGATGCCTGGCTAAATAATGACACCACCACAGTCCTTCTCAGTCCAATTTACAAGTTAGCTAAGAGAGCAAAAATTAAGCTAAATATAAACAACAAAATTAAAAATACAATAAATCAAATAATATTTAATTTTCCTTCAATTCCCTTGCACATCAAATCAAGTAAAACTTCTATTGAAAAATCTAAATGCTGCACAACAAACAAAATCAGAAAATTTCCAACAATATATATATATATATAAAGCAGTAAACACAAGTTTTTGGTTTTCATAAATAAAACAAAAAGAAAACAAATTAAAAACAATAATCCCTTACCATTTTCAACTTTTTTCATCAGCCCAACATATTATTAACATAAATGTAAAAATATTCTGAAAAGCAGTGGAAAAACGAAAACCTCTGAGCATCTTCCATTTCTCATCCATTACCCATTTTTCGCATCATCCAAACATGAAAAATAAAAAAAATAATAATAATAAAACTAAGGAAGGAAAAAGTCACCTTCTCAGGAAGCGGAGCCGTGCTTCCTTCGTCCTCAGCCCCTGGACCTTTGTCACCGCTGCGGCCGCCGCTATCGTACTCATCCATTGTCTTCTCTGCAACCTCCTCTCTAAAAGCCCTAGGATGCGCCTCTAACGGTGTCGTTTCAAGGTTCACAATATTATTCTTATCTTCAACAGCGATCGCGTTATTTTTTCCCTTGTTCTCAGCAGTTTTTCTCCGTCGAGTCTGTACAGTGAGCTTAATCGGATTCTGATTCGGAGTAGGTTTCACGGGTTCCCGATTTCTTCGTGCTCGGCTCCGTAGGTCAGGCATCGTACGATGGATGTCGACGGTGGTGACGGTGGTGGTACCTTGGGTCCATGAAGTTGCAGATATTCATGAAGACTCCATGAAGTTGCAGATATTCATGAAGACTCTAGAATCATCGGATGAAATTGGATCAAAGAGTCATAATAGTCATAATAGATAAACACAGAAATGAACAGACAGTTGTAGAGAGAGAAATTTAGGGTTTGGTGAGTGGGAATTTGGAGATCTGTGGAGGGAAATGAAAAGGGATTGTATTAGTACACAGAGATAGGAGAAGCTATGCCTTGCTGATTTTTCTCTCTTTTTTTCATTTCATTCTTTTGTTTTTTTCCCTTATTTTATTTTAAGTTTTCATGAATTATATAAATAAATAAATTCGAATTTGAATCTCGTTGAGAATTTAGGATTACCATAACCGTTTGTGGCTTTTTGTAGACAAAAATTGAAAAGTTTTATCTATTTATTTTAAATTTTTAAATATAATTTATAATATAAGTAATTCTCTTTGTCACACACCTTTTTTAAATACCTTTTTCGCATACCTATGTAAATGTGTTAATTATTGGGTATATTATAAATACTTAAAAATAATAAATTTTTTTATTATAAAAAATAATATATATGAAATATATTTAATAATTTTTTATAAAGATAAAATATTTTATTTATATTTTTAAATTTTTTTTACTTAAATTAATTTATAAAATTAATTTTTTATATAATTAATACGTTCATCTACTTTTATTTATTATTTTATCCATTATTTAAAAATTATTTTATTTATTACTTTAAAAATTATTTTATTTATATTTATCTGTCATTTTAAATAATAAATATTAAGTATTTTTTCTAATTTTATTATTATTTTTATTAAATATAATAACTATTTATATAATTTAAAAAAATTAATTTAATCAAATTAATAAAATTTTTATTATAATTTAAATAGTTTAATTATTTCTTTGATTAATGTAAAAAAGCATGATTTGGTACAAGCACTAAATGCAATATTATTGATGTTAAAAAAATGCGCCGTTAAAAGAAAACGGATAGCCATTTTTTTAACATGTCCAATATTGCACTGATTAAAATCCAATAAATATATGAAAAAATTATTATTTAATTTTTATATTTTAATAAAATTAATTATTTAATTTTTATATTTTAAAAATATACTATTTAGTTATTATATTTTACTTTCATTAAATTATTCAGTTCATCTATTAAATTTGTCGTTGTTTATATTATTCAAACTAATATTTAATCTTTTTATTTTAAGAAAACTAATTACTTGATCCTTATATTTTTAAAAATATTACTATTTAATCTCTTTATTTTAGTGAAATTAATTAGTTGACCAATATATTTTAAAAAATATAGCATTTTGAAAATTATATTATTAGATAAAAATAAAAATTTTACAATGCGAAGACTAATCTGAATTTATATTTTTTTTAAATTTCCAATTCCTTAGACATCATCTTTATATTTTTACTACTGAAAAATAATTTTCCTTTATAATTTATAAATTTAAGTAAACTAATTAATTTTTTTGTATAAACAATTTGTACCATTTTTATTAACAGATGAAAATAAAGAAAGAATGAGGGGGAGAAGTATGCGAACGTATAGAAAAAGCAATATAGAGAGATAAAAATAAAAGAAGATAAGAGAGAATTAAGGGGTAAAGGATTAGAGTATAGGTATAAAAAATAATTATAAGACTAAATAGTTAACGAAGTCAAATTATAAAAACTAAATAATGTTTTTTTTGCTAAAATATAAGGACTAATTAATTAGTTTAACTAAAATAGAAGGACTAAATAGTAGTTTGATCAGTATTGACCAAGTGAAAAATTGACAGAAGGACTAAACAATTTAACGGAGGTAATATACAGGGACTAAATAGTATATTTTTCAAAATACAGGGACCAAATAATTACTTTATTAAAATATAAAGACTAAATAGTAATTTATCCTAAATATATTTATTTATTATTAATTTTACATCAATGATTATCAATATTTTTAATATAATATTAAATAGAAAATATGATTTTTTAATTTAGCAATGCAAAATTAATAATAAATAATTATATTCAATGAATCCTAGCTAATGCAATGTTATACTCGTTGGAAAAACTGAACAAATAACAATTTTTTTGAGGTCTCTTAAATTCAATTATTTATCACTAGTATGGCGTTGGTATTAACTTCGCCTAAATAATTTGCGCTTAGCCGGTCCTAAGCCCGGATAAAGGAGGAGGGTTGTGGTAGGTGACAACCAGCGTAAAAATTTCGTCACACCTTATGATATGGATTCAAATTATATAAACGATGGGGCATCCTCTACTTACGACACACTACATCGGAGCCCGAGTGTAGTGAGAAGTATGTAAGGGTGTAGGGCGTTCACCGAAAGCGACGCGCCATGCCAGTGCCTGGGTGTGGTGTTAAGTGAGCAAGGGTTCCCACATCATAGATGGGTGTGGATAAAGAAGTTAGTCCATAGGACAAATAGTAAAATAAATAGTGGAACATAATACAAAATAGACATAGAAAACAATAGAAGATATCATAGAAGGAGACCAATTAGGAAGGAACAGGATAAGAGGAGGATCAGGGTTGGTACTTGGAATGTTGGATCACTTACAGGAAAATTAATGGAGCTTGTGGATACCTTGGAAAGGAAAATGGTGAATATTGCTTGCATTCAGGAGACTAAATGGGTAGGAGAGAAAAGCAAGGAAGTGGGTAATTCAGGGTACAAACTATGGTTTACCGGAAAAGAGAGAAATAAGAACGGAGTGGGCATAATCATAGACAGGACATTGAAAGACGCTGCAATAGCTGTGAAAAGAGTAGGAGATAGAATTATACTAGTAAAAATAGTACTAGAAGAAGAAACAATAAATGTAGTTAGTACTTATGCCTTACAAATAGGACTAGATAGTGAGAGTAAATAAAGGTTTGAGAAGATATGGATGATTTAATGCAAAGCATACCGAATAAAGAGAATGTTTTCATTGGTGGAGATTTGAATGGACATGTAGGA
This sequence comes from Hevea brasiliensis, assembly GCF_030052815.1. Classification (NCBI taxonomy): domain Eukaryota; kingdom Viridiplantae; phylum Streptophyta; class Magnoliopsida; order Malpighiales; family Euphorbiaceae; genus Hevea; species Hevea brasiliensis. Next base: position 105,375,535 of record NC_079496.1, read on the forward strand.
AATGATAGGCAAGGTTATGAGAATGTTCATGGAGATTTTGGTTTTAACAGTCAAAATGAGGAGGGAAAAAGTATCATAGATTTTGCTATGGCATATGACCTAATACTGGCAAATACCTACTTTATAAAAAGAGAGTCACATTTAGTGACTTTCAAAAGTAAGCAACATAGAAGTCAAATCGACTTTCTCTTAACCAGGAAGATAAATAGAGCTCTATGCAATGATTGCAAGGTCATTCCAGGAGAGGCTTTAACAAGTCAACATCGGTTAGTGGTATTGGATGTCAAGTTTAGAAATAATTCAAGTAAGATCAGAAGAAATAGTGTAGCTTAAACAAAGTGTTGGGAGTTCAAAGGAGTAAAGCAAGTGAAGTTCAAAAATGAGTTTCTCGAGTCCGAAGCATGGAAGCTGGATATGGAAGCCAATGATATGTGGATATAGATGGCATCAAAGATTAGAGAAGTAACTAGAAAAGTACTCGGAGAGTCTAAAGGACATGGACCACTCTCAAAAGAGAGATGGTGGTGGAATGAGAAAGTACAAAAGGCAGTGAAGAGAAAAAGAGAATAGTATAAGAAATTACCTAAATGTGATAATAATGAGGCATATGAACAGTAAAGATAGCAAAGAAAGAGGCAAAAAAGGCAGTTAGTCAAGCAAGAGCACAGGCCTTTGAAAAGTTATATGAGAAACTTAGAACTAAAGAAGGGGAGAAAGATATTTATAGATTAGCAAGGAGGAGAGAAAGGAAATGTCAAGATCTCAATCAAGTTAGGTGCATTAAGGATAAAGAAGAAAAAGTGTTGGTGAAAGATGAGAACATTAAAGAAATATAGAGAAATTATTTTAATGATCTCTTTAATAATAGTCAAAATGGTAATAGCGTGAATATAGACTATAGAACAATAGAAAATAATGTGAATTATACTAGAAGGATTAGATCTTTAGAAGTAAATGAAGCACTTAAGAGAATGAAAGTAGGTAAAGCCTATGGACCCGATGGAATACCAATTGAAGTGTGAAAGTGTTTGGGAGATATGGGAGTGTCATGGTTAACTAAATTATTTAATAAGATTATAAACTCAAAGAAAATGCCTGATGAATAAAGAAGGAGTATTTTAGTACCTATTTTTAAAAATAAGGGAGACATACAGAGTTGCTCAAACTATAAGGGAATTAAGCTCATGAACCATATTATGAAGTTGTGGGAAAGAGTTGTGGAGCATTGACTACGTCATGATACTTCTATCTCTCTCAACCAATTTGGCTTCATGCCCAGTCATTCAACTATGGAAGCGATCTTTTTCATCAAAAGCTTGATGGAGAAATATAGAGATGTGAAGAAAGATCTACACATGGTTTTTATTGGTTTAGAGAAGGCTTATGATAGTGTTCCAAGAGATGTCTTATGGAGTATGTTAGAACAAAAGAGGGTATCTATTAGGTACATACAAGTGTTGAAAGATATGTATGAAGGAGCAACTACTATTGTGCGCACAGTTAGAGGGGACACAAGAGATTTTCTGATCTCAATTGGATTACACTAAGGATCAGCTATAAGCCCTTACCTTTTTACATTAGTTTTAGATGAATTGACGAAACATATACAAGAGAGTATTCCTTGGTGCATGATGTTTGCGGATGATATTGTTCTGATAGATGAGACATGAGAAGGAGTCAATAGAAAGCTAGAGCTTTTGAGAAGTACTCTAGAGTCAAAGGGCTTTAAGTTAAGTAGAACAAATATAGAATACATGCATTGCAAGTTCAGTAAAGGCCAAACTAGTGATAAGGAAGGAGTTAGTTTGGATGGAGTGGTACTGTCCCAAAGTAATCACTTTAAATATCTCGGCTCAGTCCTTTAAGTAGATGGGGGATGTGAGGAGGATGTTAGTCATAGGATTAAAGCCGGATGGTTGAACTGGAGACGCGCCATGGGAGTTTTATGTGATCGTAAAATTCTCAATAAGTTGAAAGGAAAATTTTACCGTACAGCCATACGACCAGCTATGTTTTATTGTAGTGAATGTTGGGCATTGAAATAGTCGTATGCGTCTAAGATAAAAGTTGCAGAGATGAGAATGTTAAAATGGATGAGTGGCCATACTAGACTACATAAAGTCCGTAATGAGAGTATTAGAGAAAAGGTAGGAGTGGTGCCAATTGAAAATAAGTTAAAAGAAGGGAGATTGAGATGGTTTGGTCATGTGAAGCATAGACATACGGAGGCTCCAGTTAGACAAGTAGAGCACATTAGGTTAAAGGATAAAAAGAAAAAAAGGGATAGACCTAAATTGACTTGGAGGAGACTAGTACAACATGACCTAGAAGCATTACACATTTCTGAGGATTTTACCCAAAATCGTTTAGAGTGGAGAAAGCGAATCTATATAGCCGACCCCAAATTTTTGGGATAAAGGTTTAATTAAGTTGTATGGCGTTGGTATTATATTTTGTTATATAATATATATTGCATCATTTTTTATGTTATATTAATAATAGATAAATATATTTAATAAATTTTAACAAGTGTAATATTGCATTTGTAAAAAAAAAAATTATTTGTCAAATAGCATTTTTAAGTTGATTTTGTCTAATGTGGCAATCTTATAGTTGATTAATGGTTAATTTCACCCATCATTTTTGAATTTAAATTTATTTTCATTTCTCAATTTCAATTTATCTCATAAAAATTTAGAATTTAAATTTAAATATTATTAAAATCTTTGTGATCTAGTATTATCAATTTACAAATTAATTTATAATTAAATTCAATTATCATCCTTTAATTTAGATAAATATATTATATAAGTCTCTCAATTTTAATTTGTATTAAAAAAAATTATAAATTTCAATTTAATGTATAAATAGTTTTTAATACAATATGTGATTAATAATAATAATAATAATAATAATAATAATAATAATAATAATAATAATAATTTACAATTGAATATATTATTTTTTTAATATAAAAAAGAAAAACAAAAAGTTCATAAAAAAGAACAAAAATTATATACAATATCAGCATATAAAAAAGGAAATTATCCATACTCAATTAGAGTTTGAATATCATTAAAATAAAATAATATGTATTATTAATTTTTCTTATATTAAAATAAAACCAATGAAATTAAGATAAATTAGATATGAATCTCTTATTCGTTAACCTAAAATCAAACTAAAAAGTAATATAAGTAAAAATAATATTATTAATTTTTTAAAAAATAATAATAAATACATCATTTTTAAAATAATTAATTAATTATAAATATTTATAAAAACATTAGATTATTCACAAAAGTATGATTTTTATTCAAACAAGTCAAATATAAATAAAAATTTAAAATTTAAACTAACAATAATTTTTTTAAAAAAAATTACATAATCATAATTTATGATTTTTTATAAATATTTTTATAAAAAATAAAAAAAAATTGAAGTTTAAAATTTTTGTAATTCAAATTAAAGTTAAAGGACAATTATAATACGCTCATCTAAATTGAGAGACAGTGAGTGAAATTTTACTATAAATAAACTTATAAATTAATAATAATAAGTCACAAGAATTTTAGTAATATTGAAATTAATGTTCAAAGATTTTTATAATATAAATTAAAATTTAAATGCAACATTGATATATTGACTGGCTATTGATAAAATTAATCCTTAAAATAACATTTACAACAAACTAATCCACTTATTATTCTCATTGTTTTTAAAACAAAAATTATAGGAGGTAAAAAAAAAAAAAACTAAAAGGAGGAAGTTAAAAAATTTATAAGGATAACATTTGGAAGATAAAAAAAAATAACTTATATAAATTCTGATTTGGATAAAATTTTATAAAAAAAAAATATTTAGTGGCATCCTTTTTTTTTATTACACATTTAAATTTATAACTCAACTCAACTCAACTAAGCCTTTATCCCAAAAATTTGGGGTCGGCTATATGAATTCGCTTTTTCCACTCTGAACGATTTTGGGTTAAATCCTCAGAAATGTGTAATGCTTCTAAGTCATGCTGTACTACTCTCCTCCAAGTCAATTTAGGTCTACCCCTTTTTTTCTTTCTATCCTCTAGCCTAATGTGCTCTACTTGTCTAACTGGAGCCTCCGTATGTCTACGCTTCACATGACCAAACCACCTCAATCTCCCTTCTCTCAACTTATCTTCAATTGGCACCACTCCTACCTTTTCTCTAATACTTTCATTACAGACTTTATCTAGTCTAGTATGACCACTCATCCACCTTAACATTCTCATCTCTGCCACTCTTATCTTAGATGCATACGACTCTTTCAGTGCCCAACACTCACTACCATATAGCATAGCCGGTCGTATGGCTGTACAGTAAAATTTTCCTTTTAATTTATTGGGAATCTTACGATCACATAAAACTCCCGTGGCACGTCTCCACTTCAACCATCCGGCTTTAATCCTATGACTAACATCCTCCTCACATCCCCCATCTACTTGAAGGACTGAGCCTAGATATTTAAAGTGATTACTTTAAATTTATAATTTTAATATTATTAAATACTTGTTAATCATGCTACAAATTGCAAAAAAATGGATAATAATTGCATGTGTAAAATCATAATAGCAAATTCATTTTATAACCACAAATTGCAATTAGATGGGAAAAAGTGGAGATAATAGTTGCTAATTACACTTCATTGGTAATCATATCCACTTTCTTAATTTAGGATTTTTCTTACTTAAACTTAATTTATTATAAACTCAAGATATAAAATGTCACGACTCAAATTATGGGCAGGACCGACACTAGGACTTGGGTTAGTCCCCCAAAGTCTGTAATAAGCCTAACTATTTTCTAACCCAACCATAAAGCTCATATTTGAGTCCAATTTCAAGAAAATCAATTAGACAAAGTCCGACTATAATCTGAACCATCCAACGGGGAGTTCTCAACTCACCCGACCTGTAATCACAAAATATACAAATTTTGGGGAGCTCAGCTCACCCTTACAATCCTCAATCAATCAATAAAGTCTAATGGGAGCTTAGCTCCCTCATCCATTATAACCAATTCAATCCGTAAATCCACACATACATGATCAGTAAGTCTACAAATTCAAAATATGTAACACCCCTATATGTATAGCCTGATACATTTTACTGTTATGGTGACCGATGTCGATCCGGATAATTAAGGGAACTAGAACCATGTCTAAGACATATAGATAAGCCCTGAACTCAAATAATTAGTGATTGACAGATAGGTAAATATAAATAAGAAAAATAGAATATAAAAGGTTAAATGAGCCGGGAGTCACAGCAATGGGTGACCTTCCCAGGAAGTGACTACGAGGTCAGTCGTAATCCGAATTTTGAACAGAAAATGTGACGCCCCGGTCCTTAGGACTATTGCAAAAACAGTAGAAAAAAGAAAATCACGAAAAATAATTGTTAAGTAGGTCAAATAATTAGGTCAGGGATCCAGAAGAAATATGGAATAATTTGCAAATCGGATTGAATCAGCGAGGGGCAATTTGGTCAATTCACCCCTAAAGCTGACTCCTGACCTAACTGTCCAATAAAATCGGAGAAACGAAAATTTCAGAATTAAGAATTAAATTAAAGAACTATTAAAAAATTTAAGAAAAAGAAAAAGAATAAAACTTTGAGTTATGACATCTTGTGGATGACATCACACATGATGTTAAAATTCATTTTATTTTTCCCACCAATTTTGACAAAGTCAAAAATCATTATTAAAGACATAAAAATACAAAAATTAAAAAGAAAAAAACCCATTTCTTCTCCTCCTTCAAGCTTTGGCTGAAACCTCCACCCCTCTCCTCCATTGAAACACCTCCATGAAAGCTTGGCTACAAGCTTACTTCTTCACTTATTTAACCCTAATTTCCCAAATTTCCCCCATAAAGCTTGCTATCTTCACTTGAGAAGGTGATTTGAAGAAGAAAAGAAAAGGAAAAAGAGAGTGAAGTGAAAAATTGAAGTTCAAAGTGAAGGTAAGCAATTTAATTTGAAATTTTAGTTTGATGCACATGTATTAAGTTGATTTAACTTAGATTTTCACTTAAATTTAAAATAAAACAATTGTTGGGGGAGTAATTAGAAATTCAGCCAGCTTATGTGAGGGTTTGAATTGAAATTTGGTGCAATTGAATTGCTAATTTAGGTGAATTAGAGGTGTAAACAATGAATATATATTTTGATTTCATTAGATATTAAATTTATGTAATTAGGGTTTTTGAGCATGTGAAAAATGGGAAAAAAATTGGGGAATTGGTCAATTGATGCAATTGACCTTAATTGAGTTGAGAAATAGTCAATTGGGACCATTTGTGGTGTGTGTGAATTGGTAGAATGAGATTTCAATTCGGATTGGTTAGGGTTTATATTCTGGCAGCTTGACCTAGGTCCTTTTCAGGGATCAAAACTGAAAATTTACCAACCCAAATTAGTGTAAGGCCAATTGAGAATGAAATTAGACACACAAAGACATAATTTTCATTGAGAAACTATACCCAGAAAATGACCATAACATAGGGAACAATTAGGTCAAACTCGGATGCAGTGCACTGCCACTATACCAAAATGACCAAATGAATAATATTTATTTATTTGGCCATAACTTGGGCTATACAGGTCCAAATGACCTGATTTTTGTGGCATTGGAAAAGTATGACATAACACTACAACTTTCATGAAGAACATTAACCCAAATTTTGCCCATAACAAAGTCATTTTGCCACCCAAATTTAGTGGTCCAAAACTGTCATAACCAAATTAGGTGCCTAGAAATCTGGATTAGACCAATCCGGCCAGCAATGTTCAAATGGCCATATCTTGGGTTACAAAACTCTAAATGGAGTGATTCAAAAAGAGAATTAAAGATAAGACAATAAGAAACAACTTTAATGAAGAATACTTAGTCAAATTCTCACAGTAACTTGACCAATAGAACAGTGCAAAATAGAACACCAAATCTGAAAATTTGCAATTGGGCCTAGGAGATTTAAAATTTGAAGAAACAATCAAAACCAACAAATTAGGCACTCAAAATGTGGTATGTGGGTGTAATTGGATTTCCCATACCTATTAAGCATAAGAAAGTCAATATTTTGACTTGAATAGTATCATAAATAGTAACCCCGAAATAAAAATTTTCAATAGAGTTAGTTTACGCATATTAGGACTAGAATTGAGTATACATGAATTTAATTATTGGATTTATTATGAGATAAGATACTGAAACATTGTAAATTATGTGTTTCAGTTGAAAAAGACCCAGAAGGGCTAAGGGACTGAGTCAAGGCATAGAGGCGACTCATATCAGGTCTGTACACAGTAATTTTTATTTAAATATATGATTCTTGAAATTTTGAATTTTGAGTTAATTAGGAATTGTGTTGCCATTTATGATTGTGAATATGATTTTGGAAATTAATCAGATTTCTGACAAATTATTTGAATAAATTGTTTTGAATTGATTTTGTGTTTATACTTAGCATGACAGTACCACATTATTATTCCTCCATTTATGGGGTTGAGATCATTTATTTTCCTTCCTCTCTGGCTTACTAGTTGAGGTCAAGATCGGATGAGTACTTATTAGCTAACTAGCCACCTCCCTCATTGATTTCGATTAGTGAGGTTGTAGATTGCTTTGTCGTGGTGTACAACATGGCATTGATCAGAAATTTTATGTCATGGCTTAAGTTGTGTATGAATTGGCAACACTGTGTTTATTAAATTGTTTGACCAAAACTGTGCTATAATGAGCTTTGAAAAATTGTGAAATGTGATTGCGAGATTTTTGAATTGTGAATTGTTCATAAATGTTTTATATTACACATTTTACATATTATTGTGCACCTCTGAGTATTTTTATACTCAGCGATAGCTTCTTTTGCTGTCGCAGATAGAGGCAAGGAAAAAGCAGCAGAGTGAGCTGCTGATTGTGGGGACTACCCAGAGACTTTTATGCGGGTATTTGATTATACCCTTGTAATTTTTTGATGTAAATAATTTTTTAGTCATATGTAATTTTGTAACTCAGCAGTTGTACAGTTAATATGTAATACTATTGTCATTTGGATTTTTATGTCTATAAATCTAACTGCAAATGTAAATTTCTTATTTTGAATGCATTGTGCATAGCTTAATTTGAACTATTTGAGATAAAATTTTATTTTGAATTGTGGAGAAGGATGAGAATTGTGTTGATTTGAGTTTTGATGGTTGAATAGGTGAAGTGTATTATTATTGAGAGTGTTTTTCTACAGGTAAAATTTTTTATTTTTCTCAATTACTGCCGGCAGTCTGCTAAAATTTTTTTAAAATTTGCAAAAAAATTAAATGGACAACAATTTTAACTAGCTTTTAATCTTCAATTAAATGTTTTTAGTTCCTACCAAAAATGCTCACCACTTCCAAAAAGTAAGAATGGTTTCAAAATCCCTTATAGTGTACTTAATGAATTATCGGTAGGTGAAGTTCGGTAGTTCATTAGGTATTCTATGGGATCATGTTATGCCTTACAGAGGGGTAAGGTGTGATAAAATATATATTCTATTACAGTCCCCAAATCAATTGTAATATTTTTTAACACATGCAGAATTTTAGATTTCATCTGACATCCTAAATTATATGGGTAAAGCATGAATGGACCTGCGAGGAAGGAAATAGGTCAATCACAAGAAAAGATCTCCTATAACCTGAAAAAAGAAAATGGGGGTGAATAGGAGTGAGCATTCGTCATAAAGTAAGATATTGATTTTACATACAATTTCTATTACTATCTAGTACTAATGCATCCCTAAGGATGAAATGCAGCATAGATCAGCAATTTTAAACAATTTCAAATAATACTCGCACAAAAAATAATTTGGAGTACTTACACATCCATGTGTCACATCAAAATAAATACAATATGAGAGTCAATCCTGTATACAACTCTCTTAATCCAAGGCCTGCCAGCGAGATCAACTCAAGCTACACTTTCCCTTATAATCCAAATGTGAGGGTCAGCAAAGTCAACTCAAGCCATACTCGCTTCGACTTATCACAAAAATGACTGGACCGATATCACACCTTACCCCTCCGTAAGGCATAACATGATCCCGTAGTATATCTAATGAATTACTAAACTTCGCCTACTAATAACTCATTAAATACACTATAAGGGATTTTAAACCTTTTCTTATTTCTTTTTACAGTGATGAGCACTTTTGACAGGTGTTAAATTTTTTTTTTTTTAACTGAAGTGAACCAATTAACAAATCTGAAGTATCAATAATTTATGTAAAAATTTTGGCAGAGTGCCATCTGTATTTTGAATAAAACAGTTCTTTAAAAACCTATAAAAAGCACTTCCAATATATTTATTCAATCCCAAACTGCAGTATGGCTCAACACAAATCAATTTTTTCAACATTTGTCAAACTCAATTCAATATAAATTTTCAATATTTCTAAAGATAGACTACAAAATGACTGAGTAGTTCAAAAGCTGAGATAAGAAATAAATATATTACAACTTTAGTTTACAACTGCTCAAGACCAACTACAATATATACATACAGTGCACAAACATTACCACAAAAATTACAAAAGGTGGTATACTCAATATACTCGGCAGAATCCCAAAATGTAGCACAAGCAGCCCACTTTACTGCTCTATCTTTCTGTCTACCTGTGACAGCAATGAAAAAGCTATCACTGAGCCAATGTCTCAGTGGTGCACAATATTAAGAAAATACAATTTAAAACCATAAACCATAAATCATATAAACTGTGGATACTTAAAATCATAGTTAAATTCAAAAGACAGAGAATGTCATAAAAAATTTAAACTCCATTTCACAATGTCTCAATGAACATCAATAAACCACACACACAGCTTAATCATGAATCCAAAGTCCAATTCGTCCCAAAAGACAATGGCTAATGAGGAATAACATAGCTAACTAGCAATTATATGAGTACTTATCATATTCGTTCTCAACTGGCACACACCTCAACACTTCAGCCAGAAAGGGAATTCAAAGCCAATTCGTCCCACTAGACAAGCTAGCGAGGAATTCAATCCTATACATGATAGCTGTGGTTTCAAACTATTTGAAATATTTTTCAAGCAATAAGTATCCATCAAATTTTATTCAAATAATTTTCCACAATTTAAACAATAACATACAAATTGTCATAATTTATTTCAATTGAAAATTCAAAAGAAATATTTGTTGTGCACAAACCTCTGATGAGTAGCCTCTTGGCCTTGACTCAGTGTTTTTTTTCCCTTCTCTGAGTCTTTGCTAACTGAAACACATAATTTAAAGTGTTTCAGTACTCAGTTAAATTATCTCTAACAATAAGGTTCAATAATTAAATTTATTTGATACTATTGCTTTCATTAGTTAACCTATAATGTTGACCTTTGATGCACTCTAGGGGAATAAATTTTAATGTTACCAATATGTCATATTTTATAGTCCTTTAGTGTTGGTACATGTTACCAATTTCATTTTCAAGTGTATTGTATTTTATTGCAATTTATCGGATTTTGGTATGCTGTTCTGACCTAGCCGGATGACCTAGTTTTCTCGATTTTTGGATTCTGGTCAGAATTACAAACTTGTAGGTCTATGTCTTAGTGAAATTTTGCCACAAATTTTATGTCATTTAGAGTTTACTAGACCAAGTTATGGTCATTTACCAATGCTGGACAGATTGCACTAAAATGGCAAACTTAGGTTATTTTTAGGTCATTTCCGATTATGGCAGTTTTTATATCCGAACTTGTGCAAGCATTTTGACTTGCTTATGGTCATTTCTGGGTTTTGGTGTCTTCATAAGAGTTGTAGCTCTATGTCTAAACTTTCTATAGTATAAATTTCAGGTCATTTTGACCTGTTTTGAGTGAGTTATGGCCAAAATACCGACTGCTGTTCAAATGGTCAATTTTCACGTTTGCAAAGTCACTAATCCGGATTTGGTTAGTTTTCATGTCACTTTCTGGACAGAATTTAGGTAGGCTTTCTTCATAAAAGTTGGCAAATTTTGTGCCTAGTTTCACCTCCAATTGGCCTCATACCAATTGGAGTCACACACTTAGGGTTATAGGTTCATTTGCATATTGCCCTTTACATGTCTCTCAAACACCAATTCAAATACACATTAACCTTGTTATAACTTCATGCCCAAACCAAATTCTGCATTTGTATCATACCACAACCATTTATTACTTCACATTATAGTCACTTTAGGCAGAATACAATGACCTTAAATACACAAATACAAATCCTAAATTACAAAGTCCATTTATAACAACATATACACATAATACTCCTAACCATTACACATAACTTCCATCATAAAATTACATATTTATTCTCTACTAAATCATATACATATGCTGCCACTTTTATTACCATAATTCAACAACCTTTTCATGAATTTAAACACTTCCAATCTTCATCATGAGGCTGCCCAAGTAACACATACACATCAAACTTCCATTTTCAATTTATAACTTACAATTCAAACTATATACATGGAAATCAACTCCTATACATTTAAGCACTTAAATCAATACCCCAAATCACTAAATACATGAAGAAATAAATCAACTTCCATGGACATGAGGGCTGCCAAAAATAGTACCTTGTCCATTCTCATCAAATTCCTCAACTTCTTCCATAATCTAACTCACCATAACCTTAGTTACAATTTTAATGAAACAAGTAATGAAAACAAACACTTACCTCTTTTGAAGCTTGACCAAAACTTCACTAAAACCTCTTAAAATTGCTATCAACTTCTTCCTTGCAAGGTGGGGATAAACTTTAATGAAGACAAGTATGGGAAAAGATGACTTGATCATGGTGATTCAAGCCTGAAAAATGAGGTGGCCATGGGAGAGGTTTTGAGAGCAATTCGGCTGGTTTGTTAAGAGGTTGAAGATGAATTCATCTTCTGTCCATTTTAGCTTTTAGGTGTCCAAATGTTGAGGTTAGTGGAGCACTAACTTAGATTAATGAATTAATTAATTTAATTTTTCCATAATTTGCATTTATGCCACCATACTTCCACTATTAATGTAATGTACCACAATTAATTTTTTTATGATATTTTCAAAGTTTAATAACATTTATTTTTAATAGACATTTAGGTCAAAAGGCAACTCGGGGTGTCAATTGACTAAAATACCCCTATTCAGGTTGTATTCCTGATTTTTCGGTAACACCGATTTTTGTTAGTTTCTCGATTTCTCATTTTTCTTTATACTAATTAATTAATTTTTCTTTGGCATTTTTAATGTCATTTATACTTCAATAGATATTTATTTAAGTCTTAAAAATATTTCTCAAGGTTCCCCGTGGTCCAGGGCTAGTCAATGGTCCTCGCCGCAACTTCCCGGTGCGGTCACCCATCACTATGGCTTTTGGCTCGTTTAACTTAGTTATATTTCATTGCTCTTATTTTTCCTTTGTTTTTCTTGTATTTTCCTCTATTGTATTTCATTATTTCATGTCTCTTCATTAACATTTAAGTGTAGTTTCAGACATTCTAACTATCCGGACAGATACTGATCACCGGAATAGTAGAACGTACTACTGAATATAGGGGTGTTACAACCTATTTGCCTATCCAACCCACATTCATTACCAATACACTGCACGCATACCGACACATGCACACAGCTCCAAATTACCCTAAGACAATATCCACATCAAATCATCAAGTAATTATGCAACACAAAGTGTGTCTATAATAGCTAATACATATAACTATAAGTGATGCACTGGTATGCTAAGAACATATAATAATAATATTGAAATTGTAAATAAAATTAATATCTATTTACAAATTAATTGAAAAGTCACTGCATCGGCTGGGCAGAGGAGGAAGGCTGACCCAGCTCATCTAAACAATTACATTACAAACTGATCAATATTTACTTAAAATAAAGCTTTGAAGAATCAAAGGACATCCTAAATTTTGCCAAAAATTCGACAGAGTTTCTTCTATATCTAGGACCTACCCAACCTGTAAAATGATCCAAAATAACATTTTTAAAACACATCTCCCATATTCACATTTCATCAACATTATATGGCCCCTCCTGGGCTCTCCAAAACAGTTAATACTCACAAACTTGAAAAATTATATTTTAGTCTCTGAAACTAACATTATGTAACAATTATCCAAATGAGCTCTAAAAATTCTAAAATTTTGCCCTGCAGTCCTTAACAATATTATAAAGCTAATGCAAAATGAATTATAATTTTTTAGCTATCCACGAATATTTTATAAATTTTATTCTAAACCCGGCACTACGAAATTGAAGAAGCTTGGAGTTCGAGTTTAGCTATGCCAATTCTAAAGCTTTGAACGCGTTCAGGGCATCTGCAAATGGTGGGGAGGACTGTAATTCCAATTCGATTCTGAAACAGCTCTAACAGCCTGTCTGTCCAACCTGAAATTGCAGATCCAAATGGCGATCAAATTTCTATGAAACAAAGGTATTTACGCGAAGCCCACAATACCAGGGGTTAGAATAAAATTATTACAAAATTAAATAAGCTCATTTGAAACTCAGAAAAATACTGCAAAGTTTGTGGGACCCACTGAATTTTCGATATCAAAAAATTTTGAAATTTATATTGCCATGAAGCTCTTGTCATGTGGAGCATGCCGGTACTCTCGGAATCTCTGTGGGGTTCCCAATGGGAGAAATTTAGCCCAAAAATCAAAATAGGTTAAAACTTTCCAAGCTAAAATTGGAAAAATCACTCGATAAAAATTTGTGATCTTGGTATCTATGGAAAGCTCTCAAGGAGTATAAGGTGTTTGGGATAAGACCCAGTCCAATTAGTGGTCAGATCGGCCAGATTTTGGTTGGGAAAGTGAAATGTCACGTGGCACGCGAGAAGGGGAAAGGGGTGCATTTTTCGGCGATGCAGACAGCGACCAACGGTGGGGAGGGTCCCAAGTGGTGCGCCGGCGTCCGAGGAAGGGAAGGTAAATGGTGGCCGACGGTGGGGAGGAGAGAGGAGAGAGAAAATAGACAGGGAAGGAGAGGATGTAGTGCGATGCGGGAGAGGGGAGGGAAAGAGGAAAGGGCAGGTCCGATTCTACTGGTCTGACCCAGTCCGATTCGATTCAGCCGGTTTGATTTAGAATATCCAAAATTAAATTTTTTACTCTACTCTGAGATAAAAAAAAAAAAAAAGAGGCCCAAAAATTTCTAAAAAATTACAGAAAACTCAAAAAAAAATCATTGATTTCAAATATATTTTTAGTTTTGCTACGTGGTTTTTAAATTAATTTTTAAAAATCGATAAAATTTATTGAATTAAGAAAATCAAACCCAATTTTTAAAATTTAGAAAAACTCCTAATGAATTTTCATAATATTTAATATAATAAAATAATAATATTTATATATAAAATAATTATTTAACAATTAGTGGTGTTACACAAAATATATGAAAACACCTATCAAATAATCTCAATCCAACGATCATTTTGGACAAAACCCATATCTTTTATAGGCTTTACCTAAATAGCTTGCAAGCATCATCTAATTAAATATATGGAAGTATTTGAATTAAGGTCAAATTTCAAAACAAGGCAATGATTTTATTGGCCTTGAGAGATAATTAAATGGGTTGAGCAAAATTTTTGAGTCGAAACTAAAATAAACTCATAATTAAAATCTTTTTACAAGATTGATGAGAGCATGGAGCTGAATAAGTATATTTTACATTGACATTTAAAAATATCTCATCTCACACTTTAATTTTAAAAAGTTATTTTACGTGAAATAAATAAAGTCTTAATATTAAATTATTTTTTAATAGTCTCTTACTAATATATTTAAAAAAATGATTTTCTCAACAATAGTTTTAACAATAATACTAAACAAGTGAGAAAGTTCAAAGTACACCTAATTTAAATTAGCTGTGCTATAAAAAGCAACATACGGCGATACCATAGACAAGATTATAAGAAAGGTAATATATAATGAAGATGACATATATAAGTTTCATTTTCTTATTAAAAAAAGTGCATTTTTTTATAGTAACTCTAACATTAATGCTGAACAAACCCAAAGTGAGAAAGTTTAAAGCACAACTAATTTAATGCACGGTGATGTGATAGACGATATTATAAGAAAGGTAATATATAATGAAGATGAATATATAAGTTTCTTTTTTGTTATTAAAAAATTGTTTTTTCCAACATTAACTATAACATTAATGCTAAATAGACCCAAAGCAAGAAAGTTCAAAGTACAATTAATTTAATTTAGATGTGTTATGAGAAGTAATATACGGTGATGCCATAAACGAGATTATAAGAAAGGTAATATATAACGAAGATGACATATATAAATTTCCTTTTTTTTAATCCATCAATTTCATTTTTTATTTTACTCCAATGCCATATGATATCTATTGTGAAATAAGTTTTTTGAAAGTTGTCTTTTTGTCTTTTCTTTAATATTTTATATATTTTAATTATTTAATAATATTTAAATTTGAGATGTCACAATTTTAAATATGATTTTAATATCAATGAGTTAAACTTTAGTGAGATATTGTAGTTTTTTCTAATATAATTAACACATATAATAAAATACTAATTAAAAAGTAATTATTGAAATTTATTTACTTTAATTATTATAAAATTTTAATCATAACAATAAAATTTTATCATAAACATTTCACATTTAATATAATTTATTTTTAATTATAATAAAAGAATTTGTTACAGTGATTAAATTGTATGACAATTGGAGTAGTTAAAATAATTTAATTGTACCTTAAAGGCACTTGTTAAGGAATTATTAAATATCAAACTCATTTATAAAAAAAAATTTTAATTATGAAAATGTAAAAAATTATGATTTAATATTATATTTATTTTTCATTAATTAATTCATCAATCAATTAATAATTTGAAAAATTACAAAGAAATAAAGATTTTTCATTTCATACAATTTTTTCTCTCTTTATTTTCCTAATTTTTAATTGAAAGAAATAAAAATATACTAATTTTGAGTTTGATGAGAATTTAATTATTTTGTGATGAAAGGAATTGTAATTTGTAAGGAGTTGTAATTTTTAATAATAAATTATTAATTTATTATATCATACCATTTATTTTAGGTGGGTCTATTTTCACAACTAAAACAATTAATGCCACAACTTTTTAAATGTAAATTTTATTTGTTGACTTAATTGTCCCCATAAAATATTATTAATGAAAATTTTTACAAATTAGTATCTTTCCATCTTTGCTATAAATAATTATTTCCATAATAAATTAAATATTATAATTTTCATATTTCATAAATAGAGAAACTCCATTATGTCTATAGATCATGAATGTTTTTATATATCACTTTTGGTATAAAAAAAAAATCACAATTTTATTTTAGTATTTTATATTCTTTTATCATTTGTTTTCTTAACTTAACGATTAATAAATATATTTGCAGCTTATTTTTTTGACATTGGATACTCTACAAATTTTTTATAGACTTTGTATTAATTAATTACGATTATGTTAGCCATCATTTCCAAAGAACAAAATAGTAATTTTGTAAAATCATAATTTAGAGTTTTTAGAAAAAAAAATAAAATAGAAAAGAAAAAATATTAAAAATTAGCTGAAAATATATACTAAGCGTTCACATTAATAAAAATTAAAAATTTTTATTTTAATTTAAACCAAGAATAAAACCAATGATTTTTTTTTTTAAATTACAGAGAAATGACAAACTAAATGGAAAAGTTAAGCAAATGCCACGTTTAAAAATTATTAATGTAAATAGTTAGTTAATTTATCAAGGAAAAAAAACTGTTTATAGTAATGATGAAAATATGTTATACTTTTGTATTTAATAAGGTGGTATTAATGTAATTATATGGATCACACTATAAAGGGACAATTTAGTCTGATAATTAAAATTTATTTGTTTGTACCAAAAAAAATTAAATCAGCTTATTAATTATTTTCGAGCCTATGATTAATTAAATAAATTATTTGTAAAATTAATTTAATTAACTTGATTGTATTAATTTAATTAGGAGGCCTAAAATAAATATCCGGTTATTTTTTAGAGTTATTAGCTAAAGAGAGTTATAAGCAATTTGCGAAGAGGTTATCAGATCATGGACAAGTCACTTGAGGTTGAAAAGCAGGTGCAGAGAAGTCATTGAAACCGCTGGACGTACGACATGAGGAACGCCGGTTCTGGAATATTCACAGGGTTAGTCAAGTACTACTATAAATAACATCTATTGTGCTACATTCAAGGCGCAACTACTCAATCAATTGATCAATAATAACAAACACCAACAATTTATTTACCTTTAATTTTATTTGTCTTTTTATTTTTCTAACTTTACATTTATTCTCCAAGACTTGTACTCAAATTTCCAGCAATCAATATAATTTTCAATTACTTTAATTATTCATTTGAAGTAAGATTTTGACAAAACAATATTCAGTCTTATTGGGTTCTCACAAACGTTTGATAGAAGTTAGAAGAGCGCACAGCAGATACACTCAGTATTTGATACGTCCACATTCCTAAACTATTAGCTAGCCAAATTATTTTCTAAGAAAATAATTTTTGGTATATCCAGTGGGATCAAAGTCTCATTCTATCATTCGACAACATTATTTTTGTAGGCAACACCACGCCTCCAAAACTAGAAGTAAAGAAACTATCGAGTCTCAAGACGCGAAAGGAAGTCCCACTGCAATTGGTCCAAACATGCAGGTTCCGCTGATGTTGGAACACTTCGAAAGGCGACCATCGCAAGGAGAAGAAGTCCAAATTCCAGATGCAACAGAGACTACATTTACCTTGCCTGTTGACCTTGTCCAGGAGCGGGATGGAGCAGTTTATAATATTTTTGATATGGAAAAATTAGCATCTGCCATCATAAATGCTTTGATAAAAGGCATCAATTCGTGAGTGGAGAAATCTCATCAATTTTATGCATAATTTATTTCCGTAAAATATAACATTTCAATTTCTATGTTATTTCCTAATGGCCAGGTTCCTAGTCCAGAGGAGTCTAATTCAGTATCCAGGAGCACTAGGGATATCGAAGGGCAGTCCTTGCCACGAGCTCCCTAAGCCATTATCGAGGGAATCCGAGTTCAGACTGAAGAAAGGTGCCAGCCACCCCATAAAAGAAATGAGCAGGTGGTGAGGCAACCCAGAACACTAATGCAAGTCAGCCGCCCTAGCGGTAGAATAGGTGCTTCTATGCAAATTATTGAAAACACTAATCCTGTGACTCATCCGAGCAGTTATGATGCAGAGACTATCACAGGTCCTCAAACCACTCCAATGCCACAGCAAGTGCTTGCATAGCAAGTAACCTTTGGCTCGGGGGGCAACAGTCACAGAGGAGCCAATGTCCCCATGGTGCAAGTGCCGCAACTAACTACCTCAGGGCCCCAGGTGTTGGCACCCATGGTTTAGGTTTTTGCAGTCCCAGTCGCGCTGCAAGTGAACATCGATGCAGTCAGGTATGCTGTTGTTCATGAGCTGTATGGGCTGCGCCTTAGGCAAATTGGCCTCCCAGAATTTCATAAAGCCATATCTTGATGCCATTAACGGGGAGAACCCATATTCGACAGGGTATCACATCCCTTAATTTAGTATTTTTTTAAGGGAAGATGGGCAGTCAACTTTAGAGCATGTAGCAAGGTTCACGATATAATGTAGAGAATTGGCAAGTTATGAAAACTTCGCTAATTACAAACTGAGACTTTTTCCAAATTTACTCCCTGGAATCACTTTCACTTGGTATTAAACTCTTATGAGAAACTCTATTTTTTCTTGGCAGGAAATGGAAAGGTTGTTCTATACTCAATTCTTCTGGGCCAAACTCAAAGTATATGTAGCCGAGCTTTTCAGAATGACCCAAGATGTAACAACCCAGCAAATTAAAAAAAAAAAAAAAAATCAAAAAAAGTTCCAAGTCCGGAGGATGGAGTTCAGGGACTTCTATGAGTTAGCTGCCTAAGTCCATGAATACAAAGAGTTGCTAATGAAAGAATCAAATGGAAGAGGATGACCTAGTAGATATTACCAGGAGGTAAGCAATCATGAACTTGCTATGGCTGATTTGGTTACTATCATTACTTGTGTATGTCTTGTTCTAGGTGTACCAGCTAAGGTGGTTCCCCATAAGAAGACTTATATGACTTTAGTCGCACCTCCTCAGTATGCCTTCGACACCAGTAAGACTGAGGAGATGTTTGATTTACTAATTGTAATTTTATTTAATAACAAAATTTTTATATTAAAATTAAGAGAAAATTTATAAACTGATAATAAAAAATATAAAGAGATTAATTAATTATGTAAATAAGAAAAAAAGTCATTTCTAATTATAATTTTATTTTATTTTGACAAATAAATTAATATATTTATATAAATTTTTTCTATAGAAATTAAAAATTAATTTTTATTTTTTTTCTCTCTCTATCTCTAATCGAATCCTTTCCCCTATTCTTTGTTCATACAACCCAAAGCACATCGAGTTTTAGACAATAATTTTTCATCATTCCAAGCATTGAATCATCTGAATGATAAAGACACTCAACTCCTTCTCTTTATAGCTTCGAATTGACAAATGATCTCATTGGATTTCATTGAGGTTTTCCATAATTCAATGACAAGTGACCTGTAATATTTCAATTTGATTCTTGTCAATTTACCGTTAATTTATAATGGGGAGCAAACAATCCACTGTCAACATTTTCAAGTTTTTAAAGATGATCTACTTGTGATGAATGACAAGCAGGAAGTGAGAAACAATAAAAAAAATAATTATATTTTTAATGTATAAAATATATTTTTATCTAAGTTTTGATGAATTTGATTAGTTATATAATATTGCATTCAATTTCAAAAATTTAGCTTAGATATCCAAATTATATTTGAATTAACATACCAATTAACATAAAAATTTAAATTTTTGGTAAAATTAGATATTATTTATTTACATAAATAAAAATAATTATAAATTAAAAATTATTTATACGTGCTTCAAAAACTAGTTAAAATAAATGTATAATTATTAATTATATTATTCATTATATTATTAAAATAGATAAATAAAAATTAAATAATTTAAAGAAAATATAATTATAAAATAATACAATATCCAAATGCGTTTAAATCTCATTAGCAATGAAATGCAGCAATAAAAGTTATATATATAAATATATAAATATATATATAGAGAGAGAAGTAAAGGTTACGGAAGGAAGTAAAAATTTAAACATAGATAAAGTAAAAAAAAAAAAAAAAAAAAGCCTCCATGTTTCGTCAAGTCATATTTGAGAAATAATATAATTTTAAAAAATTACATTGTGGTCATTAAAAATATGGAAAGTATTTGTGTCAAATAATAAAAAAAAAATACATGATACTTCATGAACAACTTTAAATGTAGAGTTGATGTAAAAGACAATTAATAAATAAATTCAGCTGCATTAAACAGCGAAACACCCCTTAACCTTTTAGAAAACTACGTGCACGTGGGGTGCAGTTTATGTGCTCTTCCTATTGAATCGCTAATAATTGCTTCAACATGGCCCTCATTTGCTCTGGAAAACCACCTATATATGTGGTTACGAGCATAAGCAAGGAGAAGCATTTCTGCTTCAATAAGTTTATTAGCTTAAAGGGTTATCAGCTTGAATTCTTAACTCATCACGGGGCTTAAAATACATATATATATATATATATATATATATATATATATATATATATATATATATATATATATATATATATATTTTCATGGGTCTCGAATAAAACCAATAAAAATCATACTAAATTGAACTTGTTTTCTTATAATTTTTTAAATATATTATGTATTTTCAATATAATTATATATTTATATGCAATTAAGTTTGTACATGTATATGTATAAATTTTATAAAACCTAATATGATCTTTCATTTATCTATCTTTTTTCTTAATGATTTTAGTTTTACATATATTACAATTGCTTATAATTCTTAATTATAAGGTGTTGTTATGTTATATATATGCACTTAATTCATAATTATATGTATCTTGTAGTTAAAAATTATATAATTACCGTCAAAGTTTTAAATGTGTGGAAAGTTATATGGCAATGGAAGTTACCACTAAAGGTTGTGAATTCTACGCGGAGTGCATGTTTAAATGTGCTTCCCAATCGGGAGTTGCTGAGTCGACGGATTTCCTCTCTGTCACCAACTTGCCTGCATTGTGGAGCTAATGAATTCTTTGGGCATTTATGTAGGGACTGCGGTGCTGTGAATTCTGTTTGGTCTACTATGGGACTTGCAGTGTCTCATTTCAATCATAGTCTTATGAAATAGTGCATCTTTTGTCAAGGGAAGACCTTTGTTGCTTTGTTTTGATCTGTTACAATATTTCGTATGCCTAAAATCGATGCTTGCATGAGAATGTGGGGTTGGACTGTTCTAGTATTGTCTCCTATTCAAAGTACATGTTGCAAGAGTATTCTGAGCTTTTTGGTGATCAGGGTGTTGTTTAAGGGAGGAGCATGCAGCGACATCGAATTTATTGGTTAAACTAAATGTTATGCTAGGGTTATGGGTAATGGGTATACCAGCTTCGGTGTTACGTTTCGCAACCCTCAGAGTGCAGTACTAGCTTCGGCTTCTAGGATTGTTGTGGGTAGTTGGGAAGTAGTTGTTGCGAAGGCTCTAGCTATGGCTTATGGGTTAAAGCTGGCGGTGGACTTACATTTTCTTCACCTAGTGGCTAAATCTGATTGTAAGGTTCTCACCGATAAATTGAAGGCTGGGTTTCATCTTCATAATAGTCTTGTGGCGGCTTTGGATGACTGTTACTGTTACTATTACTAGCAACTGCTACAATGTTGTGATTGGTCTTTTTGTGTTGAGATTTGGAAATGGGGTGACGTGTGAAATGGCAAAGTTTCGAGGTGATGAAATGGGTAAACTGGCATGGTTTAGGTAGAAGAAGTGCTCAATTCTATTCAAAGTTTTGTTGCTATTAATGTTGTTATTCCTGTTTGATTAATGAAATTGGTTTTTGTTTAATATATATATATATATATAAGAAATAATTAAAAAGTATCTATATATATATAATTAAGAAATAACTAAAAAATATATTATATTATATATGTATATTACTGTATTATGTACCACAACAATTGAGTATTAATCTAAAATATTATATAATATGATTAATTCTAAATTATATATAAATTTTATAGTTAAAGATTATATTATTTAAAAATAATTAAAAGATATAATATATAATATATTAATAATTAAACCTAATTTTTCTTTTCCTATCATTTTTTTTGGAAAAAATTACCATTTCATTAATAAGAATAAGAAGATGAGTACAGTATAATATCCTTATAAAAGAAAAAAAAATTTGAATATAGATAATTAAAATATTATGTTTAGATATCTGGATAAAATAGAATAGTCTTTTGGATAATAATTGGTTCTTTTTATTTTGTATAACAAAAAAAAATTTCTGTAAAACTATCCTTTCAAGAATTTGTTACTTTTATAGCTCACAGAAGATATTAAATTATCAAATATCAATGAAGGAATAAATCGCACTACTAAACTTTATTGATAGAAGAGCATTATCCATACTTAAGTTTCAAACTAAAAAAAATCAACGATCCATATTATATTTTAAATTATCAAATAATTTATTTAAATATTAAAAATAAAATAAAATTCCACTAAAATAAAAAAAAAATAAAATCTTAATAATAATAAAGAGAAATAGACCCAATTAGCCCATTCCTATCATTTTAAAAAAGAAAAAAAAATGAAGAAGATATTTTTAACAAGTGGTGAAAAAGGAAAACTAGTGAGCCGATAGCTCTTTTTTATTTATATTTTATTTCCTATCTAATAATCACATAATTATTATGTCATCGGTTGTGCAAACAAAATGTATAGACCAAATTAAAAAAAAAAAAAAAAAACAATTAAGGTCCATGTATACGTTATCATGGACATGGTGACAATTGATTATTTCTTTTTTATTAATTGATAACTGATTTTTATGGACAATAAGAATGTGAATTAAATATGGGTCTTCCTATGTATTAATTAATTATATGAAAAATAAAATTAACAGAATGAAAATCTGGATAAGATATTTAATTTTATTCAAAAATATTCTACTTTATACACAACGATATCCTCTCACATGCATTTATATAAAATCTAAGACATAATTTAGTAATTGATAGCTAAAAGCAATGCTTTATAGTAGAGAAATGCTTTGCATTTAAAATGAGCTTGCTATAAAATAAAATTGGATGCCTCTCCTTTCCTTTCAATTATCTTGATTTTTTTGGGCAATGGATATTCGAGTTGGTATTAACCAAAAAATATTAACTTAGGATTAATACAATAAAAAAATTTACATTTTTAAAATATTGAATTTATTTGAGTGGAAAATTTTCAAGAAAGGTAAGGTGTTTGAAAGTAACGTGGTGCGTAAATCAAGACTAGGCTTGAAGACTTGTGTTTTCTATATTTCACAAAATTTTTAGTTTTAGACGATTTCTTTAGTTTTCTAGATAAGTTTTTTTTTTTTTTTTTAATTTATGTTTCTGAATTTTTAGTTTTAGATAATTTTTTTTTATTTTTCTAAATAAGTTTTTTATTTATATTTCTTAATTTATTTAGGACTCTGAAATATTATTTCTATTTATATTAGAACTCCTTAATTCATTCCTATTTACATTATTATTTAAAATTTTATAAATATCCATTATAAAAATATAATGTATAAGTTTTTAGATTTATTTAATAATTTTCTTTTTTAATAAAATTATATTCGCTTTATTTTATCTTTATATTCTTGATTGAATCGTGGATTAGATTTTATTTTTTTTAAGCAACATGTTATATTAAGAAACCCAAAAAAGAATAAAAGAAAAAGAGAAAAAAAAAAAAAAGCAGTAGACGGTAAAGAATATAATATCACGAATGAATGAGGATGGACCATTCAATTAAAAGGACTTGAGCAATATCCTGAATCAACAAAGAATCAGAATCAAAATCTGTAAAGATTTTTTTTATATTTCTACGTCCATCTTTACACGAGTGCTTGAAACTTTTGCTCAAAGTTGATACAAGTAATATCTTCGTTCGAGTCCCCACAGCCAGAGGAGAACGTTCTCAATCATTCACTCAATGGAGTGCCTGCACCAAATCCATTCAATAAAACTTTTAACACTATGTTTGAAGGAGGTAAAATAAAGTAAAAACTTTTAAAATAAAGTATAAGTGCCTTGTGCTGGTGGGAATGATAAAGATTACTGCAAATGAGGCTTTCAATCTATGGAATGTTACAAGAGTCGTGCAAAGTTGATGGTAGAGCTTTAGAGAATTTCAAGTCAAAAACAACAATGGCTTGGAAAAATTGCTTCGCATTCAAGTTCAAGCATGAGACAAAGCAATGGCCACCGGGCTTGCCACTGGCACAAGTGGATTTGGCTCATGGGCAGAGATTTTTGGACTGCTGCTCAACCAGATGAATATGGAAAATGCAAAACTCATCGAGAATTTATACAGAGGGACCAATTGGGTGGTGTAATTTTATGAGGATAAAGGTTCAAGTAGTGGTAATTCAAACTTTGCCAATGGGTTTTCACAATTAACATGATAGAAATCAAACAGATTGGGTCCAAATTCCCGTTTAGGGCCTGCTGTAGATGAAGTCTAGCCCAGCATCAACACAACTTTCAGTGATAAAAAAGTCAGTTTCTCACAAACTTCAAATCCAAATATAGGCCTTGACCCAAACCAATCTTGCAGGAAAAACCCAACCCAGAACAGAGGAATTCAAAGAAGATCTCCCTCCTATAAAAACCAAAACTTTCACAACTATGTATCGATTAATTTAAAGATTTTTTAAATCTTTTATATAAATTCTAAAAAAATAAAAAATGTTGTTTATAATAGTATACATGTAAAGTTTAACAGCAAACCCTTGTGTTTCTTAGGGTGGCTAAACTCTCTGTTTTCAACAGCAAATTATATAACATCCATGATCAGATAACAACACAAAAGACAAATTATACAAAATATCTATAATTTTAACTTTGTCGAGCACATAATCAGAATTATTATTATTATTATTATTATTATTATTATTATTATTGATTCAACGCGAGAACTCACAATTCTTAGAAACGATTTTACTATCACTAAATTAAATTTCATTAATAAAAATGAGAATTATTTTAATTGCAAGAAAATTAACTTCTCTTATCATAACGTGGAATAATATATTCCTCTTAAGTCCAATTATAAATATCTAAAGTGTAAAATTTACAGATAAATATATCTGCGAGTGACTCAACATTTAGGCTTTGATATGATATAGAGAAAATAAACTGGTTTAACTCCATTCCAAAAACTAATTCAAGAAAGGAGGTTTATCCAAATCTTATAAACAACATAAATACTTTATCCCAACTAATGTGAGATATTACAAAAAGAAATTATTTTTTACATCAACATCTCATTCTTTTACTAAAACCCAATTACTCTAAAGCAAAACTAATTCTTTGGCAGTAACAAGTATAACGAAGTGTAGTTTTATCATGGTAGTTGTATCGTGTAGTTTTGAGCATTGGCCCTGTATTTTTTTTTTTAAAAAAAAAGAGAAAAAAACCAAGGGCGAGGAAAGCCACAAAGCGTGCTATGATGTTTTGATAAATTAGCAGGATAAGCTTCACTTGAAAAATTAAAGTGCAATTTGCATCAAAGTGACCAAAAGCGGCTCATCAATGGAACTTGATTAATATTCATTTCAACAATGTAGGGACGCAGCCACCATCTTTTGCTTCCCCTTTGTCAATGAATTATTAGGTCGTTTTCTGCAATAGCTTTCTGTCTGAATAGTTTATATACTCCACTCACCTTTAAAAGGTTTATTGTGGCACAGGCTCAAATCCTAAACCCAAATCACTCTGATAGCCATAATTTCTTCTTCTTCTTCTTCTTCTTAGCTGGGGTTTGGCCAAATTAGGAACTGAATTGTAGCTCTGAGTACAAAACTGTGAAAAAAGATTGGTAAAACACCCTAATACTTTACTAACCTTCAATAATTAATCATCTCTTAAGTAATACATAAGTGAAAGATCTTTTTGAGCTCATATATATAATAGGTTTACAACTAACAAAATAATTACAAGACGTCTAGAGGGGCAAAGGATTTGGACAGTCATTTAATACTCTGGTGTTAATTATGTCAACCTTATTAAAGGATTCCAAGGAAATTGTGAGTCTTTCTTGAATGGTTGATTGCCACAATAGCAGCCTTTGTCCGTTCTATTTAGTTCCTGTAGGACCATTATCATCATATTATTGAAAAATATCTATATATTCATTGCTCCTACAGTAATTTTAATTATACAGGAACCTTATCTTTTTCTATTTGGCATAACCATCATGTCTCTTATCTTCTTATCATCTTCTTTATATGGAATATATACAGGGAAGAGGTATAAGAAACAATGATGATCAAACGAAAACAGAACATTAAAAGTTAAAAAGTAAGAAAAAAATCATTGACAAAAGGGCAAAAGCTGCGTCCTAATTATGTACAACCATTGAAAAGGAGGGCAGTCCCATCCCATATGGCTTCTTCGCTTATTAAAACAGATAAACGATACCACAACAGAAGAGGGGAGTGGAGAATGAAACCTAAATCTGCCATGTGAGTGATATACGATTAGACACAAACAAGCCACGCTAGGCCACCGTAATAGAAGCTTCAAATCATGTTATTAGCTGCTTCACGTGCGGCTACTCTCTTCTGTAACCTCAACTCCCTGTAAAACCTGTCGATAAATTTCTCTGCTTCTATGTCCACTACGCAATCTTCACGATCACTAGAATCCCTTAGAGAGAATGGTGAGTCTGTTATCCTAACCTGTCTCACAAGCGGGCTCCACCCAAATCCCCCACCCGCCAAATTAACAGATCCCTCTGTCACATCGCCACCCTCTGACTCCACATCATTCCACGTATACGGTGGCGCGTTGTAGCGTGTGTGTTGGTAATATCCCTTGTGTTTGCGCTGATTAGAATGGGTTCTGCGCCCGTTGGCTTGGAAACGGTTGTAGGGTCGATAACTTGGACTGCTACTGCAACTGAACTCGTACTCTCGAGGAGATACAAATGACATATGCACATCATGTGGTCTACAGCCCACTGCTACAGCAGGAGATACGAATGACATATGTAAGTCATGCGATCGACAGCTAAGAGCAGTTTGATGTTCTATTATGAGATCGTTCAAGGCCTTTCCCAAGATCTTTCCACGTTTCATAATGAGGTGGAGATCAAGCATGAGTTTGCTCTTAGAGATACCCTTTTGGATCATGAAGAGAGCTACGCGTATCATGCTAGATAGTTTCTTGGCTACGAGAGTTGAACTTGGTTCCATTGCTCTACCTTGGCTATAGATAGCTATAGGCTCTAGAGAAAAAGAGAATCAAAAACTATATGGTGTATACTTGGACTCTCTGCAGTGAAGGGAGATTATAGGCATTTAAAAGGCCGACAGGTTAAGAGTGGAGTGAAGAAAACACAACTTGTATTACTGTTAATAACAAGAAAGAAGCAGTTTCTTTAATAATTTGTTTTGTTTTGTTTTGCATTGTCTGTGGGTTTACGCTTTGTTTTTGTTAATCATATTTATTGTCTTCTGTGATAAGTCTTTTTCGTTAATAGTAAAAAAAAGTGCTTTAAACATGGATTTTAATTAGCTTAAAGCGACTTGGTTTTGATTGAAATGACAATTTTTGCATTAATTATATTGTGATCACCCTCAATTATTTGTCGATGAAAATATCGTTTATGTCTTTTTCATGATTCATAAAAGATTAATATTTTAAATTTAGTAGTTACTTCTTTCAGTCATGTTTTTTTTTTTTTTAATTTAACTTAAATTAATTATAATTTCTGAAACACATAATGAAATTTGTGGAAATTAATATTTTTCTACCCATCATGATTGCATAATTAGAGGATGCCTTTACTATTCATAATTGATTTGTGGTGGGCCCAAAATGTTTTAGAATTTAATTTCTCTAATTTCCTCTTTCTTTCTCTCTTTTTTTTTTTTTTTTTAAATAACATTTCTCTCTTTCACCCTTTCATGTGTTCGCTTTGTACTCTTCTTTATCGGTGAAGAACTAATTAATTAGTGTGTTAAATTCGTTGATTAGAAAGGTGACTTGGCATTAGCTGGGCCGGCGTAACAGAGTGCTTGCTTAAATTATTTTATTATTTTAATATTTTTTTAATTAAAAAATGATTTTTTTAATAATAGTTTTAACAAAGAGGCTAAAAAAATTTAATATGTGCATAATGATTAGATTTTTGTCACTAATTACAATAAGATTTATATAATACAATTATAATTAATGTTTATAATAAAATTATTTGATATACAACTGCTTATATTTTAAAATAAAGGTTCACAGGAGTAAGGGTGTCTCTCTGACAATAAATTTTATATTTAGTAACCACAGTTGCCTAAGATTTTATATTGGTTTTGCTTTCGAAATTTAAGAAAGAGCAAGGATATTGAATCCAAAGCCTTACTTAAAACGATTAATTATTATATACACCGATTGCAATAAAAAAAATAATATTTTTTAGGTATAAAAATTTAATTTTTGTTTATTTTTAAGGATTTATGATTTATATATTTAAAGAGTGTATGTATATATACAAATACACCGAATAATTTTCCACTTAGAATTATTTTAATTTAATTTTAAAAAATGAAAAATTCTCATCTGATGTATAAATTTCATTATATCAAACTAATCAGAATTAATTCAAGAAAATATGTGTTTTTTAATGAAATTTATAATATTTTATAATAAATTTTATCATATTTTATTGATATATTCACATTGATGTAGATAAGGAGTTCTCTTAAAAATTATATATATTTTTTGAGATTTTTTTAAAAAAATTAAATTGTTTTATATATTAAAAAATTGATCATTAGATTATTAAATTATTAATAAAATTAAAATTTGCTATGTCAAAATTAATAATTTTAATTTTGTGGTTTATTAATGATTACTTACAAAATATATATATATATATATATATATATATATATATATATATATATATATATATATATTATCACATTTTAGTTATGAGCAGTGCTAAATATAAATAATATCTATATTTTATGTCAATATACATTTAGTAAGAGTAAAATTATTTAAATGTATAAATAAGTGGTACAACATGAGACAATTACACATTATACAAAAAAATATAAATAATATCCACTTCTCTTAATTTTTAATATTTTAAATTAAATGCATGTGAAACATAAAATATTTTTTAATATATGGAAAAACTTTTTGAAGGGGAGGGAAATTTAAATTTAATTTATATTATTATATGAATTGTAAAATACTTTAAAACACTTTAATTCTTTAAAATATTATATTTCCACTATAAAAATATTATATAAATTAAAATTTTTTATTTTATATTATAATCTTACTATTATGGTCATTTTATATGCCTATTTGGTATTGAGTTTAAAATACATAAATTACTTTTCTGAATAAAAATATTATTTTAGATGTTGTAAAAAAATAATTTTAAAAAATAATTTTATTATTTTAATGTTGTTATAATTAAAATTTATTAAATTTAATTTTAAATTATTTTTTAATATTTTCTAACTATTATATTTAAAAAAATAATTTTCTTACCATCAGTTTCAACAGTAATGTCAAACAGGCTTTATATGTTAGTCTCATATTTTAGTCTGAGTCACCACACTTTCTTTGAAATGTTTTATCTTCTAATATTACTCTAAATTTTTTCACTTAATACTTCAAGTTTTAAATTTGGGTGTATGGAGATGACCTATTAACTTTGATTGTAGCTTGAACATGATCGTTAATTTTTTCTTAATTTTTAATAAAATTCTAATTTAAAAAAAAAAATAGACACCAATTTTATTTTTTTTAAAGTAAAGGAATTACTTTGAAGTCAAAAAAACAAAAAGAAGGGATTTTGCTTTTTATTAAAGAATTATATACTAGTTGAAGATTAAGGATAAAGCAAAGAAAAGATATAGATAATGGAAGTTATAGTGGAGCCTCTTGTAAAGAAATGAAAATAAATAAATTAATTAAAAAGTTTATTTAGCTTCTTAAGTTAGGTATAATCCTTTATTTAGCCTAAGCTTTCAAGCTTAACAAAATATAATTAAAGTACACACAAAAAAAGATAATTTAATTTTATAATATAGCTAATGGGATTTCTCATCATTACGGAATCTGGAATCCAAAGTCCTTTGATGTAATAATTACTGATCCTAACTTGGATTAGTGGAGGAATTAATTATATTAATACATTTCAAATTGCACCATTTGCTGTCTATTTTGTACTGTTAATATATAATTAGATAAATTAATTAGGGTCTATTTGATATTATTCTTAAAATTATTGTAAAAAAAAATATTTTTAATATGTTAATAAGAAGTATTAAAAATTAAATATTATATTTTTTAATTATAAAAATTTTAAAATAATAAAATATTTTTTTAAATTATTTTTTTAATAATATTTAAATGATATTTGTTTTCTGAAAAGTGCTTTTTCGTCCAGAATTTCAATGTTAAATAGGATTTTAATTTATTTATATATAAATTTTTTACTTCAAAGCCACATAATAAATTTATTTTACGAAAATTATGAACAATAAGCAGATAAATGATCATTAATAATTAATCAGACATTAATTAATTAATTAACAGTGAATCATATGTTCTTTTCCTCTGTTGAATAATTTGAGGGATTTCCAAATGGGGAAGTGTCAGGCTCATTGTTGGGTACAACTGTTCGGTGTTGAGCCCAAGTCATAATAGTCACAAAGGTCAAACCAGCACTATTTTTAAGTTAACTCCCTTGTTTGGCTTATAAACAGACCATATAAGTTAAAAAAAAAAAATTCATTTTAATACTTAAAAGTTAAGTATATATAGGCTAATTTAATTCAATATTTTATTATATTATTTTTATTTAATTTAATCTCCCAATATATTCTCATTATGATTTAATTTAATTTAATTTAATTTATAAGTTGGGTGCATTTTCATGAATATATATAATTCTATACATAAATAATGTTGATCATTTTCCTGTTATAAATTTTTTTTCCCTTGATTAATTTGCTTTCCAGATACATTTGAATACATTATTTACATTATTTTAATGAAAATTTAAAATTATTTTATTAATTTTAAATAAAAATATTTATTTATTTAAAATTTAATTATATTATAATTTAAAAAATATATATTTAATAATATTACAGTAAAATACTGAGTTTATAATTTATTATTTGAGAAAATAATTTAGTATATTTTTTAGTTATTTTAATAATAAATATATTTATAAGCTACTTTTTAGTAAACATGTCAATTACTCATCAATCACTTATATATATATATTATATTTAAATACATAATCGCTTATATAAGTCTAAATTCGCTTATAAGCTCTTGGTGCTTATTAACTAACTTTTATAGTTAGACCAAACACCCTTTTACCAATGTAATTTCAGTTAATTTAATTTGGCAAGGGTTTATTTGATGTTATTATTTAAGTTACAATTGCGAACAACACTATTTTAAATAAATATATTCATTAAATAATATAAAAATAAATTTAATAAATTTTAATTATAAAATACTAAAATAATAAAATTTTAAACTATTTTTAATAATATCTAAAATAATTTTTTTTATAAAAAGTAATTTTGACCTTCCAATCACAAAGACAAACAAGTATTAATAATATTATATTTATATGCTTTTAGCAAGGGTGCATATGACCATATTGTTATGTTTGGTTCAAGGAATGGGGGAGCAGAATGCAATTCTATAAGAAATTATTGAGTGTATTTGGTGTTTATAATTTCTTTCTCATAAAATATATGTGACCTATTTTTTAAAATTAAGGAAACTCTATTACATTTTAGTATTTTTGATGTATTTAAAATCTTTCTAATTCTATATGAAATATAGCCAATCAGATAGTAAATTAAATTAGTTATTTAATTAAAAATTTTCCATTAATTTAAATTAATATCTCATTGTAATTTGTATTAAAATAATAATATTTTAATTTCACTAATTTTATGTTTTATTTTAAGAGAAATTTGCAAGAAAGTTTTTTGACACCAAGAAAAAATCTATTAAAAAATAAATATGGATACACATCTTGCTACTGGCTTGGGGCCAATACTATAAAGGGCCTGTTTGGCATTGCTGTTGAAACTACTGTCGAGAAAATTACTTTTTTAAATATACTAGTTAGAGAGTGTTAAAAAATAATTAAAAATTAAATTTGATCAGTTTTAGTTATAAGAACACTAAAACAACAAAGCAGCTTTTTCTAAATTGTTTTTCTCAATAACATCTAAAATAGTGCTTTTATTCAGAAAAGTAGTTTCAGACTCTGAAGCCCAATGTCAAACAGAGCTAAAATGTCATCGGCCAATAATTTTAAAATAATTTTTATATGTAAATAATTTTATTATATCTCGTATACATACGTCATAAATTCTCTAAAATAAATAAAGTACATGCAATACATTTCAGAAGTGGCGTAGATAAATACCATCTCTCAATTTTAAAGTTGTTTTATGATTATTTTTTAACTTTAATTTGTATCATAAAAATATTTAAATTTTAATTTAACATAACCTAAAATTCTTCTAGTCGAATTTTATTAGGTCTTCCATTCAGAAATTAATCTAACCATGTATAGATGAATTAAATATAATCAAAAATATTTTTCTCTGCCACGTGAAGAGAATAGTCTCTCTCTAATTGTGGTTGAAATATTACTGATAACTATTCTATTTTGTTTAATTCTTTTCTTTATATTTGAACATATCAAAATATTGAATTATTTTTTTTTTTATCATGTCTAATTCATTTAGATATGTCCAGATCAGCTTTTGTCTAAAACGCTCAGCAGAATCTAGTTAAAGATACTCTGAATGATATTAAATTGAAGCGTAAGTACTTTTATGATAAAATTAAAGTTAAAATACGATAATAAAACTATATTCAAAATTGAGGAATGCTAAGTGAAATTAAGCAGCTAATTAAACCTTCAAATATGCATTTATCACATTAGTCTCTTACTAACACATCTAAAAAATCTAAACATATAGCCCATTACAACTCTAACCCACGCTTAAAGAGGTTAGAGGTAAAGATCATGCATATTTAAGTGACCATTTTGAAAAGTATCAACAAGTTTAAATCATTTTTTAACTAACATCTTGAGTCTAAATCAGGACACTCATAGAGATAGGGTCACTGCTAACTAAATACTAATTCTTTAGCTACACTAGGATCACTACTATTACTAATTCTTGAGCTATACTATCCAAATTGTGAGCCTTTGTTTTCAGGAGGAATAGTGAAGGGGAGGTTGTGGCGTATAGGCCACAAGATAGAAAGAGAAAAAGGTGGAGAGGCAAAAAGGGGAAGGGAAAGGATGTTAGATGCATGAGTAAGTGAGAGAGAGAGAGAAAAAAAATATATATATATATATATATATATATATATATATATATATATATATATATATATATATATATTTAGGATTAATTTTACTAGAGAAAGGGTAATTTTGAAATAAACTTTTAATGTAAGGTTTTTGTTGATTTTATTTGATTTATTATGTCACAAGCTAACTTTATGAGCTGGACCGACATTAGGATTTGAACCAGTATAAAGCCCCTCGAGGCCTGTGTTAAGTCTCATTATTCCCAAACCTATAACATGCTCAAATTCAAAGCCTAAAATACAGCTCAAAATAAAAACAAAATATTATAAATCAATTTGGGCCGGTTCAACCCAATAACTATAAAAGTTCATAACTAGGGAAGCCTAGTTCAATCTTAATAGTAGCATGTATAAATCATTTAATTTTTATTATTTAATATAATAAATATATACATTGGTGTCACAACAGAATTCTAATAATTGAATAAATAGACAAATAAATAAATTAACCACAACAAAAATGACTAACTAAAAAAAAAACCACAACTTTCGGAGAAAAATATAGGTCAAACTTAAAAATAAACTTGCTCCTCCTACTACTTGAAAAAAAAATTGAACAGGGATGAGCGTTTAACTCAGAGAGTTTAAATATTGATTATAGGTATAATTTCTATAACTACCTAAAAACTAGTGTAATTCTACTGTGAAATGCACATTCAATACATATAAAAATAATTTACCTAATAATCGCACGAGAAGATAATTTGAAGCTACTTACACACATAGTGTATCACATTAATATATAAATATAGGAGTTGATCCCCTGTACAGCTCTCTCAATTCAAATCTCACCAGTGAGCTTGACTCAAGTCGGACTTTCGTTTAAATCTAAGTACAGGAGTCAGTGAGATCAATTCAAAGCTGTGCCTTATCCTGACTTTCCATATCCATAGGGGCTGAGTTCCAGTGAGACTAGCTCAAACCATAACTATCCATCCAAACCGTATCTATCATATACCATATACAATACACACACAGTTCCAAATTATCCCCAAGGCGGTAAACACAAATAATTATTAGCAAATAAATATGTAAAAACAGGAATGCCCTAATATATTTTAACTAATTATATGCATAAATAAATAAATATTTATAAAAATGCATGAGCATGCCAAATATATAAATAATACTAAAATTACAAAAATAATTAATATCTAACTCACAGACTAGTTGACTTGACTACAGCTGGTCCGACTGGAAGGAGAAAATGGCTGGCACTGATCATCTAAACATATACACCGACCTTTATCAAAAGACTGGCAAAACTAACTAATTAATTTAAACTATAGAATTAAAAATAAATCTTAAAGTCTTACCTATATTTTGGTAGAGTCTTCCTATAACTAAACCTAACCTCCTGTAAGAAAACTCAATCAAAAGTAACAACATAGGGCATCAGGCTTACAACAACAATTATAATGCCCATCCGGAGCCTACAAAAGACTTAATCTAGGTTCAATTTTTCAAACTCTAGCTCGGGTTCCTAATACCTTTACAATCTAAATAATTATTTCTAGTACTTTAAAAATTATAAAAATATTCCTGAAGTTCTCTACATCATCCTTGTATTAATTAAAGTTATTTTACTTAATTTTACTAAGCTATGAATATTTTATAGATTTAACCAGTAGCTTAATCAATGCACAAATTAGACAACTTGAGTTAGAGACTACCTTTGCAAATTCTGCTATCTGGAATGTGTTCGAGACATCTGAAAACATTGGAAACGACTATAAACATGACCACCTTCTAGGACAGCCTATTGGGCGGCCAGTTCGGCTTGAAAACTCAGTTCTGAGTGCAAGTGAGCCAAAACTGATCCGATTACATCTAAAAGAAGTCCATAAATTATTAATAATTATTATATAATTATATTTTATTTACGGGCATAAAAAATACTTGAAAATTTTATTGAGCGATCTGAACTGTCTAATAATCTCCTTTGCCGAATAGTGTCTGATCGAAGCTGAATGAGTCTCATCTTGAAGGTTTCGTCGCTCTGAGCTAAACGGTAGTCTCGGATTTTCGATCCGATGGTTGGATAGTTCCAGAGCTAGTCGAAAACATTATGTTTCTCTCTGCTCATAAAACGTTCTACTGGCAATGATTCTGGACATTACGGGTTGGAAATGGAAGCTTGGGGTGAGAGGAGTCTAGAGCCGGTGATAGCTTGTCGTTTCATCGCCGAAAGTGCCTATAACTGGCGTGAGAAGCTTTGGCTCCCTCTCTCTCTCTCTCTCTCGTCATTTACCTGCTGTTTGGGTGCTAGTCGGCGTCCCTCTCTCTCTCTCTCTCTATCATCCTTTACCTGCTGTTTGGGAGTTGGCCGGCGTCGCTGTGATGACTAGTCACTAGCGTTGTGTTGTCGTCAGCGTTGGGCCTTCGCCTGCCATGGAAGACAGTTGCTGGAGCTGGGAGGGAAGGGTTGTGTTCTTCGGGTAAGAGGAACGAAAATGGGGAGGGAAGAAAAACGTGAAATCTGATTGGTGGTATTTTTTTTTTAAACTTTCAATGATGCTTTTGGTCCCCAAACTTTTCAAAGTTATTCAATTAAGCCCTTTTCACTTTTCAATTTAGTCCATTTTGCTTTAATGTCTTTAAATTTAATTTTAATTACAATAACCATAATACTAATGATAATTGCATTTAGCTTAAATTTAAATAAAACATAATTAATAATAGTATTAATAGTATCAAAATATTTCCACCAAAACTTCTAACAAAAACATATTAAAATATAATTATACTTTAATAAATGAATTCCATACTTAAATAAATATCTAATATAATTCTAGAAAAATGTTATAAAATTGTAAACTAGTAAAATAATATTAAAATTTATAAAATTCACACACACACACACATATATATATATATATATATATATATATATATATATATATATATATATATATATATATATATATATATATATATATATATTCACTGAATGTTCCTTAAATTAATAGAAGGATCATTTTATTAATAGAATTAAATTATAAAGACTTTTTAATTTGGATTTCAAAATAGTAAAATTGACTTGTTAATAATGGCAAACTAAAGATACTAAATAATATTTTTTTTCTAAAATTTCATAAAAAATTAAAATTATAAAATTACTATTCCATAAAATGATAATAGGGTATTTTTGAAAATCACTTTATCTAATTCGAATAATATTTTCAATAATCAAACCTGTACTAAATCTGATTAAAATTTATTTTAAACTATTTAAATTTGTTCCAAACCCAATTATTATTACTCAAAAAATATAAAAAACTCATTTAATTTTGTATATTTTAATTAATAATCTACATAATATTTTTTATTAATAATCTACATAATATTTTTTATTAACAATTTTATATTCTATAAAATATTTTAATTGTTTAGAATATAATATAATACTTATAAATATTATTATAAAAATATATTTTACATTTAATTAATTAATTATATAAACAGATTTATTAATGAATACCCAACATGACTCCAAACCCGATTATATACTACTTAAACTCATCTTATTATGGTTTAGTAGGATCGAGTACGCACAATCCAATCCATTATTATCCCTAATTTCACATTTAAATCTAAAAAGCATTTTGAATTAAAATTTACATGACTTTTGTGAGATTTTTTTATTATTGTAATTGAGTTGACTAATTTTGGATTATTTCTCTTTTTGTTAAAAAATAATAAATGATAATTAAAATTTTATATTTTATGAACAAATAAAAATAAAATGGAAAATTAATAGTGAAATTATATATCAGAACAACTTAACTCTTTTAAATTTTAGCAATAAACATTTTTGAAATAAATTATTATATAAATAAATTATACTCTAAAGAAGAAACAAAAAATCACACTAAAAACGTAACATTATGAAAACAGAATAAGGAACAAAGGAGAAAAATAGTATTATATATAATGCAAATTTATTGTTGCACTTTTTATGTGCATTTTTTTTTATATTAATTTGAAGAAATAGGGTCCTGGGTCTACCCTTGATGGGCCAGGATCGAGGCCCATATCCGGCACCTAGAAGAACTTTCATTGGGAAGCTTCATTAGCCAACTCTTTAAGCTTTTTGTAACATGAGCCTTGCATGTTAGAAGGCATGCAGTAAGGAGAAAATTAAGCCAATTAAAGAAAAAAAAAGTTTGCATTTCTACCTGTTTGAAAAATTATAACTTTATAAAAAATCAATTTAGTTGATTTTTTTATAAATTTAATTCTTTTCATTTAAAAATAATTTAATTTTTTTTAATTCATACATAATTATATAAAAACTCTTTTAATTTTTTTTTTCTTGTAATGTTATATTTAAAAGAGTTTTGTTATATATTCCTGATGCAAATCTGTGCAAAAACAAGGTTGGTGTAAAGCTCTCTCTTGTGCTTCTTCTTCCTCCTAGAATCTGTAAAACCCTATAGTCTATAAACATAATCTTTACCCATGGATATCGCACATAAAAGCTTGGTTTCAAGTGTGCAAATGGTGGACTTTTTGTAATTTATTATTATTAATTTTTTTATTATATATTTAATTTATTAATTATATCAATATAAATTATATTTATTCTCTAAAGAATTTTAAAGAATAAATAATAAATTTTTGTATTGAGCGAAAGTAATAATAATAAAATAGCACCTATAAATTATAAAATTAAATAATAATATTTAAGAATTTTATTTCTCAATTTATATTTTTTTAAATTTAAACTTTTATTTTTGTATAATAATTAATAATTTATTTTACTATTTAATTTTAATTATTCTATTATATAAATATAGATTAACATATTTTAAAATATTTTTTTAATAATTACACCATATTTTTTTTGTTGACCTATTTTATTTAGATCAAAATTATATGAAATAAAAATAGTATGTTAATACAACATTAGAGATTATAAAGTTCTTTCCTCGTGAGAGTTTGTTTCCCTTCTATGGTGGCTAGGGTTTCTCCTTGGGAGCATTGTTCTTCGTGTTATCGGAGTCTGTGTTATCGTTAATCCTTTTACGTTGTCCTTGTCTTGTTTTTCAGAGTTGTTTTTGTCCTTTCTTTGTCTGTGGTCTCCATATCATGCTTTGGTTTCTCTTGTTTATTTTTTTTCGTGGTTTCTTTTATCTTTTTTCAGCTTTTTGTTTTGCAGGTGCTTTGCTCATCGTTCTTTTCTCTTTCCATAATCTAGATTCTTAAGTCAGTTGTGGCTCTCAGTGTAGGGATGGCTTCTGAAGATAATGACTTTGGATTTGTCAATCCTATTAATAAGAATCTGAACTGAGGAAGAGGCTGTTATATTAGATTTTGATGATGGTGGGATATTAGATGTTTCAGAAAAGGTCTTTTTGTGTATCACAGGGA
Source organism: Hevea brasiliensis (assembly GCF_030052815.1). Taxonomy (NCBI): domain Eukaryota; kingdom Viridiplantae; phylum Streptophyta; class Magnoliopsida; order Malpighiales; family Euphorbiaceae; genus Hevea; species Hevea brasiliensis. Next base: position 105,414,620 of record NC_079496.1, read on the forward strand.
GGTAGTGGTTAGACAAAACCTTTAATAAATTTGCACTAATGGACATGATGGTTAAATCTTGGAAAGCGAAGCATGGTATGGAAGCACGTGGATGGGGTTGAGATGTTTTCTTGTACCTATTTTCTGATTACAAAGATCTTCACTTTGTGATACATAATGGTCCATGGCACTTTGATAAAAATTTACAGGTTTTAAAAGATGTTTGTGGTGATGAATAACCCTCAACGATTGATTTTAGTCAGTCTTTGTTTCGGATTCGAGCATATGATCTACTGCTCAAGTGTATGAATTTAACGATGGTAAAGGTTCTGGGTGCAAAATTAGGACTTTTTGTGGAATGGGGTGGTGACACTGATAATGCTTGGGGTAAGTTCATCCATTTGAAGGTTTTAATTGACCTGGAAAAACCTTTGCAGCAGGGTACGATGATGAAGATTAGTGTGGGGATACTCTATGGATTCCTTTCAAATAAAAGGGCTTGCCAGTAATATGTTATGATTGTGGCCATTGTCATCATTCTTACAAACATTGTGAGTATGTGGATGAGGATTATTTTGTTGGTGAGGCACAGAAGGCTTATGGAGAATGGTTAAAAGTTTCCCCATTGAGATCTAACTGATGGGTGCAATAGCTGGATCTTCAAATGGTATAGCTAGAAAGCTATTTTTTAAGCCGTCGAGCAGCAGGACGCTAAAGGGGGATAGTTAAAGTGTTTGCAGAGATATTGACAAAAATCCAGTGAGTTCAGAGCCTGAATGTAATTCGGCTTAAGCTGATGGTATTTCTGATTAGTTAGAAAAGATGTATGTGATTTAGGGAGCATTTGATGGAAAATTTGTCATTAATGTTATATTTTCTCAGTCCACTCATCTTTCTACCAGTGTTGCCTATCTAATCTCCCTTCATTTATCATCTCTTCAAGCTTTTCTACCCTCAGTTGCATCCCTTTCCTCAGTTACATCCCTTTCCTTGGCTATACCTTTTCCTCTAAACCCTCCTATTCTTGATTTCTCTCATCTGTTTATGTTGAAAATTTTTTGGGTGAATTTTCTACTTCAGTCTCGACACTTTCTATCCCTTTAGAATCTACTTTGTGTACCATTGTTTGCTTTATTAATATGCATGAGACCACTTCTAATATCAGCCCTGCTATTCTTTCTTCTGCAAATTGTCCAGATTTGGTTTCTTCTAATAACTCTACACCACCTTCACATATAGCTTTGCATATTACAATCCTTTCCTTTCCCATTTGCATTAGTTCTCCACTATCTCATATTGCCTAGAAGACCACGAGTTGGAAGAGGAAAGCTCGACAGGTTAGAGTTAGTGGTGATGTTACTGTGGTGTCCTCTGTAGGAAAAAGCAAGTTGGATAACAGCGTAGTAGTGTTGGGAGAGGATGTTTTACCCCATGTTGAGGAACGAACTAAATGTGATAACTTAGTTGCTTATTTAGATTGGCGGAGATTGTTGGGCAGTCCTGCTAGTTGCCATGAGTCTCTTTAGTTGGAATTGCAGGGGGCTTGGGAACAGTCATGCAATTTGAGCCCTCAAAAAGCTATTAAAGCTAGAAGTTCCTCCAATGGTTTCCTCATGGAAACCAAGTTAGAAGTGTTCGAGTTATATGTGATTCGCAAAAAGGTTTTAGCTTGGTGTAGGGTGGATTGTGAGCGACATGCTGGTCGGCGTGGAGGGTTATGCTTGTGGTGGAATGATGATGTTCAGGTTGACTTATTATCTTTTTCATTGCATTATATTGATGTTGTGGTGGAGGGTAAGTGGCAGTTCACTGGGTTATATGGATGGTTGGAGGATTCTCAGAAATACAAAACATGGCGACTTCTCAATGATCTTAAGGGTAAATCTATGCTTTCATGGTTAGTAGGAGGAGATTTAATGAAATCTTGTACCTAGCTTAAAACAAAAGCGGTAATCAACGTAACTATAGGAGGATTGATGCTTTCCATGCAACTTTTAACTTATGTCAACTTGATGATTTGGGCTACTCGGGCTAATTTTTCACATGGTCAAATGGACAAGATGGAAGGGAAAATATATAGGAGTAGGTAGACCGATATGTTGCTTCTATAGGTTAGGTCTATCTTTTCCTATTTATTCAGTTGTTCATTTAATTCAGCAAGTTTTGGGGCACAATCCTATTAAAATTTATTTTGATGGGTCTAAAACTAAGAAGAGATGGCATCACACAACTTTTCGGTTTGAGAAAATGTGGCTTCGAGATCTTGCTTATAGAGTTATGGTGGAAGAGGCATGGTTTTCATTAGATATGGAGCTTGTTTCAGATAATATTCTCAATAGGTTAGGATTCTAAGGGCGCATGTTAAAGCAGTGGGAATGTGACAACATTAAGCATGTAATTAATCAGCTTGAGAATTTCTAGAAATTCCTGGCCCATCTTCAAACTTGTTATCAATCTCCCTGCTGTATAGAGGAGTAGAGGGATTTGGAAAGGAAGATTAATGAGTTGCTTCAGAAAGAGGAGGAGATGTGGGCACAAAGGTCTAGAGTCCAGGGTTAAGGGAAAATGATAAAAATTCCTTTTTTTTTTTCTTTCCAAGGCTAATCATCGAAAAAAGAGGAATAATATTGAGTGCGTTCGTGATGAGGAAGGTGTTTGGAGAGAAAAGGAGGAGGAAGTGGCATGTGTTTTTAAGAGTTATTTTCAGCAGCTATTCTTTTCTTTAGGGTTGTCTGACTTTGATTCAGTTCTGGATTCTTTGTAGAGAAAAGTGACTGATGAGATGAATGCTTTGCTTTCTGCTCCTTATTCTGGTGATGAAATTTGATGCGCTTTGAAACAAATGCACTCCACCAAAGTGCTAGGTCCAAATGGTTTACCTCCCTTTTCTATCAAACTTTTTGGGATCTTATTGGTAATTTTATTGAGGACACATTATTGTTTATTCTGAACCATAAAGCTTCTCCTTCTCACTTAAATCACACCTTTATCACACTCGTTCCCAAAGTTAAGAATCTAGAGTTCACTAAGGATTTTCGCCCTATTAGTCTCTATAATGTCATTTGCAAACTTGTTACCAAAGTCATTGCTAATAGTTGAAAAATATTTTGCCTCATATCATTTGTCCTACTCAGTCTACTTTTATCCCAGGGAGACTTATTATTGACAATGCTCTAGTTGCTTTCGAAATTTTTTACCATATGAAAAATAGAGTGTCTGGCAAAAAAGGTTTTCATGCTTTAAAACTAGATGTAAGTAAAGCTTATGATAGAGTTGAGCAGAGTTTTCTGGAGTATGTTTTGTTGACAATGGGTTTTAATAATGCATGGGTTTAGCTAGTGATGGGCTGTGATGGGCTGTGTATCTTCTGTGTCCTATTCTCTTTTGCTTAATGGTGAGCCTGGGTAGGTCTTTTTTCCTCAGAGGGTCCTTCACCAAGGTGATCCCTTGTCCCCTTACTTGTTTCTGTTCTATGTAGAATTATTCTCTAGTTTGATTTGCAGGGCTGAAGCTTCTTAAAGTCTTCATGACATTCATATGTGTCGTAGGGTGCTATCTGTGTCCCACCTTTTTTTTTTTTTTGCCAATGATAGTATCATTTTTTGTAGAGCTACCGTGGCTGAAACTTCTACAGTCTTGTAGATTATTCAAGCTTACGAAGCGGTTTCTAGGCAAAAAATAAATTTAGATAAATAAAAAATTTCTTTTAGCTGGAATAATAGTGAGGAGATGCAGGGGCAAATTAAGTGTATCTTGGAGGTTTGGGGGGTGGATGAGCATTGTAAGTATTTGGGCTTGCCAGCTATTATTGGGAGGAAAAAGAAATAGGTTTTTAGCTCGATTGTAGACTGTCTCTTAGAAGCTAAAGGGTTGGAAAGAGAAGACTCTCTCCCGGGCAAGCAAAGAGATCCTTCTCAAAGCTGTAATTCAGTCTATTCCCATATACACTATGATTTGCTTTTTATTACCTCGGGGCTACTTTGCACAGGATTGAGTCTCTTATGGCTAACTTTTGGTGGGTTCATAGAAAGGAGAAGCGACGCATTCACTAGTGCTCTTGGTCCAAAATGTGCTTACCGAAAGGGCGTTTAGTCTTGCAATGTTGTCAAAGCAATGTTGGTGCCTTGTCCAGGATCTAAACTCTTTTTTGGCACAATTTTTTCGAGCATGGTATCATCCCTGAAAACAATTCCTTCAAGCAGATCTTGGTTTCCAACCTAGTTTTGCTTGGTGCAGTTTGTTACAAGCATGCTGGATAGTGGAAAAAGGTTCTAGATGGCTGTTGGTTCTAGTGATTCTATTCATATTTGGCATTATAGCTCGTTACCTACTCCAAATGGATTTCGAGTATGGTCCCCAGTTGCTGTGTTGCATGGAGAGGCCACGGTCAATGAGTTAATTGATCATGAGGCGCGTTGCTGGAATTTCCCATTGATTCAGTCTATATTCCTACCTTTTGAGGTCGAGCAAATGTGCTCCCTCCCCCTCAGTTGATGTCCTATGCTAGATCAACTTATTTGGCATGATTCAAAATCTAGTTCTCATTCCATTAAAAGTGCATATTTCCTGGCATTGGAAGCTGATATTGCTCAATCTTTGTCTTCCTTTTCTACCTTAACTCGTGATCCTTTTTGGCAGCATTTGTGGAACTTGAATATTCCTCCTAAAGTGAAGCATCTAGTCCATTGTCTCTGTCATAACCAGCTTCCTGTTCGTCATGCTTTGCTATGTCCTAGTATTGTATCTGATGACTCTTGTGTTAGGTGTGGTGAGTCCCTAGAGTCGATTGCTCATGCTAATCGTGATTGTGTTTTCTCTAAAAAAGTCTAGTATCTATGCCCGCTTCATCTCTCTTTTGATTCTCCAATTCAATATATTGAAGACTGGTTCTGTACATTAGCTTCCTCATTGCCTTCGGAACAATTTAGGCGCTTCTGCATGATTGTTTGAAGCATATGGTGGTCTTGGAACTACGCTCTTCATAATCACAAGATGATGGATGAATTGCACATTATCAATGTGGCCATGTCGTTATTGTAGGAGTTTTAAAGTGGTGTTATGTCTTCATCCAGATCTTGGGGTTGCCAACTTGTCACTTAGTATGCTCCTCCTGTTGGTTTGTTTAAAATTAACTCTGATGTAGCAATCGATGGTAACGTCTGATGTCCCAAAATATGTCCAAGAGGGGGGTGAATTGGACTTTAAAAACAAATTTCGGTTCTTGCTCAAAACCTTTGAAAATTGCAGCTTGGTTCAACTTAATTGATTAATGTGAAATATGAACAATACAGCTCTATTGACAAGTTGATTCAAAGTTAAGCTATATGCAATCAGTATACTGATCTAACAAATTATATCAACATTCAGTAAAGATATCAGTAATCTGGATAAATTTTTAACACAGCAACCAGAGCAGAATACCAGATATCCTAACTGACAGCAAATCAAATAACAAGCAGATTATATCAGATATCAGCAGATTTAGCAGTAAACTAATTTTCTCAGTTTGCAGCAAGGTTATCAGCAAACAATATTAACTTTCATATCAGCAAGAGCATATCAATCATAAAGTTAAATTGCATAAATGTAAAGAGCAAGAGTTGAGAAAATGAACACTGAAATTTTTATAGTGGTTCGGCTTCAACTAGCCTACATCCACTCTCTCAAAGATCCCACTTTGAGTCTTCACTTCACTATTCTTCTCTTTTAAAGACAAGAGACAAAAGCCCTTTACAAATCTTCTCAGCAAAGCTTTTACAAGTAGCTTCACACTTCTACCAAGTGTTATCCCAAACACTTTTCACAACCAAGCTTCAATAGGTGCTTGAATGACCTCTCATAAATGATAATAATGTGTTTAAAACTCACTCTCACTCAATACAACAGAATCTATAAAGAAGAGTTGAGTAAATAAGCCAATGATGAGCAATAAAAACACTTTGAGCACTTTGAATGAAAGCTTTTATGATTTTGAACAGTGGAGAGACTTTCATTAAGTGCAAAATGGCCAAAGGTAGGTGTATTTATAGCTTTGGAACGTTTTTTACCGTTGGAGAACTCATTTGAACGTTACAGATACGAATTTCAAGAAAATAGCCGTTATTTTGTCGTTTTCTGCGATGTTGTGCAGAGTTGAGACAGTTAGCATACTTGAGAAAATAGCAAACCAGTTAGCATACTAAAATAAGTAGCAAACCAGTTAGCATACCAGGAAAACTTTTCTGCATAACTTTCAAAACTATAAAACTTTACACCAAATCATAGTCAAACACTTTTTAGGCCAATAATGATATTTAAAAGAAAAATCTTTTGAGGGATTGAAAATAAGCATCATTGACTTCTACTCCTCAATTCTTTTCACAAGTAATCCTATCAATAAAACTTAACTTCTATACTTTATGTACCTTCAATTATGATTTTCAATGCAGCCTTAGAAGGTAGCCTTTTCTTCTTTTATCTCCTTTGATTCGTCCTGTGTTATCTTTAGAATGTCATCCTTTCTTAAGAAACACGAATCCATCATGAAATCCTTGTGACTTTTCTTTGAGATGCACAACACTTAAAACAATGTTAGTTTGATTCTAGTTAAGTTTTGGTATCATCAAAATCTATGCTCCTTTGAGCTTGTGGGGTCAACAATCTCCCCCTTTTTGATGATGACAAAACTCAATTGAATCACCATGTAAATGTTACTAAGTGTGAGTATGTGTATGAATGTATATGTGAGAATAACTCCCCCTATGTATGTGCTTATATCAACAATTAATCACAAATAACTCCCCCTTAATAATTTCAATGAAATATTCATAAGCATTTTCTTAAGGAGTCAAGTGTGACTAAAGATACTAACTAAATATGCACAATATGCACACTAATCACAAACTGTATATCATTCACAAGTAATAACAAACTATATCAATCACAAGTATCAAGATTACCATTCATTACTGTTCTCCCCCTTTTTGTTAGCATCAAAAGAATATGGGAGAAATCATGCACATGTGTATAAATCAAAATTCAGTTTAAGTGCATTAAATAAACAGTCAAAACAGTAACTGATATAGCAGACTAATTTAAAGTTCAGAAAAACCAAAAGTAGCAAACTAAGTAGCAAACTAACAGACAGACTGTTAGACAAAATTCAATCAAAATTTAGTTTATCCTTTCAGCCTAGAGCTTCTTCTGATTGCCTTTGGAGTAGCCATCTTCACCTTTTTTGGCTTGACAGGTTTGTCACTCAAGGTTTGAAGAATTTCAGCAGCCATTTCAGTTCCTGGTGTTAAGGGAGTAACTGCCATTGCTAACTCGATTGCAGTAGTACCAAATTCTGCTGTCAACTTTTTGCCAGTTTTAGTCTTTTTGCTAGATGGTTTACCAGTTTGCCCTTTCTGCTTACTGCTTTGTTCCTTTGGAGCTGTTTTTCCCTTTCCTTTTCCAGGAGCAGCAGGAGCAGGAGTCTGAGGTTCTGTCTCAGATTCTGAGTCACTCATTTCCTTCCCACTTCCTTCTTTGCTGCCTCCATCACCATTTCCATCATCAGAATCATCTTTTTCAGTTTCATCTTCTTCCTCTTCTTCCTTTTCTTCCTCTTTCTCTTCTTCTTCTTCTGTTTCTTTTTCTTCCTCTTCTTCGGTTTCTTCTTCTTCTTCCTCTTCTGTTTCCTGTTCTTCCTCTTCTTCTTTCTCTTCCTCTTTTTCTTTTTCTTTCTCTGTTTGAGGAACAGAACGATGTGACTTTCATCTGGTTTCTCCAAATTTCAAGATTTGAAATATCCAGATGAACTTTGATTTTAAATAATTCTTCCACAATTTTATACATCAACATCAAAGTGCCATCAACTTTAGAATCAAGAGCATTCATAAGAACAGTTTGAAAACCTCTAAATTTCTGTATTTCTCCAAGTTCAATTTCAACAAATTCCCTCAAGTTGTTTACTTCCTCCAAAATTCCTTCAACATTAACAGTACCACTTGCACTATCCTTGGAACTAGCACCTTGTTCAAATCTAAGTTTTCTGCCATCATCATCTTTTTGCAAACTTGTAATTGGGATCATATTGGTCCTAAGTTTCTCGGTTTCCAAAGGTATCCCAAAGTCTCTAAACAGACCATTAAGAAGATGGGCATAAGGTAGCTTGTAAGGTGGTTTCCATTTCATGATTTGCTTCAGCATAAAATAGGCAAGATTAAATTCAATTTGGTTCACAATATGCCAAATTATGCAGAGATCAAGGGTACTCAAATAGTTTGGACTGCCAGTTCTAGGATTCAACACATAGATGATAAAACTATGAAGAATTTTGATATGTTGATGAGCATGGGTAATGCTAGTCTTATCCTTTACTTCCCCTTTAAACACTTCAGCCTCAAAATCTCTTTTTTTAAATCCTCCAATAGCAAAAACATCTTTGTGAGAACAAATTTTATTCCCACTGTTTGGGATTCCTAGGGCTTTGGCTAATCTAGCAACTGTTACTTCATAGACTTTCCCTTTCATTTTCACCTTAAAGGATTCATCTTTGTCAGAATCATCAACCCTTAAATTCTTATAGAATTCTTGAACTAAGTCCACATATACTCCTTCAGTGTCAGAGCACAATTTATCCCATTTTTGATATTCAAACAAGGATTGTAAAGGAACAGAAACTTCAATAAAAGCAAGCCAGTGGATATACCTTGGCTCATGAATGGCCCTCTCCATATGCATAACTGGAGCTTTTGAAGTCTTTTTCTTTTTAGTTCCTTTTTCTTGGACAGGCTCACTGGTTCTTTTCTTGGGTGTTTCTTTTGATTTTCCAATTACCAGAGGAGCATCTTTTTGTGGAGGAGGAGACGCAGGAACACTTGCGTCAGTGGAGTCCGATGATGAATATGTGGGGATTTTTGCTTTGCCTTTTCCTTTTTCCCGCGCCATGACCAATTCCAGAAGAAAATTAGGCCATAAGGACAGTGAAAACTGGGTTCACAAACTTAATAATATGAGCAGCTAATATATATAACTATTCGAAGCACATCAATATATTTCTAGCACAACTTAGCACAATGTGATAAAAAATAGAACAGACAGCAAGAGATACTCGGGTTTTTGAGAATCCATGGCAATTTATGATTATATACCACATTTTTACGTAATGCTAATAAAAAATAAACAACTTATTGTGAAAGCAGAACAAACAGAATAGTCCCAAAAAAAAAAAAATCCAATAGCACATTGTGAAATCAAAACAAACAAAACAAGCACAAATAAAATGTAAAACACGATTCCTTTAAAGTTTTAGATTTTATACCTGAGATTTGCAGAGACAGAGAGTGCGAATCGATATCAAGCGCAAAAAAATATCCAACAGGAAATAGTTTCTTTCGGCAGATTTAGACAAATAACAGAAATGAAAAATTTAGGGATTTTCTAACTTGAAACAATCGATTTAATCGATTCAGAGCCAATGGGTTTCAGAAATATTTAAGAACAATGAAGAGAGATGATGGTTTGGAAGATTACGAATGGAATGGGTTTGTAGATGGAGCGAAGACGCGTTCGTTCAGGTTTTGGGAGACGAGGCGACGGAAAGAGAAGGAGTTTTGAATTTTAAAACTGAAAAGACACAACTGTAGACATTTGCAGAGAATGGGTAGCGTGTAGCAGAGGAGAAGCAGTGAGAAGATTGATGGTTCAGAAAAAAAATTTGAGTCCCGCGCTAATTAATGTGTTAAAAGTCCATTTTGCCCTTAAATCACATAAAGATGCAATGCTCTAAATAGAGGGGTATTTAAGTAATATGGGCTTTAAACATGCAGAATAGGCGCTCGGAAAAAAAAATAATTTTAGAGTTTTAGTGCAATCAGACCTGACTTCCAGTTTGCCAACGAAAAAGTAGGAGCAGTGGTAAAGCATTTAGCAAACAAGAAAATTACCAAACAGATTAGTATGCCACTGTGATCAAATTCTGTAGAATACTGTTCATATCTGATAAGACCCAGAATTTTTCAAATTGCACCAAAAATATCAGAATGCATTTTTAACACTACAAATCAACATATATCACTTCATTTTCATATGGAAACATGAGAATGCATCAAAACTTAATCAAGAGCATCAATCATACCAAGTTCTCTTCTTATTTTGCAGAAAATTTTCTCATTAAGTGGCTTTATAAAAATGTCAGCAAGCTGTTTTTCAAAAGGGACAAATTCGATTTGAATATCACCATTTTGAACATGATCCCTAATAAAATGATGTCTAATTTCAATATGCTTGCTTCTAGAGTGTTGAACAGGATTTTTTTATAGGTTTATAGCACTAGTATTGTCACATCTTATGGGAATGTGATCAAATTTAATTTCAAAGTCTTCAAGCTGTTGTTTCATCCACAAAATCTGTGTAACACAACTTCCAGCTGCAATATATTCAACTTCTGCAGTAGAAAGTGCAACAGAGGTTTGTTTTTTACTGTGCCATGAAACTAATGCATAACCTAGAAATTGACAAGTTCCAGAAGTGCTTTTTCTGTCCAATCTACTACCAGCAAAATCTGAATCACTATAACTAATAAGATCAAATGATTCACATTTTGAATACCATAAGCCAATGTTGTGAGAGCCAATGAGGTATTTAAAAATTCTTTTAACAGCTATAAGATGAGATTCTTTTGGACATGATTGAAATCTTGCACATAAACATACACTGAAATGAATATCTAGTCTAGATGCTGTCAAATAGAGTAAAGAACCAATCATACCTCTATAAAGTTTGTTATCTACCTCTTTACCTTTTTCATCTTTCTCCAATTTAATTGTTGAGCTCATGGGAGTTCCGATACTTTTCATATCCTCCATTTTGAACTTCTTCAGCATATCCTTTAGGTACTTGGACTGATTTATAAAAATTCCATCTCTCATTTGTTTAATTTGCAATCTAAGGAAGAAAGTAAGTTCACCCACCATACTCATTTCAAATTCACTTTTCATCATGTTGGAAAATTTCTTACAAAGAGAATGGTTAGTAGCACCAAAAATGATATCATCAACATAAATTTGCACAATAAGCATGTCTTTTCCTAGTTTCTTAATGAAAAGAGTAGTATCCACTTTTCCTCTTTTAAAATCATTTTGAAGCAAGAATTTACTAAGTCTCTCATACCATGCTCTAGGAGCTTGCTTTAAACCATAGAGAGCTTTAGTATGCTTGTAAACATGATTTGGAAAATGGGGGTCTTCAAAACCAGGAGGTTGAGCTACATAAACTTCTTCATCAATATATCCATTTAAGAATGCACTTTTAACATCCATTTGATAAAGCATGAAATTCTTAAAACATGCAAATGTACACAATATTCTAATAGCTTCAATTCTAGCAACTGGAGCAAAGGTTTCATCAAAATCAATACCTTCCTCTTGATTGTATCCTTGAGCTACTAGTCTAGCTTTATTTCTAACTACATGTCCTTTTTCATCCATCTTATTCCTAAATACCCATTTAGTTCCAATAACAGAGTGCTTTTTAGGTTTAGGAACAAGTGTCCACACTTTGTTTCTTTCAAATTGATTTAATTCCTCTTGCATAGCAAAAAGCCAATTTTCATCATTTTGAGCATCATCATATGTTTTAGGTTCAAATTGAGAAACAAAAGCAACATTACCAAAATATCTTCTAAGTTGAGCTCTTATCATCATTCTTTGTGATGGACTATCAAGAATGTCATCTTTGGAATGATTTCTATGGTACCTCCATTCTTGTGGAATATCTTGATGTTGAGGTTCCTCAATTTGTAGTTCTTCCACATTTGGTTGGGAGTCTTCTTGAATTTCAACATTTGTGGAGCAAGGGAGTTCTTCTTCTTTGTCATTTTGATCATCCTCCACTGGTTCTTTTGATTCAAGCTCATCATTATTCGAACTCTTTGAGTTTAGAATCTGCTCAATTTCATCATCACAAGAATCTTTCCTTTGCAAGGAAGTGTTAGCATCATCAAAAAGTATATGCATTGATTCTTCCATGGTCAATGTTTTTCTATTGAAAATCCTATATGCTTTGCTATTTGTTGAATAGCCTAGAAATATTCCTTCACAAGATTTAGCATCAAATTTCTTGAGATTGCTGTCTTTGTTATTCAAAATATAACATTTGCAACCAAAGACATGAAAATATGCAATATTGGGTTTTCTTCCTTTCCATAGTTCATAAGGAGTTTTCTTTAAAATAGCTCTAATGGAAACTCTGTTCAAAATGTAGCATGCTGTATTTACAGCTTTTGTCCAGAAATATTTTGGCAAACTGTTTTCATTCAGCATTGTTCTTGCCATTTCTTGCAAAGATCTGTTTTTCCTTTTAACAACTCCATTTTGTTGTGGAGTTCTAGGAGCTGAAAATGTATGATAAATACCATTTTGAGAACAGAAATTTTCAAACAAACTATTTTCAAATTCTTTTCCATGATCACTCCTCAAAGATGTAATGCAATATCCTTTTTCATTTTGAGTTCTTTTGCAAAAAGCTTCAAATATATCAAAGGTTTCATCTTTATGAGCAAGAAAGAAAGTCCATGTGAATCTTGAAAAATCATTAACAATTACAAATGTATATGCCTTGCCTCCTAGACTTCTAGGTGTGATTGGACCAAAAAGATCAAGATGTAATAATTCCAATGGTCTAGACGTAGTTACAACATTTTTTGATTTAAAAGATGATTTTGTATGCTTACCAAGTGCACAAGCTTTGCATTGAAATTCTTTTTCAAATCTTAGCTTTGGAAGTCCTCTAACAAGGTTCCTTCTAGAGAGTTTAGCAAGTGTACTCATGTTAGCATGTCCTAATTTTCTATGCCATAACCATGTTATCATCTGAAGTCATAAAGCATGTTTCACAATTTTCTTCAAGACTTGTTAAATCAAGTAGGTAAATATTATCTATTCTAGCACCAGCAAACATAACATTATTTCCATGAATCTCACAATGTGTAGAAGTAAAAATGACTTTAAAACCATTATCACATAGTTGACTAACACTTAAAAGATTATACTTTAATCCTTGTACTAATACAACATTCTCAATGCAAGGATTTTTACCAATAGTTCCACATCCAATAATTTTAGCTTTACTTTTATCACCAAATTTGACATAACCTTCTTCTTTCAAAGTAAGAGAGAAAAACTTGCCTTTATTTCCTGTCATGTGCCTAGAGCAGCCACTATCAATATACCAATGTTCTGTTTCCAGCATACTCCTTAGGCAGACCTGAAATCAGTTAACTGTTCTTAGGTACCCAAGCAACTTTGGGTCCTTGAGTGTTAGTAATATTAGGTAGGGTTCCTTTAGGCACCCATACTTTCTTTGCTTTAAAGGTTCCTTTCCTAATAGGACAAGCATTAATCATATGACCTTTATGATTACAATAAAAGCATGTAATACTTGGTTGAGAAAAGGATGTAGCTTTAACAAAAAATTGTTTGTATTTTCCATACCTCATAAATCCATCATAACCAATTCCAGATTTTTCATTTGTGGATCTTTAATTCCCAAGAAGTATATCAAGTGTTTCTTTTCCTTTTGTAAATTTAGATAAATCTCTTGTCAAAGATTCAAATTTTGCTTCAAGAATTCTGTTTTTCTCAAGAAGTTGTTCACACACTTTTTTTGATCTTTGAAGCTCATTATTAACTTCCTTAAATAATTTCATTTGAGATTTGTAAAATTCATTTTCTTTTGTAGCCATACTCAAGGAAATATTTTCTGATCTTAAAGCACAATTTTCATGAACTAAAATTTTGCATTTTTTTTTAAAAGTTCTATATTTATCATATGTCTTCACAAATGCAAGTTCTAATTCATCAACATTAGAAAGTTCAAGATTTACCTCATTTTCACTATCTTCGATGTGTGAGCATTCACCTTTCTCTTCAATTGCCATCATACAAGTGTTTGCAGCTTCTTTGTCACTTGTTTCATCATTTGATGAAAAGTCACTATCACTCCATGTTGCTGCCATTGCCTTTTTGCTTTTGTCCTTTCTAAACTTGTTATTCTTCTTCAATGTAGGACATTTTGGCTTAATGTGGCCTGGTTTGTTACACTCATAACAAACTATTTCACTTGAATGATTTGGAGTCTTTGGAGCATATTTCTTTGTGAACTTCTTGTATTTGCTTCCACCTTTTCTAAATGCTCTTTTGAATCTTTTGACTATCATAGCCATATCTTCATCATCATCACTTGAAGCACTTGAATCATCACTTGAACTAGCTTTAAAAGCAACACTTTTCTTTTTCTCATCTACTTTTTCGGATATGAAGGCTATACCTTTCTTTTTCTTTTGATCACCTTTTTTCTCATCTTTCTTATAGATCATCTCATGTGTAATGAGAGAACCAATTAGCTCATCATAGGTGTATTTTCTGAAATCCTTAGTGTCTTGAATAACAGTAGTCTTTGCTTCCCATGACTTTGGAAGAGACCTCAGAATTTTCTTTACAAGTTCTTGTTCCTCAAATCTCTTTCTAAGTGCTTTAAGTAGATTGACAAGATCTGTAAATCTGGTACTCATCTCAGCAATAGTTTCACCAGGTTTCATCTCAAACAACTCATAATCACGGATGAGGAGGTTTGTCTTTGACTCTTTCACCACATCAGTTCCTTCATATGTGACTTCTAGTTTGTCCCATATTTCTTTTGCAGTTTGACATCCTGAAATACGATTATACTCATTAATATCAAGAGTACAATGAAGAAGGTTAATAGCCTTGGCATTTGTAGAAATTTTCTTCCAATCGTTATCATCAAATTCAATTTCAGCTTTAGGAATTTGTACCGTTCCTTCACTGGTTTTATAAGGAATATAAGGACCATCTTTAATTATTCTCCAAGCATCAATGTCAACAGATTGTATAAAATTTCTCATTCTAGTTTTCCAAAAGGAGTAATTTGTGCCATTAAAAAGTGGTGGTCTAGTGATGGAATAACCTTCACTAAGAGCGGAGTATACAGTAATTTCTAGATGAACTAGCCATGTGTGTGGATCACTCTAAGGGGTTTAATCCTCAAGCAAGAGAGACAAACTCTGATACCAAATTGATGTCCCAAAATATGTCCAAGAGGGGGTGAATTGGACTTTAAAAACAATTTTCGGTTCTTGCTCAAAACCTTTGAAAATTGCAGCTAGGTTCAACTTAATTGACTAATGTGAAATATGAACAATACAGCTCTATTGACAAGTTGATTCAAAGTTAAGCTATATGCAATCAGTATACTGATCTAACAAATTATATCAACATTCAGTAAAGATATCAGTAATCTGGATAAATTTTTAACACAGCAACGAGCGAGAATACGGATATCCTAGCGGCGACAAATCAAATAACAAGCGATTATATCGGATATCGACTTTAGCGATAAACTAATTTTCTCAGTTTGCAGCAAGGTTATCAGCAAACAATATCAACTTTCATATCAGCAAGAGCATATCAATCATAAAGTTAAATTGTATAAATGTAAAGAGCAAGGGTTGAGAACATGAACACTGAAATTTTTATAGTGGTTCGGCTTCAACTAGCCTACATCCACTCTCTCAAAGATCCCACTTTGAGTCTTCACTTCACTATTCTTCTCTTTTAAAGGCAAGAGACAAAAGCCCTTTACAAATCTTCTCACCAAAGCTTTTACAAGTAGCTTCACACTTCTACCAAGTGTTATCCCAAACACTTTTCACAACCAAGCTTCAATAGGTGCTTGAATGACCTCTCATAAATGATAATAATGTGTTTAAAACTCACTCTCACTCAATACAACAGAATCTATAAAGAAGAGTTGAGTAAATAAGCCAATGATGAGCAATAAAAACACTTTGAGCACTTTGAATGAAAGCTTTTATGATTTTGAACAGTGGAGAGACTTTCATTAAGTGCAAAATGGCCAAAGGTAGGTGTATTTATAGCTTTGGAATGTTTTTTACCGTTGGAGAACTCATTTGAACGTTACAGATACGAATTTCAAGAAAATAGCCGTTATTTTGTCGTTTTCTGCGATGTTGTGCAGAGTTGAGACAGTTAGCATACTTGAGAAAATAACAAACCAGTTAGCATACTAAAATAAGTAGCAAACCAGTTAGCATACCAGGAAAACTTTTCTGCATAACTTTCAAAACTATAAAACTTTACACCAATAGTCAAACACTTTTTAGGCCAATAATGATATTTAAAAGAAAAATCTTTTGATGGATTGAAAATAAGCATCATTGACTTCTACTCCTCAATTCTTTTCACAAGTAATCCTATCAATAAAACTTAACTTCTATACTTTATGTACCTTCAATTATGATTTTCAATGCAGCCTTAGAAGGTAGCCTTTTCTTCTTTTATCTCATTTGATTCGTCATGTGTTATCTTTAGAATGTTATCCTTTCTTCAGAAGCACGAATCCATCATGAAATCCTTGTGACTTTTCTTTGAGATGCACAACACTTAAAACAATGTTAGTTTGATTCTAGTTGAGTTTTGGTATCATCAAAATCTATACTCCTTTGAGCTTGTGGGGTCAACAACGTCGAAGGTGGCTTTGGTATGTTTGTTCGAGATTTTTCTGGGCTAGCTTTTATGGTTGGTGCAGTCTCTCTCCCGCTTGTCCTTCTAGTCGTTGATGCCAAAACAGAGGCTAGTATTTTTGCTTTACGCATAACAAGGGGAGCAGGTTTCAAACATGTTATTCTTGAGTTTGATTCAATTTCTTTGGTTAACATGTTAATGAAGACTCTGTTCCTCGTTCCTGTTTGGGCATTTGGGTATCCAATCATCGCATGGAACTGCTAATTGTTTCTCCTTTTCTTGTATTCATGCCTTTCGAGAAGCCAATATTATGGCTCATGCTCTTGCCAAATATGCTATCTCTAATGATTTGGAGGAAACTATTTGGCTTGAAGATTTCCTAGTTCTATTTTTCCATTTGTATTGCCTGACCTGCCTTCAGGCTGAGTTTTCTTAACAAAGCCTTTATTTCTAAAAAGAAAAAGAATAAAATAGTATGCTCTAAATTTATAAAGAAGAAAAAAAATTGTTGTTAACAATGATTATGAGAAATGTAAAAATATAATAAAATAATAATGCTTTTAATTTCTTTGAATCGTTAAAATTTGAATTAATTTCAGGTTAATTATAATATATAATAATACTTGTGCATGCATTAAATCAGGATTAGAAAAAAAAATCTATATAAGTGAAAATTAATTTATTAATTAAAGAAAGAAAGGAAACTAGCTAAGAATAGTTGAGAAAATTCCTATTAAAATAGGTGAGAATTAATTTATTAATTAAGAATGGAAAGCAAATCAATTAAATATTAGTTGAAGAATTTCCTATTAAAATGAGTGAAAATTAATTTATTCATTAAGAAAGAGAAATTAATTGAAAAATATTAAAGTCATTTCCTAAAATTGTGAGTGGAGATTTTTTATTAATTGTTTTGCGAAAGGTAATAAATATGAAATTTCTTATAGATCAATTAATTTCTTTTTATAGTATGCCATAAGGCAATATTAGAAAATATTTTGTCCACTTTAAAATGCCTGTGTTATACACAAATTTAATAGAAATTATTTTTTTTTTAAATTTAATGGAGGTGATAATTATTCAAATTAAATTAAGTAAATTATAGAATTAAATTAACTTATTTTTATTTTATTAAATTATTATTATTATTATTATTATTGAATGACAATCAACATTATAACAAAAATAATTATTTTTTATTAATTAATTATATGGGTTGCAGTATGTATTGATTGTTAAATATAACTTATATTATTAAAGGAAAAAAAGACATTAATGTTGTAACATTAATTTTTTTTACTTTAAATAATAATAATTATGATAATTAATCACAATTAGTATTACAACAAAAATAATTACTTTTTCTAATTAATTACATAGGTTATAATATGTATTAGTCTTAAATATAACTTGAATTAATTAGCAAAAAAAAATTATAAAATTTGATATTAACAATGATTATGTGAAATATAAAATTATAATAAAATAATAATTGTTTTAATTTTTTTTGAATGGTTAAATTTTGAATTAATTTTAGGTTAGTTATAATATATAATAATAGTTTGTTTCTTGAATTGGTTAAGAATATTTGAATTGGTTGAGAATACATACACACACGGACAGGAAGGCACATACTGTTACTCTAAATCAAAATTTTCATTAATACATGTAATAAAAAATAATTAAAAAAATTAAAGAAAGTTTTTTTTCATAATCATATCTGTGCATAAAAATAATAATTTTTTTATACAAATGAAAATTAATTAATTACTTAAGGAAAGAAAGGAAACTAACTATGAATAGTTGAGGAAATTCCTATTAAAATAGGTAAGAATAAATTTATTAATTAAGAAAGGAAAGCAAATCAATTAAATATTAGTTGAGAAATATCTAATTAAAATGGTTGAAAATTAATTTATTCACTAAAAAAAGAAACCAATTGAAAAACATTTTAGTAATTTCCAAAAATTGTGAGTTGCGATTTTTCATTAATTGTTGCATAAGAGGTAATAAATTTGAGATTTCTTTTTAATTTAAATTGTAATTAATTTGATATTATTTTAATAGATTAATTTCTTTTTATAGTAAGTCTTGTAATAAATAAATATATATATATTCCAACATAATTCATTTCATATCAAACACAATAATTACTTGTCTGCTTCTTTTAGTTATTTTTTGTTTTTAGTCTTAAAGAATAGCTTTACCTAAGTCCCTCTCCACAAGCAATCAGAAAGATTATAATGTGTCAGAAAGTGCAGTAGATGCATGTGAAGGACAAGCCACTGCGAATTTGAGTTCCAATGGCGATTGAGCAAAACCAGCAGCCTAAATGGGAAGCAAAAGTCACTGCAAAATTAACAAATGCCCAACCAATCCAAATATGGCCTCTTTTCACCGACTTCTTCAACCTCCACAAATGGCTTCCTACCCTCCAAACCTGCTATGGCATCTCCGGGACTAACGGCAAGCCCGGCTGCATACGCTACTGCTCTGGCTCCTCAATTCCATCCAAAGGCAGCTCCAGTGACAACTACCAACTCCCCGTTAGCTGGTCCACTGAGAGACTGGAAGCCGTTGATAATGAGGAATGCAGCCTGAGATATGCGATAGTGGACAGCAACATCGGGTTCAAATCATACGTTTCGACGGTTAGGATTGTTCCGGTTGAAGGTGGTGGATGTATAATTGAGTGGTGGTTTCAGGTGGATCCTGTGGAAGGATGGGTGTTGGAGGATTTGGTGAGCAAGTATGAAGCGGCTCTACTGCTAATGGCTAAGAGAATGGAGGATCATCTTCAGGCTTCAAAGCAGCCGCCACATGTTTCATTCGCAGGTTTGTCTTCTTCCTTTCCTCCCTTGAAAATGTAATTATGAGTAAATTATAATTTCCTCCTTATAATTTAGTAAAGATTTTTTTTTTCTTCAATATAATTTAGTAAAGTAAATGAGTTGTGCGTATCTATCGAATTTGTATTTTGAAATTCAATCTTAAAAAATTAATTCTGTAAATAACTTAATTTTTTTATTGAAAAATATAATAAATATATTTTAAAAACATTTTAACATTATTAAATTAAAACTTACTAATTTTAAATTTTTTTTGCTATATCAAAAAATATTACTCCAACCGGTCAATTTTTTCTGTCTCTTTCTTCCCCCTCTCTCTTTAATTGTGTTTTCTCTCTAATATCTTGGCTAATTATTAAAATAATATAAAAAATTATAACAAAATAATGTGAAGTTGAAATTATTTATTAAAATAATGTTTGTTAAGAAAAAAAAGCCAATTGATAAAAAAGATTTAAAGAAAGTTTAACAAAAAGATGCCAATTCAATAAGTAGTTCTAAATTATATGCACATGAAAGTGGGAGACATTTTTGCTCTTGAAAATATTAGTCAACCTAGCGTTTTCAAGAGCAGTCAAATGTTTCTGAAAACACCTGTGTGAATGATATTAGGTCTGGCTTTGCATATAATTCAATGTAAATTTTATATATAAGGTATATTTTTGATCAAAATTTATTGTAGAATTTAACGCGAAATTCTTTTCTTGTGCGTAAAAAATTTTGTTAAAATTTGGAAGATAAAATTAGAAATAAAAAATTTTATGAGAATTTTAGAGTTGTATTGCTAAAAATGCTAGTAATTTAAATGAAAATAATATTTTTTAGAATATTATTAATATAAATGAATTTTTTTTTGTAATTATTGGCAACTTAAAAATTAATGTACAAAATTTTAATTAGAACTTGTGTTGTATTTTTTAATCTCATATATATTTGTTGTAATAAGTATATATGAAAATATTTATTTAGATTTATTCCTTAGAGTGAAAATTAAAAGATGGAAGCAGTAATTTCAAATAAATATATAATATAAATTTATGTAAAAAAGAAGAAGTACATGATGTAAATTAATAAAATTGAATGTATAGTATAATGTAAATAATATATTTATAATTATTCAAATAGAAATTATATATAAAAAATACACTAATGTTGACCTAAATGTCTTCTTGTGCCACATCGTAAAGGCTTTCTTATATGTTGTGGATTTTCATGGATATTGACTTGTCGAATCACAAGATTTGCTTTTGCCTCTCCTTTTAATTCTATATTCCTTTCGTCACTCCTTTGATAGTCCTTAACATAATCAGTATTAAAATTTTGCAGATCGTTATAGCTAAAATTCTGATATTATTTTGGACCAAATGTGGACTGATAGAAGTCAATGAAAGAATGGATGGTATAGCTTATGGAAGCTTGTTGTGTATAGTAATGTGTAGAAAAAGATGCATTAAAAGCTAGTATTGAATATTGAAATGACGTTGTGTAGTAAATTGCAAGACAATTAGGCGAGTCTCTAGTAGTACCATCGTTGGAGTAGAATGAGTGTAATGTTGTTATTCTTTGTAAGTAAAATTATATAGAAATTTAAAAGAAGAATGCAAATTCCACTCAGCAGGTGTTGTAGAACGTGATGGACTAGGTATAGTAAGATCTACATGATACCCATAGGTGATGGGTAAAGGGACTAGTACATTCTCTTTTGAGGGCATATTAATAACAACATGCCTTTATGACATACCATGTCTCCTTCATCGTTGTTCATGTGATGATAGCATACGAGATATTTCTATTGGCAGAAGGGCGAGTTGAAACGAATGAGTTGTAGTCATACAAAGTTTTTCATTTAATGCACCTAACAAACTAAAAATCTTAATCAATGACAAGCTTGAGAGGATGATTCTGGTAAATTATATATATATATATATATATATATATATATATATTGGAGTCCATCCACCTGTATGAAGATAAAAACATTATTTACTTAATAAAAATTCATATAATTAGATAAAAATAAAAAAATGCCAAGTTATTTATCATGACTTGATTTGTGCATCTTTAGGGGAAATCTAGTGTCTTGTTCATTGTATAAATCATTGTATATGCTCTGAAAGCAATCTTAATGGTCATTGCAACTAGTCGTTAGTAAAAACATGATTATGTCGGGCATTTCAAGCATTAATGTAAGGTGCATATTTGATTGCCTAATTGTGATCTAATTGCCTCCTGCAATTCTATGGAGCGCAAAGTATCATCTTAATATGGGACAAAGGAATTGGTTGGTTCGTATCAAACTAGTGAAGGCAACAATTCGGTTGATGTCATTCAATGATGTGAAAGTATATAAGTGGTACTAGTGACCTCTACACATGCCTCTTAATAAACAAAATGGTGGCAACAAATTCTTAGCCTCTTGGTATGGTTGCCCACTTATCTATAAATAATATAAAAGTTATTAAATATATTACGAATGACAAAAAAGAATTTATTATACCATAAATTGATAATGAAATATTTATAGTATCTGATTTGGTCGCTGTTGTTCTAATTATACTCGCAATAATCGCAACAAATGCATCAATGTATGTGTTGTTCTTAGTGGAGTTCTACCTATAATTTTTTTTAATAAGCTTATTAAATAAATTTAGTTTTCTTTTAAGCATTAAAAAAATTAAATACGTATAAATTGAAAAAGAAAATTTTAAAACCCATACGGTCTACTAAAACAAAAAGGTTGTGGCATACAAATGTTAGTAGTATGCCATAAAGCATATCATTTAGTATGTATCTTGTACATGTTTTTATTAATAAAAGACATTTTCATTTTTTCGTTTACATAATATATTTATGTGTAATAAAAAATGTCCATTGATATTTTGTTATAAATTCTATTCTTAAGTTGTTAAAAATATGAGTGACAGTATTTCTAGTACAAAGTATCATAAATAGGTTCACAATCGAGGATACTTCATAATAAGAACATGACTTATCCAGAGAGATTGTATTCATGTTTGTTCCCAAGTTATTTATATGAGATATAAATAAGATAGAATGGTGAGTCTCATGCCATATAACAAACATGATAGGTACTTATACATGATAAGTAGGCCGAACCAGTGACACTTATAACAAGCACATGGAGTTTACTCTTGTCAATGTATTGTCATAAATCATATCAGTGTATATAATCTTTAGACTTGAGATAGCACAGTTATTTTGTATACAAGTGGTTTGAGTTTGATACTGCTTTCATACTTCTACTGTGTATGAGTATATGGGCATGTGTTGGCTCCTACTAGTTATATATGGAGGTAGGTGTTGATCAAGATGGAATCTGTTCCTCTAAGTAAATAGAGATAAAATTCTAAGTTCATTTAATTGTTCTTGATGTTTCAAGTTCCTGGCTAGGACAGATAGATTTATTCAGAAAGAGTTTCTAATGAGAAAAATCTTTTTAATCAAGAACTGGAATTAAAAGAGAACATAATATTCATAGCAAATGGAGTTTGACATAAACCATGACTCCAGCTTGAGTTGGGATTTTGTAATAGAAAGATTCTAGTGCATGGTAACATATGATTATAGGTTCATTTAAAGTAAACCTTATTACTAATTAGGTGGCCATGGCATGCTATGCTAGGTGTTAACCATGGTCTATGAGGTGCATAAAATGATTTAGAGAAATCATTTATGGTAAGAAAGAGTTCTGATGATATTAAGAGTTGATATCATATCTCATTACCAATTAGTGATGAGTCTACTAAGTCACACATATACACAAATAATCACCTAATTAAATATGATTTAATTAATTAATTAAAGAGTTTAATTGATTAATTAAATAGGTTTGATTTGCAATTAGATTGCAAAGTCCCTAGCATGACTTGAAACCAAATCTATTTTATTGGATGTACAGTATAAGTTAAATTTATATTTAAAGTATTTAAATAAGTATTTAATTAATGAGAAATTAATTAATAAAGATTAATTAATTGATTTATATTTGATATAAATTGATTAGAAGAAGAGAAATAATTATTTTGGGTTGAGAACTCAAAATTAAGACACAGGGGCATTTTGGTCATTTCACAGGGTAACATGTGGCACCATGAGATGGTGACACATGGCACTACACATAAGCTTGCCAAATGTCTTTTAATCATGTAGGATGATTAAAATTAAGATGAAATATAGGTTTGACACTTGGCACAATGTGATTGGGTCAATTAAACCTAGAACCAATTAGAGGGTAACATATGGCAAGGGTTTAATGTGTTAACCTAGCTATATAAGTGTTGTTATGAAAAGAAATTAATACAACCAGCAGCTATCCTCTTTGTGCCGCCACCCAAAGGCTCCTCTCCCTCTCTTCTTCTTCACCTCTCATCAATGCTAAGAGATTATGTAACACCCCCGTTGCATAGCCTGGTAGATTTCACTGTTCCGGTGACCGGTGTCGGTCCAAACAATTAATGGGATTAGGGCCACACTTAAGACAATTTGAGAAGCCATAAACACAAATAATTAGTAATGTTTAATTAATTAACTATAAATAAGAAAAACAGAACATAAGAGGTTAAACGTGCCGAGAGTCACAGCGATGAGTGACCTCCTCGGGAACGACTGCGAAGTCGTTTTAAACTCAAATTTCGAACCGTAAAAAGTGACGCTGCGGTCCTTAGGACCCTTATGAACACAGTGGAAAAGAGAAAATCATGAAAAAGAACTGTTAAGCCAGTCAAATAATTAGGTCAGGGAGCCGGAAGAAATATGGAATTATTTGCAAACCGGGATGAACCGGGGAGGGGCGATTTGGTCAATTGACCTCGAGAGCTGACTCCTGACCTAACTGTCAAATAAAATAGGAGAAAAGAAAATTTTGGAATCGAGAATTAAATTAAAGAACTAATAGAAAAAAATAAATAGAAAAAAAAAAGAAAAAAGAAAGAAGTTAGAAAAGTCAAAGGTGATGTCATAAAAGAATTTATTTAAATGAATTATTAAATTGTGACTTTGTGGTCTTCCATAAGCAAAATAAAAAGAAAAGAAATTGGTTTTTTTTCTTCTTCATTTCCGTCAACCTTCATCTCCTCTCTCATCTCTCTCTTTTTCTTAACTCTCCATCTCCACAAACTCCATTAAAGCTCAATTTTGAGCTTGTATATCATAAAATTTCACCATAGAAAAATTAGCCACCATAGTTAAAGCTTATCTAGGCAACTTGAGAAGAGGATTGAGCAAGAAAGAAAGAAAGAAAGAAGAACAAAAGTTAGGGTTTTGAAGATTTAAGAAATGTTAGTGTGTTAACTCATTATATTACTTCTTTAAATGCATATGCAATGGTTGACATGAGCTTAGAAGTTATGAAATGAAATAAAAACATGGTAGAAGGACCAAACTGAAATTTGGGCAGCTTGATAGGAGTATGATTTACATGAAATTGATGCATTAGAATGAGTTTAAAAGCTTTGATTAGTTGAATGGTTAAGGTTAAGTGCACTAGTTATGGTTAAATGCAAGAGTTAGTGAGTTTAGGGTTTCAATGCAAGGGTTTATGAATCAAAAATTGGAGAAATGCATAAATGGCATATTTGACCTATTGTGAAATGAAATAATGATCAATTAGGACCAAATAAATTGTATGGGAATGGTGGAAAATTTAGTTAAATTCGTAGGTCAATGGTCATGCTGCTGGCAGCATGACCAAACCCACTTTGAAGGACCAAAACTCAAATTTTACAAGCCTAATGGATAAGCCACCAATTGGAAATGAAAATAGACATAAAAGAGCACAACTTTCATTAAGGAACCATGACCAAAAATTGACTAAAACTTGGTGAAACAATTGACCAAAGTGAGTTGATAGCAGGCTGCCTCAAGATTAACTGACCAAATGAACAGTAACTGTTCATTTGGTCATAACTCGAGCTAGGTAGGTCAAATTGACCTGAAATTTTACCAGAAATTAGATATGATATAGACCTAAAACTTTCATGAAGAACACCAACCCAAATTAGGCCATTAACTCATTCAAATCATTGAGCAAAGTTAAAATTACTGTACTGAAACTCTGCAGAATTTTCAGTGGAGTAGCAATGTTTGGATGGCTATAACTCTCTCTAGAAAACTCGGATTTAGGCGATTCTTGAATCGAAGGAAACCTAAGACATAGTAGAACATTTCATCTGAAGAAAGTTAGACCAAATTATGAACTTAACTTGATCAAATTACTGACCAAAGTTGGACCAAAAATCACAAAGACCTAAATTGCGGTATGAGCGATTGCACGTGAACAAGAAACTTATTTTGGCCATAACTTGAGCTACAAAACTCCGATTGAGGTGATCCAAAAATGAGAATACACTTTAGACAATAAGAAACATTTTCTATGAAGGAAGTTTTGTCAAATTCCAATAGTAGATCGACCAATGGAATAGTGCAACTTCGGAGCACAAAACCGAAAATTGGCAATTTTGCCAAAATGACCTATGCTTTGAAAAAGTGACCAAAACCAACAAGTTTAATGAACAAAATGTGGTATGTGGGTGAAGTTGAAGTTCCCATACCTATTAATCCTTAGAAAGTCAATTATTTGACTTGAATAGTGCAGTGAATAGTAACCCGAAACACAAAATTTTGAGAACGTCGAATTTAACACGTTAGAGCTAAGTAAATGCGAAGTTAAAATTTATTTTGGGATTTATGTT
The DNA here is from genome assembly GCF_030052815.1 of Hevea brasiliensis. NCBI lineage: Eukaryota > Viridiplantae > Streptophyta > Magnoliopsida > Malpighiales > Euphorbiaceae > Hevea > Hevea brasiliensis. Next base: position 105,440,687 of record NC_079496.1, read on the forward strand.
AAGTTCTTGTACTGAAACATTGTAAAATTTTGTGTTTCAGTTGAAAAGAATATCGGGAAGGAACCCGAGGAAACGAGTCGAGGCTAAGGGATGACTCACTTGAGGTTTGTGCACAATAAACCCTATTTAAGTATTTTACTCTTGAAAAATTGATTTAGCATGTATTATGAACATATGAACTTTTGTGTTGCCACCTTGTGATCAAATTATAACTTTGGAAATTGATTTGATTTTTGTATGCAATATTTGAATGAAATGTTTGAAATGGATTTTATGTTCACACTTAACATGACAGTATCACATTTCCTCCTCCATTTATGGGGTTGAGATCGTTTATTTTCCTCCCTCTCTGGCTTGCCAGTTGAGGTTGTAGATCGGATGAGTACTCATTAGCTAGCTAGCCACCTCCCTCATTGGTTTCGATTAATGGGGTTGAGATTGCTTTGTCGTGGTGTACAACACGGCATTGATCGAAAATTTTGTGTCATGGCTTAAGTTGTGTACGACTTTGGCAAGACTGTGTTTACGCAATTGTTTGACTAAACTGTTGTTTAATATATGATTTGACAAAATGAGTTGTTATGAGCTTGATATTTGTGAAATGTGATTGTGAAGTATTCAAATTATGTTTCATCAATAAATGATTTATGTATCACATTTTAAATCTTTATTGTGCACCACTGAGTATGTTTATACTCAGCGATAGTTTAATTTACTGTCACAGATAAGAGCAAGGAAAAAGCAGCAGAGTGAGTCACATCGAGTTGAAGATCACATCAAGCTTTTGTACGGGTCTTGTTTTATACCCTTATGGTTATTTTGATGTAAATCTCAGAATGTCATAAGTATCAATGTAAATTGAGCAGTTGTAAATAAATTGTAATAATATTATTTTGGGTTTGTTTCTGTAAATTTAATATTTGTAAATATGAATTTTCTATTTTATGTTTTGTAAATGAAGATATTAAATACTTTGAGATGAGAAATCTTGATTTGTATTGTGAAATTATTTGAAGTGCCTTGATTGAGTTGATTTGAGAATTATTGGTGGTTGGGAGTTGTGAAATATTTTTGGAAGTGCTTTACAGTCTTTAAAGAACTGGTTTCTCAAAATACAGAGGAAACTCACAAAAGTTTTATAAAATTATGCAAAATTTAAATGGACAAAATTTTTACTAGTATTTAAACTTTGAATAAATGGTTTTTAATTTCTACCAAAATGCTCACCACTTCCAAAATGTAAGAAAATTGTTTTAAAATCCCTTGTAGGGTACTTAATGAGTTATCGGTAGGCGAAGTTCGGTAGTTCATTAAGTATTCTATGGGATCATGTTATGCCTTACGGAGGGGTAAGGTGTGACATGTTTTAGTGGTATCAGAGCATGGTTCTGCAATAAATTTTGACTATGCATGTGAATATTTCTTTGATAAGTACAACTGCTCAAGTGTCTTTAATTGATACATATGGCGTATTTACATCATAAATATGCACTAACGGAGGTCAACCTCCTTGTGTTTGATCTCAGGAAGTAGAAAATTGTGAAAAACGGAATGGAAGGAGGAGATCATTCCGAAGAACAATCTGTTGAGGCTGAGGTTCAAGGGGAAGCCCCAGCACTCCAGAATGTGAGTGGGTCAGCCACTGCTCTGCTCAAAGACCGCAATTTCTGCTCAATTTATGCGGCAGATGGTCGCCTTCTTTCAAAGAAATGGCGGGTAATGTGCCGCCCCAAGCTCAGATGCTAATACCTGTAGCCCAACCACAGCCCTCAGCTCGGCAGTATGAAAAATTGATGAAATTTGGGGCCACTGAGTTTAAAGGCACTGTGGATCCACTGGAGGCAGAACAGTGGTTGGAAAGAATGGAACGAGTTTTCAGGAAGCTACAGTGTACAGAGGAATTGAAGTTTGAGTATTCTGTTTCCTTATTGCAAGGGGATGCGTTTGAATGGTGGAAGACCATCCCCCACAGCCTGGTTGAGCCACCTGTGTTAACCTGGTCAGACTTCTTGAAGGAATTCTGACAGAAATGGGTTCCCGATGCATATGTGGACATGAAGTTGCAAGAATTCTTGAGTTTGAAACAAGGGAACCGAATCAGAGGTAATATGAGAGAGATTTTTCAAGACTAAGCCACTATGCTGGAAGCTTAGTCTCCACCCCTAGAGACAGATGCAAGAGGTTTGAGTCTGGGCTAAGGCAGAGTCTGAGAATGCAAGTTGTGGGTTTCAGACATCAGAATTTTGCTGAATTGATCTCACAAGCCTTGGAATTAGAAAGGATAGAATCTGAAGGGGCAGTGAAAAAGGGTTCACAAGAGAAAGAGAAAACTGAAAAGATTACTGAACAAACATCTGGAAGTGGTTCTGGGAAGAGGAAACAGTTTGGGGGATCTAGCTCCCGTAGAGGCAGAGGCAGATTTTCTGGCCAAAGACCACCCCTGCCTGTCACAGACCAGCAGCACCTCGAGGATCTCTATCGGTCCGGCAGTGTGAAACGTGTGGTAGAACACATGGTGGGGTTTGTTTCAAGGCTACTGGTGCATGTTTTAACTGTGGAGGAAGCGGACATTTCGCTAAGGATTGCACTAGTCCGCGCTGGTCTGGATCTTTCACTACATCTGAAGGATCAGCTCAAGTCTCTGCACCTGCAGGGTCACGCCACCGCTAGAGGCAGAGGCAGGTAGGGTCTGGTAACACCCCGGAAGTCGAGCACTGTTAACCACCAAAGATCGATGGCGCACTGGTTAGAGTATATACCATGCGTCAAAGGGAAGAGGTCAAACATCGATGTTGTAGGTGGTAATTTCTCCATCCTTGACAAAGATGTGCATGTGTTATTTGATCTGGCTCCACACATTCGTATGTTAGTGCTAGTGTGATGTATTCTACTACTATTCGTGTGTACCAATGGACTATGATGTGTTAGTAACTAGTCCATTAGGCCAGAGGTCGTGGTAAATAGGTCAGTATAGAGATCGTCCCTTTGGTGATCCAAGGACACACTTTTTTGTCTGATTTAATTGAAATGCCCTTCAGAGATTATGACATTATCTTGGGCATGGATTGGTTAGCCAGGCATCACGCCATGATTGATCAGAGATCAAGATCCACTTTTGGTCTCTCTCAGTATGGTGATGTAGTAATACATGGGGAGAGACAGTTATTGCCTTCAAATATCATTTCAGCTGCACTGGCCAGAAAAATGATTAAAAAACGGTGTGAGGCGTACTTGGCACATGTGATAGACACCCAAGTGGGGAGTCCAGCATTGGAGGACATTCCTACTGTATGTGACTTTCCGGATGTATTTCCTGAAGAATTGCCAGGATTACCTCCAGAAAGAGATGTGCAGTTTGAAATTGATGTTATGCCTGGTGTGGACCCAATCTCCATAACGCCATACAGAATGGCACCAGCAGAACTAAAAGAATTGAAAGTGCAGTTGCAAGAGTTGCTTGATAAGGGCTTCATTCGCCCTAGTGTGTCACCTTGGGGAGCGCCAGTATTATTTGTAAAGAAGAAGGATGGCACTCTCCGGCTATGCATTGACTATCGGCAGTTGAATAAGGTGACAATAAAGAACAGATACCCATTACCCCGTATTGATGACTTGTTTGATCAGTTGAGGGGTGCAGCTGTATTCTCCAAAATTGACCTGAGATCAGGTTATTATCAGCTGAAAGTACAAGAGCAGAGTATTTCTAAAACTGCCTTCAGAACCCGCTATGGCCATTATGAATTCCTAGTCATGCCATTCGGGTTAACCAATGCTCCGGCTGCTTTTATGGATCTGATGAACACTATTTTCAGACCATACCTCGACCAGTTTGTTGTGGTATTTATCGATGATATATTAGTCTATTCGAGGGATGCAGAAGAGCATGATAGACATCTGCGGATTGTACTGCAAACTTTGAGGGAGAAACAGCTATATGCCAAATTGTCGAAGTGTGAATTTTGGCTGAAGGAGATATCCTTTTTGGGGCATGTAGTGTCAGAAGAGGGCATTAAGGTAGATCCTAGCAAGATTGAAGCTGTCCTTAATTGGAAGCCACCCAGAAATGTCACAGAGATTCGCAGTTTTCTGGGGTTAGCTGGATACTACCGTCGATTTGTGAAGGGATTTTCCATGTTGGCATCTCCATTGACCAAGCTGCTTAGAAAGGATGTGAAATTTCAGTGGACGGACAAATGCCAGCAAAGTTTTGATGAATTGAAAAGATGTTTGACAGAGGCTCCAGTCCTGACTTTACCTACTCCGGGTAAAGAGTACACAGTTTATAGCGATGCTTCTCACAATGGGTTAGGTTGTGTGTTGATGCAAGGTATCAGAAGCTGTTGGAAGAAGTCCGGCAGGGCAAGAAACCAGATTTCTCAATCAGAGATGATGGTTTACTGCTACACCAAGGCAGAATGTGTGTTCCTAATGATGTTGATTTGAGGCAGATCATTTTGAAGGAAGCACATGAGTCTCCTTTTGCCATGCACCCTGGTGGTACAAAAATGTATAGAGGGCTAAAGGAGCATTACTGGTGGATGGGTATGAAGAGAGATGTGGCAGAGTTGGTGTCCAAATGCCTAACTTGTCAGCAAGTAAAGGCAGAGCATCAAGTACCCACTGGGTTGTTACATCCGCTACCAGTGCCGGAATGGAAATGGGAAAGAATAACAATGGATTTTGTGATGGGACTTCCGAGGACACAGAAGAGTCATGATGCAGTTTGGGTCATTGTTGATGACTAACCAAGTCCGCTCATTTTCCGCCAAATCAATGGACTATAGTTTGGACAGATTGGCGGGTTGTACATCGATGAGATTGTGAGATTGCATGGAGTGCGATATCTATCGTATCGCATGAGATCCTAGGTTCACTTCTAGATTCTGGGGTAGTCTTCAGAGAGCCCTAGGAACTAGATTGAACTTCAGTACTGCATTCCATCCACAGACAGATGGCCAGTCTGAGAGGGTAATTCAGATCTTGGAGGATATGCTACGGGCTTGTGTGATTGAGTTTGAGGGCAGTTGGGATACACACTTGCCTTTGATTGAGTTTGCTTACAACAACAGCTACCAATCAAGCATTGGGATGCCTCCATATGAAGCTTTGTATGGCAGAAATGTAGAACCTGTTGTGTTGGGATGACGTGGGTGAAAGAAAGATGATCGGACCAAATTGTTCAACAGATCAAGAGAAAATCGGGTGATCGAGATTGACTTAAAGTCGCATCGCATCACAAAAGTCCTATGTTGATTTGAAAAGAAGGGACATTGAGTATGCAGTGGGTGAGAAAGTTTTCCTCAAGGTTTCTCCTTGGAAGAGGATTATGAGATTCGGCAGAAAGGGAAAACTAAGTCCTCGTTTTATCGGGCCATATGAGGTTCTGGAAAGAGTGGGTCCTTTGGCATATCGGTTGGCACTACCTCCAGAGTTGGAGAAGATACATAATGTCTTCCATGTGTCCATGTTGAGGAGATACCGATCGACCCATCTCATGTATTACCAAGAGAAGAAATAGAAGTGAATCCGGACCTCACATATGAAGAAGAACCCATAAAGATTCCGGCTTATGAGGTGAAGCACTACGGAATAAGCAGATACCGTTGGTAAAAGTGTCTTTGTGGAACCATCATTCGCCAAGAAGCTACTTGGGAACGAGAGGAGGACATGAGGAGACAACACCCACAACTATTCAAAGATTGATACTGGTAAAATTTGAGACGAAATTTATTTAAGGGGAGAATTGTAACACCCCGTTGCATAGCCGGTAGATTTCATCATTCGGTGACCGGTGTCGGTCCGGACAATTAATGGGATAATGTCCACACTAAAGACAATTTGAGAAGCCATAAACACAAATAATTAGTAATGAATAATTAATTAAATATAAATAAGAAAAACAGAAAATAAGAGGTTAAACATGCCGAGAGTCACGATGAGTGACCTCCTGAACGCATCGCAAGTCGCTTTTAAACTCAAATTTCAACCGTAAAGTGACGCTGCGGTCCTTAGGACCCTTATGAACACAAAGTGGAAAAGAGAAAATCATGAAAAGAACTGTTAAGCTACCAAATAATTAGGTCGTGGAGCCGTAAGAAATATGGAATTATTTGCAAACCGGGATGAACAGGGAGGCGTTTTGGTCAATTGACCCCGAGAGCTGACTCCTGACCTAACTGTCAAATAAAATTGGAGAAAAGAAAATTTCAGAATCGAGAATTAAATTAAAGAACTAATAGAAAAAAATAAATAGAAAAAAAAAAAGAAAAAAGAAAGAAGTTAGAAAAGTCAAAGGTGATGTCATAAAAGAATTTATTTAAATGAATTATTAAATTGTGACTTTGTGGTCTTCCATAAGCAAAATAAAAAGAAAAGAAATTGGTTTTTTTTCTTCTTCATTTCCGTCAACCTTCATCTCCTCTCTCATCTCTCTCTTTTTCTTAACTCTCCATCTCCACAAACTCCATTAAAGCTCAATTTTGAGCTTGTATATCATAAAATTTCACCATAGAAAAATTAGCCACCATAGTTAAAGCTTATCTAGGCAACTTGAGAAGAGGATTGAGCAAGAAAGAAAGAAAGAAAGAAGAACAAAAGTTAGGGTTTTGAAGATTTAAGAAAGGTTAGTGTGTTAACTCATTATATTACTTCTTTAAATGCATATGCAATGGTTGACATGAGCTTAGAAGTTATGAAATGAAATAAAAACATGGTAGAAGGACCAAACTGAAATTTGGGCAGCTTGATAGGAGTATGATTTACATGAAATTGATGCATTAGAATGAGTTTAAAAGCTTTGATTAGTTGAATGGTTATGGTTAAGTGCACTAGTTATGGTTAAATGCAAGAGTTAGTGAGTTTAGGGTTTCAATGCAAGGGTTTATGAATCAAAAATTGGAGAAATGCATAAATGGCATATTTGACCTATTGTGAAATGAAATAATGATCAATTAGGACCAAATAAATTGTATGGGAATGGTGGAAAATTTAGTTAAATTCGTAGGTCAATGGTCATGCTGCTGGCAGCATGACCAAACCCACTTTGAAGGACCAAAACTCAAATTTTACAAGCCTAATGGATAAGCCACCAATTGGAGATGAAAATAGACATAAAAGAGCACAACTTTCATTAAGGAACCATGACCAAAAACTGACTAAAACTTGGTGAAACAATTGACCAAAGTGAGTTGATAGCAGGCTGCCCTCAAGATTAAACTGACCAAATGAACAGTAACTGTTCATTTGGTCATAACTCGAGCTAGATAGGTCAAATTGACCTGAAATTTTACCACAAATTAGATATGATATAGACCTAAAACTTTCATGAAGAACACCAACCCAAATTAGGCCATTAACTCATTCAAATCATTGAGCAAAGTTAAAATTACTGTACTGAAACTCTGCAGAATTTTCAGTGGAGCAGCAATGTTTGGATGGCTATAACTCTCTCTAGAAAACTCGGATTTAGGCGATTCTTGAATCGATGGAAACCTAAGACATAGTAGAACATTTCATCTGAAGAAAGTTAGACCAAATTATGAACTTAACTTGATCAAATTACTGACCAAAGTTGGACCAAAAATCTGCCAGCACCTAAATTGCAGTATGAACAATGCACGTGAACAGTAAACTTATTTTGGCCATAACTTGAGCTACAAAACTCCGATTGAGGTGATCCAAAAATGAGAATACACTTTAGACAATAAGGAACATTTTCTATGAAGGAAGTTTTGTCAAATTCCAATAGTAGATCGACCAATGGAATAGTGCAACTTCGGAGCACAAAACCGAAAATTGGCAATTTTGCCAAAATGACCTATGCTTTGAAAAAGTGACCAAAACCAACAAGTTTAATGAACAAAATGTGGTATGTGGGTGAAGTTGAAGTTCCCATACCTATTAATCCTTAGAAAGTCAATTATTTGACTTGAATAGTGCAGTGAATAGTAACCCGAAACACAAAATTTTGAGAACGTCGAATTTAACACGTTAGAGCTAAGTAAATGCGAAGTTAAAATTTATTTTGGGATTTATGTTAAGTTCTAGTACTGAAACATTATAAAATTTTGTGTTTCAGTTGAAAAGAATATCGGGAAGGAACCCGAGGAAACGAGTCGAGGCTAAGGGACGACTCGCTTGAGGTTTGTGCACAATAAACCCTATTTAAGTATTTTACTCTTGAAAAATTGATTTAGCATGCATTATGAACATATGAACTTTTGTGTTGCCACCTTGTGATCAAATTATAACTTTGGAAATTGATTTGATTTTTGTATGCAATATTTGAATGAAATGTTTGAAATGGATTTTATGTTCACACTTAGCATGACAGTATCACATTTCCTCCTCCATTTATGGGGTTGAGATCGTTTATTTTCCTCCTCTCTCGCTTGCCGCTGAGGTTGTAGATCGGATGAGTACTCATTAGCTAGCTAGCCACCTCCCTCATTGGTTTCGATTAATGGGGTTGAGATTGCTTTGTCGTGGTGTACAACACGGCATTGATCGGAAATTTTGTGTCATGGCTTAAGTTGTGTACGACTTTGGCAAGACTGTGTTTACGCAATTGTTTGACTAAACTGTTGTTTAATATATGATTTGACAAAATGAGTTGTTATGAGCTTGATATTTGTGAAATGTGATTGTGAAGTATTCAAATTATGTTTCATCAATAAATGATTTATGTATCACATTTTAAATCTTTATTGTGCACCACTGAGTATGTTTATACTCAGCGATAGTTTAATTTATTGTCGCAGATAAGAGCAAGGAAAAAGCAGCAGAGTGAGTCACATCGAGTTGAAGATCACATCAAGCTTTTGTAATGGGTATTGTTTTATACCCTTATGGTTATTTTGATGTAAATCTGTAATGTCATAAGTATCAATGTAAATTGAGCATTGTAAATAAATTGTAATAATATTATTTTGGGTTTGTTTCTGTAAATTTAATATTTGTAAACATGAATTTTCTACTTTATGTTTTGTAAATGAAGATATTAAATACTTTGAGATGAGAAATCTTGATTTGTATTGTGAAATTATTTGAAGTGCCTTGATTGAGTTGATTTGAGAATTATTGGTGGTTGGGAGTTGTGAAATATTTTTGGAAGTGCTTTTTACAGGTCTTTAAAGAACTGGTTTCTCAAAATACAGAGGAAACTCTGTCAAAATTTTTATAAAATTATGCAAAATTTAAATTGACAAAATTTTTACTAGTATTTAAACTTTGAATAAATGGTTTTTAATTTCTACCAAAATGCTCACCACTTCCAAAATGTAAGAAAATTGTTTTAAAATCCCTTGTAGGGTACTTAATGAGTTATCGGTAGGCGAAGTTCGGTAGTTCATTAAGTATTCTATGGGATCATGTTATGCCTTACGGAGGGGTAAGGTGTGACAGATTAGCAAACAATCTCTTGAATTAAAAATACTAGAAATTGTTTCTAGTGTCCTGTTTACATCTTTAATCTATTAAAAGGCAGAACTTGATTTTCTAAATAATAGAAAAAGCTTTAGAACCTGTTCAAGGGCTGCCATAGGTGTTCTTAGTGTGGACAAGCTAGAAGGACAACATCTGGTGTCCTGAAGACGCATCTTAAAGGTACAAATACACTGCAGTGCATCAAGAGGTTAGTGTATTTGTTCTTGATTTAATCTAGGGTTCTAAAATTAATCTGATTAATTTTAAAATCTTAAATGCCAAATACAGATCTAAAAACATATTAAAAGTGTTTTAATATGTTGTTTATTATTGAAATCAAATAGATAAAAATAAATCTTGCATGATGCATGTGACCATAGGTGAAAATTTTTGAATTCAATGGTATAAACTTGTGTTTTTCACGCTTCCGCTCCTTCAATTGGTATCAGAGCTACTATATTTGCCATTTAGATTGTTGATTATATGATTTAATTATGTGTTTTGATCATGAGATGATTTATCCATTACTGGTTGCAATGGATGTGTGGCGGGATGCTTGATGAACTCCAACATGGTGCGCATGGTTTGGGCTTCATAGGTGGTGCAAGGTTTGACTTTTTAATTCTGCAATTGTTGTATGATCTAAGGCCTATCCTATGACTAATTAAAGTGTTTAATTAGTAGTTTTAATCACACAATTAAATTTTGATTCAAATCAGAATTTTAAAAGTTGTTTGAATGTGATTCAAATATGAATATTTAAAGTTATTTGAATCATATTTAAATATAATTTTTTAAAGTTGTTTGAAGAATATTCAAATCTGAATTTTTTAAAAATTGTTTGAATGTGATTCAAATATGAATTTTTAAGGTTGTTTGAATGTAATTCAAATCTGAATTTTTAAATTTGTTTGAATGAGATTCAAATATGAATTTTTAAATTTATTTGAATCATATTCAAATCTGGATTTTTAAGTTGAATATGAGATATTCAATTTAATTTAAGTATGTATATTTTATTTAATTGTTAAATAGTGATATGCATGATGAATGATCATAGACTATAAAAGACCAATGTGATTCGATTTATTTCTTTTATGTTTCTTTGGGATTGTAAATTAATTAATTAATTTTAATTTATTTTGGGCATATATTATTAAGTTTGTAATAATTTTTAGGTTGTAATTTCATTTATTTAAGTTCTTGTAAATTCACCTTGGTATGCCAATGATTACTATATAATATTGGATTGCAATAAGTTCAAGGAGGTCAAGAGCATTGGTGGGACCAGTGGGAGAAATTTAAGATCAAGTGTTGATTATGTACTCCTTCAGCAACTCTTGTAAAATGAATGAATGAAATGCACCTAGGAATGCCCTGATTCAATTCTTGGTGGCTCAGAATTGAATCTCTTAGAAACTCCATGATCATAACATATTTACTGCTTATCCATGTATGCATGAGATGTATAAGAATGTATGTAATTATATGATATATGCATGCTAAATGAATAATGTGTAAAGTGAGACCTTAATAGTAATTAGGATGACTATAAAATCTTCCAAATAAATGATTAAGTTGGAAATGCTATAATTAAAGTAATTATAACATGGCCCTCAATTGGGGCAATTATTTTAAGAAATTTTAAATAGTTGCATAAGATGCAATTAATTTAAGAGATTTTCTTAAGAATAATTGTTAAGCATGAGATGTTGTAAATATGTAAATAGTTTGGTGGCCAATATTGGATGTACCTGAGGACATTAAAATTATTTGCATAATTACTGGCTCAATGGGATCAACTTAACTAATGCAAGATAAGTCAATAATAGATGTACCTGAGATTTTGAGCATTAGGGGCTAGGTAAAGGATTGAACCTCACATGAGATGTGATAGGCAAGAAGTTGCTCACTTATAGTTTATTGTAATTCCACTAATGGATGTACCTGAAGATGATCAATAGAATTATAAGAATTCAATCACCTACTAGAAATCTATCTAACTAGGATTTCCGTTTTCTACTTTGGAAGTGTAGAATTCGCTAAGTTAGTGGGAGGACCAATTTGATTAAAAGACCATAATCATTTTGGTTAATTACTTGATACATTTACTAATAAATCTGGTTATTTTCTGCAGTTAATTTTTTTGATAATAATGAGCACAAAACAACCACCACCATCCAATATCCTTGCAAGCATACTTGATCGCAATAGGTTGACAGGACCTAATCTCTCTGATTGGCTAAGAAATTTGAAATTTGTCATGAACCTTGAACATATAGGTTATGTTCTAGATTCAAATGTTCCTGGTCCCTTACCTCCAGAGGCCACTCCAGAGGAACATGAAACTTTGGACAAGTGGAAGGAGAATGATATGAGAGCTAAGTGTTACATGCTTGCTTCTATGAGCAATGAGTTACAGAAGCAGCATGAGAACATGCAGAGTGCGAGTGAGATCCTCCTTCACCTACAAGAGTTGTATGGTGAGCACAGCAGGAATGCTAGGTATGAGATATTTAGGCAGCTGTTCTGCATAAGGATGTCTGAGGGACAGAATTTTGGGGATTATGTCCACAAGATGATTCGGCTGATTGAGCAGCTGGAACATCTTGATTTCAACATGGATTTCCAACTACAGACAAATTTGATCCTTTAATCCCTTCCTGAGTCTTTTGGGAATTTTGTGACAAATTTCCATATGACTAAACAGGAATGCACCTTAGCTGGTTTACTCAACATGCTGGTTATTGCCCAAAAGAATATGCCAGGCAATAAAGAAAAAGAGGTAGCTTTGATTGCATCTTCTTCTACCGGAAAGTCCAACAAGAAGAAGGGCAATAAGAAAAAGAAATCTCAGATTCCTGGTTCTTCCAAGAAGATAGCCAAATAGAAAAACAAAGATCAAAGCTGACAAAGGCAAAAGAAAGTGTTTTCCACTGCCAGTAGGAAAGTGTTTCCATTGCCCAGAGTATAGCAATCTAAAAGAATGCAATGCTATGATGAAAATCAACTCAAGTTCAAAATATATTTGACACTTAAGATTAGGTCATGTTGCAGAAGATAGGATTGCAAAATTGGAGAAAATGGGGATTTTATCCTTATTGGGCTCTGAGCCTACTCCAACTTGTGAATTCTGCATTCAGGGCAAAATGACTAGATCACCCTTGTTGTACAAGGACTAAGAGCTGAAAATATTTTGGAGTTAATACATAGTGATATATGTGGTCCATTTAAAGAAATGGCTAGAGGTGGTTTTCATTACTTTATTACCTTTACTGATGATAAATCAAGGTTTGGGTATTTGTATTTGATGAAATACAAACATGAATCATTTGAAAAGTTCAAAGAATTTAAATCTGAAGTAGAAAATCAAATAGAAAAGAGTATTAAAGCTCTTCGATCAGATCATAGAGGTGAATATTTGAGTACTGAATTTGATAAATACTTGAGAAAGCACAGCATTGTTTCCCAGCTGACTCCTCTAGGAATGCCATAGCTGAATGGTGTATCTGAAAGAAGAAATCGTATCCTATTAGATATGGTACGTAGTATGATGAGCTATACTGATATGCCAATCTCCTTTTGGGAATTTGCATTAGAATCAGCTTTGTATATTCTGAATAGGATTCCATCAAAATCAGTTTCTTCCACAACTTATGAGATGTGGCATGGAAGAAAACCAAGTCTTAAGTATGTTAAGATTTGGGGTTGTCCAGCTTATATCAAAAAGCTGAACACTGATAAATTGGAAACAAGATCAGAAAAGGGTCGATTTGTTGAATATCCAAAAGATAGTTTTGGATATTATTTTTATGTGCCTACATCACAAAAGGTTGTGCTGAGTAGAGATGCTACATTGAGTTAGAATTGGAGAATTCTAACCAACCAACAGATCAGATAGATATAGATCCATCTAGTCAACTTACACCCATTGATGAAACATCTACAGCTATTCCTCGTAGAACAACCAGGGTATCTCACCCACCAATGAGATATGGTTTCCTTCATGAAGAAGAACAAGAGTTGTCTGCTTATGAAGAAGTAAATCACGGAGATGATCTACTTACCTATGAAGAAGCTATATCAGATATAGACTCTTCAAAATGGATTGAGGCTATGAAATCCGAAATTGATTCTATGTATAAGAATCAAGTTTGGGATCTTGTTGACCCACCTGAAGGTATTGTACCTATAGGGAACAAATGGGTTTTCAAGAAGAAAATTGGTTCTGATGGAAAGGTAGAGACCTATAAGGCAAGGCTAGTAGCGAAAGGGTTTCGCCAAAGGCAAGGAATCGACTATGAGGAGACTTTCTCGCCTGTTGCCATGCTTAAATCAATTAGGATTCTATTAGCAATAGCTGCATACTATGATTATGAGATTTGACAGATGGATGTGAAAATAGCCTTTTTCAATGGATACATTGAAGAAAACATTTTCATGGAACAACCTAGGGGTTTTGAATCCTAAGATGGTTCTAAAGTGCGCAAGCTAAAGCGATCCATTTATGGGTTAAAACAACTTTCGAGGAGTTGGAACATCCATTTTAATGAAGCTATTAAATCATTTGGTTTTATAAAAAAAGAGGATAAGCCATGTGTATATAAGAATGTTAGTGACAGTGCTATCACTTTCCTTGTCTTATATGTGGATGACATACTTTTGATGGGTAATGACACAGGTATGTTGATAACTGTAAATGTATGGTTATCAAATACATTCTCCATGAAAGACTTAGGGGAGGAAGCCTATATTCTTGGGATTCACATCTATAGAGATAGAGCGAAAAGAATAATTAGTTTATCCCAAAGTCTATACTTGGAAAAGGTGTTAAAGAGGTTTAACATGCTTGATTCCAAGAGAGGATTGTTACCAGTGAGACATGGTATCCACCTTTCTAAAGAGATGTCTCCAAAGACACCTGAAGAAAGAGATAAGATGGCCAGGATTTCATATGCTTTGGTTATTGGAAGTTTAATGTATGTAATATTGTGTACTAGGCTGGATATCGTATATGCTGTTAGTTTGACTAACAGATATCAATCCAATCTAGATTTGGAACACTGGATAGCTGTCAAGAATATCCTTAAGTACTTGAGAAGAACTAAGGATTTATTCTTGATCTATGGAGGTGGAGACTTGCAATTGGATGGTTATACTGATTCTGATTTCCAATCAGATATCGATGATAAAAAGTCTACCTCTGGATATGTGTTCATTTATAATGGAGGTGCAGTCAGTTGGAAGAGTTCCAAACAGAGCACGCCTGCAGATTCCACTAGCGAGGCTGAGTATATTACTGCATTAGATGCTGCAAAGGAAGCTATTTGGATAAAGAAGTTCGTGACAGAACTTACAGTAGTTCCTTCCATTGAGTCAGCAGTTCCACTACACTGTGACAACAATGGAGCAGTCCTACAGGCTAAGGAACTAAGGTCTCACCAAAAATCCAAACACATAGAAAGGCGCTACCACATTATCAGAGAAATAGTTGGATGAAGCGATGTAGCCATGTAGAAAATAGCATCAACTGAAAATCCGGCTGATCCATTCACTAAGCCTATGTCACAGACTCAGCTAGACCGACATCTTGAGAAGATGGGTTTAAGATATTGTAATGAATGGCTCTAGTGCTAGTGGGAGATTGTGTCACACCTTACTCCTCTGTAAGGCATAACATGTTCCCGTAGAATACCTAATGAACTACCGAACTTCACTTACTGATAACTCATTAAGTACCCTACAAGGGATTTTAAACAATTTTCTTACTTTTGACAAGTGATGAGCATTTTCTAATAGGTATTTAAAACATATGATTAAAAGTAAATCTAGTTAATATTTTTGGTCCATTTTGTTTTTTTTCGCAAATTTTATAAAAATTTTGACAGAGTTCTACCTGTATTTTGAGAAAACAGTTCTTCAATACCTGTAAAAAAGCACTTCTAAAAATTTTTCTCAACCACTACTTCAATTTCATAATCAAACTCAATCCATTTCAATAACTCCACAATCATTTCAATCAATTTCTCAAGTTCAAAATTCAATAATCCTCAAAATACTAACAACATTTCATTCAAATTAAATAAAATAGTTCCTCTCATATTTTATTAGAGACAAAATAATTTATATATATATATCATTACAAAATTTACATAAAAGGAATTTCAAACTAAATTTTTATTACAAACTTCATACAAACTTTGTACAAGCTGCTCAAGACCCATTTTACATGTCCATACATTTATGTGCAATACATATATCAAAAGAAATATTTACAGTTAGGGTATAAATTATACCCGGTGACTTCAACCTGATAGCTCCTCACACCTCAGCAGCTCAGTCTGTTGCTCCCCTAGTCTCTGTATCTGCGACAGCAATAGAAGCTATCGCTGAGTACTAGGACTCAGTGGTGCACAACATACTAAAATAATCTTTATGCGAAACTTAAATCACATTTATTCAAAAATTTGGCTGAACATGAGAATTAAGTACAAATCATACATTATGAGATTTTAAATGCAAACCAAGTTTATT
Organism: Hevea brasiliensis; assembly: GCF_030052815.1. Classification (NCBI taxonomy): domain Eukaryota; kingdom Viridiplantae; phylum Streptophyta; class Magnoliopsida; order Malpighiales; family Euphorbiaceae; genus Hevea; species Hevea brasiliensis. The sequence continues at coordinate 105,456,644 of NC_079496.1, forward strand.
TCAAAGTATCAAAACACATTTCATAAAACCCACAGTTAGATCATGCCATTCGAAACAAATAGAATCTCAATAGCCAGAGGCTAAAGAGAAATCACATCACAAGGCTAGCTAGCTCAAATATATGGATATTCATTCACATCCTCTTCTACTGGCACACCTCAACACTTCTCCAGAGAAGGAATCAAAATTCGAAACTAATTATCCCCACTAGTCGTGCTAGTGAGGTGTTCAAATATATGGTCATGACACTGTGATTTCAAAACTTATCTTAACAATTTGCTAAACATTGTCATTTCAATATACATAATAACTTTCAACAATTTAAATCAAAACATAATAAGAATGCCATAATCCAATATTTCACATTATTCAAAACAGTATGCAAAAGATGATTATAAAAAGTATACGTTGTGCACAAACCTCAAACGAGTCGCTTGTTGGCCTTGACTCGACTCCTCGGGTTCTGTCCCGGTATTCCTTTCCACTGAAACACACAATTTCACAGTGTTTCAGTACTATACCTTAGCATAAATCCAAAAATAAATTTAACTTCACTTTTACCTAGCTCTAACTTGCTAAATTCGACGTTCTTGAAATTTTGTGTTTCGGGTTACTATTCACTGCACTATTCAAGTCAAATTATTGACTTTCTAAGGCTTAATAGGTATGAGAATTCCAACTTTACCCACATACCACATTTTGGTCACCAAACTTGTTGGTTTTGGTCATTTTCTCAAAACTTAGGTCTTTTAGGCAAAATTGCCAAATTTTCAGTTTTGGTGTTCCTAATTGTATTGTTTCATTGGTCAGTTTACTATTAGAATTTGGCAAAGCTTTCTTCATAGAAAATGTTCCCTATTGTCTCAAGTTTATTCTCCTTTTTGAATCACTCCAATTGGAGTTTTGTAGATCAAGTTAGGTCCATAATTTGATCTAACTTTCTCATATGAAATTTTATACTATGCCTTAGGTTTCCATCGGTTCAAGAATCACCTAAATCGGAGTTTTCTAGAGAGAGTTATAGCCATTGAAACTTTACTGTTCAAATGGCAAATCTGCAATCTGCAGATTCAGGTCACCAAATTTGCTTAGTAATTTGATTGGGTTAATGGTATAATTTGGGTTGGTGTTCTTCATGAAAGTTTTAGGTCTATATCTCATCTAACCACTGGTAAAATTTCAGGTCATTTTGACCTGCCTAGATCAAATTATGACCAAATGAACAAACACTTTTCATTTGGTCAGTTTGTGCAGTGGTAGCCTGCGATTTCTCAACTTCGGTCACTTTGTTCACTAGGTTGTAGCCACTTTTTAGGCAGGCTTCCTAAATGAAAATTGTGTCATTTAGTGCCTATTTTCATCCCCAATTGGTCCCATATCCATTGGGCTTGTAAAATTTCATTTTTGGTCCCTCAAAGGAGGTTTTGGTCATGCTGCCAGCACATGACCTTATCCAATCCAAATTGGCTTTTAATTTCAACATTTCTAACACACCTCATTTGGTCACAAATGACCATTTTTCACTTCACATTAGGTCAAAGACACCATTTACAAGTTTTTTACATTTTTGGTCTCTAAACCCTAATGTCCAAACCCTAATTCACTAACCTCATGCATTTACTTGATTCCATACCTCTAAACATAGTCATTCAATTAACTAAGGTTTATATACCCAATTAAATCCATCAAACCATGCAAATATACTCCCAAATACATGCTGGCTGAAAATTATTCATTTTTCCTCAACAAATTTTTATTTTATTTTAAGCATTTTTCTAAGTTAACTAAGTTATAAACACAAGTAATAAACTCATTTGCAACTTAAATCACTAACCTTTGTGTAGCAACTTCTAACTCCCCTTTTCTCCAATTTTCTTTCTTCTTTTCTCCTTTCTTTGATGACCAATCTTCTTTTCAAGTCATTAAATCAAGTTTTTATGGGAGAATTTGGGGTAAGGTAGGGTCAAATGGGTGTTTAAAAGCTTGTATTCAAGCTTTCATGGAGGATCAATGGTGGGGTTTGGGAAAGACTATGGCTGCCATTTTCTTTGAGGTAGGAGAAGGTTGATATTTTTGTTTTTATGTATTTTATGTCTTGTTTTATGTATTTGAATGGGTCAACAATTGTGGGAATTAAAATAATTAATTTTGACATCATTTTGATGTCATAAGGTGATGTAATTAACTTTTTCTTTTCTTTTCTTTTTCTTTTTTTTTCTATTAGTTCTTTAATTTAATTCTCGATTTCAAAATTTTTTTTTCTCCGATTTTATTTGACAGTTAGGTCAGGAGTCAGCTCTCGGGGTTAATTGACCAAATTGCCCCTCGCCGGTTCATCCCGGTTTGCAAATAATTCAATATTTCTTCCGGCTCCCTGACCTAATTATTTGACTGGCTTAACAGTTCTTTTTCGTGATTTTCTCTTTTCCACTGTATTCATAAGGGTCCTAAGGACCGCGGCGTCACATTTTACGGTTCAAAATTTGAATTTAAAATGACTTCGCAGTCGTTCCCAAGAAGGTCACCCATCGCTGTGACTCTCGGCTCGTTTAACTTCTTATGTTCTATTTTTCTTGTTTATACTTAACTAATTGGACATTACTAATTATTTGTATTTATAGCTTCTCTAGTTGTCTTAAGTGTGGTTCTAATCCCATTAATTGTCCGGACCGACACCGGTCACCAGAACAGTGAAATCTACTAGGCTATGCAAACGGGGGTGTTACAGATTGTTAGTAGTATGCCCTAGAGCATATCATTTAGTATGTGTCTTGTACATATTTTTATTAATAAAAGGCATTTCCACTTTTTCGTTTACATAATATATTTATGTGTAATAGAAAAGGTCCATTGATATTTTGTTAGAAATTCTATTCTTAAGTTGTTAAAAATATTAGTGACATTATTTCTGGTACAAAGTATCATAAATAGGTTCACAATTGAGGATACTTCATAATAAGGACATGACTTATCCAGAAAGATTGTATTCATGTTTATTCCTAAGTTATTTATATGAGATATAAATAAGATGGAATGGTGAGTCTCATGCAATATAACAAATATGATAGGCACTTATACATAATAAGTAGGCCGAACCAGTGATACTTATGACAAGCACATGGAGTTTACTTTTGTCAATGTATTATCATAAATCATATCAGTGCATATAATCTTTAGACCTGAGATAGCACAGTTATTTTGTATATAGGTGGTTTGAGTTTGATACTGTTTTCATACTTGTACTGTGTATGGGTATATGGGCATATGTTGGCTCCTACTAGTTATATATGGAGGTAGGTGTTGATCAAGATGGAATCTGTTCCTCTAAGTAAATAGAGATAAAATCCTATGTTCATTTAATTATTCTTGATGTTTTAAGTTTCTGACTAGGACAGATAGATTTATTCTGAAAGAGTTTCTAATGAGAAAAATCTTTTTAATCAAGAACTGGGATTAAAAGAGAACATAATATTCATAGCAAATGGAGTTTGACATAAACCATGACTCCAACTTGAGTTGGGATTTTGTAACAGAGAGATTCTAGTGCATGGTAACATATGATTATAGGTTCATTTAAGGTAAACCTTATTACTGATTGGGTGGCCATGGCATGCTATGCTAGGTGTTAACCATGGTCTATGAGGTGTATAAAATGATTTAGAGAAATCATTTATGGTAAGAAAGAGTTCTGATGATATTAAGAGTTGATATCATATCTCATTGCCAATTAGTGATGAGCCTAGTAAGTCACACACATACACAAGTAATCACCTAATTAAATATGATTTAATTAATTAATTAAAGAGTTTAATTGATTAATTAAATAGGTTTGATTTGCAATTAGATTGCAAAGTCCCTAGCATGACTTGAAACCAAATCTATTTTATTGGATGTACAGTATAAGTTAAATTTATATTTAAAGTGTTTAAATATGAATTTAATTAATGAGAAATTAATTAATAAAGATTAATTAATTGATTTATATTTGATATAAATTGATTAGAAGAAGAGAAATAATTATTTTGGGTTGAGAACTCAAAATTAAGACACAGGGGCATTTTGGTCATTTCACAGGGTGACATGTGGCACCATGAGATGGTGACACATGGCACTACACATAAGCTTGCCAAATGTCTTTTAATCATGTAAGATGATTAAAATTAAGATTAAATATAGGTTTGACACTTGGCACAATATGATTGGGTCAATTAAACCTAGGACCAATCAGAGGGTGACATGTGGCAAGGGTTTAATGTGTTGACCTAACTATAAGTGTTGTTATGAAAAGAAAATAACACAACCAGTAGCTATCCTCTTTGTGCCGCCACCCAAAGGCTCCTCTCCCTCTCTTCTTCTTCACCTCTCATCAATTCTAAGAGATTAGCAAACAATCTCTTGAATTAAAAATACTAGAAATTGTTTCTAGTGTCCTATTTACATCTTTAATCTCTTAAAAGGCAGAACTTGATTTTCTAAATAATAAAAAAAGCTTTATAAGCTATTCAAGGGCTGCCATAAGTGTTCTTAGTGTGGACAAGCTAGATGGACAACATCTGATGTCCTGAAGGTGTATCTCAAAGGCACAAATACACTGCAGTGCATCAAGAGGTTAGTGTATTTGTTCTTGATTTAATCTAGGGTTCTAAAATTAATCTGATTAATTTTAAAATCTTAAATGGCAAATACAGATCAAAAAATATATTAAAAGTGTTTTAATATATTGTTTATCATTGAAATCAAATAGATAAAAATAAATCTTGCATGATGCATGTGACCCTAGGTGAAAATTTTTGAATTCAATGGTATAAACTTGTGTTTTTCACGCTTCCGCTCCTTCAACAAATTGCTAGTAAAATGATGGGGATTCATTCCCATGCCCATAGTTGTAGAAGTATAGTACAATCGTCAATTTGAGATGTGGTTGGATTAGTTGCACAACATATTTTCCTATATAACCATGCTAAAAATGCTCCTCCTCAACTATACGTGCCTGCTATTTCTAAATTCTCCAAAAGGGCAACAACACTAAGTGAATGAAATTATTTGTCTTCCAAAAAAATATAAGTTCACCAATGCACCGTTGGGAGCCACGTATAACATCTTCTGGAGGAAGAATTCCCACTAACCGACCACATAAAGCTTCCCATTCATAATCTAAATTTCTTATGACTGCATCACCATCAACAGGCAAGCTAGTTATAATCTTAACATCTTGTAATGTATATCCACTCCCTTTTTAAGTAATGTTAACACTAATTGATCATAGATGTTAACATTTTCTTGAGTCCAAATTTTCATTACTACATTAAAATAATGCAAAGTTATAGTTTCACTTAAAATGACAGCCTTCTTTGCTGTAATTATTATATATGGCCAGTATTAAATATTTCTTGTAATAATTTGTTAATCATGTTGATGTGCTCCACCAAACCAATCTTTGGATTCGTTCTAGCATTATAAGTTTTTTTCCACATTTTTTAAACTTGCACTTTAGGAAATGGGCCTTGCAATACTTTCTAAGTCATATATGCAATAATCATCTTTACATGAGCAATTTAATTATAAATATAATATAATTATATTTAAATATAATTTTGTAATATAACAATTGCTATGAAAAATATATATGCTTTTTTTTTTTTTACATATAAATAGTTATTACATGTATGACTTTGAAGGTTTTGCGACACCCATTCGCTACAGCGCAAGGTAAAAAAAATGTGAAAGAAAAATTTATGATGTTAGAATGAATCCAAAGATTGGGTTAATGAAGCACATCAATATGATTAATAAATTATTATCAGAAATAATAAATACTGCTATATAATAACCAAAGCAAATAAGGTTATCGTTTTAAGTGAAATTGTAACTTTACATTACTTTAATGCAGCAATGAAATTATGGACTTGAGAAAATGTTAATACCTAGGATCAATTAGTGTTAACATTAATTGAAGAGGGAGCATATATAACTTTAGATTGTTTATTAGATGAAGTAAAGAAACAAAAAAATCTACCTGAGTCTTAGAAGATTTATTATTGTAAATGGGAGAATGCTAGAAGGGCATGTCTACATATAAATTTGATGTAAATTTTAGTGTAATAATATTAGTATATAAAATTCTTTTAGTTTAAGAGTATAATTTATATCCAAGATTCAGTTAGGTTGAACCACAATAATTATCAATATTAATTGATTGTTGTTTGGACAGCAGAATTAGAAATGCTTACTAAATTTACATGATTTGTAATTTTAAGTTGACAATGATAAGTGTCCATATAATTAATGGAAGCCAAGATTTTAACCAAATATTTATTTATAGGTACTACAAATTATCAACATATATATATCCTTCATTGCTCATTAGGAAGGTCAAATGAATTTTGGGATATCTAGTTTTCAATATGATGTTGCGAATGCAAGTTCAATGATAAGGTGAATTAAGTTCATAAGTAGGCCAAATTTCATTGAGTTAATTCATAGGATAATAGTTGCAGTAAGTTTAGGAATTATTTATAAGGTCTCTAGAGTTATTTATAGGAATCCAATATTGGTCCACAAAACAATGTATTAGTTATTAAGGATAATGATAATATTTAGGTAATTTTTATAATCCTGTTAAACTATTTGTTAAGTTGGATTTGAGTTAAATGATCAGTTGCACAACATAAATTGTCAATTGATGAATGATGTTGGCACTACGATGAATAATGATCTATGTCAACCAAATGGACTAAGTAATCTTGGCAATACCTCTGATTATGGATGTATAACCTTGAGTAATTATTAAGATAGAGACATACCCAATTTATTGGTTTTAGTTAAGTAGAATGTCTGTCATCGATAAATGTTTAAAATAGAGAATTAGCTGGTCCTAGTGAACCGATTACTAAGATTGGTAGTCAATAACACCATGATGTTGGTTTGTCTAACTACACACCATGTTCAAATGTAGGCGTAGGACAATAGGATGGATTTTATAGACAATGATGATAATGAGCAAAGGTTAGAATATATAATGGGTCACTAAGGAATATGTCTTACTTTATGATGACGATTAATGAAGATTGAGGGTACTATTGGTGATGAGAATGTTGGTCATAATAAAGGTAGGCATGTGACCAATGACTTAATGATCTAAGTGTTCCTGGTTCACACATTACTCACCAGTATAGGTCAATGTTGCAATTTATCTTTTCATCATCACATTATAGAACCATAAATTTGGATGCTATGGAACTCACTAATCTTCATTCCCAAGAACATAAAAGTTGGAATGAATCTTCTGAGTTAAGTAATGGTGTGCTTTTTAACTCAGAAAAAGATGTTCAGTATATTGTGAAATAATTCTCAATTAGAAATAATGTTGCATATTTAGTGATTAAATCACAACTGACTTTTTAGAGGGTTAAATGTATTTGATCCAATGAAGGTTATCCATGGAAGTTTCGAACAATAAAGAAAAGATCAAACCCATATTGAGAATAAGTATTTATAATGGTCCACATACTTGCTGTACTCCTATGTTGACACAGGACCATAAGCAACTAGATAATCAAATGATCAATGGATGCATTATGGAAATCGTCAGCAAGTATTTGAAGTTAATAGTTGATGTCATTATTCAAGCTATCATGAATCAATTTAATTTTGAGATATCATACAGGAAAGCTTGGTATGCTAGGAAGAAGGCATTGGTTTATATTTTTGGTAATTGGTAAGAGTCGTGATTGTAAATTGCCTACATTTAAATGCCTGTTGATGGCAATGCAGTCACAAAAAATCTAAATTATGATCGTAAAGCTTTATGGGGTTAGTTGTTGGGAATTATTCCTCCAGAAGCTGTTATACGTGGCTGTCGACTGTTGCTATTGTGATTGGCAGAAAACGTTGCTCACTTATCGAATGGCATACTTAATGTTGTAGTCCATCATTTCACCTGTGACTTATATTTTTTAGGAAGACAAATAATTTCATTCATTTAATGTTTTTGCCACTTTTAGAGGATTTTAAAAAATAGCAGGCAAGTGTAGTTAGGGAGTATGTTTGTCTTGGTTGTATAGATAAATGTGTGGTGTAACTAATCTAACTGCGTATCAAATTGCAGGCTATATTTTTGCAATAATGGGTATGGGAATGACTCCCTATCATTTCACCATCAACTCGTATGCTGTAAACTTTCATTTTCGGCAAATCGTATGGGTTTTGGTAGTTTTTTTTTTTATCAATTTATATGTATTTAATTTTTGTTTTAATCCTTAAAAGAAAACTAAATTTATTTAATAACCTTATTATTTTTTTTATAAGTGAAAATCCATTAAGAACAACATATACACTGATGCATGTGCTGTGGTTATTGCAAATACAATTAGATTAACGATGAAACTATCAAGTAATATAATATTCCTTTATCAATTTATGGTATAATGATCATTTTTGTCATTTATAATATACTTTAATAACTTTTATGTTATTTGTATATGTGTTGGGAATCATGCAAAGAGGTTAAGAATATGTTGTTACCATTTCACTTAAATGGAAGGCGTGTGTGAGGTTAGTAGTGCCACTAATATGCTTCCACATCAATCAATGGCATTAACCAAATCGCTACTTTTATTAGTATGGTATGGACCAACCAATTCCTTTGCCTATATACTAAGCCAATACTTTGCATTTCATGGGACTTACGAGGACAACTAGATCATCATTGGACAATTAAACATGCATCTAACATTGATACTTGAAATGCATAGCATAATCATGTCGTTATGAGCGGCCTATTGCAATGACTATTGGGAATGCATTCAAAGTATATACAATAGTTTGTAAAATGAACAATACACTGGATTTCCCTTGAAGGTGTATAAATTGGAGTTATAATAAATAATTTGGCGTGTTTTATTCTCTTTTCATCTAATTATATGATGTTTTACTAATGAATAATGTTTTTATCTTCATAAAAGTGGATGGACTCTAACGTGTATGCAATTTACCAAAATCATCCTCCTAAGTTTATTCGTCGATTTGGTCGAGAGTTTTTAGTTTGTTGGGTGCATTAAACACACAATACTTTATGACTACAACTCATTCATTTCAACCTGCCCATCTGCCAATGGAAATACCTTGTGTTCAACCGTTGCAGGAAAAATGATGGAGACATGGTATATTAGAAAGACATGTTTCCATTAATGTGTCCTCAAAGGAGATTGTACTCCATGTCCCTCCACCTATTACCTATGGGTATCATGTAGATCTTGCTATGTCTATTTTATCAAGTTCAATAATACTTGTTGAGTGGAATTTGCACTCTTTTTTTGAAGTCCGTATAATTTTACTCATCAAGAACAACAATCTTTCACTCATTTTATTCCAATGATAGTACCACTGTAAACTCACCCACTTGTCTCTCTATTTACTAATGCAATGTCATTTTAATATATAATTTCGGCTTTTAATGCGTCTTCTTCTACATATTATGATACAAAAAAGTTTTGAGAAGCTATGCCAGACATTCTTTTAGTGACTTATATCAGTCCATATATGATCCTGAATAACACTAGCCTTTTAGTTATGACAATCCACATAATTTTAGCACTGGTTAAGTTTAGAATTGTCAAAGGAGTGATGGAAAGAATGTAGAATCAAAAGGAAAGACAAAAGTAGATCCTGTGGTTCGACAAGTCGATATCCGTTGAAATCACAATGTACAAGGAGGTCTCCATGACATGGCACAGAAAGACATTTGGGTTGACATTAGTGCATTTTCTCAAATAATTATAAATATATTATGTACATTATAATACACATTCAATTTCATTGATTTTTTTTTAACATAACTTACATTTATATTATATTTTTGTTTGAACATTTTCCTTTCATCTTTTAGTTTTCATTCTAAGGAATAATTCAAAAAAAATATTTTTCATGTATATTTATTACAACAAATATATATAAAACAACAAATTTAACACAACAAATTCTAATTAAAATTTCATAAATTAGTTTTTCTAGTTCCCAAACAATTACAAAAAAATTCAATTTATATTATATTAATAATATTATAAAAAATATTATTTTCATTTATATCACTAATATTTTTATCAATACAACTCTAAAATCCTCATAAAATTTTTTATTTCTATTTTTCATCATCCAAAATTTATCAAAATTTTATATAAGAAAAGAAATTTGTTTTAAATTGTACAATATATTTTAATAAAGAAATACCTTATGTATAAAATTTGCATTAAATTCTACGTCAGACCAAGCTTGATATTGTCTTTGAAAATGCCTTTTAGACTGATGTTTTCATAGACATTTGACTGCTCTTGAAAATGTTAGTTTGATTGGCATTTTCGAGAGCAAAAAATAGTTTTCCATGCTCGTGCAAATATAACATGGAAACTGCTTATTGGATAGGCTTTTTCTTCTTGCACTGCTTTCTCGTAAATCTTTTTTTTCAATTGGTGTTTCCTTTAGTAAATATTATTTCGATAATAAGTTTTTTTTTTTAACATTATTCTAATAATTAATAAGAAAAGAGAACACAAAATTTCTTTTACTAATAAAAAGCGCAAAGAAACAAGATTTACAAACATCCTAGCCAAAACAACGAGGCTTAAAAACCAAGTCACATCTAGGCAATGAAATCCAGGCTTAACAACTAAAACGCATCCTTGTCATATAGACTAAACTTGAACTTTTGGTCTAAATTAACACAAATTCTTTATTTATAAGGCTAATTAAGCTATCTTTAGAATCATTTTATGCACCGATGAAAAAAAAGGGCTAAAAAAAATAAAGAAAAATCCTGCTGTATTTAGTGTATTACACAAAGTTAATAGATAAATGTCAAGTATTGATAAGTATGTATTAATTAGAGTATATGATTATTAATTATTGATTAAGTGTAAAGCACTCAAGATACTTGACACTCGTATATTGGTTTGGTACAATAATATTTTTAGTGTAGGCAAGTCAAAATAAAAAAATCAGCTAAATGAAAAATGACAAAACCCAAAACATAAATTCACAAAATCACCATAAGCACATTGTCAAATTCTATACTTATGCAAAAGAAAAGCCTTGAAATTGCATTTTTCGGATATCTATTGTATTCTTGTACTTATTACTGTCAAGAAAATTTTCCGCAACTATTTATTGCAAAAGTTAAGTACTATTTGTTGTTTTTCACATATTTGTTGAAGAAAATTTTATTTGACATATTTTTTTTTGTTAAATTAATAGTATGAAGCATTAATTTGCACGATTTATAGGTTTATATTTTTTTTCTCCTAATATGAACTATTTTTCTAAATTATTTTTGCTAAAATAAATTATTAATTATAAATAGCATCTAATTTAATGTGTTTATACTTATTATATAGTTGTGTATGTTAGTTTTACTTGTGTCTACCAATATCTACTCATTTTTTGAATTTTGCAAATTTAAAAAAAAAAATTTATATAGCACCAAGCCATTAGCATTATGTTATGGTCGATACAATCACGTTTCTATTACTTGCGATTGCGATGCGAACATGGCCGTGACCATGTTTTAAAACCATGATTAGGGGGATGATTGAGCATTTCAAGATTTTATAGGATTGAAATGGAATGGGGTATCCTTCCTTTGAGCTTATTACTAATGAAATCCACATGGATAAGATTGAAATGGACTTGGGCATCCTTCCTTTGAGCTTATTATCTGCAAAACCATATGAGTAAGATTTTAGAGTGGGCAGGAAGAATTGGCAACAAAGAATGATTCAAAAGTGTGTTTGGCATTCTCTCTCATGCTAACTCTCCCTTTTTAAATGATATACTAAAATTGAGCCACCAAGAAAGTCACTCTCCAACATTTTCTTATTCTCTAATGCTACCCACCATCATTCTCCCTTCATCATTTCTTGCTTGGCATAATAGCTATGCACATGTAGTTCTTCAGGTCAGAGCAATTGGCTACTCTTTCACATCACCTGCTACTCATTCTCTATGTACTAATAACGTTCATTTCTAAGATGACATTTACGCTTGTTGATTTTAGGATGCATTAGAAGTCCAAATTAGCCGTTTAACTTTATTGTTAAAACTAAATAAAATTTCAAATTTTAATTTGACTCCTCACAAAATTTAATATTTAGTAGTTAACCCTATTTTCTTCAAATTGGTTGACATGTGAAATATTCAGATGTTAGCCTAGGAAAATTTTGCCTAGACCCGGTCTATCATAGACCCAAGAAACAAACAAGTGGGACCTATGTATTTAATAGATAAGTCCCATCATATATTTTGTGTTTTAGATCCATGATATACCAGGTCTAGGCAAGAAAAATCTGTTAGCATAATATAATATGTATCATCTAAAACAAAGCATTAAATGCACAAAAAATAAAATCCACAAATTACGGTTCATATATATTTAAAATTTGGAGATCTTTATTTTATGCACTTTTAATATATGTTTTAGACTATAGACATTATGGAAATAGCACCCAATTGCTTAATTTCCGGAATTTATAAGGGTTTGATTGTGCTAAATTGAAATATGAGGTCCTAAATGAATTTGGATTCTTAATTTCAATCATTATTACTTATAGGATTGTATTAGCGTTGTCCTTAAGATTTAATTTGTATCATAAAAATTATTTAACTTCAATTTAATACCATCCGAGTCCTTCTGATCAAATTTCATTAGGAGCTCTGGCTAAAAGTTGTGCTAGAAATAACAAGTTGACATTTTAAAAAGGTATTCTCTTTCTTACATTTGGAATTAACATTTTTTCTCTCTCCCTTTTTTGTAGTCTTATTTCTCTACTCTATCTCTCAATTGGCCAGATTTTGTTGCCATTTATAAGAGAGAATATTTCATTTTTTTTAATTGTTAAAGTGCCAATGTGGCATTTCAAGCTTAGCTTTTGGTCGAAAAATCCTAACGAAATTTGGCTAGAAGGACTTTGGATGGCATTAAATTGAAGTTGAGGGATGGTGCTAAAAGAACCCAGAAGTTGAAGGATGACGAGTGAAATTAAGTTTGATTTTGGGGGTGCTGATTAGGGATGATTTTGGAGGCAAAGTTGGAGGGCTGATTGAGACTTTGGCTTTTAGGTTGAGATTTCAGATTTTTTTTTTTTTAATTTCAAGTTTGTTTAGTTCGGCCATGAGTGAGTTTGATTTCTTTCCATTTTAGGTTGATTTTGTTTAATTTCTTTAGAAACTCATGTTTATAATATATTTTAAAGCCTAACATTGAAAGATTTGTTAGATATTTGGGAGAGGCGAAGGGAAGAGAGGGAGGTGGGGAGAGAGAAGAACATCGCATAGAGAGAGAGAGAGAGAGAGAGAGAGAGAGAGAGAGAGAAAGAGAGATAAGAGAGGGAGATGGGCAAGGAGAAGGGGAAAGATAAGAGAGAGAGATGGATAGGGAGAAGGGGAGATGAGAGAGGGATACGGAAGAAGATAAGGGGAGAGATGAGAGAGTGAGGTGGAGGGTGATAACACATGAGAGAAACAAATAATGGAGAAGAGAGATTTAAAGGGCAAATTGGGAATCTAAAATTTTAACTTTGACTTTTTGTTTTTCATTAAACTTAATTGAATTTGACTTTATATGAAATGATCAATTAATTAATAAAATTATTAAAGTTCTGTTCGATATTATTGTTTGAGTCGTTGAGAAACGTATTATCTCAAAACTTTTATTAAAAATCCTTAAAATTTAATTTTTAATTTAAATTTAGCATGTTTTAGTAACAAGAACTTAAACAACAACAAATTTTCAATTATATCTAAAATTGTATTTTTTTAAAGTACAGTTTTAACCTCAGTATCAAACAAGCTTTAAATTGTTAGTTCTCAAATATCAGCAATTGATTTATGAATTTTACCTTAATCTCATAAATATTGCAATAAAATACCCTTACTTCCCCTTTGTGGATGCATGCTTGTGTGACAGTTAAGAGTAATAGACATCAACGGGTTTACTTAGCCATAAAAATAAATATTTCTTCTTATTTAGCCTAAAAATTTAAATGGTGAATATCTCTTAGGTCCCTAGGCATTCTCATTGGTTAGTCTCTCTATTTTAATAAATTCATTATTACACCCTTAACTTTTGATTCCATTTATTACGAAGTCCTTAATTTGGGAATAAATCTCTAACCCTAATCAAAATCCCCAAAACACACTCTTTCTATCTCCCTTGTTTGCCCAACTCAGTCCCTATCTGGAGCAACCTTTTTCACTTTCTCTTTCTTTCTCATGCCATTCTCATTCCTTTATACCAATTCTCAGTCCCAACCCTGTGAATGGTTCCATTCAATGATTTCACTGGACTGGAGAACCGAGCACTGGCATGACTATTTTAAGGAAGGTCTAGCTGGACCCTCTTCCAAGCATTTGATTTTAGTGAGTAGACAAAAACAAAAGTTCTGAGTTCACAAACCTGTAATCAATAATCATCACAAACATTTTTGGTATTTCTAGTAGAAGGATTGAACAGCAAGAACATATCTAGTTTAGGAAGACGGCATAACAAGCCATTTCAACAACTGAAGAACGTGACATAGTCTTTTAATACCACAATCACAGTCTGATAAAACAAGTTAGTTTATGTGCAATAGTTAAAGTTTGACCTATGAGTCTTACGATTAATCTTGGATGTTAATCAATTAGATATCATCACTAAAAACTTAGTTAGTATGTCTATTTGACATCAGCATCAAATGCAGCACAATCAATACACCATCCAAGTTTCAGAAAGAAAGAAATAGTTGAAATACCTCTCAGTGCAAAACATACTTAATACGATTCTACCAACTTTATACTGCTACTAAGACTCGTTGTTGCAATTGATTTGGGTGGAATTGGAAACAATGCTCTCCACTTACACCTCTGACCCTCCCATAAATCTTTCAGGAACTCCATAATTAGAAGTTCAATCGCTTATAAAAAAAAAAAAAATTAGAAGTTCAATATTCTTCTCTTTGTGTTTTGGGAATTGCTTTTTAAATGATTTAAATAGTTTTAGGTGTGAGGGTAAAAATGCTATTTCTCCTTTGACCTGTCTTTAGAGTTTGGACTAATGACAAAAGTGAGAGATTTTGAATAAAAAAATTTGGAAGTGTTTGTTATGAAGTTAATAAGAGTAATTATTTTATAATTTTTAATTTTTATTAATATTATTTAAATATTTAAAAATATAAAATTAATTTTTAACATAATTAACATTTATACTCTCTTAAACAGTAAAATATTAACTATGAGTAATTATGTTAACAATTATTCCTTTTAGTGGTTAAAACTTATGTTAACTCTGACATGTAAGATTCCCATTTCCTTTCCAGAGAACATGACGCAAACTATGAGAACTTTTGTTGTATTAATCCACATTATTGTATTTGATAACAGCTGTAGAGCACACCACCATCACTGTCAACACTAAAAAAATAAAAATCTTTGCTATTCCTTATCCCTCGCCGGAAACACCTTTATAAATAATTTTTTTTTAATAAATTTAAAATTTCATCTCAAAATCTTATAATTTTAGGGACGATTCCTGTATTTCTATCTTAAGCAAATTTATAAAAGGTAAAATCTTATTTATTGACAAAAGATCCGAGTGTTGTTTATTGACAAAGGTAACTAGTGATTCTCATTATAAGCATCAATATTAATATTACTAGGCTGTTTATCAAATGAGCTTTAATTAAGTACCATGAGTATTAGATTTTGCTAGGCCGTGTATTTTTCTCAATTTCTTGTATCTCTGGAGGGTGAAGGCCTATTCTCTCTCACTTCTCTCTCTCTCTCTCTCTCTCTCTCACACACACACACACACACACGCACAGACATGGCAGAGGAGACAGAGCCTAAATGGGAAGGGAAGGCCTCGGTGGAGCTGAAAGGCGCGACAGCAGACCAAGTATGGCCTTTCTTGGAGGACTTTTGCAATATACATCAGTGGTTTCCGAATGTTGAAACTTCTTACCAAGTCCAGGGTGAGCTAGGCAAGCCTGGCCTCATCAGATACTGCGCTTCCAAGCCACAACCATCCTCCGACGGCACCGGTGGGAACATCGTCAACTGGGCTAAAGAGAAGCTCATCATGATAAATCCTGTTGAACGGTGTCTAAGCTACGAGATCATTGAAAATAACGTGGGATTCAATTGGTATACGGCCACATTCAAAGTTTTGCCAGTGAATGGAGATGGAGCAGGTAATCAACATGGGTGTAAGATCGAGTGGTCATTTGTTGCTGATCCGATTGAAGGGTGGAGTTTGCAGGATTTCGATTCCTATATGAACTCTACTCTCCAGTTTATGGGCAACAAAATGGAACAAGTACTTGCTGTCGCTGCCTGAAATTTGGCTAATCTTGCATTGTGATTTCGCTATTAATAATGTATTTGACGTTGTGCAGCCTGAGGCATGCTAAATGAACAAGTATTTGTAAGCTTATTTAATAATTACAAGTTCCATGCCTGCAAATGCACAAATCTGAATAAATGATGTAACCCATTCTCTATTGTACAAGATAATCTACCAGTGACTAAATATTTTCAGAATTGGCAGGCACCCTAATATCTTAGTCCATCCAGCTGATAAGGTCCTGCGCAATCTCTTCCCTTTCAGGCTCAAAGAGAAGATAATGCAACTAGCCATCATAGAGCTTTGTCTTAGAACTTGGAGGCTGCCTCTTTGTACCAATGGATCAGAGTAGTAGGCCAGAAGTGCTGCAGCTGCAGGATCCCCGGAAACTAGAATTAACGAGCTTTGCTCCTTCAAATTAGAACCGTGGAACAACCAGATGAAAAATAGGAGCCACAGTCTACATAAAAACATTAAGATGACAGTTTAATAGAAAACAAGAAACTAGAACTAATGCAAACATAAAGAACTCAATAATATCTTTACAAGATTTTTTTTTTTTAATTTTTCCATCCACCAAAATATAATAATCCTGGTCTTCTTTTCATTCTGGATTAAAAGGGCTACATCAACCAAAAGCATTTGAAATAAAATGGCTTCATCTAGTTTACTGACAGACTGCTCCAACGTCCAGTTCTAAGGCAGTTCATAAGTTGATCACATCTAAAAAATTTAGAAAAATGGAAAAACTTAACCATGAAGCACAATCTAGAATAATTCAACATCTTCTAGTCATGTTACTCAAGAAAAAAAAAAAAAGAAAAGGAAAAAATGACTTCTAATCATGTGCCATGCCGTGATCTATGGGAGAGAACACTAACCCCAACAACAGGGCTTTTTGCCAAATCAAAGTGATAAAAAAAAAATTGCTCTAAGCCTGCTGCATGATAAATAATTTTTAAATTAGGGTGAATTTGATTTTGAAGAATAATTTAATGGAAAAGCTTATAATTTTAGTGTTGACTTCCACACCGATGGCAAGTAATAAGAAAAAAGAAAGAAAAAAAAAAAAAACCCGTAAAGACCTCCTGGCCTGCAGAGAATTATGCATGCCTACACCTATGGTGTTGCAACTTGGCATTGCAAAGGAAAAAAAAACACCTTTTTTTTTTTTAATTATTGAAGAAATAGATGGGTGAGACAATCCAGATTCACTTATCCTTTTTAACACATAATAAATGATTTCAATACCAAAAATCCAAATTTATTATTTTGCAAACTAAAATAATATTTCAGTTAAAAATATATATTATTTTTTTATAATATTATTGAATATATATATGTATTCAAATTTATCGTAGCCATTAACTTTTTTTTTTTATATTAATGTCACTATGAATTTTACAAAATTTAATAGAATATAATATTTTTATCATTTTTTATCATTTAAAAGTTTTGTATATTATTATTATTATTATTATTATTATTATGCACAATGATTTTTTCCCATAATATCTCTGTACCTTTTGCATTCAAAGCCATACCAACAACTCTTCATCTAGACAAATTTTAAAATACTAATTTTTCTTGTATAAATTTAATTTATTATGAATTTAAAATATAAAATTTATAGTGTAATTCTCCTATTAAATGTATAGACTTCATATGTTTATATTTTAGGTTTATAATAAATTGAGTTTAAGTAAAAATTTTTCTTAAAATATAATCTTAATAGTACAATAATTGTATTATAACTATTAATAATAGTGAGACGCACATGCATGGTTTTTCTACTTTTTAGTTTTTTTTTTTTTAATCAGCAAATGAAAAAGTATTATTCATGAACAGCAAGAAACATATATAACCTATCCTTCATAATAAAGTCAACTAATTCGGGGGAGTGCATAGACACCCACCTTGGATGAAGATAATATGATCTCACAAATTCAGCAACCCAATCAGTACAACAATTTGCTGATCTAGCAACATTCACAACAGATAAAGAAGGATAAGCAGTTAACGTAGCACGAATACAACGAATAATAGCCTCTAATTCCCAAGGGATGAGAACTAGAGGAGAAAGAACAAGCTTGATTAGATTCAATACTGACAGAAGAAAAGCCACTGACTGCAAAATGAACTACTTCTCGAAGAGCAATCACTTTAGCTGCTAAAGATGACCAACAATTGAATCTAGCTACGAGCCCATGTATCAGTATACCAAATGTTATACATATAAATTAAGTCGTTATAGATTATATGATTAGAGAATATGTGTACCTGAAAATATGCTTGTATTCATGATTTTCTATGAACAATCAAGAACAGAGAAAAAGAAGCAAAATAGTAGGTTCACAACTCCCAATATCAACAGCATTTAAATTCTATCTGATATTAAATAGGGTTATCAGAATATATATATATATATATATATATGCCCAATCACATGACCCAATCCATTTAGATATTGCTAATTACTAAACTTATTATTTTATTTGATATCATTATTTCATCTGTTAATGAGTCTAACAATTGATTATTGCTAATCCACATCCAGATACAAATAAATAATCCAATTCATACTTGGATAGCAGTAGTTAATATATTAAACTAAAAGAACATATTAATAAAATACAAAACAATATCCAATAACAAGTAGATAATTTAACCTATAAAATCCAGTTAATAAAATAGCAAACAAAATAAGATTGAATCTGATAGGAAAAACAATATTATATATATGTGCCAATAAAATCTAAAAAAAAAAACTGAATTTAAATAGAATATGTGACAAGATATTTCCGAAAATAATGGTCTAAGCATTCCATACAAATGCTAACCAAAATGTAACATAAAACAGACTCTCACTAAACCAAAGCATCATCAAAAGTTTTTACTACACCCATATGCGCAATATGCTTCTGAAAAACACTAATGAGCAAAGCTTTGGTTAACAGATCCGTAATTATTCGATCCATAGTAATATGTTTATTCCGAGTATGTGATTCACGAATCTTCTCTCGAACAAATAGGAATTTGTCATCAAAATGTTTAGTTCGACTAGAATTCCTATGATTTTGAGAGAAACAAACGACAAGAGCATTGTCGCAATAAATGGTCAAGGGTCTTAAGATGCTCTCAACAATAAGCATACCGAAAATCAATTTCTTTAACCAAATAGCTTGACAAGTGGCCTTATAACAAGCAACATACTCTGTTTTTATAGTAGAGGTAGCAGTAAGTGTCTGTTCAGCACTCTTCCAAGAAACAGCTCCTCCAGACATTATAAAGATATAACTAGAAGAAGATTTTCTATCATCTACACAGCCTACAAAGTCAGAATCAGAGTACTCAATGAATTCCAGATTGCCAGATCTTTTGTAAGTCAACATATAATTCTTAGTATCGTGCAAATATCTCATAACTTTCTTTGCAGTCTTCCAGTGACTCCATCCAAGATTACCCAAGTATCTACCAAGGACACTAATAGCAAATGTTATATTAGGACGAGTAAATACTTGAGCATACATTAAGCTCCCAACAGCACAACTATAAGGAATCTTTTCCATTTTAGTCCTTTCCTTGTCATCTTGAGGACACTGAGCTTTAGAGAGTTTCTCACCTGACAGAGTAGGTGCAATAGAAGATGAGGAAGTGTACATTTTAAATCTCTTAAGAACTCAATCAATTTAAGTTCCTTGAGACAAACCCAATATGTTTCGAGACCTGTCACAGTAAATCTGAATACCAAGAACATATGTGGCCTCACCAATATCTTTCATGTCAAAAATGATTAGAAAGCATGTATTTTGTCTCGCTCAAGAGATTAATGCTATTACTGCCAAGAAGAATGTCATCAACATATAACACTAGAATAATAAAATGGCTTCCACTTACCTTCTGAAAGATGCATTGATCTGAAGCATTCTCCTCAAAATCAAGAGAGGTCAGAACTTGATCAAACTTCAGATACCATTGTCTAGAAGCCTGTTTCATCTCGTAAATGGATCTTTTCAACTTGCACTCTAAGTGTTCATTACCAGCTTCTATGAAACCATTAGGTTGAACCATATACACATATTCATACAAGTCTCCATTTAAGAAAGCTGTTTTAACATCCATCTAGTGGAGTTCTAAGTCATAATGAGCAACTAAAGCCATAACCACATGAAAGGCATCTTTAGTGGGCACTGGGGAAAATGTTTCTATATAATTTATACCTTCCCTCTAATTATAACCTTTTGCTACTAGTTTGGCCTTATACCTTTCTATTTTACCTTTGACTCCACGTTTGGTCTTAAATACCCATTTACTAGCTTTACAACCATCTGGTAATTCAATAAGATCTCAAATTTGATTGTGATACATAGAAGATAGTTCATCCTGCATGGCTCTTATTCATTATGAAGAATTAGGACCACATATAGCCTCCTGATAAGAAATAGGATCAGAAATATCAGTACCATCAAACTTGTTCCTGTAAATAGACCATATAATCATTTAATATTGCAGGTCTATGAGTCCTCTGCGATCTCCTCAATGGTACAACTTCATCAATTATATCAGACCCCTCAACATCTATAACAGGTGGTTCTAAATTGACATCAACAAGATTCTGAACTTCATCATTGCTCTCAGGAGGATTAAAATCTACTGAGGAAGGCAGCCAAGTGGTTGCATACTCCGCAAGTATACAGGTCGTTCAAGTAGTAAAGAAAAGATATCGTTCCACAGAGATTTATTGTTTGAGTACCAAACTATAATAGTTATGATTATTTGGGCTATCGATAATTTGTGCCAAAATAGAGTAAGAGATGCAGCAAATTAAATTGGGAAAAATAAGGAAATTATAATAAATGAAGCAATTAAAATTCTAAGCACTATACTAATTTACTAAAATTTCAGCAAGTAACAAAAGGATTTAATTAGTTAATAGTAAAAATTGATTACAGAGTTGAGGTTCATAAAGTAAATTTTATTGGGATTTGGATAGGCAAAATCAAAATTAATGGAAATACAAGTTTGAAGGAAGTTGATTATGATTTCCTTTAATTTCTCTTTCAAGCAAACTAAAGAGTGTTTTAAAGGAAACTAAGCCCCATTCTCATGCGATGTTTAATTACTCAAAACCATTTAAGCATTTTAATCAACTTGAAATTCCTCTTAACCCACTAGTTTATTTCTAACACTAGGTGATTAAATTCATTGTCTTGATTATCTATCATAGATTTTTACCTCTCGGTCCTTCAATCTAAGATTAAGAACAAAATCCAAAGGGTACCAATAATGGGTATGTAAATAAGTATACAAGATATATACTAAAATCTTGTTAAAACCAGTCCAAATCTACAAATAAAACTTAAATCATTACACCCAACTCTGAAATCTTAAGTATCTACTCACTCATGCTTGTATTTACAAGTAGAAAATATAAAATAGAGCAAGAAAACATGAAAATAAAACTAAAAATAAAAGAACCCAGAAGAAGAGAATCTAAATCTTTAAAAATAGAGTCTGGAAAACGTCACTCTGCAGGTGTTCTTCCTCCAAAAATGGCGTGATTGCCTCTTTCCTTTTCTCTTTTGATTTTTCTCTCTCTTTTTTCTTATGGTAAAAATGAGAATATGATGCTTATGTATCCCCTCAAGTTTTTTCCTAAAAATGGTCTCTAAAGGGATAAAGACAAAAGGTGTAAAAGGTGTGAAAAGAGAAAATTTTTCTATGTCAGCAAATCTGCCAGCACCATCCCACATGCCTCATGTTGATTTAAGTTATTTTCAACATGCCTCATGTTGATTCAGAGGAGGAGCCTTTAGATTCTGCACGACCTGCCACACGGAGCATGTGGGAGTCCCTGAAACTTTCGGCGTGTTTTGTTCCGAAATCTTTGTGTACACGACCCGCCACACGGGCATGTTAAAGTCCATGAAACTTTCGGCGTGTTTTGTTCCGAAATCTCTGTTTACACGACCTGGTGTAAATTTACATGCCTCATGTGGATTCCTGCTGGCTAACTCTTATCTTCACATGACCCTCAATACGGGGCATGTTGAGGCCCTTGAAAGTCTCTGCTGGTCTTCTCTTTTAAGCAAATTTTCTTTATTTTTCACACTATTTTAAGCTTCCAAATCACTTTGAATTTCTTCTATATTGACCTTTTTGCCTTTAAACCTTATTAAAACCTATCAAAAACATTAAAATTCCAAAAATAAAATATAATGAAACTAAAATTAATAAATTAACTAAAATAAGCATTAAGAGCATAAAATTACTAAACTAAAAAGGCAAAATGGATGCAAAACTATTTTAAAATATCTATATAAAATGGGTTTATCACAAAGGCACAGGAAAGACAATAGTCTCATCTCTAAGATCAACAACACGAGGTACTTGACTCCCATTATCCATCTCATCCTCAAAATAAACAGCACGATCTGATTCAATCACTCTAGTAGAATGAGTTAGGCAGTAAAATCTACTACCTCTAGAACTTGTACAATAGCCAATAAAGAAACTACTAACAAATTTAGCATCTAGCTTTCTAATCTGAGGATTATATGGCCTCACTTCTACTTTACAACTCCATACATGAAAATGTTTCAAACTGGGCTTCTTACCAAATATTAACTCATAGGGAGTCTTAGGCACTGATTTATTAGGAACCTGATTGAGAATGTACACAACAGTTTTCACGGCATCACCCCACAAAAATTCTAGTAAAGAAGAATGACCAAGAATATATCTAACCATGTCCATCAAAGTACGATTTTGCCTCTTTGCAGCCCCATTTTGTTGTGGGGTCCCAAGCATGGTGTATTGTGCCTTAATCCCACATTCTTATGAATACAAAGCAAAAGGACCAGGATTTCTACCAGTCTTAGTATACCTGCCATACTCACTTACCCTATCTGACCTTACACATTTAATCTTCTTCCCAGTTTTCAGTTCAACTGCAGCTTTAAATGCTTTAAAGGCATCTAAGGAACTAGACTTCTCATAAAGAAGATCAATCCAACCATATCTATAATAGTTATCAATAAAAGTGATGTAGTATTTAAAACCTCCCATAGCAATAAGAGAAATGGGTCCACAGATATCTGTATGAATCAAATTCAACACACCTTCCCTCCTAATTGCCCCTTTATTTCTAGCTCTAGTGGGAAATTTTCCCTTAATGCAATCAACACATGTATTAAAATTAGAGAAATCCAGACTATGCAAGACACCTTATTTAACCATCCTTTTCAATCTTTCCCTATAAATGTGACCCAAACATCTAAGCCATAACATTGAAGATTTCTCATTAACTTTTTGACGTTTGTGCCCAATAACAACATTGATAGGAACATCAACAGATTAAAAAGGAACATAATTGAAATCCAATATATATAAACCATTGCATAAAACAACGGAACTAATAATATCAGATTTAAAATAAATAACAATTTTTCTATTGCCCTGAAGAAACACATAACCTCACTTATCTAAAATGGAATTGGAAATTTAAAATTTCTCCTTGAAGAAGGAATATAAATAGTATCATTTAATTCCAACACATCTAGAAGATAAATTCAAAGAAACAGTCCCTATGAGTTCTACTACTACAACTCCATTTACTCCTAAGACAGTCTTCTCCTTTTCACATAGCTTCCTCACGTTTTTGAACCCTTGCAAGGAATTTGAAACATGAATGGTAGCACCATAATCCAACCACCAAGAATTTGAAGGAACATCAGCAACATTTGATTTAAAACATACTAGAGCTAGAGGGGCAAGTTCTAGACTATTACCTTCCTTCTTATGCTTCTTCTTAAGCTTAAAACAGTCCTCCAACTTATGGCCAGACTTCTTGCAATAGTTGCACTTGCCTTTGTAGGGCTTCTTCTTAACTGTTAAATTATGATCATGCTTAGCACCATTCTTATTCTCAAATTTAGCTTTAGGCTTCTTCTCCTTCTGAAATTTCTCATTAGTCTTGCTACTAGACCCTTAAAAAACATAATTAACAGAAGGAGCATTCCCTTTCCTTATAGATTCCTCTTATTGGCACACAATGGCTATCACCTGATCAATTATCCACTCCCCTTGTTGAGAGTTGTAAGAAGTCTTGAGAATTTTGAATTGGGGTGGAAGAGATTTAAGAATGCGCCAAATCAGAAAACTCTCTCCCAAATCAAGATCAAGAGACTTAAGCTTGTTGAAATAACTTATAAGTGTCATGATGTGTTCCCATATACTACTGACACTATTATATTGGGTGTGCTCAAGCAAAGAAAGATAATGACACTTTTGAGCCTTGTCAAACTTTTTAAACTTTTCAGCAACAGCCTATAAAAATTTCTTAGCAGTCTCTTTATCAGGAATATCCTGCCTTATGGACATATCTATAGTATACTTCATCACCATTAAGTAAACTCTATTAGAATTTTGCCACTTCTCATTATAAGCCTTTTTAGCAACAGTAGATTCATTAGTAAGTTCAGCAGGTGCATCAACCCTTAAAGCTAAATCCAGTTGGGCTATTGCTAGATAAATGCTCAGAAACTCTTTCCAATCATCAAAACTATAGCCATTCAGAGTTTTCACGGTAGATAATTGCATAAAAACAGTAGCTGGAATAAAACAATAGAGGAAACATGAATTATGTATATAACATAATCACAAAACTAAAGTTTCCTTTTAGATCCGGCTAAGAAAGTAATTATATACAAAACTATTATTTATTTTAATCCCGCTTAAGGGTCCCGGATTACAATAAAATCAAGAAAATTCATTGAAATAATATATATAAACCAACATCTTTAACACTTTTATATTGATAGGGTATTAAAAAATATTAAAGATAATCAACAAATAAAATTACAACCAATAATAACTTATTATATTAATAATGTTATACCGATGGGTATATCCACTATTAATATAATCCAAATAACTTTTGAAATCCATGGAATAAATTTTTAAACAAATTAATAAAATAATTTTATGACTAGTCCCACGATAGGTGAGCTCATAATCATAAAAGTGTTTACCATAATCAGAATTTCCATAGACACTATATTATGAACATAGTTATAATGTTACTACTCATGAATATGTTCTCAATATGCCTGAAGATAATTAGTCCAACGAAACTAACAACTATTAATGAACACATAATATTACCATAATTAATAAACATATAACCAAATAGAATTGTAAATATTTTATACTCATAACTTTTGTTAAATTAATTACATGTGACAGTATGCAGGTTTCACATTGGCTACACCATTAAATCAAATTTCATATTTGTTTGCCCAGACTAATATTCAAACATACAACAACAAAATTAACAAAAAAAAATGTAATACCTAACTTGGCTCTGATACCAAATGTTATACATATAAATTAAATCATTATAAATTACATGATTAGAGAATATATATACTTAAAATATGCTTGTATCCATGATTTTCTATGAATAATCAAGAACAGAGAAAAGGAAGTGAAGAGGTAGATTCACAACTCTCAATATCCACATCATTCAAAATTTATCTGAATTCTATCTGATATTAAATGAGGTTATCAGAATATATATATATAGGACTGAGAGTTTAGGCCTCTTCCTTAGTAGGCTTGTGGACAGCTTGACTCATTACAGGCTTGCCCAATCACATGACCAAATTCATTTAGATATTGCCAATTACTAAACTTACTATTTGATATTATTATTTAATATATCAATGAGCCTAATAATTGCTTATTGCTAATCCACGTCCAGATATAAATAAATAATCCAATACCAAATTCATTTCTAGCATTAATTCCAAAACCTGCTAAGGAAGAAACTAGGGCTAAGCAGAATTCGGTTCAAATCGAAAAATCGAATCGAACAGAGTCAATTCGGTTCAATCGGTTCGGTTTTAAAATTCAATCGGTTCGGTTCGGTTCAGTTTTACATTATAAAAATTTCAGTTATTTCGGTTCGGTTCAGTTTTGAAGAGAAAAAAATCGGTTAAACCTAACAGAACCTAATAGTATTTTATATAGTCAAATCAAACTAAATCGAACCGAATCAATCGATTTATTTTTATGAAAAAATTATTAATTATATTTAATTATATATATATTAATTGTTTAATTTCATTGATTAATGGTTATTAGGTTCAAACCAAAGTTAAAATTAGACCAAACAACTTGAAAATCAAGTCTAAATTAAAAAAACAATAAAAAATCAAACCGATTGATTTAAACCAAACCAAATTGAAATAAAGCTGTTTGGTTCGATTCGATTTTTACCCATTTCGGTTCGGTTCGGTTTCTAAAATTTACGGTTCGATTTTTATAATTTAATTCGGTTCGGTTCGAACCGAATGCTCACCCCTAAATGAAACTGCATTGAAGGAAGCATCTACTTTTATCTTCAAACTCAAACATCCAGGAGCAGGAGTCCATTTGGTTGCAGTATTGGCAGATTCCACATTGGTGGGCGGAGAATGATTTTGTTAAAATGCCAAGGAATTCATTTCTTCAAAAGCATTATGAGCCTTTGCTATAATCTTAATTGGGTCAGGGGAAATAGCTTAAAACATAGCAGCGTTACGACCCTTCCATATTTGCCAATAAAGGAAACTAGCCAACAATAAAATACTCTGGCCATGTAAATTAGATAAATCCATTAAGGAAAGCCACCATTGTACAAACAAGACAAAATCAAACTCCTGAGGCATATATCCAAAATGAGAACCAAACCAGACTACCCTAGCATAATCACAGAGGAAAAATAAACGTTCAATAGTTTCCACACTCTTGTCGCACAAAAGGCCATAAGAAAGATTTAATTTTCAAGGGAACCGGAAGTGCCCATAATCTCTTCCAAGTTTGAGTAGGAATGTCCTGAGATGAAGAAGGAAGAGATGTATCTGTATCAACACTGATTGCCCTCTTTAAAATGAAGTAAATGGATTTAACAGTAGGAATACCATCTCTTTTGAAATGCCATATAAGTCTAGCTTATCTACCTAAAGAGCTTAAAGGAATTTTCAAAATTTCCTCACATTCCCTCAGGGAGGATGAATCATAGAGAACAGAACGATCCCATATATTAGATGCAGGATTAATCAGATCAGCTACATAAATAATAGGACTTTCAGGATGTTTACTACTGCAGATCTGAAATGTTGGAAGAGAAGGGACCCAGGGAGCATTACAAGCATTTAAAAAGTAGGACCTGTAACCTACCATCTTAGACCTTGATTCAAAGCATCACGACTTTCTATAAGGCTTCTCCACCCCAAAGAAGAATAAGACCCAAGCTGCCCATTCAAAAAATCTGAATAAGGAAAATAGACACCTTTCAGGATGTGAGCCCATAAAGAACTAGGATTGTTCATCAACCTCCAAGCTTGCTTTGTTAGAAGAGCCACATTAAACAGATTTAAATATTTGAATCCTAGACCACCAATACTCTTACTTCAAGATAGTTTACCCCATTTCATCCAGTGGAGTCATAAGATTTTCCCCACCAAAATCTAGTAGCTAGCTTTTCCATATCACCAAGAATACCAATGGTAACTTAAAAGCAGACATAACATAGGAGGGAATCGTTTGAATGACGGCTTTAATAAGCAAATCTTTTATTGCCTGTGACAAAAATCTACTTTTCCATCCTTGAATCTTTTGGAGTACACGATCCTTTAAAAAGGAAAGGGCTCCTGATTTTGATCTTCTACAAGCTATATGGAGCCTTAAATGCTCAATAAAGCTCCAAAATTCAGAATTTGAAGGAGATTACAAATATTTTGCTGGATTTGAACTAAATGTAATGTCCAACTTGTGAAGGTTGATTTTCTGGCTCGATGTTGTACTATATACATCTAAAACATCTTCACCTGAATTGCTTCTTCCATAGTGCTCACCTGAAAAGGATTGTGTCATCCACTAAAAGGAGATGGATAAGTGTTGAGTAATGGCGACTAATTTTATATCCCTCAATTTTATTTGACACCATAGCTTTTTACAACAAACAAGATAGCACATTCAAGACTAAGAGGAATAGATAGGGAGATATTGGGTCTCTTTGACAAATGCCTCTTGAAGGAGAAAAAATTGGAGAAGGTTGCACATTCACTAGGATTGAGTATTGTACCGTAGAGATATATTGAAAAATCCTATTTACCAAAATATCATTGAAACCCATTTTCTTCATAACTACAACTGAAAAATCCTATTGGACACTATCATATGCTTTGTGGATGTCAACCTTATTTGCCATTACTCCCTTTCTAACCCTTCTTCGGTTCATTAAACTATGAAATGTCTCGTGAGCAATAACTACATTATCCTGGATGCAACGATTGGGGACAAAAGCAGTCTATAATGGAGAAACAATCTAATGTAACCATGGTTTTAGCCTGCTTGCTAGAATCTTGGAAATAACTTTATAAGTAAAGTTACAGAGACTTATAGGATGATACTCTGTGAAAGATTAAGTGCTTTTGCATTCAAGAATCAAAGCAATATTGGTCATATTGATGCATGGAGACAGAACGCTAGAATGAAAAAATTCCTCCACCATCTTCACAACATCATGTCTCACGATCTCCCATTATTTGTGATAGAAGAGGCCTTGAAAATCATCAGGCCCAGGCGCCTTACAAGACCCTATGCTATACACTACAGTCTTCACCTCTGCCTCAGTTACGCTACAACATAAAGCCTCATTCATTTCTGCATTCACTAATAATGGCACCACTTGAAAAACCCCTCCACAAGATGAATACTATTAGAATCAAACAAATGATTAAAGAATGAGTAAGCTTTCTACATAATTACATAGTTCTACTGAATCCATTCTCTTTGGGAGTTCTTAATTTAGAAATCTGATTCCTCTGCCTTCTGAAGATAGTAGAAGAGTGGAAAATTTTGGTATTCTTATTCCTATATTGCAGCTAATTTATCCTACATTTTTAGAAGCAATAAAGTTCCCTCATTTTAATTTGACTTTAATGCCATCAACTTCAGTCTAGGAAACCAAAGTAACAGGAGATGAAAGAATTTGATCTAGTTGTCTGGATAACAGCTCAATACGTCTCTTTGTATTTCTAAATTGAACTTTACTCCATGATATCAGAGCATCTCGACATTCTTGGAGTTTAATGACTAGATTGTGTTGTGATTGATCCTCCACACTTCCTTCATAATATCTTCACAACTAGATACGGTTAGCCATCTTAGATCAAAATTAAAGGAATGACGTGATTTCCTTTTAAGAGGATGAAGATATAATAAGAGTGGCCTATGATTCGAGGCACCCATTTTCTCATGAAAAAGCATGCTCTAAGGAAATAAAAAACTCTACTCAGAATTAGCAATAGCTTTATCTCTACATTCCATCACCCTTATGCCTCCTTTTTGATTATTTAACCATGTAAAGTGGTTGCCTTTAAAACTTAATTCCTCAAGTTTAACATCAAACAAAAAAGAAGAATAAGCTAATGCCCCTTGCCGATTAATGCCCCTTTTCCCCCATTTGTCCATAGGAGAACTATAAATATTGAAATCCTTAATCAGAAGCCATGGATGTCTTGAAGAAAATTGCAAAGTCTTCAATCTCTAAAGAAAAGAAATATGATTTGACACTTCCGGTTCTCCATATATAAAATTAGTTGGCGAGGATTGGTCCTAGTTAATTAAGACATCAATCCATCTATAAGAGGAACTCAAAATCTGAACATGCACGCTATCCTTCCACCACAGTGCTAATCCCCCTGCCCTAACAACTAGCTCAATGTAGAAAGGCCCTTGAAACCAAATCTCACTTTTCAATTCTCTAGGAACTTTTTTTTGGTTTCTCATAAAAAACCGATCTGACAATTCTAGCATACTAGACTCATTTTGCTGTGGTGACTTTAGGGTATCCACCAAAGCCTTAGAAAAAGTATTACTACTTCCCTTTCCTTCCTTGACCTGGAAAAATGATTGATTGACCATCATATTCTCCACATTTACCCTTCCCTGAGTATTCACAGGTTAATGACGATGAGCTAAAGTTTTCAAGTTGGGTTTTTTGTGAGGCTTAGAACTTGGGCTTGAATTCTTTGGATACACGCCATGGTCTAGATTTAGCAACAATGGGCCTTCAAAATGGTGTATTGTTTCTGGGCTATAAGGTTGGATCCTACTAAGAGTTAAAATCGGATTACTCTTAGGCAAATGTGTGGGCTTCCCTTCTATCTCGGCCCATGGGAAACCAGACAAGGATAATAGATGGGGCCAAGGGTTATTAGGCTTGGTATCTTGAAAAAAAAAAAAAGGTTCATCTTTTGGCTTTTTTGATGTAGCGGGGAGCTTAGGATACAATTTACGTTTGAGGGTGGGTTGCACTTTATTAGTCGGCATTTTGTCTAGCTGCTTTGGATCTTTATAGGGAACATCTGAGATATTAGAATTTTCATACTGCAACACTACTACTCGGCTTCTAATCTTCATTCTTTCTAGTGTGATAATGTGAGTTGTAGTACTTAAAGGAAGCAAAGAGAGCTAGGATGTGACAGGAAAAGAAGTTACCTCTAGGTTATTGTGTTCGCTGGTTATGGTTTTGGCTCTAAGGATTGGTGGGCATGTGTGATTGACAAAAAAGCTACTGGTTGAGTAGCTTCTTGAAAATGACAAGGAATATTTGTAGTTTGGGAAGAGTGAACTCCATGCACCACATCTGTAGGAGGAGTAGAGGTAGAAGAAGTTTTCCCAGATGCACCAGCCCCTATTTCCTATCTACTTTGCCCAGATGCACCAGCCACTATTTTCGATTTACTTTTGCGAGATTTGGATACCCAGATTTTTACCCTCATCCAGGGCTTGTACTCTTGGCGTTTCCTTTTATTCTCTGGAGCAGTAATTGCTATGATATTCGGACAATTTTGTATCTGATGTCCAATGATCCCACTATCATAGAAATTTGCAGAAATTAAAAAAAAAAAAAGGAATGAAAGGAAATGAAGAAAAAAAAATAAAAGAGGATTTTTTTTAAGCAAGGCATTTTCAGGAAACTATCTTTAGGATAGTAATTTTCCTTCTAGGTATAAAAGGTTAAATAGAAATCCTATTCCTATGATACAATGCCTATTCAAGAAATTAGAATTGCACCTTTTGATTTCTTCTACTACAAGAACTTAATCCAATAATGAAAGAAAGATATAAGGCAGAATGATAGCAAGAAATATTTGATAGCGAGAACAAGGAAGAAGAAAATAAATATTCTGGTGATATATGAAAAGACAAGATGATATCTATTTGTAGACCAAAAAAAGACTGAAAAATGGTCAAATTATAACGTTAATAATAACTTTTAAAAATAAATTGTTATATAACATATAACTGCTGTAATAGAAATTTGGAGAAATTAAAAAAAAATAAAGGAATGAAAAGAAATGAAGAAAAAAAAAATAAAAGAGGATTTTTTTTAAGCAAGGCATTTCAGGAAACTATATTTAGGATAGTAATTTTTCTTCTATGTATAAAAGGTTAAATAGAAATCATATTCCTAGGATACAATGCCTATTCAAGAAATCAGAATTGCACCTTTTGATTTCTTCTACTTCAAGAATTTAACCCAATAATGAGAGAAAGATATAAGGCAGAATGATAGCAAGAAATGTTTGATAGTGAGAACAAGGAAAAAGAAAATAAATATTCTGGTGATATATGAAAAGACAAGATGATATCTATTTGTAAACCAAAAAAAGACTGGAAAATGGTCAAGTTATAACGTTAATAATAACGTTTAAAAATAAATTGTTATATAACATATAACTGTTTTAATAGAAATTTGTAGAAATTAAAAAAAAAAATAAAGGAATGAAAGGAAATGAAGAAAAAAAAAATAAGAGGATTTTTTTTAAGCAAGGCATTTTCAGGAAACTATCTTTAGGATTGTAATTTTCCTTCTAGGTATAAAAGGTTAAATAGAAATCCTATTCCTAGGATACAATGCCTATTCAAAAAAATCAGAATTGCACCTTTTGATTTCTTTTACTTCAAGAACTTAACTCAATAATGAGAGAAAGATATAAGGGAGAATGATAGCAAGAAATGTTTGATAGCGAGAACAAGAAAGAAGAAAATAAATATTTTGGTGATATATGAAAAAACAAGATGATATCTATTTGTAGACCAAAAAAGACCGAAAAATAATCAAATTATAATGTTAATAATAACGTTTAAAAATAAATTGTTATATAACATATAACTGTTTTAATTCAACAGTTGTAAACTATTGAAACAACGTGTCCACATAATACATACATAATACAAAATAAACAATTAAAAAAATTTGAAACAAAGGCTAGATATACATGCAACTGTCCATCTTCAACAGTTGTTACATATGAAGAATAAATGTGTCCTTACATGTACAAGGACATGTTGCAACCTTTTGTGAAAAGGTATTATCACATAATGACAAAACTTGTTACACCCTTTAAAGAAGGATGTGACCATAAAACTAAAAATTGAAACAAATAACTTCTCTTAATAGCATTGAATGGACAATTATCCATAGTATTCAAAAGTATAATATGGACTATTATCATTGCAAATTAAAACCTTATTTATTATTAAAGAACATTATAATTATTATATATTTTTTATATATAACAATCCCCTACTTAATATTATTTAATATAAATAACATAAAAAAAATTAAAGATAATTGGGAAATTATATAACAAATAACTAAAGGTAGTCAAGGCTTGAGCCTTTAGATGAATATGAATATTAAATTCATATTCGTATTATTCATGAGTTCTTAATTTTGCAATAGCAGTGCATTTAATATGGGCCTTACACTCTATCCTGTTTTAGTAAGTACTCTAGGATTTTACCATTAATCCATAGAAAACGGCTTCTAACTTTCATACTTGCATGGGTTGTTTCATCAGAAGTGTCCACAATCGCTCTATCGCTCCACTTTAAGCTAAAAGAACTATTAATAACAAAGTTCAACCTTCTTATTGTGGAAATCAACGTATATAGTCAAGCATGAGACTTTAAATAGTAATAATAAAAATTTAAATATTTATTATGCACTGGAAATGTAACCTTTACGTCAACATTTCTAGGATAATACTTAACTGACATTCATATAAAAGAGTAGAATTCAATCAAGATTACCTCTTTTAAATTAGTGATAGTCCCATCTTTCCCATGACTTTCTTAATCTTCTCACTTGACAAGGATTTTGAGAGAGGATCTGCCAATATTTGATCAGTAGGTAGATACTTTACCTTTCTTCACAAGACTTCTCACATGGTTGTATCTCATAGCAATATGTTTACTATTGCCATACATCTTTTTATTCTTTGTATTGTGAATTGCAACTTGATTATCACAATATAAAGTAGCAGTTCCTTTAGGAACATTAATAAATGGAATGCACCTTATAAATCTTTTAATCCATAAAATATCTTTACTAGCTAGAGACATGGCAATGAACTTAGATTCCATAGGCGATAGTGCAGCACAAGATTGTTTGTTAGAGGACCATGTAACTATAGCTCCACCTATAGTAAACAACCAACCACTAGTTAACTTAGAATATCTTCTGTCATAAGCCCAATTAGCATTACTATAGCATTCTAAAATAAAAGAAGTATATTTATAATGCAAATCATAATTTAAAGTATGATTTAAATATCTCATTAATTTGTTAATAGCTTTCTAATGCTCATGACTAGGATTGCTAGTAAATCTACTGAGCATACCAACTGCACATGCAATATCAGGTTTAGTATAATTCATGGCATACATCAAACTACTAATTATCTTAGCATACTCCTTTTAATTAACAGAATCACCAATATTAGGTAGTAAACTATTATGAGGATCAATAGGAGCTTTACTAGGCTTGTAATCAAAATAATTAAATTTCTTAAACATCTTTTCAATATAATGTGATTGAGTAAGAATATACTCATTTTCTTTTCTAATTACTTTAATACCTAGTATCACATCAATAGAACCTAAATCTTTGATATCAAAAATTTGCATGAGAAACTGCTTAGTTTTATTTATACAAGTTATATTAGATCCAAAGATATGCAAATCATCAACATACAAAGTAATAAGAACTTTATAATCATTAGTGCATTTAAAGAAAACATAACTTTCTACTTTATTGCATTTAAAACCAATAGATTTAATTTATTTCTTAGACTTTTGATGCCATTGTCTAAGTGCTTGTTTAAGACCATATAAAGATTTATTTAGTTTACATACTTTATGTTCTTCTCCTTTCACCCCATAGCCTTCAGGTTGTTCAATATAAATTTCTTCATCTAACTCACCATTAAGAAAAGACCATTTTGACATCCATTTGGCGAACTTCCAACTTATAAATAGAAGCAATAGCAAACATAATTCTAATAGTAGTAATTTTAATAACAGGAGATTAAGTTTTAAAATAATTAATACCTTCCTTTTGACTATAACCTTTTGCTACCAACCTTACTTTATATGTATCCAAACTACCATCAGCATTGAGTTTCTTTTTAAGAACTCACTTATAGCCAATAGTCTTAGTATTAGGAGGAAGTTATGTCAAAGTCCATGTATTATTATCATGGATAGATTTAATTTCATCATCCAAAGCCCTCTTCCAAAGATTAGTATTAGGTAGAGACATAGCTTATTGATAGGTTCTAGGATCCTCTTCTAATTAATATATGTAAACATACTAAGACCTAGATCTTTCTCTATCCTACATCGCTTAATTCTCCTTAACTCAATAGCCTCAAGAATAGTTGTTTTAACAACTATACTAGGAGAAGGATCGATCATAGGTTTGGACAAAGAAATAGGATCAACATCTTTTATTTGCACATTTGATTCTAACTCATTTGACAAATCCTTCTTTAATTCTAAAACATTAGTATCTTTAATAGTCAAGTGCTTAAAAAATAACATGCACATATTCAAACACATTGTTAGTATGCAAATTTAAAAATTTAGATGCCTCATTATGCATGGAATAACCCAAGAAAATGGATTTAACTGCTTTATTACCTAACTTGGGTCTTTTTCATGTAGCTTCTAACACATAAGCAATGCATCCCCAAACTTTACAATACTTAATATTGGGTTTTCTATTATTTAGCAACTCATAAGGTGATTTATCTTGATATTTATGCAAAATTCTATTACTAATATGACATGCTGTTTGCAATGCTTCATCCCAAAAACTATATAATAAATTAGAATTTATAAGCATAGCACTTACCATTTTTAGTCCTTTCTACTACATTTTGTGGAGGAGAATTAGGTGTATAAAATTTTCTTACTATACCATGTTGCTCACAAAAAGAAATAAACTCAAAAGAAAGAAACTCACCATCTCTATCAGATCTAATCCTTTTAATTCTCTTATTAGTCTTATTCTCAATTTCTTCTTTACAAATTTTGAATTTTTCAAAAGTTTCATCTTTTTTTCTAAGCAAATAAAAATATGTATTTTTTGAAAAATCATCAATAAAAGTCATAAAATACATTTTACCACCTCCAGTTAAATAATCTTTATTATCACATAAATCAATATGAAAAAGTTCTAAAAGAGATGTAGTTTTAGAAACAAATTTAAAAGGTAATTTAGTGATTTATGCTTGTGCACAACATTCATAATTATTTGTAATATAAATATGTGAAGTCTTAGGAATATAATCATATGAGATCATGCGATGCATATCATTACTACCAATATGACCTAATCTATAATGCCAAAAAAACATTCACATCATCAACAATATAAATAAAAGCACTTGAATCTTTATTCATACTTAGAACATACATATTATATTTAGCATAACCTTTCCGAACAAATAATTCTTTCTTAGAGATGATCGCTTTTTATGAATCAAATACAACTTTAAATCCATGATCATCAAGTTTTTTAAATGGAAACAAGACTTTTCCTATGTCCAGAAATATGGGACACTTCCTTGAGTGTGAATACTTTTCCAAAAGAGAGGAAGTTGTATAGTACCAAATCCCATAATAGTAGAAGTAGAAGAGTTGCCCATGTACACTGTCTTTTCTCCATACATCTTCTCATATGTTTTGCAAACGTTTTTGAATGGAGTGACATGGCAAGTTGCCTTAGAATCTAGCCACCAATCATTATCCTTTTCCACCATAAGGGTTTCAATAAGAACATCAACCATCTCATCTTGCTCCATAACATTGGCTTCTTCTTTTTGACCTTCGAAATTTGCAAACTCTAGCCAAATGCCCCATCTTATCACATACAAAAAAGGTCCTCTCTTCTTCTTATTATTGCCATCCTTGGACTCGTATCTCTTTCTCTTTTTATTTGGAAAACTCTTATTTCTATTATGAGACTTGTTGATATTGGATTTAGAATATTTAGAGGATGTGAAAATTTTACTATAATGCAAAATATCTTTTTCACCATTAACAAATACATCATGATTCCTAGCCTCATTTTCAATTTGAATGTGTTAAAATAGTTTATCCAAATTCAAAGACTTTGTCTTGTGTTTTAACTTCTTTTGGTAATCTCCCCATGAAGGTGGAAGTTTACAAATTATGATAGACACTTAGAGAGTTTCAGAAATTGGTTCACCCACATCAGCACATTGAGAAGTAATTTCATTAAGTTCATTAACTTGATCAACAACAGGCTTGGAATCAACCATTTTAAATTCAATATACTTATTAATTAAAAAAGATTTATTTCTAACATCCTCATTGATGTACCTCCATTCGATGGCATCCTATAACTCATATGCTGGGTAGCATTTGTGGAAGATATTGAAAAGAGCATTACTCATTGCATTTAAGATAATTGAATGGCATACAAAATCATCTTCAACCCATTTTTGTTGTGCTTTAAAATGTTGTCCATCGCTTGTTCAACTCATTTTTGTTGTGCTTCAAAACATTGTCCATTGCTTGTTCAACCCATTTTTGTTGTGCTTCAAAACGTTGTCCATCGCTTGTTCCATTTTATGGATATGGAGTGGTAAGCACATAAAGAACTTAGAAATTGTTAATTGATACATGATCTTCATGCTCCAACGCTTATAATTCATTCCATTGAATTTCTCCAATCGCTCCACTTCTTGTTGTGGTTTGCTTAATAAAGACTCCATTGGAATATTTACTATCCTAAACTTGTTGCAGAAATTTGGAGAAATAAAGAAAAAAATAAAGGAATAAAAGGAAATGAAGAAATAAAACAAAGGAATTTTTTTAAGGCAAGGCATTTCCAAGAAACTATCTTTAGAATAACAATTTCCCTTCTAGGTATAAAAGGTTGAATAGAAATCTTATCCCTAGGATATAATGCCTAATCAAGAAATCAAAATTACACTTTTTGATTTCTTCTACTTCAAGAAATCAACCCAATAATGAGAGAAAGATATAAGGCAGAATGATAGCAAGAAATGTTTGATAATGACAACAAGGAAGAAGAAAATAAATATTTTGATGACATACAAAAAGACAAGATGATTATTCATAGACAAAAAAAAAATAGTGAAATTGTAACATTAATAATAACGTTTAAAAATAAATCATTTTGTAACATACAAATGTTTTAATTCAATAGTTGTAAACTGTTTGAAATATGGATTAGGGTATCCATGTGGTTCAATTTAATCCATGATTTTCTATTTTATAAAATACAAATGTAACATCCACCATTTCCCGACATTGGAATTTCTATTGTTAATGGAATATTCTGACAAATTCGAAGATTTCACAGATAAGGGAGTGGTGGTAAGAAGTGCATGTGTTTATATATATGATGTTTTCAAAATGTATTTAAACATGAAAATATTTTGTTTTTGGACTAAAGAAAATTTTAAATGTTGTTAGGTAGAGAGAAGTTCAGCATTCGAAGGATGGACTGTCTATAGCCGATGTCCTTTTTATTGTTCAAATTCATTTTTGGGTAGAATGGACCCCGACAACCGAAACTATGACTTTCGACGGCTGAAATTCCCTCGACAATAAGGGTATAAATAGCCATTTCAGTCAAATTTCAAAAGGAAAATGAATTGCTCATCTTTCCCAACTGTTATTGCATGCAAAAGGAAATGTTCTCCTTGAATCCTTTTTGGTTTGATCTTTTAGAAGCTAAAAGTTTTGGATTAGTTGGAGAGTTTAAGAGTTTGAAGGATTTTGAAGATTTCCTCAATCTCTCTACCTAGTTCTAGAGGAGAAAGGTGATTTTCCCTCATTGCAATTAACTTCTTTCCTATATGTTTATGACTAGGAGAGTAAGGTCAAAATGCATGTGAGTTTTGTATGATTTCTAGGTTTTGATTTTGTTTTTTAGAATAAGGGTTGCATGTTGCTTAGAAGTGTGTTTTTATGTTAAGTCTTGACTATTAGATGTGGAATGAAGTATTGCTCTTACTTTCTATCAAGTCTAAGTGTTTATGGACCTATAATAGTTAGTTTCCTTAGTTAAACCTAAGGATTTCTTGTTTTTGTGTTTATAGAAGTTTGATGAAACCTTGAATCCTAGCTTTTAAGTGTTGCAAGTGAGGTTGGAGCATGAATTCAAGTTGTTTTAGGCTTTGAGAATGTGTTTATTTGTTTGAATTGTGCTTTGGAACCTTGTGGTATGTTTTGGATGTTTTGGAAGAGAATTTCTATTAGTTTTTTTTTTAGGAATTCTGGAAATTCCCAGGTTTGACTACTGAAACTATTGTTCGATAGCTGAAGCATGTAGTTTTTTGGGAAATCTGGAGAAATTCAAGGTTTGACAGCCGAAGTCTAAGCCTTTGGCAGCCACATTGGCTACTGCCCAAAATGGGCACCTGATAATCAAAGGTTCAGTAGCCAAAGTCCAAGACTCTGACAGCCAAACTTGGTTCTGCAAACTTTATTTCTCCTTCAATTCCAAGGTTCCAAAACATGATTTTATGGTTCCTAAGGGCCTAGAATAAGATGTTTAATATGTGTATAGAATTCTAGAGCTTCGAATAACTCATTAGGTTCTGATGATTATAGGATCGAACTTAAGGGATTTAGGAAGCTAAGGATCTGATGTTAGCTACCTCTTGTGTTAGTTGGTTGATAAGCTACAAGAAGTGAGTAACTTTAACCCTAATAAATGTAAAATCTTTAAATTTAATTCATGATCATCCACATGCATTATCTCATTATTTATTAGGGTGTATGTATCTAGAGCATGAATATATTGCATTTTTGCATAATTATTATTGGTGCATGATGGATTATGGATGACCCACTGACTCCCCCCATAATTATGACTATGTTATATTATGCATGTTGTGGATCCATAAAATCTAAAGGGAGATCTTTATGATACCCCTTGGCGCATGACATAGGTCATGTTTTAAGCGAAAGTCCTGAGGAGCCTTTGTATGAGTTGGGCACATTGGATTTAGGGAATCACTAGTGACAAGTCCATCTTATATGAAATGTTTATGATGTGAAACCCATATGGATGATGCATTGCATATGTATGAAATGAAAATTGTAATTAAATGTTTTTAGTTAGTTTACTCACTGAGCTTGTGTAAGCTTATCCCTTTCCCCTAACCCTAGGTGCAGGAGTGTAGGAATAAAAGAGTCTTCAGAGCTTGAGTGGCAAGAGTAGCTGTAGAGCATTTTTTTTATATATTGTATGATTAGTGAAAATGTAATATGTAAAGAATTAGTTACTGTGCTGGTATTCAAGTTTTGATAGATGTTTTTATCTTATATGAGTGATGTAATTATGTATGTTTCTAAAACTAAGCTATGTAATTATGTATGTTTCTAAAACTAAGCTATGTAATTATGTATGTTTCTAAAACTAAGCTAACTCCTTATGTGAGAATGTATGTACAAACTAATTACACTTTAGCATTATATGTATGTAAACATACAAATTCTAAACCAATTTTATGTTAATGAGGTATGAGGAAAGTAAAGTTTAATACTTCAGAG
Source organism: Hevea brasiliensis (assembly GCF_030052815.1). Lineage (NCBI taxonomy): Eukaryota > Viridiplantae > Streptophyta > Magnoliopsida > Malpighiales > Euphorbiaceae > Hevea > Hevea brasiliensis. The sequence goes on from NC_079496.1 coordinate 105,496,974, forward strand.
TATGCTTAGATTGTGAGATACAGGGTTATGTTCATATTTAACATGTCTTTAGGCTTGCTATGAGTTTTGGCAGTCTTAAGCTGACCTGATCCTTAGCATGGGTAATGGCCCCAATTTTGGTCATTACAAAATTGGTATTAGAGCTCTAGGTTAAATGAGTAGACCTAGATGCTAGTAAAAGTATATAATAGAGGTGAAAGGAAGTATGTTGACTAATATAGTTAAGAAAATACATGTCTAGTAGGGTTGAGTCCCTGTATGTTATATGATGAATGTTATGTGTATGTTACGTTTCATGGTATGTTTGATGATATGTTGTGTGTTCATGTGATTCCAGATGAACTTTTTTTGTGCTCAACACTTCTTGTTTGCTTTCAGAAATGCAAGGTTTAAGATGGTCTGCTAGGTTGATCAGCGCTTCATCTGAAAATAAGGGTATTGGAGCACTACCTGCCAACCCTATTATTAGAGAGAGAGCAAGCAGAAGTGGAAAAAGAGAATCTTTAAGAGGTCCTAAAAGGTCTTTTGAAGTTAGCAGGGAAACCTCTGGTGCACATAGAATGACAGTAGATGCTCATGGTCTTCCATAATAGCATGAGAACCTTGAGCCTTCCGGTATGGGAAGATGGGAGAAGATAGTTTTGTGGAGGGGGGAGATGAGTCAGTGTTTGTGCCTCACCTCAGCAAGAGCTAGATTATGGGTTTGGATATGGTTATCCATGACAAGGAAGTTTTGAAAACCCTAGGTTTATGAGTTATCCTCGGTATCCCTCCTTCATGTCTTACCCACCTTACTTCCCACCATTCAACCCATATCCCATGCACCCTCCACAGCAGAATCCCCAAAGTTCTTCAACCACCATGGGAATTCAAAATCCCATTGAGAGAGTTACAAGAGAGCATGTACCACCACCGCCCCACGTAGCCCCTACAGTTCTCACACAAGAGATCAGAACAAGTAGTAAAGGTAGAGCAAAGATGACAAACTACCTAAAACTAGATGCACCTAAATACAAAGAAGGCAATGATCCTTTCGAGTATGTGAAGGTAGTTAAAGTTAAGATGATAGCAAATGAGTTGGGTACCTCAGATGGTTGGCTTTACCTTGAAATGTAAGAAGGCAAAAAAATGGTACAAGGCTTATGTTACTGATAAAGTTGATAGTATGACCTGTCTTAGTTTCTGACAGAATTTACCAACTGGGCCTTCCTAGAAAGCTATAGGGAGTTAAAGGTGGTAGAGTTTGAGCAGTTAAAACTGATAGCTAATACGAGTGTGGATGAGTATACAAATAAGTTTGTGGATCTCTTACAGTATGTGAGGTAGGAGTATGATACTAACAGAAAAAAGGCGAAAAGGTACACTCAAAGGTTGCATTCTAGATACTTTTCCTTGATTTTGACTACTAAAACCCATAGCTTTCATTCGATAATAGATGCAACAAAGAAGATGGAAGCTGGGGCTATTATTGAAGGGAGACTAGATCTAAAAAATACTAATTTTGAATAGTCCATTGTTCCGAAAGCTATAGATGTTGGGAGGTTTAGTGACATGACTAAGGCTGTTTTTGCATCCAGGACCAAGAAGGAAAAAGGAGGAAAGTTTGGCAAGAAAGAAAAGAAGAATAAGTTTTATAATAGAATCAAATCAGGCCTCGGGATGGGAAGCAAATCTAGTTTAGGTTCGGATACTTCTGGTTGTGTTAGATGTGGGAAACATCATCAAGGACCTTACAGGTTCAGAACCTTTGAGTGCTATAGATGTGGATAGGAAGGACACATGGCAAGGGAGTGTCCCAATATGGAAAGGGTGGCTTTTTAACAAGCATGGTGAGGCAGTGTGGCCCAATTATCAGTAAGACAGACTTTTATGGGCCCCTCATCAGGAAGAGGATATGGTAGAGGATGAGGTTTTTCATCCTCCACAGCACATTCACAAGGGAGGGGTTCAACAGCACCGGCTCAGATCTTTACCACAGGAACAAATTTATATGGATAAATATTTATGTTCTTCCTATAAATTCTTCCTCTGTCCAGAATTATTCTAAAATTTATTACGTGATTTCTAGATCTGAATTTTAATATTTTAAGATTTTGAATCTTGATGAATATTTTAGATTCTAGAAAATTTAATGTTCTATTATAAAAAAAAAATTGAATCTTGAAGAAAATGAATCTGAAAATTTTGTTCATGAACAATTGTAAGTAAGGGACCATTTCAAACCCATCTACGCTGATAATAGCTGTTGTATGTCACGCATATATAATCAGCATTGTTATGCTCCATTGGCTGAACTTGTCGACAATGTGGTATTAGGCTTATCAGCGATGTGGTGCTACACCTATAATGGTTCCATAATCAAGTAGCATCGCATAATAGTGGCTGTTCCAAATGCAAACCGTTGGCCGATGGTCTTGGACTGCCAATGGACGTTCGGCTGGTGGTGGCGCTGCATCTTGGATAGCCAAAATTTGCAATCTGGAAATCATTTTCAGATATGCCATGTTGCATGAAACATTGAGGAAGGAGCAGCGGGGATCCGCGAAGGTTGTTTGCTTTACAGCAACTGGCCATGGCCCCTGTCACCGCCAACAGAAGATGCCTACATCGTCTAAATCCATGCCGATGTTGTAAGGCTATCCTACAAATCATGGTTCTTCAATGGAAGGAGTAGAAAGAAAGGGCATAGCCCATTGCCCATTTTTTTCAAAGAAATTACAAGTTATGACATTAACATAGTTGCCGTTATTTTCGACATATTTACAACTTTGCTACCTTCTCTTTTTGCCTTAGATGTTAATGAAAATCACAAAAATGCAGCTTACAATGATTTACAATCAATGCCACTTGACTTTCCTTTTTGACTATTGAATTAAAAAACTACAAATTTGAATTTTTAAATCCTAATTGAATTAGAACTTGAGTTAAATTGTTAATTCAAGTAATTTTTAATTCTAGTCAAAATTGAGATTTAAATTAAAGGGTTTAATTTAAATTAATTCTAGAAATATTGTTTTCTAGAATTAATACAAGGTGGCATGTAAACTTATTTGGCATTAGAATTAAATTGTTTAATTCTATACTAATTTTAGAAATTAGTTTCTAGAATTAGAAGGGCAAATAAATTGGCATTGAATTAAATTGTTTAATTCAATATTTATTTTTTGTAGAAAAATTGTTTTTAATGGGGCAAATTAATTTAATTTGATGAATTCAATTAAAATGAGTTTTAATCTCATTAAAATAAATTTAATTATTTCTAAAGTTGTTGTGGAATTATTATTCCTCATAAGAATAGGAATAGAATTAAAAGTGTTTAATTCATTAAAATTTTAGAAAATGAGTTTTCTAAAATTGTACGTGGCAAACTAAAAGAAAAGAGCTTTTCTAAAATTATATGGGGCAAACTAAAATTAATATTTTCATGAATTCAATTAAAATTAGTTTTAATTGACTTCATTGAAAATTAATTTTAGCTTCTAAATCTGTTTTAGAATTTTATATCTCTAATTAGATTAGAGATTGAATTAAATTATTTATTTAATGTGAATATATATATGATATGAACATGAAATTTTTTGTTGTTTTATTTCACTTGTGGTATTATATATATATTTGTTAATATCTTTACAAAGTTATTTACATGTAAATAACTTTGCATATAAGACATGTGAATGTGTGTCTTATTAAATATTTCAATATAAGATATTGAATATATTGTTACTTAATCTTAAATTTGCATAATTCAAGATTATAGTTCCTTACATAATTAATTACATTAAACTTATTGCACATTAGAATTTTAAATGATGATTGGGAACATAGTGAATTTTCGATTCTAAATCTAATGTGGAATAAGAGTTAACATAATTAATTATGGTATAGGATATTTGTGTATATGAATTTGGGATTTATTGCATATTGTCTCATATTAGTTTATTTTTATATATCAATATGAAAATCCCATATTTTCTGAAAGAGTAAGAGACTCTTAATTTGCCTATTGCCTATTGGGGTAATATATCACATTTGTCCTCAATCAAGTACCTTCTAAATCAGTTACTGCAACTCCATATGTGTGTGGACTCATATAAAACCCAACTTAAGTGTTATTGAAACCTTAAGGGTACTATTTTTGTTCACAATCCTTCTCATAAACATGGAAATTAGTTCTAAGGGGAAGAAAACGTATCTTTATAAGATATTTAGAACAGTTAAAATGACACGTATTTATGGGTGAATAAGATAGTGGCATATTAACTAAATTTGAATCAGAAGATGTCACATTCTTAGAGAAATGACCTTCCTCAATAGAATGGGATAGGTAAAGATCTATCTCTATGTATGAAATTGTGAATCAGATTGCTTCCGCTATACAACCTCAAATGGATTTTTTTTTTCCAAGTGAGAGAGTATTTCATCTATTAAGGAATTGGTTCCTATTAACCATGAAATATCACTTGTAGTGAATCCATCTGATATTGCTGGTCTTAGTGGGAGTAACAAAAACATTGAGAAGTCAATTTATCAATCTCAATCATGACAATCGAGTCGTGTACACATTCCTCATTGATGTTTTGAGATCAAAGGGGAAGTATTTATAGTTTCTCTATAAGATAAAGAAAGAGGTGATTATAAGTACATCCCTCATGTGCCTTGCCAAGGATGAAAGAATTAAGGCAATAAAAGCTTGAGATGGATTTTATGAAATCAAACCGAGTATGTAATGCAATTGTATAAACCAAGTATGTAATGCAATTGTATCTATTATGTTGTTTGGTTGGTTAGTAGATACCAATCTGATTAAGGACATTAACATTGGAAAATAGTTAAGAGGATACTAAGGTATCTAAAAGCATATTAATACTAAATATAATTTTGTTAGAGATATGGTTGCAAGAAAAAGATGAACATAAAGTACACATCTATGTACGATATGATAACCTATTGTCAAAGAAGTATACAAGAGGCTTGTTAAATCTTTGGGTTTGCTTAAATATTTTTAACGCACTTATATTATATTTTTCCTGAACATGTTCATATGGCTAACTTATTTTGTAGATTCATATACTTATGTAAGTATATATATTTGGAACATATATTAGAACTTGAAAAGTACAAATGAAAAGAATTGTAATGCCCTCATTTTAGGTAGTTTCATACATTCTACTGGTCCAGCAACTAATGTCTGTTCGGAGAGCTGGAATACCTAGAACCACCCTTAAATTAAAGTAAGGAATAATAATTTAATTTAATAAAGATCAAGTAAGGTTGAAGGAAAATAAAAGAAATGGATTAGGAATCAGTTAAATGTGTAAAAGTCGCGGCGATGAGTAACTACCCCTAGAAAGTGGCTAAAAAATGGCATTTTGGGTCTATTTACTACTTCAATTCATGTAGGATCTTGTAAAACTCTTAATTAAGACTTAATTATGGTATAATTATGAATTAATAAGTCAAAGAAATTAAAAGAAGTAAAATTATTCACATAAGTGGCAAATTAAGTGGGTGTGCACTTGCTTCCTTTCATACCTAGAAAGTTGGCCAATAAGAGTTAGAGGACTAAGTGAATTAATTAATAAGTTAAGGGGTAAATAAAAGGTTGGAGGACTACCTTCAATAGAATATAAAGTTTTGGGAAAAATTTAAAATAATAAAAAACACCTTATGGACCAATGGGTAAAGGGATAAAGGACCAATGTGTAAAGTGGAGATAAAATTCTACCTTATCTTTTCCTCCCCTTTTGATTGGCCAACACTCATCCATTGTTCCTCTTTTCTCTATTTCTTCAACAGCCCAAATTCTCTCAAATTTGAAGGAGAGAAACCAAACCAAAACCCTAGATCAAACCATTTTTGAAATGCATAAGCAAGAAAGCAAAAAGAACTAGTGATTCAAGCTTGAAGAAGTCTATTTTCCTTGAGGGATTTGGAGGAGATTTGAAAGGAAAGGGAAATAGATGCTGGTTCACAACCAAGATTAGTGCTATAACCTTTATTTTTTATCAAGTTTGGATAAGGATATCTCTAGGGATAAGGGGGAAATATAGGATAGTGAGGAAGATAGTTAGTAGGGGTGATGGAACCCTGGTTCTGCCAGCAGGCCTGCAGATCAGTCAACTTTTAAAATTCATAACTTGAGCAAGAAAAGTTAGATTTTTGTGATCTTTATGTCTATGAAAACCTTGATAAATGCTCTAAAACTTTATAGTTTTGTGATAGACTAATTCCCTGCTAAGATGGTGTTTGAGGGCAAAACTTTTTGTTGTTTAAATCTAGAAAACTGACCTGATGATTTCTAGAAGCAGGATACCTGACTTTGAAAATTCATAACTTGTGATCTAGAACTTGAAATAGTGTGATTCTTAAACCATTGGAAAGATAAATGAATACCCTAAAACTTTATAGTTATGACTAAAACTTGATTTTGTTGGCTACATGGTGAAATTCTTGCATTTCCTGTTACTGCTCTGGCTGTGACTGGAGTCTGAAACAGTTTGCACATTTTTGTTTATTACTTGAGATGTAGACCTAATTTTGAGATGATTCAAATTGAAGATTGAAATGGACATATGAAAGTTCAATTCTCAAAAAGATGCCATAAAACCCTTATTGCTAGAATTTTTAGCGGAATTTTAACTTTGTTGCCCTGTTTACCTGAATTGACTGGAAATTTAATTGTGTATGTGTTTATTCTTTTGGGACAGCCACTTTGGTAAATTAAATTGGTATTGTATGAATGTTTGTTGATTGGTTCCAATTTTAGGATTTAAAGTACTTTTGACGGAAAATACAAAGGTATTTTTCAGGAATCCGAAAAACAAAGGAAACTAGTTCATTTTGGCATGTAAATTTTGCACACCAAGTGTTTGATTAAATGTCTAAATGAACTTGTTATTATGTGAGGAAAGTGACCAATTGGCTAAAGAATTGATTATGTCCAATTGGGTAGGAAAAATATCTAGGTAATGGTAAAAATAAAAATGATAATTACCTTATTAAGCCCGGTTAAACCTAGACAATGAATCATAGGTTTTGATAGATTGGCATGCCAAGAGGGAACATTATTAGCAGTACTGCATTAATTATGTTACTAGATTGATGATTATCTATTAGAGGCACCGAGTGCCCAGTCAGTGATTCTTTATCCATGGCTTTAGTGCCAAATTTTATTATGGTTCATGTTGATAGTTATATAGAGGCACCGAGTGCCCATTGTTGAACCGGTCAGAGACACTGAGTGTTCAGTATCGGGAGTCTATATTGATAGTTATATAGAGGCACCGAGTGCCCATTGTTAAACCTGTCAGAGACATTGAGTGTTCAGTACTAGGAGTCCATGTTGACAGTTATATAGAAGCGCCGAGTGCCCATTGTTAAACCGGTCAGAGACAACAAGTGTTCAGTACTGGGAGTCTATGTTGACAGTTATATAGAGTCACCGAGTGCTCATTATTGAACAGGTCAGAGACACTAAGTGTTCAATACTGGGAGTCTCATATCCAGTCCATATAGTTCTATCATAGGTTACTGAGGGCACAAAACAAATCCTAAAATATGATTTAATTAAGAAAATATACACAAATATAATAAGAATTATGTTAAACCTTGAACTTTAAAGATTGCATATAATCATTATATCATTTAATCGATTCAATATGTTTGTATTTGGAAATGGTCATAGATTTGATGTTTTGAGTTTCTTTATTTTGAACATTATTTTTTTAAATCTCTTACAGTATGTATGGAAGTTTTGCTTTTATTTTTTTTTTAAATTAAGAGTGCACCACTAAGCTGTAAAGCTTAGAGCATATGTTTTTCCTCGTGTAGGTATAGAAGGAAAGGAGTAGATAGTCAGACAGGAGAGGAGAGAGTGGATCTGCAGGAAAGTCCGAAGTTACCTCATACTTAGACTTTGTGGTAGATGCACTACCAATACTAGATGCATTTTATCACTCATTTTTGTATGCCCATTTATTATGTATTAAGAACACATGATGTAAATTTATTTTGAATCACTGTAAATTTAAGTATAAACATATTTGATTACATTTATAGATTTATAAACGTATATATTTAACTAAAGGATGTTTGAATATATATTATGTTAATATTTGCATATGATGAAGGAATGAAGTTGAATACAAATATGATGAGAATTAATTGTCAATATTGTTGCAACTGAAAGTTATATATATTGTTATTAACAGGTGAATATTAAATGTTTAGGGGAAACTCTTGCAGATTTTTCATTTGAAATTTATGATTAAAAATAAAAAGTAAACATTAAGAAAGAAAATATTCTAAGGCAAGTTTAGGTGCTCCGTGCACAGAATGTAGGTCAGGTAGGGGGTGTTATATTTAGTAGTATCAGAGCTTTGATTTAGGCGTTCCTAGACCTAGATAGATAGAAAGACATGACATGTGTGTGATCATGCATTGCATCTATAGGGAATTGAGGTGACAATCATGCAGATCTACTCTCGTGTCTATTTTAAGTTAAGGAATGGAGTCAGATGCACAGAAGGCTATTGATGAGGAGATAAAAAGTCATGCCCCTAATAGTAGGAGTAACAAAGGCATGAGAGATCCAGCTACACAGGCATTTGGATAGGCTACACAGCCACAACAGTTCTTTTTCCAACAGATGGTTGATCTTTTTAGACAAATGATAAGAGTCATCCCATAAGCTCAGCCTTTACAGAAGTCCCCCCTAGAGAAGCTTAGGAAATATGGGGTAGTGGATTTTAAGGGAAAGAAAGAAGATGATCTAGCAGCTGCTGAGTATTAGTTGGAGAGGACAGAGAGGATTCTCTAACAGTTGCATTGTAATTTTGAGCAGAGTTTAGAGTGTGCAGTTTTATTACTTTAGGAAGATGCATATCAGTGGTGGGACATAGTATCACATGCGATCCAACCTGCTGAGTTAACCTTGGAGTTCTTTCTGGCTGAGTTCAGGAAGAAATATATAAGCCATATCTATCTTAAGGATAGGAGGAGAGAATTCATTAACTTGAGGCAGAGACATCTCACTGTAGCAGAGTATGAGATGAAGTTTATTCAGTTGAGTAGATATGCTAGGGAGATTGTGCCTACAGAGGCTGACAGATGTTGAAGATTTACGGAGGGTCTTAATAATAACATTAAGCTCCACATTATAACACTACAGATTAAGGACTTCATTCAGCTAGTTATTGCAGCTATGAATGTCAAACGGGTCAGAGATAGTGAGCAGAGCAGGAGGACTAGAGAGTAACAGAAAAGAGGTCTTGGGCAGTTTAGTTCCACCTATACAGCTAGTAAGAGGCCCAAGGGACCACAAAGATAGGCACAGTCCCAGAGATAGGGATAAGGGTCTACATTGAGGAGGGGTCAGCCAGTAGCTTCAGTGGCTAGTGCTCCAGGGTCTGCAATGAGGGGACCAGTCCTAGCCATATGTGGCCATTGTGGGAAGAGGCATACAGGCGAGTGTTAAGGGACTGACTGAAGCTTGTTACAGATGTGGTGCCACTGATCATTTTCAGAGAGATTGCCCCAGGAGGAGGACCACCTCTGCACACCACCAACAGAGAGGTCCATTCCTACAACACAGAGAGGTAGGAGACCTGACAAATCTGAGGTAGTTGGGGGTACTCAAAGATCTGCATCTGAGATAGTAAAAAGATTTGACACCTGGACACTAGCACGTGCCTGTGCCATCAGAGCATATGAGGAGCAGGATGCACCAGATGTAATTGTTGGTATATTTACTCTCTTTGACTCTTCAGTACATGCATTGATAGATCCAAGTTTTACACATTCATACATTTGCACCGCTATACCGGAAGAGAGAGGTTTACAAGGTGGTACAATTGAGGAAGCTATTCTAGTCACAAACCCTTTAGGCCATAGTGTGATAGTGAATAAGGTCTATAGGAATTGTCCTTTAAGAATTCAAGAACATGAGTTTCCAGTTCATTTGATAACATTACCTTTTCATGAGTTTGATGTGATTTTGGGGATGGATTGGTTGTCAAAATACTAAGTTATTATGGATTATTGCCTAAAAGAATCACATTGAGAACTTCTGACAATTGTCGACACCATATTTTGGCCGATCCCCCAGAATCAATAAACTTCGAAACCGATCCCCAGTACTAAGTCTCCCTTTGACAGCCAATTACATTCCCGATCTCTCTTTGCTAGATAATTACATTTCCGATCTCTCCTCACAAGGAATTGAATCAATGCTAAGTCCTCATATCAGTCAAAGCCTTACCAGTCTATTAAATTGCTCACCAATCTCTCAAATCCATTGTCGAGTCTCCTGACCAGTCAAGTATGTTCCAGATCTCTTTGGACAAATGAAATTGAACTGACAATCTTTGTTACCAATTTTATTACCGATCCCCCTTTCAAAAATATTCAAAGGTTCCGCTTTGGTTTAATGATGATCCCAATCTTAAATGTTCAAGCCAAATTTTCAATTTTAATTAAGTCCCGTTTAACGTTGGTTCTCTACCGATCTCAGGCTCATTGTGTTTTCCGATCTCTCACACTTGGGTTAATAATCACTTTCAGTTATTTCAACATACTCAGACAATCAAGTGTTCCGATCACAACCATTCTTCGAACAAAAGAGGCATTCTATTTCATTTCATTCCAAAATTTGTACAAGTTATTCAGTTGGAGGGTCGCCCCCAGCCTGATCTACATTTCGTCCGTTTCCCCTCTCACTCTCAGCCTCCTCCTCACTCTCCTCATCTTCATCCTCGAGAGCCATGTTGGCCATCCAGGAGAAATCTTCCTCCGGGTAACGCTTCTTAAGCTCCGCCAGGAGATCTCTGTTGGCATTCACATAAGCGCCGGCCAGTCCAGTCACCATCTCTTCTTCTTTCGCTTTGAGCTCCTCAGCAAGGTGAGCGAGCTGAGCAGCCTCATTAGCCCGAAGCGCCTGAACTTCTTCCAGAATACGAGTTCGCTCGGCCAGAACATGACTCTGCTCGGCTATCTTGTCCTCATAAAGTTTCATCTGCCCCTCGATGTCGGATATATAGTTCTGAGCAGATAAAAGTTGGGATCGAAGGGAAGCCACTTCCTGACTCTTCTTCTCGACCTCCTTACCCAAGCGGTAAGCCTTTTCCCGAACTATGTGCTGATTCACCAGGCACTCCACGTTCAGGCTCATGGATCTAGTCAAGATGTCATCAAGAGTATCCGGAGACAGCCTGTCCCGGTCTTCCCGAAGGCAGATGGATGACCCCAAGACCTTAGCAAAGTCTGGATTTTCTCGAACCGTCCAGCTCTTCTCCAGTGAAGCGAACAACACTTGAGCGCCACGAGAAGGGGGCCTCACAGAAGTTTGAGAAGGACCCCCTTCTGTGCTTGGAGCAACTGGAGGTGGTGGAGGCGGGTCTTCTTATCGAGGAGGAGATCGGACAACTTCTACGATCGGCGGTCCCGAAGGTTGAAATGGGCCTTCTTGTATTTCCCCGGGCTTATGCCGGGGTGTCTGCATTTCCTCAGCTCGATTCATCTCCCGTACCTTCCGGGAGATCTCCCTCTTTCGCTTCCGACTTTCCTTGGAGGCTTCGTCTCTTGCCATACCTGCACAAAAGAGAGGTCAGTGAGATCGCTAAGGTCCCAAGATCTAAGATTTAGAAAACACCGACGCCAAGGGCAGAGAGCGGAAGCTCGCGATCTTGGCCAGTGATCAACTGCATCGTCCAATGATGCAGTTCGGCTGTCACTGCATCCAAACAAGAAAACTTCTCCCTAGCCGCTTGATCTTTCAATTCCATCACCACGGCTCCCTCTTCCCTATTCGTATGCGAGATGCTTTGACGCGAAGGGCCCAGATAGCCAGCTTCGAGGAAGCCCTCGGCCGCTTCGAATTTTGCTCTCGTAATAAAGAAGCGGTTCTTCCAATTCTTCGTGGAGGAGGGCGATCGGTGAAAAGCCCACGGCGTGGCTTACCGAAGAACCAAGTATCGCCCTTTCGCGGTCACCTATGTAGTTCGGCAAATACTTTGGCTGTAGGATAGAGTCCTTTAGCACGGCAGAGCCCCCTGCAAGCCACCAGGATCCGCCACGAGTTCGGGTGAACTTGGGTGATGCACACTTGGTGAAACTTTAAGACCTCTTTGAAGAAATCGTCCAGAGGGAACCGCAGACCGGCTTTTAATTGTTCTTCGTAGACCATGATCATATCATTCTCTTCGAAGAAGTGATCGGCACGAAGATCGCCATGGCACTTAATCAGCTCGTACGAATCGGGCCGAATGTTGTATTCTTGGCTAAACGATTGTAGGTCAGCTTCTTGAAGGATCGACGGTAGCTCGTCTATAGGAAGACTTTCCCTCCCTGAAGAATGTACTTGCCTTGAAGGCTCTGCTCGCCCCCGAACTGGAACAGAGGCCCTAAGAGGATTAGGTTGCGTGCTTGGTCCGACCACCTCTGCTTCGTCGGACGACCATGAAACATGGACGAAAAGTGGGCTTGCCGCTCTCTGACCTTCGGCGCCGCTCATTTTCAAAGGAAACAAAGAACTTAAAGCTAAAAGATGGATTAAAACCCCACCGAGCTTGATCGAGTCGGAAGAGCTTGAAAATCGGATAATTTTGGAATTGCTTATAGAGATGTAAAATGGCATAAGTGAGAAACTGGCTAACCCCCACCCCTATTTATACTCGTCCGAGCATTTAATGCTCACGATGTCCCAGGCAATGCATCGGTTAGCGGGATTCGCCAGCTGTTCTGACACGTCTCTCGAACATTCCAAATTACATAAAGACATCGATTAACTGGAGATCGGCAGATAAAGTTGGATATTTTGAATAAAGGATCAGTTAAGAGTCGTTTTGTTAGGAACCAGATCGGACAAATACATCAGAGATCGGAAACTAATCAATAAGATGATTATTGGCGAAATAAGATTTTTATTTCCAAAAGATCGGATTACATCATTTGGGCGATCTCAAGATATCGGACTACATTTCTAAAAATCTGATTACATCATTTGGGCGATCTTAAGATCGGATTACATTAAAAATTTGATTACATCAAAAGGCCGATCTCTAAAGATCAGCAGAACATCCTATCTAAAAAGGGGGGGGGGGGGGCTATGTCACAGTCAACATTGTGACTGATCCAAAGGATGTAACCGATAGTGGACCGAGCCGCTGTCGGAACACCCAATGTGGAGGAAAGCCGCTGTCGGAACACTCAATGTGATGAAAAGCCGAACAAATTTGGAAGAGCAACCGCCAAGGGTCGGCGAAACTTTAACAATTCTCTCACCATCATCAGATAAGGTTATCACGATCATTCGATCACTGGGATCGTAAATTTTCAGTCGGGGAATAAAGAAGTCCATCGGAAAGAGATCAAAAGCCACAGTCGTAGCCGGAACTATCGCCGGAGCAGCTAGAACAGGAAAGGGAGAAGGTAGAGAGGAAAATCGAATGAGGAAAACTTCTTCTGTCAGGGGTATATATAGGGAAAGTCAGGCATTTATTGCTAAGGTAAAGCGGCTGACGCTTCGAGGATCGAGGGGAAAACGCTTCGAGAATCGGGGGAAATTAATGCTTTGACCGGACCGGGCCTGACTAAGGAAAGAATCGGAATCGTAGAGATCGGAAAAGGGGAGGCCGATATGAAAGATCGAAAGGGGCGCGTGTCAAGAAGATCAGGAAGAGGGGAGATCGAAAGGCAAAAGGAATAAGACAAATCCCAATAACCGTCGTCAGAATCAGAACCAAGGTAGTTAAAGCGTTGCAGACGAAATCTCTACCGCACGCCTGAGAATCGCCCATAATGCTGACAGGTGCCAGAGTATGTCATGACAGTCCTGTACATCCCAATCTCCACCGTCGGCCTCACTTGCAAGGATGAGTCCAGAGCCTTTAGATCAAAGGAGAAGACGACAAGACCGGCGCCTTTTATTCCCAGCCCTTGGATCGCCCAGGTCAACGAAGTTTCGAACCGTTAGATTAGAAGAAGAAAAGGACAAGTATCGTGAGAATGATCTTGGCCGTTCATTTTGATTCTCTTTAATTTTCAAGCATCCGATCATGTCCTTTGAAATCCTGACCCTCCATCTCCCTCAAAATAGATCTTGACCCTTCATGGAGAGTACCCGGTTCCTATAAATACCTGCATGAAAAACTGTTTAGGGGACGGACAAAAAAGAAAGAAGGTTGTTACTATAGTGGAAGAACTCTGAAATTTAATTCAGATCGTTACTCTGCTTTCATAAGAGGAGCTTTTGGAACCAGTTTCCTGAAGTGTTTTCTTAAAAGATTTTGAACACTGAAACTCTTCATTTTCAGCTCGTTCATTATCCCGTAGCGTTCCCATTTTTTTTAGTTCCTGGTTATCTGCATTTTTATTTCCGTCGTCCACGCTTAATCTCACTTAAACTCGGGCATAGTTCTGACTCGATTGCATTTAGTGAAGTATTCTTTGTTCCAAGACGAACCTTAGTCTCCCGGCTATCCACTCGCGATTTTATTACGATCTGTGATTTCGTAGTTAGCCCATTAAGATTCGACTCCTTACAGGTCAGTGTTCATATTGCTATTTTATTAAGTTTAGTTCTCGTTTTACGTATTTCCTTCCTTTCTTTTCATGCATGTTATTTTCTTTATGGCCATATCATACTTGAAAATGCGAAGATGGGTTGTGCTCTAGTTTGCTTCGGCGTCGGCCAATCCATATTTTTGTTGATCTTTATTATTTTTGAACGCAAGTCATCTAGTCCCGAATAATATGTAAGTGGTTAGGATAAAATAGGTAACTGTGCTCTAGGGGTCTCTTTGAAAAGAGGGTCTAAATAACACGTCAGGAGAAATAGCCAAATTGAATCACTAGGCTGACGAAGAAGGCGATCCGACATAATGCCATAAGACGGAATAAAATCTCAGATAAGTAGAATGGAACGGATAGGATACTGGTAAGGCGACCATATGGGAGGTCGGTAAAATCCAGTCCGGCATCCCTTATTTAGTCACAAAGTATCAATGAGTTAAAAGAAGTCTCATTACGACCCTTGGCGTTTTTGAATATTAAAACCCTTAAACTTAGACTCTTATGATATATAGCTGTGATCAAATTTCGAAGAGATCGGAAGAGTCTTTATCCGAATCTCAAACTAAAATTTTAATAAATATTTAAAAAAGAGATCGGAGGAGAGTTCTTATCCGGATCTCAAACCAAAAATTTTAATATTTAAAAAGAGATCGGAGGAGAGTTCTTATCCGAATCTCAAACTAAAATTTTAATATTTAAAAGAGGTCGGAGGAGAGTTCTTATCCGAATCTCAAACTAAAATTTTAACAAATATTTAAAAAGAGATCGGAGGAGAATTCTTATCCGGATCTCAAACTAAAAATTTTAATATTTAAAAAGAGATCGGAGGAGAGTTCTTATCCGGTTCTCAGACTAAAATTTTAATAAATAATTAAAAGAGATCGGAGGAGAGTTTTTATTCGATTCTCAAATTGAATTTTAACCAAATAGCTCCTTCAAACAAAATTAACGTATAACAGTAACTCACTAAGGTTGTCTCATTTACTTATGTATCTGAGTAATCCGAATTTAGTGAAAAATCAAATTTTCCTTTTTGTCAAAAGGATTAACATTTACATTCAAGCCCTCCTAACTAATTTATAAAGAACGTGAAATTAAATCTATTTACCCTTATTAAGGAACGTTGTGGGGTGCCTAACACCTTCCCCACCCGTTTACGGACCCCGAACCTAGAATCTCTATTTTGAAGTGGTTTCGTTTCAATTCATTTTCACAAATGGTTTTCTTTAGTTTCCCTCAAAACTAAGGTGGCGACTCCTCACTCTTTTCCACTTCGGTGGGGGTTCGTTCAGGAGACCGCAAAACTCCTTACGACATGTAGTTGGGATCGAAGGGAAGCCACTTCCTGACTCTTCTTCTCGACCTCCTTACCCAAGCGGTAAGCCTTTTCCCGAACTATGTGCTGATTCACCAGGCACTCCACGTTCAGGCTCATGGATCTAGTCAAGATGTCATCAAGAGTATCCGGAGACAGCCTGTCCCGGTCTTCCCGAAGGCAGATGGATGACCCCAAGACCTTAGCAAAGTCTGGATTTTCTCGAACCGTCCGGCTCTTCTCTAGTGAAGCGAACAACACTTGAGCGCCACGAGAAGGGAGCCTCACAGAAGTTTGAGAAGGACCCCCTTCTGTGCTTGGAGCAACTAGAGGTGGTGGAGGCAGCTCTTCTCGGCGAGGAGGAGATCGGACAGCTTCTACGATCGGCGGTCCCGAAGGTTGAGATGGGCCTTCTTGTATTTCCCCGGGCTCACGCCGGGGTGTCTGCATTTCTCAGCTCGCTTCATCCCTCGTACCTTCCGGGAGATCTCCCTCTTTTGCTTCCGACTCTCCTTGGAGGCTTCGTCTCTTGCCATACCTGCACAAAAGAGAGGTCAGTGAGATCGCTAAGGTCCCAAGATCTAAGATTTAGAAAATACCGACGCCAAGGGCAGAGAGCGGAAGCTCGCGATCTTGGCCAGTGATCAGCTGCATCGTCCAATGATGCAGTTCGACTGTCACTGCATCCAAACAAGAAAACTTCTCCCTAGCCGCTTGATCTTTCAATTCCATCACCATGGCTCCCTCTTCCCTATTCAGGGTGAGATGCTTCGGACGCGAAGGGCCCAGATGTAGCCAGCTTCGAGGGAAGCCCTCGAAGCCGTTCAAAATTTTGCTCCTCAGAATAAAGAAGCGGTTCTTCCAATTCTTCAGGGAGGAGGGCAGATCGGTGAAGAGCCCACAGCGTGGCTTCGCTTGAAAGAACTAGTACTCGTCGTCCTTTCGGCGGGTCAGTCTATGTAGTTCGGCAAATACTTTGGCTATAGGATAGAGTCCTTTGGCACGGCAGAGCCCCCTGAAAGCCACCAGGATCCGCCACGAGTTCGGGTGAACTTGGGCGATGCACACTTGGTAAAACTTTAAGACCTCTTTGAAGAAATCGTCTAGAGGGAACCGCAGACCGGCTTTTAATTGTTCTTCGTAGACCATGATCATATCATTCTCTTCGAAGAAGTGATCGGCACGAAGATCGCCATGGCACTTAATCAACTCGTACGAATCAGGCCGAATGTTGTATTCTTGGCTAAACGATTGTAGGTCAGCTTCTTGAAGGATCGGCGGTAGCTCGTCTATAGGAAGACTTTCCCTCCCTGAAGAATGTACTTGCCTTGAAGGCTCGCCGCTCGAATCGAACAGAGGCCCTAAGAGGTTCAGGTTGCGTGCTTGGTCCGACCACCTCCGCTTCGCCGGACGACCATGAAACATAGACGGAAAGTGGGCTTGCCGCTCTCTGACCTTCGGCGCCGCTCATTTTCAAAGGAAACAAAGAACTTAAAGCTAAAAGATGGATTAAAACCCTTACCGGAGCTTGATCGGAGTCGGAAGAGCTTGAAAATCAGGAGAATTTTGGAATTGCTTGCAGAGACAGAAAATGGCATAAGTGAGAAACTGGCTAACCGCCACCCCTATTTATACTCGTCCGAGCATTTAATGCTCACGATGTCCCAGGCAATGCATCGGTTAGCGGGATTCGCCAGCTGTTCTGACACGTCTCTCGAACATTCCAAATTACATAAAGAGATCGGTTAACTGGAGATCGGCAGATTAAGTTGGATATTTTGAATAAAGGATCAGTTAAGAGTCGTTTTGTTAGGAACCAGATCGGACAAATACATCAGAGATCGGAAAATAATCAATAAGATGATAATTGGCGAAATAAGATTTTTATTTCCAAAAGATCGGATTACATCATTTGGGCGATCTCAAGAGATCAGACTACATTTCTAAGAGTCAGATTACATCATTTGGGCGATCTTAAGATCGGATTACATTAAAAATCTGATTACATCAAAAGGCCGATCTCTAAAGATCAGCAGAACATCCTATCTAAAAAGGGGGGGGGGGGGGGCTATGTCACAATCAACATTGTGACTGATCCAAAGGATGTAACCGACAGCGGACCGAGCTGCTGTCGGAACACCCAATGTGGAGGAAAGCCGCTGTCAGAACACTCAATGTGATGAAAAGCCGAACAAATTTGGAAGAGCAACTGCCAAGGGTCGGCGGAACTTTAACAATTCTCTCACCATCATCAGATAAGGTTATCACGATCATTCGGTCACCGGATCAGAAATTTTCATCGGGAATAAAGAAGTCCATCGGAAAGAGATCAAAAGCCACGATCAGAGTTTAACTATCACGAGCAGCTAGAACAGGAAAGAGAGAAGGTAGAGAGGAAAATCGAATGAGGAAAACTTCTTCTGTCAGGGGTATATATAGGGAAAGTCAGGCATTTATTGCTAAAGTAGCGACGCTCGAGGATCGAGGGGAAAACGCTTCGAGAATCGGGGGAAATTAATGCTTTGACCGGACCAGGCCTGACTAAGGAAAGAATCGGAATCGTAGAGATCGGAAAAGGGGAGGCCGATATGAAAGATCGAAAGGGGCGCGTGTCAAGAAGATCAGGAAGAGGGGAGATCGGAAGGCAAAAGGAATAAGACAAATCCCAATAACCGCTGCCGTAATCGTAACCAAGGTAGTTAAAGCGTTGCGCATTTAAATCTCTACCGCACGCCTGAGAATCGCCCACAATGCTGACAGGTGCCAGAGTATGTCATGACAGTCCTGTACATCCCAATCTCCACCGTCGGCCTCACTTGCAAGGACGAGTCCAGAGCCTTTAGATCAAAGGAGAAGACGACAAGACCGGCACCTTTTATTCCCAGCCCTTAGATCGCCCAGGTCAACGAAGTTTTGAACCGTCAGATTAGAAGAAGAAAAGGACAAGTATCATGAGAATGATCTTGGCCGTTCATTTTGATTCTCTTTAATTTTCAAGCATCCGATCATGTCCTTTGAAATCCTGACCCTCCATCTCCCTCAAAATAGATATTGACCCTTCATGGAGAGTACCCGGTTCCTATAAATACCTGCATGAAAAACTGTTTAGAGGACGGACAAAAAAGAAAGAAGGTTGTTACTATAGTGGAAGAACTCTGAAATTTAATTCAGATCGTTACTCTGCTTTCATAAGAGGAGCTTTTGGAACCAGTTTCCTGAAGTGTTTTCTTAAAAGATTTTGAACACTGAAACTCTTCATTTTCAGCTCGTTCATTATCCCATAGCGTTCCCATTTTTTTAGTTCCTGGTTATCTGCATTTTTATTTCCGTCGTCCACGCTTAATCTCACTTAAACTCGGGCATAGTTCTGACTCGATTGCATTTAGTGAAGTATTCTTTGTTCCAAGACGAACCTTAGTCTCCCGGCTATCCACTCGCGATTTTATTACGATCTGTGATTTCGTAGTTAGCCCATTAAGATTCGACTCCTTACAGGTCAGTGTTCATATTGCTATTTTATTAAGTTTAGTTCTCGTTTTACGTATTTCCTTCCTTTCTTTTCATGCATGTTATTTTCTTTATGGCCATATCATACTTGAAAATGCGAAGATGGGTTGTGCTCTAGTTTGCTTCTGCGTCGGCCAATCCATATTTTTGTTGATCTTTATTATTTTTGAACGCAAGTCATCTAGTCCCGAATAATATGTAAGTGGTTAGGATAAAATAGGTAACTGTGCTCTAGGGGTCTCTTTGAAAAGAGGGTCTAAATAACACGTCAGGGGAAATAGCCAAATTGAATCACTAGGCTGACGAAGAAGGCGATCCGGCATAATGCCATAAGACGGAATAAAATCTCAGATAAGTAGAATGGAACGGATAGGATACTGGTAAGGCGACCATATGGGAGGTCGGTAAAATCTAGTCCGGCATCCCTTATTTAGTCACAAAGTATCAATGAGTTAAAAGAAGTCTCATTACGACCCTTGGCATTTTTGAATATTAAAACCCTTAAACTTAGACTCTTATGATATATAGCTGTGATCAAATTTCGAAGAGATCGGAAGAGTCTTTATCCGAATCTCAAACTAAAATTTTAATAAATATTTAAAAAAGAGATCGGAGGAGAGTTCTTATCCGAATCTCAAACTAAAATTTTAATATTTAAAAGAGGTCGGAGGAGAGTTCTTATCCGAATCTCAAACTAAAATTTTAACAAATATTTAAAAAGAGATCGGAGGAGAGTTCTTATCCGGATCTCAAACTAAAAATTTTAATATTTAAAAAGAGATCGGAGGAGAGTTCTTATCCGGTTCTCAGACTAAAATTTTAATAAATAATTAAAAGAGATCGGAGGAGAGTTCTTATCCGATTCTCAAATTGAATTTTAACCAAATAGCTCCTTCAAACAAAATTAACGTATAACAGTAACTCACTAAGGTTGTCTCATTTACTTATGTATCTGAATAATCCGAATTTAGTGAAAAATCAAATTTTCCTTTTTGTTAAAAGGATTAACATTTACATTCAAGCCCTCCTAACTAATTTATAAAGAACGTGAAATTAAATCTACTTACCCTTATTAAGGGACGTGGTGGGGTGCCTAACACCTTCCCCACCGGACCACGAACCGAGAATCTCTGTTTTGGAGTGGTTTCGTTTCAATTCATTTTCACAAATGGTTTTCTTTAGTTTCCCTCAAAACTAAGGTGGCGACTCCTCACTCTTTTCCACTTCGGTGGGGGTTCGTTCAGGCGACCGCAAAACTCCTTGCGACAACAATGAAGAGGTGACAGTTGTGGGTGAGAAAACAGATTATCTCTCTAGTGTCATATCAGCCATTACAGCAAGGAAGTTGATAAGGAAGGGTTATGAAGCTTACTTAGCTAGTGTGGTTGATACTAGGAAGGCAGGGCCTAGTATTTGTGACATGCCCACAATGTGTGATTTCCCAGATGTATTTCTCGAGGAATTGCCTGGTTTTCCACTAGAGAGAGAGGTGGAGTTCGCCATTGATGTGATGCCTAGTACAACACCAATATCTATTGCTCCTTATAGGATGCCATCCACTGAGTTGGAGGAGTTGAAAATACAGTTGCAGGAGTTGCTTTAAACCCTAGTGTGTTGCCCTAGGGAGCATCGGTGTTATTTGTGAAGAAGAAAGATAGGACACTCAGATTATGTATTGATTACATAAAACTAAATAAGGTGACTGTGAAGAACAAATATCCCTTGCCCAGAATAGATAATTTATTTGATCAGCTGAAGGGAGCGAGCATCTTGTCCAAGATTGATCTTAGATTTGGGTATTACCAATTGAGAGTAAAGGAGTCTGATGTGCCTAAGATAGCCTTCAAAACCCGCTATGGGCATTATGAGTTCCTGGTGATGCCATTTGAGCTAACTAATGCACTATATTGGCTTTCGTGGACCTTATGAACTGCATCTTTCATTCTTACTTGGATCGATTTGTAGTGGTCTTCATTGATGACATTTTGGTGTATTCTAAGAACCAAGAAGAACATGGTGAACATCTGAGAATTATAGTGCAGATATTGAGAGAGAAAAAGCTATATGCTAAGTTGTCCAAGTGTGAGTTCTGGTTCAATGAGATCTCTTTCCTTGGGAATATAGAGTCAGCTAATGGGATTAGGGTTGATCCCAAAAAGATAGAAGCCATCATGGAGTGGAAGCCACCTAAGAATGGGACAGAAGTTAGAAGCTTCTTAGGGTTGGTAGGTTACTATAGGAGATTTGTGAAGGGGTTCTCACTCATTGCAACTCCATTGACCAGATTATTGCATAAGAATGTAAAATTTGAATGGAATGATAAATGTCAAGCAAGCTTTGAGAAGTTGAAGGCAATGCTTACAGAAGCACCCATTCTTACACAACCAGTGTCAGGGAAAGACTTTGTGATCTATAGTGATGCCTTGCACAATGGATTGGGGTGTATACTAATGCAAGAAGGGAAAGTGGTTGCTTATGCTTCCAGGCAACTTAAGACACATGAAAAGAATTACCTAACTCACGATTTAGAACTTGCAGCAATTGTATTTGCATTAAAGATATGAAGGCATTATTTACATGGGGAGAAGTGCTATATCTGTACAAAAAATCAAAAGTCTCAAATACTTGCCAACTCAGATGGAACTCAATTTGAGGCAAAGAAGATGGATCGAATTCTTGAAAGATTATGATTGCATAATTGATTACCACCCTGGGAAGGCGAATATAGTAGTTGATGCTTTAAGTAAGAAATCTCTAGCAGCTTTGAGAGCCATGAATGCTCGCCTAACTCTAGCACTAGATGGAGCTATTGTAATTGAGCTGAAAGTAAAGCTAAGTTTATTGTAGCAAATTTAAGAAGCTTAGAAGCTGGATGAGAAATTGGTAACTATTATTAGATAAATCTAAGAAGGGAAGGAGAGTGAGTATGAGATCAAAGGAGATGGTTACTTATATTATAAAGGGAAGATATATGTTCCAAATGACGAAGAACTTAAGAGGAGCATTCTTAAAGAGGCACATAGCAGCTTTTATGCCATGCAGCTAAGAAGTACCAAAATGTACAGAGACTTGAGGACTCATTATTGGTGGCCTGGTATGAAGAAAGACATTGCCAATTATGTGACAAAATGCCTGACATGTCAATAAGTCAAGGCTGAACATCAAGTTCCATCGGGTTTGTTGCAACCAATCACAATACCCGAGTGGAAATGGGATCACATCACAATGGACTTTATTATTGGTCTACCTCTTACACAGAAGAAGCATGATGCAATATGGGTGATAGTTGATAGGTTAATCAAGTCTACTCACTTTTTACCTATTGGAATTGACTACTCATTGGAGAAGTTAGCAAAGCTGTGCATAAATGAGATAGTTCGGTTACATAGAGTGCCTGCATTCATAATATCTGATAGAGATCCGAGGTTCACATCAAGGTTTTGGAAGAAGTTACATGAAGCCTTAGGTACCAAGTTGAATTTTGGCACAGCTTTTCATAAGAAAGAGTGATCCAGCTACTTAAGGATATGCTTAGAAGTTGCATTATTGATTTTGGAGGGAGCTAGGATAGGTACGTACCATTGAGGGAATTTGCATACAATAATAGTTACCAATCAAGCATAAAGATGGCACCATATTAGGCTTTATATGAAAGAAAATGTAGAACGCCTTTATGTTGGACTGAGCTTAGTGAAAATAAGTTAATAGGATCAGACTTGGTAAGACAAACTAAGGAGAAAGTAAATGTAACACCCCTCACCCGACTACAGTGTAATCGAGCAAGGTGTGCTACATTCGGTACCGGAGCACCCTAACTTATCTTACTTTATTTCTTTAAAAATTTTGTTCTCGTTATATTTAATATTGATTATTTTTCGACGGAGAAACTAACAGAGTTTCCCCTATTTTATTATCGTTTGACGTGTTTTACTATTCACCTGTTTGAAAATTTCAATAATAATTTACAATAAAAATATCATCAATTGTTCTCATAACCATCTCATAATTCACATCTCATTCATACATTTCAATTTCAAATTCATTTCCATGCATTTCCATTCATGCACAATTTATATATATAAATTCTCAAGTTTCATTAATTTACATGATTTACAAACTGATTACATAAATTCATAATTTACATGATCTATATTTCAACATATAATTCATAGTTTACATTACAAATAATAACTAATTATAATGTGCAAAATACATAATATAATCTATATGGGCCCTATCTACATGCATTGCTGAGGAGGTGAAAACCTTGAATATTTCAGACACTTCTGCAGATCAGAACTCAAAAATCTTTGTTTAGTATTCGTTGGGCTTTAACTTCAGTACCTGCGCGAGGAAACAAATCCATCGCGCTAAGCATTGCTGCTTAGTGGTGCAATAATATAACAAGAAATAATGTATACAAATAAAAATAATTGGACCATATTTCTATACTTAAGAATTTTACTAGGTTCATATGAAATTTGCCATACAGTATATTTTTTGTCATTTATGTTGCTCTCTAGAATCTCTTTTGTCATAAGTTTACTATAATCATTTATATAATGTACAAATAAATCTAAAATTTATACTTATACTTATATTCCTATGAAAGTCACATTTGTAATGTTATTTAAGTTATAATTCTTCTACTAGTCATTTTATCACTTCCTTGATACTTTCTAAGTTATTTACAATCATTTTGTAATATTTAAAATTTTTAGAACTAATTTAATTTACTTCAGATCATTCTAAGGAATAAATTTTTGGAGCTAATCTAATTTATTTCATAACTTCTCATTTATTTACTTTCTAGCATTTTTATTTGCTAATATTCGTAACTTATTTTAATAAATTAGACTGCCCAAGTAACCTACGACAGGCTGACTAAACTGGATAACGGGTCGTTGGCACTGGACACCACAGTACCTCGGGCCGTCATACCATGGGACGCAGAACGTCAACCACGTATGCAGTTAGTATGGCTAAAAAGCCATGATATCACATAATCGGGCATTAAGCTATGAGCGCGAGCATAAAGCCATGAATACAGGCATAAAGCCTTTCGCAGTACTGCTAAAATAATACTCTATTGGCGTGTCAATCTATCCAATTGGACACACATGTGTAGGTAATACATGGGCACATTAGTACGATTAAGAGTTTATATATTTCATCATTTCATTATATTTTTCATTTGTATTTTTTATAGCATTCTAATTTTGTTTATAATGGAAACATAATTTCCAAATTCACATTTCTAGGTAATTTATACATTCATCATAAATATTCATACTAATTACAATTCACATTCATTTAATCTTATGTACCATTCACATTCAAAACATCTTTCCTTTCTCTCTTGATGGGAACCTAAATCCCAAATGACACTTTTATCACATTTATTCATTCAACAATCTATTCATGTAAAGTACATTTCATACTTCAAGTTGTATTGCTAATATATTATGAACTCCATTGGTGTGGGAGTATAAATCTCAATTACCTATTCCAAGTAATCCACAAACATTTCATGGATTCCAAATTTAATGCCTTAATTTCCTCTACCAATTTAGTTCTTACACTTTGTGTCTTTATATTACTATTCATCTTACTATTCACTCAAATTATTGACTTTTTTATACATAATAAATTTATTGAATCTAAATTCACCAAGATACCACATTTTGAATTCTAAAGTTGTTGGTATTGGTTGCCAATACCATTTCAAAACTTAGTGTTAGTTATTCACAATTTTCAGATTTTAAGCACTAAGTTTACTGTTCCATTGGTCATTTGTACAGTAGGAATTTAGCAAAATTGTCTCCATGAAAGTTGTTCTTTATTGTGTCTAGATACATTTCGTTTTTTGAATCACTTCATTTGGAGTTTTGTAGCCCAAGTTATGGTCATTTTACCATAAATGGCCAGATTGACTTGTACCCAAAATTTATGGGCAATTTGGTTCTGCCAGATTTGGTGACCTAAGTTTGGTTAGCAATTTGACTAGGTTATGGTCAGAATATGGATTTGTGTTCCTCATGAAAGTTGTAGGACTATCTCTCAGCATTCTGCTGGTAAAATTTCAGGTCAATTGGACTTTTCTACACTGAGTTATGACCAAATGAATAAATACTGTTCATTTAGTCATTTTGCACAGGCAGAATGCAAGTCACCCGGATTAGAGCAATTTTTAGGTTAACTTAGTTTGATTTTCTGGGCAGGATTTTTTTACCAAAGTTGTGCCATTATGTGTCTAGTTTCATATCCAACTGGCCTTGCACCAATTGAACCTATACAACTCCATTTATAGCTGCCCAAACATGCTGGACTAACATCCAAATCTGCAAGGCACATTGGACAGCATGCCTAACCTCCATTCCCTTGGCACCATTCACTCAATTTTCTACTCAAACATGACCAAATGGTCACTAATTGACCATTACAACTTCTTTTCATCAATGCATAAATAAAATCTCAAATTTGTGCCCAAACCCTTACTCTACCTTTTCAATTCTTCATATACGTGCAATCAATGAATTAAAGCATCTAATTTATGTTCAATGGCAGCCATGTACAACTATAACTCAATCTAATCAATGAAACCCTAATGTATCCTAATGCTGCCAAAATTGGTGGAATTTATTCATGCAAAACTTGTTTCAATTCTCTTAATTTCACCCTCATTTCATACTCCACATGATATATATACAAAGTTTTAAGGATGAATTAGCACTAACCTTTTTGAAACCAAACTTAAGCTTGTTATTCTTCAAGATTTCTCCTAGAACCATAACAATCATAATCAATTATAACTTCACTTTTCCAAATTAAATATCCAATAAAAATTTAACAGCATTTCCCCTTAAATTGGACTAAACTCCTATCATAAATCTCAAATCCATAAACCATTAATACCCAATCTGGCAGCTTGTACATTCAAATTTATATATAATGATCTAACCATCAGATAAATTCCAAATTTTAACCATATTTTCAAAACATCCCTATACAATATTAGTAAACATTTTAACATCAAATCATCTCTAGATCATGAGATATCAAAGTATTCATTCAACCCTTCAAAATCTGAATTTTTGCAGAAATCAGTCTTACTCAGATAGCTCATGCAAAACAATTTATATCTCATAAACCACAAGTCTAAAATTCACCAAATTTTAACACAATAGCCTCAACATCCCAAATATCATTTGTACCAAATTTCATAATTTTATAAGCACCTAACTATTTATTTTTCTCAAATTTGATAGCTAAAATTGAATTCAACTGCAGACATTTGTGTTCAACAATATATTTCTCCAGATCCAACCGTTGAACAATCACCAAATTTTAACCATAACTTCTACACATACATACCTCAAACATATCCAAAAATCCAAAAATCAATGGTACAAGTTGAGCCAAACTCACCTGGACGGAAGAGAAACATCCGCCTTTGAACCCCTGCTTTTTACATCGCTTCATCTCCTTCTCCTTCTTCCTTCTTCCTTTCTTTCTTTCTTTTCCTTTTCTCTCTCTTTCTCTCTTGATTCGGCTGATTGGGGAAGATGAAGCAGATTTCTTTGTTTTTATCTCATTTTTGCTTCATTTTATCCCTTTTATTTATTTTGTCAAGTGGTGATTGGGTGGGAGTGCTTAGTGACATAAGGATGAGGTCAAAATTGCAATTTTAATTCATTTTCTTTTCTTTTCTTTTCTACTCATTTTCAATTTAATTTTTAGCAATATTTATTCACATTTTATGTCATAATAATTATTTACTTAACTGGATAAGTCAGTCAAAAATCATCTCTGAAGACGAAATGACTGAAATGCTCTCCGTTTGGCTTAACATACTAAAATTGTCTGTACCGATTGAAAATTTTTCTAAGCCTTTTCTTGGTATTCTAATGCCATAGAAACCTCAATGACTCTTCTCTAAAGTCTCAAAAATTATTTCATGAATTTTCTCCCGGGTTTAGGGCTTCTAGTTACAAAGACTGCAACTTCCCACTAGGTTACCATTGCTAGGGCACTGGCTCATTTAACTTGGTTGTATTTTATTTCTAAAATTTTTTCTAAATTTTTCTTATTAATATTTGAGTTATTTATGATTCCTCACTCTAGTCTAAATATTTTTTCAGACGTTCTAGCTGTCCGAACTGACACCAATCACCGGAATAGTAGAATATACGGAATGGTTACAGTGGGGTTGTTACAGTAAAGATCATCAAGGATAGTTTAAAAGTCGCCTCAGATAGACAGAAGTCTTATGCAGATTTGGGAAGAAGATGCTCAGATTTGGGAAGAAGGATAAGTTGAGCCTTAGGTTTATTAGTCCATACGAGATCATCGAACGTGTGGGTCCGATAGCCTACAGGCTAGCGTTACCCCCAGTGTAACACCCCTATATGCATAGTCTTGTGTAAATCACTGTTCCGGTGATCGGTGTCTGTCCGGATAGCTGGGATGTCTAGAACTACACTTAAATGATTTGAGAAGGCATAAAATGATAAAATATAAGGTAAGAAAATACAAGAAAAATTAAGAGAAAATAAAAGAGATGACGTGCAATTAGGTTAAACGAGCCAGAAACCGTAGCGATGGGTGACCGCATCGGGAAGTTACGGCGAGGACCGTTGACTAGCCTTGGACCGTGGGGAACCCTAGGAAATATGTTTGGGACCTAATTAAAGATCTATTGAGGTATAATTGACTTTAAAAATGTCAAAGAAAAAAAATTAATAAGTCAGTATAAATGAAAACGAAAATTTAAGAAATCGGCGGGACAAGGACTAAATCGGTGTCACCGAAAAATTCGAAATACAACCCGAAGAGGGGAGTTTTGGTCAATTGACACCTAGAGTTGACTTTTGACCTAAATGTCCATGAAAAATAAGTAGTATTAAATTTCAATAATGCCATGAAAATTTGAAATCATATGTGTGGAGTAATTAAGAGAAATTAAGGGTAAAATGTGGAATAATTAAAAAGTTGATTATTTAATTACTTAAGCTTAAGTTAGTGGAGCACTATTGAATATATAAGCATAAGGGACATGTGTATATCCACTAACCACTTCATCTTCAACCTTCATCTTCTCCATGCCGAATTGATATTCTTCTCCCAACCTCCATTGCCATTCCATGACCAAGCTCCATCTACCCATGATCAAGTCACCTTCTTCCTAAGTTCCTTCAAAAATTCTTGTCTACACACCTTGGATAGCATATTGGGAGTAAAAAGAAGGAGTTTTGATGAAGTTTGAGCAAGCTCTAAAAAGAGGTAAGTGTCCAATTCTCTTTCTTTCTTAATTAAAGTTGGTATTAAGCTTGAGATAAGTAGTTTCATGAAGAAATTTTAAAATTTTGATGAGTTATTGAAGTGTACCATTTTCGGCAGCCATGGAAAGGGAAGGTAAGTGAAATATTCTTACATATAATTGATGGTATTTAATGGGCATTAAGCTTGATTAAAGTAATTTGTTGTGTTAGTGAGGTAATTCCATGTGTATGTGTATTTGAACAATTGAATTTGGGGGTTTGAAAGGAAGTGTGACGACTTTTGCAAATTGGGCAATTCGACAGCCTTGTGGTGCAATGAAGAGTTCTTAATTTCATGGATTTGTTTGATGAATTATGGTACTAAGGATTAATAGAAGTGTATGTAAATTGTTGATGGAATTCCATGTATTAGTTAGGTGATATCGTGTAAAAATTATATCAATGTTGACTTTGTGATTTAAAGTTGTATTTTGTGTATTGAGGATTTGTATATTCTGCCCCAATTGACCATAATGTAATGTGGTGAATGGTTATGGTATGATACAAATTCAGAATTAGGTATGGGAAGTGAAATTATAGCAAGTTGAATGTGTATTTGGTTGGTGTTTGAGAAATGTATTAAGGGCAATATGCATTTGAGCCTATAACCCTAAATGTGTGACCCCAATTGGTATGAGGCCAATTGGAAGTGAAACTAGGCATAAAATGTGCCAACTTTCATGTTGGAAACTTAAAAAAATTCTATATAGAAAGTGACATTAAAATTGACCTAATCCGAAATTACAACCTTGCAAACCTAAAATCTGATCATATGAACAGTAATTACATAATTGACCATAACTCCCTGTAGACAGGTCTAAATGACCTAAAATTTATACCGTTGGAAACCTAAGACATAGGGCTATAACTTTGGTAGAGACCACAAAGCCCAAAAATGCCATTAAGCAAGTTAATTTGACTGCCCAAGTTGGGTTACAAAATCTGCCAGAATTGAAATTGACCTAAAAATGACCTAAATTTGCATTGAGAATGCAATCTGGCCAGCCTTAGAAAAATGGCCATAACTTGGGCTACAAAACTCCAAATGGAGTGATTTAAAAAGGGAATTAAAGCTAAGACAATAAGAAACAATTTTGATGAAGGACACTTAGTCAAATTCCCACAGTAACTAGACCAATGGAACAGTAGAAAATAGTGAATCAAAACTGAAATTTTGGATTTGCTCCTAGGGAAATTAGAAATTGAATTGGCAATAAATGCCATCAAAATTGACACCCAAAATGTGGTATATGAGTGCAATTAGAATTAATAAACCTATTTAGTAGGAAAAAGTCAACATTTTAACTTGAATAGTGCAATGAATAGTGATCCAAAATGCAAAATTCAAAGGACACCATTTTAAGCAAATTTAAAGCTACAATTAAGCAGGCATGAAATAAAGTATTGGATTAATTGTGAGATATTGTATTGAAATACTGTAAATTGTGTGTTTCAGTTGAAAAAGAGATTGGAAAGGGATCTTCGAAGGAAAAACGAGAATTGAAGTAAATTGAGTCAACATAAGAGGTTTGTACACAACTAGTTTTTAATTGATTTTGTTCCGAATATTTCATATAATTAAATGACGTTATTTTCCTTATGTATTATGTTTATCAAGTATTAGGTTTAATTCAATGATTATTGAAATTGTTATAGTATATATGAATTTAGCTTTGTAAAATGGTTTTTCAACAATTATTGAGCATTATTGTGGATTGAATAAATTAGTTTTGGAAAAATTGTGATAAAATATATTTTGAATTGTAATGAGCATAAAAATTATTGGATTTTGGAATTGACATAGAATTGAATTGTGTTGTGATTTATGCTCACAGAAATGATAAAGAGATTCATGATATTGTTGTATATCTCACTATATATGCTTGACTAGGTTATTATCCATCTCTCTCATTTGTTGAGAAGACAATGAAGTTAGCTTTATTTTGTTTTGACTACCATGGTACGTGCACAGGCTTTGATTCTCCTCTTATTAGATGTTAGATCTAAGTTTTTCATTAGCCCTTTTGGAAGTTTCATTATTGTGTTGTGTACTATGCACGATGATTCAATCTCCCCGACCATAGGGAGTTAGAATCCTGATTCTATCTCCTCGACCATAGGGAGTTAGAATCACCCTGAGGATGGCCCTTACGGATTAGTCTTGCATAGTTAGTGAGATAAAGAATGGTTTTTGAATAGTAAAGAATTTCGATTTCAAATGGGACTTATACATCATTGATTTTATTGAAATTAATTTTTATTTCCATAATTGCTAGAATTACTTTAAATGTCCAGTTGTGATTTGATAAATTGAATTTCTTGATCAAAGTCATTTTAACAAACGATTTATATTATTGGCAACGAATATTTTGATTTTTGGAACTTGATGAATATCCAGATTTCCAAATTCTTTGCTGTAATTTTGCTAAGGTATATTGTACTATGTTTTAAATTATAGTTGTACATCACTAAGTTCACCACTCAGTGATAGCTTTGTATGTTCTCGTAGGTAAAAGTAAAGATAGAGCAATTGAGTGAGATTTTCTGTAGCTGCGCTTTGAAGACACATTCAGATTAGCTCCGAGTATATCATAGGTATACCCTTGTACATAGGTTTTGATGTATACTTGTAATTATATATATGTAATTTATTTGAGCAGTTGTACAATAACTTTTATAATATTATTTTGGGTATGTACTTAAAATGCAAATTATTGTAATATCCAAATTTCTTCCTGAGTTTTGAAATCCATGTATGATTTTCTTTATGCTAAGTATGGCTTGAAAAATTGGATTGAGTTAATTGTGTTGAATGGGAATATGAAAATGATTTGTATTGGAGTGGTGGTTGAGCAAAAATATTGGGAGTGTTTTTTTTTTTCTTTCTTTTTTTTCTTCTTTGCAGGTTTTGAAGATTTGTTTTCTCAAAATACAGCCAGCACTCTGCCGGAATTTTTGTAAAAATTATGGAGATTTTAAATATCCAAAAATTTGATTTATAACTTAGTGTCAAATAAAGATTTTTAATATTTGTGAAAAATTTACCCACTACTTTCAAAATGAACAAAAAGTGTTTTAAAATCCCTTGTAGTATATTTAATGAGTTATCAGTAGGTGAAGTACGGTAATTCATTAGATGTACTACGAGATCATGTTATGCCTTACAGAGGGGTAGGGTGTGACATGTTTAGTGGTATCAGAGCAATGATTTTAAAGTAAATTTTGAATTATGAATTTGAAATATTTTTCGATAAATACAACTGCTCAAATATTTGATACATATAGTATATTTATATCATAAATATGAACTAATAGAGAGAAATCTCCTTGTGTAGGTTATCTCGGGAAAAGAAGATTTTATGAATAGAAATGGAAGAGGGAGATAAACCAGTAGCACAACCAGTTACAGTTGAGGCACAAGAGGAGGCCCTAGCTCCTCAGAGTGTCGAAGGCCCGACTATACCAGTTTCACCGGTGCAAATTACCATACAAATGGCCCAGCAAATGGTCACTTTCTTTCAATAAATGGCTGATACTCTGTCAGCTCAAGCTCAAGCATAAATCCAACCCCCACAAGGACAGTGTGAAATAAAGAAGAGGGAGAAACCTATGGGTCAGAGCTCGAATAGTCAATTAGAGAAGAGAAAAAAAAGTTGAGGGACCCCGAGCTCAGGGATATGACAGAGGCGGATCATCAGAACAGAAGCCACTAAGGTCCAGTCATCAAACAACCCGAAGTTCCTATCCTCCTTATTTCTGTAACTCTTGTGGCAAACTACATGGGGGCATTTGTCATAAAGCCACTGGAGCCTGGTACAATTATGGAAAGCTTGGACATTTTGCTAGAGATTGTACCAGAGCACATCTCTTCTCTCCGAAGTTCACAGACAGTCGGTCAGAGTCGAGATAGAAATACACTTGGTACTCCTCACAACCATAACACAGTAAATCAACCCGAACATAGTAGCGCATTAGTTAGAGCATCCACTATGTGCCAAGGAGAAAGAGCAAAAGCTTCGGATGTAGCTGCTGGTAAGTTCTTAATTTTGGAAGAAAAATTAGTTATTATTTGATCCCAGCACTACTTATTTTTAAGTTTGTGTTAGAATTATATGTTTTATTGCTATTCCTTTACATGGGAATAAATTTTGATGTATTAGTGACTAGTCCTTTAGGATAAAAACTACAATAACAAGTATGATTGACATTAATTTTGAAAGAATTGTCAGCTAAAAGTATTTTCTAACACACCATAAATTAGAAAGCTAATTGACGAGCCTACTTAATGTAAGGCAAGAGAACCTAAAAGTAAGTTAGAGTAATAAAATTGCTCTAGATAAGGGCAAAGATGTTACTGTTAGTAATTGTTAATGGATATTGTAATCAGAATAAGTTTTGGATATTAGTGACTTCAAAAAGGATAAAATGTAGGAAAGTATGATCTATTGGAATGTATCGTAGTAACTATGCAATATTCTTAATGTTTGTACTGTAAGCTGCAGATTACAGTACTGACTTGAGATTATTATGTAGACCTACGTACTACTCGATAGTACACCAAGATAAGAATAGTTGCCAACGGCATCTGTTTTGGTATAGTTATGCCAGGACAAAATTTTATTATTGGAAATGAGTTTGGAAATCCTACTTAGGGGTTTAAAACTCTAAAGTTAGAATATCGAAAGGTTATAGTTATAAGATAGCTAGAGTCATTAACTCAGTTATCTAACCCGAACTATGATACGTCAAGAATTGCTATAAGACTAAAGATTTTGGTTTAGTCATAAATTAAAGATAACATTAATAGGGCAAAGTCATTCGGTCTCGTATATGGGGTTATAATTATTTGATATTGTCATGGATTTTTCACCTAAAGTCTAGCGAAAAATAGTATTATATTAATGTAATAGCAGGGCACAAAGAAAATTTTTGTTCCCCTGAAGGAGATAGGATGCTACGGATGATAATTATCCATTATAAAATGATGTTTCAAGGAGTTTATATTAGGAAAATAGGATCAGTAGTATCATGTAGTTGCGATAAAGTATAGGAGCATAATAATGTTTTCTCATGAGAGACTGGGGGATGTAACCAGTGAAATAAATTGTAAAATGATGTTCTAATTAAGACAAGAAAATGTAAAATGCCTCTATGTTGGACTGAGCTTGGTGAAGATAAGTTAATAGGATCAGACTTGGTAAGACAAACTAAGGAGAAAGTAAAGATCATCAAGGATAGTTTAAAAGTCATCTTAGATAGACAGAAGTTTTATGCAGATTTGGGAAGAAGATGCTCAGATTTGGGAAGAATGATAAGTTAAGCCTTAGGTTTATTAGTCCATACGAGATCATCAAACGTGTGGGTCCGATAGCCTATAGGCTAGCGTTACCCCCAGAGCTGGACAAGATTCACAATGTATTTCATGTCTCGATGCTAAGGAGATACAGATTAGATCCTTTACATGTCTTAACGGTGGATACCATTGATATACAACCTGATTTGACATATGAGGAGGAAACAGTAAAGATCTTAGCACGAGAAATCAAGGAACTGAAGAATAAAAGAATTCCATTGGTGAAACTGCTTTGGAGAAACCATAAAGTGGAGGAAGCGACGTGGAAGAGCGAAGAGATTATTAGACAACAACAACCATAGCTATTTGAACCAGGTAAATTTTGAGAACGAAATTTATATTAAGAGGGGAAGAATTGTAATGCCCTCATTTTAGGTAGTTCTGTACATTCTATTATTCCGGCGACTGACGTCTATTCGGATAACTGGAATGTCTGAAACTACCCTTAAATTAAAGTGAGGAGTCATAATTTAATTTAATAAATATCAAGTAAGGTTGAAGGAAAATAAAAGAAATGGATTAAGAATCAGTTAAATATGCACAAGTCCCGGCGATGAGTAACTCCCATAGGAAGTGGCTAAAAATCGGTATTTGGGGTCTATTTATTATTTCAATTCATGTAGGACCTTGTAAAACTCTTAATTAAGATATAATTATGAATTACTAAGTTAAAGAATGAAAAAAAGTAAAAGTATTCACATAAGTGGCAAACTAAGTGGGTGTGCACTTCCTTCCTTTCACACTTAGGAAGTTGGCCACTAATAGTTAGATGACTAAAGTGAATTAATCAATAAGTTAAGGGGTGAATAAAAGGTTGGAGGACTACCTTGAATAGATTATAAAGTTTTGGGAAAATTTTAAAATAATAGAAAACACTTTATGGACCAATGGGTAAAGGGATAAAGGACCAATGTGTAAAGTGGAGATAAAATTCTACCTTATCTTTTCCTCCCCTTTTGATTGGCCAACACTCATCCATTGTTCCTCTTTTCTCTATTTCTTCAATAGCCCAAATTCTCTCAAATTTGAAGGAAAGAAACCAGACCAAAACCCTAGATCAAATCATTTTTGAAATGCATAAGCAAGGAAGCAAAAAGAACTAGTGATTCAAGCTTGAAGAAGTCTACTTTCCTTGAGGGATTTGGAGGAGATTTGAAAGGAAAGGGAAATAGCTGCTGATTCACAACCAAGGTTAGTGCTATAACCTTTATTTTTTATCAAGTTTGGATAAGGATATCTCTAGGGATAAGGGGGAAATATAGGATAGTGAGGAAGATAGTTAGTAGGGGTGATGGAACCCTGGTTCTGCCAGCAGGCCTGCAGATCAGTCAACTTTTAAAATTCATAACTTGAGCAAGAAAAGTTAGATTTTTGTGATCTTTATGTCTATGAAAACCTTGATGAATGCTCTAAAACTCTGTAGTTTTATGCTAGACTAATTCCCCTACTAAGATAGTGTTTGAAGGAAAAACTTTTTGTTGCTTAAATATAGAAAACTGACCTGATGATTTCTAAAAGCAGGATACACGAATTTGAAAATTCATAACTTGTGATCCAGAACTTGAAATAGTGTGATTCTTGAACCATTGGAAAGATAAATGAATACCCTAAAACTTTGTAGTCATGATCAAAACTTGATTTTGTTGGCTACATGGTGAAATTCTTGCATTTCCTGTTACTGCTCTGGTTGTGACTAGAGTCTGAAATAGTTTGCACATTTTCATTTATTACTTGAGATGTAGACCTAATTTTGATATGATTCAAATTGAAGATTGAAATGGACATATGAAAGTTCAATTCTGAAAAAGATGCCATAAAACCCTTATTGCTAGAATTTTTGGTGGAATTTTAACTTTGTTGCCCTGTTTACCTAAATTGACTGAAAATTTAATTGTGTATGTGTTTATTCTTTTAGGGCAGCCACTTTAGTAAATTAAATTGGTATTGGATGAATGTTTGTTGGCTAGTTCCAATTTCAGGATTTAAAGTACTTTTGAAGGAAAATACAAAGGTATTTTTCGTGGATCCGAAAAACAAAGGAAATTAGTTCATTTTGGCATGTGAATTTTGCACACCAAGTGTTTGATTAAATGCCTAAATGAACTTGTTATTATGTGAGGAAAGTGACCAATTGGCTAAAAAATTGATTATGGCCAATTGGGTAGGAAAAATTTCTAGGTAACGATAAAAATAAAAATAATAATTACCTTATTAAGCCCGGATAAACTTAGACAGTGAATCATAAATTTGGATAGACTGACATGCTAATAGGGGACATCATTAGTAGTACTATATTAATTATGTTACTAGATTGATGAATGTCTATTAGAGGCACCGAGTACCCAGTCGGTGATTCTTTATCCATGGCTTTTAGTGTCAAATTTTATTATAGTTTATGTTGACAGTTATATAGAGGTACCGAGTGCCCATTGTTGGACCGATCAAAGACATCGAGTGTTTAGTATCGGAAGTATATGTTGACAGTTATATAAAGGCACCGAATGCCCATTGTTAAACTGGTCAAAGACATCGAGTATTCAGTACCGGGAGTCTATGTTGACAGTTATATAGAGGCACCAAGTACCCATTGTTAAATCGGTCAGAAACACCGAGTGTTCAGTACTAGGAGTCTCATATCCAGTCCATACAGTTCTGTCATAGATTACTGTGAGTACAAAACAAATATTAAAATATGATTTAATTAAGAAAATGTAAAATGTACACAAATATAACGAGAATTATGTTAAACCTTGAACTTTAAAGATTTCATTTAATCATTGTATCATTTAATCGATTCTGTATGTTTGTATTTGGAAATGGTCATGGATTTGATGTTTTGAGTTTCTTTATTTTGAACATTATTTTTTAAAATCTCTTACAGTATGTATGCAAGTTTTGCTTTTATTTTTTTTAAATTAAGAGTGCACCACTAAGCTGTAAAGCTTAGCGCGTAGGTTTTTCCTCACGCAGGTATAGAAGGTAAGGAGTAGATAGTCAGACAGGAGAGGAGAGAGTGGATCTGCAGGAAAGTCCGAAGTCATCTCATACATGGACTTTGTGGTAGATGCACTACCAACACTAGATGCATTTTGTCACTGATTTTTGTATGCCCATTTGTCATGTATTAAAAACACATGATGTAAATTTATTTTGGATGATTGTAAATTTAAGTATAAACATATTTTGTTACATTTATAGATTTATAAACTTATATATTTAATTAAAGGATGTCTAAATATATGTTATGTTAATATTTGTATATGATGAAAGAATGAAGTTGAATACATATATGATGAGAATTGATTGTTAATATTGTTGCAACTGAAAGTTATAAATATTGTTATTAACAAGTAGATGTTAAATGTTTAGGGAAAACTCTTGTAGTTTTTCCATTTGAAATTTATGATCAAAAATAAAAAGTAAATATTAAGAAAGAAAATATTCTAAGGCAAGTTTAGGTGCTCTGTATATAGAATGTGACATTGCTTTGCTCGATTTCACTGTAGGTTGGGTAGGGGGTGTTACCAGATTGGCCTTCTCATATAGGCAATCGCCTTCATAGCTTTAGTAGTGGATAGGGATGGGATAGTTACAAGCTTGATATTATTTATGTGATAATAATATAAAGAGCTCAAAGCTTATAATGTGAAATGTCGCCTTGGGAAAGAGACAAGGAACTAGGGTCATTGCAAGCTGAGTAATTGCATTGACCATATATGATTTATCTTAAACACTAGATGTGATTTTTGATGTGAAAGAGTAAACAAGTGAACTCAAAGTTAGACATTGGGGTGTCTGAACTATAACCTATATGGTATTTAATAAAGACATACCTCCATGGAAAAAGAGCAAATGCCATAGCATGTGATTCATACCACATGTGCGATTTGTGTCTATCAGGAACACAAGTGTGATCTCTACTTAGTATTGTGTGAGACCCTAAAGATTATAAGTAATCTTTACCTAGTACCCTCTGACTCTAATCAGTTACTCAAGACTTAGTTTAATGATCACTATCTTAGGGTGTTGCCAAAGGACTATGAAAAATTCAATCTAAAGGGGCATTTCTAGAAAAGCGAGTTAAATTAAAGTTAAGAGTATCATGAAAAAAGAAAAATCATTGGAATTGTCACATTAGTCTGTGTTCATAGGTCAACTAATTATGTTTATATTTGTGATATAAACATAATTATGAACTCAGTATATCTGAATGAGATTGAAAGAGATTTGAATATGATAAATGATCTAGGGTCTGCATACTACATCTACTCTAAGCTCCATCATTCGAGATGCTACATTATCCTAACAAGTATATAGCAAACGAACTTTCAAAATATGTACTGGTCACATGATTTATTTGTGAAGCATGAATATTGAAGAATTAAAATAAGAGTTGACCCATCATGTGTGAGAAGGAGATGTTGAAAATATGGATTTGGTCACCTATGTGGGTTAACCCGGATCCATAGTTCTATTTTGTAGAATATAAATATATATTAAAAGAAGGTAATGAATCTGTGTAACTATAAAGAATTGTATTTATACAAAAAGTTGTATTCATACATGGAGTTGTATCCGTGTGTATATATATATATATATATATATATCTATATATATATATATCTATACAAAGAGTTGTATCCATTAATCAAAAGTGGTCATATTAAATATATAAATAGCTAATCTTTTTAAGAAAAAGATTATTGATTAAAATAGTAATAAAAGTGTTACTATTTAACATTTATTCTTGAAACTTTTTTAAATGTATTCTCAACCTCAATAATTTAGAGATTTGATATTTTTTAGATTATGAACTAATCTATATAGTTTATATTCATATAATTATATGATAGATTAATAAAATAAATATAATAAATATTTTAAAATTGTATGAACATATATCAAAATTTATATATTTAAATTTATGCGTTAAATTTTTAGAATTTTTCTTCATAAACTATTTAAACAACGTGTCCATAAAATACAAAATAAGCAATTAAAAAAAAACTGAAACAAAGGTTAGATATACCTGCAACTGTCCATCTTCGACAGTTGTTTCATATCAGGAATAGACGTGTCATTACATGTACAAGGACATGGAAAATGTATTATCACATAAAGACAAAACTTGTTATGCCCTTTTAAGGAAGGATGTGACCATAAAACAAAGCTTGAAAGAAATTAAAAACTTATTTATTATTAAATAATATTATAATTATTATGTATATTTTATATAAAACACCCACACATAAACAGGTATCTGGTAGGCGTTCATACCGAATACGAACTCTTTGAATGTTGCCATTAGATTTCTTATTAGTGATGCTCTCCACCAGCGGCTTTCGAACTTCAATTTCAACTTTGAGCCTCATGTATGTTCCAACCGATACACCCACATCAGCAGCAGAATCAATAGCAATTAACCAATGGAAAATTTTGCCAATTTGCTGGGCATTCTCCTTCGTCATTTGATTCAAGGGCTGGCCATGGATCTGGATGCAAAATTGACACACTGTAAAATCAATCTTTTCCACCTTAAGTTCTGGATCCCAGTTTCTCAAAATCAATAATTGATTACTAATAGCCCACGGTGCTCCTTCAACAACTCTTTGTTTATCATGCTCATGGACAAAAGTGAACAAGAAAGTATTGGGAGTTTCTGTGATGGACTTAATGTAACAAGGAAAAGCAAGATTCCATATTCGCCAAAGCCCATTTCGAAGATGAGATGCGGGGAGAAGTTTCTTAGAGACAAGGCGTCCCACCAAAATAAGATAGAAACTAATGCAGCTGTGGGTATTATAGTAATAAAAAAAAATAATATTTGTTATATTTTTATTTTAATTAATTATAAATAATTTTCAATTTAATAAATTATATGAAAATATAAAAATAATATTTTATATTTTAATTTTAATTAATTTTGTAGAATTATATGAAATTTTAAAAATAATATTTTCTCATTTTTATTTTTAATTAATTTTTTTATTATATATATATATATATATATATATATATATATATATATATATATTTTTACATGATACCAACATTTTTAAGTGTTCGCATCCCTGAAAGTGAGATTCTATGCAGAGTAACAGTTTTTCTTTTTTTTTTTTTATTGCTTATACAGACAATTTTACAAGAGACTTATGCACAAATTGTTTCCCAAATTCCTTAACTTGAGAATTTATTTATTTTTATTTATTTATTTTTTTTTACAAACAGCAGGATGTGTTAATTTAGGGGCGTTTGATTTACATGCCCACACATAATTGAATTCCCATTCCATGTAGCACTGCTTTTTATATAATTTCTTCGTTAGCTTCCACTCATCTCTTACTCACTCTCCCTCTCCCTCTCCCTCTCTCTCTTTCACACACTCATACGGCAGAGGAAACAGGGCCCAAATGGGAAGGGAAGACCTCATTGGAGCTGAAAGGCGCGACAGCAGACCAAGCATTGCCTTTCTTTGAGGACTTCTGCAATATTCATAAGTGGTTTCCAAATCTTGAAACTGGTTACCAAGTCGAGGGTGAGCTAGGCAAGCCTGGCCTCATCCGCTACTGCGCTTTCAAGCCACAAGCATCCTCCGACAGCACAGGTGGGAACATCATCAATTGGGCCAAAGAGAAACTCATCATGATAAATACTGTTGAACGGTTTCTAAGCTACGGGATCATTGAAAATAACATGGGATATAATTCGTATACGGCCACATTCGAAGTATTGCCAATCAGTGGAGACGGAGCAGGAGATCAAAAGAGGTGTAAGATCGAATGGTCATTTGTTTGTGATCCGATTGAAGGGTGGAAATTGCAGGATGCCAATTCCTTTAGGAACTCTACCCTCCAGCTTACGGCCAACAAAATTGAGCAAGCACTCTGTGTCTCTACCTGAAATTTGTCTCTTGTCCACAATAATCTTGTATTGTGATAAACTTACTAGAGTCCGTCAAATTTCCATCCAAATCAACTGTAAAATAAATAAATAAATAAAGTAATGCAAAAGCTTATCCTCCAATATCAGTGCCTGAATACGCCCGATTCACTCGCAGACCTCAATCAGGACACACAAATATATTATCCATAATTCAGAACACACCTAATGAAAAAAAAAAATTTATGTATATAGCGGTTTTATATTATAAGGAAACTATAAAATTTAACAATCCCATTGTCAAGTTTCTGTAGAAACTTATCTCTCAACATGAATCCAGAGAGATTAAAGGTTTATCTAATGGCCTGTTTGATCGGACCCTTACAAGCACTCTATACGCCGATGGATCAAAGTACTTGGCCAGAAGTGCTGCAGGATCCCCAATTATCAGTGACAAATATATGAATTTTACCTAATCTCATAAATGTTTTAATAAAATACCCTTACTTTCCCTTTGTGGATTCATGCTTGTGTGACAGTTAAGAGTAGCAGACATGAATTGGATTTACTTAGCCTTAAAAATAAAGACTTCTTCTCATTTAGCCTAAAAATTTAAATGGTGAATTTCTCTGAAGTCTCTAGGCAAGAACAGAAGTTCTGAGTGCTACTTTCACAAACTTATAATCAATAATCATCACAAACTTTCTTGGAATCTCTACTAGAAGGATTGAACAGCAAGAATGTATCTAGCACAGGAGGAAGGCATAACAAGCCATTCAAGAACCGAAGAACGTGACTTGGTCTTTTAATACTATAATCAGAGTCTGATATATTGGGCCAACTTTATATTGCTGCTAACATTCATTGTTGCAATTGGTTTGGGTGAAACAGTGCTCTCCACATACACCCTGTCCCTCCCATAAATCTTTCAGGAACTCGACAATTAGAAGTTTAATCTTCTTCTCAAAACACAGTGCTGTCAAACTTATATAGAGGGAATTAGGATTAGCTTATAAGTCATTCAAACCTATTTATAAGTAAAAAGTCATAAGTAAATTACTATTTATTTTAGCTTATAAGTTAAAAAATTTTTTAATAAGTTTGAAGTCATAAACAATGTCACTTATTTTACTTTAAAACTACTCTTCGACTAAGTAAAAGATTATATTATTCTAATAACTTTTAAAAATATCAACACTGTCCTCATTTTAATAATTAAAACATTCAATTACATATTTTTTCATTTTAAGAAATTAAATTACTTTTAAATACATTTTAATTAAACACTTAAACTATTTAAGATTTAATTTTAAATAATTTTACCAAATAATTAACTACTACTTTTTAAATCGACTTATAAATTAAAAAATAAATTTTAAATCAAAAGTTAAAAGTAAGTAGTCAAACTAAACACTCAAATTATTTTGTGTTTGAGGGATTGCTTTTAAATGATTTTAAATAGTTCCATGTGTGAGGATAAAAATGAATTTTAAAAGTTTTATTTCTCCTTTCACCTGTTTTAAGAGTTTGGATAAGTAAAGAAGTGATGGATTTTGGATAGAAATACTTAGGAATTGTTTTGTATGAGATTAACATAGGTAATTATCTTATAACTTTTAATTCTCATTATTATTATTTGTTTATTTAAAGAGACTAAGTTAAATTTTAACTTAATTAATATTTATACTTTTTTAAACAGTAAAATATTAATCTCGGGACTAAGTTAACAGTTATTTTATTTAGTGGTTAAAATTTATTGGGATAATATTTATCTCTTGATTTTTTAATTTTCTATCAAATACATCCTTAATAAAGAAAAATGAGATGTATTAATTTGTTTCTCAAAATAAAGGTATAGCGAATAAATAATGAAAATATCACCCAAATTTTGACATGATAAAAGAAATCCAAATAAATAAGATGCCTTCCGTTTGAAAAGAATTTTGACATGCAAGATTCCCATTTCCTTTTCAATGCACATGATTGTTTTTCTATAATATCTATATAAACTTGGTGGCACAAATTTAATAAAAATTAATTTTTGATATATTTAATTTAAATTTTATTATTTTACTGCTTTATTAAATTTTTTGAACACTTATTTATATAATTTAATTATTAAAATTTATAACTTTAATACTTTATTTTTAATTTTTGTATATCTAACTTAGATTTTTAATTTCCTATCACTTTTTTAATCTATTTTCTTTTAAAACCAAATTAATTAACATATATAATTTAAATATATCATCACTCACAAATATAATCGAATGAAAAAAAAATTAAAAAAAATATGACAACATTATCATGATAATCAGCAGAGAAATAATAGTGAAAATATTCAAATTTAATTGAAAAAATATAGTTACATTTTTTTATTAATTTTATATATAATCATAATATTAAGCTAAATAAATTTTTATTTTAAATGATAACAACAATTATGATAATTGAATGATAATCAATATTATGAAAAAAGTTATTTTGCTTTATTAATTAATTATATAAATTACAATATGTATTAATTTTAAGAATGTGAGTATTACATAAAGGAAACAATTTTACAAAACTAAATAGAGTGATTCTGGAGTGATATCTTAAATATAACTTAAATGATTTAAAGAAAAAATAACATTAAAAAATATATTTTTATAATTTACCCATAAAAAGAATTAAATAAGGATTAATTTACGTATATTACTATTCATCATAATATATATTAATTTTAAATATAACTTAAATCATTAAAAGATTATTAATATAATAACATTAAAGAAAAAAAATTAAAAATAAATAATTAACGAGTTAAACTCTCCTTAAGAAGTGTCACATGATAGCTTCAAGAGAAAATTTGAATTACTTTATATATATAGATAGATGATATACGAAGAGTGTAACATGCTGATTTTTTTTTTTACATATAAATATTTTTAACTTAAGTATTATTTTACTAATATATTAATGTGTTAAATTAATATTTTTATTTTTCTTCAAATGTTGATTTTAAAGAAATTATTTACATATACTATCATTATATTAAGTAAAATTAAAATTTGATTCAATGAAATTTTAGCA
This sequence comes from Hevea brasiliensis, assembly GCF_030052815.1. Lineage (NCBI taxonomy): Eukaryota > Viridiplantae > Streptophyta > Magnoliopsida > Malpighiales > Euphorbiaceae > Hevea > Hevea brasiliensis. The sequence goes on from NC_079496.1 coordinate 105,540,991, forward strand.
GATGAAATTGTTAAATTTAGTTCATTAAAATAATTTAGAGTTAATTAAATTTTTATTATTACATTATTATTATTATGAAAATTATTATTTGATATATGCATTATTAATTAATTATATATTTATTTTTGTATTTTTGGACCTCATTACAAGAGTCTAAAAATTTTGAGGATTTAAGAGAAATTAAAAGTAAAAAGAAAAAAAGAATCTGGACAACCCTACGTCCAGGTTCATGGACCCAAACCCCCTCCCAATAGCCAGCTCTCTCTCTCTCTTCCCTACCCCCTCACATTGTTCCATCTCCCCCCACCTTTCTATTCAGTAACAGCTGGCCAACCTCTATCGTTGTTGACCAGATCGACTCCCCCATTAACGATGCACCTCCCCCAGTCGACCAATGGAGAAAAATCCGGCAATAGATTGCGTTTTCCAATGAGACAATGCAATAAAGGCGCCTGAACTTCAAACTGTTTTTCCTAGTGTTCCCAACCTCTGTTCAATGCTACGACTGGTGGCTACGAACTCATAGAAGCATAGGATTTGTGTTTCAACTAGTGGCAGTAGGTATGATTGCCAATCTTACCATTGGCAAAATGAGGAGAGAGAAAATAGTCTTTGGTCAGATATCGGCCAATCTAACCATTGGATCAATGATCCAAGACCACTGTTAGACTCAACATGCTTAAATCTTCAAGATAGGACCAACTCTGCTTCAATCGGACAGTGTTTGTAAAAGGTGATCACCCAATGGTCCATATCACTCGGTGAGATTTTTTAGTCTTTTTGATGCCTATAAATTAAATTTAATCATAGGCTAATTATTAACATTTTATTGGCTTTGTTGAGGTACGATCGGATTGACGATTGCTTATTGGTGCTCAGAAATAAGTTTTCGGCTCGGTCTGGACGTCCGGTGGGTCATCCTGGAAGGTGATTGTATTTACAGTCATTTTCATCATTTTCATACGTTTTGGACATGTTTCAGGTATTAACTTTTACAAAGGTAATTCTGAACTCAAGTTGTATAGTTTTTACCTTTGTTAAACTAGCAGATTAATTTTTAAAATATTCCTAGCACGTTGAAAATAATTAAAATAAATTGTGTAGACTTTAAGATGATGTGAAGGACCCTCAAGAATATTTTTAGAATTTTCTGAGAGGATTTGATAATTAATTAGATTGTAGAGGAGTTAGAGACCCGAATTAGAGACTGAACAACTGATCTTAGATAACATTTCTTGTAGGCCTTGGATGGGCATTGTGATTGTTGTTATGGGCTTAAGGCCCTATGTGTTATTTTTGCTGTGAATTATTTGAGTTTTTTTGCAGGGATTAGGTCCAGTTATAGGAGAGATTCTCTCAAAATTTTAGCAAAACCTTAGGATTAAATTATTGCTTTTTAGATTTAATTTAATTATTTTGTCAATCTATTGATAAAAGTTAGTGTGCTTGTATAGGTATTTGGGCCAACCATCTTCTTCTCTCTAGTCGAACCAGCTATAGTTGGGTCATCAGCTCTGTGAGTTAGATATTTATTATTTTTGTATTTTTAATATTATTTATATTTTTTGGCATGCTCATGCATTTTATAAATATATTTATATATTTAGTTATAGGAGCATTCTTAGTGTCATATATATATATATATATATATGGTTTGGATGGGTAGTTGTGGCTTAAGTTAGTCTCGCTGGAACTCGAGTCTTATGGATATGGAAAGTCAGGGTGAGACACGCTTTGAGTTGATCTCGCTAGCCCTTGCATTTGCAGCTTAAGTGAAAATTCTACTTGAGTTGAGCTCGTTGGCAAGATTTGAATTGAGAGAATTATATAGGAGATTAGCTCTTATATTCATATATGGATGTGTTATGTTGGGTGTGTACATAGCTTCATATTATCTTCTCGCATGGATATTGAGTGAATTATTTGTTATAGGTGTTGGATTTACATTTTATGATAGGATTGCACTCATTTTAGGTAGTTATAGAAATTGCATTTATAATAAATATTTAAACTTTTTGAGTCAAATACTCATTGCTATTCAAATATTTTTCTCAGGTTGTAGGAGGAGCAAGTTTATTTTCGGATCTAACTTGCATTTTTCTCTATAGGTTATAGTGCTTCTTAGTATTTTTATTGTATTTATTTACTTATTTATCTATTTTTTTAATTATTAGAATTCCATTGCGACATTCCTGTTCAAATATATTGCATTACTTAATGAAAAATTAATGGTATTTAATGGTTTGTACATGTTGGATATCAAGGCTGAGCTGGGCTTCCCTAATTATAAATTTCTTATTAGGTTAAGTTGACCTGAATAAATTTATAATATTTTATTTTATTTTATTCTATTTGTTTTTGCATATTGGGCCTTGAAAATTGGATTTAGTCATAGGTTTGAGAACAGTAAAGTTTATTACCCGTTTTGGAGGTTTTGTGTTGGCTCAAGTGCCAGTCCTGCCCATAGAGTTGGATCATGACAAAGGGGGAGGAGGACATTGAATTTGACAAAAAAAACCTACATAATTTATATTATTTACAAAAATAGAAAAATATTTTATTTTATATGAATCACTTTTTTTAATGAATCTATATGTATATATAATGCAACAACGAAAATATTATAAAAAATTCATATTTGTTAATTTATAAAAAAATTTATATGTAATATATAATAAAATTATATGAATCTAAATTTTTAAATAATATCTAATTATGTATAAATTATATAAAACAAATTATATATATATAAAAACATTTAAATAGATAAATATATATTATTTAAAAATTAATAATTAACATAATATGTTAGGCTTGAGTTTAATTATAAAATCAATATAATTAATAAGATGATTAAAATTTATAATATGATTTTTTTTAATTTTAAAATGATACATTATTAAAAGTTTAAAAATTAATGTTAATGTGCGTTCATACAAAAAATATAATGATTTTTTTTTTATTTTTTAATACGATAAATTTTTGCTAATTTGACAAATAGTAAACACTTATAGAAAAAATATCTACAAATCATACTTTGAATATAGAATTATTATTTCAATTTAATATATTCATATTTCCATATAAACACAAATTGATATTTTTATTTAAAAAAATCAAATTTTCATATGAATATAAGTATTACATTATTTAACAAAATTTTTATTTATTTTAATTCAATAACTTCATTGAAGTTTGATGCTTACTTTTAGAAGAATAACTATAAAAAATTTAATTTAAAAATACATAGGAAAAGATTTTAAAATTTAATTTCTCAATGAATTAAAAAGTGAGTTCAATAAGAATTATGAATTTAATATGAACAGAATGATTTAAACTTAGTACATATAATAAAAAATAAAATTGCTCAACATATAAAAGGAAAGCAGTCTAACTTTGGGTCAATAATATTTATTTTATTACATTTTTATTTTTGATTTCTATATTATTAAAATTTCATAATTTCTAATATATTTCTAAATTAGATGAAATTTATATTTTCTAATTCCTAATATATTTACAAGACGGTGTTTATTCTAACTTATAAGTCATATTTTTAAATAAATCTATTTATTTAAGATATTTTTAAATATTATAAGTTGTGTTTATAAAAAAATGAAAAAGTTATGGGAGAGGAGTTTCATTTTGATGGAGTGTTTTACTATAAACTGAATAATTATCTATTTATTTTTTACTGTAATTATTTTAATTAAAAATAATAATATACTAACGTCAATGTGTTTTATTCTACAATACAATAAAATAAATTTTATATATTAAGACTTAAATTTTGTTTTAAAAACTTATTTATTTGTCTTTACATCTTTTTAGAGTCAAACAAATGTTTATCTTATTTATTGTTATCCCTAAATATAAGTAATGACAAAACGGGTACAAATTTATATCTTACATTAATTTAACTTTTAAAGACAAATATATTTGTATGTAAAAATAACTTATAGGAACCAAAAATTTGTCTTTATATATTTTTTACAAACAATATTATTTATCTCTAAAGCTATTTTCTAAGACAAATTAAATTAGGCTTTAATAGTCTATATTATCTATTTTAGAATAAAAAAATTGTCTCTTTAATAATATTTATTAGAAATAAATTATCTTGTATTTACATATTAATTCCAATCTAATTTATTTTTTATATAAAATTTATTATTATATCATTGACTTTAACTTAAATATAATTTAATTTTTTTAATAAATTAAATATAAGATTTAAGTTAAAAAAAAAGTAATCAATAGCATGCTTGAAAAAACACACCTCTTAGCCATTTAATTGAGAATGGGAGCCCTTAAGCTAAGCCTCCCCAAAGCCATAGATCGAGGTGGGAATAAGCCTCATATCGATGTGTGTGTGTGTTTTTTTTTTTTTTTTTTTTTTTTTTTTTTATCATTTTTTTCCTCATTTTACATATATTTTTTTAATTTATTATTTATAATTTAAAATTTTAATTCATATAAATAATTTTTCATAATAATGAATTAATAATGTATTAAATTTTCCTATATTTATTATAATATTTATAATGTGAAAGTATAAATTTAACTAAATATATTATATAAAAATTTTAATTATATATAAATTAGATTGAAAGAAAAATATAATTTTATTATTTTAATACATACAAACATAATACGATAGAAGTACGTAAATTTATATATGTGTGTTATATGTTTAATTAAAAAAAAATTACTTTGTTATTTAACTCCCTCTCTCTCTCTCTCTCTCTATATATATATATATATATATATATATATATATATATATTAGTTGCTTATTAAAAAAAATATTTTTTTTAACATTTGAAAGAGGAACTTTTTAGTGACAAATTATAAAAAAATTTACTTAAAACTTTTTATATAATAAAAATTAACCTTAATGAATTAAAAATAAATAATATAACATTTAGAGAATAATAAATTTTTGCCTCAAAAGTTCACTATTAGAAACAAATAATATAACATTTAGAGATTAATAAAATTTTAACTCAAATAAATATTTATAGTAACTGATATTTTATTTGCCTCCAAATATTTGTATCTAAAAGAAAATATTGTAATGGTGCTATTAGTGTAACACCCCTCACCCGACTACAGTGTAGCCGAGCAAAGCGTACCACATTTGGTGCCGCAGCACCCTATCTTATCTTACTTTATTCTTTTAATAATTTTTTTTTCTCGTTACAATTTAATATTAATTATTTTTCTAAGGAGAAACCAGCGGAGTTTCCCCTGTTTCTATTACCATTTGACGTATTTCACTATTCATCTGTTTGAAAATTTCAACAATAATTTCCAATAATAATCTCATCCATACTCATATAATCATTTCAAAAATTATTATGTAATTCAAATCCATACTCATTTGTATAAATTCTGTCACGACCCAACCTATGGGCCGGACTGGCACTAGGACTTGGGCCAGCCTAGAGCCCTCGAGGCCCGTAGTAAGCCTAATTATTCCTTAACCCAACTCTAAGGCTCATTTGGACCCAATTTCAAGAAACCAACCGGACAGAGTCCAACTATAAAATGGACCTTTCAATGGGGAGTTTTTGACTCACCCGACCTGTAAACACATTATATAATCAATTGGGGAGCTCAGCTCACCCTCCACATACTCATAACAACATAAAATAAATGGGAGCTCAGCTCCCTCATCCAGTCCATCAACATGCATAAAATTATAAGTTTACAGGCCCAAATTAGCACTTTATATTACAGACCCAATTCAAATAAATATTTCTAACACATGCGGAAATTCTAGAAGTTTATAGGATTACACAAACATGAATAGACGACCTGCGAGGGAGAAAAGCAGGTTAACTTCAAAAATATCCTCCTGTGGCCTGGAAAAAATATTGAACAGGAGTGAGCGTTCGACTCAGAGAGTAAAATATCAATTTTAACCATAATCTCTATAACTATCTAAAGCTAATGCACCCTGTAGAGTGAAATGCAACATCAGCAATAATTTCACATCATAACAGCAAAAAGGTAATTTGGAGCACTCACACACCCAGTAATATCAATCATAATATATGGGAGCTGATCCCCTATACAGCTCTCTTAAATCCAACCTGTGCCAGCGAAGAACTTAGCTCGGACTTCCACTTAATAGCCAAATCGGGGTCCCAGCGAAGAACTCAAGCCGTGTCTACCCCGAAGGACCGGGTCCCAGCGAAGATCTCAAGCCGTGTTTACCCGTCCTATCCATAGTCCACACCACATCACACGCACGCCAACACACGCACACTGCTCCAAATTACCACAACAACATACATGGCACTTTCACAGTTATGAATGCAACATAAATCGTGCCTAGAGTTTATCTACATAGATATATGCATATAAGTGATGCATGGGCATGCTTGAACATATAATAATATCGAAATTACAATTAAAATTAATATTTTACTCACAGACTTGACAGTAATCATTGTGGCGGCTGAACGAAGGAAGAAGGCTGTCCCGGCTCACCTGACAATTACATTACAATTATTTAATACAAATGACTCAATACAAATCAAGAAAAGACCAAATACGTCCTAAGTCGTGCCGAAAATCCGGCAGAGTCTCCCCTATACCTAGAACCTACCCAACCTGCAAAAGGGCTCAACACGCACTTCTATATTCACCAACCATACACCCACAACTCAATCATATCACACAGCCCCTCCTGGGCCCATCCAAGCAGTCATAGATCACAATATGTAAATTTACAGTTTAGTCCTTATAATTGATCATTTTTGCAAAAACAGCCCAAATGAGCTATAAAAATTCTAAAACTTTGCCCTGCGGTCCTTAGCAATATTATTAGGCTATTGCAAAAGAATCATAATTTTCTGAGCTACCACGAATATTTTATGGATTTTTAATCCTATTTAAGCACTAGAAAATTACGAAAAAGCAAGGTTCGGGTTTACCTTTGCCGATTCCGGCTTTGGGGACGCGCTCGGGATGTCTGACAATGGTGGGGTAGCCAAAATCTCAATCCAATCCGGAGACTTTTTCGGTAATCGATCTGTCTGATCGGAAATTCACAGACCCGGACAACTGTCGAATTCCCGTGAATTGAAGATACCTACACGAAGTCCACAACACGGGGGTTAGTACATAAATTTTACGGAATTTTCTAAGCTCATTTAATGCTCGGAAAAACACTGCGAAGTTTCGTGGGACCCACCAAAAAATAGTGTCAAAAAAATTCGAAATTTATATCTCCGCGAAGCTCTCGATGAGTGGAGCGCTCTGGTACTCTCGGTTTTCTTGTGGGGTTCACGGTTTGCGAGAAATCTAGCCCAAAAGTCAAAATGGGCTAAAACTTCTTGGGCAAAAATTGGACAAACCGCTCAACGGATTTCGGTGTTCTTGGTGTCTATGGAAAGCTCTCGACGAATAGATGGATTTAGACATAAGACCCGGTCCGATTGGTGGTCAGATCGGCCGGGAAGGCGAAAGTCGTCGCCGTGTCGCATCGCTCGTCGTCGCTGCCGGAGCTACTGCACGTGCGAGTTAGGCGGCCCGGGGTTGCGCTGGAGGGCTGGGGTGGTAGGGGAGGTGGCTGGCCGGCGGGCTAGGGTGGGAGGAGAGAGAAAATGGGAGAGAAAGAGAGGAAGGTCGGGACGCGCGCGGGAAGAAGAAAGGCCGGTACGATTCGACCGGTCCGATCCGATCTAGTTCGATTCGGCCGGTTCGATTCGGCCGGTTTGATTCAGAATACAAAATTTTGAATTTTTACTCTGCCTTGGGACCGAAAACGAGATCCAAAAATTTCGAAAAAAAATTTTAGAAAACTCAGAAAAATTCGTAGACTCCAAATATATTTTTAGTTTTGTCACGTGGTCTTTAAATTAATTTTTAAAAATCATCAAAGTTTTTATTTTCGGAAAATCGAACCCGATTTCTAAAATCCGAAAAATTTCAAATAATTTCCTAAAATTTAAATAAAATTAAAACATCAATATTTACCCAAAAATAATAAATTTAAAAATTAGGGGTGTTACATTCTTCCCCCCTTACAGAAAATTCGTCCTCGAATTTTACACAAGGCAGAATAAAGTACATGATTACACATTGAACAGATAAGGGTACTTGCTATGCATGTCCCGTTCTGACTCCCAAGTGCACTCTTCCACTGATTAGCTCCTCCACAAAACCTTAACCATAGGGATCTGTTTTGATCTTAGCTGTCTCACTTGGTAGTCCACTATGGCTACAGGTTGCTCCTTAAACGTCAAGTTCTCTTTTAGCTCTATTACATCAGGCTATAGTACATGAGAAGGATCAGGAATGTATTTCCTGAGCATGGAGATGTGAAATACGGGATGAACGTGAGAAAGGTTGGGTGGTAGCTCCAACCGGTAGGCAACTGCTCCAACTCTATCAGTAACCTCAAAAGGTCCAATATACCGAGGTGCCAACTTGCTCTTCTTTCCAAATCTCATGACTCCCTTCATTGGAGAAACCTTCAGGAATACATAGTCGCCTACTGCAAACTCGACATCCCTCCGTCTGGGGTTTGCATAACTCTTCTGCCTACTGAAAGCTATTTTCAATCGTTCCCTGATTAAAGGAACTATTTCTGAAGTGTACTACACTAGGTCTACATCATGCACCTTCGCTTCTCCCATTTCTGTCCAACACAGAGGAGACCTACACTTTCTTCCATATAGTGCCTCATAGGGTGCCATCCCTATGCTGGAATGGTAACTGTTGTTGTAGGCAAACTCCACCAAAGCTAGCTAATCATCCCATTGACCTCCAAAATCCAAAACACTCATGCGAAGCATATCTTCCAGTGTTTGGATTGTCCTTTTGGACTGTCCGTCTGTCTGAGGGTGGAAAGCAGTACTAAAGTTCAACTGTGTGCCAAGTGCCTCCTGTAACTTCCTCCAAAATCGAGAAGTGAACTAGGGCCCTCTGTCAGATATTATGGAAGCAGGAACTCTATGCAATATGACTATTTCTCGAATGTAGAGTTGAGCATACTGTGCCACAAAATATGTAGTCTTCACAGGTAAGAAGTGAGCTGATTTAGTTAGGCGGTCTACAATTACCCATATCGAATCACATCCTTGCGTGGTACGAGGCAACCCAGTCACAAAATCCATAGTAATCATTTCCCACTTCCATTCTGGGATAAGGAGCTCTTGCAGCTTCCCTGACTGTCTCTGGTGTTCAAACTTCACCTTCTGACAAGTCAAGCACTTGGACACGAAGTCTGCTATGTCTCTTTTCATGCCATTCCACCAATAACTATCCTTTACATCATGGTACATCTTGGTGGAGCCTGGGTGAACATTGTACAGTGTATAGTGTGCCTCTCGAATGATTTCATTTCTGAGATTGTCCACATCGGGCACACATATCCTAGAACCTTGCACTAGGGCGCCATCATTGGCAAATCCAAACTCACCACCTTCACCCTGCTGTACTCTTTCTATGATATTCATCAATTGTTGGTCTCTGTGCTGGGAAACTCTAACTCTGTCTCTCAAGTCTGGCTTCACTGAAAAATGAGCCAACAATACCCCCTCATCTGACAGATCTAGGATTAAACCTTGATCCATCAACTCATGTACTTCCTGAATCAACGGTCTCTTCTCTACTGAAATGTGCGCCAAACTGCCAGAAGATTTTCTGCTCAAAGCATCTGCCACTACATTGGCCTTCCCAGGGTGGTACTGGATGGTGCAATTATAGTCCTTCAGAAGCTCCATCCATCTCCTCTGTCTCAAGTTTAAATCCTTATGTTGGAAGATGTACTTCAAACTCTTGTGGTTGGTGTATATCTCGCACACTTCACCATATAGGTAGTGTCTCCAGATTTTTAGTGCAAAGACTACAGCCACCATTTCCAAATCATGGGTGGGGTAGTTCTGCTCATGCCTCTTTAGCTGTCTTGAAGCATAAGCTACTACCTTTCCATTCTGCATCAAAACACACCTTAAGCCAACTCTGGAGGCGTCACAATACACAGTATATCCTTCACCACTCATCGGTAGTGTCAACACAGGGGCAGTGGTTAGACACTCCTTAAGTGTCTGGAAACTCTTCTCACAGTCATCTGTCCAAATGAATGGAACACTCTTTCGAGTTAACTTAGTTAGGGGAGCCGCTATCCTGAAAAAATCCTGCACAAAACGCCTATAGTAGCCAGCTAGACCCAGAAAACTTCGCACCTCAGTGACTGTTGTAGGCCTAAGCCAATCAGTTACAGCTTCAATTTTCTTGGGATCCACTTGAATACCTTCACTAGAAACCACGTGTCTCAAGAATGAGATGCTTTCTAGCCAAAATTCACATTTCAAAAATTTGGCGTATAGCTGGTGCTCCCTCATAGTCTGCAACACCATTCTCAAGTGCCACACGTGTTCTTCCTCGGTCCGAGAGTATACCAAAATGTCATCTATGAATACGATGACAAAATGGTCCAAAAATGGCTTGAACACTCGGTTCATCAAGTCCATGAAGGCTGCTGGTGCATTAGTGAGTCCAAAAGACATCACCAAGAACTCATAATGACCATATCTTGTCCTGAATGCTGTTTTGGACACATCATCATTCCTGATTCTCAACTGATGGTAGCCTGATCGCAGGTCTATATTGGAAAAGAATCTAGCCCCTTGGAGCTGATCAAACAGATCGTCGATCCGAGGAAGTGGATACTTGTTCTTCACAGTCACCTTGTTCAGCTGTCTATAGTCAATACACAACCTCAATGACCCATCTTTCTTTCTCACAAATAGAATAGGAGCACCCCAGGGTGAAGTCCTTGTATGTATGAAACCCTTGTCCAAAAGCTCCTGTAGTTGCTCCTTTAACTCTTTCAATTCTGCTGGTGCTATCCTGTAAGGCGGCATTGATATGGGGTTCGTACCCAGCACAACATCAATGCAAAACTCTATTTCCCTTCCTGGTGGCAATCCTGGAAGCTCCTCAGAGAAGACATCCATGAATTTTCTGACAACAGGAACATTTTCCATGTTGACACCTTCTATAGAGGTATCTCTCACCAATGCCAAATACCCTTGACATCCACGCCTCAACATTTTTCTAGCACTAATTGCTGACACCAAGTTATATGGAGCCACGCTCTTATCACCATCAAAGCTAAACTCTTCCACACCAGGTATGTGGAAATACACCTTTTTGTTCCTGCAGTCTAAAGTGGCATAATGAGTTGCCAACCAATCCATCCCCAAAATTACATCAAAATCCATTACTGGTAGAGGAACCAAGTCTGCTGGGAGAATCTTTCCATCCACTACTACTGGGCTACTCGGAAAAACCATATCTACATCTATGTTGTCACTAAGCGGGGTAGCTACAGACAAAGGGCATTCTAAAGTTGTAGGGTTTCTACCCAATCTCATGGCAAACACAGGGGAGACAAATGAGTGCGTAGCACCTGGATCTATCAAAACACGAGCCACATAGGAACAGACTAGGAGAATACCTGCCACAACTGTATTGGAAGCCTGAGCATCCTGATGGGTCAGGGTGAAAACCCGAGCTTGACCCCTACCCTGAGTGGCGTAACCACGATCTCGACTTCTACCTCTGACCGCCTCCAAATCCACGTCCCCCTTGACCTCGGCCACATTGAATCGATCACTGCCATGCTGAAAGCACTAGGATACAACTGACGAGGAACATTTGCAATAGAACCTTGTGACCCCATCTGTGGCTCGCTGAACACGGGGCATTCCCTAGCAAAGTGACCTGGTTGGCCACACCTGAAACATACTCCTGAACCCATCATACAAGGTCCTGAATGTCCTCTTCCACACTGTGCACAAGGTGCCAAGGAGGATCCTGAACTAGACCAGGCTGCATCTGTGACCGTGACCACTTTCTGGATCCGCACAGTGCGAACCCTCGGGATATGTGTCTAAAACCACTCCTCATATTTCTGCTTCTTCCTCTGTAATTAGTTTGGCCACCACTATCCGTAGTACCCATGTGGGGAACACCTGAAGAACCCTCTGCTCTATTTTTCTTTGCCCTTCCGCTGTCATCCACAGCATAGCTAATCTCAATCTGTCTGGCTCGATCAACTACCACATCAAAAGACTGATCAGACATCATGGCCAGGTTTGCATACCTCCTGTCAAGCCCCTTTAGGAACCTCTTCACCTTCATAGTTTCTATAGCTACTGCTATAGGGGCATATCTACTCAATTCTAGAAATTCTATAGCATATTCATCTACAGACCTGCCATTCTGTCTTTGATCTCTGAAGCTTTCTGGCATAAACCGATTAATGAATAGTTCCACAAACTGAGTCCACGACAAACCCTCCATCCGAGGTAATATGTAGTCATTCATCCATTGTCTAGGCATAAGCCCCATGACATGCTGCATACACTCTATAAGTCTTCTATCAGTCAACTGCAACTCTGTTCCTGCCTGTCTGCAGGAATCCAAAAACCGATATGCATCATCTGACACATCATAAGTACCAGGCACCAACTTTTTAAAATTGATTATCTATTTGTAAGGTTCCCCTCTTGGTGCGGTGGACTGCTGCTGTTGGGGAGGGTGGACCATATACTGCGCCATCATATCGATGGTTCTCTGCAATCCAGCTAGAGTAGCTACCATGGGGTCCATGGGACCCTGTGCCATAAAAGACTGATCCTGAACTGGTAGCAGCTGCTCTTCTACTTGAGCAGCTCTAGGCCTCCTACCCCGCCTCCTCGGGGCAGGCGCCTCATCCTGTGCCGACACCTCGTCAGGCACATGCAGTTACAGTGCGATGGCGGCTCTCACCTTCTACGCATTTTCCTGAAATTCAACAGCATTAGCCCACAAAATTCAAAACAGCATGTTACACAGCTCTATAGACTCATATTTATACATAATTATATAAAGCAGAAACTAGAAGCAAAGATGACAATGCAAGACGAATGTGGACCCTATTTTTCTGCATGTGACTCCTAGTAGACTCTTCCTAACACTTTGGACAATTATTCCCTATGAATCTGGAGCCTAAGCTCTGATACCACATTTGTCACGACTCAACCTATGGGCCGGACCGGCACTAGGACCTGGGCCAGCCTAAAGCCCCCGAGGCCCGTAGTAAGCCTAACTATTCCTTAACCCAACTCTAAGGCCCATTTGGGCCCAATTTCAAGAAACCAACCAGACAGAGTCTGGCCATAAAATGGACCTTTCAACGGGGAGTTTTTGACTCACCCGACCTGTAAACACATTATATAATCAATTGGGGAGCTCAGCTCACCCTCCACATACTCATAACAACATAAAATAAATGGGAGCTCAGCTCCCTCATCCAGTCCATCAACATGCATAAAATAATAAGTTTACAGGCCCAAATTAACACTTTATATTACAGACCCAATTCAAATAAATATTTCTAACACATGCTGAAATTCTAGAAGTTTATAGGATTACACAAACATGAATAGACGACCTGCGAGGGAGAAAAGCAGGTTAACCTCAAAAATATCCTCCTATGGCCTGGAAAAAAATATTGAACAGGAGTGAGCGTTCGACTCAGAGAGTAAAATATCAATTTTAACCATAATCTCTATAACTATCTAAAGCTAATGCACCCTGTAGAGTGAAATGCAACATCAGCAATAATTTCACATCATAACAGCAAAAAGGTAATTTGGAGCACTCACACACCCAGTAATATCAATCATAATATATGGGAGCTGATCCCCTATACAGCTCTCTTAAATCCAACATGTGCCAGCGAAGAACTCAGCTCGGACTTCCACTTAATAACCAAATCAGGGTCCTAGCGAAGAACTCAAGCCGTGTCTACCCCGAAGGACCGGGTCCCAGTGAAGATCTCAAGCCGTGTCTATCCATCCTATCCATAGTCCACACCACATCACACACACACCAACACACGCACACTGCTCCAAATTACCACAACAACATATATGGCACTTTCACAGTTATGAATGCAACATAAATCGTGCTTAGAGTTTATCTACATAGATATATGCATATAAGTGATGTATGGGCATGCTTGAACATATAATAATATCAAAATTACAATTAAAATTAATATTTTACTCACAGACTTGACAACAATCACTGTGGCAGCTGGACGGAGGAAGAAGGCTGTCCCGACTCACCTGACAATTATTTAATACAAATGACTCAATATAAATCAAGAAAAGACTAAATACGTCCTAAGTCGTGTCGAAAATCCGGCAGAGTCTCCCCTATACCTAGGACCTACCCAACCTGTAAAAGGGCTCAACACGCACTTCTATATTCACCAACCATACACCCACAACTCAATCATATCACACAGCCCCTCTTGGGCCCATCCAAGCAGTCATAGATCACAATATGTAAATTTACAGTTTAGTCCTTATAATTGATCATTTTTGCAAAAACAGCCCAAGTGAGCTCTAAAAATTCTAAAACTTTGTCCCGCAGTCCTTAGCAATATTATTAGGCTATTGCAAAAAGAATCATAATTTTCTGAGCTATCACGAATATTTTATGGATTTTTAATCCTATTTAAGCACTAGAAAATTACGAAAAAGCAAGGTTCGGGTTTACCTTTGCCGATTCCGGCTTCGGGGACGCGCTCGGGACATTTGACAATTGTGGGGTAGCCAAAATCTTGATCCAATCCGGAGACTTTTTCGGTAACCGGTCTGTCTGGCCGGAAATTCACAGACCCGGACAACTGTCGAATTCCCGTGAATTGAAGATACCTACACGAAGCCCACAACACGAGGGTTAGTACATAAATTTTACGAAATTTTCTAAGCTCATTTAATGCTCGGAAAAACACTGCGAAGTTTCGTGGGATCCACCGAAAAACGGTGTCGGAAAAATTCGAAATTTATATCGCCGCGAAGCTCTCGATGAGTGGAGCACTCTGGTACTCTCGATTTTCTTGTGGGGTTCACGGTTTGCGAGAAATCTAGCCCAAAAGTCAAAATGGGCTAAAACTTTCCGGGCAAAAATTGGACAAACCGCTCGACGGATTTCGATGTTCTTGGTGTCTATGGAAAGCTCTTGATGAGTAGATGGATTTAGACACAAGACCCGGTCCGATTGGTGGTCGGATCGGCCGAATTTCGGCCGGGAAGGCGAAAGGTCGTGTGCACGCGTCGCGTCGCTTCGTTCGACGCTTGCCGGCGCTACAGGCGGCGGCTGGCGAGCTGGGGCGACTGGGGGGTTGCGCCGGAGGGCTGAGGTGGCAGGGGAGGTGGCTGGCCGGCAGGCTGGGGCGGGAGGAGAGAGAAAATGGGAGAGAAAGAGAGAAAGGTCGGGACGCGCGCGGGGAGAAGAAAGAGGAAGAAGAAAGGCCGGTCCGATTCGACCGGTCCGATCCGATCCGGTTCGATTCAGAATACAGAATTTTGAATTTTTACTTTGCCTTGGGACCGAAAACGAGGTCCAAAAATTCCAAAAATAAATTTCAGAAAACTCAGAAAAATTCATAGACTCTAAATATATTTTTAGTTTTGCCACGTCGTTTTTAAATTAATTTTTAAAAATCATCAAAGTTTTTATTTTCGGAAAATCGAACCCGATTTCTAAAATCCGAAAAATTTCAAATAATTTCCTAAAATTTAAATAAAATTAAAACATCAATATTTGCCCAAAAATAATAAATTTAAAAATTAGGGGTGTTACAAATTCATTCATGCTCCATTCTTATAGCAAAAATCTCAAATTTGCATTAATTTACATAATTTGCAACTATTTACATAAATCCTTAATTTACATGATATACAAATTAATTACAATTTGCTAATTTACATTACAATATAAGAAATAAATAACATACACATAATACATGATATGCTTAATGTGAGCCCTATCTACATGCATTGCTGAGGAGGAGACAACCTTTGACAATTTGTAGATCTGGACTCCAAAAATTTCAATAATTTGTTCACTGAGTTTTATCTTCAGTACCTGCGCGAAGGAAATAATTCCATCGCGCTAAGCATTGCTGCTTAGTGGTGCAATAATATAACAAGGAAATAATATATAAATAAATATAGAAACAAAACATAATTCGGATTATTAAGATTTATTTATACTTCACATGCGGTTTCTAAAATTTAATATGTTTTATTCTAATTTAGTCTTCTTTGGAAGTGTTTATTTCGCCAATGTACAGTAATAATGTACATAGAAAAATGATCTAAAAATAATAAATTTATGCTTATATTATTATGTAAGTCACATTTGCAATATTTATGTATGTTATAATTTTCTTTGCTAATATTTTAGCATTTTCTCAATACTTTCTAGGTTGTCTCAAATTATTTCATAATAAGTAAATTTTAATATCGCTCCAGTTCATTTCGATTCTTTCTAATAAATAACTATTCTAATTTATTTTAGGTCATCTTACTCATTTATTTAATTTCTAATATTTTTAATTACTAATATTCTTAACTTATTTTAATAAATTTCACTGCCTAAGTAACCTATGACAAGCTGACTAAACTGCATAACGGGTCGTTGGCACTGGACACCGCGGTGCCTCAGGCCATTATACCATGGAACGCGGAACGTCAACCACGTATGCAGTTAGTATGGCTAAAAAGCCATGATAAAACATAATCGGGCATAAAAAGCCATGAGTGCAGGCATAAAGCCATGAGTGCGGGCATAAAGCCATGAATCTAGGCATAAAGCCATGAGTGCGGACATAAAGCCATGAATACAGGCATAAAGCCTTTCGCAGTACTGCTAAAATAATACCCTATTGGCATACCAATCTATCCAATCTGATACACGTGTCTAGGCAATACATGGGCACATAATACCATTAGGAGTTTATATGTTTCATCATTTCATTTTATTTTTCATTTATATTTTTATAGCATTCTAATTTTGTTTATAGTGGAAGCATAATTTCCAAATTCACATTTCTAGGTAATTTATGCATTCATTGTAATATTCATACTAATTACAATTCACATTCATTTGATCTCATATACCATTCACATTCAAAACATCTTTCCTTTCTCTCTTGATGGGAACCTAAATCCCAAATGACACTTTTATCTCATTTATACATTCAACAATCTATTCATGTAAATAACATTTCATACTTCAAGTTGTATTGCTAATATATTATGAATTCCATTGGTGTTGGGAGTATAAGTCTCAATTACCTATTCACAAAATTTTTGGTATTTATTAAGTCATTCAAATTCACCAATTACAATATATATTTATACATTACTCATTATGACTTCTTTAATTTCTTTTATTATTTCTTATGTCTTTAAGGTTACTATTCACACATTACTATTCACTCAAAATGTTGACTTTTCATATATAATAGGTGTGTTAATTCCAATTGCACTAAGATCCCACATTTTGGGTTCTAAATTTTTTGGCATTGATTGCCAATTGCAATTCAAAGCCTTCTAAAAGTATTTCCAAATTTTCAGTTTTTATGTCCTATGTTTACTGTTTCATTGGTCTATGCTAAAGTGAGAATTTGGCTAATCTTTCTTCATGAAAGTTGTTTCTTTATGTATCTAGTTTAATTTCCTTTTTTGAATCACTCTATTTGGAGTTTTGTAACTCAAATTATGGTCAAATAACCATAACAGGTTCATTTCCTAGTTCTAGTTCCTTGGCTAGGCAGATTTTGTAATTACACTTTATAAATTTTATTGACCAAGTTGCAGTCACATTTAGGTCTAGTGCTCTTCATAGAATTTGTTTCCCTATATCTTATGGTCACTCAAAATTTTGAATCACAATTTTTTAAGTTTCATAGAATTTATTATACCAATTTAATTGGCCTAGACTCCAGTACCCTGTGTCTTCAGGGTCCAGGTTCAGGTCAGTGACTGCAAGTGGATTTTTAGGGTTCTTACATTCATAATTTGAAGAAGGTCTTTAAAACAAAGTTAGAGCCCTGTGTCTTAGGTTTCTGAAAAGGTATGGCTCATCCTAAATGGAGTTTTCTAGTGAAAGATATGCTATAAACACTAATCCGGGATCAGATGAAATTGGGGAAATTTCCAGGTTTGGATGTACCAAGTTCTTTTAAGCATTTGACCTAATTTCTTTGGGTTCTGGGTTTTGGCCAAAAGACCAATATTGTAGGCCTATGTCTGATAAAACTTTTTCCATTGGTGTCATTACATTTGGAGTTTTATAGACCAAGTTATGGCCATTTTGCCAAAACTGGTCGGGTGAGCTTTAGTCCAGGAGATTCTGGGCAGAATGGTTCTGGTCAGTTTGGTGACCTCACTTGGGCTAGCAATTTTATTTGGTTAGAAGCATTTTTGAGCTTGGTATTCTTAATGAAAGTTGTAGTACTATGTCTAAGCTTTCCAATGGTATAAAATTCAGGTCATTTGGACATTTCTACACTGAGTTATGACCATTTGAACAAACACTGTTCATTTGGTTATTTTTCAGGGACAGCATATTGGTCACCCGGATTGGGGCAGTTTTTAGGTTATCCTAAGTTGGTTTTCTGGGCATGGTTTCTTCACAAAAAATGTGTCATTATGTCCTAAGTTTAATGTGCAATTGGTCTCACACCAATTGGAGTAACCTAACTCTACTTATGGTCACATTTAGGTACTGGACTCAAAGTCCTGAAAATCCTGCATGAACACAACACTTCCAATACCCCCCATTCCACACTACTACCAACTTCAATCACATTCAATACACTTCAAATACTCCATAATTAATCTCAACACATCAATTTATCAAGAAAACATCAAATTCCTGATTTAGCAAAACCTAAATCAATTTGGTGCAACTTCAAAATCTAAAGGAATTGATAGCACTAACCTTGTTCCTTAGCTTCACTCAACTTCAATTCAACCTTCTAATCAATCAAAAACTTAAAGCTCCTTCTTGTTCCACCTTGGCTAAAATTCCTCTTGCCCCAAACTCTTAATTTCTTTTGGTTTTCTTGAGTGCTTTCTACTAATTAGGCTTTAGTTTAGGGTGGGCTATAGTTTTTCCAAGAAAAAATTTGGTTGAGACTTAGGGTTTCAAGCTTTGGATTTTGGGTTTTAATGGAGAATTTTAGAGAAAAAGGGAAGAAGGCAAGTGGATGGGAAGAAGAAGGGGAAAAGATGCAGAATTTTGTTCAATAATTAACTTATATAATAATTAAATATTTAATGGCAATATGGTAAATAAGTAGAATGACAAATTTGAAATTATTTTGAAGTTTATAATCATTATAATTTGACTTTTCAATAATTATTTTTAATTTTCATAATTTCAATTAATTAAATTAATTTAGCTTCATTAAATTAATAATCATCATTTTTTATCAATATTGGACCCTCAAATTTAATTGACCAAATTTTGTTCTTACCGAGTTGTCAGTTTATCTTTCTTTCTTCTTTCTTTTACTCATTTTTATTTTAATTCTCATCAATATTTATTTATATTTTATGTCATAATAATTATTTACTTAATTAGACAAGTTGGTCACAAATCATCTCTGAAGACGAAATGACCAAAATACCCTCCGTTTGGCTTAAGGAGCCAAAATCTTCTGTACCGATCTAAAAATTTTTCTAAGCCTTTTCTTGGAATTCTAATGCTATAGAAACCTCAATGACTCTTCTCTGGAGTCCCAAAAATTATTTCATGAATTTTCTCCCTTGTTTAGGGCTCCTAGCTGCGAAGACCGCAACTTCCTACTAGGTTATCCATCGCTAGGGCACCGACTCATTTAATTTAGTTGTATTTTATTTCTAAATTTTTTCCTAAATTTTTCTTATTAATATTTAAATTATTTATGACTCTTCACCCTAGTCTAAATATTTTTCCAGACGTTC
This sequence comes from Hevea brasiliensis, assembly GCF_030052815.1. Taxonomy (NCBI): domain Eukaryota; kingdom Viridiplantae; phylum Streptophyta; class Magnoliopsida; order Malpighiales; family Euphorbiaceae; genus Hevea; species Hevea brasiliensis. Next base: position 105,560,811 of record NC_079496.1, read on the forward strand.
TAGCTGTCCGGACGACACCGGTCAACGAAACAGTAGAATGTACGGAATTGCTACAGTGAGCGTGTTACAATTAGCATCAATTTTTCTGTTTTTTATGCGAAAGGAAAATTTTAGTTATTAATTTATTGTTTATAAATAATTTATTTGTAAAAATTTTAGTTATTAATTTATTGTTTATAAATAATTTATTTGTGTTAATATATTTTTCTTATTTTTAACTTTTTATATCATAAAAGAATATGAAATTATGTAAAATATTATATATTAAATAAAAATTAATAATGTTAATATGTATTAATATGGGTGTGCACGATTAATTCTATCAAACAAAACTAAGAACTAGAACTGAAAATAGCTAAAATTAAAAAAGGACCAACATTATATAAAATTATACCAAATTAAATTTATTTTACTACTATATGTATAAACTCTTAAATAGTGTTAAACAAAATTTAGATTTTTCACAGCCAAAAGCATATTTTGCTCCTCTAAACTTTCACTGAAAGTCAATTTATTCCCTCAATTTAATATTAAACCAATTTGCCCTTTCAATATAAAAATTCAACAAATTTAATACTCAAATTTTCAAATTTAAACTAATTACACGCATTGCAAATGCTGAAAAAATGCATAAAATACACGCGCTACTGACTTAGAAAAGTAACTTATGGGGTATTGTTCACGTCACCAAAAATATGTTAAATTGGTTTAATTTTTTAAATTTAAGGGAAAATTGATTCAATATAAAATTGATTCAATATAAAATTGATGAGCAAATTAACTTTCTGTGAAAGTTCAGAAGGTAAAATATACTTTTGGCCACCACAGTATAATAATTCAATGTCATCCCTATCATACAAATCTTATTAGCCGTGGCTTGGATTAATTAGTGTTCAATTAATTAGAAACAATTATTGCTACTTGAGAATTTCCAAACAAAAATCAATTCACTAAATGAAAAATTAAACTACAAGATGAGCAAATTTTGAAAATTTCAAACAACAATTGCATAAAAATAATAATAATTACACAAACATCCAAATTAAAATCACAGAAATATTGAAAATTTTCCCTCCTCACCTACACATACCATAATCTATCAAGCAATCATTGAATTATCAGTAGGAGATGTCCACACTATGTCTTCAAGAGCAAACCTCAGCTCTTTACTATAGAATCATTTATACTCTAGAGTGTCATCGTTATCCTTTTTCACCTCCACTATCAAAAACAATGGTGTAACTGCGAATATCTCTTTGACCCTGCATCCTCATTTTTGTCTCGCTCATCTTCACGTTGAATTTCCTAGCCTTGGTCACCTCTTCTAATCTCAAAATCACGATGCTTAGGAGTGTAAACAAACCAAACTGCTCGCAAGTTACTTAAGACTCAGCTTGATTCAATTTGACTTATTTTTTAAATGAGTTAAGCTCAAACTCGAATTTTAGGCCTGTTTAATAAATAAGCTGAGTTCGAGCTCGATTTTGAGTTTGACTCATTATAACAAGTTCATGAGTCAGCTCGTTAAACATGCTTGTGAGCTGGCTTGTAAATAAGCTCATGAATAAACTTGTTTGTAAGCTTGTTAGTTGGCTTGTTTATAAAAATATTTATATTAATAATTATATTTACAATATTGTAAATATATTTGTTTTATTTATGATTGTTTTAAAAATAATATATTATTTAAAATTATAATGTAATCAATATATAAAATATAGTTACTTGTATTTTATTTTTTTATAAAAATTAAGTTAATTTATACATTAAAATAAAATTAAAATAGTAAATATGTGCTCTCAATATATAATAATATATTATTAAATATTATATTATTATACAGAATTAAGATATAATCAAAATAAAAAAATAAATATAAAAGTGCATTTATAAAATATAATTTTTTAATATAAATTTAACTTTTGTGAAAAATTAAGTTAATTTTTATATGAGAAATAAATTTAAAATATTAGACTACGTAATTTTGATGGTAGCAATATGACTTCAAAATATAAACCTCTCTCTCTCTCTCTCTCTCTTCTTATTTCTCTCTAAATTTTAAATTTTTAAAAGATTAAGTTTCAAATTTAACACTAATCTATTGAACCATTATTATTACTACTCTCTCTCTCTCTCTCTCTCTCTCTCTATATATATATATATATATATAAAAATTAAGTGTATTATATAATATACATTCTAATCTTCAATTATATAGCTCTTAAAAACTACTTAAACTATACTGAAATAAATTATATAATGTGTTAACTGTATATAGACTATAAATACTATAAGTGATATTTTAAAAATTAAACATGTACTATGCACACACACGCACAAACATTCACACATATACTTCCTTTGTATTATTGTAATATAATTATAAAGTTTAAATCAAATAAAAGGATTTAATCATAGAGTGACATATTATAAGTGCATTAGTGTATTATATATATAATTAAAGTTTTAATTAGCATTTGAGTCAATAAGAATTAATATTTAAAAGTTATAATGAATCATATAATGATAATAATAATAATAATATTGAAAGCTTAAAAGTATTTTAAATAATTTACATATTTATATTATATACTAAAATTTTAAATTAAATTTTATTGAAAAAGAATAAAAATAGAACTAAAGAATTTGTTGATATGTACTTAAAGAAAGAAACTAATAGAAGATAAAAGGGAAAGGAAAAATACAAAAGAAATAAAAGGAAAAAAAAGATGGAAATTAAAAAAAATGAAAAAAAAAATGCGCTAATTAACTAGGATGAAAGTCGAACTCATAGAAGTAAAGAAAGCCTCTACCACTGATAACGCCCTGTACGATCATGAGTAGGTATGATAAGAAATTATTTGTAAATAGTTATAATATTTGAGGATAATTTTATAAAATACATAGATATTTTGTAAATTGTGTCATATCATCTCTGGAAGTGGACTGGAGACCCATTCTCTTCCACTTGTCTCTCACTCTCTCTCTCTCTCTCTCTCTATCACAAGCACACATGGCAGAGGAAACAGGGCCTAAATGGGAAGGGAAGACCTCAGTGGAGCTGAAAGGCGCGACAGCAGACCAAGTATGGCCTTTCTTTGAGGACTTTTGCAATATTCACAAGTGGTTTCCAAATCTTGAAACGTGTTACCAAGTCGAGGGTGAGCTAGGCAAGCCTGGCCTCTTCCGCTACTGCGCTTTCAAGCCACAACCATCCTCCGACGGCAAAGGTGGGAACATCATCAACTGGGCCAAAGAGAAGCTCATCATGATAAATCCGGCTGAACGGTTTATAAGCTACGAAGTCATTGAAAATAACATGGGACATAATTCCTATACGGCCACATTCAAAGTATTGCCAGTCATTGGAGATGGAGCAGGTGTTCAACAGGGGTGTAAGATCGAATGGTCATTTGTTTGTGATCCGATTGAAGGGTGGAAATTGCAGGATGTCAATTCCTTTAGGAACTCTACTCTCTAGTTTATGGCCAACAAAATGGAACAAGCACTCTCTGTCTCTGCCTGAAATTTGTCTCTTGTCCACAATAATCTTGTATTGTGATTTCACTATTGATAATCTATGTTATTAAACTCAGTGGTACTAGAGTCCGTCGAATCTCCATCCAAATCAGCTGTAAAAAAAATAAATAAAATAATGCAAGTGAAAATAAATAAAATAATGCAAGTGCTTAGCCTTAGGCACCTCCGTTGCAATCGAAGATTCGCAACTGAAAAGTTTTTATATGTATATCGCTGCTTTATATTATAAGGAAACTATAAAAATTAACAATCCCATTGCGAAGTTTCTGTAGAAACTTATCTCTCAACATAAATCCAGAGAAATTACAACCCCTCTATACGCCAATGGATTAGAGTACTTGGCCAGAAGTGCTGCAGGATCCCTAAATATCAGTGACAAATTTATGAATTTTACCTAATCTCATAAATGTTTTAATAAAATACCCTTATTTCCCCTTTGTGGATGCACGCTTGTGTGAAGTTAAGAGCAGTAGACATCGATTGGGTTTACTTAAGCCTTACAAATAAAGATTTCTTCTTATGTAGCCTAAAAATTTAAATGGTAAATTTCTCTGAAGTCTCTAGGCAAGAACAGAAGTTCTGAGTGCTACTTTCACAAACTTTAAATCAATAATCATCACAAACTTTCTTGGAATCTCTACTAGAATGATTGAACAGCAAGAATGTATCTAGCATAGGAGGAAGGCATAACAAGCCATTTCAAGAACCGAAGAACGTAACTTGTCTTTTAATACTACAATCAGTCTGATATATTCGGCCAACTTTATATTGCTACTAACACTCGTTGTTGTAATTGGTTTGGGTGGAAACAGTTTCCCCACATGCGCCCCGTCCCTCCTATAAATCTTTCAGGAACTCCACAATTAGAAGTTCAATCTTCTTCTCAAGACACAATGCTGTCAAACTAACTGTTAAAAGAAAGAATATAAGTAATGAAGGAAAAGATTGTGTATTTATCTGTGTCTTATTTACAGAGATATTACATCTATTTATACATGAGAATATGAGCTAATTTAGACAAGAATAATAATTGTTGTAATTATGTTACACAAATCTCCTATAATCATGCTAATTACTGTAATTATGCTATACAAATCTCCTATAATCATGCTAATTGCTGTAATTATGCTAACACCCCCCCCCCCTCAAACTCAAGGTGGTAGCACAGGTCCTAACTTGAGTTTGCTTAAGAGATCCTGAAAGCATGCGGGAGGATGCGTTTTGGTGAATATATTAGCGGTTTGGCTGACAGAGGAGACAAGAATCAAACATATGGTGCCATGAGCAACATGATGACGTACAAAATGACAATCGATTTCGATGTGTTTAGTACGCTCATGAAATACATCATTATGAGAAATCTGTATGACACTTCTATTATCGCAATGAAGTATTGTGGCAGAAGAATGAGTGACACCCAAATCAGTTAATAATCACCGTAACCAAAGTAATTCAAATGTAGCATCAGCAAGAGCACGATATTCAGATTCTGTGCTAGAACGTGCAACAACAGTTTGCTTTTTGCTATGCCAAGAGATAAGAGAATTACCTAAGAAGAAACAATAACCAGTTGTAGAGTGACGATCTGTCAGATCACCAGCCCAATCAGCATCAGAGTAGCCAGATAATACTATAGAGGAGGTAGCGGAAAAGTGCAAACCATGAAAAAGAGTGCCTTTGATATAACGAAGGATTCGAAGTACTGCAGAGAAATGAGTTGAGCGAGGAGCAGACATAAACTGGCTGACCAAATGAACAGCATATGAAATATCAGGTCGAGTAACTGTGAGATAAACAAGACTTCCGACAAGCTGTCGATATAAAGTAGGATCATCAAGAGGAGTGCCATCAAGAGGTGTAAGTTTGCAATTAAGCTCCAATGGGGTTGATACTGTTTTGCTATCAGTGATGCCTGCTCGAGAAAGTAAGTTGGATGCATACTTGGCTTGAGATAGATAATAGCCATCAGAATTTTGAGAAACTTTAAGACCCAAAAAATAGCTGAGAGAACCTAGGTCTTTCATTTCAAAATACTGATTGAGATAATGTTGTAACTCTGAAATACCAGATGAATCATCTCCTGTTATTATCATATCATCAACATAAAGCAACAAAAGAACAATACCACTGTTAGTTCGGCGAGTGAATAATGCAGAATCATGTGGACTAGAGAGAAAACCAAGTTGAGCAAGAGTGGAACTAAATTTGGCAAACTAGGCCCTGGGAGCTTGTTTTAATCCATATAAGGCTCGTCGAAGTTTGCAAACCTTATGAGGAGAATGATAACCAGGAGGAGGATGCATATAAACCTCTTTTGTTAAATCACCACGAAGAAAAGCATTTTTGACATCCATCTAGAAAAGTTTCCATTTACGAACTGCAGCAATAGCTATGAGGCTGTGAATAGATGTTAATCGGGCCACTGGAGCAAAAGTTTCTTCATAGTCGATACCATGCTCTTGAGTGTACCCTTTGGCTACTAAACGAGCTTTGTAGTGTTCAATAGTTCCATCAGAACGGGTCTTGATTTTGTAAATCCATTTGCAACCAATAGGGGTCTTGTTTGGTGGAAGATTAACTAAATCCCAAGTATGAGTTTTCTCTAAAGCCTGAAGTTTGTCAGTTATAGCTTGCTGCCAAAGAGGGTCAGTACTTACCTCACGATAAGAACGAGGCTCATGAAGGGTTGCAATAGTAGAGTAACAGTGAAAATCAGAAAGATAATGAGGAGTTTCTCTTACACGGGTAGAACGATGAAGAGTAGTGCTAGGAGGAGATACAGGCGCAGGTACTGGATCAACAACTAGTGCAGATTCAACAGGGGCAGGTGTAGTTGGGCTAATATTGAGCACATCACAATCACCTGGATCAGGACTTGGAAACAGCTCTTTGGAGGAGTCAGTGAAAAATAGAGAGTCAGTATTGACAGAGTGATGAAATTTGGAAAGAGAAGAGAATAGTATTGTCCCAAAAGGTAACATGACGAGAGATGCGTAACTTATTAGAAATAGGATCCCAATAACAATACCCTTTGTGTTCAATGCCATAACCAAGAAAACAACATAGACGAGCACGGGGTTCTAATTTGGTATGTTCATGAGGTTGTAAAAGAACAAAAGAAACACATCCAAAAGGTTTAAGAATGGAATAGTCAGGAGGTTGTCCAAACAACTTTTCAAAAGGAGATAAATTATGAAGAACCAAGGTAGGAAGACGGTTAATAATATAAATAGCATGAAGAGCTGCTTCTCCCTAAAATTTTTTTGGACATGAGGCAGAAAGAAGAAGAGTACGTATAGAATCAAAAATATGGCAATGCTTGCGTTCGGCTCGCCCATTCAGTTGAGAGGTGTGAGGACAAGAATGTTGAACAACGGTGCCTTGTTGACTAAGAAACTGAAGTTGTAACACCCCTACCAGGTCTACAGTGTAGCCGAGAAAAGTATACTACATTCAGTGTCGGAGCACCCTATTCTGTCTTGTCATGTACAATATTAATTCAATTATACTGTATTACATGTAGAAAATTTTTTTTTCCCATTCCATCACATTATTTCTCATGTCAATTGTTCATGTACCATATCATACCATTACTCATAAAATTTTCAAATAAAATAAACTTACATTTTATTCATATAACATTACTCATAATAATATACAATTTTATATACAATCCAAAATTTAGTTACATATCTCAATCTGATTTATTATATAAAATAACCAAAATACAAAATCTAACTATACATGAGCCCCCTACCAAAATGAACTGGTGAGGTGACAATCTACACTTGAGCAGATTTGCTCAAGTCCTATCTAGGCTCTACTGCTGCTGCTGCTGTGGCTCTCCTATACCTACTCGTGGTAAGAACCAACGCGCTAAGCATAATGCTTAGTGGTGCATATATTGAAATAAAAAATAAACAAATAACTGAAATAATTATTCTACGTATATTCTTATAAGGAAATATAAAATTTTATGAATTTCTAGGTCTTTTATATGTTTATAGAACTTTGGACAAAATAAATTAATCGGAATCTTTTTATCATATATCTTATGTTTAATTCAGTAAAGTTCACCTTAACATTCTTCTCATGTATTTATTTCAATTAAAGATTTCTACTCATTTCTATGCCCAAGTAACCTATGACAGACTATAAAGACTGGATACACGGGAGTATACAAGTTAGACAGCCGTATGTCTATCAAGTATACAACGGTCATATTAGGCACAAGGCCAGCGGGCAGGCATAAGCCAGTAATAATAAAAATTAGCACTATGGCCATTGGGCAGGCATAAAGCCAGTAGAACAATCATCTTAGACATATATTATCTGTCAATGATTATCTCTGTGGGCAGTACTGCAATATGTAGTTCCTAATTGGTATACCAATTGATCCAAGCTATATAAATGAGTCTAGGTGTACTTTGGGCAGAATAATATTATTAAGTATTTATAATTTCATTAATTCGTGTTATTTTTATACTTAACAATTTATTCTAATTCATTTCATCTCATATGCCTAATTATTTTATGGACTTTTTTTTTAGGTCCAGATCTGGTGCACTGTTTTTACATAGCAGATTGACTAGGATGTGACTACTGTTTGGCCACTCTCCCTCCATAGAATTTGTTTCTCTATGTCTTATAGTCACTCAGAAATTTTTATTACAAATTTTCAAGTTTTGTAGAATTAATTATGGCCAAATCACTGGCCTGGACTCATGTACCCTATTCTACTAGGGCTCATGTTCAGATCAGTAACTTTGACTCCCATTTTAGGATTCTTATGTTCATAATTTGAGGACCAAGTCTAAAACAAAGTTGGAGCCCTATTTCTTAGGGTTCCAGATCAGTATGGCTCAACCTAATTGAAATTTTCTAGTAGGAGATATAGCTAAATGAGTGTTCTGAGGTCAAATGGTTCTTTTGAAAATTTCCAAAATTTATATGTTAATTTAACCTAGTCAATTGACCTAGTTTCCTATGTTCCTGGGTTTTGGTTAAAAGATCAATATTGTATATCTATGTCTTATAAAACTTTTGCCATTAGTTTCATTGCATTTGGATTTTTATAGACCAAGTTATGGCCATTTTGCCAAAATTGGTCGAGTGAGCTTTAGTCCAGAAAATTCTGGGCAAAATAGTGCAGGTCAGTTTGGTGTCCTAACTTGAGTCAACAATTTCATTTGGTTAAAGGTATTTCTGGGCTTGGTGTTCTCAATAAAAGTTATAGTCCTAGGTCTAATCTTTCCAATGGTTAAAATTCAGGTCATTTAGACCTGTCTAGAGGGAGTTATGGCCATTTGAACATTTACTGTTTATTTGGTCAATTTTCTGGGTTCAAGGTCTGGATATCCGGATTGGGACAGTAAATTGGTCATCTTATGGACAAAATTTTGGCATAGTTTCTTCATGAAAAATGGGGCATTTTGTCCTAGGTTTCATCTCCAATTGGCCTCACACCAATTGGAGCAACACAACTCTAGTTATAACTCAAACAATGCACTGGACTCAAAGGTCCAATTTTCCTGCATAAGAATCAATACTCCCAAATTCAATTCTCCCAACTCCACAAACTTCATTCGACATATATAGCACTTCTAATGGTCATTAAATCATCTCAACATCATCCATTTCAAGACACACATCAATTTCCTCAAAGTAAGGTCAAAAACCCTAACTCACATTCCTCAATTCATGTAAACACATGACAATCAATTTGCTCATCACAATTACTCATCAATATCACTAATAAACATAAATAATTTCATCAAACCATCAAACCACAACTCTTATAATGGCTGCTGAAATTTAGTAATTTCCTATCCCTATAATTTTCTTTTAATTTTATATCAATCTAACTTAATTTAGCAAGCTTGTCATGCTTAGAAAAGAAATAGAAATGAATTAGTGCACTAACCTCTTTAACCACTTTCTTGGCTTGTTAAAACTTTGAGTTTTCTTCACTTTATAATAATCAAAATGTTCTTCTTAATGTGGAGATTAATTTTTGTGAAAGGTGTTTAGGGTTTTGGGGTAGAAAGCTTAGGGAAAATCAAGCTCAAAGCTTGATGGAAATGGGGGAAGAGAGCTCTAATGGTGGACGGCTTATAGAAGAAAGAAGATGAGGAAAATAAAATCTAAAACTTTAGTCAATTTTTGTCTCATTTTAACTCTTCTTATCTCTTCATAATAGTTGTTTAATTCCTATTGGTTAGGCTTTTAATTATGATGTCATTATTTCTATTTACTTTTCTTTTTTTTTCTTTTCTTTTCTTTTCTTATTTTCTTACACAATTTCATGTTTTTAATTCATTTTATATATTTTAATTTCTCTTATTTTAATTGACATTTAGGTTAAAATTCAACTCTGGGGTTGAAATGACCAAAATGCCCTTCGTTATGCTTGTCGAGTTATTTTTGTCTGTACCGAAAAATAAATTTTCCTGGATTTTCTTTAACATTTTTAATGTCATTTATACCTCATTAACCCTTAAATTAAGTCCCGAAAATTATCTCTCGGGATTCCTCACGTGCACAGAATCGATGCTTTCTTTCTGGATACTTCCCGTACGGTCACCCATCGCTGTGACCCTGGCTCGTTTAACCGAGTTGCACTTCGTTTCTTTTACTTTTATTTAATTTTTCTTAATCTATATTCAATCAATTTATGTTTCCTCACTCTACTTTGAGTGTAGTTCCAGACATTCAAACTGTCCGAACAGAAAATTAGTCATCGGAACAGTAGGATGCAATGACTACCTAAAGTGAGGGCATTACAGAAGTAAAGAAGAATCCCGATATTCCATGGCATTATCTGTTCGGAGAATTTTGAGTTTTAATCATTTTTGCAAATGTGATGTAAATTTGTGATAACTCAGATCAATGTTTCAAAAAATATATCCAAGTAAACAGAGAATAATCATCAATAAATATCACAAAATAATGAAAACCATTTATTGAAGAAATAGGAGAAGGACCCCAAATGTCAAAATGAATTAAACCAAAAGGAGTGTCTGAAATAATATTATTATGAGAAAAAGATAATGCAGGTTATTTTGCAAGCTGATAATTTAAACAATTAAATGACTCAAACTTAGTAGATCCTAATAATCCACGAGAAATTAAAGGTTGAATTTTACTGGCAGAAGCATGACCAAGACGAAGATGCCATTGGTGAATGGAGGAATTAGGGATTGTAGCTGCAGACACAAATCTCTGAGGAAGATGTAAAGATGCAAGCTCAAATAATCGACCCACTCTGCGACCCTCCCCAAGAATTTGTCCTGTTTGTGGATCCTGTACCTGGACACCATGGGGAGAAAAAATAACATTTAGTCCTTTTTCACACAACTGACCAATAGAAATAAGATTGAGTGCCAAATTAGGGATATAATAGGTGTCAGGGAGATGAAGATTTGAGGTAGACACATGACCAGTATGTGTGATGTTCATTTTAGTACCATTTGCAGTATGGATTGGTGGTAAGGAAGATACAGGTTTTGCAGAAGACAAGAATTTAAGATTAATGGTCATATGATTATAACATGCAGAGTTAAAAAGCCAATAAGAATTACCAGGAGTGGTAGACATGGCAGCAGGAGAATTAGAAGAGATAACCTGTTTGAATAGTGCCTCAGGATCACTCATGGTGATGGCAGTAGAATCCTCAGTAGCAGCAACAGTAGTGACAGAGGAAGATCCAGGCTTTGAGACATTCTTGAATTTAGAATGCCCTCCTTTTGGTCTTGGAGGGCTTGTGGGACAATGTTCAAGAATATGACTGTAACCATGACAATATCTGTATTCTATAGTAGGACAATATGCAAAAGCATGAACAATTTGATTATAATTCTTACAAAGTTGATTGCCAGATTTCTGATGTGAGGATCGAGTAGTTGCAAGAACAGTTTTAAATTGAGGAGTTTTATCCAAACTGAGACGAGTTTCTTCAAAAATAATCTCTTGAATAGCAGTATTCAATGATGGGAGTGGATTTCGATGTAGTAGGGACGCTCGAACGGCCTCATATTCTGATCAAAGAGCCATTAGAACTTGAATGAGATGAAGATGATCTTTACTGATTTTGGCCTGAGATATTTGATTCCAAATGGGTTGGACCTGGGCAAGAAAATCATTCACAGATTGACCTGCTTCTTGTTTCAGATTATGAAGAGTAGTCCACAACTGATAATAGTGGGCAAGTCCAGTGGTCTGATATCGATTAGCCAAAAAATCCCAGATTTCTTTTGCGGAGTCATAATTAGCAAATTGGATGTGGATGGACGAGACAGAGGTATTGCGAAACCAGGTGATGATCTGATGATTTTTACTATCCTAATCCTCAAGACGGCCAGCAAATTTTGCATCAGTTTCATCGTTCTCTCTTGTCGGCATAGTGATATCTCCGGTAACAATACGCCAAAGCATGCGACCTATCAAAAAACTTTTCATTCCTTGAACCCAAAGATTATAGTTGGAACCAATTAGAACTGTTCTAATAGATTTTGAAATATCAGATTTCTCCATTGATAACAAGATGAGGAGAAAAAAAATTACAGCAATTATTACAGCAATTAGCATGATTATAGGAGATTTGTGTAGCATAATTACAGCAATTATCATTCTTGTCTAAATTAGCTCATATTCTCATGTATAAATAGATGTAATATCTCTATAAATAAGATACAGACAAATACACAATTCTTTCCTTAAAGAAAAAAAAATGGTATAATAATAGGAATGAAAGAATGAACCAGAACAGGTTGTAGAGAGAGAAGAGAGACCCCAGAAACTAGAAATAAAAGCTTTACGGCTCTAATACCATGTTAAAAGAAAGAATATAAGTAATGAAGGAAATGATTGTGTATTTGTTTGTGTCTTATTTATAGAGATATTACATCTATTTATACTTGAGAATATGAGCTAATTTAGATAAGAATAATAATTACTATAATTATGCTACACAAATCTCCTATAATCATGCTAATTGCTATAATTATACTACACAAATCTCCTATAATCATGTTAATTGCTGTAATTATGCTAACACTAATATAGAGGGTGTTAGGTTAATTTAGCTTATAAGTGGATCAAATTTATTTATAAGTAGAAAGTCATAAGTAGATTGTTTTTTGGTCTGGCTTATTAAAGAAATTATTTAAAATAAGTCTGAAGTCATGAGCAAGGTCTTAAAAGATTAAATTATCTTAATAACTTTTAAAAATATCAACATTATCCTTATTTTAATAACTACAACACTCAATTACATATCTTTTTTTTTTGTCATTTGGCAAATTAAATTACTTTTAAATACATTTTAACTAAACACTTAAACTATTTAAGATTAACTTTTAAGTAATTTTACCAAATAATTAACTACTTATTTTTAAATTGACTTATAAGTTAAAAAATAAATTTTAATTCAAAAGTTAAAAGTAAGTAGTTAAATGAAACACCCTAATTATTTTGTGTTTTAGAAACTACTTTTAAATGATTTTAAATAGTTTTATATGTGAGGGTAAAAATGCATTTTAAAAGTTCTATTTTTCTTTTGACTTGCTTTTAGAGTTTGGACCAACTACAGAAGTGAGGGATTTTGGATAGAAGGATTAAAGAGTATTTGGTATGAGATTAACAAGAGTACTTACCTTATAACTTATTAATATTATTTGGATACTTAAAGAGGTTAACTTTTATTTTAACTAATATTTCTTAAGTGGTAAAATGTTAACTTAGGGACTAGGTTAAGAATTACTCTATTTAGTGGTTAAAATTTATAGGATAATATTTAATTCTTAATTTTTTAATCTTGTACCGAATACATTTTTAATAAGGAAAACTCAAAAGTTATAGATGCATTAATTTGTTTCTCAAAATAGAGGTACTAACAAATAAATAATGAAAATATCCAAAAAAAACTTAAGAATAATTCACCCAAATTTAAATTGAATTTAGTTGAATATCATAAACAAGTTGAACAGGCTAAAGAACTAATATAAAATAAATATATATGGTATTATTATGTGAAAAAAGAAATCCAAATAAATAAGATGCCTTCCATTTGAAAAGAATTTTTACATGAAAGATTTTCATTCCTTTTTCGGGGCACATGATTGTTCTTCTATAATATATATAGACTAGGTTAATGTTTGTGATATGTACGAATTCAATAAAAATTAATTTTTATATATTTAATTTAGATTTTATTATTTCACTAATTTATTAAATTTTTTAACATTTATTTATATAATTTAATTTTTAAAATTTATAACTTTAATACTTAATTTTTAATTTTTATATATCTAACTTAGATTTTTAATTTTCTATCATTTTTTTAATCTATTTTCTATGAAAAACAAATTAGTGAACATATATAATTTAGACATATCATCACTCACAAGAATAATCAAAAGAAAAAAAATTGAAAAATTGATGATGGGAATCCGCAAGTATATGGACTGTATTAGGTAATAAAGTAATAAGTCAAATATTATTCTTACGAAGATTTGTGTTTGATTACCAAACTATGAATAAAGCGTTTATTTGGGTTAATGATAATGGAAATAAAGTATAAATGTAAATAAACTTAGTAAAATTAGTTAATCTAAACAAAGTAAGTAAAGAGCATAAATTAAACTAAATTAATAATGGGTAATTAAAATCTAGTCTAGATGTAATTAAACTAAATTAATAATGGGTAATTAAAATAAAAAACTAATTAATGGTAAAAATAATTCTAGAGTTGGAATTTATGCATAAATTAATTGAAATTTGTCTTGATTAATCCAATTTTAAGAAAAAATAGAGTTTGAAGGTGATTGATTCTAAAGTCCTTTGATATATTTTTTAAGCAAACCAAAGTGTATTTTAAGAAAACCAAACCTATTTTCGTACAATATTTGATTCACTTGAAACCTAATAAGTTTTGTAACCAATCAATGAATTCTCTTAAATTCCTAATTTATTTCTAAATCTAGGTGATTTTAAGTTCTAATCCTTGATTATCTATCAATGATTTTCAAATTTCGATTCTTCAATAAAAGATTAAGACAATACCCAATGGGTACCAACATTAAGCAAATAAAATAGGCACACAAGGAGAAGAATCAAAATCATATTTATATAAAATCTGGAATAAACCAGTGTAAATCCATAATTTAATCTAAAACATGGTTTTCAACTCTGAAATCTAAAGATTTTACTAACTCATGTTGATATTTACAAGAGTAAATGATGAAAAAGTAAACAAAAACATGATAAGGGACTAAAAATAGAAAAACCCAAGTAGAGGAACCCAAAATCTCAGAGTTCTAGAGCTTCCAAAAATGGTGGCAGCAGCTCCTCTGTCCCAGATTAATGGCGTTTCTCCTTCCTTTCTATTTTTGTGATCTTCTCCTCTTCTTACTTCTTAGGACAAAAAACTAGAAAATGATATTTTTATATGATCCCAAAAGTTGCCCTAAAGTAGGTTTAAAAATGGATAAGGACCAATGAATGGATAGGAGGTGAGGTGTAAAAATTTTCAGGTCAGCAAAGTTTTTCATGCTCTGAATTGCCTGCTGATGAAGTTGCTTTTGCGTGCTGATGAAGTTGCTTACCCTAAGCAATATCTTAAGCAAATTCCAAGTTCTGCATTGCCTGTTTGCATAGGGTAAGCAGTATCTTAAACAAATCTCGACAGGTTTTGTATTGCAATAAATTTTTTGCTTATGCTTGATTTCCAACTTGACTCAAGCCACATCTTAAGCGCTGCGATGTACCCTAAGCTAGATCTCAAGCAACTTCTCATGCAAATCTAGCAGGTTTGATATTGAAAATTTTGAATATGCTAGAATTAAGCTACAATTGACTTGCGACTTGCCTTATGTCATAGGCTAAGCAGTATAACATACCATAAGCAATATCTTAAGCAAATCTTGACAAACTTAATTTCCTCTTTTCCATTCTTTAAGGCTCTAAATTTCTTCAAATCATCTCCTAATGCATTATTGACCTTCAATTTACGAGAAAACCTATTAAAAATATCAAAATTATAAAAATCAAATATCAATTAACTAAAAAAAAAATAAGCTAAAACAAAGTTAAAAACATAAAAAGTACTTAATTATAAGGGTAAAATGGATGCAAAACTACCCTAAAATGCTATATGAAATGAGTGCAATAAATTTCTCCAAACTCAAACCTTTGCTTGCCCTCAATCAAATTAAAAATAGTTAATGTAATGGGGTAACTTCCTTAGATTCATGAAAATCATAAATCTAAACTCTCAAGCTTACCTGTAACTACTAACAAACTGTATACCCACTTTCAAGGTACAAAGAATTGAACCCTCACCAAAGCTATCACCGCTTAACCTATCTGTCTTATTAAGCCAAAACCAATCAATTACAAAGAAAAATCATGCTCAAATAGAATCTAGAGCAATCTATAAACTTAAGTGTCTCAAATAATAATGGAAATAAATGAATGGATGAATGATATCCCAATCACATAGGCAATTCTCCTATTCTAATCTATGCTAATGTAGCAAAACACTATCAATGTAACACTCTTTATTTTTCAATATCGAAATATCTATCTTTAACGAAATATTCGGGTGAAGAGTGAGACTTCATTGACAAGAGAGTGACGGTAAGAGAAAAATATGTTCATGTATGTGTGTTCAATAGTATTTAAGAATGAAAAAAATGTTGTATTCTTTAAAAGTTTTAAAGAAGTTATTTTAAGCAGAAGGAACCTCAGCTGCCGAAAGACAGACTTTGACAGTTGAAGACCCTTTTTAGTTCAGATGCCCATTTGGGCAGAATCGACTCTAGCAGCCAAAAGTCTGAATTTTAGTAGTTGAAAGTCCCTTAATAGAGAGGGTATAAAAGGGACCTCAGCTCATTTCCTGCCCAAAATACTTGGGCATACAAGGAGCTCTTTGAAGAGATTTCCTTAAGTTTTTATAGATCTAGAGGAGGATTCTTCCATTTGGGAGTGAGCAAGAGTAGATTCAAGCTTTGAGGCTTTGGTTCTCTCACCTCCAACTCCAAGAAAAGAGGTAACCTTCTTTTCTTCTTCATCTAATAGATAGATCTAAGAGATTTAATGAGAAATTAGGTTTCTAAAGCTTTAATTTCATGAAAAGTTATTTAAGTTAAGTTTTTGATGAAGTTTATGCATGTGGGTTTGAGGGAAAACCTAGGATTTGAGTTTTCATGAATGTATATAGGTATTAAGCATGTTTTCTAGTGGTTTTAGGCCCTAAAGATGTGTATACATGATAAGATTGTATTTTGGAACTTTAAAATGAGTTTTGAGGCTTTTGGGAGAGTGGATATGTAAGTTTTCAACTTAGAAATTCTGAAAATTCTCAGGTTTGACTATTGAAAGCCAGAGGTTTGGCAACCGAAGCTTGCATTTTCTTAGAAAATCTAGAAGTTTTCCAGGTTCGACAGCCAAAGTCTTAGACTTCAACAACCACAGTAGTTACTGCCCAAAATTAGGTACTTAATGTTCTAAGGTTCGGCAACCGAAACCCAAGGCTCTAGCAGTCGAACTTGGTTTTGCCCTCTTATTTTCTTCTTTAATTTTAAGGTTCTAAAACCTAATTTAATGGTTCCTAAGGGCCTAGAATAGGATGTTTATGTTATGTTTAGAGTTTTAGAGCATCGTATAACACTATAGGGTCTGAATTTATAGGATTGGGCTTGAGGGACTTGGAAGAGTAAGGATCCGAGGATTACTCCTATTCGTGTAAGGAGGTTGAAAGGCTATAAGAGGTGAGTAACTCTAACCTTGATAAAATGAAAACTACTGATAGGTAATTAATGAGCATCCTCATGCATCATATCATATTTATTTAGGATGTATGTATCTAGAATATGAAGATGTTGTATAATTGCATAAATTACTGTTGGTGCATTGATGGATATTGGATGACCCATTACTAAGTCTTATGTTATGTAATGTTATGGATCTATAAGTAAATCCTAAGGGTAGATCTTGTTGTTGCCCTTCAAGGGAGATCTGATAGTTGCCTTTGGGTACATGACACAGGTCATGTTTAAAAGGAAAGTTTATGGAGTTATTGGTGATCATGTCCATCTTACATGAAATGTTTGTGATTTGAAAATCTATGTGAAAGATGCATTGCACATGTATGAATGAATGATGAAATTAATGATGGTTAGTTTACTCACTAAGCTTGTGTAAGCTTACCTTATTTCCCTAATCCCGAGGTGTAGGGTTACAGGACTAGAAGAGTTCTTGAAGAGAGAGCTTCAAAGGTAGTCTTAGCCCTTCTTTATATATAATGTATAGGTAGATGGACATGTAATTTTTGAATTGTTAGTATTGTGTTGAAATTTAAAGGAAATTAAAAATATGTAATAATTGTTTAAAGTATAATGATGTTGTATATGTTGTGTTAACCCTTGGGCGGGTGCACTTATTAAATCATTACACTTTGGATCGTATATTTGTTAAGGTTTAAATTATGAACCATTATTATGTTAAAAATGATTATGTATGGATGAAAAGACTAAAGCATAAAAATGTATGTATGTTCCTCAGCTTTTAAGCTTACTATGAGTTTCGACAGCCTTAAGTTGACCTGAACCCTAGTGCCAATAATGGCCCTAGCCTAGGTCGTTACAATCTAAAGATCAAAAGGACTTTTAAGGGTTGTTGTAACACCCTTTTACTCGATTTACAGTGTTACCGAGCAAATAAATGCCATATCCTATGCCAAAGCACTTAATCTTGTCTTATTCAATTGAATATCAATTTAATTTCTTCATAATTTAAATTAAGGAAATTTTAAATGGAAACTGCAAGAGTTTCCTCGTATTTTTAACATTTGACCTGTTAAAGAATTAACCTGTTTAAAAATATCCATATGAGAAAATCTCAATTATACAGCAATTTCCAATCACAATTCATATTTTCATTTCTAATCACATCCATTTCTATACATAAAATTTTTCCTTCATTACATTCATTTACAAAATGTGTACATTTATCATATATCCCAAAATTTAATTACAACTTTGTGTTTGATTTCAATACACATAATAAAGCACTATTGTGGGCCAATAATCTATACCAAAATAATGTGCAGAGGTGACGAAGACTATCACTGCAGATCCGACCAAAATCCCTATCCAACATCTATTGGGTCTTATCGCCTAGACCTACGTGAGAAGAAACTATCGTGCTAAGTATTTCTGCTTAGTGGTGCACTAGCATAATGAAAATACCATAGACAAACAAAAATAATTTCATGCTTGTATGAAATAAGAAAATGCACATTTAAATATTTATAGATCATTTCAAGGAGAATGTAAAGTTTATAACATCAAAATTTTTGTAGTCATCTCATGTGTTTAACTACATAACTAATTGGATACATTTCACAATATTTTTCTCTTGTTTTCTCATATTTCTATATTTTCATGATCTTTGGAAATAGTTGCTTTCGTAGGATCTTTCCTTTTCCTTATTTCAATATTCAACTTTCTTAGTTGAGTTTGGTGCTCAAAGTAATCTTTAACAGAATCGTCTAGACTGGATATGCAGGTTTTACTGGTGCTAGATACTCGGTGCCTCAGGCCGTCATATTGTCAGACACATCGGTGCCTGCCGAGTATGCAATAGAGTTGGGTAAAAGCCATGAAAATAATCATATCGGACACTCGGTGCCTGCTAATAATTATTCAAAGCAATCATGAATAAGGGATAACTATATCTGATACTAGGTGCCTGCCAATGGTATACGGGCATAGAAGCCATGTGTAGTATTGCTAATCTCATCCATTCTTGGCATGCCAATCTATCCAACCCATGCACTACTGTCTAGGCACACTCGTGCTAATTTATTATCATTCGTAATTCAAGTTCTCATTATTTCATCATCATCTCATTCATCATGGGAACATAGGTCCCAAACACCATTTCACATGTCCTTCATGCTTAACATGCCATTGGCATGAATTACAATTCACATTTATGACAATTATGCATACATTTCATAAATTCCAAGTTTGATACCTTAACTTACTTAATAAATTTGGCTAAGGTACAACAGGAATTAGGCCATACCTTCTTCATGAGAATTGTAGATCTATGTCTTATGTTTATTTTGGCTTTAGAATCATTCAATTTGCATTTGTGTAGCTTGAGTTATGACTATTTTTTCAAAACTGTTCAGGTAACTAAATCTCAAGTTTCAAGTCACTTCTAAAATCTAGGTAGATTTTTGGACTCATTTTGTCAAGTAAATTTGGATAGGTTATAGTCATAATTTAGCATCATGGTCTCATATGAATTGTTCCCCTGTGTCTTAGGATTACACAGGTTAAAAAATCACTCAATTTGGAGTTTTATAGAATGAGTTATGCTCAATTTAGTGTGTACTATTCATTTGGTCATTTTTCAGAGTTTCAGAATTTGCATTTTTGGATTCTAGCCCTAATTCAGATATCTTCCAGTTAGTTTCAGGTCAAGGGTTCTTCATGAAAGTTATTCTTCTATATCTTAGCTTTCCAACAAGGTAAAATTTACCTCATTTGGAATTATGTACAATGAGTTTCATCTAAGTAAACAAGAAATGTTTAGATGTATTCTTTACTAATAGTAGGACAGGGTCTGGGCAGTTATTGGAGCCTAGATTTGAACAAGTTGCACTTTGAATTTGTCATTTTGTTCTTTAGGAAAGTTGTTTCTTTATATCTTAGCTTTTCAAAAAATTAAGAATCACCTCATTTGGAGTTTCCTAAAGTGAGTTATACTCATTTTAATCTGGGTTGTCTAGGATGCCCTACTCCTAGATTTCAGGTGTTGTAACTCAACTTCTAGCAATTATTTCAAATATCTACACACAGAATTAGGGCAACTTGTCTTCACGAAAATTTTAGTATATTGTCTTATCTTTAATTTGCTGTTGGTTTTACTTTAATTGAAATTATGTAGCTCAAGTTATGAGCATTTAATCCCACTAGACTCAAACTGTCCAAAATTCCCACTTAATGCACAGTTCCAATTCATTTGGTTTCTTCACCATGTCTTTAATGTATCTTAATAAATACACATCAAATAGTCATAATATAAACATAATAGCATTAATTAGGCTTTATGAAATAAAAAACCCTAATTGTATAAAACCCTAACTTAAGTAGCAAAAACTTTGAAAATTCAAGGAGTTTCTTAGCACAAACCTTGATTTCAAGCCTTAATCACCCTCAATCAACCTTCAATTCCACCAAAACTTTGATTCTCCTCCTTGGTCAACAAGTCTTCTTAACTAATCTCCCAAATTCCTTAGGATTCTTACTTGCTTTCTTCAAATCAAAGCTCAATTTAAGGTTTTCTCTTGATTTCCTAAAAAAATTATGGAGAAATTTAGGTGTTTGAAGCTTGGGAATTGAAGCTTTAATGGAGGGCTAGTGAGAGAATGGTGGATGGCAAGGTGAGGGAAGAAGATGAAGATGATGAATGATATTTGTCTTCTTTCACCTGATATTTATATTAATTAAATCCTTAATGGAAAACTTGTAATTATTGGAAAATGACAAACTTGTAAATATGTTGAAATTCCTAATCATTACATTTGACTTTTAATTTTAATTATGGTTAATTATCCTAATCATAATTAATTAAACTAATCCAACTTCATTAACTTAATTAGTCTCATTTTTTGTCAATATTTGACTTTTAAATCTAATTTACCAAATTTACTCTTACCGGGTTTATCACTACAAGAAATTAAAAAAATAGCTATAAAAATTACTGACCAAATATACTGAAATTTCGTAGGTAATCAGTGATTACCGACGAAATTTTTTCGTCCACAAATACTAGCGTAGGTAATTTTTACCAACGAAAAAAATGTTGTCGCTAAATTTATCGACAAAAAAAAATGTTGTCACTAAATTTACCAAAAAATTATTTTGTAGGTAATTTCGTAGGAGATTTTGCTCTTATAAATTACCGAATATTTACCGACAAAATTTTTCGTTAGTAATTACCGACGAAAACAAATTTTCGTAGCTAATTTTTATTTAATATTTTTTTATTTAGTCATTACTTTTTAATTTTTTAATTTAAATTAACTTTTAAATTTAATTTAATTTAAAATGTAATTTTAATTTTAATTTAATTTAATTTAAAATTTTCAAATTAATTTTTTAATTTTTTTTAATTTTTTAATTTTTAAATTAAATATTAATTATTAATTATTTTAATTTATAATTTTTTAAGATTTAATTGACTTAAAAAAATTACTAGTGGAGCCCAACGTAGGTCCCATATATGTGACTATGCCACAATTGCTCTATATTGAAGAGTAGTTCTCCTTTTATAGACAAACTCACTACCCTAAAATCTATTCTCAAACGATGTGGGAATTTCACATTTTTCGTGATTTACCGATGAATTACCGACTAAATATATTTCGTAGGTATTTTTTTAAAATTTTATTTTCAATTTCTCCTTAATATTACCTACGAAAATCGTTTCGTTGGTAATTACCGACGAAAACAATTCGTAGCTAAAATTTTTTAAGTTTTTTAGAATTTTTTTTCTCTATTTTCTCCTAAATATTACCTACGAAAAGCTTTTCGTTGGTAATTACCGACTAAAATTTTTTCGTAGGTAAAATTTTTTTAGTTTTTTAGAATTTTTTTCCCTATTTTCTCCTTAATATTACCTACGAAAAGTATTTCGTTGGTAATTACCGACTAAATACTTTTAGTAGGTAAAATTTTTTAAGTTTTTTAGAATTTTTTTTCTCTATTTTCTCCTAAATATTACCTACAAAAAGTTTTTCGTTGGTAATTACCGACTAAAATTTTGTCGTAGGTAAAATTTTTTTAGTTTTTTAGATTTTTTTCCCTATTTTCTCCTTAATATTACCTACGAAAAGCTTTTCGTTGGTAATTACCAACGAAAAATTTTTCGTTGGTATTTTTTTTAGTTTTAAGAAATTTTCTTCTCTATTTTGTCTTAATATTACCTACGAAAAAACTTTTCGTTGGTAATTACAGATGACAAATTTTTAGAAGGTATTTTTTTAAAAAAATTTATTTTCTATTTTCTCCTTAATATTACCTACGAAAAGCGTTTCGTTAGTAATTACCGACGAAAAAAATTCGTTGCTAAAATTTTTTCAAGCTTTTTAGATTTTTTCTTCTCTATTTTCTCCTTAATATTACCTACTAAAAACATTTTATTAGTAATTACCGATGAAAAAAATTCGTAGGTAAAATTTTTTAGCTTTTTAGAAATTTTCTTCTCTATTTTTTTCTTAATATTACCTACGAAAAACTTTTCATTGATAATTATCGATGAAAAATTTTTCATAGGTATTGTTTTTAAAATTTTATTTTGTATTTTTTTTCTTACTATTACCTATGAAAAGCATTTCGTTGGTAATTACCGACGAAACATTTGGTCGTTATTTTTATTATTTGGTCGCTAATTTTGCCGCTAATGTTAGGCACCACTTTTATCTACGAAATTACATCATCGGTAAAGTTTTAGTCGGTAATTAGTCGATAATTTCGTCGGTAAAAATTAGTTTAAATTTTATTTCTCTTTTCGTCGGTAAAGCGTCGGTAAATTACCCACGAAATTCTGTAGTCGGTAATTTTCGTAGTTATTTTTAACTTTTTTTGTAGTGTATGTCCGTCTTTTCCATAATACCCTATATGTCCTTGACTTCGTTCTTCACTTAGGTTTTTAATATGCTTATTTGAACTTATTTCTTTTCATTTCTTTGACTTATTAATTCATAATAATACTCCAATTAAGCCTTAATTAAGAATCTTACAAGGTCCTACATGAATTGGAGTAACAACCAGACCCATTGTCACTTCCCAGTGGTGTTACCCATCGCTGGGACTTGTACACATTTAACTGGTTTCTACTCCACTTCTTTTATTTTTTCTTCAATCTTACTTGATCTTTATTAATTTAAATTATGACTTCTTACTTAAATTTAAAGGTAGTTTCAGACATCTCAGCCATCTGGACATATGTTAGTCACCGAAACAATAGAATGTACAGACTACCTAAAGTGGGGGTGTTACAGTTGTAATGGGGTTAAGGGGATAATAATGTGGCTAACAAGAAAAGGATAAAGGTAACAAAGTATGAGAAAAATCAAATTATTAAAAGATCAAGGTATAATTTTTTTTATTTATTTTTTTAATCAAATGGGAGGAAGAACTTTACAATGAATCACTAATTCTAGCATATAACTTTGGAGCTCTTAGTGGGACTACATAAATAACATTGAATTTGAATTACAATTGTCTCTTTTAATTCACCGCCAAACCATTTCTTTATGTACTTGAGTGGTGAATTATTTTACATACTATAATTAAATTTGCTAGCCTCTTTATTTTAGTTACTTTTCCCATTCAATTATTATATTTTTTTCTTTCTTTTTCTTTTTTTAATCTTTTTTTTATTGTGTATCTATCACTTAAAGAATTATACTCATGAAGGGTCGGTAAGTGTTTGGGTTTATGGCTAGGTAGTAATGTGGGCACCAAAGAAAGAAAAGAAAATAAATGTAGGCCCAAATTGGTTTCAAATGGAAATTTTAAATTGAGTTCATATAAAAAATATAATATTTTTTTAATTTTTTAATATGATAATCTTATGCTAGCTAGATAAATAGTGAATACTTAAAGATTTAGGAATAATAATTTGAATATAGAATTGTTATTTCAATTTAATAGATTCATATTCCCATATAAATACAAATTGATATTTTGATTTAAAAAGAGTTCAATTTTCAAATGAATACGAGCATTACACCATTTAATATAATTTTTATTTATTTGGATTCAACAATTTTTTTTTTAATAGAAGTGTGATGCTTACTTTTAGAAGAATAATTATAAAAAATTTAATTTAAAAATACATAGGAAAAGATTTTAAAAATTAATTTCTTAGTGAATTAAAAAGTTAGTTGAATAAGAATGATGAATTTAATATGTAAATAATAATAATAATGAAATCTGAAAAGTATTTTAAATAATTCACATATTTATATTATATAGTAAAATTTTAAATTAAATTTTATTGATAAAAAATAAAAATAGAACAAAAGAATTTGTTGATATGTACTTGAGAAGATAAAAGTGAAACAAACTAAAAGAAAAATACAAAAGAGATTAAAAAATAAAATAAAAAGGATGGAAATTAAAAAAAAAAAAAAAAAAGAAGTGAAAAAATACCAATTAACTAAGGTGAGAATCCAACTCAAGGAAGTTAAAAATACCTACATGCCTCAACCATATAACACCAAGTATGAATCATGACGAGGTAGAATAAGTGCAATAAGGTTTATTTGTAAAAAGTTATAATATCTAGGGATAATTTTATAAAATCATAGATATTATATCATCTCTGGAGGTGGACTGGAGACCCATTCTCTTCCACTTATCTCTCTCTCTCTCTCACACACACATGGCAGAGAAAACGGGGCCGAAATGGGAAGGGAAGACCTCAGTGGAGCTGAAAGGTGCGACAGCAGACCAAGTATGGCCTTTCTTTGAGGACTTCTGCAATATTCATCAATGGTTTCCAATCCTTGAAACGTGTTACCAAGTCGAGGGCGAGCCAGGCAAGCCGGGCCTCGTCCGCTACTGCGCTTCCAAGCCAAAACCATCCTCCGACGGCTCAGGTGGGAACATCATCAACTGGGCCAAAGAGAAGCTCATCATGATA